>NC_071417.1:11921250-13155000 GCF_017976375.1 Cuculus canorus
GTGAAGTCTCCCTGTGCGGTTGCCGCCCTGAGCACATCCAGGAGAGAGGCACCGGCGGGCGCAGGCACCTGCTGGTCGTAGAGCCAGCCCTGAGGACACCGTGGCTCGGGGCACTCCACCACCAGCCGCACCGTCATGTTCCCCTGTGCCTCGAGTGGCAGCGTGAGGTCGATGGGCGTCAGCGTGTCTGCAAGAAGGAAGCCACCATGGCACGAACGGAGACCAAGCTACCACTGTGGTGGCATCTGCACCAACCCCATCTCAGCTCCCTCTTCAGCTCCCTGTGCCCCTCTTACCCGGCTCCTCCTCACAATGCATGGAGCTGATGTCCAGGTACGAGCGGCCGTGCAGCGCCGGCAGCGCCTGGGCCATGGTCGCTGTGGTGGTGAAGGCATCCAGGTTCTCCAGCAGCGCAGCCATGGCCCTGCCATACGCTGAGTGTGTCCGGCACGCGTTGGTGGCAATGAAGACCTGAGAGTGGGAGGGAGGGAGGTGGCAGGGCAGTGGCCTGAGGTGGAAGGTGGGTTGGGACCCTGCTATAGTGGTGCTGAGCATGACTGCCCACCCAGCCCCTTCCCCAGGGCGGCTGTCGCTGCCCAGGCACCCCTGCCTGCACCCACAACACATCTGCACCCATATCTACACCACAGAATCATAGAATCATAGAATAGTTAGGGCTGGAAGGGACCTTAAAGATCATCCAGTTCCAACCCCCCACCATGGGCAGGGACATCCCACTGGCTCAGGCTGCCCAAGGCCCATCCAACCTGGGCTTGAACCGCTCCAGGGATGGGGCAGCCACAGCTTCCCTGGGCAACCTGGGGCAGGGTCTCACAACTCTCATGGGGAAGAAATTCTTCCTAATGTCCAGTCTAAATCTGCCCCTCTCCAGTTTGTACCCATTCCCCCTCATCCTATCCCCACAAGCCTTTATGAACAGCCCCTCTCCAGCTTTCCTGTAGCTCCTTCAGGCACTGGAAGGTCACTATAAGATCTCCTCTGAGCCTTCTCTTCTCCAGGCTGAATAACCCCAACTCTCTCAGCCTATCCTCGTATGGAAGGTGCTCCAGCCCTCCGATCATCCTTGTAGCGTCCTCTGGACCTATTCTAACAGCTCCATCTCCTTCTTACATTGAGGATTCCAGAACTGGACACAGTATTCCAGATGAGGTCTCACAAGAGAGGAACAAAGGGGCAGAATCATTTCCCTCGACTTGCTGGCCACGCTTTTTTTATGCAGCCCAGGGTACGGTTGGCCTTCTGGGCTGCGAGCGCACATCGATGGCTCATGTCAAACTTCTCATCAACCAGAAGAATCATGGAATGGTTTGGGTTAGAAGGGACCGCAAAGCCCATCCAGTTTCACCCGGTGCCACAGGCAGAGACACCTCCCATCAGGTTGCTTCAAGCCCCATCCAACCTGGCCTTGAACATCTCCAGGGATGGGGCAGCCACACCTTCTCTGGGCAAACATCCACATCTGCACCCACACTCATACCTGTGCCTGCGCCTTCCCGCAGCCCCGCTCCCACCCTGCAGACCCCACACCGCCTGTGCCACCCACCTGCAAGGCCCACGGGGTGCTGTAGACGTTGCCAAAGAAGCCGTCCTCACTCTGTGCCTCAATCATCCTCTTCCTCACCCGGCGCGTGGCTGCCCGCAGCTCTGCCGCCAGCCCAGTGCCCACCAGCTTCTCCCGCTCCAGGCAGGCGAAAGCCAGCGCTGCCACCGCCTCTGTGTCTGTGGGGACACGGTGTCACCCCACATCCCCTGTGAGCGCCTTGGGGTGCCACCGCCCTGCCTGTCCCCATGTCTCTTACCCATGGCACTGCTGTTGCTGTACCCAAACTTGCCATGATGCTCAGCCACCAGGAGCCGGCGGATCACCTCCTCCCGCACCCGCTTGCGGTGGACGCACAGCGCCAGCACACCCAGACCATACTGGTAGTAACTGGTGAGGGGGTGGCCGTGCTGGCGTGAGCCTGGGGACAAGGTGTGGTGTCAATGGGGACAGCCGGTGGCCCCGCAGCTGGACATGCTGGCACACGAGTGGGCGCTCACCCTGTGGATGTTCTTACCTGACCAGTCCTCCTCCAGGTAATACTTCAGCCATGTCACCAGCGAGCGCTGGTGAACGTGCTCCAGCGGGGGACAAGTGGCCCGCAGCCCCAGCAGGTACAGCGCCAGCCGCCCCGTCTCGGGCCACTCCACCTCAGCGCTCCTGCAAGCCACCGTGTCAGTGCTCACCGGGGGGCAGAGCCCCCGTTGTTCCCCCACCAGAAGGGGGGACATCCCCATGGGATGCACACACATACGTGTTGGGCTTGGTGGCCACAGCGCCCTTCGCATGGTGCACAGTGTGGAGCTGGCCGGCTGCCTGCAGGCTCCTGCGGGGATTGGGTGTCAGTGGGGACAAGGGACACCCCCCCAGAGCACACAGGGGGACCCGGTGTCCCCCCAGGGACCTACCGGCCATAGCGGTGCTGGAAGGCATCCCACAGCCGCCCCAGGTACCGCTCCTCCTCACGCAGGTCATGGTCGCCAGCCAGGCGAAGGGCCAGGTAGACACTGGGGTCAGGGTCCCGCGCAGGGTTCGTTGCCAGCCCCAGCAGCCGGGCGCTCAGCACCCGCACTGCTTCCGCCTGCTCCGGGGCTTCTGCCCCCCCGGCCCCACGGAGAGGGAGCAGAGCATGAGGGGATAGGAGGGGACCCAGCCCACCCCAAGCCCCGGCCCTGCATCATCACCAGCCCCAGCGCTGGTTGTGGGGCTACAGCGGTGATGGAGACCCAGCACCCCAACTCTGCTGCGCACCCCGTGCTCTCTGCGTTCCACCCTTAAGTCCCAAAACCTCAAGTCTTCTCCCCCAAATCATAGAATCACAAGGTTGGAAAGGACCCGCTGGATCATCGAGTCCAACCATTCCTAACACTCCCTTAAACCATGTCCCCAAGCACTTCATCCACCCGTTCCTTAAACGTCTCCAGGGAAGGCGACTCGACCCCCTCCCTGGGCAGCTGTTCCAGTGCCCGATGACTCTTTCTGTGAAGAATTTTTTTTCTGATACCCAGCCTGACCCTCCCCTGGCGGAGCTTCAGGCCATTCCCCCTTGTCCTGTCCCCTGTCACTTGGGAGAAGAGCCCAGCTCCCTCCTCTCCACAACCTCCTTTCAGGCAGTTGTAGAGAGTAAGAAGATCTCCCCTCAGCCTCCTCTTCTCCAGGCTAAACAACCCCAGCTCCAAATGAGGAAGAAACAAGAGATGTGACCCAAAGCCAAGTGGGCAGAGCCCAAAGCCCGGGCGCATCCACCTTCCCGCCGTGCCGTGGGGCTGGCAGGATGCAGGGGTGCACCTCTATCCTAGAGGACCGGTGCAGTGGGGCAGCTCTGGGCTTTGGGCAGGGAAAGGGTTGCAGGAACCAGGTGGGCTCGGCCCTGGAAACTCAGCACCAGTGGGATTTCACGAGGCTGCTGTCCTCCCACTGCCAGGGCATGTGACTGGAGAGCAGAATAGCACCCGTCCCCCCCCAACCTTGCTCCTTGGGGTCCTCCTGGCCACCACAGCCAGCTTGCAGACCCGCAGCAGGCACTGTCCTGCATGGTCCAGACCCTGGCATGGCATGGGGCTGCCGTACTCACCGCAGAGCTGGGCGGGCGGCACCGCAGCCTGCAGCAGGACGAGGAGCAGCCACATGCCGGGGCGGTGGATGCTGTGGCTCAGCACGGCACAACTGGTACACAGGCAGAGCCGAGCCAAGCTGGGACACGGCTGGGGAGGTGCTGTAGGAGGCCGCTTCCGCACGCCGGGGCCAAGTCAGCAAAACTGGGAAGGACTTTGGCTGTAGGGAAAGCAGAGGGAAGCAGGGCTGCCTGCGCCGGGGCTGAGATAAAGGCGCTGGCGGCTGCGCTTCCCTCCCTCCATGACCTGGCGCCAACCCCAGAGCATCCAGCTCGCCGTGACCTCGCAGCTGGGGCAGCGAGAGCCCTGATTTAGCGCCAGGGCGGCACAACCCCGACCTCCGCACGGGTCAGAATGGCCCATCGTGACCAAACCAGCCAAAAATAACCCAAGGGACAGAAGCCCCGTGTGCTCCGAGTAGGAACGCAGCAGCTTGGCTAGAGTTTTTTTTTGCGGGAGGGAAGACGGGACTGTGAGAGAAGACGGGACTGTGAGGGATAGACGGGACTGTGAGGGCTAAGACGGGACTGTGAGGGCTAAGACGGGACTGAGAAGCACGGGGTGCCGAGCCCTGAGCACAAATCCCTGCAGCGAAGGCAGAGCAGGGCACGGAGACCCCGGGCTGGGGGTCCTGGCACCGCCACCCCCAGGCAGGACCGGTGCCCTGGGGCAGCTGCCGTGGCTCTGAGCAGCGACGGGGGTGCAAGACCGTAGGACTGCTCCAGTCCTCCTGTTCCATCCCGTCCCTGCGGGAGCCGAGACCCATCCCCACACTCCCCATGCGCCTCGGTATATCCCAGCATTCCCCGCGCCACTCTGCCTCGATATATCCCAGCGTGCACCGCGCGCCCCGCCTCGCTGCATCCCAGCATGCCCCGCGCCACCCTGCGCGATATATCCCAGCATGCCCCGCGCAGCCTCAATATAGCCCAGCATTCCCCACGCTGTCCTGCCTCACTATATCCCAGCATGCCCCGCGCCGCAGGACCTCCACCTCCCCCATTGGGTTGCCCTCGGCGCGCCTGATCGCCCGCAGTCTCCTTCGCTCTCCCCGCTCCGCCCTTCCCGCTCCCCCCATTTCCCCTCTTCCCGCTCCTTCCGCCGCTCCGCCCGCGCTGCGCGTTCTGCCCTCCCCGACCCCCCCGTTCCAGCGCTCCCCGCGTTCCGGTGCGGCGCGGGCGGCCCCCCGGGGCGAGGGGTCCTGAGGCTCCCGGAGCACGCGGCGGCGCGGGGCCATGGGCGGCCTCGAGAAGAAAAAGGTACGGCGGGTTCCCTCTAGCCCGGGGCTGCGGCTGTACTCGCCGTGCCCGCGTTCCCTCCCCCGCGGCCGTTGTTTCCCGCACCTTTTACCAGGGCTCGCACACCTCCATCCCCGGTACCGGCGCTCCCCTTGCCCAGTATCGGTGCCCTCTCTCCCTCCCTCCCCGGTACCTGCGCTCCTTTTTCCTCGGTACCGACATTCTCTGCTTTTTCACCGCCGGTACCGATGCTTCCTCCCCGGTACCGTTGCTCACACGTCCCCGGGATCGATGCTCCCCACTACCTAGTGCCCGTGCTCACCCACCGGCACCGGTGCTCCTCGCTTCCCCCTTCGGTACCGGTGTTCCCCCCGCACCAGCGCTGCCGGTACCGGTGCTCGCATACGCCTGTCTCCGGTACCAGCACTCTTTCTCCCTCGGTACCGACATTCCCTGCTTCTCCCTTTCGGTACCCGTGGTACCCCCGCTGGTACTGGGGCTCCCTCCGCCCCTGGTCCCCATGCTTGCACACCCATCCCGGTACCGGAGCTCACGTCCCCTGTACCGATATTCCCTGCTTTCCCCTCCCGTTACCGCTGCTCGCTCGACCCTGCCCCGGTACGAGCCTGTCCCGTACGTAGATACCGATGCTCCCCGCCCCGGTACCAGTGGTTTCTTCCCCGTGGTTTCTTCCCGGTGGTTTCTTCCCGGTGCTAGAGCTCATATGCCTATCCCCAGTACCGCTGCTCCCTCTCCGGTACCGACGCTCCCCCCTACCCGGTGCCCATGCTCAGCCCGCGGTGCCGCTGCTCAAACCCCCTCTGCAGCACCAAGATTCTCATCTCCCCCTGTTCCCGGTCCCGGTGTCCCCCGGTCCCTATGCTCCTCCAGCTTGGTACCGGTGCCCACCTCCTGTTCACTTATACCAACATTCTCGCCCCCGGTACCAGTGCCCTCGGCACCCATTGGTGCTGTGAAGCCAGTCTGGCCATGCCCGGTGGTCCCGTTCTGTTCCCCTGTTCCCGTTTCCTGTGCCCTGCCGCCCCCATACCGAGCCCCCACACCCTCCCTGACACCCCGTTCTCTCCTCAGTACGAGCGCGGCTCTGCCACCAACTACATCACCCGCAACCGGGCACGCAAGAAGCTGCAGCTGAGCCTGCCTGACTTCAGGTGCGCCTGGGACCCCCCAATCCCCCTCGGGACCCCCCAGGACTCTCCTTGACCCCTGCAACCCCCAAGACCCTTTGGTACTCTCTGACTTCTGGGAATCTCCCCACATCCTGATGACCCCCCCCAGACTTTCTCTGATTGCTCTGGGACCCTCCCAAGATCCTGATGAAATCCCCCGCATGGAAGCCCAGGACTCTCTGACTCCCCAGGGAAGCTCTGAAGGTCCTGATGAGCTCCTCAGGGACCCCTGAACCCCCTCGGGACCTCCTAGAAATCCCAGAACTCTCTAACACCCCTGGGAATCCCATGAGATCTTCATGAACTCCACCAAGATCCCCTTAAACCCCTCCCAGCACCCTGGAACTCTCTCTAACACCCCTCAAGATCCTGATGCCCCACCTCAGAACCTCTTGGATGCCCCCAGAACCCCCCAGACTCTCTCAACCCCCCCTGGAATTCCTCAATATCCTGATGAGCACCCTTAAAACGCTTTGGACCCCTAGAACTCCCAGGACTCTCTGTCCCCTCTGAGACTCCCAGAAGATCCTGATCTCCTCTCCAGGACCCCTGTAAATTCCCTTGGGACCCCCCAGCACCCCCAGGACTCTCTTGATTCCCCCCCCTCCCCCAGGAATCCCCAAGATCCTGATGAGCCCTCCAGTTCCTCTTGGGACCCCTTAGGACTCTCTCTTAGCCCCTTGGGGCCCCCCTAGAAGCCCCAGTTTCAGCCTTCTCAGGACCTCACTGGACCCCCCAGGCCCCTCCAGACCCCTCTGACCTCCCAGGACAGCAAGAGACGGAGCCCATGGGATAGCCTGTTCCTTCGGGAACCCGGTGCTGGGCCACATGTGCCCTGGGGGTTCAGCATGCCGAGTTTTGGGGTTACCCCCCTTCCCAAGGGCTGGTATCTGGAGGGCTGGGCTCTCGGGGTCGCAGATGCCACCTGTCTCACCATTGTCACAATTCCAGACGCCTCTGCATCTTGAAGGGGATCTACCCCCACGAGCCCAAGCACAAGAAGAAGGTGAACAAAGGCTCCACCGCGCCCCGCACTTTCTACCTCCTCAAGGATATCAAATTCCTCCTGCATGAGCCCATCGTCAACAAATTTCGGGAGTACAAGGTGAGTGCCTGGCCTGAGGCACCGCTCCGGCTCCTCCTCACCCCACAGAGGCCCCCACATCCCCCTTTCCCTGCAGGTCTTTGTCCGGAAGCTCCGTAAAGCATATGGGAAGAGTGAATGGAACACTGTAGATCGTCTGAAGGACAACAAGCCTAGCTACAAGCTCGACCACATTGTGAAAGAGAGGTGAGTGCCATTCTCCTGCGGGAGGAGCTTTCCCTGCAGCCACCTGGGCTTCCGGAGGCTTCGTGCTGTCTGTGCCTTTTTAGGAACCCACCTTCTTTGTACATTCTGGGGGTTTTGGTAGGTTTTGGTGTTTCTGGGCTGGAGGAGAAGGCTGTAGCGTGCCGCATGCTGGCTGTAGCACGCGAGCAAGCAGGTTGCGCCTGCTTGTCGCAGATGGCTCCAGGAAGATGCTGAGAGCTTTCCTCCACTCCCCATGCCGGGCTTTCCTTGCAGGGAGGGCTGGTGGAGGGTGAATCGTACCCTCAGAGGTGGTGAATTTTGTGGGAGGGAGAGAGGAAAGGACACAGTGGGGAGGGAACCTGTTGTGGTGGTTCTCCTCATTGTCCTAGCAGTGCTGGGACCTTGCTGTGCCAACACGGAGAGGGAAAGAGCGCAGAGAGATGGGCCCTCAGGCTCTGTGCTGGGCACTCCTGAGCTGTGGAACCATGCCATCTCCCTCCACCTGCAGTGTCTGGGTCCTGCAGGTTCCCTCTGGGTCCCATGCATCTGCCCAAGGAGTGCTGGGTGCAGCTGGACTCCAGCCACCCGCGCTTGTCCTCAGGCCCCGAAGAGGGCAGTGGTGGGTGCTGACTGGGATTGCCCAACACTCAGAGCTTGCAGGTGTCCTAAAACCTGATTGCTCCCAGCCAGGGGTGTCGCTGTGCCCTCACCAGATTGGTTCCTGGCTTCATGGAGAGCCCTGAGTTCTGGAGTTGTGTGGATGTGGGCTCCTTGTGCCCAGGAGGAACACCAGATTGAGGGGACATGGAGCTGGATGCTCCACGGTGCCCGGTTTTTACCCACACAGGGTCTCCAGCTTCCAGGGGGCACTGGGATGGGTGTGATTCTCCCTTCTTTTGCCATCACACAGATACCCAACCTTCACAGATGCGCTGCGGGACCTGGATGATGCCCTGTCCATGTGCTTCCTCTTCTCCACCTTCCCGCGAACGGGCAAGTGCCATGTCCAGACCATTCAGCTATGCCGGCGCCTGTCCGTGGAGTTCCTCAACTACGTTATCGCCTCTCGCTCCCTGCGCAAGGTGGGCGCCACAGGGAGGGACGGGGCAAAGAACTCCCTGCCCTGGGGGGCTGCAGGGGCAGGAACAATGGTTTGTGCCCCAAGGGGCAAGTCTTGAGCCCTCTCCTAATGCAGGAAAGGGTAACGAGGATGGGGATGAGGGAGACCCCTTGGCCTTCCTCCTGCTGAGCCTTTACGCTGTTCCCTGCCAGGTCTTCCTCTCCATCAAGGGCATCTACTACCAGGCGGAGGTGCTGGGGCAGCCGGTCACCTGGATCACACCTTATGCTTTTGCCCATGATGTGAGTACCCGGGGGGAACTTGGCAGGATCCGTGCGGAACCTGCGCTGCTCCTGCCTCGCTGCTCCTTTCCCTGTGGCTGGGAAAGGGCTGAGGGCCTTCCTGGGGCTCTGGCACTGCAGAGCAGGCAAAGCTGCGCCCAGCCTGCGGCAGAGAGCATGGGACATGGCTTGGGGGACACAACCCTCCCGTGTCCCTGGTGTCTGGTTGTACCAGTCTCCCCAGTTCCGTATTTCCTCTTGTCAAATATTAAAATGTGCCTTAATCAGTAATTAAAGATTAACCTGCAGGAATGAGGATGGTGGCACTGCGGGATGGGACGAGTCAGACCCCACACCCTCTGCTTGTGTGGATCTTCTGTGTCCCCTGTGCCATCCAGGCAGGTGGCAGGGTGAGGGGAAAGCTGTGGGTATCACTGTGCCGGGAGAGGTTGTGTGGCTGTGCTGCACCTTGCCACAATCCCTGGCACGCGAGAGTTCACCGTCACAGCACTGCCTGCTTGTTTCACTCTGGGATTTTCCAGGGCTTGGTGTGATCAGCTTGAGGCTTTCTGGCTTTGTGGTCTTCGGTGCGTCCCGCACTGGGTCTCACCTCCTCAGATCAGCCTTGCAGTGTCTTCTGGGCCAACCTTTGTCATAGGATCTTGGAATCATGGAATGGTTTGGGTTGAAAAGCCCACCCTTTTTCAAGCCTCTGCCATGGGCAGGGACACTTCCCACAGGATCAGGTTGCTCCAAACCCCATCCAACCTGGCCTTGAACCTGTCAGGGATGAGGCAGCCACCACTGCTCTGGGCAACCTGGGCCAGGGCCTCCCCACCCTCACATGGAAACATTTCTTCCTAAGATCTTGCCTCAATCTCCCCTCTTTCAGCTGAATACCATTCCCCTCATTCTATCTCTGTACTCGTTGTTCAGGAGCCCCTCCCCAGCTTTCCTGGAGCCCCCTGTCCTTCCTCACCAGCGTTGCGTCCCACTCTTTTGAGTTCTGGCTCCAGCTGGGTCCCTGCTGGGTTTTGACTCCTTGTTCTTAGCCATGGCTTGTGTGCCTACTCTGGAGGAGCAGAGTCCTTGGACCAAAGGCTTCATCCACGAAGGGTTGAGGTGCTCCATCTGTCCAAGCAGTTCCCTTCACGGAGTGGGGGCAGTAGGGCCTTGAGAGAGCTCTTCCTGCCCAGGATCTGTGGAGATCCGTGGCCACCAGATCTCATTGTGAAGGGAGCAGGATCCTCCTCCCTGTGCAGATGGGATGGTCCCTGTCCCCACAGAGGGGGAGTCTGGTCCTTCATCCTCATGTCCTTACCTTCCCGTGTGCCTGCAGCACCCCACGGATGTGGATTACCGTGTGATGGCCACCTTCACTGAGTTCTACACTACCCTGCTGGGCTTCGTCAACTTTCGCCTCTACCACTCCCTCAACCTGCTCTACCCACCCAAGGTGAGGGCTCTGGGGACACCCTGTGCTGGCCCCAGCTTGGCAGGACACCCGTTGTGGGAAGTGAGCCCATGTTGGAGGATCAGGGCGGCGGAAGGGGGAATGTTTGGTTGCTCTTGGTCTGGAAGCTGCCTCCCCAGCTCTCTGT
This sequence comes from Cuculus canorus, assembly GCF_017976375.1. NCBI lineage: Eukaryota > Metazoa > Chordata > Aves > Cuculiformes > Cuculidae > Cuculus > Cuculus canorus. The sequence continues at coordinate 11,931,587 of NC_071417.1, forward strand.
TTCTCCCTAGATCGATGGCCAGGCTGATATTGAGCTGAAGCCTGCAGAGGGCACGGAGTATGCCATGGATTCGGAGAGCTACCTGGAGGTGAGGGGTGCTGCCAGCACTGCAGCCTGTGGGAGGACTCTTGGTGGCATTGGTGTCCTGATCGTGGGTACGTGAGGACTGAGGAGCAGAGCCTGGCAGAGAGGGTCCCAAACTCCTTACCCCCTCGTGCTGGCCTAGGGAGGAGCTGTGCTTGGCCTTGGGGGCTGCTGGCGCGGCTGGGGAGCTTCTGAAGCCCTGGGCTTTGGACCACTGGGTGAGACAGTATGTGGCAGAGGCTGAATGTCTGTCTAGTCTTGAGAGGGAGGTCTTTTGACCTCTTGCTCTGAGAAATTGCCATTTCCTTTCTCCACTAGGCTGCCCCTTTCCCCAGCCCCAGAGCACCAGCTCACCATGACTGTTCCTTGGTCTTTTCCCGCTGCAGAAACTGTCTGCTCTGAGCGCCAGCCTGGCCCGTGTGGTGGCACCGACCCACGAGGACGAGGTGGAGATGGATGAGTTCCCAGTGGAGGGGGTAAGAGCCTGCTGGGGGTGGGCTAAACCCTGGCCTTGCGTGTTCCTGTCTGTGGCTGGCAGGGCCTGCAGTGGAGCTGGGAGGGACTGGCAGGGAGATGGGGACAACATCCAAGAGCTCTCGTTAAAAAAGGGGCTTGGCAGGGGCTGTTCGATGCAGGAGGCTGAATGCTTTCCTTTAAACAGGAGACTGCGGAGCAGATGGATGTAAGGAAGAAGGAGCAGGAGGCTGTGGAGAACCACAAAAAGCTTTTTGAAGGGTTACGCTTCTTCCTCAACAGAGAGGTGCCTCGAGAGCCACTGGCCTTCGTCATCCGGTACATGGTGGTCAGGGTTCCTCAGCAGCCCTGTGACCCCGTTCTTGCCTTACCTGGCCTCTCAGTCAGGACTCGAGGCCAGTCTTGCCAGCCTGACTCTTTGGTGGCTTTTCCTGGCAGGTGCTTTGGTGGCCAGGTCTCCTGGGACAAGTCCTTGTGCATTGGTGCCACCTATGACGTGAGCGACCCCTCCATCACCCACCAGATTGTTGACCGGCCCCGGGTGGAGAAGCAGATTGTTGGCAGGTGGGTGAGGCAAGTGGCCTGTCCCCAGAGTGGCCACCTGGGCTAGCAGGTGTTCCTGGCCATCCCAGAGCTGTCCCGTGCTTCGGCCGCTCCTTTGCAGCGCTGTGGGCTCCAGAGACTGGACTGGGAGTATGAAAAGGGTCTAAAGCTATTGGGAGCATCCAGAGGAGGGCACGGAGTTGGGGAAGGGTTTGGAGGGGGAAGCATGTGAGGAGTGGCTGAAGTCACTTGATCTGTTCAGCCTGGAGGAGAGGAGACTGAGGGGAGACCTCATTGTGGTCTGGAGCTTCCTCACAAGGGGAGGAGGAGAAGCAGCCACTGAGCTCTTTGGACCCGAGGGAATGGCAGGAAGGTGCCAGGGGAGGGTTAGGTTGGACATTAGGAGCAGGTTGTTCCCCCAGAGGGTGGTGGAGCACTGGAACAGCTCTCAGGGAAGCAGTCACAGCACCAGGCCTGACAATATTCCTGAAGTCTTTGGCCACCACCCTCAGCCCCACAGTGTGAATGTTTGGGTTGTCCTGTGCAGGGACAGGAGTTGGACTTGCTCCTTTTGGGTCCCTTCCAACTCGGTCCATGAGTCTGTGGGAGGAAGGAGTCTGACCCCTCTGCCCTACAGGTACTATCTGCAGCCTCAGTGGGTCTTTGACTCAGTGAACGCCAAGATGTGCGTCCCTGTGGCCGACTATTTCCCTGGCGTGCTGCTGCCCCCGCACCTCTCGCCCTTCGTGACAGAGCAGGAAGGGGACTACATCCCTCCCGAGAAGCTGAAGCTGCTGGCCATGCAGAGGGGCGAGAACCCAGGTGAGATGAGACTCCGAGGTTGGAGAAGGACAGGAGACAGGCAGGGCTGCGCCCGCGCCGGGGCCAGCGACTGCTCTGCTCTTGGTAACGGCGGTTTCTCTGCAGAGGAAGAGAGCGAGGAGGAGGAGGAGGAAGACGAAGAGGATGACAATGAGAAGGAAGAGGAAGAGGAGGAAGATGAGTCTGAAAAGGAAGAAGAGATGAAATTAAAGAAGATGGAAGAGCAGAAGACTCAGAGCAACAAGGTACGGTGCCTGGCAGCAGGGTGGGAGCCCCAGGAGGAGGCAGCTCTGGTGAGCTCCGTTCTTCCTGCGGCTCACTCGCTGTGGGGTGTCCTGGCCGAGTCCCTGTGGTGGGATTGCTGTGGCTGTGCCACTTCTGCGGTGACCATCACACTTCGGGGTCCTGCAGCTGTGTCCATGCGTGCGCAGGACCTCCCACCTGGTCCGACAGCTGCTGCGGCTCCTCCGTGGCCTGCAGTGATGAATGGCATGGGAGCATCTGTCCCTGAGGAAGGGTGGTGAGCTCCTGGCATCCAGAGTCCTGAGCAATCTGTCTCCCCACAGGCACTCCCGGTGAAGGTGACCGCTGGCAAGGTGCGGCTGGAGGACAAGCAGCGCCTGGAGCAGGAGCAGCAAAGCGAGGAGAAGCGTCTGGCTATCATGATGATGAAGAAAAGGGAGAAATATCTCTACAAGAAGATCATGTTTGGCAAGAAGCGCAAAGTGCGAGAGGTACGAGCATGGGGGCTGCTCTGCATCAAGGACCCTTGCCCAGATCCTGGTGCCAGCTCTTCCCAAATCGGCTTGTGGCTACAGCTCACTAAAGCCAGGTCTGCCCCTATCCTGGGTGGGGAAAGGGAGCATCCTCTGCTTCTCATACTGTGCCAGCTCTGGGCTGCTTCTTCTGCTCTGTACCTGGTGAGGGCTTTGAGAAAAAGTGGGCAACCATGAGGCTCTGCCCACCTCTTCACTGGCATCACCAGGCTGTGGTCTCTGCTCTGGCAGAGGGCAGAGCCCCTTGTGGTCCCTCAGGGATGTGACTTGTGCTCTTCAAGTGATGCTGCCATCCGTCTCCGTGCCCCACGCCTGCGCGCTGGCAGCGGATGGGTCCATCTCTCTATGTGCAGCTGGAGGGTTTGGTGGGACCTCTGTCTGCAGACTGGTCTGACTCTGCACCTTGGGCATTTCTCCACAGGCAAACAAACTCGCTGCGAAGAGGAAAGCCCACGACACTGCCGTCAAGGAGGAGAAAAAGAAAAGCAAGAAGGCGAGACGAGCGTGATGGGGCCCAGGGCTCCCAGTGGGGGCTGTCTGGGGCAGCCGAGCCCTGCAGACATCTTCCTATTTGGGTGAAAAACCCTCAGCTTTGTTCTTGGGACAGAAATGCTGAGTTGAAACATTCTCCATCTGTAAATACGCTTCCCGCTGAGCCTTTTCCCAGAGCTCCCTCGGCTCCACTCCACCAGTGCTGCTGCCTGGGTATCACAGGGACTGTCCTCTTCGTGCTGGTGCCACATATGCTTTCAGACCCACGGGGGTGTCGAGCGAGGAAGAGGAGGCCAAGGAGAGTTTGGGGCTCTGGCAGCTCCCTCGGGGATTGTTCCTTATAAACTTGCACAGCCCTGGGTGGAGCAGCTGAGCCCCTGTGGTGGAGCAGGAGCTCCTGTGGGGCTGCTGGGCGTTGCGACCCATTTTGGCAGCTTGGGACAGAGTGGTGGAGAGGAGTCCACAGCAGAGGGGAGCCTGCCCTCTGCCCAGCTCGGAGCTGCCCTCCAGGAGCTGTTTGGCAGGCGGTTCTTCTCTTGTATTTGTATTTTTAATTAAAGGTGACGCTTCCCTGTTGGTGTGCGGTGTCTGTTCGCTCACTGTGGCAGTGCAGCTGCTATCGCTGCTCTGACCCTGGGAGCAGCAGAGAAAGCGCTGGGTGGTTCATCTAAGATGCCTTCAAGGCTGAGGATGATGTTCATCCTGCGTTGGGTGTTGGTAACGCTTGTGGTAGGTGGAGAATGGACAGAACCTGGACCCTGCTTGAGTGCTGTGTGTGTTCCCTTGTACCTTGTCACGTTCTGCCAGTCCTTGTTCCTAGCAGGAGCTTTGTGTTCCCTCTTCCATCCTGCCTGGATGCTGAGGATCAGCTCTGAATCCATTTTGTTCAACCAGGGACCATGCTGGGAACCACCAGACCCAGAAAGCAGCTCTGCAGAAAAGGACCCTCAGGGTCCTGGTTGACCATCAGCCACCAGTGTGTGTCCCTGGGGCACAGAGGGCTAAAGGTGCTCCGTGAGGAGGTTGAGGGAGGTGACCCCACCCCTCAGCACTGATAAGGGGTCACCCACTGCAAGAAAGATATGGACATACTGTAGGGAGTCCGGTGAAGGGTCACCGAGATGATGCAGGAATTGGAACATCTCTCCAGAAAATGCTGTGAGATCTGGGACTGGAGGAGACAAGGTTCAGGGAGATTTTACCAGTGGCAATAAATACGCAAAGGGAGAGTGTGAAGATGGGAGTTGGGCTCTTCTCAGTGGTGCCCACCACCAGCACACTGTGTGATGGGCATTGGCTGGGACGCAGGAGGTCCTTCTGAATATCAAGAAACACTTTCACCATGAAGGTGACTGAGCACTGGCACAAGATTGCCCAGAGGAACAGTGACACTGGGGCTGCTGACCCCGCGGATGTGCAGTGGCCACCTCATCGGTGACATTATCCCTCACACTGTCCCCCTATATGCCTTTTTTCCTGATGCCTATCCATAGCTGCCCCATTCCTGGGCACGAGGGGGACGGTGGCACTTGGCTGTAACCAACATTCATAGGTTTTTTTCCCTTTTTTGGCTCATTTCCGAGGTTTGGCAGGAGTGTCCCCAGGCAGGGTGGCTCGCTGCGAGGATTTGGTGGCCTCATGGGGCGTGGAGGCTGTGTGGTCTGAGGAGCCTATGTGGCACCCATTGAGGCTTTGTAGGGACATCCTCGTCCCCAGCCATGCTCAAGGTGGTGCCATCAGATGGGGGTTTTGTGGGGACACTTTGTCCCCAGCCATGATGGAGGTTGTGTCATCTATTGGGGCCTTTCATGGGGACACCATGGCCTCAGCCACGGTGTCAACTGATTATCTTACAGGACTTTATGGGGACACCTTTGTCCCCAGCAGTGCTGAAGGCTGGATTTTTATGGACACACCGTGTTCCTTGCTGTGGTGACAGCTGTACCATCTCACAGGGTTTTATGAGGACACCATGCCCGCAGCGATGGGGAACGCTGTGCTGTCCAGAGGGATGTTTTGGAGGACACCGAGGGAAGGCTGTGCCGCCTCCCAGCGCTGCTGTGGAGACGCAGGTGTGGCCGATGAATGTGCGAGCGCTGCCAGCGCCCAGCGATCGATGACCCCCAGCAGTGAGCAGGCAACAACCACAGTGCAGATAGGAAACTTGATAACACCCACCTCACTGCGTGTTTTTCTTTCATCTTCTTTCTTTTTTCCTTTCCCCACCTCTTTGGTTTTTTTGCTTTTCTTTTGCTTCAGGACCCTTTTGCCTTTCTCTTTATTTCCACTTGGCTTTTCCCCCCTTCCTTGACTTTAGCACTTGGAAAAGGAGCTCCTCTTGGGAGCTCCTGGGCTTCCACGCTGAGTGGGGCCACCAGAGCCATTGGAAGCTCCTAGGAGCTGTGGATAGGACAAGGATGGTGGGACCAGCTGGCAGATTCCACCCAGGCAGCAGCCCCGCTGCTTGGCTTCCTGGCCAGGTGACTACAAACCAGTCCCACCACCCTGATGTCCACTGGTTCCCTGTCTTCTGCTATCACTGATGACAGCGTTTCTTCCCAACAAAGGGGCCTGATGCAACGCTTGGCCAATGAGTCTGACTGGGTGTGTGTGCTGCCACCCACCCCACTGAGCTCAAGCTCCTCACTGAATTCCGTCTGGATCCCCAGTTCCAGCGTGCGATTCCTCAGCGGTCACAGTTTTCAGCGTGTTTTGTTTGTTCGCCCAGACTTGGGGGGATTCACTCTGCCTGCTCACAGGTAGGAAGACAGAGAATGGGGGACATCATTGCGGAGGTCTCCTGGGTATGGTTTACACCCCACAGGGATGGGAGATGGGACGTTGTGGCTCTCCAGCGACATTTACGTCGCATCCCAAAGCCACGAGCATCCCTGCTACATCCCAGCCACCGCCGTCCTCTTCCAGATGGAATCCTTCACAATGCCATCCAAAAATATAAAGGGGGAAATGTGAAATTAAGAGAGGTGCCCAGGAGTGTAGGGGGAGGACAGCTCCGTGCCCCTGCGCTGCTGTTTCCAGGGAAAATCTAGGTTAAGGGGGTGGAAAAACGAGATAGTAGAGGCAGAGCAAGCGGTAGAGCCAGGGGTCTTATTTAAATTGGTGGTGTGGTTATTCCACGCAGCGGCAGTGAAAAATGGGCTTGAGGGGTAGGGGAAAAAGATAGGAGATAAATCCTAGGTGGGACTCCAGCCAGGGCTCGGTGCAACTGGAAACACCTTGGATAAGTTCTCAGGTGTCCACGCTGCCTCCGAGTAGGGACAAGTCCCCCTGTCCCCATCCTGGCAGCAGCCTCTGCCTCCCCAAGTGCCGGTGGGCACGTCCTGGCATTGAGTTTCGGAAGGCGCGTGCTTGCACTCTCTTGGGCTCATTTGCACGCTTGCTTGCTCCTCTCCATCGCATGGAGGTGCCCGTTCCTCTCTGCTGCCCACAGCCAGGCCAGCGTGGCTGGAACAGCCTCAGGTTTGAGTTTTGAGGAGCCAGGTGGGATCCCTCAGTGATGGAGGAGGTATCCGTCCTGGAAGAGGAAGGACATGACAGCAGCATCAACGCCTGCAGGGAGATGACAAATTCTCATCTGTTTTCTTGTGATGATGGAGGATAATCTGGCTTTTCTTGTCCCGGGGACTGTGCAAGTGAACCTGGGGGTGAGAACCGGTCCCACCAAGGCAGGGCAGGATGTGACACCTGCTGGTGATGGGGCAACAGCTGCCCAGACGTGGTGTGATGACCACAAGCCCTGTGGGGATGAGCTCTGAACCCCAAACACCTCCATTGTAGGTAGATATGGGACTGGATACCAGGCATGGCCAACGCGTCCTGCCAACCAAGCCCTGCAACACTGGGTGCTGGCACAGTCACCACTCTTGATGACCACAGAGTCATCAAGCAAGGGCACAGGGCTGTCACCACCCTCAGCAGCAGAGCCGGCGTTGAGTGGGAAGAGCCGAGGCTGGATCTGGGCGCACAACGGCCCCTTTTCAGTCCCACCGGATGCGGCAGCGAGATGCCGGATGGTGCTGAGCCCTCCCCGGCACAACCACAGCATCCGCTCACCCAGCTGGGTGCAGCAGGATGGCACTCAACGGGTGACACCACCTGTCAGCCCCCCATAGGCGGGGGGTGTGGCAGGGACCCCCAAATTCCTCGGCACAGCTGGTGGGTGGAGGTGAAGGCCGGCAGTAGTGCAGTGGCGCCACCGTTATCACACCGAGGAGCGCAAATATTGCTGCCATTAAGGCCATAAAAGGCACGTAGATACGGCGAGCAGTGGGAGGCTGTGGGAAGGATGGAGTAGAGCCTTCAGAAGCTGTCGGGACAGCCCAGGGAACAGGCAGCCGCGTTGGGGTGCGGGACTGAGCCCCCACCGCAGCGCTCCCCGCCTTGAGGTGAGCTCCGGCTCAGGGAGGTGACAGCCGGTGACAGCCTGGCCACCAGCCATGGCTCTGGAGGACGATGGTGGCTGGTGAGAGCTGGCCCCGCACGGAGGAGAGGAGCTGGGCGCCACCGCGGAGGGACAGCCACCGTCACCCACTGAGCAGCCGGGGCCCAGCGCCGCGGGTGCCGCCCGAGCCAGGCTGGGGGTGGCATGGGGCAGCGGAGGGGCCGAGCGAGGGGCCGGCGGTGACAATGTCCCCGTTGAGGCCCGCGCCGCAGATGGAGACAAATGGGCCCCTTGTTCTTGGAGCTGGCAGGCAACGGGGCTGAATGCCTCCTCTGTGTCACCGGGTGTGGGTGGGGAGACGGGCAGCTCAGGGTGGCAACGGGCACCCAGGGCCTCGCGCGGCTGCCCCGGGGAGACGGGCAGTGCCCAAGCGCAGAGCGTTCAGCAGCCGCTCTCGGCTCTCGCGCTGTTATTCCCCCTCCCCAGGCCAGCGATACAGAGCCGGGATCCCAGTGATGCCATAAAGACCACGACTGGTGGCGAGGCTTTGGACAAGCCGGTGTTTGCGGGGAGCTGCCCAGGACGAGTTTATTCCATGTCGGAGCAGCATCGGCACCCCCACCCCACGCCAGCCCAGGAGAGGAGAGAGACGGCTCGCCGAGAGCAGCTTAAGCAAAGGAAAAGGTGATGCTTGGGGGGCAAACAGGCACTTGGGGGGCGGTTGGTGGGGCAGAGTGCCAGGGGGGGGTGTGAAGGATGAGTGTCTGCACCCGCGGAGAGACAAGGGGGTAGGAAGGATCGTGCCTGCAGGTGGAAGAAAGAGCATTCCCATGGGCTTGTAGGGCAGGAGGAGCGATGGGTGCGCCTTGTGTGGCGCAGCTATGGGGGTTTGGCCATAGCGAAGTGCCTCCCACGGGGAAAACCCAAAAGAGAGCTTGGGAGTGTCCCCAGAGACCAGGGGAGCTGCCAGGACGCAGGGACAGGGCTGTGGTTCCTGTGTCCTGGCCCATCCCATGGGGAAATGGCCGGCGTGGCCATGTCCTCTGGCTGGGAATTCCAAGCATCTCGCCGAGAGCTGGCGCCGCGGCTGCCCCGCGTAATGGGAGCCCCAGGAAAAACGCCTCGCTCTCTGCATTTCTCCCGGCGAGCTATTAATAATTAAGCCACTCATTTGAGGCGAAGTCAATAAAGTGGCTGGGCTGGGAACTGTTTGCCAGAACCGCGCCAGGGGACGCAGCCGGGCTGCAGCCAGCCATCCTTTCGGTATCCCCGGGTGTCCTGTTGCACCGGGAGTGCAGAGGAGGGGTGATGGTGCTGGTTCACTCGCTCCGGCGGGGTTGGAGCCAGGGCTGGCACCCATGGTGTGGTTTCAATGTCAGCCTCTGAGCCGGTGGGATGCATCCTCGCTCCTGGCCGGTGCCCCCTGCGGCGCTGCCCGGCTCTCGGCGGTGGCTTTTCCAGTTGATGCCGATGCCGGCACAGCAGATGGCAATGATGGTCATGGCCATGGTGTTAGAGCCAACCCTGGGCAAGTGAAACCCTCTTGGCTTCGCATTTGTGCCACCCTTTTGGGGAAGGGTCTGAGCACCCCCCGTGCCCCCATGGCTACCTGTATCCCTGCCATTCCTGCAGCGCTTGCCAGCGGCTCGGAACAGTCTGGATGGGACCTCCTTGACCCAGAGGTCCCTGCTGCAGGGTCGTGGAAGCACCTGGGTGCACTCGTGGGGTGTCCCCACCCCGTCGACATCTCCCATCTGGACGCTAGGATTAGCTGAGCCCAGCACTCAGCGCAGCCTCGGGCTCCGGTTGCATTTTCCATTCATTATTTATCGAGCTGGAAATCTCAGTGGCACGAGGCCACCCGAGGGGGGGCAGAGAGAAGGGGGAGGCAGGAGGGAGCAGCGGCACAGGCGCACCGTGCGCTGGGCACCCTTCACGCCAGCTGGGTAACCCTCTGCTTGGGGCGCAGCTTGGAAATCCGGGGACGCTTGGCAACGTGAGGGTCTGGGGTGGTTAAATGTGTCCAGGTGTCAACCACGGCTTTCCCAGATGGGATTTCGTCTCTCAGAATTATCTGCTGGACAGAGAATTAGGAGGCAGGGGTGATGCTGTGGGGGCAATGTTGTGGGGGTGATGCTGTGGGGGCGATGCTGTGGGGGTGATGCTGTAGGGGTGATGCCGTGAGATGATGCTGTGGGGGCGATGCCGTGGGGGCGATGCCGTAGGGGTGATGCTGTGGGGGCGATGCTGTAGGGGTGATGCCGTGAGATGATGCTGTGGGGGTGATGCTGTGGGGCGATGCTGTGGGGGCGATGCCGTGGGGGTGATGCTGTAGGGGTGATGCTGTGGGGACGATGCCGTGGGGCGATGCCGTGGGGCGATGTTGTGGGGGTGATGCTGTGAGGTGATGCTGTAGGGGTGGTGCTTTTGGGGTGCTGTGTGGGGGCAATGCTGTAGGGGTGATGCTGTGGGAGTGACGCTGTAGGGGTGATGCTTTTGGGGTGCTGTGTGGGGGCGAAGCTCCAATGGGCACAAGGGCTGCAGGGCTCTTTGTGGGGATGTTATCCAGCAGGAAGCTGGGAGCACAGCCAGCCTGGGCTGAAGGATGCCAGGGAGCCAGAGCAGTGCCGGAGCAGCCGGAGCGAGCAGCTCGAGGAGGCGATGCTGCTCCTGCAGCTGCTAAATGGGAATGCGAGGCTGGGAGCTGTGCAGGCCTTTGCTCTCCAGCTGCTGCGTGCTCCTGGGTGCTCCTGGGTGCTCCTGGGCATTGGACCCTGCTCGCATCAGGGACCGCGGTCACAGGTGACGCGGTCACGGGTGGCACGTCCCTTCATCCTGCCACAGAGGACAGCCCTGCTGCAATGCAGTCGCTGCCGCTGCGGAGCTGCGGGTGACCCCGCATCCCGGGCCTGCGGCGAGCGGCGGCAGCTGCAGAGGGGCAGGTGGGGCTGGGGGGCTGCAGGGGGGCAGCACTGCGAGGGCGCAGCGGGGCTGCGTACGGGGAGGGGGCTGCGGGCGTCTGTGCATGTATGCATGGGGGGTGCATGCATCGATGTGTACTTATGTGCAGGGGGGTGAGGGTGCGTGTGAGGTACATGGGTGTGCATGCATTTGTGTGCATGTGTGGGCGTGCATGAGTGTATGTGCATGCAGGGGGTGCGTGTGTGTGCGTGCATGAGTGTGTGCTTGCATGCATGTGTGTGTGCAAGCATGGGTGTGCGTGTGCATGTGAGTTCTTGCATGAGTGTGCATACGTTTGCATGAGAGCATGGGTGTGCATGGGTGTGCATGGGTGTGCGTGTGCACGGATGCTTGTGTACACACACAGGGGTGCATGTGTGTGTGTTGGGGGTGTGTGTGTGCACATATGGGCAGGTGTGTGTCCATGCATGATTGTGTCTGTGTGTGTGCATGGGTGTGCACACATGAGTGTGTGTGCATGCATAGACACGCATGTACGTCTGTGTCCTTGTGCGTGTGCATGAGGATGGAGGGTGTATGCCTGTGCATCTGTGAGTGTGCACAGGTAAGTGTGCGAGCTGTGTGTGCACACACGAGGGTGTCTGTGGCCTTGGGGTGATTCACAACTCCATATGTGCACGCACATGGGTGTTTGTGCCTGCGTGTGTCCTGTGTGTGCGTGCACACATGCAGATGAGTGCATGTGTGCTGAGGGTAATGCATGGCTATGTGTGTCCCCTGTGTGTCCCAGAGTGCGTGCCTGCCCGGGTGTGCATGGATCCAGGTGTCCCTGCGCCTACGTGCACACGTGGACGTGCACGGATGTTTGTGTGCATGTGTGTGCATGTGCCTTCCAGCTGGGTGTGTGCACGTGTGCGGCTGCAGTCGTGCGTGCACATACGTGTTTGTGTGTGCAATGGTGTGGAGGGTGCGGGTGGTGCCTTCGTGCCCCAGATCCCTTTTGTCCAGCAGGTCTGTGTCCCTCTGATCCCACCCAGAGGCACCGAGAGCCGCGGGTGCCGTGGCCAGAGGAGCCGCAAGCCCCGCTGCAGCCAGGACAGCCGGGAGACACTGGGTGGGTGGGGAGGTCCTGGCCCAGGTTGCCCAGAGCAGTGGTGGCTGCCCCATCCCTGGAGGGGTTCAAGGCCAGGTTGGATGGGGCTTGGAGCCCCTGATCCAGTGGGAGGTGTCCCTGCCCATGGCAGGGAGGTGAAACTGAATGATCTTTGAGGTCCCTTCCAACCCAAACTATTCTATGATTCCATGATGTCATGGCACACAGGACATCCCAAGCTGATGTAGCTCCTGATCTAGCCTGGAGATTTCTTAGGAAAGGGATTCCAGCTGCCCTTGGGAAGCTCCAGCCTGTCTGGGTGGTTGTTGGGTGCTGCAGAGCTGCGGTGCTGCCTGGCGCAGGTTACCTGCTCTGCAGCCGGGGCTGCCCTGTGCTGCAGCTCCTTTCTCCTCTCCATTTCCACCCCCATGTCCTCTCCAACTGTTCTTGACAAGGAGTCGCTTTCTGTTAGGTTTCTTTTTTTCCCGAGGTCGGCAAAGGGTACACAGTGTGGGTAGATTGCTGCCCATAAATCTTTTGTGCCCACAACCAAGGACACACCTGGTGTTAGCTCGCCTTTCTCCTGGTAGTGCCAGTGCCAAGAAGCACAGTGAGAGGCATCCTGGGACTTTCCATGCCCATGAGATGCCCTCATTATACCCATGAGATGCCCTCATTATTCCCCTGTGACCTGAACTACGTGGTGCCCCTGGTCCTCACATCTCCATCCTCTGGTGTTAACCGCTCTCCTCTCCACCGGCCGCAGGTGACCAGGATGCTACACCATGGGAAGCACTGGAGGTCCATGTGCAAGGGGCTCGTCCTAGGGACCCTCCTGACCAGCTTTATGCTGCTGCTCTACTCCTACGCAGTCCCCCCGCTGCAAGTCAGCGTGACAGAGTGAGTATGGGGTCTCTGCGTGTCACCTCATTTCACACTGGGCACCCCCAATTGGAGATGGTCCGAGGGCTTTCTGGGCTCTGGTGGCTTCACACCGAGATGTTCCCTTCCTACAGAGTCCTATTGGAGATTGTGCCCTGTCCCATAGTGGGGGGAAGGTGAACCCCAACTCTCAGGGAGGCTGAGGACACTCGCCCCAGGGTGCACCCACTGCGAGGTGGCAGCCAGCACTCACCTCCTGAGGGATGGATAGGACAAGGAGGTACAGGAGACCCCACTGCAGCTTCATCTCCTTGGAGAAGGAAATCACCACGTGAGAGGTTCTCCAGAAACCAGGAGCAGCGGGCAGAGCAGAGGCAGTTTTTCGGGTGCTCTTTATCAAGGGGTTGTCCTTGAAGAGCAACCAGAGCAATGCCAGGTGTAAACTCTCACCCACAGAGATGGGCACGGGAGGGTTCAAAGCTCTCTGCTGAAAGCCAGCGCTCAGCAGGCTCAGTTCACGGCCGTCCCTCCCGGCATTAAGTTTATCTGCAAGATGATAAAAGAGATCAACCTGCAGGTGGTTCCCAAGGTTCGCACTGAACCCGTGTCACTGGAGGGAATTATCATCAAGGATCAGCTTTGCAACTTCATTAACGGTGCCCAAAGTCACTCAACACTGTGGCCTCTGTTCTCTGCCCTGAGCATCTCAGGTAACACGCAAGTTGATCTTGATGCTCCCCAAAGGCCTTTGAGCTCATCTCCAGGGCCATGCACTAGGATTATGTCCTTCTTTGCTCGGGTGTTGGATCCTCCACACCTACAAGAGAATGAGAGCTTCCAGACCTCAAAAGAACGTTATCAGCTCCTGTCCATAGATTGACAGCCATGGAGAGCTCATCTTAATGCACATCTCACCACCACCTGCACCAGGGCCACGATGGTTGTGCCCATGGCGAGGGATGAGGACCCCTTGCTCAGGCTGTGGGGGCCTGACCACCATGAAGACCCCCACAGCAGCACATTCTCAGCAGCTGGGGTTGTCCAGGGGGTTAATGGGCTTGGTTTGGTGGCTTAAAGGTGCAGCTGATGTTGAGGGGCTCATGGGGGCAGCGGGCTTCTCACCTGCCAGATGAGTACCCTGATACTGCTGAGCATGGGGCTGGGTGGGAAGGGGGCTCAGCCTGAAGCTGAAAGCCTCCACTGGGGAGCCTGGGGGCTTCTGGGGGTGGGCACCCATCCCCAGGTCCAGATCCTGTAGGGAAGAGAATGGCCAAGCCTTCATGGTGGCTAAGCTGCCCTCACCGTAGTGCCCTGTCTCTTCTTCTCACTAGGATCCCCGTCCCCTCTTCCTGCTCCTCCTACTCGGTGCCCCGCAAGGTGCCAGCAGTAGCCAATGGCACGGACGGCCCCACGGGACGGAGCTGCGTGCACAAGCTGAACGTCATGTTCATGAAGACACACAAGACAGCCAGCAGCACCATCCTCAACATCCTCTTCCGCTTCGGGGAGAAGCATCGCTTGAAATTCGCCTTCCCTAATGGCCGCAATGACTTCTTCTACCCCTCCTACTTTGAGCGCAGCCAAGTGCAGCACTACCATCCGGGCGCGTGCTTCAACATCATCTGCAACCATATGCGCTTCCAGTACGAGGAGGTGCGCAAGCTCCTGCCGGCTGACACCATCTTTGTCACGGTGCTGCGGGACCCTGCCTACCTCTTCGAGTCCTCTTTCCACTACTTTGGGCCTGTCATTCCCCTCACCTGGAAGCTGACGGGGGAGGACAAGCTGGCAGAGTTCCTCCGGGACCCCTGGCACTACTATGACCCCAATGGGTTCAACGCCCACTACCTCCAAAACCTCCTCTTCTTCGACTTGGGCTACGACAACAACATGAACGCTAACAGCCCACTGGTGGAGGAGCACATCCAGGAGATAGACCGCCGTTTCCACCTCGTCATGTTGCTCGAGTACTTTGATGAGTCCCTGGTGCTGCTAAAGGACCTGCTGTGCTGGCAGCTGGAGGATGTCCTCTACTTCAAGCTCAATGCTCGGAAGGGTTCCACTGTCTCCCGGCTGACACCTGAGCTCTATGAGAAGGCCACCTCCTGGAACCTCATCGATGCCAAGCTCTACCGTTATTTTAATGCTACCTTCTGGCGTAAAGTGGAGGCCTACGGGAGGGAGCGGATGGCCAAGGACGTGGCCAAGCTGCAGGAGGAGAATGAGAAGATGAAAAGCATCTGCATCGATGGGGGACATGCCGTGGACGCCAGCGCCATCCAAGAATCCTCCATGCAACCCTGGCAGCCGCTGGGGGAGAAGTCAATCCTGGGCTACAACTTGAAGAAGAAGATCAACAAGAAGCACCAGAAACTGTGCCGCAAGATGCTGACACCTGAAATCCAGTACCTGACTGACCTGGGGGCCAACCTCTGGATCACCAAGCTGTGGAGCCATGTGCGGGACTTCCTGAAGTGGTAGGGGGTGGCGGGTGCTCCACTCCCTCCAGCAATGAACCAGGTGCTTTCCCTTTCCTTATTCATGGTGTCTTTTGGTTGGACATGAGCAGAACAAGCTGAAGGCTCTGCAAACACCCAAAGAACCCTCCATCACCTTCCTGCTGAGTCCCTACTTGGGCAGGAGCCCATGGTGGGGCTGCTGTCACCCACCAGCAGGGAGAAAGGAGGCCCCAACCCGGGCTCCAAGGGGTTGGGGATTGAGAGCTGGTGGGCGTTCCAGCACAATACAGTCTTCCTTCCCCATGGAAAGGCCAGAGAAAGTGTTTGTGAAGGACACAGCTTCATCACAATGAGAGCAGGACATCCATCACCACATTGCCGCGGTGTGGGCAAGGATGGACCTGGCCAGTGGTGGCGGGGGGTTCTCCTCACCCAGGGTGGGCAGAGCTGCCGGCAGGGAAGCCGAACCCCGAGGAGCCCCTCATACCACTTTGTTTCCCCCAAGCCCTTCTTCCGGGGCCATGGGTCAGAGCCTGCCCATGGGTTTGATGAGCATAGGGCATCCTCAGCCTTCCACCAGTCCATGGCAGGTCATGATCTGGAGCAGCCAAAAGTTTTGGTGGTGACCACACTTGGGTTTGGAGGACAGAAAACCACCCCAAAAGCCCCAGTGTTTATCAATGGGCTCATGGGCCCCGTGGGCAAAGGGTGTCTGTGCAGGCCCCCCTGCAGCCTCCCGTTGCCCAGGTTAGAGGGCCCTGTGGCTCTGGTCCCTGCAGAGGACATCTCAGGAGGCCCATGGGGTCTGGTGAGAACTGGTGTGGGGAGGAGGTGGGGAGTGAGGTCTGTCCCGGTGATGCCATCCCCCAGGTGCAAGGGAGTTGCCAAGGATGGAGTCCCATCAGGACCCAGGCTGGTGGGGGCAGCCCCATGCCAGGAACAGTCCCATGGCGGGGACAACCCCATGGAGCGGGGATAGCCCCATGGAGGAGGACATCCCCATGGAGGAGACATCCCTGTGGAGGAGGACAGCCCCAGAGAGAAGGGGACAACCCCATGGCAGGGACAGCCCTCAGGCATCCCGGCTGGGCTGGATGACACCGGCAATACAGTGTCCTGCCAAGAGCAGCCCTGGCTGGGCACGGAGGTGGCACCTGCAGCTGAGCCTGCCCGGTGGCCAAGGGACCCGCGCGACCCCAGCCCTGTTCTGCTCACTTTGTAAAGACCTGAAATAAAAAAGCAGCTCTACTTTTGTAAGAGAATTGTGTTGGGCGGTTCTTCATTGAAGGACACTCCAGCTGGTCACCAGCTGTGTCCTTCTTCTCCAGGGGTTGGAGGGTCAGGGATTTCTTGCACTGACCCCCACTGGCACGGGGCTGGATCCTGCTCTGCCCTTCGGGGTCCTGGCTCTGCTGTCTCCATCAGTCCTGGTGTTGGGGACCCTCATGTCCCCTGGGCAGCTATGAGAAATAAGACCCTCAGTGCAAGTGGGGCACCTGGATCCATCCCCGCTGTCCCTGCAGGGCCACCGGCTGCTGGCATGGGACTCCCACAGTGTGCAGATGCCACCAGAAAGGTCTGCTGGTTTGTGAGGGACACCAGACTCGTGGAATAGTCATCACAGGTGACACAACTCACCAGTGCCACCAAGTCCCAGTGCTGCTGCTGGTGGGTGGCCCCAGGATTTGCACTAGGGCTTCTCCAGCCGAAGCAGCACCACCAGTGCCGATGTGGACACAAGCCCTGATGGCTACTCTGCAGCCACCGCTGGAGCCACCAACTCAACTGCTTGTGATGCTGCCTGTGGACACTGGGACAGAAGGGGACACAGATCTTAGGACACCTCCGTGAGGTCCATAGGTGTCTCCCATGACACGCTAAGGTCCCCTGCAGGGGCCAAATCCCACCCCAACCACTGCAGATAGAGAGAAGTTCCTTCTGAGGCAGGAGGTTGGGTGCACAGCCCATTTAGGGTAACATTCCCATGGGGATGTGCTCCTTGTCCCTCTTTTCTTGGACCACCAGGCTGACCCATGCAGAGGGGCTATGGTGGAGTTTTGAAGCCATCTGAGGTGGGCAGGACCTTCAAAAGGTCACTGTCCTGGCTGTGACCAAACTGTTGCTCCCATGCTGCCTGTCCTGAAGAGCAGCCGGCAGCGAGCCCCGGGCTGGGGAGCAGCAGCTCTGCGCTTGGCAGGAGTCCAGGAGCAGAAGGGAAGTCCTCCCACCAAAGCCACCCCATCCCAGCACCCAGCAGCCTCCTCCTACAGGCTTTTGTTGTTGATAAATGGAACCAAGGTGGGACTACAGGTCCAGAACCAGGTGGTGGTACTACAGCTGGGGCTGCAAACAGGACAATAATGGGTTAACGATGGTGCACTAGGGACCAGGTTAATGTGGGGTCATGCACGGGAGTATGACTGCGTGGTGGGATCAAAACTGTGGTGGGCTTAGGACCACGTGTAGGGCCATGATGTGGGACCAGGAACATTCATGGGACCAAGACTGAGTGGTGGGACCGGACTATATGGTGCAACTAGGACCAGGGCAAAGTGAGTGGACCAGAACCATGTTCAGGACCAAAACGACATGGTGGGACCAGCACCATACATGGGACCAGGACTGAGTGGTAGATGTGGCATCATCCTGTGGGACCTGGACCTTGTTCAGGACCAGAATCGTGTGCAGGATCAGACTGAGTGGTGGGACTGGGATTGTGTGATGGGATGGAAAGTTGGGACTGGGACTGAACAGTGGGTACAAGCCCTTGTGATGGGACCAAGATGGTTTGTAGGACCAGCCCCACGGTGATTGACTGCAGAGAAAGCCAAGTGAAGCCCTACGCTCAGCAGCACCAGCTGAGGCCCATTGACACCCAGCCCTGGTCTTTAAAAGCCCCCAGGTGCTCCTGAAGCTATTGCTTGGTGAGGATGGGGCTCTCCTGGTGCATCATGGTGGCTGGAGCTGTCCTGGGGGTAGCAGGTGAGTGAGGCTGTGACCTCTGGCTGCTTCCCCTCAATCCACCAACTGGTTGTACTGTGGGTGGTGGCACCCATGTCTGCATGCAGGAGGGTGGTGGGTGCCCCTCAGCTTTGCCCAGTGTTGGTTCCTAGTGCCCTCCTGGGTCTGCTGGTGCAGATTCTCTTGGTGGAGAGATCTCCTACAGTGCCCTTGGGCTGTGGAGTTGGAGAAGGGGGGGCTTACTGGGAGTTTCCAGGTCCCAGTGGGTCTGTAAGGACCTGGATTGGGCGGGGAGCTCAAGCCACTGGTGGGATACACGGCTGCTGGTGATAGTCTCCCATCCTATGAGCAGTTACTGGTCCATTCCCAGCCTGGCTGGGGGCTCTTGCATTTGGGGAGGGTTGTGGAGAGCCTTGTGGAGCATCTCCCCTTCCAGTACCCACCATCACAGTGGTTCCAGCCAGGGCTTTGTCACCAAGACCAGGGGAGGGCCTGACTGGAAGAGCAGGGGATGGAGGAGCCCCACAATGTGCTGGGCTCCTGGGTGCTCTCCCCTCCTTGTGTGTGGCACCACCTGCCCTCCGTGAGTCCCAGGGACACCTGAGGACCTGGATGTCCCCACTGTGCCTGGGATGTGCTACTCCAGCTGTTGCATGCTCAGCCCCACTGGCTAATCCTTCCTCTTGCTGTAGGAACCACCATAGCTCCAGCCCCTTCAGTGTCCTTCAGCCACACGGTGGTGGCTTCAATGGTGTCCTCAGCCATGGCAACAGGGTCTACAGCCCCAGCTCTTGCTGCTGCGACCATGCCAGGTGGGGCTCGTGCTCACCCCAGCTCTGAGGAGCCCGGCATGAACTTCACTTTGAGGCTCCTGAATGGTGAGTGTTCTGGGTCTTGTGTTGGCTGCCAGCTCTAGTGGAGGAGACCACAGCATGGATCCATCCAAGATCCCTGGGCTTGACCAGCAGCACCCAGTGCTTCCTACTGAGTGGTCTCAGCACTAGGTCCTACCAGGAGGAAGTGGCCATCCCTGCAGGACCATTTCTCCCTGTCTGGTAGAGGGTGTGGGGCTTTGAGTGGTGGTGCTGAGATGTTCCCCACTCAGTGCTTGACTCCATGATCAGCTTTTGGGGGGGGGTCTATTGTCCCTTGTCAGTCTGATAGGTGAAGTGGTCCCTCTCAGTTCCATGGGGAAGTGGGGACAGGGTGGGATGTCTAAGCAGGTGCTGTGGCTCTGGAGAACAGGCAGGGAAGCCAGACTGGGATGGCCGGGCCAGGGCAGCTCTTGATTTCCAGGGGCAGGAGGTGGGCTCTGAAATGTGGGACCTGCAGGAAGGCACTTGCCCTGAAGGAGTGGAGGCAACGACACCCATGGGTGGTGGTCTGGGATGTGTCCGGTGTCTCCATCTGTGGTGAGACAGGCTTGGAGATGTCGCATTGAGCCCACCCTCCCTTCTCCTTCAGGTGACCCCAGTGCCACGAAGAAGCTGCTGGTGCTCAGCCCCGGCTCTTTCATCCGCCTGGAGGCCAGGGTTGACTTCAGTCCTAACATCTCCCTCAAGATCTATGTGGACCAGTGCTACAGGACCAGCTCAGACCAACTGAGGCACTCCAGGAGGGTCTCCATGGTGGTGAACAGCCGTGGGTCAGTGTCCGTGGGAGTGGGGTGGGAGGTAGGAGCACCCTGAGGTCCTGCAAGACCCGCTGATGGGAGGGATATCCAAGGTCTGGCGACAGCCTAGGAATGTGTCAGTGTTGCTCTCCTGCCTTAGGTGCCTGCATGGGCAGAAGCTGGAGAGCGTGTCCATCCATCACCAGAGAGGGGCATCTTCTCTCCAGCTCACCATCACGGCTCCTCTGCTGGAGAAGGAGAAGGAGGAGGAGAAGGTGAGGCTGGGTGATGCCCTTGGCAGTGAGATATGGGGCCTGCTGGCAATGACCTGGGGCTCCTGAAGCACCATCCCTCCAAAAGCATCCTGCTCCAGGATGGGCAGGAGGAGAGCGGAGTCCCCAGGAAGGATACAGAGGTGACGTGTCATTTCTGGGGCTGGTGTCTCTACAGATCTACGTGCACTGCCTGCTGACGGCGTGGGGCCCCACCAGCAACCGGGGACATGCTTCCAGGTTCTGCTTCTACAGTCAAGCCACGGCCAGGTAAGTTTGGCCTCACCATGGGCTCCCTGATGGTGCCCCAGAACTTAAGGAAAGGATTGTCCTCCTGGATTTGCGTTGGTGAGGCCACACCTCAAATCTTGGGTTCAGCTTTGGGCCCCTCGCTAAAAGAAGGACACTGAGGATCTGGAGCGTGTCGGGAGAAGGGAACGATGCTGGGGAAGGGTCTGGAGAAGGGGGATTCTGGGAGTGGCTGAGGGCCCTGGGGCTGTTTAGCCTGGAGAAGAGGAGGCTGAGGGGAGACCTCATCGCTCTCTGCAGCTCCTGGAAAGGAGGATGTGGTGAGTGGGCTGCTGGGCTCTTCTCTCAAAGAAGAAGTGATGGAACAAGAGGGAATCGCCTCAAGTTGCAGCAGGGCAGGTTTAGATTGGATATTGGGGAAAAATGTTTTTACTGAGAGAGTGGTGAAGCCCTGGCAGAGGCTGCCCAGGGCAGTGGGGGAGTCTCCATCCCTGGAGGGGTTCAAGAAGCGTGTGGGTGTGGCACTCGGGGACATGGTTTGGCAGGCACAGTGGGGCTGGGCTGATGTTTGGACTGGATGAACTTAAAAGGCTTTTCCAGTCTCAATGCTTCTGTGATCCTAAGGTCACCTCAGCCTCCACAGACGCTGGTGAGGGTCAGGCAGCTCCAACAGGAGGGCTGCTGGTCCCTGAAACCCCACCAGCACCAGCCTGTTCTGGTCCTGGGTGATATTCCAGGATTCTATGACCTGAGCCACCCATGGGTGCTTTGGGAGCAGAAGGTACTTGGCAAGCACACCCATCTGGGGCACCAAGCCACGCCACCGTGTTATGGAAACCACCTCTTCTCCTGCAATAGCCCCGTGGCATCACCACAAGTCCCACCTCCCTCTGGGTGCTGGTGAATTGGGGAGGTGCTTGGTGTCACCTGGTAGACATCTGCTGGGGTGGCTGAGACCTGCAGGGCTGGAAGGACCTGATGGCATGGCATCATGCGAGAATTGGGATGGAAGATGGGGACCTCCCAGCTCTGTGCTCTCCTTCCAGCTGGCAGAATGCAGAGAACCCTTCTCGGAGCGCCCTGTGCCGCTGCTGTGACACTGGCTGTCCCCCTAGTGACACCCTCCCTGGAGAGCTGCCAGGTACCAGGGTTGGGCTGTGGTGGCCCCATGTGGATTTGGGATCTTGGGGGCTTCCTGGGGCTGGGATGAGTTGTATAAGCCTTGTCCTCCCCCAGGGCTCCCTGGAGAGAGGATGCCCCACTGGGAGACAGTCGGACCATTGTTGGTGCAGAAGGAGAAGGTGCCATGGTATGAAGGTGAGGGGACAACCCCAATACCACCACCCCATAGCCCCAAACCCACTACTTCGGGTGCCAAAGCCAACACTGACCCCCATTTTGGTGTTTTTCATTGTTGTCCCCAGCGCCGTGCCACACGGTGAAGAGGTTCCTGCTGGCTGGCCTGGCCCTGGTGGGCAGCGCCCTGGTGGCAGCCACCTTGGTTGGGAGTCTCCTGGGGTTGGCCTTGGCCATCTGGCGCATGGGTGGGCACCGGCAGGGACAGCGGCACCGCAGGCAACAGCCTCCCTTCCATGCTGAGCTGAGGAGCGTGGTGGGAGCCCTGGTCCTCAGGGAGCAGGAGAAACGTGGCGAGGAGGGGCCAGGCTACCGCAGCCTGGTACAGAGCGTGGTATGAGCTGCTGAACCACTTCTTCCCCAATAAAGGTTGGATTTCTTTGCTATGAAGCTTCTCCTGGTGGTACCATGTGGATTCCACCACAGGCTGGAGATTGCCACTGTACTATCCTGGTGGTATCCAGGAGCGCGGCAGCACGTCTTGGCTGGGGCAGTTGGTGTTCCTCGAGGCACCACTAAAGATCTCGGAGATGGGGGCAGGTCCTTGAGGCCAGACCCAGGGATGGGCCATGAGGCTGGTAGGGGTTGTGGAGGGATGGAGCGGTTGCAGGTCAGACCTTGGTGTGCTGATGGGGTGATCGGGGCTGCTCTGGGCATGAAGGGACTCCCCATCCCAAGATGGAGATCATGGAATGGTTTGGGTTGGAAGTACCTTAAAGCTCATCCAGTCCCACACCCTTGCCGTGGGCAGGGACACCTCCCACTGGATCAGGGGCTCCAAGCCCCATCCAACCTGGCCTGGAACACCTCCAGGGATGGGGCAGCCACCACTGCTCTGGGCAACCTGGGCCAGGGCCTCCCCACCCTCACAGCAAAACATTTCTTCCTAAGATCTCATCTCCATCTCCCCTCTTTCAGCTCAAATCTGTTCCCCCTTCTAACAAGATAATGCCCAGAGGGTGCAGAGACAAGGCCTGGGACCCAGATGGCCCCCAGGAGGGGACACACCAGCCCTGCCACCACCGCTGTCCCTGAGCATGGACCAACACAGGGTCAGCCTTGAAATGGTTTATTAGGACCAGCCATGGGGGCAAAGTGGCCGCTCCAGGGCCACCACTGGTAGGAGGGTTCACAGTCGCTGGGTCACAGTAGAAGGGTCACAGCACCCCGAGGGCAGCCGCATGCCTCAGTTTCCCCCAAATGGGGGCTCAGTGTGGGGCCGGAGGCTCTCCTGGTGCCCCATAGAGCTTGCGGAGGCTGGAGTCCATCAAGAAATCCACTGTCCTGTGGGGAGAAAGGGGGTCCCAGAGGGTTATTGAAGCTATACTGAGGTTGGGGGGCTCATGGGGCTGTCCTTAACCCCTGAGGACCCTGTCCCTGATGTCACCGAGGCCCCCAGCCCTGCCAGAACCAGACTGCTAATCCCCAGCTCAACGCCTGCTCCTGCTAATCCTTATCCCTGTGCTTGCGGGGCTGTGGCCTGGCTGGACCCTGGCAAAGCCCCTGGGAGGCGGGAAGCCTCCTCCCCCCCCTCAGCAAAGCCCCTCTTGGGTGGGGGGAGGACCCCCATACCACCGAATTCCTTCTGGGCTGAGGACCCTCCCTGTTTTGGGGACCCATCAGCAGATCTCTTCTGGGTTGGGAACCCCTATGTGGGATGGAGCCCCCCCTCAAAAGTCCCCTCTGGGTTGGAGACCCTGAATTCCCCTCTGGCAAAGCCCCTCCTGGGCCCAGTTCCTGGGGGGGGGAGCAGGGCCGGGGTCCCCGTACCGGTCAATGGGGGTGATGATGACGGGGATGGCCGCCAGCCCCAGGGCGGTGGTGGCCCAGCGGCGCAGGGGCAGTGGCCAGCGGGTGAGGGTGCCCAGCAGGGCCAGCGAGGCGGCGCACAGCCGGTTGATGGTGAAGCCCGGGATGGCCACCGAGGCCAGGCTCTGCCACACGAACGTGTCCACCACCGCCACCCCGACGCGTGCTGTGTCCTGTGGGTGAGCCTGGAGACGGGGACAGGGGGGTCAGTGGGGTGAAGGGAGGGAGCTGGAGGTGGGGGGGGACAGGGTGGCACTCACCGTGGCAGCTCGCCGGCCCTTGTCGATGGCATCGGCGGTCACGTAGGCGGTGGCCACGCCATAACTGGCCCAAACCACAGGTACCGGCACCAGCGAGCGGAACGACTCGCCCACCTCATTGGCATAACCTGGGGTGGGGGGTGTCAGTGGGGCTGTGGATCCACCGTGTCCCCCTCAGGGCATCCCTGTGTCCTCTTAGTTGTACTTATGTCCACCCAGTGCATCCCTCTGTCCCCCCACAGTGCATCCCCCTGATCCTCCTGGTGTCCCCTAACCTCAAGGTGTCCCTATGTCCCTCCCCAAGGACATCCCTTGCCACCGGGAGCAGGGATGGATCCTGCGTGGGGGTTTCAGAGCAGCCGGGTCATCTTGGACCCGTGTGACGCTGGGACAGCGGCTGGTGCCGGTACCTGGTGTGAGTGTGTGGTGCCAGCACAACGTCCAGACCCGGTGCTGGTGTGTGCTGTACAGTGCTGGCATCCGGCGTCATTGCTGGGTGCCAGTACACAGTACTGGTACCTGTGACCCACCAGTACCCATACCCAGGGCCATGCCCAGTATCGGGTGCTGTGCCCGGTGCTGAGACCCCTGCCCGGTGCCTGTGCCCATTACTCTGTGTCAGTGTCTGGTGTCAGATCCCGGTACTTGTGCCCACTGCCCCGTAATCGTGCCCATTGCTTGGTGCTCAGGGACCGGTGACGGTACCTGGTGTCAGATCCCAGTACCCGGTATTCTGCTCCTTGCTCTGTGTTAGTGCATGGTAATCGTGCCCATTGCTTGGTGCCCACTGCCTGGTGCCCATTGCACGGTTACGGTACCGGGTGTCAGTGCCCGGTATTTGTGCCCCTTGCTCTGTGTCAGTGCCCGGTACCCGTGCCCATTGCCCGGTATCAGATCCCAATACTCGTGCCCCTTGCTCTGTGTCGATGCCCGGTAATCGTGCCCATTGCTCGGTGCCCGTTGCTCTGTGTCAGTGTCCGGTACCCAGTGTCAGTGCCCATACCCAGTGTCAGATCCCGGTGCTCATGCCCCTCACTCTGCATCAGTGCCCGGTACCCGGTGCCTGTGCCCGTGGTCAGTGTTCCTCGCTCTGTGTCAGTGCCCGTGCCCAGTGTCAGATCCCGGTGCTCACACGCCTTGCTCTGCATCAGTGCCCGGTGCCCGTGCCCGGTGTTAGTGCCTGCTGCTCCGGGTCAGTGCCCGGTACCCGGTGCCCGTGGTCAGTGTCCCTCGCTCTGGGTCAGTGCCCGGTGTCAGATCCCGGTGCTCATGCCCCTTGCTCTGCATCAGTGCCCGGTGCCCGTGCCCGGTGTCAGTGTCCCTCGCTCTGTGTCAGTGCCCGGTGCCGGCTCTCACCCAGGTAGCGCACCCACGTGTCCCGGTAGAGGTCAGGCTCCGCCGCCCCCATGGCGCGCACCCGCTTCAAGCCACGCCCCTGGCTCCGCCCCCTGCCCAAGCCCCGCCCCCCGCGCATTCCGCCCGGCTCAGACATGGCGGGGACGAAGGCACCACGTGATCCCGGGGGCGGAAGTGGTGGGCGCGGGGTGGGGTGGGGGGGGCAGGAGGAGCCGGATGTGGGGTTGGAGGAGCCAGTTGTGGGGCTGGAGAGGCAGGAGGAGGTGGTTATGGGGCGAGGGGAGACAGTTAGAGGGCTGGGGGGACAAGAGCAGCCAGTTATGGGGCTGGAGGGATAGGTTATGGGGCTGAAGGGGGCAGGAGGAGGGTGTGGTTATGGGGCCAGTTATGGAGTTATGGGGCTGGGGGTGCAGGAGCAGTCGGTTATGGGGCTGAAGAGGCAGGAGGAGCTGGTTATGGGGCCACTTACAGGTCTGCAGCAGCGGGGGCCAGTTATGGGGCTGAGACAGGTTGGATATGGGGTCGGGTGAACAGGAAGGGCTAATTTGGGGGCTGGTTATGGGGCTGGGAGACACAAACTAGAGGAGGCCCCGCTCTGTCCATTCCTTCCATTCCTTTACTCCCCCGCTCCATGCTGCAGCAGGGGGTGCAGGACCCACATAAGGCACACAGAGGGGGAACCCTGGCCCTTGGCCCCCTTTCTCCACCCTTGGAGCATGAGGATGCCGCCTGCCCAGCCGTAGGGTCCCCACAGAGTTGGGGGGCAGCGCTAGGGGCTGTGGTTGGGGGTCCCCTCGCCGGTCCTGTCCCCCAGTGCCTGGATCTGCTGAGCGGAGGTGGTGTCAGGCAGCAGCACCTCCACGCTGTAGCTCACCTTCTTGGCATGCAGGTAGCTGTAGGTGTTGTCGAAGCGCAGGACATCTGCGGGAAGGAGGAGGACCTCAGGGATCCGGGGAGGTCATAGAATCATGGAATGGTTCGGGTTGGAAGGGACCTCAAAGCCCATCGAGTTCCACCCCCCTGCCATGGGCAGGGACACCTCCCACTGCATCCAGTTGCTCCAAGGCCTATCCAGCCTGGCCTTGAACCCCTCCAGGGATGGGGCAGCCACCACTGCTCTGGGCAACCTGGGCCAGGGCCTCCCCACCCTCATTATGAAGAATTTCATCCTAATGTCCAGTCTAAATCTTTCCCCTTCCAATTTAAAGCCATTCCTCCTCATCCCATCACTCTATGTCGTTGTAAGAAGCTCCTCCCCAGCTTTTCTAAAGACCCTTTCAGGACTGGAAGCTGCTCTAAGGTCTCCTCAGAGCCTTCTCCAGGCTGAACAAGCCCAACTGTCTCAGCCTGTCCTTGTACAGGAGGTGCTCTAGCCCTCAGATCATCTCCGCGGCCTCCTCTGGACCTGCTCCAACACCTCCATATTCTTCTTAGGTGCCCCAGGTGCCTCCCAGCACCCCATGGAATCCAGGGGGGCACTCACAGATGCCGGGTGTGGAGCAGGTGAGGGAGCCGTCCTCAGGCACCATGTGGGCATTGTAGCGTTGGTTAGGGTACACCTCAGTCATGTCGCCCGCCCGTTGGCGCTCCCCAACTTTGGTCTTCAGGTACACCCCAAAGCCCACATCAGCCCCTTCCGACCTGAATTGCCACCTGGATGGAAAGAACCAGGGAAGAAGGGCTGGGGACACCTACCTTTGTCACCTGTCCCCTCCCACCATCGTCTGGAGTCCCCTCCTCACCTGAGGACGCAGCCGGGGAAGAGGATCTCGTACTCAACTTGGTGAGACGAGCCACGGTTGACCACCACAGTGTGCTCATACTGCTGCGTCAGCTGGTCCCGCACATAGTAGTGCTGGGGCACGTCCCCTCCGTAGTTGATCTGGAAGGGGATGGAAATGGATGTGGGTATGGGGGGACACCTCGTGCACTCCCTGAGAATGTGGAGGGGCTTCTCCTACCTTGCTGGAGCACTTGGGGTCACCGTTGGGGTCCGTCAGGGTGCCCCCATACTCCACGGGGATCTGCGCAGGGTCAATGTGCTGCTGCAGAACCTCCTTCCAGTTGGCTGGAGGGTGGAGGACAGCGGGTTTGGGGTACCATGACCCATGCAGGGAGTCCCCAGGGTTGGGGTCTCATCCCTGGGCAGGATGAAAGCAGAAGGGAGACGTGGAGCCCCGTTTTTGGGTTCCACCACAAGGGGAACACCCCGGGGAGGGATTGGGACTCACATCCCAGCACCACGACCTTCTTGCGGGTGTCTTCGCTCAGGAAGTGCTTGACAAGGTTGTAGGCCACTGGGAAGATCCTGGGGGCTATGGGTGGAGGGGAGATGTTAGGGTGGGGGTCAGCACTCGGATGGGGTGGGGTTGGGACCCCCGGGCTGAACTCACCCTTCACAATAAAGAGGTGCTTGAGGGACTCGGGGTAATTCTCCTCGAACATGGTCAGGAGCTGCGGGTTGAGGAGAGCGCCAGGTCATCCCCCATCCCACGTACCCACCAAGGCATGGGTAAGCATGGTGCGGTGCAGGCCAGGAGCCCCCACCCCAAAATGCTGGGGGCAGGGAAGTGCAGGACACCCACAGGGACCTGCTCTTGCATCATCCCTCAGGGCCATGAGTCAACCCGGATCCCTACGTCACCACATCACAATCCACGTGTCACGTTGCAACCGAGGACGGCCGCCGTCCCCGTCCAAAGAAGGGGGTCCAGCAGGGAGGCCCTCACCTCTGAGTATGTGTCCACAGCTGGCTTCCAGAGGTGCTTCAAGCTCAGGCCCTCACAGTCATAGACCATCATCACCATCTCGATCTTCTTGCCCAACTGAGACAGGAGGATGATGGGGCTCAGGCAGCGCCTGGCACTGGTGGGGACCCACAGAAGGGGGGCTCCTGGCCAGCTCCAGGGACAAGGTGGTCCTCGATGGGCTGGTCCACCTAGCCAGGGCCTCCCCCCAAGTGCTGGCATGGGGAGAAGGGGCATAGGGGCTGGTGTGGCTGCTGGGACCGGGACACAGGCTGGGGGATGGTGGGGACGTGGGGTGGGCTGGGGGGGATGGACAGGACTTGGACTTAGGGGGCTGGAGAGGACATTGGATGGTGGGGAGGACATTGGGAGTTGGGGACAGACCAGACATGGACTCAAGTGTTGAGGGTTGACAGGACATGGACTTCAGGGCTGGGGAGAATAACAAGTAGTAGGGATGGACCAGACGTGGACTTATAGGGCTGGGAATTACCTTGGGCAGTGGGGATGGACAGGACACTGGGTGGTGGGGATGGACCAGACATGGACTTAGGGGGTGAGGAGGACATTGAGTGGTGGGGACAGACCAGATATGGACCTACAGAGCTGTCATGGACATGACCTTGTGGCACTGGTGGGGCCATGGATTGGTGGTGACAGTGGAGATACAGACTGGTGGGGCTGGCAGGGCACGGGCAGACAGGGTGTGAGCAGGGTGTGGGTAGGCGAGCGCCCACCTTCTGGCTCTGCTTCTCGCACTCATGCCGTAGCACCTCGCAGTCGCGGAACTTGTTCTTCAGCAGGTCCTGCTTGGAGGCGGAGAAGAGCAGCCCCTTGGCATCCAACGGGCCGATGATCTCATACCAGACCGGGCTGCCCTCCCGGTCATAGCCACACATTCCCCCAGACATGTACTTCCGGATCACCTACAGAGCACAGGGCATTCAGGGGGACCCAGGAAGGACCGTCCCCTTTGGGGACACCCACCATGGGCTGGGGTCACCCACCTCCGGGGGCTCCCAGGCGATGATGTTGTCAGCGTCCATGTGTTTCCGGACCTCAACATGCTGCGAGGAGCGGACAGAGCGAGGCGGGGTGAGGAGATTTGGGGACTCCCAGTCCCATGGGATGGGGTGCACCTCGTGGTGAGGTCACCTCCGTTGGGAGAGAGGGGCTAGGGTGGTGACCAAGGGCGTGTTGTCCCATCTGCAGGTGACAACTAGCAGCGTGGGGAGTCCCTCCAGAAAGCAGGGTGCTCTCTCACCTTGCGGAGCATCGCCTCTGACTTGGGCAGGTCGAAGCAGCGTGCTAGAAGAGAGCAGAGAGCTCAGCCCCGGGGTCCCCCGGGGTCCCCCCCTGCCCCACCCCACCATGTCCCCCACCCTGGGGTTACCTCGCAGCCATTTCAGGAGGAAATAGTCATCCTGGGAGGGCAGGGAGGGCAGCACATCCTGCAGGTTCTCCCGAAACTGGGGGGACACAAAGGAGCGTTGGTGGCGGGGGAAGTGGGGACCAGCAAAGCCAGAGCCCCAGGCGTGCAGGTTTGTCCCCCCGCAAAAAAAGTCGAAGCCAGGACTCTTTTGGAGGAGCTAAGGGACAGCCCTGACCCCATTCCTGGCACCCTGGGGACAAGCAGCCAGTGTCCGCTGCCCCCCTGGCAGGACACCATCCCCAGGCCAGCTGCCAAGCGCCCATGTCCCCAAACCGGTCCCCTTGCACAAGGGTGCGAGTGGGGACTGCCACCGCCCGGCTCCCCAGGGACGTCACATTGGCCACCATTGCCCCATGGGGACCAGCCAGATAGGTTTCCTCCCACCATCGCTGGTGGCATCCATGTCCCCCTGCGCCAGTGCCACCCCAGTAGGCAGGAGGGCGCTGAAACAGGGAGGGGTGGGATGCTGGGGCACCCTTGTCCTGTGGGGACCAGCAGGACTGGTTCCCCCCCCAACATTACCAGTGACATCCTACAGGATGGAGCTACCCACCACATGTCCCCCTGCTCCAGTGTCACCCCAGTCGGCAGGAGGGTGCCAAAATGGGGGGTTTGAGGCACCCTCACCCCACGGGGACCAGCTAGACTGGTCCCCCCTCACCATCACCAGTGGCATCCTATGGGATGAAGCTGCTCACCATGTGTCTCCCTGCTCCAGTGCCACCCCAGTGGGCAGGAGGATGCCAAAATGGGGGGTTTAAGGGTGCTGGGGCACCCTCACCCCATAGGGACCAGCTGGACTGGTCCCCCCTGCCATCACTGGTGACATCCTTCAGGATGGAGCTGCTCCCTGTGCGTCCCCCTGCTCCGGTGTAACCCCAGTGGGGTGCCAGGCACCCTCACCCCACAGGAACAAGCTGGACCAGTGTCCCCCCCACCATCACCAGTGGCATCCTATGGGATGGAGCTCCTCACTGCGTGTCTCCCTGCTCTGGTGCCACCTCAGTGGGCAGGAGGGTGCCAAAATGAGGAGTTTGGGGGTGTCGGGGCACCCTCACCCCATGGGGACCAGCTGAAATGGTCTCCCCTGCCGTTACTGGTGATAGCCTTTGGGACGGAGCTGCTCTGTGCATGTCCTTCTGCTCCGGTGCCACCCCGGTGGGCAGGACGGTGCCAAAACAGGGGGGTCTGGGGTGCTGGGGCACCCTTGGCACACATCCCCGCTTGCCCCAGCCAGACTGTGGCCCAAATCTCCGTACCAGCCTGGGACCTCGCCTTAATGAGGCTGATTAGATTATCTCCCGCTGAATTTAGGTGTAACTAAACCCAGGATTAGCTTCTTCACCCGAAGAAAAACAACCTGCCGATCAACGGGTTTCACAGCTCACCCTTCTCACCCACCCACAGCCGTAGTGGTACCGGGAAGGTTTCGGCTCCGTGCCCACCAGCCCGCGGGGTCATTGCCCTCCGCTGGAGTTTGGTTGGGTTGGAAGGGCAACGATAAGATAAATTTGCTGGCGTTGCAGGGTGGAATAAGCCGGGATCAAGCCTGGCAGCTTGGCGAGGTGACGGTGACAGAGGTGGCCTTGGCCACCGTGGTGGGGTGGGTGGCACGGGGACCAGCACCACTGCGGTTGGGCATCCTCGGTCCGGGAGGGGGGGAGTGTTTCCTAGCCACCAGACAGGGGGAACAAACTGGTACCCAGTTTCAGGGAGCCTCCAGCTGCCGAGATCCCCATTTCCACCCGGGATGGGGCTTCTCCAGCTGGCAGAGCCACGCAGGGGTCAGCTCGGGGGTTTAGGCTCTGGGAGCCCCCGGGGACCAGGATTGTGGGCAGTGCCCGGGGGTCTGGGCTCTGGGGCCGGGATTTGGGGTGATGCCTGGGGGTTTGGGCTCTGGGACCAGGATTTGGGGCAATGTCCAGGGGTTTGGACTCTGGGACCAGGATTTGGGGTGATGCCCGGGGGTTTGGGCTCTGGGACCCGGATTTGGAGTGATGCCCGAGGGTTTGGACTCTGGGACCGGGATTTGGGGTGATGCCCGGGGGTTTGGGCTCTGGGACCGGGATTTGGGGTAATGCCCGGGGATTTGAGCTCCAGGATACCCCCGGGACCGGGATTTGGGGTGATGTTCGGGGTTTTGGGCTCCGGGACCGGGAGATGGCGCGATGCCTGGGAGTTTGGGCTCTGCGAGCTCCCGGGAACCGGGAGCTGAGGGTGATGTTCGGGGTTTTAGGGGCCGGGAGCACCCAGGATCGGGAGCCGGGGGCGATGCCCGGGGCTTTGGACTCCGGGAGTGATGCCCATCACCGCGGAGGCAGCCCCGGTCCCCCCCGCAGCATCCTCGGCCGCCGGTGCCGGCTCACCTGGGCCAGCGCCTCCGCCTGCCGCGGGCTCAGGTCCCCGACGCGGCCGCTCATGGTGCCGGGGCCGCGGCGGCTCTGCCGGGCGCGGAGGTGGTGGCTTGGGGGGAAACCACAGCCACGCCCCCCGCCATTGGGCCGCGCCGGTCTGGCCACGCCCACAGCTTTGGTCTGTGCCGGCTTGGGCACGCCCACAGCGAGCGGTCGACGCCCTGTCTGGCCACGCCCAGCGGGGTTATTTGACCACGCCCCCTCCCACAACTCCCACAGCGATTGGTCCGCGCTCTCCTTGACCACGCCCACCCACCAAGGGTCCTCGTCTATGTGGCTCCGCCCTTCCACCCACGCCCACAATGATTGGTCAGTGCTCTGTTTGGCCACGCCCACCACTGCTGGGCCTTACCTGTCTGGCCACGCCCCCCTCGCCCACAGCCCTCGGTCTGGCCCCGCCCTCCCCGGCCTTGGACCGTGTCCGCCCCGCCCACCCGGCCTTGGACCCCGGCCCCGGGCACCGCCCAGGGAGCCCAACGTGGGGGGTACTGGCCAGGGACAGCCGCACGGGCTCTCAGGCACCCCAGGAGGGGACAGGTGTCCCACACAGCCACCTGCGAGCCATGGATGTCCCAGGGAACCATACATGTCCCATGAAACAATGGAAGTCCCATTAAGTCATATGTGTCCCATGGATGTCCCATGCAACCATAGATGTCCCAGGGAGGCATGGATGTCCCATAAAGTCATACATCACCCATGAAGCCATCTGTGACCCATGCCCTTATGGTTATCCCATGGAGCCACTGATGTCCCATGAAGCCGTACATGTCCCATGGAGTCATACATGTCCCATGGAAGTCCCATGGAACCATGGATGTCCCATGGAACCATAAGCATCCCATGGAACTGTGGATGTCCAATAAAGTCATACATATCCCATGAAGCCATCTGTGTCCTATGCCCCTACGGATGTCCCATGGAGCCATGTGTGCCCCATGAATCCATGGATGTCCCTTTGTTGCCATGTAGAACCACTATCCGGTGGAACCACTGAAGTTGGGTGAAGCCATATGTGTCCCATGGAGTCATGGATGCCCCGTTGAACAATGGAAGTCCCACGGAGCCATGGAAATCCCATGGAGCCATACATGTTCCTTGGAGCCATAGATGTCCCATGAAGCCATAAGTGTCCCATGGAACCATGGGTGTCCCATGAAGTCATACACATCCTGCACAGCCATCTGTGTCCCATGGCCCTATGGATGTCCCACAGAGCCATCCTTGTCGCATGGAGCTATAAGCCCCATGGAGCCCTGGATGTCCTATGGAGCCATCCATATCCCATGAACCTCTGGACACTGCACAGAACCATTCACACCCTGTTTGTGTCCCACAACACAGGTCCTATGGATAGCCTCCTCCGCACAGTAGCAGCGCCACACTCCCATTCCGAACTCTTCCCCCAAAGACCCCACCATCAGTGACCACCTTTCCTGGCCTGAGCTGGACCTGGATGGGGTTCCAGGCTGTTGTTTATGGCACAGCTGCTCCCATGACAATCTGGATGCTTTCCCGTGCGGTTAAACCGGCTCCGCTGGCGGCGGTGGACAGTGGCGCCCTGCCCACCTTGCCATTAAAACCCTTGGGGTTGCAACACTGCCGGGGATACGGGGGACACTGGGGACACACCCAGACCAGTCCCACGGCCAGCCAGCAGCCCTGGGAGCCCCAATGCCACCGCAACGAGTCCCCGTCCCCGGCGTGGCCCCTGCCAAAACCAGGTCAACGCTAGTGCCAGTGGGGCGGCTAATCTGGCAAATCCCCCCGGCGGCACACGTGCCGGGCACACGTGGCCGGAGCAGGGCTGGGATGGTGGCACCGTCAGGGCTGCCCGGGATGGGGATGGACAGGGGATGGTGGCGCCAGTTTCTGTGTGTGTGGCGCTGCGTGTACCCAGGCACCCCTGGCTGTGTCCCCATGTCCCTGTGTCTCCATGGTGCCCCCACACATCCCTGCATCCAGAGGGAAGCGGGGCCATGGGGAACCGTGTTCCCTGTTTGTCCGTGTCCCTTTCCTGATGCCGGTGCCCATCCCTGTCCCTCTCCCGGTGCCGGTCCCAGACTTGGTGCCAGTGCCTGTCCCTGTCCCTGTTCCAGTCCCACTGCGTGTCCTGGTCCCTGTCCCCTCTCCCAGTGCCTCTCGCACTCCCTGTTCTCTTCCCAGCACTCATCCCTGTTCCCACCACCATCCCCGTCCCCATCACCACCCCTGTCCCTATCCTGGTGCTTGTCACTGCCCCTGTCCTCAGCCCTTTTCCTGTCACAGTGTCCACCCCAGTCCCTGCCCTCGCCCCTGTCTTTGCCCCATTCCTCACTCCCTGTTTCTATCCCTGCTCCCTGTCCCTCCCCAGTGCCTCTCCCATTCCCTGGCTTTATCCCAGTCCTCATCTCCATCCTTGTCCCAGTGCCAGTTCCTGTCCTGATCCTGTCATTAGCTGTCCCCCTCCCTGTCCCCCTCCCTGTCCTCCTCCCTGTCCCTTTCCTGCTCCCTGTCCTCAACCCAGTCCTCATCCCTATCCCCATCCCCATCTCCATCCCTGTCCTTTCCCCAGTCCCTGTCCCAGTGCTGGTTCCTGTCCTGGTCCCAGCCCTTGTTGTCCCTGTCCTTGTCCCTTTCCCGGTGCCTCTCCCTGTCCCTGTCCCCACTGCCACCCTTGTCGCCATCCCTCATGTGGTCCCTGCTTCTGCTCTGTCCTTGTCACTGTCCTGGTGCTTCTCCCACTCCCTGTCCCTGTCCCATCCTTCTCCTGGTGCCTCTCCTGCTCCCTGTCCGCATCTGTGTCCCATTCCTTGCCCCTGTCTCTGTCCCCATCCCCTCTCCCTGTTCCATTCCCTGTCCCCATCCGCTCACCCTGTCCCCAGCAGGGGGTGCTGGGTGCGGTGCATTGGCTCCCCCGGGCCGCGAGGGGCGCTGTGGTTCCTCCAGGACTCGAGGGGCGCTGTGGTTCCTCCAGGCCGCGGGGGGGGGGGGGGCGCTGGAGGCGCTCTTGCCGCCAGGCGGTGTCGATGGTTCCGATGGCGGCGCTATCGCTGTCGTTGTCTCTGTCGCTGCTGTCGCTGTGCCGGGCCGGGCCCGCGCCCGCCGCCCGCGTGGAGGTGTCGGTGTCGGTGCCGGTGCCGGGCGCGGGCGGCGCGGCGGGGCCCGGGCGCTCCTACTCTCTGCGCGGGGCCGTGCTGGGCCGGGCGGCGCCGCGGGAGCGCGACGGGGCGGAGATCCGCGGCCGCCTACTGCTCGTGAGCCCCGCACCGGGAAGCGGGGGAAACGGGGGCTGAGGGGAACCGGGCACCGGGGCAACAGGCAACGGGGAACGGGAGCTGAGGGGAACCGGGGAACAGGGGGAACCGGGGGTTGAGGGGAACCGGGGAACAGGGGGAACCGGGGGCTGAGGGGAACCGGACACAGGGGGAACCGGGGGCTGAGGGGAACCGGACAGATCCGTGGCCGCCTGCTGCTGCTGAGCCCCGCACCGGGGAACGGGGAAGCCGGGGGAACCGGACACCAAGGCAACCGGCACCGGCAGAACTAGGGGCTTGGGGGAACTGGGGGCTGAGGAGAACCGGAGGTATCCGTGGACACGTGCTGCTTGTGAACCCCACAGCGGGGGAATGGAGGTGCTCGGCAACCAGCGGGAACCGAGCACCAGGGTAACCAGGCACCGGGGAGATCCGCGGTCGCCCGCTGCTAGTGAGACCTGCAGCAGGGGACCGGGGAAACTGGCGGAACCAGGGGCTGAGGGGAACCGGGCACCGGGGGCATCCGCTGTCGCCTGCTGGGACACGGGGGAACTGGGAGAAAGCTGCAACCGAGGGCACTGGCACCGGGGGAACCAGAGGGAGGCCAGGGACACTGGGGGACGTGGCAGGTCGTGGGGGCCACTGGGGGCAGAGGCAGTGCAGGAAAGTGCAGGCAGGGATGGGGTAGCGGAGGCCAGATCCTGTCCCCTGTGCCAGCCCAGCTGGTGTCCCCATCCCTACACGCTGCCCGGCTCACAGGGGCTTTGGGGAGCCCTGAACTCCAGGCTCTTCCCTGACTGACGCTGCCATGCCCCCCAGGTGGGAGACACAGAGCCCGAGGTGGACGCTGCCGAAAGCTGGATTGGCGTGGTGCCCGTGGGCGAGGAGCCAGCCAAGGGCCCGCGTGGTGCCAAGGAGGAGTCCTTCACCGCCGCCGTTGTCAGCAAGGTGACTCGGGGGGTTCTCTCTGCCCAGCCAGGGGCTGCTGTGGCCTTTGTTGGTCACAGCCCCACAGGGCACCTCCCAGGGTGTCTCCTCAACATATGGAGGGTCCTGGACTGTGTTTGATTATAGAATCATGGAAGGGTTTGGGTTGGAAGGGACCTCAACGCCCATCCAGTTCCACCCTGTGCTGTGGGCAGGGACACCTCCGACTGGATCAGGGTAGGGTGCTCAAAGCCCCATCCAACTTGGCCTTGCTTGGTGGTAGGGGGGTCCCGGCCCCTTTTGGGTCCCCTAGATATTTCAGTCAAGGCAAAGAGATGCTGGGTGCTGCCTGCTTCCTGCAGCAGAACTGGACCTGAATGGGAACATGGTCCCGCTGCCATCCCTGCCTGTCCTGCCCCCTGAGCTGGTGCCCTCTCTCTCTCTCTGCAGATGAAGCGAGCCCTGGTGCTGGGAGCCTCAGCCCTGCTCATTCTGGCACTGAACCAGAACGCCATCCGGGAGGTAGGACAGTCCTGCTGTTGGGGCCCCAAGCTGCGTTCATGCCTCGCTGACGGCTGTTGCTTTCCTCTCTGGTGCAGCTGGATGTTTCCCAGCTTCTTGCCAAGCCTGTGATCGTGATCCAGTCCTCAGACAACGTCACCAAGCTGCTGGGAGCGCTGCTGCGGTATGGGCTGGGGCAGCGGGAGAGGCTGGGAGAAAGCGGGAGCTCCACACTTAGTCTCTTGCCGGGTCCCTGCCTGGCTGTGACAGCCAAGGGCTCACTGGGGACCCTCTCATCGTGTTTGCTGGGCTGGTGTTGAGCTTACGCTACGCAGAGACTGGCTGGGGCTGAGACATGTGCTTCCAGGGAGGGTTTGAGTCATGCTGTGCATTCCCATGTGTCAGAAGAGGCTGACAATGCCCTCGGCCAACATGTTCAGTACCAATTAGCCAGACTAGCTGGTTATCAGCACAACACTGTCATCCCTACCACCCCTGCCAGGGTTTATCATTGCCTCCGCTGGGGACTGTCCCTGCCACCGCTCTTGCTGATGTTTATTCCCTGCTGCCTGCAGCGTTTGGGTCCCCTCGGTCCTTACACATTTTAAATCAGTGTAGTTGCTGTGGTGTTGCAGATGGGGAAACTGAGGCACAGTGCTGGGATGGAGGGACCTGTGGGAGGCCACTCAGGGCTGGGCACAGCTCGGGAGGGTGGGGTTTGGAGGTCCCTCTGCGTCCCCCTGTCGCCGTGGCCTCCTCGCCTGAAGCTCTTCATGGGCTGCAGGCCCTGTGAGGCCAAGGGTGCTCCCTGGCACTGGGATCGGCTGTGCCTGCGGGATTGACGCTCTCCTCCCCTTTCCTCACAGTGGGCTCCAGGCGACAGCAAAGATCACATACCAGGCAGTGCTGCTGGAGAACCTGGTACGTAGGTCCTGCTCCTCTCCCTCCTGGTGAGAGCCCAGGGAGGCTGTGCCCAGCCAAACTTCCCCAGGGAAGCCAAGCTGCAGGGAGCTGGATCCACAAAGGCCATTGAAGTGGCCAGTGCCTCAGTTTCCCCAGAGCCAGCTCTGTTGGAGCGGGGCAGCTTGCAGCTGCTGGCAGTTCCTCCTCCCCTTGCTGTCTGTGGGCCCCCCAGATCCGGCAGCACCACGGTCCGGTGCAGCCGTCAGCAATGCCATCTCCTGCCTTGCAGGGAGTGACCCTCACACTGTGGTCGACCTGCGGCCTCTCCCGTGGCGGCCTCTACGGGGAGTGGCAGGGGGTGATCTGCACAGGGGAGAACAGCTCCCAGGTCCAGGTATGGGCACCAGCTTTGGCTCCGCGTGGAACCGGGCTTCCTGGCGTGGGGGCAGTGGTGATGGCGGGGCCTGGAGCAGAGCGAGGTTCTCTGACTGCCCACCATCCCTGCAGAAGTACCTCCAGCAGCTGTGGAACGCCATCCTGCTCATCGCCCTGCTCCTCTGCACTGGGCTGATGGTGCAGGCCCAGCGGCAGTCGCGGCAAGACCCGTCGGAGCAGGATGCCGAGGTGCGAACATCTCCATTCTGCTCTTTGCCGGGGAGATCCACAGCCTGGGTCTGACTCTCAGTTCTGCCTTCACAGCTAGACCTGAAGCAGCACATTCGGCAGAGGCTATCAGCACTAAAAACCCGGCGGTACCATCCCGGCAAACCGCTCCGCAGCCGGGCCTGCGAGATCGACAGCTGTGCCGTCTGCTTGGACCAGTTCCACAAGAGCCAGGTAGGGACTGGAAGGACTGGAGCTGCACTGGGAGGCCTAGAGCCTGTCCTGGTCGCAGCTTGGTGCCACTCATGCTCCTGCCGTCCCTTTGCGGGCTGGGGTGTCCATGTGAGAGGGGATCTCCCGCTCCCTCAGGCAGTTGGGGGCAGAGCACCCCTGCCTGGCACCGCTCAC
Organism: Cuculus canorus; assembly: GCF_017976375.1. NCBI lineage: Eukaryota > Metazoa > Chordata > Aves > Cuculiformes > Cuculidae > Cuculus > Cuculus canorus. Next base: position 11,969,582 of record NC_071417.1, read on the forward strand.
CTCCCCGTCGCTCTCTGCAGTGGCTGCGGGTGCTGCCCTGCTCCCACGAGTTCCACCGGGACTGCGTGGATCCCTGGCTCCTCCTGCAGCAGACATGCCCGCTCTGCAAGCGCAACGTCCTGGGTGAGAGTTGCACCAGAGCCCTGTGAGCCTGTGTGTGCCGGCACGAGGGTTGCAGAGGAATCGGAGCCTCTTGGGCTCCCCACAATGCCTCTTGTCCTTGTCCCTTCCAGGAAACTGCTGCACGGAGAGCTAACCGGCCCGATGGACGGACAGACTCCAGGGACAGACCCATCGCCACTCCGGGGAGAGGGAAGGGGGCAGAGGGTGCTGGGTGAGCAGCGCTTGCTGCCGGAAGGGGGTTGGTGCTGCTGTGCCCACCACAGCGCCCGGCCCTCCGGAGAGTGAAAGATCTTGGAGCTCTCCTGCTGGGCCTGAGTAGAGGGGTGGGGGGCGCAGGGGAATAGGTGCTTGGAAAAGAAGCAGCAGGGGCACTCATGGGTGTAGCGGGGTGGGGGCACAGAGGCTGGAGGCAGGGAGAGCCCCAGCTTGGCCGCACTCCCTGCTCATAGCAATTTTTCTACGTTGTTTGGGGTTTTTTTCCCTCTAGTTTTGAGTGGGCAGGGCCCCGTGTGGGGCTGTGCCGTGTCTGAGCCTCGTGAGGCGGCCTGGCTGTGGTGCGAGCCCCTCAGCAGGGGTTGGCTGATAGATGGGCCAGAGGGTGCTGGGTGACCTGGCGCTTAGCCGCAGAGGTCAGCGGGGCAAAACGCTTTATTTATAATAACTTATTAGAAAGGATGGCACAAGTCAGCTGCAGGGACGGAACGAGTGTGCTGCAGTGGCCGGAGACTCGCCGTGAGCCCTGAACGGCTCCTGTTCCATGTGGTGGCCAAAGGCTGCAGCATTGCACATGTTTGTCTCTATTAAATACGAGCAAGGAGAGGCTGCCGTGTCCTGTGTTCCATGTGGAGGAGGGGTAGGATGGCTTCCTCTGAGCTGTGTGTTGCTGCGCGGGGGCTCAGGGCCATCCTGCGTGGGTGGCTTGGTGGTTCTCGGCCTCTTGAAGCACTCGTGGCTACCAGCAGCAGTGGGAGAGTCACTTTCCCACGCTGGGGTTATGGTTGGCAAGCTGAGGATGGCTCCAATTCCTTCTCCCCATCCAAGCTCTGCCTTCCTTTTCCAAGCAGCCATATCCCAATGGCCATTCCAGAACAGTTCCTGGCATGAGCCAACTTGGGCTGCGCCCAGGCATTGTCCAAGTGATGAGCTGTACCAGGGCCTCCAGCAGCCGCTGAGCCATGGGTGACCAAGCTCCAGCATGCGGGAATGGCCCTGGCTGCGCACACATCCCTGCGCCGAGGGCTCCTTGCCTGCATACGGTCAGGCCTCTGGCTGCCAGCTGGGGAAAGCTGCCCCCAGCGAGGCTTCTCCAGGGCCACTGTGCTGAGGGAGCAGAGAAGGAGCCGCCAGCCCATCCCTCAGTGCTGTCACCCTCGCTTGTGCCACAGCGTTTCCCAACGGAGAGGGACAACTAGGCAAGCTGCATAGACCCATTTGGGGCCACGGACTGCAGAAAACAAAGTGAAGCAACAGCCACGGTTGGTAGCTGAGCCGTGCAAAGCCACTACAGGGACTGTCACCACGGCTTCCAATCCCCACTTTGTGTGGGCTTGGCGTATTTCCTAAGGGAACGCGCCTTCGTGATACACAAACAGCAGGTAACGAGGTCCTGCGGGGCAGGGCAGGTGGCTGCTGGCTGACTCTGCATTCATCTTACCAACGTTTATTTGTGGTGCGGTGGGAGGAGAGGGTGGCTGCTCTGGCCCTGCCCCTGAGCTCAGCTGGGAGCAGGACACAGCGTCCAGCCTTGCACAAGGGCTCTGCCAAGAGTGGCTTAGGCCGCTGCGTGCCAGGATCTCGCTGCCGGGCATTGCCTGCATGTCCCACTGTCCCTGTGCTGTCCTTGCTGTCTCTGCTGCTCGGCCGCCTGCGGGTGGTGGGAGCGCTTAGAGGGGAGGAAGAGGAGGGAAGCTCCCGAGCCCCTTCCTTGGAGTTCTGACTCACCCTGCGTCCTGCCCACCGAGCTGAGACTGTAGCGGGACGAGCTGAGGGAGAGAAGAGGTGGTGAAACTTCCCCCCCACACTCACATTCACTCACAGGAGTGAGTGACCCTGATGCGCTGCCCCTGCGGATGTGCTGGAGTGAGCCTGGCTCTACTTGGCCACTCTGGCATGGAATGCATCAGGTGGGAGCACTCAGGATTGCAGGAAGGCAGGATCAGGCCCTGGGACAGCACAGGATTGCAGCCCACACCCAACTTCATCCCCTCTGGAAGCAGCTTTGTCCAGCTTAGCCCCAAGTAGGCAGGGGAGCAGCTGAATTGCAGGGAATGTTGCACAAGATGCCCCACAGCCTTTTCCGTGACGTACGCACCCAGACTACCATCCCCAGAGGATGTGGGATGGGGCTGCAGGGTGGTCCTGGGGGGATGCAGTGCCCCCCTCTCCCCGCAGCCTCGGCACAGCCTGGGCACAGCCTCACCTTCAGCACGCCCTGCTCTGCAGCCACCTTCACCTTGGTGAGCGCAGACCTGAGCTGCACATTCTCCTGCTCCAGCACACTGATCCGGATGCTATTGGCCTGTAGCTGCTTCTCCATGTCCTCAGTCAAATTCCCGGTGCCTGCAAACCAACCACAACATCCGTGCAGCAGGAGCTGGAGCTCAGCTGCTTGGAGGTGTTGGCAGCAGCATATCTGCCTCCTGAGTGGGACATCTGCCTCCTGGAAAGGGTCTGTCCCAAACAGGGAGCACTAATATGGCCTGGGAGGTGCCGGTCGGGACCCAAAACCCTACCAGCCTGGCTTCATTTCCCAGGCTGCAGGTGGGATCATAGAATCAGAGAATAGTTTGGGTTGGAAGGAACCTTAAAAATCATCCAATTCCAATATCCCACTGGCTCAGGCTGCCCAAGGCCCATCCAACCTGGCATTGAACCCCTCCAGGGATGGGGCAGCCACAGCTTCCCTGGGCAACCTGTTCCAGGGTCTCATCACTCTCACGGGGAAGAAATTCTTCCTAATGTCCAGTCTAAATCTGCCCCTCTCCAGTTTGTACCCGTTCCCCCTCATCCTATCCCCACAGCCTTTATGAACAGCCCCTCTCCAGCTTTCCTGTAGCCCCTTCAGGTACTGGAAGGTCACTATAAGATCTCCTCTGAGCCTTCTCTTCTCCAGGCTGAACAACCCCAACTCTCTCAGCCTGTCCTTGTAGGGAAGGTGCTGCAGCCCTCTGATCATCTTTGTAGCCTCCTCTGGACCCGTTCCAACAGCTCCATATCCTTCTTACATTGAGGATTCCACAACTGGACACAGTATTCCAGATGAGGTCTCACAAGAGAAGAACAGAGGGGCAGAATCGCTTCCCTCGATGAACAGCACACATGTATTAAAATGGTAGCGACTGAAGACAGCCCAGGGCTGGAACCCTTCCCGGCTTTAGTGGTGTTGTACGAGTAACGCTGCCGTGTCCGGGGCCAACAGGATCCCCTGGGAGCTCTGGGAGTTCCTAAAGCACACTGCAGGGAAGGCAGGTGCTGCTGCCTGTGCCCTTACTCTCAAACTGTGCCTCAGCGGGGATGTGGAGCTCAGGGAAGAACACCAGGAGCCTCTCCCGCTCCTTCAGCTCCTGCTCCTGCTTCTCCAGCTTGGAGACCTTTGCTTGCAGCTCCGAGACAGCCTGCTCCAGGCTGAGCTTCTCCCGCTGCAGCGTATCCAGCAGCTCCTGCACGGCACAGCAGAGGCGGTGAGGTTTGCAGACCACTCTCCCAAAGCTTGGGACAGTACAGTCTGGATGAGTCCCATGGGAGTATTCTGACCTCCAGGGAAAGCTCCCTGCCCTTCCTTAGGGATGCCCCATGGCAGCGGGAAGTGGACAGGGACAACGGGGAGGCTATAAGGTCTCAGTGTGAGCTGGAAGGAGCAGCACTGGCCATGGAGTACAGTGCGTGTCCAGGAATGGGCACAGGAGCAGCGTGTGGAGTCGCTTCCTGTGCATCCTCTCTGCTTTGGCCATGGGAAAAAACAACGGAAACTTGTCTGCACAGGGGCTGAGGGAGAGGGAACTTCCCCAAGGTGTCTTAAGGAGGAGATAGCAACATGGCAATGTGTCTCCATGGCCCTCCCGGGACAACTCTGGCCCCAGCACCCCGTTGCATGGATGCATCCCACACCCGCTGTGCCCTGGTCAACCCGCTCCTGGCAGCCCCGATGCACACTGGGGGCCGGTGCTGACCTGCTGCGATCGTAGATGCTTCCTGTGCTGCGTCTCCCTCTCCTCTAGCTGCTCCACCAGCCTGGCCTTCTCCTCCTCAGCCTCGCCCAGGCTGACCTGCAGCTCCTCGCGCTCCTGGTCCAGGCTGTCGAGCTGTTGCAGCAGGGTCCTCTGCTTGGCCTGCAGGGACTGCATGGGGCAGGCGAGGCTGTGTGGGGCAGCAGGGCACACCAGCTCTGCCCACGCCCACGGGGAGAGCAGGTCCAGCCGTACCTCCTGGTGCCTCAACATGCTCTCCACCTTGGCCTTCTCCTTGTCCAGCTGGGTAGTGGTGGCACTCAGCTCCTGGCCCAGGTTCTCCTGCTGGCTGGTGAGCAGCTGCACCTTCTCCTCCAGCTCCTGCACCCGGCTCCTGGCCACCATTGTGGTCCTTATCTCCTCCAGCAAGGATGTCTTGGTCACCTCTGGGGAGACACAGCATCTTTGGCTCCAGCTTGGCAGGAGAGGGGAAACTCTCAGATCATGGGGGACCTGGAAAGGCTGAATTCACTGTGGTGCTCGGTGATGTTCAGGCATCACAACAAAGGAGCTTCATCCTCCCACCATTCCCACCAGTGCTATCCCAACCAATTCCTGGGAATCTGGGGGTTACGTGGGTTCAAAACACTCTTGAGACTGGAGTTCGACTGGGGGAGAGATGTGCCAGCCTGGTGAGCCACAGGGATCCTTACCCAGCTCCTGCACGGCAGCCTGCTTCACAGCCAGCTCTTCCTTCATGTTGGAGAGATGCTCTTCCAGCAGAGCAGCCCCTACATCAGCACAAACTCTACTCATTCAACAGCTCCTCAAACCAACAAAAGCAAGGAGACAACAAAGAGCCACACCAAAGCATTTGTCATCCCGTGATTGTGTCCTGCTGTGTCTCAGCAGGGAGAGGACATGGGCAACCAGCTCCTGCTGTCTCGAGGACATGGGCAACCAGCTCCTGCTGTCCCACAGCAGGGAACAGCCCTGATGCCTACCAAAACCAGTGGCAAAAGCCCTGCTCATAGCAGCAGGACCAAGATTTGACCCCAAACTCCATGTGTCTGCATGGATAAGCATGACCACAGCCTCCTGCCTTTCCAGACGCCTGGGCAGGGATGCTGGGAACAGCTCCGTACCTTTCCGTAGGTCATCCTTGTCCCGCTCCAGCTTGGCTACAGCCTCTAAATACTCTTTGTTCTTTAATTCCAAGTTCTGCTGAGCTTCCTCTCTCTGCTGCACTTGAGCCTCCTTCTCCACTTGAAGCAACTGGGAAAAGTCCTCAACCTGTTTCCGGAGCTCGTCTTTCTGTTTTTCCGACTCCTCCAGCTCTGACTTCAGAGAGCTGACCTGCTGCAACAGCATCTGGAGGTGTTTGCTGATGCGGGAGAGGTCCTTGCTCTGCTCTGAGGCCCAGAAGCTCATGTCCGTTGCAGAGAGGGTCATTTTCCCTGTGGTCCTCTCCACCATCCCCTGAAACCTGCTGAGAGCCGAGGGGATGTTCTGGCTCTGGCAGACGCTGGTGATGGCTGTGCCGACCTCGCGGAGGCTGGCCTGGGCGCTGGTGCAGGTGTCACAGGGTCGCAGGGATGACCCGCTCGTCTGCGTGGAGATGCTGTGCCTGCTCCCAGCCGTGCCTGAAGAACAGCCCGAGGCATCACGGGCCGGGACACGGACACTCGGCAAAGGACACAGAGGAGTGGACTGAGCAACTTCTGCGGGAATTCTTAACTCCAAAACGTCAGGCAAGCTGTGTTTCAGGCGCGTCTCCTCAGGTTTCCCAGCCTGGCGTGAGGATTGCAGCGTGGGGATCTCCTTCCTGCAAGCCTTCTTCTGGGGAGAGAGCACAGAACAAACCCAGAGCCCAGGTTAAACCCTGTCAGCTGCAAACGATCCAAAAAGACCCCCAATACACAGGCGAGGGAACAGGACATCAGTGCAGCCACGGAGTGATGAGGACAGCGAGCACTTCGCTTGGGAGCAGTGAGGTTCCCAGGGGCTGGAGGAGGGCGGCTGCCAAGCGTTTGTGTTCCCTGTTTCCTCCAGTACAACCAAAGCACATTGATAAAACAAATTTTCTTCCCGCTCCCTAATGGGGGGCACAGGGGCATCACATTTTGACAGGTTGCCAGGCAGCTTTCCAGCCACTGCCACCCAACAGAGCCCTGGTTCCACCACAAGGAGCCTCAGCAGTGAAACCAGCTCCCCTCCTTGTGGCCATCCTTCCTCCTGCACCTCCTGCCCTGTCTCCTGGTTATGCCAAGTGAATCATTGTGAGGCTTTTCCATGAGAAGGATCATTTTGGGAAGGAAGGAAATGCAGGGGAGGGGTGTAGTGGTTTTACCACGAGTTATTGCGGTGGTTTGAGCCAGGTCGGCCCCACAAACAACGGGATCAGCAGAGGGCCAGCACGTTGGAGGGAGGACAGTGTTTGTCTAATATCCTCATCTGGATGAGAGGATCAAGTTCTCCCTCAGTCAGTTTGCGGATGACACCAAGTTGGACGGCAGTGTTGATCTGCTCGAGGGTGGGAAGGCTCTGCAGAGGGATCTGGACAGACTGGATCCGTGGGTCGAGGCCAATAGGGTAGGATTCGACAAGATAGATCATACACGTGGGTCACAACAACCCCACGCAGCGCTCCAGGCCTGGGGAATAACAGCTGGAGAGCTGCCTGGTTGAAAAGGACCTGGAGGTGCTGGTCAACAGTGGCTGAACATGAGCCAGCAGTGGCCCAGGTGGCCAAGAAGGCCAACAGCATCCTGGCTTGGATCAGCCATGAGGTGGTCAGCAGGAGCAGGGAAGGAGCTTTCCAGCCACTGCCACCCAACAGAGCCCTGGTTCCACCACAAGAAGCCTCAGCAGTGAAACCAGCTCCCCTCCTTGTGGCCATCCTTCCTTCTGCACCTCCTGCCCTGTCTCCTGGTTATGCCAAGTGAGCAGGGAAGGAAGCACCTCTGGACTCGGTGCTGGTGATGCTGCACCTCAAATCCTGAGCGGTGTTTAGAGGAGGGAAGGGATCAGGTTGGGAGGGGACAGTGAGGGACAGATGTGTCCTATCCAACACATGGATGGCCAGGAGCCACATCTAGCGCGGCCTATATGTGTCCTGGAGGAAGGCCGTGACCCCTCTACAATTTAAATCACAGAGGGTGAGGCAAAGGCCATTCCCACGACCCCTGCCCTCAGCTCGTGGGGTGTCAGGGCCCCCCGGTGTCCCACCTCGGCCAGGAGCTGCTGGTGGGAGGCCCCCAGTTTCAGCATGCTGCACCAGTACCTCCGCGCCGTCAGCCCCGCCGACATGCAGGGCCCCACCGCCCGCGCCGCTGGCACGGCTCGCTCTCTCAGCAGGTTTTCAGCGTAGACTGTGAAGCTCTGGAGCAGCAGGAGCAGCCTTCGGCAGAAACCAAACACAGCTCAGAGCAACGGAGTATTCGGAATGGGGAAAGAGCCATTTAACAGCACAGCGAGCAGGAAAGGCCAGCGCCACGGCAAGGAGGTTACCCCCATCCTCTACGAAGGAGGATGCTCCTGCAACCCCCTCCTTGGCCTGAATTCCTCTCCGCAGCAGCGTTTGGTGGGATGAAAACCCTCCTGCAGCTGCCAGGACACATGCTGCGCATGCCGCTCGCAGCCAGGCACGTCGCGGAGGCTGCGCTTGGCCTCTAGCAAACAATTTGAGGCACCCACGCTGCCAAAACGAAACTCTTAACCGTGAGAGCCAACAGCTCCGTGGGGATGGCACACATGAAACGGAGTCATATTTATCTCATCCAGATTGTAGAGGGCGCCTCTCCCTCCCAGCCGTGCGGGTGCAACTGTTTCCCGGGGTTTTGGGGGGACAATTTAAGGAGCCTGGCTCAGTCTTCCCAGGTGGCCTCAGCTCCTGGGTGGAGCAGAAGCTTTCTTTGCTCTTTGGCAGTGAGAGTTTGTGCTGGTAGCTCCAAAGAGTGCTCAGGGGAAGGTGCTGGGCTTTAAAATGCAGTGTAGAGCAGCAGAGCACGAGGCTGAGGTGTGTGTACGCTGCTCATCGTGGGCAAAATAGAATCCAGACCACTCAGCCGCATCCAGCCTGCTGGACCCCAACCATCCCCTTCCCTCTGGGGGAAGAAGCCACTCTGGCAGCCAAGCTTCTCCCAAAAAGTGTGGATCGGGGCTGGCTTTGCCTCCTTACCTGTCTACCACCAGCTCCAGCAGCACCACATGGGAGTGCTGGCTGAATTCGGGGTTGTTCTGGTCGTAGCTGTACTGCTCCAGCAGCGCTGCCAGGTCCAGCTCACATGACACTTTATCAGGGAATTTCCAGGAGGGGAAACGTGCAGTCCCAGCCCGGGAAGAGACGTCGCTGATGGCTGCCTGCAGGTCCTGCAGGTCGGCCCGCAGGCTCTGCATGCAGCCGGGATGGCCCAGGAGGTGTGCCATGGCGTGGGGCGCGGGAACAGGCCTGCGGGACACCGGCTGCTCAGGTCAGCGGGATACAACCACATCAACGGTCCTGGGATGAGGCTGGGATGGGGATGGGATGGGGTCTGTGAGGCTGGGATGGGGATGGGATGAGGTCTGTGGGGCTGGGATAGGGATGGGCTGGGGGCTGAGGGGCTGGGATGGGGATGGGATGAGGTCTGTGGGCTGGGATGGGGTCTGTGGGGCTGGGATGGGGATGGGATGGGGTCTGTGGGACTGGGACGGGGCTGGGATGGGGCTGGGATGGGGTCTGTGGAGCTGGGATGGGGATAGGATGGAGCTGGAATGGGGATGGGATGGGAATGGGATGGGGCTGGGATGCAGCCTGTGGGCTGGGCTGGGCTGAGGTCTGTGGGTCTGAGACGGAGGTGGGATGGGATAGGACGGGGATGGGATGGGGTCTGTGGGGCTGGGATGGGGCTGGAGATGGGATAGAGCGTTTTGGGTCTGGAGGTGCCGGGGTACCGGTGCTACCGGTACGAGGAGGCGCCGTGCCGGGGTCTCAGGGATGTGGAACGGCACCGCCTGTTGCCATGTCAACCGCCAAGCCGAGACGAAGGCCACGCCCCCTCGTGGAGGCCACGCCCCTTCACAGACTGCAGTCGTGGCGCCCGCGCCCACTCAATGGGAGACCACGCCCCTTATAGTTTCGTCACTGAAACCACGCCCTCTAAACAGACCACGCCCACGCCCCATCACCTGACCACGCGCCCTATAAGGGTCTCGTTCTTGGAAGCCACGCCCACTCCATAGACCCAGCCACTGGCGGCCACGCCTCCGAGCCGTTCCATTCCTCCTCCCCCCCCCGGGGGGCGCTAATGGTTCCTCCCGCCGCTCGTCCCATCCGCCCCTCCATCCTGGTGGCCGTTGCGTCACTTCCGGCCGCCATTTCACCCGCTGCGGCCCTGGTGGCGAGGGTTTTGTCCCGTCTTTCGTTCGGCCCTGCAGCGGCCTCGGCGGGGAGCGCTCCCCGCCTCCCCCAGGCAGCGCCATGCCGGCCGGCCCCGTGCAAGCTGTGCCCCCGGCGCAGCCCGCGCCGCCCGCCGAGAGCAAACCGGTGCGGGGAGGGGGTTGGGCCTCGTTGGGTGGGGGGCGCCCTGAGGGGGGAGGTTAGGGCGCTTGGGGGGAGAGGGTGTTGCTGAGCGGGTCAGGCCGCTCTGAGGGAGCGCGCTGAGAGGGGGCTTCTTTGAGGGGGGGGTAAGGGACGGGGCGGGGGGCGGTGCTAGGGGGATTCAGGTCGCTCTGAGGGGAAGGCGGTGCTGAGAGGCGGCAGCTGTGAGGGAGAGGGTGTCACTGTTCTGAGGGGGGGTGTCAGACTGCTCTGAGGGGGGGCTGCTCTGAGAGGAGGGGAAGGTGCTGGGGGGGTGTTCTCTGAGGGTTGTGGGCAGGTTTAGGCTGTACTGAGTGGGGGAAGCAGGACTCGCTGGGGCCGTTTTGGTGTCTGGCCTCTCACCCCGCCCTGCTGGCCGTGTGTTTGTGGGGCTGCCAATCCCCATTTTCCATTCAGCTACAGCCGGGCTGCCCCGGGGTCAATGCTGCACTTTGGCTGCAGGCAGAGTCCCCTCCTGGAAGTGTCACAGGGTTGTCACTGTGAGGGACAGGATTATCCACCCTGAGCTCTGCAACAGCCCTGCTGCTAGGAAGGATATGCCAAAGGATCAAACACCTGTGGCAGTCCCACACTCAACAGCACCTTCCTGCTTCTCTTCTGTCTCAGCCATGCTCTTCTCTGCAGGACCCTCTTCTCAGCCTTCCAGAACGAGAAGGAGCTGTTCCTGCCCCACTATTCCAACAGATTCTTGTGTTGGCATCAGCGCTGGCACAGTGGGGAGCAGGGATGACTGAATGTCCTGGGTAGTTTGGTGTAGCCAACACAATTAGCTAAGGCAGTTAGTCTTCAATTAGAAAGTTATGGTTCCCAACAAACACCAGGGACATTCATGCACATGTTTTTGCAAGGCAAGGTTAAATAAAAATGTCTCTTAAGCATGGTGTTGCCTTGTCTTTCAGCTCCTCAAGGTGTCCAGAGGGAGTGGGAATGGAAACTAAACATGTTTGTGGTTCCTTTTCTTAATGCACTTTAAGGTTGTGACTGGAGTGTTTTCTGCCCTGGAGCCCCATGGGTTTAGTGGAGCCAGCAGCTTTATGGGCATTTTAAAATTCCCTGACTGTTGCTGTTGAAGTTATAAATATTTCCCATAGACTTGTTTTTTCTCATGAAAGTTGCTTGGTGATGGAAGGGGAGAAACATCTTTAGTATCCTGGAAAGAGCAGCTTCTGGGCTGACCGAAGGATAAAACCACAGGGAAGGTTCTGAGATTTCAGCTCTGATCCTCCTCCGATCAGTGAGAATGCCCTGTAGAGCTTTGTTCTGCGGAACAGCTTTTGATACAACCGCACTGGCATTGAAAGCTATGATTTATTTAAGTAGCGTTAATCTTTCAGATTCTGGTTTCTTGCAGTCCCACAGCCCTCTGGGAGCATTCATAACTTCCAGACCTGTTTAGCAACGCTGAGTTATTCCTGGTTGCTCCTGGCTCTGTGTTTATAAACCTGCTTGGGATCAAGGCTGAGAGTGGAGCTGCCCGAGGGGTTGTTTTGGTTCCCATGGATTTGCCTTCCCAGTTCCCTCTCTGTGCCCCTGCCTGGCAGCCGGTGCCCTTGACAAGCACACAAATGTTATCTCCCACCTCGAGATCCTTGTGTTGGGAAACAGTGGATGGAGTCGGGGCTGGGGAGGAGGCTAGGCAGCGCTGTGGCTGTTTGAACTCTTCCATAGCTGCTGTTAGGCGTGGGATTGCCAAACGGTCTGTTCAGGTGTGTTAGTGATGTTATTCCCAGTGTAGGGGAGGATGTTGAGAAAGAAGGAAGATGAGTTTTCCAACTGAACGAACTTAAAACAAACCTCTCCTGGGTCTGCAGCCCACCAGGCACAGCTTTCATCTCCTGCTGCTGCTCGATATTATTTGTAATTCCTTCTGTTGCTCTAGCTTTGATTCAGGCTGTTTGAGTTTAGTATCTTGTCTGACAGTGGAAGGTGTCCTCTGTCCCCCCACCTCATTGCCTCATGAATAGCTGCGGTAGTTGCAAGGCAGCAGAGGGCTGGAATTAAAAATACAATACACGTGTTTGTACCTTGTTATTGCAGCCAGAAGAGGAGCCAAAGGAGGAAGCCGCACCAGCCAAGCCTGTGGTGGGAATTATTTACCCTCCCCCAGAGGTCAGGAATATCGTCGACAAGACTGCCAGCTTTGTAGCCAGGTAAATGGCACTTTCGGTGTCTTGTGATTCTGGGGCTTTTCACGCCTCTCCTCTTCCAGTGTCAGTGTCTGCGCAGCTTCAGAACCTGAGACAGGTGACAGTCCTGTGACTGCATATGAAGGGTTTAGGGATTTGGTCCTTTTAACACAGAACAACAGTGCTCTCTTAAAGAGGTGTACGGCATGCTTCGCTGGAGGGGTGAACAAGATTCTGGGTAGAAAGAGGACCTCGTTACAGTCATTCCATTGTGTGATGGAGCCAAGAGCCACCTCAGCTGGCTGTGCGAGTTCTTAACCTTTGTGGCACCCAGACAGGCTGAACGCTGCGTGCTGTCACCTCGCTGAGGAGGGTAGTGGTTGCTGTGGGGACAATTGGTAGATGCTGTCTAGTCAGGCTCTTACTGGGTAGCTGATCCCTAAAGTGCTGCTGTGAACCATGGGCCTCCTCTGGGGATAAGGTTTATCCTGTGGTGTAGAGACCTGCTTGTTTGGAAGAGGCTTAGCATCTAAGCAAGACCTGGAGGTTTCCAGAGGGTGAAGAGAACCGTGGCACAGCAGACGTAGCTTTCTCAAATTCCCCTGAAATAAATGGCTCGCGCTTTGGATGGGAGGAAAGGAGGTGACCTGAGCTAAAACTCGGGGCTCTGCTTAAGGCGGTGCTCTGACATGGTCAGTCTGTGCGTAGCTGGGGATGCCTCCTTTCCTCCTTAAGTGAACCTTCTGGAAATGAAGCTAGTCGTAAAAGCTTGTTAATACAGCAAACAAAATAGGTCTAGAAAGTAGCTTGTAAGCGTCGTCCATGAAATTGTCTCGTCCAGTAAATGATCCTTTATTTCTATGTAGCCAGATGGGATTATGAAACATTTGTGAGTTTTTGACTGTCTCAGATATTCACTGTGAACTGTTCTAGACTAAATCAGGATGAATGCCTTTAATTTATGTGTGTGTGACTGGCTGCTGTGTTGGGTGTGAATTATTAAGAGGTAAACTTCTGTGTAGGAGAGAAAATTGTCTTCTAGTAGCATGAATGTGTCTTTGTAAGAAAGAAACAGGAGTTTACGCTGGAGTCAGTGCCTGTTCATCTAAACAATTCCATTTTTTTCTTCCCCAGAAATGGTCCAGAATTTGAAGCTCGAATTCGTCAGAACGAAATAAATAACCCCAAGTTCAATTTCTTGAATCCCAACGATCCTTACCATGCATACTACCGGCACAAGGTCAGCGAGTTCAAAGAGGGCAAAGCCCAGGAGCCCTCAGCTGCTATTCCCAAGGTCATGCAGCAGCAGCAAAGTGCTCAGCAGCAGCTTCCACAGAAGGTGAGTGTTCCTGTCCTTTTGGTCAAGAACTTGGCTTCCAGCTGGTTGTGTCACAGCCTGGTGTTGAACAGAAGAAGAGCAGACGAATGAAGGAGTTATTTGTATATTTGCTAAAAGACTGCTCTGAGAGGCTTGGAGTTTAGTATCTGGAGCTCTGTTTTGATGCAGATATGCAACCCCAGCTGCTGATAACTCACAGTTGTATGTGAAAGAGCCAATAGATTGTTCTACTTGATCTGTTTTAGTTATATTTTATTGTGTATTGACTGATGTGACTTTCCACACAGTTTTTCTGAAGGAAAAACAGGCTCTCCTGGGTGTTGGTGACAATGTCTTTCTTCAGTCACTGAGCCCTCTTCATTCTGCTCTGCAGGTGCAGGCCCAGGTGATCCAGGAGACAGTCGTTCCCAAAGAGCCACCTCCAGAGTTTGAGTTCATTGCAGACCCTCCCTCGATCTCTGCCTTTGACCTGGATGTGGTGAAGCTCACGGCACAATTTGTGGCACGGAATGGGCGGCAGTTCCTGACACAGCTGATGCAGAAAGAGCAGCGGAACTATCAGTTTGACTTCCTGCGCCCCCAGCACAGCCTTTTTAACTACTTCACTAAGCTGGTTGAGCAGTACACAAAGGTATTCTTGGCTGTATTGCTGTGCAGTTGCTTCTTTCAGCAGCAGTGTTGAGTTTGAAGCCTCCTCAAGCTTTCCAAAACAGCCAGACAGGGAATCTGGCCTCCCAGGCCTGCACATCCTTCAGATCTCACTCTTAAAGTAGAGCGATATCCTCTGTGTTTCTTGGCAGTGCGCAGTGCTGGACACAGTGGGCTGTTCTTAAGTGTATCAGACACTGTTAGAAGTAAAAGTTGGGGGTTTTAAATACAGAGGGTAATCGGAAGGGAAGGAGTGAATATTTTTTAAGTGTCAGAATGAGGAATAAGTGATGAGGGCTGCAGCAAAATACACGGAACATAGCTCCAGGGGCCTACTGATACCTTTGTCTGTGTGGAAAGGGAATCATTGCTTTTGAGGAGGCTTTGGCAAAAAGAATTGTCACTAACTGTCACGCAAAATACATTTCAGATCTTGATCCCACCAAAAGGCTTGCTCCTCAAGCTGAAGAAGGAGGCTGAAAATCCCAAGGAGGTCTTGGATCAGGTATTACATAAAAACTTTGTTAAATTATTGAAGCATTTCACTTCTGTTTTGATTTTTAAATCCTTGCATGTTTCTGACTGACCAGCAGCAAACACAATTATCTGGGGTGCCTCCCCTTGCCTTTAAACTGCTTGATGGTGCTCATGTTGTGGGATTTTACTTGTGATAGCATAGAGAGTGCACAGTGCCATTTCCACTGCGTTAGAGTGGAGTGTTTCCCTCTTGGACAACTTCACGGTGACACCTCAGTCACTGACTGTCCTTCCTTTGACTTCTGTCTTCATCACAAAACTGCTTTTCCTTTGGAAAGGTGATGTTACAGGGGTGTGATAAAGTGTAAACTGTTTGTTGGCTGTGAATCTTTGTGTCGTACGCTTGCTCTTAGCTCAGGAAGCCTGGAGTTCTAGCTTTAGAAAACTGCTTTCCCAAGATGTTGCAGCATGATACTCAATAGCCAATCTGGTAGTTTCTGAATGAAACACAAGTATTTCTTTGTTGTGCCAGGCCTTGGAAGTAGTGCTTGTGTATCTGCCCCGAAGGGGTTGGCAGTGGAACCATCTGAATGTTGTGGAGATGGCTGTGGTGCGTTTTCCGACTGACGTTTGTTGCTTGATTTACGTCTGCTTGTGCAGGTGTATTACAGAGTGGAGTGGGCAAAGTTCCAGGAGCGAGAGAGGAAAAAGGAAGAGGAGGAGAAGGAGAAGGAACGTGTTGCTTATGCCCAGATCGACTGGCATGACTTTGTGGTGGTGGAAACAGTTGACTTTCAGCCCAGCGAGCAAGGTACTGAAGTGTGTTGTAACCTCTGTGAAACTCTGCTCCCTTGCAGTAGGGACTGTGTCCAGAAATGCCATTTTTAGACAGCCCTTGGGGATTACAGCTGCATGTTCTTAAAGGGGAAAGCTGCCTAGCGATAGTGTGCAGGGCTGGATTTTGTCTGGAGTCAGTAGTGTTCTCCTTGCACAAAGTCCAGGACTTCACTAGTGTCTGCTTTTCTACTGCTGGGATGATAGAACTTGTCCTGCTTTCTAGCGATGCTTTCCCCAAAACTGCCTTCATCTTCAGGTGCCGTGCTGATGTTGGTCTGTACAGATTCCACCCTTTCCCAGCTATTTATCTTGGCTCCCAGGAGACATTGATGCCACTGCTTTGTAAAGAAATTGCTTTTCACTCAAGGAACTGATATTTCTCTGTGGATTGAGCAACAAAATGGGATGGAGACACAGAAGCTCTGTTTTTTGCACTGTAGGGAATTTCCCTCCTCCTACCACTCCAGAAGAGTTGGGAGCTCGAATCCTGATCCAGGAGCGTTATGAGAAGTTTGGGGAGAGTGAGGAGGTTGAGATGGAGGTGGAGTCAGACGAGGAAGATGAAAAGCAAGAGAAAACAGAGGAGCCTCCAGCCCAGCTGGATCAAGACACTCAAGTGCAGGACATGGATGAGGTAACTTGCTGATAGAATTGGTGTCACTTTTGCCCTCTAAAGTTTGTGTGGGTTATGATGCCCTTTATTTTCACAGTAAGAAATTGAGGAAGTGAGATTTCCTTCCGACTGGATTTCAAAACAACCTATTTCTGCTGAAATATGGTATTTCTAACGTTTGCCATGACAAAACAAGTTCCAAGAGAGAAATCCAGTAGTTCTCTCACCGAGTGGTGTGGGTTTTGTATTTCTGTCATCAGGCCTCTTGGGCTTTCTTCTGCAGAGTCTGGAAGATGACTCATTGTAGGTTCTTCCTCTCCCCGCTGTACGTAAGCGGTTTTGCTCGTAACAAGGAAAAGGAGAGAGGTTAACCGTAAGCCCCTGCTTGCTGCGCTGTGGTAATGTGGAAGCCAAGTAGTACTTGCTTCCTATTCTGACTCCACTGATTTTCTGAATCATGATTATCCAGAGGAACTGCTGCAGTATAGGTGTCCAGTGGCAAAATGCGCTCCGTTGCTTTGAAGCTGCAAAATCAGTTCTAGCGCTGTGTAGGATTTTTATGCTTTTCTCAAATCGTATTTGTTGATATTTGACTAGAGGAACTTGGTTATGGTTTGTTTTTAACTAACTAAGGGCTCAGATGATGAAGATGAAGGTCAGAAGGTTCCTCCTCCTCCAGAAACCCCGATGCCACCACCTCTTCCTCCCACACCAGATCAGGTCATTGTGCGGAAAGATTATGATCCCAAAGGTAAATCAGAATGATGAAGAAAACCTTTTATTTCTTCCTTAATAATCACAAAAGCATTTGTTTCTAGGCTGCATCCGTCCTCTGAGGTGTTTTTTTTAACAGTGTGGTTTTGTCTTTCTAGCCTCAAAACCATTACCACCTGCCCCAGCGCCAGATGAGTATCTCGTTTCCCCCATCACTGGAGAGAAAATTCCTGCCAGTAAAATGCAAGAACACATGCGCATTGGTCTCCTGGATCCTCGCTGGCTGGAGCAGCGTGATCGGTCCATCCGCGAGAAGCAGACCGATGATGAAGTCTATGCCCCAGGTCAGCATCTGGCACAGCTTGCAAAACTCTGTCTTTAGAATAGTTCTGTGAGCACTTAGCACACTCCTCGCTCCCCCGGGTTCCACCGATAAGGACCAACTTAAATGTAGCTTCCTGTCTGATATCCTCAGGCTGCTGATTACATGGATACATTTGTCATTTGCACATTGAGGCCTTTCTGTAAACTGAAAGGCAAAGAGCATTGGCTGCTGCCGACCAGCTGTCAGCTGCAGTCTCCTAAAAAGAGCAGCACTCGGCCATTGGGTACCAAACAGTTTCAAGATCATTATGAGAGGTTTGATCGTGGTTGATTATATCCCTTGAAGTAAGAATTCCTCTTTCTGCCTACAGGTTTGGATATTGAAAGCAGCTTGAAGCAGCTGGCAGAGCGCCGTACTGATATCTTTGGTGTAGAGGAGACTGCCATTGGTAAAAAAATTGGGGAAGAAGAAATCCAGAAGCCGGAGGAAAAGGTAGAGTGGAAACTTTTTTTTTTAGCAAGCTTCTGTAGTGTTATGAATGCTCAGAGAGACAGGAGTCTATTGAACTTGGTTCTGGCTGTAGAGCTGCTCACTTGATTCATTTGCAGCTCCCAGAACAGTCTGACCAGGCTGGAATTACTCTGATGCGTTTTGTCCTCTCAGGTGACCTGGGATGGCCACTCGGGCAGCATGGCCCGCACACAGCAGGCTGCTCAGGCCAATATCACTCTCCAAGAGCAAATCGAAGCCATCCATAAGGCCAAGGGACTGGTGCCAGAAGATGACAGCAAGGAGAAGATTGGTCCCAGCAAACCCAATGAAATCCCCCAGCCACCTCCTCCTTCATCGGCATCAAACCCCCCAGTTAGCGCTCAGCCGATCACATCCGTTCCTCGTCCGCCCACGGTGAGTATTTGAGCTTCCAAAAGCAAATGGCTGTGCCCGTAGTTAATTAGAAGGGAGTCCTGATGAAGGTCAAGGGTTATAACAGCAGGGCATGAAGTTCATGTTTCCAAATGACTCCTAAACTCTCAGAGGACTATTGAACTTGCTGTAAAAAAGAGAAAACAAAGCTTAGGCAGAGCTTTTCATCCTTTGAGTGCCAGAAAGGCTTGATCAGCTGAACAGAGGGAGATCCTGGGCAATGAGATCTTGGAGGGCAGGAGCACAACTGAGGAATGGGTGTGAGCCATTTACTAGGTGCAAAAAGGGGAGAGGCAGAACGACAGTAGCTGAAGGTGAGAAAGTCACCGGTGACTCATTTGCTCAGTGTTCCCGCCCCAGGGGTTCTGCTGCTGAGGGAAAGAAGAATGTTTCCATCTGTTAATGAGGGTATGTGCCAGTTCGCAGGCAGCCTGGGCTGGCCGTACAGTGGGCTCGCTGAGGCTCCCAGGGAGTCTTTGCCCAGCAAAATCATCTGTGTGTTGCCCTGGTTGTTTTAATCAGGGTTGTGAGCAGCACTTGAGCGTTGCTGCGTGTACATGCTAAGGAAAACCTCGCTTTCTTTCCAGATGCCCCCTCCCGTTCGTGCCGCTGTGGTTTCTGCAGTTCCGGTCATGCCTCGTCCCCCCATGACTCCAGTGGTCCGTTTGCCTCCAGGATCCGTCATAGCAACCCCTATGCCACCAATAATCCACACCCCTCGCATCAACGTGGTCCCCATGCCGCCCTCTGCTCCTCCCATCATGAGCCCCCGCCCGCCGCCCATGATAGTACCCACAGGTCAGTGGCTTCCCCTTTTTCTGGTTAATTGCCAGCGAATTCCTGCATTATGTGGGCTTGAGCTCGCATTCTTTTTTCCTTCTCTGTCTCTGATAATTGGGATTGCAGACCCAATGCATGGGTACTATGGTTAAGAATTTGGGAGTGTTGGATGTGACTTTTCCTGCAGTGCTGCTGTGAGGCTCCAGGCTCCTGGGGCAGTATGAAATAGAGAGAGTTCTCTCTTGCCTGTTTTGTGTCTGTGTCCCCACAAGCCTGCCCACAGAAGACTGAGAATCCGCGCTGCTTCCCAAAAGGAACCAAAGTGAAGAGGAACTGCCAGCACCTCCCTGGGTGTTATGGTGTGTTACAGAAGTTGCTGCTACAAGAGGAAGAGCTATTTTCTGCCCCTTTCTTCAGTAGCTTTGCAGCGTTGGGTGCTTTTGAGTTGAAAAGCACAATATGAAAAAACAATTATTTCTTTTTTCTCTTTATTTTGTTGTTAAATCGAGGTGCTGGCACCGCTGCATGCCAGACTGAGAGCCACGTTGAGAGTGTTTTCTTTTCTGCGGGAAGCCGCCTGCCACTTGTCTTTTCTTGGACTGTTTCCCAATAGAAAAGATCTAATGTTTGAAGTGTGCACATTACTGTTGGTTGTGTTAACTTCCTTCATGTATTGTGCCATTTATTTCCAGCCTTTGCTGGCCTGCTAAAAGTGTGCAAGGGAGTGTCTGTTGTGTACCCGGTTGTGACCACAAGTTGTGTTGTGTCCCCCCATCCTGTTCCAGCCTTTGTTCCTGCGCCTCCCGTGGCTCCAGTACCGTCCCCAGCTCCAATGCCTCCCGTTCACCCACCACCCCCCATGGAGGATGAACCAGTTTCCAAGAAACTGAAGAGCGAGGACAGCCTGATTCCAGAGGAGGAGTTCCTGCGCAGGAATAAGGTGTGTGTAGGTTGGATGCTCGGCCCCCTCTGCCCAGGGGGATGTAGAGCCCGTTCGCTGCTCAGAGAGGAGTCAAGTGTGCAGAAGGGAGTGACTTGTGGAATTTGCTCCTTCCCACTGTCATTCCTGAGCAAACCAAACTGCCTTTGTTTTTACTGGGGAGAGCAATGCACACGAAAGTTTAGTTAATTAAAGGCAGGGAGAGATGGGTTTACAGTAACCTAAAGAAGAATTAATGCTGCCAATAAGCTTTTAAGCAGAGGACTGCTAAGCTGGAGCATCAAGAAGATTTAATTTAACGCTATCAGCATCATCATATGGTACGTGATACATTCCATACCAACCTGAAGTCACTGCTAGACTGAA
Source organism: Cuculus canorus (assembly GCF_017976375.1). Lineage (NCBI taxonomy): Eukaryota > Metazoa > Chordata > Aves > Cuculiformes > Cuculidae > Cuculus > Cuculus canorus. Next base: position 11,989,541 of record NC_071417.1, read on the forward strand.
TTCCTCCCTGAGGAGTGCTGTCAGCAGGGGGTGAGTTTTAAGCCCTTTAAGTAGACTGGGCTGTTCTCCTGGACATCTGCATGGAGAAGCTGTCTCCTGTTTAATACTTCATACGCTCGCTTGGCCGTGCTCTGGATGCCTGGCGAAAGCCACGCAGGAGGAGGGACTCACGGGAGAGATCCAGCCAAGTGTGTTATTGTGGCAGTAGGGAAGTAGCTTTCTCAGCATGGAGGCAAATACATTTCCGTATGTTTACTGAGAAGCTGAGATATGTGGCTAGGGTTGGAGATAAATAACTTGTCTGCTGCCGAGTGTCTATAAATAATTTGCTGCTCTTTTATCGTAGTTCTGAGCCTTCTTGTCCCTAAGACACGTTATCTTTGTTTCCTCCAGGGTCCAGTCACGGTCAAAGTCCAGGTTCCCAACATGCAGGACAAGACAGAATGGAAGCTGAACGGACAAGTGCTGGTGTTCACCCTGCCGCTTTCAGACCAGGTTTGTAGCTCATTAACCTGGCCTCTGCCCCTTCTGGGTTTGTTGTGGAGTGTCTTTGCTTTGAGAACAGCGGTTGACCTGCATGGCAGGAGCTGTAAAACTCAGGATGTTCCTCGCGCTGCGGCCCCTTGCCCAGAGGGGTGTGTGGCTGGGGAGCAGTGCTGGTCATCTGCCCAGCGGAGAAAAGCCTGAGCCAGCTCTTTGCTGCTTCCTAGGTGTCCGTGATAAAGGTTAAGATCCACGAGGCCACAGGGATGCCAGCTGGAAAGCAGAAGCTGCAGTACGAGGTGGGTGCAAGCCCTTCAGTCGCTGTGTTTCAGTGCTTTCTCACACACAAACTGAACTCTTACGAGAAGGTGTCATGTGCCTTTTGAGGTATGGGGAAGAGCAGTGGGAATGGTTTTCCTGTCCGTGTGCGTGCTTGGTTACAGAACTGCACGCTGTCACAGCAAAACAGGCCTTTCGTAGGTAGTGTCCACTGATCCTCACGTTGTCGCTGCAGCAGATGTGTCCCCAGAGCGTGATAGCTTTCTCTGAAATCAGCCCGTTACGTTATTGGGTTGTTTCTGACACATAAACACAACAGTCTGCTCCCACTGCTGTGTCTGCTCTGGAAGGTGGGTGAAAGCACCCTGAAGCCCTAGCAGCTTTGAGAAGGCTTTCTCCAAAACACGAAGAGAAAAGGGCTCTCTTCTTGTCCTCTGGAAACTGTTAGAAAGGCTCTTCTCCTTATTTACAACTGCTTTCAAGCTGAGCATGTGCACAGCTTCCCAACCTGAGGTGAACTTTGTGCGTGTACCTCCTTGGAGGTTTGCCCGTGGGCAGATACTGTATTAACCCTTGGCAAGAAGGAAAGCTTTGCTGATTATTTTCTTTAAGTGGGAAAAACCCTGGAGGGGAGCAGAGCTTAAATAACATCATTTCTTATGGTCCCTGTCTCATAGAGGTCTTTTCTAGCTTTAATGATTCTATGATTCTGTCTCTCTGTTTGTGGAGGTATATGGTATAGGTTGTCTCTTCGTACCTTTGTGTCATTCCCAGTTCACCCACCTCCTCCAGTTACCCATCTTGTAAGGCACTGGGATCTCTCCAGGGCTTTCAAAGCCTGCAGCGCTTTGCCCTCGCCCTGTTTAGAGAGGGGGGCCAGGAGGGCATCATCTGCCTCAGGGGTGGGAAGGGAACCTTCGTGTTTCTGCTGTGACTGTTGTCTCTGTTCCTCCCCTCAGGGCATCTTCATCAAGGATTCCAACTCCCTGGCTTACTACAACATGACCAGTGGCTCGCTGATTCACCTGGCCCTCAAAGAGAGAGGCGGCAGGAAGAAATAGGAGCCATGGAGCCCCGAGACATAACACAGCTGCGTTGCCTCTTGTGTAACCCCAACCTTTTGAGTCCTCCAGCCTATCCAGGGCCACTGCGGCCACCCACCAGCTCTGGTGTGAGAGGGAGTTTTTGTTTGGGCGGCTGACAGAGAGGGGAGGTTGGCAGAGCCCTGAAGCTGTATGAGTGTAGTGACCCTGTAGGTAATAGCAGCAGTCTTAGTGATCGATGCTTTGCTCCAGGGCCAGCTCGCCCTTGAATTCCCTTGTGGATGCTGAGGTCTTGCCCAGCTCAGTCGAGCGCCCTCTTTGCAATACTCACTGCCTAAGAACATCATCTGTCCGACAGCACTTGCTGCTTTGTTTATCCCTGTTCTAACTGTGAAAACCTCTGCCTTCTCAACTGCTTATTAAACCCCTTGTTCTTCCTCTGTCTCCCATCTCTCTGCACGAACTCTCGCACTGACCCTGATCTGGAAATGTATCCTCCTTCAGCATGAGCGTACACGGCTGCTCCCTGCAGCAGAGGAGAGCCGGGTCTGCCGCTCCCGTGCAGCCTGTGATTTGTTGTAATAAACACACCGCGTGCTGTGACTTTCTGCCTCTGGAATTCCTTGAGGTTCAGATGTGTCAGAGAGAGACGTGACTGGCTTGGAGAAACTCAGATGGGCTGTGGGAAAGTGATTCTGTTCGAGTCTGTGCTCTTCAGGATGTGGTTTGGTAGGGATGGTGGAATTGGGCTGATGGCGGAATTGGGCTGATGTCTGGACTCAGTCTCAAAGGTCTTTTCCAGCCTTAATGATTCTACAGAAGACATGGGGGGCTTTAATTGAGCCGTTCACTGCAGGAAATCCTTTTGTTTTCTAGGAAAGACTGGCAGAAAACGTTGTGAAAATGTCCTTGGTGCTGCTTTGTTATTCTTGAAGTAAAGCACATGCCAGCGTGTGGCGGCAGGAAGGAGGCTTTGAACTTAGAGTTTTCTTGGAACACATTTTACACCTTGTATCCTGCAGCTGGAATCTCTTGTTTCTGGAGAGCACCCGAGTTGGAAAGACAGGTTAAGCCGGCACTGCCAGGCAGGACTCTGTGGTGTGACGCAGTTAAACTCCAGGGAGGTAACTGGGTGCTGAGGAGTTGGTGATGGGATGCTGCTGCCTGGCAGCTGCTCCTCTGCCGTCGGGATAATGCAGAGCCACGGGCTGAGTATTTTTAGCCAGGTGTTAACGGAGCATCCCCATTGCCTGATTCTGTGCTGAGGGGAGGGAAGCGCCGGCACTTTCCTACCTCCATCCTGCTCAGAGTGTGGCTGTAGGGAAGCTGCCCAGTGCTCTCCCATCCGGGTGTCACCGGTGCTGAGGTGGCATTTTCAACCAAGCCCCTCTTCCCAGCGTGGTGGTCCTGAGCTGTCCCAGCGCTCAAGCAGAGGCTGTTGGAAAAATCTGGGATTGGGTTTAGTTTTGCTTCAGCCCCGTGGCAGCTCCCCCACCACCGTGTCCTTGGGGAGAGGCAGAGGCTTCGCATTGCAGCCCCAGTGCAGTGCCAGCACAGCCCCATGACGTCCCAGTGGCATCCCAGTACAGTCCCAGTATAGCTATCCTGGTGCACTCTCAGTATGTGATTCTAGTACAGTCCCAGTGCCGTTCTAGTGCCATCCCAGTATAGCTTTCAGCACACTCCTGGTGCCATCCCAGTACCATTCTGCGGCCATTCTGTACGCTCCCCGTACACCAGTGTCATTCTAGTGCCACCCCAGCACCACTCCCAGTACAGTGCCAGTGCCACCCCAGCACAGTGCCACTACACTCCCAGTGCTGTCCCAGGGCTGCGATTGGCCAATGGCGCGAGGGCTACCCCTCCCTCGGGCTGCGATTGGCCAATGGCGCGAAGGCTACCCTGCCCTCGGGCTGCGATTGGTCAAAGGCGACGGGGAAGCCCCGCCCTCGCGCTGCGTTTGGTCAATGGCGCAGTGAAGCCCCTCCCTCTTGCTGCCATTGGTCAATGGAGCGGTGAAGCCCCGCCCTCAGGCTGCGATTGGCCAATGGCTCGGGGGCGGGTCCGGGGGCGCCGCCGTGGCCGCGGCGATGGAGGAGCGGCCGCGCTGAGCCGCCGCCATGGCCAAGAGCCGCGGGCCTGGCGAGCCCGGCGCGGGGCTGCCCGGTGCTCGGGACAGCCTGGCCGAGCCAGGCGGCGCCGCCGATGAGCTCAGCTCGCTGGGCTCCGACTCCGAGGTGAACGGCGGCACCGACGAGCGGCGCGTCGACAAGTTCGGGTTCATCGTGGGCAGTCGCAGCGCCGAGGGGCCGTGAGTGCGGGGCGGGGGGGCTCCGGTAGCGGGGGAGGGATCCGGTAATGGGGACGGGGCGGATCCGGGAACGTGGGGGCTCCGGTAATGGGGAGAGGGCGATCCATTAGCGGAGCGGGCCCGGTAACCGGGGGAAGGGGCCTTTGCTAACGGAGAGGGACCGGTAATGGGGATGAGGAATCTGGTAACGGGGATGGGGGCGGCTCCGGTAACTGGAGGGCACCGGTAACGGGGAGGGGGCGGCTCCGGTAGTGGGAAGGGACGCTCCAGAAACGGGGGGAGGGGGCTGCGGTAACGAAAGGGCTCTGATAACGGGAGGGGCCTATCCGGTAATGAGATGGGGCTCCGGTAGCGGCAGGGGCTTCGATAACAGGGTGAGGCTCCGGTAACCGGGGGAGGTGACCCCGGTAACGGGGAGAGGAGACTTGGACGGTAATGGGAGAGGAGGGAGTGGCTCCTCCGGTAACTGTGGGGCGCGGCTCCGGTAACGGGAGGGTGGAGCGGTTTCGGTACCGGTGGGGGGTGTTGAGCGACTGTGCCAGTAACGGGAGGGGAGAAGGGAAGGGGACTGGCTCCACCGGTAACGACACAGGGCACAGCTCCGGTAACCGGGAGTGGGGAACGCCGCCTGTAACGGGAGGAGATGGCTCTGCCGGTAACGGGACGGCAGCAGGGAGAGCGGTAACGGCGGGAGGGGCTCCAGTCCGCGGCCGGTTGGGCTCGGTTTGGCTGCCAAGGGGCCGATGCTGCCCTATGGCGGGGGTCCCCATCCTCCCATGTCCCGGTGCCACCGGCTGGGAGCCCCCAGAGCTCGGGGCTGGAGCCATCCTGCACGCCCGGGATGTGACCGAGAGCCCCGAGAGCCGCTGCGGCATCTCTGCCTGTCCTGCATCCGTGAGGCTGGAGAGCAGCATCCGCCTCTGGCACCCTTGGGAGCCGTGGCAGCGCCGAGGCCTGGCTCCGGTTCTCTCCAGGCCTCTCCTGCTCCGAGCGCTGCATCCCAGCTGGAGACGGCTCTTGGCCACTGCTGACGATGGCCAGGCCGTGGTTCGGCTCCCGGGCGGTGGAACTGGCATTGGTAGCCACCAGCGAGGAGGCGCTGGATGGAATCGGCATCAGTAGCCGCTGGCAAGAAGGCAGATCAAGGAGGCACTGGATGGAATCGGCATCGGTAGCCACTGGCAAGAAGGCAGAGCAAGGAGGCACTGGATGAACTGGCGTTGGTAGCCACTGGCAAGGAATCAGGGCAAGGAGACACTGGACGTAACCCATGGAGGCAGCGGGACAGCCAGAATCGGCCACGCCAGCCCAAGGCACTGGGCCCCTGGGGCGGTGCCGGCTCCCAGGAATGCGCTCCGGGCAGCCGGAGCTGGTTCAGCAGCATGTTTTGGGTTTGCCCTCTTGGCCATGGCTTCACAGTGACGCCCAGAGCAGCACAGCATCGCGGCGGGGACAACGTGTGACATCCTACTTTTCTCCAGTTGGTATCAGTTTTCCTGCCTGGGGCCCCCAGTGCCTCAGTTTCCCTGTCCCCAAGGAGCAAAGCGTTGGCCCTTTGGAAGCCTGAGGGCGTTATCTGCCGATTTGTGAGGAGCGAAGGTGCTGGAGGTTGCATTGCTGGTGCTGGGCAAGGTGCAACGCTCCGGGTGATAAACCCTGACCCTGGATCACGGCTCAGCACCGAAGGAGCGGAGTGGCCCCTCCTGCCCGGCTCAGCTGTACGTTGTGTTTTGGGGACACTTTGTGTGTCCCAGGTATTGTCCCTGGGGAGCTTGGGGTCCGTGTCTTTTTCCCCTGGGGCACTTGGGGTCTGCGTCCTTGTCTCCTGGGGAGCTTGGGGTCCATGTCCTTGTTCCCTGGGGCACTTGGGATCCGTGTCCATGTTCCCGGGGTTCAGCAGACAGCGACTTCCCCGGCCAGAGCTCTTGGCGTTGGTTGGTTGTGGCCGTGGGGGTGCAGATGGCGCAGTGGCTGCGGTTGTTGGGGACTGAGCCTTCCTTGGATGCGCTGGGGCCCAATCCTGCCCTCCTCCGGGGCGTTTCTCTGCTCCCATCTGTCCGGGAGTGGATGAACAGGAGCGCATGGCCTCTCTCTGTGACAGACAGCACTGGGGTGCCTCTGGCTGGAAGGGTTTTGGGGAAGTGCAGGGAGGTGTCCCGGTGTCTGTGGAGGACTGGGGGCACCGGGAAGGGCCGAGCTTGGGGTTGTGCCCGCAGTGTGGATCTGAGCGTTTCCTTTTGGACTCTATCTCAAAGGCCTTTCCCAACCAAGCTATTCTATAATTCTCCACATGGGACACCTCCTGGCCTGGGGTGCCCGCAGCATGTCCTCCCGTCCCAGCCATCTGAAAAGCCTCTGGTCCTCTCTCCGTGCCCGCTGCCAAGCAGCCATCAGCTGTAACAGCTTCCAGGCCGGGCTGGCTGGGCTCCAGCGGGCCGATAGCCAGCTCTTGGATCCAGCGGCCAGCGCTCCCGAGCTTCCCACGCCTCGGAGAGCCCCGGCTCGGGGCCAGCGCTCCCTCGGTCCCCGTGCCGGGCTGTGCCTCTGGCCATGCCCACCCAGCGCTGGGGAGGACGGCGTGGCCGCACCAAGCAAAACGGATACCGTTGCAGAAGGTTTACCCTCCAAAACAATCATGCTCAGCACCGCTGACCCGCTGCGGTGGGTGGAAAGGGCTGGGCAGGGATTGGGGCAGCATTCTCAGCTGGATGCGGCCCTGGGCTCTCCGTGCTGCTTGCTTTTTGGCTCCTCGTGCAGAGAAGTCTGGGAGGAGGCAGATCCCATGTGGCCTGCAGTGGAGCTGGGTCCTCTGCACCTCCTCAGGGGATGCTCGGTGCCTGGTTTGCTGTCCTGGGAAAGGTTCTGGCTGCTCCCGGGATGGGCACAGCCATGGGGTGGCACGGAGCCGAGCCTGGCAAGGCTTTGGGTCTGTTGAAGTTTGCCTTTCTGCACTGATGACTTGAAGGAGCTCCCGCTCTCCCGGGATATCCATGTCCGGCACCTGGTCAAGCTGTCTGTCGCCCCAGCTCGCCCCTGATAAAAGGCAGAGGGTGATGGGGGCCTGGACGCTACGGTCCCGGCTTCGGTGTGGAGACTGCGTGGCCACGGTGCCACCTTCGTTGCCGTATACAGCCTTTCGTGTGGCAGTTGCATCTCCACAGGGACAGCTTTGGTGTGGCCTATGGCAGCGCGGCCGCGGCGTCGGCTTTGGTGTCACATACACAGCCATGGTGCTGGCTTTGGCGTTGTGTGTGGCAGCATCACTGCGGTGTCGGCTTTGGTGTCGCATATGGCAGCATCGCCACGGTGCCAGCTTTGGTGTGATGGCCTCGCGGCTGTAGGGACAGTTCAATGTCACTGCCACATCACCGCCTGCCTCGGCAGGGTTAAGTCGGATTGCCCGGCTAGGCTTAGCATTGCTGGAAAATACTCCTCTCCCTCCTGGGGGACCCTGGGCCGGGCTCGGTGCCGGGCCTGGAGCAGCGCCAGGCTTTTGGAGCGCACGCCTGTCCGGGGCTGTGCGGCTGACATGGTGCTCACGGCCCCGGCTTTCTGCCTGCAGCCAGCGCCTGCCGGGGATCTGGCCTTGCTTGGCTCCTCGAATGGCTCCGGTGATGCTCGCCGGCTCCTCACTCTCCTGCATGCCTGTGTCTCCGGGCACATGTCCCCAGGGATGCTGGGGCAGACGGTGGGTGCAGCGTGGGCTGCTCCCCAGAGGGTTTCAGCTGCTGGGGAGCCAGGGCTGCGCTGGTGATTTCATGGGCGGTGAGCGCTTCCGGCAGCTGCCGAAACGCCGGTGCTCTCGAGCGTGTTCTGGCGGGACTCTGCTCCCAGGGGAGGGCAGGCAGCCGGCCAAGGGGGCACCTGGGGTTGACAGGGGGGGCTCTGCGACACAAGGAGGGCTTGCACCGTGCTAACTGTCTCCTTCCTGCAGGCTGGAGGAGGTGCCCCTGGAGGTGCTGCGGCAGCGGGAGTCCAAGTGGCTGGATATGCTCAACAACTGGGACAAATGGATGGCCAAGAAACACAAGAAGGTGAGTGGTGGCTGTGTCCTCTGCGGCTGAGGAGGTGGCAGGGAGGACAGCGGTGTCCCCTGGATGCTTTGCCCATCACCAGCTCCCCACAGCCAGCTTCTTGCCTTCTGATGATGCTGTTCCCTCCTTGTGAGGTGGGAGGGAAGCTGGAGCTTGCGGGGGCTGAGCCTGTGGTCCCCGAGCCAGCCTTTTCCTGCCCCCATCCATTCCCCGCCGGGCTGGAGCCTTCCTTGGGCTCTTTGGCTGCCTGCAGACAGCTATGGGAATTGTTTGGTCATGGAAACTTCTGGTTTGAGCATCTTGTAGACCAAAAAAAGCTCCGAGTAGGAAACGTTTGAGCCTGATGTGCGTGACGCTGCTCTGTAAGCTGGGGTCCCCAGGAGACTCATGGTGGTTGTGTGCTGGGTGGCTCTGTGGCTCGGTGCTCTTGAGCTCCGGAGCTTGTGAACGAGGCGGAGAAGGGATGCAGCAGCTCTGGGGTTGCTGTGCTGTGTCTGGAGGGGTGCTGGCATGGGCCAGCAGTGCCTGTGAGTGGCCAAAGGGCCTCCTCCACCTCCTCCCCGCTGGCAGAGCCTCCTGGCACTGCTCCGTATGCTGTGCTCCCAGAGTGCCGTCCCTGCCCAGCGCCTGGTGAACGACGCAGGAATCCCTCAGCTCTTTCTTGGCTGCTTGCAAAAGATTCAAGAGAGTTTTTTCGGGACGTGGCAGACGGGCACTTTGTTTCCATCACTCTCCAGCTGTGCTGCAGCATGGCCTCCAGGCTTGGGGGAATGTTCTGGCAGCCATACATCTGGCAAAGGAGCTCCCTCCTGCTTGGGCTGAGCTCCTGGGGGGGCTCCATGGGGCTGATGGACTGTGTAGTCTGTGCTGCAGTGCAAAACTGCCCAGAGCCTCTGGGGGCTGCCCCAGAATGCTGCTCTGTGCCCAAAGCCCTGGGGCTGCTCAGGGAAGGGTGCCAGGCCTGCCCTTGGGTGCTGTCACCTGTTCCTGCGCTGGCAGGAGCCTGACAGCTTTGAGATGGGCCACGCAGTGCAGCTCAGGTCCTGCTGCTCCAGAGAAGCTTCCTGGGCTTCTGAAAAACCCCGGTGTTTTTCTGGCTGCCTGGGGTTGGCTGGCGGCCCAGGGATCTCTTGGGCCAGCTCCTGCTGGGCTTGCTCACACCTGCACCGCTCCGGGATCCTGAAACGTTCCCTCCTCTGCCTGCCTGGCCCAGATCCCAGCAGAGCCGCGGCACCGAGCTGTGCCAGTGCCGCGTGCCGATCGTTGCCCTTTCCAGCCAGACTGAAGGAGAGCAGATGCGTGGGCAGCTCCTGCTGCTCTCCAAGTGCAGGCAGTGCTCTGCCTCCTCCTTGCTTTCAGCATCGGATATGCTCCTGGTTCTCTGCAAAGTGGGATCCTGGGGTCTAGGTACCCCAGTATGGGGGTGACGGCAGGACCCAGTACGGAGCCAAGTGGATGAGAAGCTCCAGTGGCCCAGATCCCAGCAGAGCCCGGCAGTGAGCCGTGCCAGCGCCGTTTGCTGATCCTTGCCCTTTCCAGCAAGACTGACTGAGAGGAGACGCGTGGGCAGCTCCTGTCGCTCTCCGGGTGCAGACAGCGCTCTGCCTGCTCCGTTATACCTCAGCCCGGATGCTCTCCTGGAAGTGTATGGTGGGATCCTGGGGGCCAGGTACTCCCAGCATGGAGGTGATGGCAGGACCCAGTGTGGAGCCAAGTGGCTGAGAAGCTCCGGTGTCCCAGATCCCAGCAGAGCCACAGCATTGAGCTGTGGCAGTGCCGTGTGCTGATCTTTGCCCTTTCCAGCCAGACCGAAGGAGAGCAGAGGCATGGGCAGCTCCCACCCCTCTTGGTGTGGGTAGCGCTCCGGCTGCTCCTTGCTTTCAGCATCCCTCAGTCCAGATGTGCTCCTGATTCCCTGCTGGGATCCTGGGGGCCACGTGCTCCCAGCACAGGGGCGATGGCAGGAGCTAGGATGAAGCCAAAGGGACGAGAAGCTCCGCTGTTTGGCTCCGGTTGCACGGAGCCTCGCCAGCTGGAGGGGCTGCCTAACCGAAACCCAGCAAGGCAGCTTCCTTCCTGGCAGCTTAGCCAGCAGGAAGGAGAGCCGGCTCCAAAAGGGAGCTGTCAGCAGCGGCAGCGCTGCCCGCAGCCGCCCTGGGCATCGCCCGCCGTGTTTCCTGCGAGCACAAAAGCCCTGCAGGAATTGGGACCTGCCCGGATAAACAAGCAGCGCCGCAATGAGGGAGCAGCAAAGCCTCCCGGGACGCAGCGTTACCGGCACGCTGGGCAGGGCTGCTTGGAAACACAACTGCCTGCTCCCAAGTTACACTGGCAAACAGGGAAAAGGAGCTTTGGGCAGGCAGGAGAGGCCCGGGGAGGCTTTGGGAGCAGTTGGCCATGGCTTACAGAGCCCTGGCACATCTCCGGGCACATGCCACCGGTGTGGGGACATAAGGTGCAGAACTCGTGCTGGGGTTTTGCAGGGTTTTATGTGAGGGAACTGTGCCGAAAGGCTATTTTGAGGCTGCACCTCGAATCTTTTGTTTAGTTTTGGGCCTCTCATTCCAAGAAAGATGTTGAGGGGCTGGAGTGCATCCAGAGAAGGGAACAGAGCTGGTGAAGGGGCTGGAGAACAAGTCTTAGGAGGAGCAGCTGAGGGACCTGGGGTTGTTTAGCCTGGAGGAGACTGAGGGGAGAACTTATTGCTGCCTACAACTCCCTGAAAGGAGATTGTGGAGAGGGGGGTGCTGATCTCTTCTCCCAAGTTATAAGCAATAGGATGAGAGGAAATAGCCTGAAGTTGAAGCAGGGCAGGTTTAGATTTGACATCAGGAAATATTTCTTCACAGAAAGGATTCTCAGGCACTCACAGAGGCTGCCCAGGGATGTGATGGAGTTCCATCCCTGCAGGTGTTTACAAGACAGGTAGATGAGATGCTCAGGGATCTGGTTTAGTGGTGGACAGGTACGGTTGGGCTTGATGATCTCAAAGGTCTTTTCCAACCAGGTGATTGTGTGAAAGCACCAGTCTTGTGGGGTCCCACCTTGCTGCAGGCCCTGGCTGAGAGGAGATCGTGCTGCTGCTTTCCAGGGGCTGGAGTGGGATGGGTGGGATCTCTGGTCTCGGTCCCTCTGGGTGCTGGCAGCGCAGTGTGAAGCCAGCTCAGCTCCCTGCCGCTGGGCACTGCCTCACCTGGACTTTGCTCCTGGCTGGCACCCTGTGCCAAGGAAACTGCGGACCGACAGTGGACACGGAGCTGGCCGTGCATGGAGCTGAGGCCAGGCCTGCCCTTCCACCTAGGATAAATGGGTAGGAAGGCCGAGCCGCTCGGCAGGGCGCACCTCGCTGCTCTCCGTCGGCTGGGAGCCCTCTCCTGCATCCCCAGTGCTTCCCATGGGCCATGATGGGCTGGGGAGCGAGCCACCCTCTCCCTGCCTTGGCTCCAGTGTTTGCTTTTCCAGCTTCCAGCAGGATCCTGCTTTGAGGCAGAGCTGGGCTCGTTTGGAGCAGTTTGCAAGCCACAAAGCCTTGGCTGAGCTTCTGCAGCCCTCGCAGCTCCCTCGTGCTGGTGCAGCTCTGGCTGCCGTCCACGCTGACATGTTGGGAGCGATGCTGGGGAGACGGGGGGGAGCAGGATCTCGGGGTGCAGGTTCCCGCGCTGCCCTGTAGGTCTGTGCAGCACCAGGGACACGTGGCATCCTGTCCCTAGGGATGCAGGGACACAGCCCCTCGTGCAGGGAGGGCACAGGGAGCAGCCTGTGGCTGCGGTGTTGGGCCTGGCTCCCGTCACTACTCCCCAACTGCTCCATGGCTCACTGTGACGGCTGAGTCTCTCCTCACAGATCCGGCTGCGGTGCCAGAAGGGGATCCCGCCCTCGCTGCGGGGCCGTGCCTGGCAGTACCTCTCCGGGAGCAAGGTCAAGTTGGAGCAGAACATCGGCAAGTTTGACGTGAGTGTCTGCGTTCTGTACTGGAGTCCTCAGCATAGGAAGGACATAGATATGATAGAGTGAGTCCAGAGGAGGCCACGGAGATGATCTGAGAGCTGGAGCACCTCTAATACAAGGACAGGCTGGGAGAGTTGGGGTTGTTCAGCCTGCAGAAGAGAAGGCTGCGGGGAGACCTTAGAGCAGCTTCCAGGACTGGAAGGGACTCCAGGAGAGCTGGGGAGGGGCTCTGGATCAGGAAGGGCAGGGATAGGGTGAAGTTTTGAGCTGAAAGAGGGGAGATTGAGATGAGGCCCAGGTTGCCCAGAGCAGTGGTGGCTGCCCCATTTCTGCAGATGTTCAAGGCCAGGTTGGATGGGTCTTTGAGCAACCTGATGTAGTGGGAGGTGTCCCTGCCCACAGCAGGGGTGGAACTGGATGGGCTTTGTGGTCCCTTCCAACCCAAACCAGCCCATGATTCTATGGGTGTTGCTGGGAACCTTCTGGCACTGTCCGTGAGGGTGGCCTCGTGGCCGGGGCAGTGCTGTGATGGCTCCTTCTCCCTCCACGGCTGGGGCATCTCTTGGGGTCCCAGACGCTGCTTGTTCCTATTGTGGGTGGGTCCAGGAGCCTGGTGTCCCAGCCAGAACAGCCTGACCCACAGCCTGATGGGGCTCCTGTTCGGGGCAGAGCCACATCAAGCCCTGTGGCTGCTCCAACGGCTCCCCTGGCCTCGCTGCGGCCCCACATGCCAGGGTGGGACCGGCACCGTGCCGATGCGGGGTGTCACTCATTCAACCCTCTTCTTCCCAGGAGCTGGATCTCCTCCCAGGGGAACCGAAGTGGCTGGATGTGATCGAGCGGGATCTCCATCGGCAATTCCCCTTCCATGAGATGTTTGTCTCCCGTGGAGGCCACGGGTAAGTGGGGCTGCTGCCTGTTCGGTCCTTGGCAGCCCTTGGGCTGGACCAGCTCCATCCCAGCTCACAGAGCCGCTCTTGTGTCCCCCACAGTCCTCATTCTCCCCCAGCTCGCCGGGCATCCAGGCATGGGCTGAAAACAGGGTTGCTTCCCAGGAGCTCAGCGTGTGGGTTGCAGCCCTCGGCACCAGCTCTGACACTTTGGCGCGGTGGGAATCGCAGCGGCAGGAGGGTGGAGGCGCCTGGCTGTGGCCTCTGTTTCACCAAGGAAATGCCATTGCCCACGTGTTGAGGAGTTTCTGCGCCCTCGTGCTTGCAGCTGGGTCCCTGCCCAGCAACGGCTCGCCCTGAGCCAGCATCTCTGAGAGATGGTCATCTCCCTGCCTCTGGGCGGCATGGGACCACCATGGGCAGGGCTTCCAGGTTGTTGTGTTCCATGGCCATGGGTTTGTGTGGAAGCAGAATCCCAGCCGGCTTGTGGAGGCTGCCTGCGATGCCCAGAGCTGATTTAGCCTGCTGGGTTCCATGGGGAAGGCTGCTGGGCCATGTCTGTGCCCTCAGTCCCTCAGCCTGGGGTGTCTCCACAGGCAGCAGGACCTGTTCCGCGTGCTGAAGGCCTACACGCTGTACCGCCCGGAGGAGGGCTACTGCCAGGCCCAGGCGCCCATCGCCGCCGTCCTGCTCATGCACATGCCAGCCGAGGTAGGAGCGTGGCGGGGAGGGCCGGGACACACAGTGGTCAGAGAACTGGGACCAGCGGGAGGGTGTGGGTGTCTCAGGGTGGTGCTGGCGGGCAGGATGCTCGGCTCATGGCACCCGTCTACCCCAGAGCTGAGCTGGTGTGGGTGCCTATTGCCCCAGGGTTGATTCCCTCTTCCTCCCGTGGTCCTTGGGAGCAGGGTGGTGGATGGAGGGACGTCGTGGGGTCTCCTGGGTGCTCACGCACTGTCCCTTGGCTTGCAGCAAGCGTTCTGGTGCCTGGTGCAGATCTGCGAGAAGTACCTGCCCGGGTACTACAGCGAGAAGCTGGTGAGTGAATGGCCCTTTGGTGGTGGTAGGGACCTGCCAAGTCTCCAGCCTCAAAGCTCCCCCACCTCCTCAACCAAGAGAAAGAAAGGAGTTTGGGAAGCTGCTGGGTGCCGTGGTTCTCGGGAGCACCTTGCAGTTGGGAATGGAGTGCTCAGCGTAGCTTTGCCGGCATCCACGGGGCACAGCTCTGCTCCCGTAGCCAGGTCTCGAGGGTTGTGGCTGCTCCCCTGGGGTTGGGTGCTGGGGAGCCGATCCCAGGGCTGGGGTTAAGGTCCTGCACGGGGCTCTCCGTGCTGTCCCTGCAGGAGGCCATTCAGCTGGACGGGCAGATCCTCTTCTCGCTGCTGCACAAGGTCTCGCCCGTGGCCTATAAGCACTTGAGCAAGCAGAAGATCGACCCCATCCTCTACATGACAGAGTGGTTCATGTGCGCCTTCTCCCGCACGCTGCCCTGGAGCTCTGTCCTGCGCGTCTGGGACATGTTCTTCTGCGAAGGTAGAAGCTCCCCACCGTTCTTCTCTTGGCTGCAGCTCCTGTGGCGTACGGACAGCACTGGGGACTGCAGGAGTGCTGCTGTGGCTGCTCGCCTCTGCCTGGTGCATGGGACCCATTGTGGGGCAGGTTTGGGGCAGACACATGCCTGGGGTGGAGACAGGGCTTTTCCTGGGGTTTAAGGGGGCACACACATCCCAAATCCACCCTCTTGCGTGTCCTGACTGCTAGCAGGACCGGCACCACAGCATGTGAGGAACATAGTGGCTGCGTTACCCTGGCACTCACTGCCTCACCTCTCCCCTCACAGGAGTGAAGATCATCTTCCGTGTGGGCCTGGTGCTCCTCAAACACACCCTGGGCTCCTCGGACAAGCTCAAGTCCTGCCAGGGCCAGTATGAGACCATGGAGAGGCTGAGGGCCCTCAGCCCCAAGATCATGCAGGAGACTTTCCTGGTGCAGGAGGTGAGGTGCTGGGGGAAGACTGAAGACCACGTGCTGGACTGGGGTGGCTTTTGGGTGGGCAGAACTGGTGTTACATGAGGGCAGTTCCCAAAAGGCTTGGATTTTGGGTTGCCTTTGCCTTCAGGGATGGATCCAGCACCCTCTGCCCCAGGGGGAGATCCATCCTTACCCAGAGGCTGTGGTGACAAACCGCCCCCAGGTGGCCCTGGCACGGTCGGGAAGATGCTGATGGGACAAGTCTGTCCCCCACAGGTCATCGAGCTGCCGGTGACGGAGCGTCAGATCGAGCGGGAGCACCTGATCCAACTGAAGAAGTGGCGGGAGACGCACGGGGAGCTGCAGTGCAAATCTCCCCCGCGCTTGCACGGCGCCAAGGCCATCAGCGAGGCTGAGCCCCCCACCCGCAAGGCGCTGGAGCCCGTCCCCTCCATCATCGTCCCTCCTGGCCCAGCTCCCATTCCCAAGGCCCGCAAGAGCAAGGAGAAGAGCCGAGAAAAGAGCCTGGCTACCCCCGCCAACGGCCCTGCGGCAGAGGGCAATGGGGCGCCCGGCTCGACCCGGGAGCTGCTGCACCCCCAGGTCTCCCCCCACCACCAGTCCAAGGAGAGCCTGAGCTCCCGGGAGAGCGAGGACACGTACTTGTAGAGCCCGGCGTGGTGCTGGCTCCGTAGCCCGGGGCTCAGCTGGGCTGTGCATGGACCCGGGCGCGAGCACTTTCCTGGGGGCTGTGCGGGGAGCCGTGGTGCTCAGCACTGGGGGCTGCGGGGACAGGGACGGGCTGGGGGGACACCGCAGCCCCAGGCTGCCTGCTTGGGGCGTGCTGAAAGCTGGGGGACAGCAGGAGCTCGGCCAGGTGGGGTGCTGGCACCCAGAGCGGGGAGCCCTGGCAAGGGGGTGGCTGAGCCACCGGAGCCCCCTCCCCATGGCCGGGGGGGGGCCCAGGCAGCCGCTCCCCATCCCGCAGCCCTCAGAGTCCCCCCTAGCCCGCGGGCAGACCCAGACCCAGTTCCTGAGCCCTCGCGCCCGGCGCAGGGGGACTTGGGGGTACGTGAGGAGCTGGGGGCCCCCTCTCCCCCCTCCTCTTTATCTAGCGAGGATATATCGAGCTGTAGCCCTATCTGTAGTACCGAATTTACCTACTCACTGAGCCTATTTATTCTTCCTCCGCGGCACAGGATGGGGACCGAGGTTGGAGCTGCCCACAGGACGTGCCGGAGGCACCGGGGTTTGATGCCAGACCGTGGGGCTAAAACCCCCCCATCCCTGGGCTCCCCTCGCCCCTTCCCCACCGCTGCCGCCCACCCTGGGGCCCCAGGGGAGGGGAGACGGGGTGGGCGAGTGGCCAGGCACTCCCTGGTCGTGGGGTCCCCCCTCTCTCCCTGCCCTCCCCAAGGGTTGGGGGCAGCTTTGTAAAATAAAGCGGGGACAATGGTTTTGTACAAAGGGGTAAATAAAGCAGGATTGTGTAAAGGCGCAACGCCTCTTGCTCCCAGTTGTGTTCCCGTTGCCCTCCGGTGCTGCGGGGTGAAGGGTGGCATGGGATGGGGGGGCATCTCCTACCTAGTGATGCATCAACACCGGTTTTGGGGGTCACCCTGACCTGGACTCAGTTTCCCCTGGGTGCTGAGCGGGTGCTGTGCTGTCCCACACAGCACCGTGAAATGATTTTGGGCTGGAAGGGACTTCAAAGCCCATCCAGTTCCACCCCCTGCCGAGGGCAGGGACACCTCCCACTGGAGCAGGGGCTCCAAGCCCCATCCAACCTGGCCTGGAACCCCTCCAGGGATGGGGCAGCCCCCACTGCTCTGGGCTGGGGCCGCTCCGGGCAGCCCGGGGTGGGGGGGGGCAGGGGTTCCCCCCGCTTGGTGCGGGGCGGTCCGGGGGCGGTGGATCCCCCTCCCCTGGTCGGGTCGGGAGTTGCCCGTCCTTTGCCGAGAGGGGGTCCTGGTCCCGGTCTCAGTACCGGAGTAGTCCCAGTCCCCGTTTCAGTCCCATTCCCAGTACCGGGGCAGTCCCAGTTCCCGTCCCAGTTCCAGTCCCGGTCCCAGTCTCAGTTCCGGTCCCAATCCCAGTTCTGGTCCCAATCCCAGTCCCGGGGCAGTTTGGTCCCGGTCCCGGTCCAAGGGCGGTGCGGTCGTTGCCTTCCCCTTGTCGGGGCGGTGCCGGGGCGGTGTCCCCCCCTCGTTCTCCCGGGCGGTCCCGGGGCGGTGTTCGCCCACCCTTCGGTGCGGGGCGGTCCCGGGGCGGTATTTCCCCGCCCCGTTTCCTCGGGGGCGGTGCCGGGCGGTCCCGGAGCCGCGGTGGCTGCCGGCGGGGGCGGTGGGTGCCGGGCCATGGACCTGCACATCCTGGAGCACCGGGTGCGGGTGCTGAGCCTGGCTCGCCGCGGGCTCTGGCTCTACACCCACCCGCTGCTCAAGCTGCTCTTCCTGCCGCAGCGCTGCAGGTACCGCCTTCCTCCCGTCCCCGTCCATCCTCCTCCTCCTCCCGCCCCGGGAGGCGCCGGGCTGGGCTTAGCGGCGCCGGTTTCTCCTCCAGGTGCAAGTTCTTCAGCTTGACGGAGACCCCCGAGGACTACACCATCATGCTGGACGAGGAGGGCTTCAAAGGTAACCGTGGGTTGCAAAGGTTACGTCGGGGCCGGCAGTCACTGCAGACACGAGTTGTGCCCGTTCTCAGCCCACCCGATGCCCCGCGCCTGGGCCACACGGAGCGAGTCCTAGCTTGTAGCCAGGCTTCTCCGCTGCGTGCCCATCCCCGGGGCGCCCAGCCGTGGAGCTCCCAGTCCCATAGCGCCTGCGCTGGGGATGTACCGGCTTGCCCAGCAGATGCTTGCCCGACGTGGCTGCCTTTGCCCTAAAAACCCTCTCCCAGGCAGAGCTGTGGTTGTGTCAGGTCGTGAGAGCAGGCTGCGGGGAGCCCCGTGTCGGCTGGAGGCAGCCGGAATCATAGAATGGGGGAATGGTTTGGGTTGGAAGGGATCTCAAAGCCCATCCAGTTCCAACTCCACTGCCATGGGCAGTGACACCTCCCACTGGATCAGGGGCTCCAAGCCCCATCCAACCTGGCCTGGAACCCCTCCAGGGATGGGGCAGCCACCACTGCTCTGGGCAACCTGGGCCAGGGCCTCCCCACCCTCACAACAGAACATTTCTTCCTAAGATCTCACCTCAATCTCCCCTCTTTCAGCTCAAAACCATTCCTTCTCATCCCATCCCTGCCCTCCCTGATCCAGAGCCCCTCCCCAGCTTTCCTGGAGCCCCTTTCCCTGCTGGAAGCTGCTCTAAGGTCTCCCCACAGCCTTCTCTTCTCCAGGCTGAACCACCTCAACTCTCTCACCCTGTCCTCGTATGGGAGGTGCTCCTTTCCTCTGATCATCTCCATGACCTCTGGACTCCATCTCCTTACTCTGAGGACCCCTGCCCGGGCTGGCAGGGATGACCCCAGCTTGAGGTGCTGCCTGGCACCCAGTTTTGGGGTGTCCTGGAGGGGGTTGAGCCCTTCCAGTTCATCCTCCATCCCTGGGACGTGACATTGGGTGACATCCCCGGTGTTGGTGACCCAACGCGTGCCTGAGCATCAGCCTCACCGCTGGTCCTGCCGGGGGTACCGGCCCAACGGGCTGTGCCGGAGGGGCCGGATCCTGTCCCAGCTTCCCACACCCAAACCTTCCTGCTTGCGGCCGCGGGAGCCGGCCACCGCTTATCGCCTTGGCCGTGCCCCAAGGAGCAAGGGTCAGCGCCCGGATCCGGCTCCCACCTCCCTTTGCTCGGGACAGGGGCTATGGGGCTGAGCTGCCCCCCCAGAGCCGGAGCTGTTCCCCACGTATTGTTTTATTTCGGGGCCTGTGGACAAATATTCCTCAATCCCGAGGGGAGGGCGGGAAGCGGCAAACAATGGTCCGGCAGCCCCGCTGTGCCATGTCCCCCCGCCCTGGGGTTGGGGGGCTGCCAGCGTCCCCCCCGCTGTGGGGCTGGGGATGAGCTGCACCCCCTCTCTTCCTATGGGGATCAGGATTCATCCTCAGGGTGGGTGGCACGGGGAAAGCGGGGTCCCCCCTGTGTACTCAGCCTCGCTCAGAGTGGTGTTGAAAAGCAATTAAGCGGCGAGTGCTGGGACCATGTCCCCATGTGTCCCCCCACCCCACCCCAAAGCTCGGCCCTTGGCCAGAGCTGAGGCTGTTCTGGCGCTTCCTGCGCAGGAACAGGCGGTGGGAACACCCGCTGAGGCCCCCAGAGCCAACCCCGCTCCCACCCTGCCCTAAGCCGTGGGTCAGGAGTGGGGTGCAGAGCCTGTCCCGCGATGGTGTCCCCTCCATGGGTGCCAGACCCCTCCTTGGGGCCACCTCCCCACCACCACTGGTGTGATGAATTTGCCGTTCTCAGCTGGGGTGGGATGCTGGGTGCTTGTGTGGGGCTGTCTCCCATGGGTGCTGCCTCCCACAACTGGGCACCCACCCTGCCCTGAGGGGTGGGAAAAGGATCCCATGGGCGCTACCTAAACCTTTCCAGTGTGGGGAGACCAGAGACCCCTTGGGTGCCCACCCTGCCCTATGGGGTGGGAAGGGGGTCCCATGGGTGCTGCCTCCCACCTTTGCTGGGTCGGTGGAACGGTTTGAAGACCCTGTAGGTGCCCACCCTGCCCTATAAGGTGGGAAAGAGGTTCCATGTGTGCATCCTCCCACCATTGGGTGCCCACTCTGCCCTATGGGGTGGGAAGGGGGTCCCATGGGTGCTGTCTCCCGCCATTGGGTGCCCACCCTGCCCTATGGGATGGGAAGGGGGTCCCATGGGTGCTGCCTCCCACCATTGGGTGCCCACCCTGCCCAATGGGTTGGGAAGGGGGTCCCATGGGTGCTGCCTCCCACCATTGGGTGCCCACCCTGCCCTATGGGGTGGGAAGGGGACCCCATGGGTGCTGTCTCCCCCTTTGCTGGGTGTGAGGAGCGGTTTGGAGACCCTGCGGTGTAGGAAGGTGGTGCCTGTGCTGGGGAGCTGCCAGGGTGAGTCCTGGGCACCCCGGCAGTGCCAGCCCCTCTGCTGGGCAGGGTGGTGGGAGAAGCAGTGGGGCACGAGCGAGTGCAGCCCCGTACTCCCCGTGCCGGAGCAGGAAGGGACCCGCCAGCGCGCGCCCTCCCTGCCAACACCAGCAGCGTTTTTGGGCAGCAGCCCTGGACCTCGGCCAGCCTGGGCTCAGCCGCTCCCCGCTGGGCTGGCACAGGGCGCTGGCACCCCCAGGACAGCCGAGTGGCCCTTCCCCTGTCCCCTCCAGTGCCCAATGTCACCCTCCCACCCGAGCATCCTTGCTGCTGGGATGCTGAGCTGGGGTTCCCAAGGGGCACAGTGTAGCCAATGCCCTGGTGGGGCTGGTTTTGGGGTGCAGCGCATCCTGGCACCCCCTCACACCCAGCCTGGGGTGCTAGCGAGGGGGGAGATGTGTGTCCTGGGTTTGGGGGGGGTCGTAGCCTTGGCTCCGCTCGTCCCTGTGGCTGAATTCAGGCGCCGTCTCAGCGTCCGGAGTGGCTGAGCCCTGTCTGGCTTGTTCCACTTATGGATGGGGCTGGTCTGCGCCCCCAAATCCACATCTCCAGCCCCATGCTTGGGGCTGATCCTGTCCTGGCTCCACCACGCCAGCTCATCTCCTGAGGGACTGCATGCCTGAGCCGGTGCAAGCCCTGTGTGCGGCATCAGATGCTGTTAGGTGACGCAGGGAGCCCTGTGCCTCAGTTTCCCCTTATCCCTTGCAGAGCTGCCACCCTCCGAGTTCATGCAAGTGGCGGATTCGACGTGGCTCGTGCTCAGCGTCGTCTCCAATGGCCGGGCACCCTCTGGCTGCCAAGCCACCGGTGTCACCAAGATCGCCAGGTCAGTCATTGCGCCGCTGGCGGAGCACCACGTCTCGGTGCTGATGCTCTCCACCTACCAGACCGACTTCATCCTGGTGAGCGCAGTGGTGCTGGGTCCCATCGAGCTGTTGGTTTGGGATGGGGACGCCGCTGTCCCCAGCCGGCTGGGAGAGGGGTGGGAGGATGCACTGATCCTGCCCTGATCCTGTGCCCCTTGGGCAGGTGCGGGAGAGGGATCTGCCGGTGGTGATCCACACGCTGGCAGGAGAGTTCGACATCTACAAGGAGGAGGGTGGCGAGTGCGTCCCTGTCACCTGTGATGATGTGAGCAACGGCTTCCTCAAGCCCAAGCCGGGTGAGTGACGCAGAGTGCCGTGTCCCCCTGGTCCCTAAGGCCACCCCATCCTTGTTGGGGTGCTCCTGCTCTTACCCCAATCCATGGGGACCCCCCCAGGGCCACCCCTCTGCACCCCGAGGGCTGCGGTGGCCACGGGGTGGCACTGCGATCCTGTCCTCAGGCTGTCCCCAGGGCTGATGGCATGCTGTCCCCCTGCCAGCTGCCAGCCCCACGCTGCACCCCGTGCAGAGCCCCCAGACCCGCTTCTGCGTCCTGACGGTGGCCCCCGACACGCTGCCTGCCATCGCCACCATGCTCATCGACGTCCTCTTCTACTCCCACAGGTGGGTCTGGGGACAAGGACATGGTGGTGGCCCCTCACCCAGTGCCACCTGAACCACAGTGACGTATCCCCTCCTTCCTCCCAGTGGGTCTGGGGACAAGGACACGGTGGTGGCCCCTCACCTGATGCCACTTGAACCACAGTGACGTGTCCTCTCCTTCCTCCCAGTGGGTCTGGGGACAAGGACACGGTGGTGGCGCCTCACCCGGTGCCACCTGAACCACAGTGACATGTCCTCTCCTTCCTCCCAGTGGCTTTTCAGGCTCTGGGTGCCTTTTGCAGACTGGTTTTGCCCTCCTGAGTGTGCTGGGGGGTGGGGCTGCAGCCACGTGGGTGCCACAGGTCCCGTTGCCACCGTGGGAGCCCCAAGGTGACACCTCAGGAGCCCCGGGATGAACCCCCCATTGAGGAGGGGGGATCGCAAAATACGAGTAGGGGTGGGGGCAAAAGACTGGTGGGAACAGTGAGGGGATGCTTCTGGCTTGGACCTCCTCTGGGATGAGGTCCATTCTGGTGGGACCCTCCATCTCTGGAGGCATCGTGGTGTTTTGGGAATGCCCCAAAACGTGGGGTCACCCCCATCCAGCACCCCCTGACCCCAGCCCAGCGCTGTACGAGCTGCAGACCCTGCACGTAGCACCCATTCCTGTCCATGCCTCTCTTCCCCACCCGTTGCTGCCCCACAGCATCCCAACACAGTGCTCGGGTGCCACCACCAAGCCCTTCTCCTCACGAGTTTGGGTGTCCCAAGCCCTCCCTGCACCCCTCTTCTCCCCTTCTCCCTGCTCCGCAGCCCCCCGAGGGAGGCAGGTGCCAGCAGCCAGGACCTCGACTCCATCACCTTCTTCGCCTTCTCCCTCATTGAGGGCTACATCTCCATCGTGATGGATGCCGAAACGCAGAAGCGGTAGGTGCTGTCCGTCTGGCTGGCTGTCCGTCTGTCCGTCCCTGGGCTTAGAGACTCTGGGGTGGGGTTTTACACCCACAACACCTCCTCTCTCAGGTTCCCCAGCGACCTACTGCTCACCAGCTCCACGGGAGAGCTGTGGCGGATGGTGCGGATCGGCGGGCAACCCTTGGGCTTCGGTGAGTGTAGCCGCGGTGGCCGTCACCCACCCTGTGCCACCACCCTGCCCCTCCCCAGGGGATTGCTTTAAGGTGATGCTCTCCCCACGGCCGTGCCACCCTGTGCCACCTCTCACCCTTTGCCTCCACAGATGAGTGTGGCATCGTGGCGCAGATCGCCGAGCCGCTGGCCGCCGCCGACATCTCAGCGTATTACATCAGCACCTTCAACTTCGACCACGCCTTGGTGAGCCCCTGCCCCTCCCCGGGGTCCCCTCATGGTCCCCTCCTTGGGGCTGACCCCCTCTCTGTGTCCCCCTTGGCAGGTCCCCGAGGAGGGCATCGCCGAGGTCATCCAGCTGCTGCAGCAGCGCCAGGAGAGTGGCAGATAGTGGCCAGCTGTCCCCACGCCTGGTAGCCCAGTGGCTGGCTGTCCCCACACCTGGTGGCCCAGTGGCAGACAGCAGCTGGCTGTCCCCACACCTGGTGGCCCAGCGTGGTGGCACGGTGGGGTTTCCCCCTCATCCCCACTCCCAGATTCCTTATTGTTTAATTTTAAGGCTCCCCCCATCCTCCAGCCCGGAGTGGGACAGAGCCGGGGTGCAGCGTCACTGGGGACAGTGGGGACGTGGTGGCTTTGGGGATGCAGTGGCAGTGGGACAGTGTCGTGCAGGGGGAGGGAGCAGCGATGCCGAAGGGCAGCACCGTGCCGTCCGCTGCCCTCCGGAGCCGAGTGCGTGACCCCAGGGACCTGCTGGTGGGAGGACGCGGTGGTGATGTGGCACCGCAGGGGCTGGGGGTGACAGCCTGAGGGTGGTGGGATGTGTCCCCGTGCCCTCTGTAGGTGGTGGTGGTGACTGTAATGTTCTCGGGCACCCCTGGACTGAGTGGAAGCATCCCCAGACCTGGGATTCCTCATGGACACCCCAAAAGTCTCCAAGGCTGAGATGGGGGGGGGGCTGCAGTTCATCCCCAGCCCTGTGTCCCCTCCAGGGTGGCCCCACGCCCCTGCCTGTGCCCTGGGGTGTTGAAGGGTGACAACGGGGACCCCGGACTCTTCCCAAGCTGTATTTTCACATAGTTTTTGGTAAGTCAATAAAAGTCCTATTATTTTTATTTCCACGTATCTCGTAGCCCAGGAGGGTGGCCCAGGGCCGGTCCATGGGATGTGGCACAAGGATGCGATGTTCCCCACGTCCCTGCCATAAGGTGACCAGGATGTGGCCAACTCCTGTGCCACCTATTTTGGGTGACAAAAAGAGGTGAAGCCTGCAGTATAGCGAGTCACCAGCCCTGGGGAAACTGAGGCACGGGCCCCATTCCCCCATTGTTGCCTAGTCCCGTGCTGGGGCAGCTCCCACAGTGGGGGGAAACTGAGTCGTGAGGGGTTGAACTTAACCTCAGAGTAGGGAATGTCTCTGCTGGACTGTCCCCATGTCCCCATGTCCTCTCCCCCTGGCAAAATGGGGTGGGGGGAGTGGGGGCTGTCCCCTCCTTTGGTGCCTGGGGGCAGCCCCTGGGGATGCACCTGGTCAATAGGCAAGACTTGGTGGGAGCGAGACCACCACAGCAGAAACCTCTTTGAGATCTTTCCCCCTCGATGGGCAGCTCGGTGTGGCTCAGGACGATGAGGAACGCAGCTCTGCTCCCATCCTGTCCCCCCAAAACTTGCCCCCGCTCTCCCATGCGCCGAGTGGGAGCGTGCCCGGGTCTCCGACAAGTCCTCCCTGCGTCAGCTCCCACACGCTCGAACGCCGTCGGGTTCCTGCCACCTCCCCGAGCGCTTTCTTTCCTGTCTCGCTCTCTTGTCCAGAGTCATGAGACGCTGGTGACGTGCGCCCAAGCGATGAAGAAATTGCAGCCGGCCCATGCGGTCACCGGCGCTATTTTTGTCCCTGTTGGGTATTGCATAGTCCTCCACCACCCGATTTCCTCTAGCGTGGTGGGCTCACCCCTGCCTGGCCTGGGGGGGACCCCACGTGGAGCCCCGGGAGGCGATGGTGCCATATGGAGGGGCCAGGGCCACCTGTGGCCATCGGGGATCCGGGGGTGGGTGCGCTCTGTCCGTTGGTCCTGCTGGTCCGGCCAAGGTGCCCAGGGGTGCTGCCATGGAGGGTCCACGGGGTCAGGGAGGGAGGGATGGAGGTATGGACATGTGGATGGATGGACGGACAGATGCATGGAGGGATGGAGGGATGTCTATGTAGATGGATGTCCAAGTGGTCAGATGGATGGTTGAGGGGATGAGTGGATGGATGGGTGGATGGATGGATGGATGGATGGATGGATGGATGGATGGACAGACGGACAGTTGGATGGATAGACAAGTGGATGGATAGACAAGTGGATGGATAGGTAGATGAATAGGTGGGTGGATGGTTGAATGGATGGGTGGGTGGATGTATGTATGTACAGATGGATAAATGGACGGGTGACTGATGTATGCGTAGATGGATATACGGATGGTTGGGTCATTTTATGGAGCGGACAGACAGGTGGATGGAAAGGTGACAGGTGGACAGATGGATGGATAGATGGATGGATGAACAGGTAGATGGCTGGATGCTTGTCTAACAGCCTGTCTGGCTAGGGAGATGGATAAACTACTTCAGGCAAGCAGGTGCGGAGAGAGGATGATGTTCTGGCTCCTTCAGCTTCCAGGGCTGCCCTGGGCACAGCCCTGCCTGCCCCGGCCCCACCGAACCTGGCCCAGCTGCCACCTCTGCCAGGGATGCCTTGAGGAGGAGGAAGAGGCAGCTCGCGGAGGAAGCAGCGCTGGCCCCGCTCCCAGAGCAGGGAGTCCTGGCGGTCGCAGAGTGGCTGGAGAGGGAAAATTTGGGGAAAAAGAAAACATTTCTTCTTCTGGAAGTGAGTCACGGGCGCGCTCTTCCGCCTCGGAGATGTTATTTCTGGGCTGTCCCCCTGCGCCGTCGCTGAAGGCTCTGAATGTGCAGATTTGGCGCGGGGCGGCTCCCTCTGCTCGTGCTGGCAGCTGCTGCTGGTCACCAAACCCAACCGGATCGCAGCGCGTCTCAAAATGCTGATGAAATATGTTCGTGTTTATGGAGTGGGAAAAGCTCCTGTTGGTGCCCAGCTTCTGCTGGGCTCCATCCACTGGGAAAAGGGAGCTGGAGGCGGGGCGGGGGGTTTTGCTCCTGGTGCCACCAGCAGTGCCGATGCTGTGCCAGGCTCCTGGCGATGCCACGCGCCAGCCGGGCTCTCCCACGGTGGTATTGCATAACCTGACACGGCAGTGAGGGCAGCACCGCTTGCATTGCTGCCTGCTCCGGGTTTCCGCTGCCCTCGGCTTCGTGCCCTTGGGCAACACCCAACGCCCCACTTAGGTCCTGCTGTGGTCGTTCATACAATCGTTTGGTTGGAAAAGAACTTTGAGATCATCAAAGTACCTGTCCCAACCCTACCTGTCCACTACTAAACCAGATCCCTGAGCACCTCATCAACTCATCTTCTAAACCCCTCCAGGGATGGGGACTCCAGCACCTCCCTTTCCATGAAGAAATTTTTCCTGATGTCCAATCTGAACCTGCACTGATTGGGGTTCAGCACTGGGTGGTTGCTTTTCTTCCCCGAGAAGCACCCCTAGGTTCTGGCAGGCAATGGGGCAGTGTCCCTTGCTTGGTCAGCGTCCAAATTCATCACCCAGTGGGCTCGGTGGGTGTGAGCAGATGGACAGAGCATCTTCTGGAGCGTTGCTGAGCGCTGTGTCCGGGTGCAGAACCCAGCCGTGCTGGGGTGCTCCGCACTTCCCAGGTTTCCACCTCCCTCCTTCCCTGGTCAGATTTTCATCTTCCATAGTTGGCCTTGAGATGTGAAGCGCCCTGTGATGGAACATTGAAAGTGGATGGAGTGATAGGACAAGGGGCAATGGCTTTAAATTGGGAGGGGGAAGATTTAGATCAGATATTAGGAAGATATTCTTCACGATGAGGGTGGGGAGGCCCTGGCCCAGGTTGCCCAGAGCAGTGGTGGCTGCTCCATCCCTGGAGGGATTCCAGGCCAGGTTGGATGGGGCTTGGAGCCCCTGATCCAGTGGGAGGTGTCCCTGCCCATGGCAGTGGGGTGGAACTGGATGAGCCTTAAGGTCCCTTCTGTCCCAAACATCCCATGATTCATTGATTGGTGTCCCCACATGGCCAACGTCCTTGTCCCTGCGTGCCAGCCCCACTCTCTCCCCTCCCCTCTTTTGCATTCAGGTTTCAGGGCAGCCAACGCTGTTTTCGGTTCAACCAGCACTGAGCAGCCAAACCGGGGTGACTCAAAGCAACCCTTTCCCAAGAAGCCGGGTCGTGGACATCCAGCAGCACCAGCATGGCTGGATCTGGGATGACCAGTGGGACCATGGGCTCCTTGGGCTGGACCCACCGGGACTCCCTCGAGGAACTGAATCGAAGAACAACCCCATCGGCTGGTCGGCATCATTTCCTCCCGTCGGGGCGGCTCACCCCGCTCATTGGCCCCCGGGGCCCGGCTTCACTTCTTGCTGCCTTTCCGTTGGGTTCGGGTGCCTCCTTCGGAGGTGGGGGCGAATGGGTGCACTTTAAAAGGCGAGCTTCCCCATCGGGTGAGCAGTAAGGAAGTGGCTCGCGCGCCCGGCAGCCGAAACACCCTGCCCCGGCCATGCGGTGCGACGGGCGGCCCTTGGGCGTGCTGGCAGGTAGGTGTGTGCCCGTGTCCCACAACTGCCCTCTCGCTCGCGCGCCCGCTGTGCCGAGAGCCAGCTGGGAGCCGCGGGAACGAGCGCGGTGGCAGCGCCCGCGTGGGGGTTGAGTTGTGTTGTCACCCAGGCTGTTCTTATCGTGCCACGCTGTGTCACCTCCCAAGGGTGACAGGGACATTCCTGCACGTGGAGCAGCGGGGATGGGCACTCCGTGGGGGCTCCTTTTGCCCCTGGAGGAGAAGAGAGGGGAAGGATGGGTAGGATGGGACACGCTTTGGGGACTGCTGGCAGAGGGACGCTCCTGCACGTGGAGCACCAGGGATGGGCACCCCACAGGGGCTCCTTTCATCCCCAGGGGAGATGAGAGGAGGGATGGGACACGCTTTGGGGACACTTTGAGGACTGCTGGCAAAGGGTGAGGAGTAAGCTGCCGGCATGAATCCTGCACCCTGCCTTCAACCCCTGCAGCAGGTTTGGATGCTACGTGCTCATCCAGTGCCACATCCAAAGTCTCCACTGGCACGTGGCTATGTGTGACAGTGCCCAGCCAGAGGGTTGGATCCAGGACTGTCACGCTGTCCCCTCCTCTGCGGTGGCCAAGGCTGACAGGGGGAGCTGCTGGGGCAAGCGCAGGGCTGTGCTTCCAGGCTGCGTGATGGCATCTTCATCCTCCTCCTCCCCCTCCCTGCCAGGTTCCCAGTGGCCTTTTGGAACAGTCGGTGGCTCGGGGACTTTGGCACAGGTGGCACATGCTTGGCACACACTGTCCTTGCCTGCAGGCCTGATGCCAGGGTGATGGGCGCGCGGGGCTGGGCAGCTCTCCCTGCAGCTGGTGAGCTTGTGCCCTTTCTGCTGGGTAAAGGAGGTGGACTCCCTGCACCCAGCGATGCCCAAATGTCCTTCATCTCCCTCCTCTTCCTCCACAGTTGTCACCAAAGGGCTCTTCATCCTCTGGGCAGTGCCGGGCCAGGGGACGCGTCCCCTGCAGTCTCCCACCCTGCAGCAGGTCCAGGCGTTGGTGAGGCAGATGGCGGAGGATGCACAGGAGCTCTTCACCTTCTATGTGAGTTCCCTTCCCTGATCCACAAGTGGCTCCTGTCCCCTCTTTGGGGACATAGGGCCGGCGAGGTTGTCCTTGTGCTGCTCCCATCCCATATCCCTGACCTTTCCCACCCCACCCCTGGCAGGAGGACAACCAACGCTTGGCCATCCACAACATCTGCCGAACCAACCACCCACCCGAGTGGCTGCGGGGACCGGTGTTGGGACCCAGGGGGCTGCGGGGGCTGCAGGGGACCATGGCCCGCATGTCTCAGGCGCTGCAGGTCATCATCCGGCACCAGCGGGACCTCAACCCCCCCGGAGCTGAAATCCTTCGCCGCTTGGCCAGCACCCACCTGAAGGTGCGAGGGCTCCTCAGCAACCTGCAGGGACTTTTCCCCGGCCCAAGCTCCCAGCCTGGCCACCGGCCGCTGCCCAGCCCCACGGCGCCCACCAAGGTCTTCCGGCAGAAGCTGGAGGGATGCCGGATCCTCTGGAGCTACTCCCGCTTCATGGCCAAGCTCAATGCCCAGCTGGAGAACAGGAGCCGCAGAGCGCGCCGGGACAAGTGGAGATCGCGCCGGGGCTCACGGCTGTCCAGGCTCTCCTAGGGCAGACCTGCCGTCACCAGAATTGTCCTTTCTCCATCATCTCCATCCCATCCCACCCCATCTTCATCTGTCACCAGGATGGAGACATGCCGGCTGGCCGGGATGTGCCCCAGAGCCCCTCTGGGCTCGCCCGGGTGAGCACACAAGCGCGCTCCAAGCATCTCCAAACCCTTCAGCTTGCCATGGGGACCAAGCTGTCCCCGTGCCACCGCTCGGCTGCAGGACAGCCCCGCTCCGCCCCTGACAGCTCCCCACAACTTCGGTGGCCCCGGTGCCATGGGAAGCCGTGTGCTCTGGTGCGCTCGGGTGTCCCCCGGTGCCAGCGCTGTGGGATGGAGCGTCCCTTGTCACCGAGCCTGGATTTTCCAGTGATTCAATGGGTCTGGTGACCCAGCCTGACTAAGAGCCGCTCGCCCAGCACCCGCTGCGCTGCCGGCAGGGTGCGGCCCCGGCCCACGGAGAGCATTGCCAGCACCAGCCGGTGCCACCGGCATTGTCACCCCTGCCCTGCTGACCCCAAGGAGTGTCTGGGAGTGGACTCCGTGAGCTTGGTGTCTCCATGAGCTTGGTGTCCCCGTGAGCTTGGTGTCACTGTGATCTTGGTGTCTTCATGAGCTTGATGTCTCTGCAACCTTGATGTCCCTGTGAGCTTGGTGTCTTTATGAGCTTGATATTCCTGCTGCCTCGATGTCCCTGCATACTCAGTGTCCCCGTGAGCTTGGTGTCCCTGCGAACTTCATGTCCCAACGTGCTTAGTGTCCCCACAAGTTCAATGTCCCTCTTGGCTGCAGGACAGCCCCGCTCTGCCCCAAACAACTCCCCACAACCTGCCCCACGCTCTGGTGGCCTCAGTGCCACGAGAAGCCGTGTGCTCTGGTGCACCCTGTCCTTGTCCCTGCACACTCAGTGTCCCCAAGCCCTCAGCGTGCCTGTGCGCTCCATCCCTGTGCTCTTGTGTCCCCCTGTGCTTTGTGTCCCTGGCAATGTCCTTGTGCTCACCCTTGCATGCTTGGTGACCTCATGCTCTTGGTGACCTCATGCTATTGGTGTCCCCATGCTCTTGGTGTCCCCATGTTATTGGTGTCCCCATGCTCTCAGTGTCCCCATGCTCTTGGTGTCCCCATGCTCTCAATGTCCCCATGCTCTCGGTGTCTCCATGCTCTCGATGTCCCCATGCTCTCGGTGTCTCCATGCTCTTGGTGTCCCCACGCTCTCAGTGTCTCTGTGCTTTTGATGTCCCCATGCCCTTGGTGTCTCCATGCTATTGGTGTCCCCATGCTCTCAGTGTCCTCATGCTCTTGGTGTCCCCATGTTCATGGTGTCCCCATGCTCTCAGTGTCCTCATGCTCTTGGTGTCCCCATGTTTGTGGTGTCCCCATGTTCATGGTGTCCCCATGCTCTTGGTGTCCCCATTCTCTCAACGTCCCCATGCTCTCGGTGTCTCCATGCTATTGGTGTCCCCTTGCTCTCAATGTCCCCATGCTCTTGGTGTCCCCATGTTCTCAATGTCCCCATGCTCTCGGTGTCCCCATGCTCTCAGCCCCTCAGGGATCCT
This sequence comes from Cuculus canorus, assembly GCF_017976375.1. NCBI lineage: Eukaryota > Metazoa > Chordata > Aves > Cuculiformes > Cuculidae > Cuculus > Cuculus canorus. The sequence continues at coordinate 12,019,999 of NC_071417.1, forward strand.
CTCCTGTCCCCCTGCACTCAGTGTCCCCGTGTCCCCCGGCCGCTGGGCAGGGGCTCAGCTCCAGCCGCCGCACTGTGACAGTGGGTGGTAACACCCACCCTCTTCCCCCCTAATTTATACATTAATATTTGCGTGGTTATTGTATTTATTGACTCTCGGGGTTAATTTAAGACGTCCCTGCCGTGGGAAGAAGTATTTAACGACAAGTTTTTAATATATAAATATCTATTTTTATGATAATCTTTTTGTATCACCTTAAACTATGGACGCAGTGAGGTTTTATTTATGAATATCGATATTTTTGGTACTGTGATCAGGGGGTACCCCCGTGTTTTTATATCAGGGCAGAAGGAAATAAAGCATTGCCCTCGGCCCACGGGTCGTTCAGCGGTTGTGTCCGTGTCCCCACGTGGCTGCGTCCCGGTGGCCTGGCTGTGCCGATGGCCTCGCCGGGACGATGGGGTGGCAGCAGGGGTGGTGGGATGGGACCTGACGTGGGGTGGCACATGGGGTGGCACGGGATGTGGCAGAGCACAGTGGCACACGGCACACGGCGGGATGTGGCACAGGACATGGCACACAGTGAGATATGGCACAGGACATGGCACAGGGCAGTGGTACACGGTGAGATATGGCACAGGACATGGCACAGGGCAGTGGTACACGGTGAGATATGGCACAGGACATGGCACAGGGCAGTGGCACACGGTGAGATATGGCACAGGACATGGCACAGGGCAGTGGCACACAGTGAGATATGGCACAGGACATGGCACAGGGCAGTGGCACACAGTGAGATATGGCACAGGACATGGCACAGGGCAGTGGTACACGGTGAGATATGGCACAGGACATGACACACAGTGAGATATGGCACAGGGCAGTGGCACACACTGAGGTATGGCACAGGACATGGCACAGGGCAGTGGCACATGGTGAGATATGGCACAGGACATGGCAAAGGACATGGCACACGGTGAGGTATGTCACAGGACATGGCACAGGATATGGCACATACTGAGATATGTCACAGGGCAGTGGCACAGGGCAGTGGCACACACTGAGATATGGCACACGGTGAGATATGGCACAGGACATGGCACAGGACATGGCACACACTGAGATATGGCACAAGACATGGCACAGGGCAATGCCACATAGTGAGATATGGCACAGGATATGGCACAGGACGGTGGCACACGGTGAGATATGGCACAGGGCAGTGGCACAGGGCAGTGGCACACAGTGAGATATGGCACAGGGCACACAGGGGGATGTAGTGCCACACGGTGGGACATGACCCAGGACATGGCACAGCGCGGTGACACATGGCACACAGAGGGATGTGGCACAGGACATTGCACAGCACAGTGACACGCGGCACACGGTGCCCTGTGGCACAAGATGTGGCACAGGACAGTGGCTACACGGCACAGCACGGCGTAGCACGTGGCACAGGGAGGCACCTCATAGCATGGCCTGGCATGGCATCATGTGCCACCCATCACACAGCCATGCCTGGCACGCCGTGTGGCACAGCCAAACCGCCACCGCAGCTGATCCAGAGCCCCACGTCCCTGCCGCCCATCCAGGGTCACCGCGGAGCCTGTGCCACCCCGCTGCCACTGTTCCCGCTGAGTCAAAAATCCTAAGACCCGGTCATGTGGCCCCACAGTCACTCGTTCCCCACCGTGTGCCGATGCCCGCCGTGTGCCCGGCACCGCCGCCTGACTCAGTCGCTGGGAGCATCGCTGCCGGGACGGCCACCGCTGCCGTTTGGGGACCCTCGAGGTGGGGACAATGTCACCATGAAGCAGCGCGGTCTGGCCTGCGGTGCCGTGGGTGACCGTGCCACCGCCCGCCAGCTGCTGTCCCCCGCCAAGACACCGCCAGGAGGACACCTGCATGGGCTGAGGGGAGGGCGCAGGTATGTCACCAAATGGGGGACATCCCAGTTGGAGCGTCACCGGAGGGGTGTTGGTGGTCCCCGTGTCCCCTCCAGGGTCTCTCCACCCCGAGATGCCACCCTGGGAACTGCCACCGCGTGGTGGGGATGTCCCTTGGCCATGGTCCCCAGGGGCTCTGCTCACCCTGCCACCACCACGAGGTGGTCCCCGAGCTGGGACAGGGAACAGGGTGACACCAGTGGGGTGGTGGCACTGAGGTGACACCAGTAAGGTGACACTGGTGGGGTGGCAGTTGTGGGGGTGACACCAGAGAGGTGATAGTGATGGCAGTGGGGTGACACCGATGGGGTGACAGTGGTGGGGTGATGGCAACGGGGTGACACTGGTGGGTTGACATCGATGGAGTGACATCGATGGGGTGATGGCAGTGGGGTGACATCAATGGGGTGACAGTGATGGGGTGATGGTAATGGGGTGACACTGGTGGGGTGACATCGATGGGGTGATGGCAGTGGGGTGACATCGATGGGGTGACAGTGGTGGGCTGATGGCAGTGGGGTGACACCAATGGGGTGCCTGCTTGTGAGGTGGTGGCACTGAGATGACACCGGTAAAGTGACACTGATGGGGTGGCAGCTGTGGGGGGTGACACCAGTGGGGTGATGGCGATGGGGAGATGGCAGTGGGGTGACATCTATGGGATGACAGTGGTGGGGTGATGGCAGTGGGGTGACACACGTGGGGTGACACGTGTGGGGCGCAGGGGCCGTGGGGAGCAGCTCCGGGCATTGAACCATGGTGGGTCCGAGGGGGCATTCGGTCCCTGTTGTGGTTCTGCCCCAGGTGGGGGCAATGGCCTCACCCTCCACAGCAATGGGGCAATTATGGGATGGAGCAGTTCTGGGATGGAGATGGGATAATTATGGGATGGGGCAGTTCTGGGATGGAGATGGGGCAATTATGGGATGGGGCAGTTCTGGGATGGAGATGAGGCAATTATGGGATGGAGCAGTTCTGGGATGGAGATGGGGGCAATTATGGGATGGGGCAGTTCTGGGATGGAGATGGGGGCAATTATGGGATGGGGCAGTTCTGGGATGGAGATGAGGCAATTATGGGATGGAGCAGTTCTGGGATGGAGATGGGATAATTATGGGATGGGGCAGTTCTGGGATGGAGATGGGGGCAATTATGGGATGGGGCAGTTCTGGGATGGAGATGGGGCAATTATGGGATGGGGCAGTTCTGGGATGGAGATGGGGGCAATTATGGGATGGGGCGGTTCTGGGATGGAGATGGGGGCAATTATGGGATGGGGCGGTTCTGGGATGGAGATGGGGGCAATTATGGGATGGGGCGGTTCTGGGATGGAGATGGGGGCAATTATGGGATGGGGCAGTTCTGGGATGGAGATGGGGGCAGTTATGAGATGGGGCGTGGGAGCAATTATGGGATGGGGAGCGGCTAGTTCTGGTATGGGGCAGCAGGGGGCAGCATGGGGACAGGGATGGGGCGGGAGGGGGTTTGGGCTGGGGAGGGGACAGTGGGGACAGGGGTGGACTGGAAAGGGGCAGTGAAAGGGCAGAGGGGATAGTGAGGGGCTGGAGAGGGGACAGTGACAGGATGGGACAGGGCAGGGAGGACAGGGACGGGATGGGAAGAGGCAGAGGGGGCACTGATGGGATGGGAAGGGGCAGAGGAGGCAGCTGTGGGGGGAGCAGAGTGGCAGCAAGGGACCCCCTGGGCTTGTCCCCATGTGGCCAGGCTGGTGGTGGGAGTGATGGGGACAGTGGGGACAGTAGGCAGCAGCCTTTGTCCAAGTGGCGCTTCTCCCTCCTGTCCTCAGCACTGCCCTCGGGTCCCCAAACTGGGGACACCCCAGGGACACCCCAGAGCCCCCTGCCATGGGGAGGGCTGGCTCCCCACCCACCCCAGCCCCTCGAGGTCCCCCGTGTCACCACCCCATCACACCCCACCTTCCCCATGGGGCACCCATGCAGGAGCCATATCACAATGGTTTTTTCTTCCCGAGCGAGTGGGAACGGGGATTTTCTTGGGCACCATTGGGAAATCTCCCTCATCCAGCCACCCGCAGCAGGGATTTAGGTTTTCCTGCTTAGAGCAGAGGGGAACCCCCTTTTCTATTCCCTCCGAAGAGAATCCATCATCAATGGGATCCCAACCTCCTGCGCTGCTCTGCGACATCATCCCTGGGCTGAGTCGTGCCGGGGAATTCAGGGAAGGGGCAGAACCCCCCCCCCCCCAGTCCTTACACACACACAGCCCTGAGGATGTTTCCTATTGCTGTTAATTAAGAAACACCAGTTCCTCAGCTCATTAAGTGCCATCAGGCCATGGCTGCCCACGGGTACGTGATGCACCGCTCACTGCACCCCATTCCACTTGGGGTGGAATCCCGGGTTCCCCAGTTCCATCTACACTTGCTGCCTGGTGTCCCAGTAAAGGCCAGACTGGGCTGAAATGGGCTTTGGCTGCGTTTACTGCTCAAGCATCAGGCTGGTTCCCCATGGGGAAACTGAGGCAGGCAGCAGCTACATGTCCATCTCCCCAGCACAGAGGGGTCCTGGGGTCCGTCCCCCCCCCTTGGTGTCCCCACTGCCACAAGGGATGGAGGGGTTGTGGTGGCTCTTGCATCACCGTACCTCGACTGTCACCCCACTGGGTTCGCACTGCCAGGGCACAAACTCGCTAAACCTGATTAAAAGTTTCAGCTTGGGCCGTGCCCCTGCTGAGAGAAAAAACAAAATATATATATATATATAAGGCAAACAGAAGAAATAAACCCTTTCACCTGTTTTTCATCCAAATCGGGGCTCCAACCCCTCTGCAGCATCCTGGTCCCATGGGATCCCCACAAGAGGCTGAACTCTACACATGGGTGTTTGCCCCCGGCGCCGATCGGAACCCCTCTCCCCCAGCCCAGCCCCGACGGGGAAGGGTTAACCCTGGGGGGCCGTCCTGGCCTCTCCCCCTGGGTGGGTTTGTCCTTCTTCCCAGTCAAAACCCCTTCACTTTTCATATTTTCACCCTAAGGGACGAAGGGGTTTGGGGGGACACCAATACCACCGCATCCACCCCTCCGCCAATGGGGGTCCCGCACCCCTCGGGTCACCCCTCTGCTGCCTCCCCGCACCTTTTCACCTTCTAAACCTTCCCCCAAACCCCTAAATCATATTTCTTTCCCCCCCCTTTTTCTTTTCTTGCCTCCAGCGGGGAAGCCCCAGCTGGAGGAGTGGGGACCCAGGGAGAGAGGGGGGGGGAGAAAGTTCTTGCGGCTGTGTGAGTCACATCGCGCTCTCGCCATCGCGCCTCGATGCCCCCCGCGACGCCCCCGAACCCCACGTGCGGCCGCTCGCAATCCCTCTGGGTTTGAAATGGGGTGGGGGTGGGGGGCAGGGAAAAAACACGCCTGGAATTCATCCCCCCCCCCTCCCCATCCCTTTCCCACCCACCTCTCCGACCCCGTGCGTGAAGGAGAGAAGAGAAGAAAAAAAAAAACCCACACAATCCCAGTGACATCAACTTTATCAGAAGTTTATTTCTAAGAATCATTCAGGATTTCCAAAGCCCTCAACTTCCTGATTTCCAGTTTCAATAGAAGTAACGATAGTGGTGCTGCTCCCCCCCACGTCCCCCCCCCTCCTCCCCTTTCTTACAACACAGGCTGGCTGCCGGACCGGTATATAAACCCCGAGAAGTCCCCCAGTATGAACATGAATTTCTGAAAACCTCCTCTGTCAACACCAATCCCTATTAAGTCGCTCCCGGGACGCGGCTCACAATGAAGTTCATACCGGCAGGTAAAAAAAAAAAGGCAACAAACCAACTTTGGGGCAATTATTTCCCTTTTTTTTTTCCTTCCCCTTTCTTTTTTTTTTTTTTTTTGCCTCCCCTCCAATTTTTCCCGGTGATGCTCGGGCACAGGAAGGGTCTGGGTTTGCTGGTGGAGCCCGAGCGAAGCTGCGTTCCCTTGGGATGAGCATCTCTGGGAATTGGCAGCGGGAGCGAGCGCGGCGCTGGCGTGGTGCAGCCAACATCTGGACACTTATATAACTGGAAACGCTTCCAAATGAGGAAAAAAAAAAGAAAGGAAAGAAGGGGGGGGCATTTTTATTTATTTAATTAATTTTTTTTTAAAGCTTTTTTGGCTCTTTAATATATTCCCCCCCCTTTTCCTCCTGCTTTTCCTCCTTCTGGGTCTCTCGATGCCGTGTCGGGAGCGCTGGAGGGATGGAGAGGCTGCCAAGTGCAGGAGTGGGGTTGGAAGGAGCCGCTGCCACCCCAGTGCTGGGGGGGGTGGGGGTCCCATGGGGCAGCACCCACCTGGGACCCCCAACCCCTGTGGGTGCTGAGCCTCGCTCTGCCCAGCCGGGAAACGGGCAGCAGGCGGAGGGGATGCAGCGGGAGGGATTTATTTGGGATGGATGAGGGTATCTGCATCCCATGGGAGCACCCAAAGCCCCGGGGAGGTGGGGAGGAAGGGTCACCCCCCCAGTCCTGGGCAGGAGGGGAGCAGTGATGGGTCAGAGATCACAATGCACCCAGGTAAGTCCTTGCGCACCTGGAGAGGGGAAATAAAGCAAAGGCTTGGATTACCCGGCACGTTGGAGGCGTTGATGAGTGTGGGCAGCTTCGGCGCTCGTCACGGCCCAGGAGCACCCCTGACCCCACGCTGCCAGGACAGGGGTCCCCCAGCATCCCCTCGGGTACCCTGCCGCGGTGGCGGTGGTGGTTTGGCCTCGCGGAGCAGGGATGCTTGTTGCAGGGATCCCTAAGGATTGGGGGTCGGGTGACCCCGCTCTCACCCTGCTGGCAGGAGGGCGATGCCGGGGCGACCCAGCTGCCAGCGGGAGGCTCAAGGGTCCCCTTGTTCCGCATCCAGAGATTTCCTGGCCGGCGTCTCCGGCAGCTGCGATGTCTCTCCCCAGGGCTCCTCGGCGTTGCGCCTACTTCGCAGACAGGGAAACTGAGGCAGGCGATGGGGCCGGCGGCGGGAGGGAGCGAGGGGATGCCGAAGGCAAGGCTTCCTTGCGGGCGCCCCGCTGAGTCAGCCGAGGCCGGGGTGGGGCCTCGCTCCGGGATGAGGATAACGGAGGGGAAAGCGCTTTGCATATTTGATTAAACCTGCCAGGTCGTCACCGGACGGTTGCGAAATGTGGGAATGCCGCGGGGCACCCCGCCGGGAAGGGAGGCGGGAGAGCGCCTGCCGGAGGGCAGGTGAGGGGGACGAGGGCAGGACGGGTGCGTTGGCACAGCCGGGACGACAGAGGACAGGGTGTGGAGGCTGCTGGCCAAGCTGGACCCCAACTCGAGCAGGATGGGTCCCCGCTTTGGCTGGATGCTCTTCTCTTGGGTGCCCTTGGCTGGGGGCATCTTCATGGGATGCTCCGTGCCGTGTAGGCACCAGCGGCTCCATCCCCATGGACCACCGCGCCGTGACGCCCACCTCTCTCTCCCCACACAGGCGTCGTGCCCTTCGTGGCACTGCTCCTGCTGCAGCGGCGGCCGGTGGCCGGGCGGGCGCTGCTGGTGACGGCCGCCGGCTGCCCCGGTCACAGCTTGTGCCGCTCCAACGTCCAGGAGCAGACCCGCAGGCAGGTTGCGCTGCTCAACGCCACCGCCCAGGACCTCTTCAGCCTCTACGTAAGTGGGACGGGGCTGTTCGCTCCATCGAGTGCATGGAGGGGGAGGGCTGGGGACGGTGGCAGAAGGTGGCTGGGGGGAGGTCACAGGGGCCACGGGGGTGACTTTTGCCTCTCCTCACAGCTGAAGTGCCAGGGAGAGCCGTTCAGCAGCGAGACGGACAAGCTTTGCAACCCCAATACCATCTTCTTCCCTGCTTTCCGCGTCAACCGGACGAGCGAGAGGAAAGAGGTCATGGTGGCCATGTACAAGCTCTTCGCCTTCCTCAACGCCTCGCTGGGGAACATCACGCGCGATCAGGAGGAGCTCAACCCAACGGCCAAGGAGCTCCTCGACCGGCTCCACAACACCACCAAGACCACCCGGGGCCTCATCTCCAACCTCACCTGCCTCCTCTGCAAGAACTACAACATCTTCCAGGTGGACGTCAGCTACGGGGAGAGCTCCAAGGGCAAGAGCTCCTTCAAGAAGAAGCAGCAGGGCTGCCAGGTGCTCAGGAAGTACGTGCAGGTCATCGCCCAGGCTGCCCGCGTCCTCCTACCTCATCTCAGCCCCCCGTGAGCACCCGCCCCGGCTCCTCCGCCCCATGCCCAGCCGCCAGTGAGGATGGCCGAGGCAACCGTGCTGTCCCACCACCTGCTAATTTATTTTCCCTTTGTGGGGCGGACATCACAGCCTGGTGTGTCCCCGGGCAGAGCAGAGCCGGGGCCGGCATGCGGCAGGACGCGGCAGCGCATCCCTGGTCCCGGCAGCCCAGGTGATGCCGGGGCGCGGGCTGGTCCCGGGATGCGCCTTGACCATCCCCACCCTCCCACGGGGTGCTTGGAGCTGGTGGTGGGGCTGGACTCCTCCGTGATGGAGAGCAACCCTAAGGACATCCTCGAGCATCATCCGAAAGCCTCTACTTCCCCGGGAAAAAGGACTGGGATGAAGGATGCGGGGATGCTGTGGCTGGTGGGGACGTGCACGTTTTGGTGCTGGGCTCCCCGGCAAGGAGACAAACTGAGGTACTGGGGTGGCCGTGGTGGCCGGGGCTGGGTCCCGCCGTCTCCGAGGAGGCCACTGTCTGGGGACAGAGCCCCAGCAGGGAGAATCACCCGCCCCGCACGGGCACAGCGGGGCACGGAGGGCTCGTCCCTCTCCTTTGGAAAAGTACTTTTCCCATCGGAAGGGTTCTGAATGTACCAGTGGCTTGGCCAAGGGCTGGGCTTCGCATGGCCGAACGCGTCCCCGGCGCCGGGACGCGGGGACACAGGGATGCTGGGATGCGGGGATGGGCCCCGGCCGGTGGCAGGAGGCGCTGGCTCGCTCCTGGCACCGGAGCGGGCGGTGAGGGTTATTTATTGCCTCAGTGGAAAGCCCAGCGTGCACTGAGTGCTCTGACCTGGTTTTTAATAATGTTATTAATAATAATTAATAATAATAATTAATAATAAGATTTGTGGTAATATATATAGAATTCTATTTAAATATTTATTTTTTTATACCTCTTCCCCCCCCCCCCCCTTTTTTTTTTAAATAAAACAACAGAAACAGTCTGGGTTTGACTCCTCTTTGCTGGATTCCCTTCGCACATCCCTGTTTGTCTTAAACACCTTCGGGGCTGCCCCAGAGACACCCAGATATCACTGTGGGATGGGGGGCACCATCCCCTGTCTCCTTGTTCCTTCTTCCCTTCCCATCTCCCATAGGAAGGCTAATTGCAAAGGGGTTTTCCCTGGGGGGGCTATTTTAAATCACACTCCCAGGCTGCTCAACAGCACTGTGAGAGTGCAGGGATCATCCTGGTGTGGGGAATCTCTTGGTGTGGGGAGCATCCCAGTGGGGGTGACAACCTGGTGTGGGGAGCAAAGTGGTGTGGGGAGCATCCCAGTGTGGGTAACCACCTGGTGTGGGGAGCAAAGTGGTGTGGGGAGCATCCCAGTGTGGGGAGCATCCCAGTGTGGGAAGCATTGTGGTGCAGAGAGCATCCCAGTGTAAGGAGCATCCCAGTCTGGATAACAACCTGGTGTGGGGAGCATCCCAGTGTGGATAACAACCTGGTGTGGGGAGCAAAGTGGTGTAGGCAGCATCCCAGTGTAAGGAGCAGCCTGGTGTGGGGAGCAAAGTGGTGTAGGCAGCATCCCAGTATGGGTAACAACCTGGTGTGGGGAGCATCCCGGTGTGGGGAGCATCCCAGTGTGGGAAGCATTGTGGTGCAGGGAGCATCCCAGTGTAAGGAGCATCCTGGTGCGGAGAACATTGTGGTGCAGGGACCATCCCAGTATGGGAAGCATCGTGGTGCAGGGAGCATCCCAGTGTAGGGAGCATCCTGGTGTGGGGAACAGCCTGGTGTTGGGAGCATCCTGGGGTGGGGAGCATCCTGATGTGGGGAGCATCCCAGTGCAGGGTCCGTCCTGGCACAGGGAGCATCCCAGTGTAGGGTCCATCCTGATGTGGGGAGCATCCCAGTGCAGGTTCATCCTGGCACGGGGAGTATCGCGGTGCAGGTAGCCACGTTCTGGTAAAACTGGCAATGCCTGGGGGTGCAGGGAAACACCAAATCCGGCTGGAAAGAGGCAGAGGGAAGCAAGCGAGCATTTTGAGGGGGGGCAGATAAAATCACAGCCGCTTCCCAGGCAGCCCTGGGAGAGGCTGAGTAAAGCTTCGCTGGGGCCAAGACCACCTAAGGCTCCACCAGCTCCAGTCCTCCCTGAGCATCTCGGATGGGGCTGTATCGGTTAACAAGAGCCTGATTATACAGGAGACGTTGGAGCAGGATGATGACATTTTCCTCCTCCTCCGGAGCCCTCGGGCCTCCAGCCAAACCTCCCAGGCATGAGACAGCAAGCGGATGAGCTAAGATCCTGTGTGATCATCGCTGGTGTCTCGGAGGAGCCCCGACTGAAAACTCATCACAAAAATTCAAGTGTCCCCCCCAAAATCCCTCTTTCTCTGCCCCGCTGGGTCATACTGTCCAGTTGTGTCCCTCAGCTCCTGTGGGAGGTTTCATGGCATCGATTTGCCCCCAAAGTGGCATCGCTGCGGGCGGTCTCGTGCCACAGCAGCTGTGAGGACAGGGCGAGCGGTGCCCAGCCACAACCCAACCCGCTGTCCCTTCATGGGGGTGAACGAGGTCCAAAATAGCACTGGCTGAGCCAAAACAGGCACCGGAGGGCATCCCTGGATGCTGCAGTTGATCCGTTGGGCACAGGGTGGCTTTTATAGAATCATAGAAAGGTTTGGGTTGGAAGGGACCTTAAAGCCCATCTGGTTCCAACCCCATTGCCATGGGCAGAGACACCTCCCACTGGATCAGGATTAACCTTCATCCCATCCCGCTGCCAGGGAAAGGAGCCTGCGTGTCCCTGTGCCGCTGCCCTGGCGGCTGCCTGAGTTCACTGCCCATTTGTGGGGCCCATTTCCAGCCCACTCCGCGAGATCAGATGTCCTCAAACCAACGGAACCTCCCCAAAAACATAGGGATGAGGCAGGGCACAGCGGAAACCTTGGAGCACCATCCAATTGGGACGGGCATCGTGCAACGGGGACGGATCCTGCAACGCATGCTGCACGGCGCTGGCTGCCAGAGTCACTGCATCTCCACGGATGGGGACACCAGGTGTCCCCATGGCCATCACTACTGGTCCAATATCTCCTACACACTGGATGTCCAGGCTGAGACATTTCCTGTGTGCAAATAGCCACACCTCATCCCCTCCAGGGACATCGTGGGTGCCCGGAGGTGCCACCAACCCACCCCATGAGGGGTGGCAGTGGCCGGGGGCTCAGGCTGAGCTCAGTGGGGCGAGGGGCAGCGCTGGGGACAAGGTCCTGCACAGCGGAGAGGAGCTGTGCACATCTGGATTTCTCACGCTTGCGATCAACGTCCCTCCTCAACCAGATGGCAAAAATAAATAAATAGAATAAATCAGAGCCTCCTGACATAAATTGGGAACTCACGCCCGGGCTCTGCTGTTTCATGAGTCTCCCTGGAAGACAGTCAAACACAGGCGAGGACAATGGGTTCACTTCTCCCGGGTCATTCCCAGTTAAGGCTCATTAGCAGAGGGTGGGGGATTAACTCTTCCTTCCCTGGAAAGGCGGCTCTGTTTGAAGCATGGACAAGACCCTAAACTTCCCAAACCCCCATCCTTCGCCCTCCCCTGGCGCTGGAGGCGGCCCCCAGCTCGTGCCATTGCCCCAGCTCCTGCAAGCCAGGATGGATCGAGGACGTCCCAAGCTCCAGGGAGATGGAAAGGGCTTTCAGTGACCTCAGCCAGCGGCCGATCCCACCCAGCCGGCGCTCGGGGAAGCGGGCCAGCCCCACAAGCTGGACCACAAGCACCGAGGTAAGACCAGTGTTGCAGCTTCCCGGTGAGACCAGCAGCACCCTGTTAGAAGTTCTCCTTCGGCCCAAGGACTGAAGAAACTATTTTGGCCGGGGCGAGAACTAGAGGAGCTCCAGGGAGCTGTTGGTTGTGATGGCAGCGATGCCTGCGCCCCGATAACGGAGCGGTCTGACCATCGGCGCGCGGCCCCGAGCGGAGGGTCAGCGATGCCTTCGGGGAGCGCAGTACGTGAGGAGCTGCTCCTTCCCGCAGTGAAGTCAGTGCCGCTGCCTGGGTGTGACTAACTGACCTCAGACCTTGGCCCCGCGGCGTGCATCATGTGCTAACTGACGCTGCGCACAACCCGGCCGGACGGGTCCACACCGCTGCCCCGCGGCCACCGGCCGGACAGGACTTGTCCACCATGGGCTGCAGGTGCAGGGTTGGGGCACCAGCAGCTCCGTACCCCCCGTGGGGCAGACGATGGGTGCCCCAGGCTGCATCCCTGGCGCTGAGCTGGCACGAGCATCCCAACCGGGGTCACCCCATGGGCAGCAAGGCCAGTGACAACGGTTGGAGCTGTTGCCTGAAAGATCTCGGTTGAAGCATCCCGCCTGCCCCTGCGTCCACCCAGGCTGGGGTTGGACCCACTGGTGCGCACGGCAGAGCCCCTTCCCCATCCAGGAGGAACCCCCAAGGCTCAGTATTTGGGAATTGCTTTTTGCCAGTAACGATCTGCCCGGCTTGACCCCAAGCTGGGTCCCAGCGGGTCTCCGAGGAGGGGAACATCGCGTCCAAAGGGCCGGCCAGCGGCTCGTCCTCACAGTCCCGGGCTGGCTGCTGGCCTGAGCACGGAAAGAAAAGCTGAGCCCATCTGAAACGCATTTGTCCCCGGGCACTGTTGCTGCAATTGCAGATGCTCCTGCAAGTCCTCAACCACATCACAGCTCGGCAGCGCGGGAACCGCACGTTCGCATGGGAAGAAACAGTCCTTGCCCCGAACAGCTCAAACTCCTAATTGGAGCCTAACCGTAACAAATAAACAAGACAATGGGCTGGAGGCGAGATGAACGCAACCTCTGTCGCAGGACCTGGCTCTGAGAATCATCTCCATGCCCGGCGGGGGATTTGGCACGGGCCGGCCACAGCCAGGGGGAGGGCGCGGGCCGGATCCGGACCCCCCGGCGGAGCCACTCGCTGTGTGACACCGCTGGAGCTCAGGGCTGGCTCTGGATGACACATCCGCAGCGGCCCCCTGAGACCCTTGTCGGCAGCTTTGCTAAGCAAGTGTTTAGTCTCGCGGTGAGCAGGGTCAAAGCCAGCCCCGGCGGAGCTCTTGGAGAGGCCTTTCCTTGCTGCACCCCAATTTCTTTGCTGGGGAACCCCTCTATGCCTCGCACAGGGCGAGCCTGGGCTTAGGGACCCTTCTTCATCACTGAGGATCGGAGCTGCTTTGCCTTTTGCCAGGAGCGATGCCCAGGGGCAGGAACTGGCTATCTGATGGTGAGGTTATCTTTCATGGCTATCGCTCTCAAACAGATCTTCCTCAGCCCCGCGTGCTCTCGCCCCTGACGGAGGAGCCTCGATAAATCTCTCGGCACCCCAACCAGGCCCTAATATAACACACAGTGCACAAAGCACCCAGCCATAGGGGACGGAAAGCGAGCAAGTGGCCCAACTCTTCCACCTCTGCTCTGTTCAGGGTCTCACATGACACTGAGTCCCCTGGCAGACCAGGAACTCGGAGCCTGGTAGGACCTTGCGCCCCCCAAGCTTGGCTGAACCTCCTTCACCCTGGTTCTGAGCTTGCTGCAAGGATGCCAAGCATCTCCCCTGGCTTTAGCTGCACCTGGGATACTTTTAGAGCCAGAATGTTGACATGTTTATTTATTGCAACAAAATGAAGTGCATTGACAATGCTCCCTGGCACGGGTCATGCTCTCTTCTCCCCAGCGACTGGTTCTTTGAGTCTCGGTTCCTAAGAAAACAAGGTGTGCGTGCAATCCTGCCGGGCGAGCGTGTGCGCGCCTGCGGCTGCCAACCAAATTTGACTAAGAGCCCGAGGCTCCAGAGATAGGAGGTTCTTACACGTCTTGTGAAGACAGGAACCGGAGAGGAGCAAGGCCCAGACGAGCCCTCATGGCAGCGGGAAAGCTGCGGCATGAACCCAGTCTTTACCAGCCACTGGAGACTCTCCTCCTCCGCAGCCACGGTGCTGTGAGGCACAAACCTGCCGGGAACAACACGCTTGACTCATTCATTCATCTGCTCCTAGAAAGATTTCTGCTCGCTTTTTTTTTTCCCAGCCTGGCATTTCACACATGGCTGTGGGGCAGGGAGAGCAACACTAGGTGGGCGAAGTCCGTCTCCTCCTGGCATCCATGGCGAGATGCCTCCTGGGCTCTGGGATGGGGCTTTCCGTGCGGAAACTGCGGTCAAAACCTGAATGCTGCCAAACTCCTCTGTCAAACACGCCACCTTGGTGCTGCTGTACATCAGTGGCTCTTCCTGGTGCTCATCCCCTCAGCACCACCGGTCCCTATAACCCTACCAACACCAGTCTCCATCGATCCGTCATCCCCAGTCCCCACCACCCCATCATCTCCAGTCCCCATCACCAGCAGTCCCCATCAGCCCATCATCTCCAGTCCCCATCACCAGCAGTCCCCATCAGCCCATCATCTCCAGTCCCCATCACCAGCAGTCCCCACCACTCCATCATCTCCAGTCCCCATCACCAGAAGTTCCCACCACTCCATCATCTCCAGTCCCCATCACCCCATCATCTCCCGTCCCCATCACCAGCAGTCCCCACCACCCTTTCACCAGTGGTCCCCAACAAGGCATCACCCCCAGTCCCCAACACCCCCTCACAACCAGCCCCAGGCCACTGACAGCTGCAGCCCCTTAGGGAATGCTTTTTCCCACTCCCTGGGGGCAAAGGGAAGGGCTTTCTCATTTTCCAACTGTGGTGCAGTCCACGTTAAAGTTTTCTTCGCCCCTTCCAGCGCGCCTGGGCAGAGGGGAGCAGCCTGGCTCCCGGCATCAGTGCGGAGAGCTGCACAGCCCCAACTCCAGGAGACTCCTTGAGCGCATCCTCGTCTTGCAGCCAAGTCCGGGAGGAAACAAGCCCCAGCTGTGCCTCTTCACAGCTACCGTGACCGGACTCTTCCCCCAAAAAGGTCTCGGATGAGCAGCGGGAGGAACCTGCCCCATTGCCCTGGAGCTGGGGCAGCACAAACTGCGCTTCACGGCTCAGAGGTGCAAAGCTCCACAGGCTCCTCGCTCCCCACCCTGAGCCAGTGGCATCGTCACATTAAAATAGAGAGCGCGGGTCTTGTCCCGTGTCCTTGGGGCTGCTTTCGAGCACGGATCTGTTTATATGTCCGTGTATCGGCCTTGCATCTGTGTTTATGTGTGTGTTTCCGTGAGTGTGCGTGTGGCTCCGTGTGTGTGGCAGGCTTTCTGGGTGTGTATGGGCGTCTTTTCGCATCGGGCTCTCAGCTAACCTCTTTGAAAATGAAAACAAGCCTGGAAGCCTGGCAGCTGTTCCCTGAGCCCGACTCCAGCGCCGCTTCCAGACAGACAGTAACCGCAGGGCTGATGACCGAGCACACACGCTTCCCTTCGGGCCTTCTTAATTGCTCCGTCAGATATTCTGAAACAAAGGAAATTAAAGACTATACTGATAGCAATAAATATGTCATGGGAGCAACAAGAGGCAGGCGGCTCCCCAGGAGTCTGGGAACCGTCCCCTCCCGGCAGCGGTTGGAGAAGGGGCTCGTGGAGCTGCCGGAGCTGCGGGCATGGGACCAGGCTTGGCCAAGACTCTGCCGAACGTTGGGTGGGCATTGGCAGCACCGCTGACCCTGGGAGAGGCTGGGAGGGCTCCAGCGCAGATGCAGGCCAGCAATGGCCACGTTGGATTTCTCATGGAAACTTCTGTAGGATCTTGCCAGGTCCCAGGATTTTTTTTCCCTTGCGTTTGCCCAGATTTTCCCTAACCAGCTCCTCTGATTCCCTCCAGCTGCCTGCATGCGAGTGCTGGGCGGTGAATGCCTGGAGCGAGCTGGGAGGAGATCTGCTGCCATTGTCCAAGCGGGCATGTGGCCAGTGACATCCAGCTGGAGGCAACCGCTGGGCACAGGTTTAGCTACCCATGAAAATGTTGGAGCAGGTTTAGGGTCTGAGCTGGATGGGGACCACCACAAAGGTGCTGGAGGATGGAAGAGCGGTGGGAAGTGGGGCCGGTGCCGGAAGGTTTTGGAGCAGGGATGGGCGTGATCTGTGAGCAACCGTGTCAGCAGCTGGAACAGGAACCTCTCTTCCCCCAGCCACCAGCTCCTGGGATGATTTGGACACTTCAAGAAAGACCTGATGTAATCAGCATGGGAAAAAACAGCCTGGCAGAAAGGATGGAAGAGCCTGGCGCTTGCTTAGCCTGGAAAAGATGGTGTGGGAGTTTCAGGGGCTGGGGTAGAGCAGGGCAGAGTGATCTGTTATCTGTCAGCAGAGGGTGGGACAAGAAACCCTGGGCTTCGACCTCCGTGAGAGACATTTAGGGGAGTCTTTCCTGTGTCTCTGTTAGGGATGTGCTGGGTTTGCTGCCTGCTGAAGAACCCCAGGAAGAGGCAGGACAGGGATGAGCCACAGAGGAGCCACTCACAGCAGCATCACTGAGCAACAATCCACAATACCACAGACTTTCTCCCATCCTCAGGGTCCCTGCTGGATGTGCAAGCAATTTGGTTGAGAGCAGAAGGAGGCAAGAGCCACTTGGAGATGTCCAGAGTGAGGAGTTGAATTCGGGCAGCAGGATGGGCTCGCTGCTCTAAATCCTTTCTGGAGCCAGAAGGTTGTTTTGGCTTCCTGACAGTGGTGTCCAGGCTATTGCGGGAAAGCATCGAGCACCGATCCCCACTTTGCCTGCGCTGAAGGCAGTGTCACAAAGCTCGCAGAGAGGCGCTGCGAAACCAAATCATTTCTGGCTGAAAATCCTCTTTTCATAACCACAGGGGAGGAGGGAGCCAGCTGGGCAGAACACACAGGCGGGGCAGTTCCTTAGAAATAGCCAAACTCCTCCAAAAAATAACCTGAAGTAACAACTCTCCCTACCCAGAGCTCCCAGACCTGCTGGATCCATCCCGCTGTCTCCAAGGTCCCCTCGCTCTCCCAGTCCTCCTGTTCACCCTCTTGGGAGCAAATTCTGCCAAGTTCCTTTGGTCCAAAAGGCTCCCACAGCACGCAGAGCCTTTTTGCTGATGGGCACATTGCTGGGGCAGTGTCTGAGGGCAAAGGCGCTGCAGCTTCCCTTCGCGGGAGCCAGAGGGGAAGGAAATGTGGTCGCCCAGGACTGGCGGTGGCCCATGCCACTGCCAGGAGTAGTCCGACGTGCCGGCAGCCACTTCCGCTACTCTGAATTGCTAACCAGCTTCCTTGGGTCAGCTGGTGGGAAGGGATGGGTCGCCACAGGTGACAGATGCCCCAGCCCAGCCCAAAATTCTGGTCGGTGGCAACCTACGAGAGCCCTGGAGCGTGTCGGGATGTGTGGGTGTCAGATGGAAGCACAACCCCACGGGGTCAGCCCGCAATGTGCTGCGAGGCATCCAGACCTGCCCACGAGCAGGAGCCAGCCCCGCCAAATCCCAGACCCCACGTCTGGTCTGGAGCGCAGGATTTTGGTCTAAGCATGAAGCACATCAATGCTGAGCATGCAGCAACTCTGAGGAGCGGGGCAAGAGAGAGGCACCGTGTGAAACCCTGCCATTCCCTGGAGCTCAAACACCTCTCTTGGCCCTGGGCTGTGGTTGCTTTGGGGCAAAAGAGCATAGGAAGCTCTTTGGTGCTTCCCACCCTCGGCACAGGGACACAGCCAAGTGCCTGTGTCCATGAGGATGGCTCCCTCCTGTACCAGGAGGATGGGAAGAGCAAGGCAGCTCCCCCTCTTTGACTTTGGATGGGAGCAGAGCAGCTTAGGCACTTAGGTGAGGGGAAATCTGAGGTCCTCCTCCCTCTTCGCAGAACTATTTGTGTATTTACGCCCTTGGGTAAAATATCCAGCCTGAAAGGCCAAGGCCACTTGCACCCAACACACCAGGGAAGCCACTCCACCACTGCCTTCTGCAGGGCTGGACCGGCTCTGTCCCATCACTGGAGCAGCCCCATGGTCCCACGCATCCCAGTGATTTCCATATTCCTCTTCTTCTTCCCCAAGTGAGTCTCAGAGAAGGAACTTCCCACCAAGAACAGACTTGCCTTGCTCCCAGCGAAGGGGAATCTGCATCCTTGCTTGCCTTAAGAATTTGCTCTTACTCAGAAGTCATCAAGGCTTCTTTGTAACCTCCTGCCTGCCAGAGGGGCAGCTGTTGTGGCTGGCCTCCTTCTTCCTCCCGGCCCACGCAACGGGTTTATTTCCTTGCAAAGAGCTGCCTGTTCATGCGTTTCCTTAGCAAAGGTATGTTCCTTGGCTGCAGGAGCAGCAGCCAAAGAGCAGGTGGGCCCCCAAGAATGAAGAACATTTTCCCCTCCTTCCTCGGCTTAAGTAGGTCAACGCAGTCCTCTCCGTGTCCTGGAAGCAGAAGGTTGGGTCCAGGGGAATGTAATCACCCTTCTTTGCCTGCTGTCTTCTTCAGAAAAGTCCAGGATGGCTCTTGAGAAACTAATGGGAGTGACCTGCCACCAATTCTCCATGAGATAGGTTTTTCAGCAGAAAATTGAGTTTCTGAGGAGTGGGAAAGAGTCACCAAAACTACCTGAAGACAACCCAAAGCTTAGATACTGAATCATAGAATCATAGAATCACCAGGTTGGAAAGGATCCACTGGATCATCGAGTCCAACCATATGATCCCAGCACATTTCCACTCCATCTTTGCTCTGCTGTCATACACCAAACCACCTTCTTGCCCACTTCTCCCCAGCCTTGCCGTCCAGTGAGCCTGCCCAAGGCCTGCTGTGCTTGCACGGGTTGTCCCCACACACCTCCTGAGAATGCTGTAATACACCACAGGATTTATAGGGATCAACTCTAATCTCCGGGATCACCAAACCTGAAGAAAGTGACTCTTTGTTTCTCTAAAGGATGTAGAAACACTGAAGTCGGCACAATTCTCATCCTTGCTGCACCAGTAAGTGATGGCTAAACCTTATTTTAGATCAAAGGAAGACGGGAATGGCTGGATCAGACCTAAAGCCCATTCAGCCAGTCTCTGCCTCTGGTAGTAACTCACACCAGATGCTCCAGAAGAAGGTGAAAAACCTCCTCAGTGCACGAATGGAAAGCAATCTGCCCATCCCATTATCCCATCCAGGGCACAGGAGCAGCTCCACTGGGTTTGCCAGTCAAGGCCAGCACAATGTGGATGGGTGTTCATAAGAGGTCATTCAAAGACCAGCATCAAGGGTAAAGGTCTCTCTGTAGATAACAGAGAAAGACAGATGAAAATCTTCCTTTGGAGTGGCTCAAGAGTCCATCTCTGCTCTGAATCATCCTGGGGAAGGACTGATCTCTCTTCGTTGACTAAATGCAAAGTTCAGGGCTATTGGCCTTCAGCTAGATCCCTCAAGCACCCCAAATCAGGGTCAAGACACCATCAGAAAGGGTTTCAGCTTCAGCCTAGGCTTTGGTGAAACAACCCACTATAGGGACCTCTCTTAGATACCTCCCTCAGATATAAAGAGTCACCAGAATGCACAATGAGGTGCAGACCAGAGGTGAAAGTGAGACAACATCCAGCAGAGTCAGATTTAGCAAGAACTTGGCTTCCCAAAGCCCTGCTCCATGAGGCTCTCTAGAAATATTCCAAATTAGCAAAGGAAATCCTTAACAGAAGTCTATACAATACTGGAATCTCCAAATAAGCCCCTGTGACAGCACCTTCAAGAACTGAGGTCTCTGCCACATCACCCCTGGCAGAGTTGCGTGACCTCAGCGTAGCCACTTCCAGTTTGAATTTAATCTTCTCCCTCTTTATAGCAGGAATAAAGATGTTCAAGCTCCTTTGCGAAGAACCTTGTGATCTGTGGATGAAATAAGTACTGATGGATTAATGGAATTAATGTCGGAAAAGGGAGGAAATACTAGTTGCAAGACACTGAAAAATCCAAGCTTGCCCATGAGCAGCATTTCCTGCCACGGTGATGTACGTGGGGCTGACTATGACACAAGATGACGTAAGGACAAGGAGCTCTCGGCACGCTACCGTGAGATGACAGCAAGTCTGAACAGCAGCCACGTCACTTCGGTCCAACATGGTTTCCTCAGCTCGAGCAACACAAGCGGCGAAGCGCACATGGAGTGACTTCAAAGGCATCCTGACATCAGCAAAGCCACCCTTCGTGTTTCCACTGCTGCAGGTTGGTGGAGTTTCACACACTGCGCTCCAGGAGCAATTATCAAAGCACTTGAGTCATGAGAAGCCTCATTGACCGTTACTGAGTACTTCCTTTGTCCAACGTGGAAGGATGCCCAGGCAGAAATATCTGACTTTCACATCTAACTCTCTTTCCTAACAGAGCTTCTTACACAGTCAGCTCTGTTGCTGGGCTATAGGGAATTTTTGTCTTGGGCTTCTTGACGTGATCCTTTTCAGATCGAAAATCCTGACTCATGAAGCCGTGACGTTGACTATAGTGCTGTGTAAGGCCTGACACAATTAGATACTTGGCACCAGCCTTCTCCTAATACAGCCAAGGGGAATATATGCATTTTTGAACACTGAATATTTTGATTTGCTACTTTTAAGTGAAGGGCAGAGGAGGGAAACCTTAGCAATGCCTTAGTAATGAGGGTCACCCAAATACAGTCAATGTCTCCCACTGGATAGTTAAGTAAGTGAAACGAAAAAGGAATGGTTTTCCCTTTTCCTTTGCAATCAGTGGCCAAATATGCTGATTCTCTTCCGGAATGAGCAGCTGCCAAGTTCAGAGAAGAAAATCTCTTGTAGCCAAGTAGCTCAGCTCTTACATTCTCTCAAACAGCCTGGGAAAAGGAAAGTTGGCCAGCCAATCGGCTAAATAATTTCTGAAAATAAGGAGGTAATGGCCCTCTGAAACACCACTGACATGGCAAGTTCACTTGTGAACTGACGTCTCTTTTAAAGGAGAAAATCTGTGTCAAATTCTTGCTCGTGCTTGGACGTCCTTCGCAGAAACATTATGGCTTGAATATGCATCTTGCTTCCAAGTCACCCAAAGCCTTTAAGCACACAAATCTTCCCTGAACTACATGCAAGCAGCATCTTTGTGTGATCCCATCCTTCCTTACTCAAAACATATAGAGGTCATAGAACCATTAAGGCTGGAAAAGCCTTCCAAGCTCATCCGGTCCAACTGTCAGCCCAACCCCACCGTGCCTGCCAAACCATGTCCCACAGTGCCACGGCCACATGTTTTTGAACCCCTCCAGGGATGAAGACTCCCCCACTGCCCTGGGCAGCCTCTGCCAGGGCTTCACCGCTCACTCAGTAAAGACATTTTACCCAATATGCAATCTAAACCTCCTCTAGTGCAACTTGAGGCCATTTCCTCTCACCCCATCTCTTTTTGCTTGTGAGAAGAGACCAGCGCCACCTCATCACAACCTCCTTTTAGCAGATGCTGCGAGTGTTGGGATATTTTTTTCATATTCCTGCCCCAAAGCCCTAGGTCTCTGCACAGCACTTTGAAAATAGAAACAAATGCTGTCAGGCAACCGGCCCAATCCTGTTTTCACTTCAGTGTAATCCCACTGCGTCGGCAGCAGAACCAGGTAACTGCCAACCAACCACAAGCCAGAGGAAATATTTGGTTGTGCACAAGCAACTCCGCTTCGTCTAGATGTGGTGCTTACCAATATCTTCCACATGTCTGAAGTGTGCACTGATTCAGAACTTCTTTGCCATGCGATAAGGGGGAGTTTTGCCATGTGCTGGGCTGCAGTCTTCTGTCTTCCATGCAGTTGGGCTACACAGAGATTGATGTCAAAGCATAGGTCCTTGCAGCCTGCCCTACATCCCCTGAGCTTGTTTTCACCGTTTTCACTTTCACCATCATCAGCCAAAGGACGGGCCAGGCAAAGCTTCTGGTTGAACATAAACCCAACGAAAAGGTGGTTGACCTAAGCTTTTATGGGAGCAGACAGGTAATGCAGAAGCTGTAAGATACCTGTGCTGTCCATTCCCAGCCCTCTGCTTAGGGCACACAGCTAGGAATCACCGAAGCTCTGCTGATGCCTGATTTTATGGCCTAATAGGCATGATCCATAGGAAGGAATTGTCTCCACTAAACAAGATCCAGTGTTCTGTTAATGTGGGGGGAAGATGCTGGGACCGGACAGCTGTGGCCAAGGACAGCTGAAGATTGTAGAACCAGAGAATGTCCTGACTTGGAAGGGATCCACAAGGATCATTGAGTCCAGCTCCTGTCCCTGCACAGGACAACCCCAACATTCACACCGTGGGGCTGAGGGCATGGGCCAAATGCTTCTGGAATATTGTCAGGCTCAGCATCATGACTGCTTCTCTGGGAGCTGTTCCAGTGCTCCACCACTCTCTAGGGGAGAAATCTGCCCTAACGTTCAACCTGACCCTCCTCTGGCATCTTCCTTCCATTTCCTCGTGTGTGAGCAGAGTTGGCAAAAGCCTCAGGTACCGGAACAGAACAGCAGAGAGAAAAAAATAAAACTTTTTGCATGCAAAGCAGATCCCCTTCCCTCTGGAAATATTAATGGAACTGCATCCCACGGCGCTGTTTTATTAATGATGTGGAAGCACCTAGAAACATCCAACAAGATCAAAGCCTCGTGAACGCAGCTCTTGCGAGGGCTGAGGTGTGGTTCCTGTCCCCAAAGGTCACCCCTCTCTACAGGGGAGGAAGAAGGGAAGGGAGGGAGTCACTCAGCAAACCCCTGCATGCCCCACCGGGGCAAGCAGCAAGGTCTCCCGCACCACAGTGCCGTTCCTCACCCCCAGGGCCCTGCACTTCCACTTTACTGCTTAGACTGAACTTTGAAGAAAAAGTAATCAGGGACAAAAAGCGTCTGTGCTCCCGCTCTCCTGACAAGTCCCCGACCCGCGCTGCCTCCCCACCACCTGCTCGGGTTGACATTCTCGGTTCTGAAGGCTGGCAAGGGCCAGGGTAGATCCTAGCCAACTCCAAATGCCACTTTGTTTTCTAGAGACACCATTTTCCTGTGTTTTAAACAGCCTTACCCTCTGTTACTGAAAAAAGGTCTGTGTGTGATTCAAGGTCAATTTACTGCTCAAAGGACTTGGTTTCCTGTTATCAAGCCTAGACTTTCATCAGAATAAACATCCCCTCGCTGCACGTCCTGTAAAGAAATACAAGAAATATGAACAGAATATATCGTGAGATGCTTGTAAAAGAAACCAGTACCTTGTATTTGCCTCCCACATCCCCCTTCTCCCACTGATACTTGGTTTCTAAAAGTCCTTGAGCACTTTCTTGGAAACACAGCACCAACAGGTCTTGAACCTTCTTGAACTTTAGGGTTGTCCATAAAAAAAAGATCCCCTTTGTTATAAAAAAGGGTTAAATGCAGAGCTAAGCCATGAGCTGATCAGACAATAAAACATAGAATCTTAGAATCATCGAGTCGCTTGCTTGGAAAAGACTTTTGAGAACAAGTCCAAACGTACCTGTCCACTATGAAACCAGATCTCTGAGCACCTCACCTACCCGTCTTTTAAACACCTGCAGGGATGGGGACTCCACCATCACCCTGGGCAGCCTCTGCCAGTGACTGGGAACCCATTCAGTGAAGACATTTTTCCTTATGTCTATTCTGAACCTGCCCTGCTGCAACTTGAGGCCATTTCCTCTTGTCCTGTTGCTTGGGAGAAAGAGACCAGCACCCACCTCAACACAACCTCCTTTCCAGGGGCTGCAGAGAATAATGCAGCTCAGCCTCCTCTTCTCCAGGTTAAACAGCCCCAGGGCACTCAGCCACCCCCAGAACCTCTGGGCTCCAGACCCTTCCCCAGCTCTGTTCCCTTATCCAGATGGTCCAGCTCCTTAATGTCCTTCTTGGAGCGAGGGTTCCAAAACTGAACCCAGGATTCAAGGAGCAGCCTCTCCAGTGCTGAGTGCAGGGAGACAATCCCTTCCCTACTCCTCCTGGTCACACAGTTTCTAATACAAGCCAAGATGCCATTGGCCTTCTTGGCCACCTGGGCTGCTTCTGACTCATATTCATCACCAGTGTCCCTGCCCATGGCAAGGAGTTGGAACCGGATGATCTTTAAGGTCCTTCCCAAATCAAACTCTTCTATGATTCTGATTCCCTTATTCTATGATTCTATGATCAAGACATGCACAGGGAATCATTAGCCCTTCCAAAACAAAGGCAGATCAAAAGGGCACAACTGTATTATTCCTGTTACAACCAGACCATACAATCATTGTGTTGAATCCACGGATATTTTACAGCTAGAGCATCTCAATTCCTATTTCTCTAGCACATAAGCGACAAACTCCACAGCAAGGTATTCAGAAGATGTCACAAGGCAGCCCATCCATTCTGCATTAGAACAGTAGGTCATTGACGCTGTAGGAAATGCCATACAGGCATGTCTGGCACACAGATACCCAGGGCGGTGTTTCCTATGGAAAACTCCTGTGAGACTTCGGAATCTCAGCCTCCGCTTAAAGGAAAGATATATGTGCCAACCTGACTTAAATTAGCCTTGGAAACTGCCTGTGGAAAATGTGCCAGCTCAGATGCAAATCCCTCTTACTTACCTCTTGCTGACAACAGGAGCCTGATGAAACTTTACTCACTCGTTAACAGAAAAAGACTTTGCCCAGCACCACACGTGGGTGGGATTCCAGCAGGGTGACATGATGCTTTTGGCACGAGGACCCTGGCCCCCAAGAATGGCAGCCCTGTGGCACGACAAACGTAGGCCACAACTACGTACTTTACCAGCTGACTCAAGAGGAAGAATGCAGAAGCTACAGAAATTAAAGTTCCAGCCCAAATCCCGAGATGGTAATCTCATGAAATAGTCCTCCGGGTAAAGAGTTATGAGCAGGATTATAGTTGAGAGAATACCGGCTGATTTCTAATCACATTTATAGCAAGGTACATGCAAGGGGTTCACTGGTATCACTTCAGAAACCCACTGGAGGAACTAAGTGATTGCTTAGCTCATTTGGACAGTGTTAAAATGTGATTTTTGTGTTACCACCATGGATAGTGATACAACTTCTAGTGGAACTGGATGATCTTTAAGGTCCCTTCCAACCCAAACCATTCTAGGATTCTATGGTTCAGTGATTCTCTGATAGAGGTCCAATGAAATCAGTGGCAAAACCGATGGCAAACAGTGAGAAACTCTCCTGTTTGAAGACTCTTCATTTCTCCTGCCCCCGTGGCGTGTTTCATTTCTTTGCTCTGCTCTCCTTCCAAAACCGAAAGCAGCATCACTCAGATGATTTCCTAGATCACATGCGGCGGTGGAAATCCCGAAAGAATCCTCTGGGTTTAGGTGAAAAACGAATGCCACAACCTGACCATCAGATGAGTGTGCGGTGCCGGGGCTCTGTGCTGGTTGAGGACGGTGTATTTAAGGATGTGGTTGAGACAATGCGTTTTCCGTTTGACTTCAGTTTGACTTTCATTTTGAAGCAGAGATGGTACTGTTCGTGTTAAACACTATCCCAGAAACAAGGAGCGATTTTTAGAAGCGCCGCCAAGCTGTTTGGGGTAGGGCAGGTTGAGGATACCCACATCACATCTAATAAAAAGCTTGTGGTCATGATAAACGAGAAAGGCTTCTCCTTCTTCATCAATTTTCTGAAAACCCCGTGAAGCATTCACTTTCCCTTGACAGAACGTTCCCAATATTCTGTTTCTTAAAGCAGCTTGCAACCTTAATTGCTGTTGGTATCTTCGGGAGATCAAAGGGAGGATGTCTGTGATTCTTTGTATTACTCACTGCTACATTAGACCAGAGATCGCATATTCATTTATTTTGGTTGAAAAGGTAACATTCTCCTTTCACTGCACGCACGTAATTACTGTAAGCACTCGGGGACTTTGCCAAATGATGCGTGGGGAGGAGGAGAATCTTTGAAGAGAATTGTTCAAACGTAATTTAGTTCACTAATTGGCAAGGGACCGTTACTAACGAATTGCTTCTGTTTTATGTCAGTAGTGAATCAGGTTGATGATGTGTAACACACATTAAGTCAGTTAATGAGTATTAACTAGAAATGCGACCGAAACACCAGAAAAAAAAAGGGAGTTTTACCTTTAGCTGGCCAGGCAGAATCGCTAATAAATAAAATGATACGTGTAAGTGGCTTGTATGATTCCAATCTGCAGTGGAAAGACTTTTCTTAGAATCTGATCGTAACCACAAGTTTGTGGGAGAGAAAAATCAGACGCTTACCGTGGCAGTTCATCGCAAGTTACTTTAGTTCTAACCAAGCCTGAAATGAAAATGACTAAAAGTCATTACCGTAAAATAGCTGAGGAGAAGCCAAGGTGAAGTGAGACAGTGAGTCTCTGGCCATGGCTAAGAGACCAAGACATGGTGCAGCGAACTAAGCTGTGGGTTTACTTGGTGGTAGCTGTGTGCACGCTCTTACTCTGTGGCAACACAAGAGAGCTGACTTCACTTTCCTCATGGGACAAGACGCTTTTCATCTTTCAGCATGCACCAAGCAGGCTGGCGTGGTTGTGTGCACGGAGAGGGGCTGACTTGGAGTAGCCATAGTCACAGTCCCGTTTGACACTCTCCCATAAGCCTGATGTCCTATATGTCAAGCATTGGAACAGGCTGCCCAGGAAGGTGGTGGAGTCACCATCCCTGGGGGTGTTTAAAAGATGAGTAGATGTCGTACCTGGAGACGTGGCCTAATGGTGGACTTAGCAGGGCTGGATCGATGGTTGGACTCGATGATATTAAAGGTCTTTTCCAATCGAAACCATTCTATGATTCTATGATAAAGCAACAGGAAAAGGTTTTGGGCACAGGTAGGAGTCAGGGGCTGAAGGACTGTGAGGCCAGATGTTCGAGCAGCGCAGGGCAGAGCTTTCAGGTCAAGGCAGGCCCTGAGGTGTAGCTCTGCAGAGAAGGACGCAGACATCCCGTGGATGTGCAGGCGTGAGAGTAAATGTCATTAAAAAATCTGGGCAGAAGGAAGATTTCTGGTTTGCTCTGGCATGTGAACAAACTGGCTTATTAGGCCACAGGTGCAAAAATGAGAACACGGGACGGAAAGTGAGGATAAAATGGAGAGCTCTCACATTCTACAAGTTTTGTGAAATAGGCATCACGCCAGGAAATCTGCCAGACATGGCTGCAGGCTCAGGGACAGCCAGTGGTCGGTCTGCCTGGGCCAAGTATGGACAGCGGTGGCATTAGCATCAGGATTGCAATACTTACACAGCTACCTAGAGAAGACCAACTGCACTTCTAAAGGTGTTCAGCTCCAGTGCTATCTCTACCCAGTCACCCAGTTCCAGTCTGGCTTTCAGCTCATTCAGATGACCAAGCAGAGTAGAAGCACAGGAGAGGTGCATCAATCCCCACCTTCTACCCATCATGGAAAGATGGAAGGTCCCTGACGTCTGGGGACCAGCTCGAGCAGAAGACATCACCTTATTAACAGTGACAGGGAGCCTGGTGTGTCAATGGCACAGGTGGTTGAGGTCCTTCCATCAGATGCCCTAGACATTAAGGTCAGACACTTGCCAAGTGATCCTCACTGCTTCCTACAGAGCTATCTGACATCCACCACAAAGAAACACCTTACCTCCAAAACTGCTGCTGCTCCTCAAATCCTGTCTTGAAAGATCTTTGTTGCATCTCTGGAATGTCAGAGATGCTGCCACACTACCAGACACGTTCCTCTGCTGTACTCTAGTGCTTTGATTTTCGCATTACCCTATGTTTTGCACAATTCGGGCACTCAGCACTACATTGGGAAGAGAACGCGTTACATTCCCTGCTTCACTGCTTCATATTTCAATGTCTCTTTTGTGGTGTATATAAAGAAATGCAAAGGCTGTTCCCTGAATATCTAAAATATGTGTAAGACCAGTTAGGATCATTTCTCTCCTCTTACTCCAGTAACAGTGCATTTACACACAATTTATATCATGCCACTGCCTCAACCCCTTGGTACATGGTGAGTTGCTGTTTTAGAAATAAGCTGATAATAAAGTCATAGCAACCCTGTTTACAGAGTCAGAAAGAACACATTCAGCACCGGCAGAAAATGGGTATAGATTACTTTATCTCTGTATTCAATACAGATAAAACCCCCTCTTTGAAAAAAAATCTATGCTCCGGAAAGAGCAGAGAGGATGAAGTTAAGCACAATCTAGTGAATCATGAGACTTGTTGCTCACTGTCATTGATACCTCAGAGAGCTCATCTTCATAGAATCATACAATCATAGAATGGTTTGGGTTGGAAGGGACCTCAAAGCCCATCCAGTTCCACCACCCCCACCACAGGCAGGGATACCTCCCATTGCATCAAGTTGCTCCAAGACTAACCCAACCTGGCCTTGAACATCTCCAGGGATGGGGCAGCCATGACTGTTCTGCGCGAGCTGGGCCAGGGTCTCCCCACCCTCATTGTGAAGAACTTCTTCCTAATCAAATCTAAAACTTCCCCCTTCCAATTTAAAGCCATTCCCCCTCATCCTATCACTCCATTCCCGTGTAAAAAGTCTCTCTCCAGCTTTCTTGTAGCCCTCTTTCAGCACTGGAAGCCGCTATAATGTCTCCCTGAAGCCTCTTCTCCAGTGTCATTAAATATTGATGACACGTTGGCAAAGGACAGACAGGCCACCGAGGAGGAGGGTTAGCCAGTGAGGGGGTGGGGGAGGGTGAGGGAGAAAGAAGCACACAGACACCATTCACATGGAATCATAAATCCTCAACTTTAGAACATCAAACAAGTGCTGTTGGTTGACACTGTCGCTACAGTGGTGGTGCTGCTGTCTCTTTGCAATCCAACATCTGTACCAGACAAATAACCATGCAGAAATACATGTGGTATGTGGAAGAGTTAAGTATTGGAAGAGAGTAAAGGTCTTTACTAGTCAGATGACAATGCAAACTCACACCTTCCAAAATGTATTGTGTGTCAGATGAACATCATTTCCTGCCTTCCAGAAGCAGCTTCTCTGGTTCACTGACCTTCCTTTTCTTCTTGGGTCTCGTTACCTCTTCCTGGCTAAATGCAAGGTTCAGGTAGTTTATCTGTAAGAACCATCAGAAACAGTGATCATTCTCACGGAACGGGCTCCTGCTCAACCAGTCAAGAAATACAGCTTCTGAAACTACAATGCATTTTCTTAGACCCTCTTGCATTGAGATCCCATTCTCCTGAAAAGAAATTAGGCAAGGAATCAAAATTGGAATACTACGTGGAATTGGGACTGAAAGATCTGTGAAAGCAACAAGTTTAGCTTCAAGGACAGAGAATGATGTTTTGGTGGCATGAGGAACAGTACCCATCCTCCCAGGGCTGAAAGAAAACACAAGGAAAAGGAGACCTTTGGGAAATGTAATAGCTTATAGGGTAGAGCTGTTCCACCAGCCTTAGATAATCATCAAAAGATACAGAAGAAGAGGGACACATATTCAATTCGTGGTCACTGGAAATAGGTTTTCAGGAGGAGACGCATAGTACTTCTCTTCCACTTCACGATAAGTGTGGGGAGGCCCTGGCCCAGGTTGCCCAGAGCAGTGGTGGCTGCCCCATCCCTGGAGGGGTTCAAGGCCAGGTTGGATGGGGCTTGGAGCCCCTGATCCAGTGGGAGGTGTCTCTGCCCATGGCAGAGGTCCCTTCCAACCCAAATCATTCTATGATTCTATCTGTTAAAATGCAACACAAACTGGTCAATCTCAGACTTCAAACGTTACCTGTGAACTGTGACAAATAGCTAAGCAAAGCAAACTTTTCTCCAAGAGGCTTAACTTCCTTCTAGAAAGCCACAAATCTCCTCCAAAAACGTTCAGGGGCCAACAAACCAACAGGTTAAAAACCATGGATAAATGTACAGTAGAATATTAACGGGTCAATGGCGGGTGCAATTCAGACAGACCACAGGGGGATGGAGAGCCAGAACGACAGCTGAAGTGTTGGCTGTGCCAAGTGACAAACTCACTTGTTCTCGTTATCACATAACATATTTGCATGTTTACAATAATAATCTGGAGCTGCAGAGAAAAATGAGTGTTGTCGCCCACCCAGAAGGGGTGAAGCACACACTCTGGCAGTGAAACTCCTCTCACTTGCGCTGGAACTGAGCTGAAAGGACACACCACAGCACATCGTTTTGACTTTGCCTACAGAGAGAAGTTCATGTAGATGAACGTACAACGAATGAAGAGGGAAAAGAGTCCTAACCGAGTCCCTGCTCCAAAGCAGGAGCACTTTACTCCAGTTTCACTGTAAAACATGAGGAATCCTGTAACTGAAGCAGGATAGACACGAGGAGTTAATAAAGAGTTATTCCAGAATGCATCCTGGAGACAAGCACAAGGTCTCCAGATTACAAGCTGTGGTCATTATAGAATTCCCCACGCACGTCATCAAGGCTTGCTTTCTATCTGACCTTGGGATGAGGCTTTGGTAATCTTTGCATAGCAAAGGTATTTATAATGTGTGAAATAACTCTGATTATGGATTAACAGCACATGAGTTTGAAACAATCTCAGTGTGCCTCTCTATCATGTTTTAAATTGTTTTTCCTCCCCTCCTCTTCATTATGAGCAACACAATATTGCTTAATGCAGAACGTACAGTTTCCTTTCCATTAAACCAGAGAATAAAAGAATCTGCCAGAGTGGGACGGGCAAGTTCTCCTTCATCCTCCACACCCAGACTGACAGAACTTCCAATGCCGCCCAAGGCATATTTGCTTGAGGAGAGAGTGATAAGTGGATCTCTGTGCTACAGCTCCTGACCTGATATCCAGCTGCTCAAACTGGCACTTGAAGCAGTTATTTACTTTCCTTTCCCTGGCATCGTTTGAACCTGCCTGCTTCCTTCTTTGAAGGAAAGGGCCCAGAGCAGGGAAACACTGCATCCCAAACCTCTCCAGTGCTAACACAGCTGCAGAGTTTGTCCCCTGTCCTGCTGGTCACACCGTAAAGCAAAGCGACAATCTCCAGTCTCTTGGCCACGCTCTGCTGAATAAGGCAACACTCCTATTTTAGCCTAAACTACATAAGAGAGCATCAGCTACAGTTGGTGCTTTGATTTCCCTTGTTGAGGAACAGATCTGCTGCAGCACAGGCTTCTACTCGCTAGTTTTTACCACCTTGCTGTTCCCTCCTAAATGTTCTGCATGGACGAGATACTTTTGAGGCAGAAGAAAGAGCCACAGTGAGCAGCTGCTCACACAGAGCCCACTCTGATTCTTCAGCAGTTTCTCCTCTTTACCACAGGCAGCATGAACCTCACAGGAACCTGAGAAGAATACAAACATCTACGCAAGGTCTCGAGTGCTCTAGACAAGAACTGTTCACCTGTTGAGGGAATAAGATGACAGCTGTGTGAGGTACTTCAGCAAAGCCAACGTGTCCCGTCCTGTCCCTGCCCAGCTACAAGTTCATGTAGGAACTCAGAGCCAGAAACAGACTCCAGGTCCAACTTCTTCCAAGTCCTATCCTTAACCAAACACTCAAGATTCTTCCCCAAAAATGTTGCTCTAAATGGGATTAAATCAGATCCTACATACGTTTATTTGACTTTAATCAGAAAGCAAACCTCTTAAACGGTGTGGTGGAAAGCAGGAAATCCCTCCCATTGACTAAATATACAATCAAAGCCAAATTAACTCTAATTTTTCCCATGTACTGGGATGCTTGTCTTACAATGACTGATGGAAGAGTTTGTGCTGTATGAATGTTGGTTTTTGTCTTACACAACTGCTATGGGCCCTCAGCTCATGGATGAGCCTTCTGATATAAAAGCAAGGAGGGCAAGGACCAGAGCCTCACACACTTATCCTGCAGAGGGATCATGCTGGCAGCAGGACAGGCAGGAGGAAGAGCAAGACCTTAGTACCTAAACGGGGCCTTCAGGAAAGCTGGGGAGGGGCTCTTGATCGGGAAGTGCAGGGATAGGATGAGGGGAGATGATTTTCAGCTGAAAGAGGAGAGACTGAGATGAGATCTTAGGGAGAAATGTTTCCCTGTGAGGGTGGGGAGGCCCTGGCCCAGGTTGCCCAGAGCAGTGGGGGCTGCCCCATCCCTGGAGGGGTTCATCCAGGTTGGATGGGGCTTGGAGCCCCTGATCCCGTGGGAAGTGTCCCCTGTCCTGCCAGCCACACAATAAAGCAAAGCAATGATCCCCAGTCTCCCGGCCCCAATCATCTGAATAAGGCAACTCTCCTATTTTAGCCTATCCAGGGGGGATTGGAACTGGATGATCTTTAAGGTCCCTTCCAACCCTAACCATTCCACAATTCTGTGAGGACAAGTCCACATCAAGGAGCAAAGACAGGAGCAAAGCTATGACCTTCTGACTCCAAGGCACAGCTCTGGCTCTAGGTCACACTGTAAGCACAGAGAGAGTGTGAATCCCCCGTTTTACAACACTGCTTGACATGTAAAACAGTAATCTGTTGCCACAGAATTTTTCTGTCAAAACCCAGCTAACTTGTGAATCATACAAGTGTTACTAATTTCTGGCATAAAACTAACGGGACAGCTGCGCATTGTCTGGAGAAGATATCAGGCTAAAAATAGATTAGACTGAGATTAAAGCCTTCCCAAGGCAGACTGGTGGATGAAACAGAATGAGCAGACCACAGCCACACTGCTATTCTTAGATAGACAAAATCAGGACCTAGTTTTGTGCTCTGCAATTTTCAGTCCCCAGTGTCCCCATGTATTCCAGCCAAAAAATCCCAGCATAAATTGAAGCAAATTTACAGCTCTTCTGACATGTGTTTTGCTTCCCAAGGCATCTTATGCAGAGAAGCTAAAATTGCACAAGAGCATCCGACTGTGTCCCTCTTTGTCCCTGGCCTGCCCCATGCTGAGGTTTGGCACTTGGCAAATTTGATGCCCTCAGAAGAGTTCCCTTTGTTAGGGACACAGAGTGTTTGGTTTGGCACCTTGTAACTATCCCAACAAGTACAGAAGCACATTAATGTCAAAAGAAGTCCAGTTCCATCAAGCAAGCTAGAAGAATAAGGACTGAGACACAAGACTGAACTGCTGACATAAGCCAAAGCGATCCCCAGGTGTCAGGGATGTCTGTCACCACCAGGGAATTTTACTCAGAGAGAGACAGTGCCTGATGTATCCTGTGATTTCAGCTAACGGTGACTCAACAGCACAGCAAACGCTTGCCACTGTCAAAAATTGAGCCAGGGACTCTTTAAACTGATCCTCTAAGAGCTGAGGATCCCTGGTGAATGGCCATTTCTCTCTGGTTGGAGGCAACGATTCACACCTACTCCCTGACCATTGGCTGATCTGTGCTCCCCAAGCCCAGCAGAAATCGAGGTTCACAA
Organism: Cuculus canorus; assembly: GCF_017976375.1. Taxonomy (NCBI): domain Eukaryota; kingdom Metazoa; phylum Chordata; class Aves; order Cuculiformes; family Cuculidae; genus Cuculus; species Cuculus canorus. The sequence goes on from NC_071417.1 coordinate 12,053,374, forward strand.
GGTGCATCACAGTGAAAGGACAAGAGGAATGGATTGCACTGAGATACAGGAAATTCCATTTAAGGACAAACTTTTTTTGACTGTGAGAGTGATCAAGCGCTCCTTGTCCAAACAGGTTGTGGAGCCTCCATCCTTGGAGATATTCAACACCTGACTGGATAAGCTCCCGAGAAATCTGCTCCCCTTCACCCTCCTCTGAGCATTTAGCTTAGACACGATGGTCTCCAGTTGCCCCTTCCCTTCTCTGTGATCCTGCAACAGCAGCACAGGGCTCAGCGCTGGTCTCATATCAGTCTCCAGTAAAGCGATCACACTGACATTTGTGGAATTAATCCTGATTTTCATCTGTATAAGCGGAGGAGAATCATGCTGGTTAGCATGAAAGCCAGTTGACGCAGGTGGAAGAATGAAAGACACTCATTGTGGTGCTTCTGTGGAACCTTGCCACATTTCTGTCCCCAGGAAGCCATGCCAACACATCACCAACTACCACGAGTCCCTGCCTTTTCCATAGCCCAGTGTTAAAATCCCTGACATTCAACGCAATTCCTTCTTTGCAAACTGGAAATCCCACAGGCCTCCTTACGTACCTTGTAGCCTTTGAAGGACTAAGGAACGGATTTTTTTCAGAGTGTAAAAGTATAAAATGTCTTCAAATATACCCGATGAAAAAAACTGCGTCAAGTCCGCTCCTGACAACCTCTTCCAGGACCCTCAATCACACTGTGCTGCCGTGCTGGCCATTCTGAGTGCAGGATCACAATCCAATGTGCCTCCTGAATCATCTGGAAGCCTTCCTTTAAGATCACAGTATTGTAACTGAGGAGGTGAAAGGCAATGGACGCTCCTTCTGCCTGCTAGGCTGCTACCCGTCTGAGTCCCTCATAGGATGTTAGATCTGTCCAGCCTTAATTTATGCAGATTTCCCTAGAGGGTCTGGTTGTTAGCTTGCACGTTATTGACTTCTGTACAGGCAGCCAGCATGGAAGCTCCCAGCAGATGTCCCTAGGGTAGCTGCAAGGGAATCAGAGGGTGCAAGGGTTAAATCTCCCCGGATCTGCAGGGCAACGGGCCTCACCTCTGCACTAAGAGATCACTAGGAAACTGTTTCCTGCCCACTAGGCAGGAATAACTCATGCAAGGGATGAATGGCCCCAAGATACAGCTGAGGATCTGACGTGAATTGAGAGAAGCCAGGAATTTCCTGACCTCCCTGTCTCACTCCTCCCAGCATGGCCTGAGCTCACAGGAAGGAGAGAGGCAAGCTCATCTCTGAATCTTGCTCTCTTCATTGTTTGGGTCTGTGTAGCCTCAGCTGGTTTGGAGGAGAAAATGTTCTGGGAACTTCTCATCAGATACAGCTCTCTTGATAGACAGTTAGAGATAAACCTTTCTGCTTTTTTTCTTTTCTGCAAAAGTTCAAGATAATGACATTGCCACAGAAAAATGCTTTCCTATTGCTCTGCAAATGGTCGGCTTCACCCTTCAACTGCTTTCTGTCATGGCAGTTCTAAAAGAGGTTTGCCTGGGAAAAAACAGACAGCAAAGGTCTTGATCTCCAAGCTGTTATTCTGCAACTGAATCCAGTCGTGTTGACCTTCACTTTCAGACAGAAGCTGCATACAACACAGAAGCTTGGTAAAGGCACGCATGGATCTCCATTGGGATGACCAGGGTCCTGGGAACCAACGAGACACCGATCACTGGCAAATTTTTAAGCTGAAAGAGGGGAGATTGAGATGAGATCTTAGGGAGAAATGTTTCCCTGTGAGGGTGGGGAGGCCCTGGCCCAGGTTGCCCAGAGCAGTGGTGGCTGCTCCATCCCATGGAGGTGTTCAAGGCCACGTTGGATAGGGCTTGGAGCAACCTGATCCAGTGGGAGGTGTCCCTGCCCATGGCAGGAGGGTGGAACTGGATGGACCTTGAGATGCCTTCCAGACCAAATCATTCTATGAATCAATGAAATGCGGTAGGTATTATGCACAATGCGTCATCCATGAAAAACTGTTCACACTGGCTTCCATCACTGACCCAGTCCCTTGGAAAAAGAGGATGTGGCCAGGTAGCCAAGCCTTGCGCATGGGAGCAGCAGCTGATGGCCAGACAGGCTGTCCTCTGAGGTCTAAACCAGCACTGACTTACAACACTGAGGTATGAATCTCTCCCTAGACACCCAGCTTTCAGACAGCTCCAGTGAAGAGAGCTAATCCGCATGGCAGGAGGCTGCCTACAGCAGGCAGTGAATCGCAGCGCAGACACCCCTCAGCTATCAATGATCCAAACTGACTGTGTCTACACAAGGCCAACTGTCAACACGTTTCCTCATGTCCCACAGAGGCCAAGCAGCACAAGAATGGCCTGTCTAGCGGTGTCTGGCTTTGGCTAATGAAGCCAGAACTTGGGAGGCAGAACTCCGTTGTGCTGTGCTGATAGGGCTACACCACTTCCAGCTCTCGCGCAGGCTCGGTCAGGGGCAATTCAGGGCTCTCTGCACGGCTGCTGCACTAAGCAGTGTAACTGTGCTCTAAGGACCACCCCAGAACTTCAGCCCACGGCTTCCTGACAGGAGATAAAACACTGCAGAGGCGTCCACATGGTCAGCTTTTACTCATCTTCTAGTTCTGTTTCATTCCAAACTCATTCCACGGCAACATGTTTGCTTACATGACGACAAAGCTTACCAAAACGAGTTTGCAGGACAAGAAGGTTAAAGGATTGCTGAAGAGTTCAAGAAGTTATCATAAACTCAGTGCAGGACCCCTTTCTCATCAGTAGATTTCTACGAGTTAAATCAATGAGCGGCAAGTCCCTCTTTCACCCATCTCTTCACAACTCCTGGAAAGCCAGTGGAAGGTGGCAGGCTGCACAAAGACAGCACACTGGGCCAAACCTTCGTCTGATGCAATCAGATAAACTCTCCTGATGTCAGCAGAGGTGGGCTCATTTACATGCTGGTGTCTAACTCCGGATGATTGAGTGCAGAAATGCTTTGCTGGGAAAGGGCAATCTCTCATTTGATCCTAAGTATCATCAATCATGAGATGCAGATAACAAGCTAGCTGAGTACATGTAAATTGTTCTCTGATCTGGAAAGCCCTCTGACACTCCACGGCCATTACCAGTGGCCGGTTACAGCTCTAGCTGGACAGGAATAGCTGCTTCTCTTTTGGCAGATCCACATCCTCTGCCTCTCCCATGTCGATTAGATAAAAATAAGCTGTTTATACTTTAATTCTTTGTTTTCCTGAAGAGCTGTAGGTCAGGAAGATAATGATCAATAAACTCAGTTAGCAGCACAGTTTTTATTTTTGCTAACCGAGGAACCAGAGGAATATGAAGAGTAGTAATGGGCTCATCCACATTTCCAAAAGCAATTGGTGACTGCAAGTACTATTTCTGAATGCAGCATTTCTTGAATATCAGATCCTTGTACACATATCGGATGCTGGGACACTCCACATTGTTCTAGTTCTGAAAATCTTGGCCTGAATGTTTACCTTCACAGAGAACACCTTCAAACCCAAGTCCCTGTGGTGCTGCTCTGTGCAAAACTGAACAGATAACACCACACTGCCACCAGAAGGGCAGGTGTCCCTCTTGGACCCTCTTTGCCCATTCCTCGCTGTCCAGTTTTGCTTATCCCTGGTGGTCTTGCTGGTATGAGAGCAATCAACCTGTGAGCTAGTTCAGGGGGATCTTCTCCTGGTGGAAAACTAACACTCAAAGGCACACCCTAGCACTGCAAGTCCAAGGGCTCACATCTGCCCCAAAAAAATAGACCTCCATGACCCAGACTAGGCTGTTCCCAGGGCCCTCACACATCAAGATGATTAAACTCTGAGATTCAGGAGAAAATAAGTCACTTTGGAGACTTTACAGCTCTTTAAAGCAGAGAGCTTCTCTGAACACACCTGACAGTTGGAAAATGTTATTACTTGATTAATCTGCAGCCTGGATAGCAACAAGGTGTTTGCATTCACACCCAACAGGACTGCTCCTGCCCATCTTACCTGCACTTGACCCCATTAGATAATACCTAACTCAGACTTCCCATCCTTCATTTTCTAAGACAAACTTCACTCACCAGTTTGGCTTCCTGATTCAAGAGGAATACACAATGGCCATTTGTTTTAACCACTTCCCTCAGAAAAGAAGGGAAAGTCCCTCTCATATGGAAAATAGTGTCAGATTTTCATTAGTGCTGGCTTTACAAGGATGATCTGTACTTTTTAACTACTGGCTTGACTTTGGTTTTCCCTAAGCTGACTGAACTATTAGCCAACTTCTAAGCTATGATGGTTTAAAAAGTAGTGTAACACATCAAATCCTCTCCCCTGCCAAGCAGAATCTACCAGGCAGAAGGTTTGTGAGGTTTTTTTCTTTGGAAACATGCAACGGATAAAGTGACTCTTCCATTTTTCTGTTTCCACCACCTTCAGACACTCTCGCTATTGCTACCGTGCTCTAATGAAATGCACATGCTGCGAGAGGGGTGCCTGGTGCTCCGCTTACAGTCGTGACAGCCCCAAAAGAAAGTCAGAGGATGAATCAGTGGGACAACCATGAACTACAAACAAAAAAGGCTCCTGTTTTCACACAGACGACAGAATAAACAATGATCAGAAGGAAACTGGAGGATGTGACACGAAAAAAAAATGTGGTTAAAGTTTGAAAAATACCAGCTTAGGCAGAGAAGTTAATTTCTAAGATCCAGAGTCAAGGCAAATACTTCACAGATGCCTTTTGAATGACACGTTAAGTTGTAGTCTCCAGTTGCTGTCTGGGTTAGACACCCCGGGATTCTTTTCAACAGAGGCGGGGAAAATTTTAGTAGCAATTTCCTACTCTCGTTAACTTATCCTGTAAAGATTCAGCTTCTGAACAGTCAAGCTCACATGATTTTCAACTAATTTGAATGGGAGGAGAATCAAGGGGCAAGGCTGGTGGTGTTCAGAGATTTGCCCTGTCACTGAAAAAGCCTCTGCACAAGCCCACGAACTGGAGCTCTGTTTCTGACTCAGGATTTGGCCTGGGCATTCAGGATGGAATTAATTTCACACAGGTTTATTTATCTAAAATTACATGTCTGGTCTACACAAGTTCCTTGGGTCGCCCCAACAACCACGGAAAGAGAGAATAGTACCTCCAGGGGAGAATTCCTCCTGTTCTAGAGAGGAAGCCAAAAAAGGACAGGGTCCAGTAAGTACCTGTGACTCACCTGTAAAGATAGTCTGGAAGCAGGAAAGGAGAGGGGAGGACCATGTTAGGTAACAAACACACCCTTCAGACCTAAACCAAGCTGGTCATTTCAGAACCTTAATCGAAAATCACACAGGTAAACCAGCCTGGCTGGGACATGGACACACGTAGTCTGCTTGTGTATCCACAAGTGCCAGCTCCAGAGAACAAGACAGATTTCTTGTGCTGGAAGCATGAAATAAGCTGACCAGAGAAAGTTGCTTCCTAAGTGCTTCCAATTCATGCTTATATCCCTACGCTGTAACACTTTGTAGCCTCTATGTATTTTGATACTGAACAATCTTGTACCATCCTAGATGACATATTCCATGGCAATGAATTACACCTTGCCTGGCATACCTTAGAGCCACTAAAACCCGCTCACCTGCTGAGATGCCCTTGAGCGAAGCATCCTGCCAGTCTCCTTTATTTCCATCTTCTTTCCACCTACAATGCAAATATCAAATCAAAATTAGCTCCAAAGTTAAACCCCAACATTTAATTGAAAATAAATCCAGAGGCCTGACTAAATCGCTGTAGAAAAACCCCATGCCTGATTTGAAACCGTGTAACCTTCGCTCCCAGGCCATGCCAACTCCTCTCAATGAAGCTCAGGGGAGACCTTATCACCATCTACCAGTACATAAAGGGTGACCATCAAGAGGATGGAGACTCCCTTTTTACGATGAATCACATGGAAAAGACAAGGGGTGGAAGTTGCTCCTGAGGGTATTCCAGCCGTATTCAAGAAGAAATAGAGAATGATTAAACACTGGAATAATCTCCAAAGGGAAGCGGTGGATTCCTCTATGCTGGACACTTTTAAGGCTCAGCTTGACAGGGTGCTGGGCCATTTAAACTATAGATCACGTATAAGGTTGGACCAGATGATCTCTAAGGTCCCTTCCAACCTGGCACTAAGTAATTCTTAAACCCCATTTTAACCTGATTTCCTAATGCATGTTGTCCATCCAGGAGAGGGGGTACATGGGAAGGAGGGGAGCTCTCCCTGGCTACTGACCCAATTATACAGTTTCAATAACATTTGATGGGGGACCTCAAAGTGCATGAAAACAGGCAACTGCTTAGAGGGGTAAGATCCTATTAACATCCCCACGGTGGAAAAAGCGGGCAGGATGAGTTCATCACTTATTAGTCATCGGAGATTCTGCAGGAGAAAGACCTGCAAAGGTGACTTCATAGACAAAAATGCTGCTTTATAACACCGCCTAGAGATGTCACAAATGCTATTTGCCATTTCGTCACTAGATGGTATTGTTCCACAGGCTATATCGGAGGGCCTCAAAGGTTAAACACGGTGTAGCAGAAGCTAGGATGACTGAAGTGACAGAGAGGCAGATTTTTGTCATGTATGTTCATGTATGCTTTCACATATGGAAGTCATTAGCAAAATTAAACCGTAACAGCTAAGGGAAAAGAGCCTTGGTGGAAATGTAGATAGTGTGACTCGGTATTGATGAACTGTGCACTTCCTCCGTGTTTGAAAGAAATTGCTGAGATAAAGAGGTGGAAAGATGTTGATATAAACCTGAATGTTTCTCTTAACAAACCTAGAGGCCCTTTATACATTTCAATCTAATCTGACACAGAATTCAAACAGCCTGACAAACTGTCCATCCACTTCAAAGTGAGAAAATCTAAATGTTAAGGAGACATTAGCTCCTCAGTTTTGAAACTGAGTGTTTACCAGTAGCCAGAAGGCAAACAGAAGATGTTTCCGTTTTCCAGCCAGGATGGGAGTCCCTTCCGTCCTCTCCACACTCACGTGAATCTGCTCTGACAGGGAGAGGCTGATTCTGTAAAGCAAATGATGCTTTGTCTTAATACCATAACCTAAAAAACATGGCAAGGTGACAAATACATAAACACAGCACTAATAGATTTTTATAGATCTTCAGAGTCCAGACCTTCCTTCTCCAAAGCTGACAGGTCTTTCAAGAGAAAAAAAAGACTAAGAAACAACAGAATTCCAATCTAAACGGCTTCCTGTCTTCATGAGTGAGTTATGTTGGGGTTATTCCCTAGCACTGACCACCTAGAATTAAATCATGCCTCTGACCTACCAGTCCAGGCTGTCCCTCCTGCCATTTTGGGGAGGCACCACCAGAGGACCACACATTCTAGCCTGGTGTCCAAAGAAATCATCTGGATTACCTGCTGAAGGTGCCTCTCCTCCACTAAGCATGGAGGGGGCCTAGAGAAACCTGACACTGCACATAACTTTTAGACGGCTAGAGGCAAGCGGAAAGAATCCCACCTCGCCACTCAGTGGGACATAGCTCAGTCCTGAGAAAAGGCAAGCAGAGATGCCATTTCTGCTCTTTTTTTTCTGGTTTGTGCATGCCTGTGTATACACGTGTGTGTTTGTGTGTGTGTGTGTTGTGCGTCTCTGCAGAATCACTGCTCTCTTTCAGGAGAGCAGACTAGATTCAATCAATCAGTGGGTATGTTGGAATGAAATTCACTTTCTGGCTACGGCTTTCCAGCCTCGGTGCTCAATCCGCTGCAGCACTGCTGCCCTAATCAAGCTGTCACCTTTATTAAACTAGGATTGTGAGATACGTTTTTTTTTTTAAGGAGAGTTTTGCTAAATAAACTCCATTCCTCCAGCGAGAACTGAACAGAGCTGTTTCTATACCTTCGTGCTCTCCTCCTCTTCCTCTTCATCACAGTCCAACCCTTGATGGGAGATCTCAGTAGGACCATTCTTCTGGATAAGGTTGCTTTCAGCTGAGCCCATTCTTTCCTTTTCCGTTGTCACTCTAACTTTCATGAGGTGGAAGCCGGTGGAGACTGACCCTACTCTCAGGTTGACAGGATCACCGTCAAAAAACAGGTCACCAGGGCTGCCAGCATCTCTAAAGCCTGGGGGCTGGTAATCTTCGGGAGTTACTACACAGGGAGAAAGAACCCACTGATGTCAGAGAAATCAAGTTCCATCTCTCCTTAATCTGATTTAGAAAGAACTAGCACATACCAGCCTCAAGTAACAATATCGACTACTAAAAATATTCTGGTTTTTTTTTCAGGAAGAAGGGAGAGAATGCAAAGGAAAAAATAAGCTGAGCAAATCTAATCAGGAAGCTCCAAGAAATAACAACTTTAGGGTGCTGAGATACCATTAACACGCTCAACTTTCTGGAGCAGAACCCAACAAATGTAGGATGCCTGTTCCTTAAAATAAGAAACAAACAAACAAAGCTGTGGAGAAAGATGTGTCCTTTTCACACTGCGTGGTTGTACTTCTCACATAGATGTTCAACCCCTTTTTAAAAAGCATCTGCATCTTTGCATGTCGGAAGGATTTACTGTTGCTCACTGTTATCACTTAACAGCTCCTATAATTTCACCTTTCTATGCTTTACTTTCTCCATAACCCTCTTGTGACAGGACAAGAAGCAGTGGTTTTAAACTAAGGGAGGGGAGATTTAGACTGGATATAAGGAAGAAATGTTTTACAATGAGGGTGGTGAAACACTGGCACAGGTTGCCCAGGGAGGTGGTGGAGGCCCCATGCCTGGAAACACTCAAGGCCAGGCTAGATGGGGTCCTGAGGAACCTGATCCAGTTGAAGATGTCCCTGCTCCTACAGGGGGTTGAACTGGATGACCTGTAAAGTTCCCTTCCAAGACAAAGCATTCTATGATTCTGTAGGGGCTCACAATTATCACAGAAGCTGATGGAAAGGGAATTTTTTCCAAGAGCACACGCTGCTCCCCACCTACCATCATTGTAGTAGAGGAGTTTCATGGTCAGGGTAATGTCGTTGGGAAGCGGGCCGAGGTTTTGCATTAACAGGTACAGTTTCCGGATCAGCAGCCTGCTGGCCTCTTTAATGTCCTCACTGCGCACTCCATTCACAAAGTTCATTTGGTTGCTACAGTCGGAAGAAGAATAACAGATTTGTTTTCCTCAGTCATGAATATTCACGATCTAACTACAAATACAGTGCGCCCACTGACTTGTTGGAACCACCAGCAATAAAGCTACAATGCCTTTATGTAATTTCCAGATAAACAGGGAAGTGAAACAGGCTCCAGGGATGGGGTGACATGGGCAAAACAACTGCTCTAAACTAAGAGGCATGGCATTTGCATTTGAACAGACTTTGTAGCTGGGGCAATGGACCTCATTATACACAAAAGTCATGACTCACTTGTTTGAACATGATTAAACTGAATCAAAGGACCATAAAAGAAGTGGCTTTCACCTAAGCAATCTCAGGAATGAGAGGAATGAGGTGAGAGTCCCATATAAAGCCGATTCATCACTGGGGCTATTTTCAAGTCCATTTTGCAGTTTGAAGAGAAGTGAATTTTATGCTCTCACTTCAATTCCACGTAAGAAAAACAAGCTCAGAAGTGCATTTTTCACAAGTGACTAAGGGGCATTCCTCTCACCTCCTTCACCCACCCAAATGTCAGCTGGCTGGTTTGAGCACGCAGTCTAGACAAGCTGAAGGGACTGCAGAAGGGGATGAATCGCCCTCTGGAGGAGTTTGTTTCTCTTGACTACGGGGGTAGGTGAGACGAGAAGCCTAGGTCAGTCAGCTACCTCGAGACGGTTAAAGATGGATTAGATGAGTCACTATGTGACTAAGGAAACTAAACTTCCTTAGCTTTCAATGGGAAGGAGTCATAAAAACATGTGGCTCTCCCATCACAAAATGATATCTCTGGGAGACTCCTGGCAGGTAGACGACACCTTACACAGACTCGATCATCTTGAACACAGTCATCCTAAACTGCTTCAAAAGCAGTAATTAATCTAAGAGAGGTGAGAGAATCCCAGGGCTCTATTTAACTGACTAAACCACTAGAAGGAACAGCTTCACTAAGACTGATTTCCCTTTCCAGCTGAAGCTTCTTGGCTTGTCATAAAAACCGAGTGGCTGTCGAACAGCTTGAATTCCCAGGGTATGCAAGGAATGGGTTGGTGGGCTCCGAAATGCCAGCAGCAAAACTCTGTGCTGAGTACACTGTGCTGTCAGATTAAACCGTGGATGTTCAGAAGTGTATGTTGAGTGAGAGCACACGTGCTGGCAATGCCTAAGGCAGAGTAAAGAGGAGGCAGACCTTCTCTTACACATCACCTTCACAAGTCTCGGGATTAGCGGACTAGAAATGAAAAGGGGAAAGGTAACAAGTAAAAAAGAGATTTTGATAGGAAAGAACAGGTCAAGTATTGGTTCAATATGGGAATAAGATTGTGAAGCTGATGAGGCAAGGCATCAAAGGTAGAGGCTGAGGAACTGAACGTCTCAGAAGGACTGGGAACCATGGCAAGCAATTCCTCCAAAATTCATCTAAAATAAAGCAGAGACCATCTAGGAGAAAGTTGCCCTTTTCCACTCAGATACAATGATGCAGATCCAGAAAATGCGTGTAACGGAATTATTACCTCAGAGTTTGCCTATGGCCATAAACCCTGCAGGTGTATAAAGGCAGCGTTATCCGCTGAAGGAGCCGATAGCAATGATGACCCAATATTCTGATTATCACTCACAACTGCAGGTACTTACCTGATCCCACGCTAGCAGTGTCAGTCACTGCGGAAACAGAACAGAGCCCAGGAATCCGTTGCCACAGGCTTTGAAGCCTCAGAGCAGAATGAGATTTTGACAGAACAGATACAAACACAACAGCAAGGTGATGTAGCTTCTTTTTGGCCTGTACCATGACACCAAGGGATGTCCATCTGGGGACTTGTTATTTCTAGGAACTAATGGCAAGAGCCATCTGATCTTTCAGATCCCAAAGGTCTCCTCTTTCCCTTAGGGTAGAGAGGACAACTGACAGCAGCTTTAAAGCAGAAACAGGGTACAGTCATCAGAACACTCCAGACTCAGACATTGTTCAGCTTTGCCCAAGAGAAAATCTTTTTGCCACATATTACAAGTGATGCAGATGTGTTTAGGGGTAGAGTGGCAAACAGCACTACAGGAATGTCGTGGAGGAGCTTCCTGAGGAGCATACAGACAGCAGAGCTCTCTTGCTATACAGGCAGGTTCCAAGGCCCTAAGATCCATCTTTCACCAAGAGCAACTGCTGAAGAAAACTAAAACTGGGTTAATTCTTTTTCTTTGCTTTGGTTGTAGCCAACAGCTTTTGATAGTGTTTATTTCAAACTACACGGGATTATGGCCACAAAACACAGCTTTAAAATGTCTAATAGACAGAGCCAAAATGATGCAAAAAGCTGCCGCTTCCTGCCAAATGTTTTGCAGCATCAACTCAGGCATCATAAGCGAAAGTTCTCTTGGGTCACCCACACAAGACCGCTCAAGTGGAATACAATGCAAATGCTCAGGGGAATAATTCTGGGTTCGGGATCGTGGTGAAAGGGATCATATCTGGAAATGCTCCCCTGGAAAGCATAAGGCTGTCTTGTGGAAGGACACTTGTTATTAGTTGAGACAGTAGCAAGTTCAACAGAAGCGCTGGTTTCTGCATCGCTACCCTGATTAGGCACCGCTTCTATAAACCATCCTGATTTCAGTTCTGGTGTGCTTTGAGTGCCTCGCCGTGCTATGTAACAGCATTTCTGCTCCTCAGCTCGGCAGTTCACATCCTGCAGGGTGAACATCCTCAACTCTGATGATATTTACAGCTGCTTAGTGACTCAGACATGCTCTAATCATACAGCGCAGTTTCTTCTCAAAGCTTCAAGAACCCAGTTTTCACTGTGTAATCCTGAGAAGTAAACCAAAACTATTACCTGCTGATGTCCATCTGGGGCACCTCATTTTTGTACTTGAATTTGAATTGATACAGTTCAGTCACTATCTGGAGATTTAATGAGAGAGGGAAAGAGAAGAAACAGATCTCTTTCAACAACCAGTGCAAAGGTGTGCATTGAACTTAGCACTGTCCTTGCACAACATTATGCCAAAGCACAGCATTACTTTAATTTAACTCTACTGTTGCTTGCACAGGCTTTGGCAAATCATCTTAACAACCACAGCTTACCTAGCAGTGAAAGAATCATAAAATAATCGCAAAAAGAATCATAAAAGAATCGTGTCCTTCCACTTCCTCTGCGGGCCTGGCTCCGCAGCCTAAATCTCTACTGCAGCTCTGTGGACAGCCAAGCATCACAACGTACGCACGTCCTCCCTTACTGAGAGGAAAAATGTGAGGCTGCATGGGTGATGCAGTGTCACAAGGAAGCCTGGCCACAAGTTCTGTACGGGGACAAGGGCCTGGAGGACTCTAATTACTAGGAAATACAAACTGTGTTGCATGGGCAAGTTTCTGAAATTCATTGGTCTCGGATGTTTTTTACAAAAACCAGTTGATTTTCCGTTTAAAAGGGCAGGATTTGCTATGATTTTAGAGAATAAAATAATGAGGAAGAGCAGACTGCTTCACCACAAGAGAAAGGACTTATTGTAGTCCAATTCCATGCCTATAATTCACATTTTCCAGAGGCAATGAGGTTGAATAGTAGGACTTCAGCTGAGCCCTTAACTTTGAGCCTTCCTTAGAAATCTCAGCCTCTGTGTGGATTAAACTCTTCCTCCCTCCACAGATGCTGAGGTGCGACGCAGAAGAACTGCAATCAGGTCAGTAAAGAACCTGCAGCCGTTCTCTGTGTCTGCTCTGCCGAGACAGCAGGGATACAGAACCTCGCTTATACCTCACACTACACTAGATGTAGACAAAGTAGAAACATAACTACACAAACATCCCAGATCTGAAGTGACTGCTAACTTCTGTCCTAAACTTCTCTGCAAAAAAAAAAAAGAACCCAGGTCTCTTGTCACCACTGCAGTTATAAAAGTGGTTTGTAAAAGAATGATTTTGAATTTCCCATTTTTTTCTCTTCAGGAAAGAAAACCAAAACCAGGAACATGCCCATTAGTTGGCTGTTAACATCCCTGGGCCCTCAGCCTAGTGCCTGGCAGGAGCATTTGATCACAATCCAGCTCACTGAGCTGTCATTCTTGAGAGAATGCAGAAGAAGAGAAACAGGGTCACCAAGCAGTTATGTCAGAGGAGAATTTAAATTTACAAGACCACTCTGAATACAAATCTACTCACCCATGCCTTCAGCTGCCTCAAAGATTAATTAAGATTCTTTCTTACCTCCGGTTCCTCGGGATTGGTGTAAATCTGTTATAAGAAAGCACAGTGAAGGCATTCTCCCCTTGGGTAATTTGAATCAGTGAAAAGTGACTAAACAATGATATTTTCACGTTACAGCAAAGATTGTACTATCTTTAGCATGGGATCAGAGAAAGGAACGGCTGAGAAACAGCTTCCTCTATCAGCAGTCGATACTTACCACTTCAAAGACAGGTAGAAGACACTCGTCTCTGTCATTGTGGAGGAATGAGGTTCATTCCCATTCCAGCCCTCACAGGCAACTGTTGATCCTTGCAATTTAACTACTTGGATTATGCACGGAACAGACCCATAGCATACCTGTACTTCACCATGAGAGGGGTGAGACACTGGCACAGGTTGCCCAGGGAAGTTGTGGCTGCCCCATCCCTGGAGGTGTTCCAGGCCAGGTTGGATGGGGCTTGGGCAGCCTGAGCCAGTGGGAGGTGTCCCTGCCCATGGCAGGAGGGTTGGAACTGGATGATCTTTAAGGTCTCTTCCAACCCTAACTATTCTATGATAGCTCTCTGTGCTTTACAGAGAACCAGGGCAAAAAACTCACTATGTAACGCCAGCGTGTGGTTTCATACTCTTCTGGCAAAGGGAAATAGAAAAGAGACAGCAGCTTCCAAGGGGGGAGGCAAGAGTTTGAAAGAAGCAACGATAGGAAGCTCATGAAAGCACTTCTAGGAGTTTAAGGACACATGTAAGGCCTCAGGGTCAGAAGTCTGTCATACTGAGTAGGTTATATTCACCGTATGTAAGAAAGGGCACTGCTCTTTAAAAACTACATGCATTTTGACTTCCTCTTAAAAAAGGCACCAATGGGATGACACAACCTTGACTCCTCATCTCTTTCGAGCAGGGAGGGGGGGAAAAAAACCACTTTGTGTTCATATACTTACTGCTAGGACAGCAACGTGTAACTAAGGAGGGAAAAATAAAACAAAATCAGAGTCTAACACTAGCGGGCAAGGAAAAGACAGACAATCACAAACGAGCTGCCTGCGTACAGTGAGGGAACGGGGACACGCAACAAACGGTGCTTTAAGAACCTTCCTGCAGTCTTCACAGCACAGCATCAGCAACATCTAGTGGCCAGTGTGCTTGGCTTTACTGCAGTTTCCCAGGAAAACAACTGCGCACTCAGAGCTCTCTCTCGGGATTCTCATTCAAACAAATAAATTTAAACAAGATTTAAACAAATCTCCAAAGGTGGCGCCAATTTAAAACTCCTTTACAAGAGTGCCCATCCCTACTGAAGACTAATACTTGCTCTCTGCTATTGAACTCCCCAAAGATATTTGATTTATCTTATAGCATGGGACTACTCTTGAAAACAATCCTAGAAAATATATTAAATTGCTCGTTTTTTTCCTTAATCCTTGTCAAATAACAGGTTAATTTATGTCTCTTGAATAGCAGAGGACTAAATACCACCTAGACCTATCGACAATTGATAAAATGAGTTCACAATGTTCAGAAGTCTCTCACGCACGCTGACGGTTGTACTGATGTAAGGAGCCCATCTGATCATCAGTGCCAAAGCTAACAGCGCTTCACCTGCCCCAACTGAGAGTTGGATTGATGAGCAGTGCTGACAGAGACGACAACAGTTGGGAATGTTTCCTGCATAGAGCAGTGTTTATTTGAGAATCAGCCAGGAATGTGATCACTTTCTGACTGATTCTGTCCTGGAACCAGTTCTATACCTTACTTGATGGATGACTTTGCCAAACCAGTAATAAATTCTGAACCCAAGAGGAAATTCTAGGAGGGTTAGAGAGGATGATGAGGGGATGAAAATGAAGGAAAGCAGAAGCGCTTTCTCTCTCAAGAAAGCAGGCATGGAGATCAAGAGCTCAGTTCTGACTGGCAGTGTCTCTATCCAGACAGTAGAGAACACAAATGTAGAACGCAGAACTATGGGAAATCCACGTTGGGCTGCAAATTCATTCACACACCATATACAGGCAAGCCCAGAGAGCAACGGCAGCCAATATTTGGGCTCAAGGAATAAAACCCCAAATCTCATGTATACATACTCAGGGATAGGTCTTGCCCCTACCCCACAGCTGCAAATGTGTATAGTGTGCATGCCAGATCACTACAAAAACATAAAGCAGGAAAGGGAAGACACTTTTGTCCATACTTTATGAAAATATACGAAACATCATGAAAAAAAAACATGAAAAAACTTACATACTGCCTATCCAAAGCATCAAAACAACCTTGGATCCTGCCAGGGAAAAACATGTTAGTATATATACCAGTAATATTTAACTCCTGATCTGTAAACACACACATCAGTTACAGTTCAAAGTGCACTTTTTCTGGAATTAAAACAGCTAGTAACATTTTGGGCTTGTGAAGTCCTTTTCAGGTCAACAGTTATAAAGGTACTTCCCTCCCATCTGTGTGTTGTTTATACTTCTGGGGCCATCTCCTGTCAGCCTGCAGCCAACTTAAATCCTGACAAAGACAAGGATTCACGGCCTCAGGCTGGCTCCAAGTGCTCTAGTTCTGCTCTCCAGCTTGCTCTCCCATGGCTCTTGTCCCATTGGCCTGTAGAGAGCTTGGCTGGAACTTCAAGCTGAGCACAGCCTGACATGTCTGGTCTTGTAAATGCTTTGTTATCTGATGCAGAGTTTACAGCTATGGACATTCTTAAAGCAGTAAATATTATTTAAGGTAGCAATGGTCAGATATTTACTCTGAGCCAAAGGATGTGCAGCTAGGTATCTCCTCAGCACATCAAAATCTACTTTCTGCTTGCTGGGAACCTGCCAGCTCTGAAATACACCCTAAATACCACACAAGACAGTGGGAGGTGTTCAGACACAGTATCCAGAGAGATAAAATATTGTACATACTTAAAAGAACAAGCTACGAGAGTCTCCATAAAAGTGAAAAGAGAAAACAGTAAACAACAACAGAATTGATCTCATGATTTTCCTGCCTCTCTCTCCGTACCTACGCTGCCTGGGTGTTGTCTGGGGCCTGACCATGACCTCACTACAGCTGACACTTCAACAGACCTTGAACTCACATGATTCTGGTCAGCTAATTCTGTCTTGCTTACGCACAGGGCCAAGCACACACGCTGCAGCAGTGGGAGCCGGACTGGCATAGCCGGTAGTATTGGGTATAATGTTTTCAAATTCAGGAAGGAGAAGAATGCAAAGGGTAGATGTCTTGCTATTCAGCACAATCTTGTCTTAGTTTCGCTGTTACTCACTTACCACTTGACTATCTGCAATGATCCCAGACAGCTTTTATCTTCACGGAGAATTTTTAGACAGAGGTCTGCAAAACCAGATTTAGCACAGTTACAACCCTTATCACAGCTGCCGGGCAAACACTGAAACTAGGCCAGCCACCCTCTGACTTCTGGATAAAATGCTTTATCTGGAGGTCCTTCCTGAGCGGAAATGTTGGGTTTCCACATAGCCCCAGGTGTGCTGACACAAGCTTATTGTTGCAATTTCAAATGTCATGACTCTTCTCAGATGCTCTGGGCTCTCCCAGAAGTGCTCGTTATGGCTTCATTTCAGTATACCAGCAGCTTCCCTCCTCTCCTCCCTCCTTTCTGCTCCCACCTATTCCCCAGTCCCTAACAACACCTTCACTTCTGCATTCGGACTTCACACCAGCAGCTTCAATCCTCATCTCCCTCCTCTTCTCTGCTCCCACCTATTCCCCAGTCCCTTACAACACCTTCACTTCTGCATTCAGACTTCACCAACATCCGTACATTGTACACGACTGTGCACAGAATAAACTGCTTCTGTTAAGCTTTTCCACACTATTCCTTCTGCCTCTATTTTCAAGCGTTCAGAAAGAGGAAACCCACAAGAATGAAGAGGTGAATTAATAACACCTCAGGATTCAACCAAAGAGCACTCAAAGGCAAGAGCAGGCCAGACATTAACATTCTTGATCAAATAGGCACTTGAAAGACCTGACGTTTGATTAGAAAGAGTAGTGTCTTTTTAAGCCTAGGTGATCAAGAGCCAATTTGGGATTCCCTGGGCCCTCAACCAATCCACAAAGCACACATGACCACATTTCAGGACAGCTAACTGTATAGGTAAGAACATGGAAGCAGACTGGAATGCATGGAAAGACATTTCACATCCTACCAACACATCTTGGACTAACATAAAGTTGCTGATGAATCAAAGTATCATTAATTCTTGTGATACTACAATAAGACTTTGGTTCTTCTTTTTTTTTTTCCTTAAAGTTACATGAGAAAAATTTCACAGAGAAAATAAACCAAATGAAAACCCAAACAAATCTAATTTCAGTCTGCAAGGAAAGCTCAAAATGTGAGCCTCCAGGGCTCAATTGCCCAATGGCAAACAAAATACACCAAACAGAGCTAATTTTTAAATACTTACTGATTTTTAAGTAAGTATTTAAGCAGGGCACCCTGCTGCCCCTGGGGCCTGGCAATACTGAGGAATGATTATAGACCAAAAGAAACACTGTCAGAAAAGCCATGAGTTGCCAAGAGCTCTAGGTTGTCTCTGTGCTCTCCATCTATCTGATGCAGAAGCACTGTCTGCATCCAGATTCAGGAAGGCCCGTCAGCTAACTTCCCAGTAAATGGAACTGATATATCTGAGCACCTGGAAGCTAGCAGAAAAAACAGATAGTAGCTGAAACAGAGCAAGTAGGTTTAAGAATTCAGCACAAACTGATAGTGTTACCATCCAAATAGCGAGTTCCATAAGAGCTCTCTGGGAAGAGCCCTCTCATGTACGTGATACAGGACACGGAGGTGGCCAGGAGCCTTTTTACCAGCACTGCAGACTGCTGCTCCGTAGTGATTTTGTCGGGGAACAACAGTGATTCCTGAAAAAGAAGGGCAAAGTCAAAAATAGCATTGTTCTAGGTTAACACAGGGAACATAGAATCACAGAATAGTTTGGGTTGGAAGGGACCGTAAAGATCATCTAGTTCCAAACCCCCTGCCATGGGAAGGGACATCTCCCACTGGATCAGGCTGCCCAAGGCCCATCCAACCTGGCCTGGAACCTCTCCAGGGATGGGGCAGCCACAACTTCTCTGGGCAACCTGGGCCAGGGCCTCATCCCTCTCATGGGGAAGAAATTCTTCCTAATGTCCAGTCTAAATCTGCCCCTCTCCAGTTTATACCCATTGCTCCATGTCCTGTCACTCCAAGCCTTTGTGAACACTCCCTCTCCAGCTTTCTTGTAGGCCTCCTTCAGGTACTGGAAGGTCGCTATAAGGTCTCCTTGGAGCCTTCTCTTCTCCAGGCTGAACAACCCCAACTCTCTCAGCCTGTCCTCGTAGCAAAGGTGCTGCAGCCCTCTGATCATCCTTGTAGCCTCCTCTGGACCTGTTCCAACAGCTCCATATCCTTCTTATGTTGAGGATTCCAGAACTGGACACAGGACTCACAAGATGAAGTCTCACAAGAGAGGAACAGAGGGGCAGAATCACCTCCTTCAACCAGCTGGCCACGCTGCTTTTGACGCAGCCCAGGGTATGGTATGTATATAGATATCACTGTCAGCAGGTGGAAAGAGAGGTCAACAGCCGAGTTTAACATTTCTCTGGTCTTCATACTACACAGAGAGGACTCAGCTCTAGCAGAGGTGGGACTGAATGTTTTAAGTATAGTTATCAATGGCTCCAGCATGATTCACTCACACATTAGTTATTCCTTCCCCTTTTATCATGGCTGAGCGCTCCCACTCCCTCCGCTGCACCGAGGCTGGTTCTTAACAACCACCCTTAGAAAAGGGGGTGTACGGCCTCCTACCAGCTCGGTGCTACAGAGTTAACGGCAGAGTTGTGCCGGTGTGGCAGAGCCTTTGTTGAGATCTGACAGCAGACGGAGCCTCCCAGCGCCAAACACAGGCCGAATGTCTTCAGGGTGGTTTTAAGTCAGAGTCACACACCTGCGACTGGAGCAGACACTGTGTGACTTCAATGTGAACCATCTCAGCAGAAAGCACGCTGAATTTAAGTCCTCTATTCATGCTTTGCTTTCCTCCTGCTAATAAAGCCCTTCGTGCACCTAATGAACCTTCATTTATTTAGTCAAATACACCTCAAAGCTCTGTGCTGTACTCACTAATAATAATCCAACCAAGAACAGAGCAGACAGCAAAAAGCATTCCCACGTCACCGGGTGAAGGCGTGCCAGATATAAAATTAGGAGTTAAGATTGTTAGAACCATCAGATTTCAAGGTTTTTACCTTAGAGGGCTTTTTCTTGGGCCTGGTCTGTAAAAGCTGACAAGTGGCCATCTTGTCTCCCAAAGGCCTTCCTTCCACCTGTCATTAAAACCTGGGGGAGGGGAGGGGAGGGAAGACATGAAACACCTGGAAAATACAGAGACATTCCTAATTCTCCTCTTCCTGAAGCTAACAATAAGACTTTTTTTTCAGCCTTATTCAGGTCTGAAAGCTAATTGCCAGCCAGGAAAGCTAAAGAAAAGCAAAGCAAACCAAAGAGACTCCACAGTGCTGTGGGTCTGCAGAGCAGGAAAATCCTCTATTCCCTGGGAAACAATCAATAGTGTTTGAAATTCACAGCCATGACTGCACCTGGTGTCAGCCGGCGCCGCTTCAAAATGCATTTCTCGTATTGCAAACCACCAATGTTAATTCCTGCAACCGTTAAAAAGCGCAAAGGGGGAACGAGAAAGAATGGGAAGTCTGCCAAAAGCAGCCAATAATTTAGCAAGGGTAAGTAGGAGAGGCGCTAACATCAATCCTGGTCAGAATAAAGGAATGATTCTTCAGGGATACCTTGAAAGGGAGGAAATAAAAGGGAAGAAAGAAGAGAGCAAAGTCCATATTGTTTCCATGAAAGCGGGCCCTGTTAGACGAGTCTGGATTAAAGAAGAAAATCTTCCTACGAGAATGGAAAAGCTGATTGAGAAAAACAATAATGTGGACTCTACAAGTTGTGCACTTCAGGGAGGTGCTTAACTTAGCACCGGCTGACAACTTGATTAAAAACTTCCATTAGATGGCATTAACAAGGCATGAGCTACCCGGTTTGAAGAACGTCTTGCTGGGAGATCCCCACACACAGTTGCTAACGAGGAGCCCTTAACGAGAGGAACCACCACACACAGGTCCCCGAAGAAGCCTTGTCTGCAGCCAGTCAATATTTCTATTAACAACCTAAATAATAACATCGAGATGGTGGGTTGATTTAATCCGTGGCAGAATGCAGCGAGCAGCACGCTTTTATCAAAACACTTGATCTAATCTTGTTCTGCATTTGTACCTTTCCAGCTTTTCTTTCCATGAAGGCCTCATTTCCATTAGCTGTCAGTCATTAAGTCATGTTGATTGGAACATGTTGTCAGCTTTTATGCTAAATTTAGCGCTTCATTTATTAATGAGGATGGATTACAGCTATGAAAGTATATTTAAACAAATATACACCTGCAAAATGTTGAAGATGTTAAATATTTTCAGAAAGGATTTTATTTTTACTCATGATTGGCACAGCGCTGCGAACAGGGCTGGAATGCAATTAAAGCCAACAAAAGCATTATTCCGACATGAGGTTATTAGCTAAATAAAGCTGATTTAAATGAGCCAGAGATAAGAAAATGTGTTTTCTGCAACATGCTGCATCTACAATTTATGTAGTGTGCAAGGAAACATTGCTGAGACTGAGCTTCTCTCTCTGAGCAGCCTGGTTTGGAGCAGGCTGCCCTCCAGCCTTGCCCTCTCACCTTGGCCAAACCTGGGCTTGCTCTGGGACTGGGATAGGAGAGAAGGTGTCCCAGCTTCCCAGGGGTCCCTGAGGTGGGGGTGGTGGTCCTTAAAGCTGGGGAGGGTGGAGGGGAGCCCTGAGGAGCAGGAAGGGGGCTGAGATCTGCTGCTTAAAGGGCACCTGAGGTGTCTCTGTGGCACTTAGAGGGTCCCTGAGGCAGGAGAAGACCCTGAAAGAGGGTGTCAGTGATGGGTGGGGGGTGTCTCCTGAAGCAGGAGGGGTCCCTGAGGGGTCGTGGAGGTATCTCTCTGAAGCTTAGAGGGTCCCTGAGGCAGGGGGTGGTCCCTGAGGTGGAGAAAAGGGGGTCCCTGAGAAGCACGAGGTCCCCGAGGCATGGGATGGGGTCCCTGAAGTGGGGATGGGCTGAGGCTGGGGGTGTCACTGAGGTGGGGGGTCCCCTGAGGCACCAGGAGCAGGTTTTACATCACTCCGAGCCAGAAAACAAGCTCTTAGAATATTTTGATGCCTCTCTAGGGAAAGGGAGACAACACCATTGCTTAAATTAAAGGCATCGGGGACTCCGTAAGAGGCAGATGATTTTGGAGCCAGTGTCACAGTCCAGATCAGGAAGGCGGAGTCTCTATTTCGCCAGTAACTTATCCACAGAATAACTCTGATAAACCATTTAGAATCATGGAATCATTAGGGTTGGAAAAGCCCTCTCAGCTCACCCAGTGCAACCATCAGCCCAGCCCCACAGTGCCAACTGAACCCTGTCCCCAAGTACCACGGCCGCACGATTTTTGAACCCCTCCAGGGATGGAGACTTCCCCACTGCCCTGCACAGCCTCTGCCAGGGCTTCAGGGCTCTGTCAGTGAAAGAATTTTTCCCAGTATCCAACCTAAACCTCTCCTGCAGCAACATGAGGCCATTTCCTCTCATCCCATCACTTGTTGCTTGGGAGAAGAGAGGAGCATCCACCTCACCACAGCCTCCTTTCCAGGAGCTGCAGAGAGCGATGAGGTCTCTCCTCAACTTCCTCTTCTCCAGACTAAACAGCCTCAGATCCCTCAGCCGCTCCCAGAACCCATGGGCTCCAGACCCTTCCCCAGTTCCATTCTCTTGTCTGGACACACTCCAGTCCCCTAATGTCCTTCTTAGAGTGAGGGGCCCAAAACTGAACCCAGGATTCAAGGCTCAGCCTCACTTTTGCCGAGTACAGGGGACGATCCCTTCCCTACTCCTGCTGGCTATATTATTTCTTCCCCTTTCTTGGCATTTTGTCATTCTGCGGATCAGGAAATGTGTATTTTCCTTCTTATCTCTTCCCTGTTATTATCCTGCTTCAGGGGATGCTGGTGGGAACAGCCCCTGGCACCCTCAGCTCCAGAATATTCATTTTGGCTGGTTATGATAGTTGTCCTGGCTGGTAGGGGAGCACATGGTGTTTTCCGAGTGCTTGTGCTTTTCTGGTCCAGTTTTTGATCTCCTTCCAAAACCCTTTTCCCTAGTTCACACGACAACAGCTGCTGGGGAGCTCCTCCCAGAAGGAGGGGAGAAGGCATCGCTGAGTTTTCTGGAATAACTTCACAACATCAAAACAGCCTAAGATTGGTGCTTCTGCCGCCCGAGAAAGGCTTGGGAGGTGGGAACCGTTGGTGGGACGTGCTCAGGGCTCTGTGGGATCATGTTGACCTCCTGCTTGCCTTGGTGGAGATCCAGTGCTACCTGGAAGCTTTGGCAGTCGGGTCGCTTTTTGCCTTGCAGCTGGGAGAGGTGCCACATACTGAGTCGTAAACCAATCAACATGACTGCGTGGCAGGGGCAACAGGTTGCCGCTCAGGAAAAACATCTGTTAGAAGACCTGGAAATACCCCTTGCAAGAAGAGAAACTGAGACCCTCTTTCAAGAGCAGCCTGAGACTGGGAACCAGTATTTGGAAGACCCTTTGCTTCGGAGTTACTTGAAAACACATCTTCCTCCCAAGGTCTGGCATGCATGTTTGTGTTTCCCTACATAAGCACTGCAGCTCTGGCTAAGTCACTGTTTTGGACCGTGAACTGAATGTTTCTGAGCCCAATTGTGGCTTCAGGCATTTAACTGGGATGGGGGGGGATGGAATTTATGAGCATTCTTTAAATATTGTTTTCTTTGAATAATGTTTAGGGTGGAAAATCCTGTCAGGACATAAATAGAAGGTGGCTTAGTGGTGTCCTGGGATTGCTCTGGGTGTAGGAACAAGAGTGGTGGTTTGAAATCGTCAGTGCAGGTGTTTGCTGACCGGTCATCTCTAGAAAAAGAAAAAAACTGATCTCTTACCTTGGAAGTAAACACAGTCATCTGGATGACCTTGCTTGTTCCTAAGGCTGAGTGTGGTCAGGGTGTGAGCCCACAGCCGAGCGCTCTGGTGGTGGTTTTCTTTAGCAGATGTGGACGAGGGGAATGGACTTCACCTGCCATAGTTTGAGTTCACTGTCGTGGGCTGACCAAGAGACCTGTTGGTTAAACTCATATTTTTACGTCCACAAAACCTACCAGTTTTAAGGTTCTTGTGTTTCAGGTGTCAGTGAGGTCCACGAACCCTGGATTCTTAGTTTATTCCTCTAAAATGATCTTCAAATGTTTGAGATGTAATAAGCATTGGAGGCAGCACAGGAGAGCAGCGTAAGCTCTATCAGCTGACAGGGTTCTCTTGCATGTTTTGGGCTTCGTTAGTGATTTTCAACACTGTCACCACTCATCTGAAGGCAGCCTGGCTGGTCTGAGGATGGAGACTTCCATTATTACTAACGGGGCAGCTTGTGTTGGATCCTCATCACACACGCTGAACAGATGAAAGAATCAGTCACAGGGGATGGCATTTAATGAAAATTCAATACAGGGGAGGTGAAGAACAAGAAGCGGTGTTTGTATTTCATCAACAGCAAATTGATGTGGTTTAGAATTACACCATTTCAGGTGCAGCAGCTATGGCATTCATCTCCACAATTGTTATACTGAGGCATCTCTTGAGGGGGTAAAGAACAGCCGAAAATATTCCTCTGATGAAAGATGAGGTCTTTCTGTGACCATCATTATAGTCTTGGATGTAGTTATGCTAATGAGGGTCCACCTGTGCTGGAGAGTGACTCCACCTGGCCCAGTTTTAATCACCTTTAAGTCCGGTAATTGAAGCCTAGGTGACTGCATTAGGCTATGGCCACAGGGAGTGGAGAGCGCTTGCAGCAGGCAATTCCTGTCACCTTAACATAGGTATCGGAGAGAGCTGGAATTAATCATTTCTCTATGGTTGCCGGTTTCCCTCCATTGACTGTGGACTCTGTCCCAGTCAGCCAAGCTTGGCTGAAATGAGGACTCATGAATCCTTACCAAGGCCTGTTCAGGAAGCTGGTTGCAGGGTGGAAATCTGAATCTATGTTCCTGGCTGATGCTCAAATGATTGTTCCATCCCTCCTTTTCTAATCTGATAGGCAGGTAAGTCCAGAGCAAAGTGCAAGTTTTCAGACGAAGGCTTTCCACTTTTGGCACCTTTCCCCTGGCATTTTTATCCAGCAATACCTCAAGTGGCTGAGGTTAGAAGGACCTCTGGAGATCAAGTCCTGCAACTCTGCTGCCCGTGTGCATCTGTGCAGTTCTCAGCCCTAATACAAAAGCTCTTCTGTCTTTTGTAAAATACAGAGGTGCTGCCAGAACTTAAAAAAATTATTCTGAAAAATAAAAAGGTGATAGCTGAGTGCCGTTGTGCCAGCAGAGGCTGGGAAACAAGCTGTCCTGCTCCGTTACAGATGCATGGAAGGGCCGAGTGGCAAGAGACCACCAGCACCACAGAACAATATAGTTAGTCCTCTGCCTTTCCAGCTAGGACTGTGGCTCCTTGCCTTCCAGGGTTGTGCTAAAGGGCTGTTCTCATTGCCCCACAGGTACTGGAGGAGGTGAATCAAGATCTGGAGAGATTTGGAAACCGTCTGCTAACCGAGATCACAACTCTCGGATGGGAATGCGAGTTGAACCCCCCTGTGTTTCAGCAGTATGATGCCTGGGGGCAGCGGGTGGATCGCATCCTCACCTCCTCAGCCTGGAAGAGGATAAAGGAGGTCGCAGCAGAAGAAGGGTTGATTGCTGCGGCCTACGAGAGGAGATATGCTAACTGGAGGTAATTGGGGGAGAGTGGGAATGACTTGGTGCTTGTTGGTTATTCTCAGCAAGGTGTATTCAGCATCCTGTAGGACTGAACTTCTTGTTGTATAACGAGTAACAGATGATGCATGGGCAGAAGCACACCTCTTGCTGTACTGAACAGCAGTGCCTGTCTGCTGTGATGTTCTGCACCGGCAATGATAAGCCGTAACTAATGGCCAACAGTTGATCATAATACGCTTTGATGTCACGTTCCTGATTCCAGGGCCCGGCAGCTCCCTGCCCTGCTCCAGCTTTACACGCACTAGTGGTTACACGGCTGAAGAGCTGGGAGTTTATTTGCATTGTCACTGTATGCCAGCCTCTGGAGACGGAACCACATTTCTTATTTTTAACAACTGCACTTAACATACCCCATCTGGTGAGCAATGCCTTCCATCCAGCCCCGCAGTGCCAGTCCCTCTGGGACTGAGAAACTTGACTGCTCCTCTTCTCTCTTCCTGACTGAAACATGTTTTGCCCTCTCAAAAATGAGCAGTCTGTTCTCACCTATTTTGGCTGTATTTTGTTCCTCTCTTCCTAGTCAAGATGTTTTATTCTCCTGCTGTTGAACTGCTGCGTAGCCTGTCTGTTTTCCCTCTCTCTCTTTCCTAGCCGTCTGCACCAGGCTGCCAAACTGTACTTATTCTCAAGCTGCTCTGGAATTTTCGGCTGTCCACTGGCCATGACTGATGGAGCAGCCAAAGTCATTGAGGTACGAGCTCAGCTGGTCTCCAAGCACACAGCCCGCGTCCTGGCAGCACTGGTTAGGCACCAGAGCACTGGCCGAGGATGGAGGAGAGCTGATCTGCCATCTGGCTCTGGGCATGGCCCTTCCTTGTGCTGTGATTCAGCTCCATCACCCACTGCCTTTCTCCTTTACTTACGAAGTCTTTCCATCCAGGCTAGGTTTTATGTTTACTTGCAACACTGTACTGCACATAAAACCTGTGGCATTGCAGGTAGCTGGAAAGGTGTTCCATATATTTTTACTATGAGAGAGTTAGTTTGTTTTCCTGTTTCTTGTGTGGAGCAGCAGTTAAAGGCGTTGAGCCAGATCTATACCCGATATGCATTAACCAAGCTAGCAAGACTTTCTGCAAACCTGGCTCTGCATCTTAGCAACACCCTTTGCACTGTGTCAGTGCACCTTGGCACATGTGCTGTTTCAAAAACTCTCTGTCCAGACAACTGGCAGTGCAGAAATCCAAGGTGGGCAGGGATGCTCAGCACTCTCCTTTCCATCCTCTGCCTGTACCTTCTGTCTGTGCTGCGCTCCGGCAACCGTGCGGGAACTGTGCAGTTTCACAGGCTCTCAGCAGTACATGCAGATGTGCCGCAGGGCAGCACGTTTGATGCCCTGCCTGCCAGCTTGCAGGCCATCTGTGTTAGTTAAAGCTGCTGTCTTGTTCCATCTACTGAGTTATGATCAACCTTTTTTTCTCTTCCTTCCTCCTAAACAGTCCCTAGGTATTCCTGAGTCTCTGAAAAATGCTTTTGACCATCTGACATCCTGTGACCCCAAGAAGTTCTGGACCTCTGGCCAGTGGATGACAGAGCGCAGAGGAGGCTCTGATGTTGGTATGTGTTCTGCAGCAGCACCCAGATGTGTGAATGAGAGCTGAGAGAATGAAGGTGTGGAGAATCTGCATAGCCACGTAGCTGGTTTAGGAACCTTGCAGAAGTCTTCCAAATCCTCTCCTTTTAAAGGAATAAAAGGCCCAAATTCTGTCCAGTGATGCGTGCAGCACACACAAGCTGGTACAGAGCAAGCGCACAGGTAGCACACCGATGTCTAGCTCTACGATCTAAACCTTGAGTGAGACAGTCTGCGCCATCCCATCTTGGACAGAGAAAGCATTCTTGGCCTTCAACTTCTATTCCTTGGCTAATGTTAGTAATAGTGGGATGGGCCAGGAATTCCCACAACTCTACTGTGGAGACAGAAATATGGAGTGGGAGTCACCTGTATCTGATGAGTGATGAGCAGGTTTCCTGGAGGAAAATGTGAAAGGATTTGCTGTGAAGTGGAAGATGTGCATCATTGCAGGACTCCGATTCTGTAGCACCCTTTGTTCTTGGCTGTAGTAGCTTCGGAAGAAATGGAGGCACTGGATTACACACCCTGGTGCCTCCTGCTTACAAGGCACTGACTTTACCAGCTGTTCATCTGAAGCATCTGCTGGGAAGGCTGGCAGTTAAAGAGAGCATGTTTCCTTTCCGGTACTTAGCTCTGGCTGAATTTCTTATCCAGGGTCAATGAAAAAGACTAGCCACTAATCCATACCGCATCTTGCTAGCAAGAGGTGACTTAAAAGAGTTGCTGCTTAACCCAAAAATCGGCACTGATTGATACAGGAGTTCCCATAAAGCCACGATGATTTCCTTTCTTGCAGCTAATGGCACCGAGACAGTGGCCAGAAAGCAGCCAGATGGTTCATATCATCTCAGTGGCTTTAAATGGTTTACTTCAGCTGCTGATTCTGACATGACACTAACCCTGGCCAGGGTAGTGGATGCTGAAGGACAAGTAAAACAGGTCTGTTCAATGGTGGAACCAGGTAAAGGAGCAGGGACATTCATTTTCTTCCTTGTTTCATTGTAATGAAATCCTCTTTGCACTCTTTTCAATGGTTCCAGGGTTCCAGTGGCCTGTCCCTGTTCTTCCTGAAAGTTCGAGATGAGGAGGGGAAGCTGAACAACATCCAACTGCAAAAGCTGAAAGACAAGTTGGGCACACGGCAGATGGCAACGGCAGAGCTGTGGCTCAATGGAGCTAAAGCAGAGCTGGTACGTAAATGTTGTGGTTTAGCCCAGTCGGCAACAAAGAAACACTCAGCCGCTCAGCTCTCTTCTCTTGTCCCAGTGGGATGGGGAGGAGATTTGGGAACAAAGAAGGTAAAACTGGAGGGCTGGAATAAAAAAAGTTTAACAAGACAGCAAATGAGGAGGAAAACGATAACAATAAAAGAATATACAAAGTGAATCATGTGCAGTGCAAACCACTCACTGATTGGAAACGAACAGCCTGTAATGTAATCCTGAGCCACAATTCCTTTCCCCTGGCAAAATTTCCCTTTATGCACTGAGCATGATATCGTACGGCATCCAATATCCATTTGGCCAGTTTGGGTCACCTGTCCGGCTATGTCCCCTCCCAGCTTCTCACGAAAATTAGCTTCATCCCAGCCAAAACAAAATTAACTCTCTCCCAGCTGAAAGCAGGACAGTCAGGTTTCCCCTTCCTCGGGGGACTGGGTTGGCTTGGCATGACAGACCACTCAGAGGGTCCAACTGAAAAAGTTCCTCTCTTCCACTCTGTGGCTTCATATCACAGAATACTTTACCAGCAAGTCTGTGCGTGGGGCAGAGCTGAGAAGAACTGGGGAAAAGATGAGAGGGAAGAAAAAGAAAAATATTTTTAGGCTGGCCGTTTCCCTAGTGCAGTTGTACTGACCCAGCTGAGGGACAGTTCTGTGCAGTATGCAGGTAGGAACAAGCAGCAGGACCAGGACTGGTCGTGCTGATGTGGTCTCCAAAGCCACCTCTGTGGTCCTGCAGAGTTGGCTAAAATGAGACAGCCGTATTTTGAAGCAAGCAGGTCTTCGTGGTGCCTGAAGACAGACAGAGACCAAGTGGACAGCAAGTTGTCATAACTTGTGTTTAGATATGTGTCCACCTCCAAGGCTGTGAGAAAGGCTCACATCAGCCTTTGTTTCTTGATGCTTTCAGATCTCTGCAGAGGGTCGTGGAGTGGCTTCCATCTCTAACATGTTGACCATAACGCGAATCCATAATACCATTGCTGCAGTATCTCACATGAGAAGGTGAAAGCAGCATAGATCTCCTCCCAAACTGAAGGAACAGCTTATCAGGACAAGGGGACATTGCAGGGCTCAGCTTTGCAGCCAGTTGACATCTGATGCCTTTGCAGGCACAGGACTGGAAGGCAACAGGGCTGGAGAAGGTTGGCCTGTGGGTGGGTGGCCTGGGCTGGGGTGCTGCAGCTGAGCAGGGATCTTCCAGTGGGGGTGGGTGGAAGGGAAAGTTCAGAAACAGAACGTTGCTGGTCTAACTGCTTTCTTTGGCTCTGTTCTCTCTAGGATGGTCAGTCTGAGCAGGGAGTACGCCCGTAAGCGAGTTGCCTTTGGGAAGCTCCTCAAGGACCATCCCCTACACATGCAGACGATTGCCCGACTGGAGGTAAGGCTTTTAGCAGCTGAGCTGAACCTGTTGGCAAAGTAAGAGAGCAGAGCTACTCGGCTGCTAACGAGCACAGCCAGCCCGCTGTGTGCAACAGTCGGATATGGAAGGCTGTTCTGCGCCAGTGAGATGTGTGCAGCAGGGGGATTGCCATATCCTAGTGGGATTTGATCTGATAATAGACCTAGCTTCTCTGCTGGATTTGATTTATCCTAATCCTAAACAACGGTGAGAGGAATGCCAGAGTTAGTGTGCACCTGCTCTGATATGCCATGACCTCTGAAGCTGGTCATCGGCATCAGAGCTTAAGCATGATGCTGCAGTCTCCTAAACTGCAAGTTAACAGACTGATACAGACTTGCCCAACTTCCCCAGCAGCCCATGCACAGGAGATGGGCTGTTCCCAGTAGCCTTGAAGAATTCCTCAGTTGTCACCATGTGCTTAATTTTCTGAGAAGTTTGTCTTCACTGTGTACCTGCACAGTGCTCATCTCAGCAAGACACTGAGCTTGAGCACAACCTCTGAGGCAATAACACGCAACGGAAGAGAGAGCAGCACGAGTTGCACTCTGGCTCTGGGAGGAATTTAATGTGTGGGCCTTCACTCACTGCAAAACGTCTCTCGGCTTTGCCACAATGCTGAGCTGTAGTAGCATACAGAATCCGCAGGGTACAGGTGGCTTCCCAGTCCCACTAGAACCTCAAAAAGAAGGCAGAGTTCTCCTCCTCTTATTCATCCAAGCACTGCTTCTTCCCTGAAGAGGGGTAACACCAGTCCTTGCCCTGGGGCTGCAGCAGGTTCATGCAAATGTTTAAAACAGTATTGAAAAATACTCTTGCAACAGCAGGGAGAGGGAAAGCAGTCAACCTCTGTCAAACATAACTTAAAGCTCCAGCATCTCTTAGTCTGTGGCTACAACTCCACCTCTGAAATACAGGCCACAGTTTCATAGCACATCATTATTCACAGGGGCTACGGAGTTCCGTGTCCCCATGCTTCCCAAACCACAACTTGCCAGGGAAGTAATTTCCTCAGGAAGAAATCTGTCAAAGACAGCTCCTAATGCTCAGAGGTTGACCATCAAAATTGTCCTCTCATGTCCTTTACCCTTGGAAAGGATGTGGATTTGCGACCTGGATGCCTGACAGAAGCTTTGATAAGGCTCTTAGTAAATACAATGAAATGGCATCGCCCCTTTCCTCATAATGCACTGCAGCATCCAAGAGCACAGCTCTGGACTGCCTTTACTATTTCAAGTTTTGTGCTTGGGTGGTCAGGGTCTCTGTCTCTGAAGCTGTGGGTCTGTACGGGCAGGGGTGGCCTTTTGCCCACGTTCAACTACCGTGCATCCCTTCAAGATAGTCTCCTGGTGCTGGAATCAACCCGAGTCAAAGATCTTGCCAGTGAAGCTCCTCACTCCTCTGCTTGCAGGTGCAGACACGAGGGGCATTTCTTCTGCTTATGGAGATCATTCGCCTGCTTGGGCTTGCAGAAACCACCATGGCGAGCAAGGAAGACCAGCTTCTGCTAAGACTGCTGGTACCAGTGGCCAAGCTGTACACTGGGAAGCAGGTATGGAACAACCGGTTTGATTAGCCTGGAGTGGGGCTGTGTGGCACATTAGCAACCACGGAGCTGGGAAAAGGAGCAATTAACAGGGGCAACTGAAAGGGCAGTGATAGCAGGGGATACGGGCAGGGACCTCCAGCTACAGGGCCTGCAGGAATGGTATCTCTGCACCAAGGCTGGACTTTGTGGGGAGGAGACTTGTCCCTTGGCTTGCAAGGCCACCAATCAGACCTTTGATCAGAACAGAACCAGCACTGTGTGACTCCACTTGCCGCAGAGGAACGCCGTGAGGCTACCTGTGACCAAATGGGGCACTGAGCCATGGGGAATGGCTTTCCCCTAGTTATGAATCAATAAAAGAGAAGGTGTTAATAGCTTGGCTACTAACTCCAGGGGTCTGTCCCTCTCCTAATTACCCTCAATGTGAATACACAGAAGTTTACACATCATAGACAGGTAGAAGGTAAAGATTCTCCTGCATAGAGACAGTTACTCTCATGTACCAAGCAAACTGCAGGCTTATCCTTACCTAGAGAGGACTGTGTTGAGGTGGACTCTCCCTAGATCTTCTCCCAAGGTCTGACTGATCCTCCAGGTCCTTTCTCAGTGTTACTCAGTCTTCATCTCCCACACTGCTCCTCCTGCAGCATATCATGAGCAACCTGACTCAGTGGGATCCAGTCAGTCCCATTCCAGCCAGAACTGCTGCGTGATGTCAGAGGTTTCTGCTGTTCTTAGCCCTTGTGCAATGTGGTTCATGCCAGCTCTCTGCATTTTTCAGGCTGCTGCTGTTGTCGTTGAGGGCATGGAGAGTTTTGGAGCACAAGGGTATGTGGAGGATACAGGCTTGCCAGTCCTAGTCCGCGATACTCTGGTAAGAAAGAAGCAGGAGAGGCACAAAAAGCTCCTGTCCCCTGCACAGAACCCCATGCCTGCTAAACACGTGCTCAAGGCAAACGGTTCTCCCTAGACTCGCTCCAGGTGTGGCAGCTCTTTCCCACTTGCCTTCCTGCTGAGCCCAGTTATTGCC
This sequence comes from Cuculus canorus, assembly GCF_017976375.1. Taxonomy (NCBI): domain Eukaryota; kingdom Metazoa; phylum Chordata; class Aves; order Cuculiformes; family Cuculidae; genus Cuculus; species Cuculus canorus. Next base: position 12,085,432 of record NC_071417.1, read on the forward strand.
AAGGAGGGAATGTGATTTGTTCCTGGTGCTGGGTTGTTTCCTAGCTCAGTTATGGCACTGTGCTCCTGGCTCTCATCACCACTGCTCCTTTCCCCTTGTGGTGAGGCAAGATATCTCTGGAGACTCCCATAATATCCTGTAGTTCTGCCCCATGTCTTTGTTTCCTCACATTCCCCTTCATTGCAGTCACTCAAAAAGGCTCCTTCATGCTCTTCCACAGTCACTTCTACCCCACAGGTGCTGCCCATATGGGAAGGAACAACAAATATCCTGGCCCTTGATGTCCTGCGATCCCTCACCAAGAGTCAAGGACAGGTGATGGATGTGTTCTTCTCCACAGTGCAGGTGAGCCCACACCAAAAGCCCTGGTCAGTCTGGTGCGCCCACCTTGGCAGAGCCTCACGTGGTGTTTATTCTCCTGCTAGGGAACACGACCAAACTGAAAAGCTTTCGATGAGTATTCAGAAGGTGTCTTAAAATTCTGCTCTTTAAATAGCACTTACAAAAGCAGTGTCGCAGAGAATGCAGGTACTTTCATCTCAGTTCTGCACTGTCAGAGTTCCTCACGACTGGCACTAAAGTCAGTATATTTTTATGTGAGAGCCACCTCCTTTAATCGAAAATAGTGTTGCTGCTTTGCTCCTTAACTGGAAAAACACCACAGGACTGTTGAATATTCACTAGGGCTACCTCTACTGCATTATGACTTTCTATATTTATTTCCACTGTAAAGATGGAAAGAGCCAAAGGAATTCCATTAGTGCCTCTCTAGATTTGCTGTGCTCTGGCTCTGCCTACAGGCTGCTCTTTTAAAGGTGCTCAGATGACAGGCGGTCATGGGGAGATCAAAGCAGCTCAGAACCTCATGAAGGTAAATGAGCATCAGCTGGCTCGATATGTCCCGAAAAGGGAAACAGAAACCAGCCTAAATGGCATGATCATCGTCTCGGAGGGTGTTCTCTTGCAGATTACACTGTTAATCCAGGTGGAGCGATCCAGATTACATTAGCCCAGACACTGTGAGGGAATCTTGAGCCTCTGGAGTGCTGGCTATGACTCTGAGTAGCCTTCAGTTCCTCACCCAGACCCCATGGAAAGGGAAGGGACTGGGTAGCTGCGCTCCCTGCAGCACTGACAGCTCTGTAGGTCCTTCAAAAACACACAAGCGAGAACCTGAGTCATTCTCACCAGTGGCTGCAGTTGGTAATCTGTTACGTTTCCCTCCGCACCAGCTTGGTTGCATTCTGTACTGAGCACTTGTCTGACCTCCAGAGACGCGTGTGTTCTTGCCATCCCCTCAAAGCAGCTTTCGATACAGGAAAAATACCTCAATCTGACTACCAATCAAGAAAGCCCAGTCTGCTCGTAAGTAGGATGAGCACACCTGCTGATTAAAAAACCAACTGGTCCAGCTGTTGATAAAGAGCAGCTTAGGCTGACACCAAAGGTAACGGAGTAGAGAAGGAAAGGAGTGGGTGTTAGACTCTAAACAGTAACTTGGAGAGAAGCCAGCCTCTGCGGGCTCACACTTCAGCTAATTTAAACGAATCCCCCCACAAAGGTGCCATGCTGTGGCCCTCGAAGCACCTCGCTGGCATAGCTGAGAGGGCTCCCCAGCTTCCTAACAGCTGGATAATCGGAGAGGCATTAAAGAACACAGCAACATGATTCAGAGCAGGCACCTGCACAGCAGTAATGTTGAGTATTAAGATTTATTAATTAACCAGCTCCTCATTGCTCTTGCACTCCCGCAAATCATGCTGTGTATGAGACTGGGGGGGGGTGAACAAGCAAGTACAGACTTTAAAGGTCTCCAAATTCCAGTAAGTGCTGTTGCCTTTGCTGTTCCTGTCACACCGAGGCTGCCTCCGTGCCCACCGAGCAGGGCAAGAGAGGGGCTGGAACGGGCTGAGCTGGGAGAGCTGTGGGGATGCACTGATTCTGAGTGCAATAATTGGCAAGTTTAACCTGGGCAGCCAGAAAGCTTTTTCCCTTGTGCCTTCAGCAGCCAGGCACGGCAAGGCAGACCAGGAGGTATTTCTGCAGCATTGGGCAGGAACGCGCAGAATTGCTACACCGGAATCAGGTCTTGACTCACAGGTGATAAACAACCTCTTTTGAAGCTCTAGGTGTCCAAATTCTTTTAGCCTCTGGGAGTCTGGCTCACTTTGAAACATTTTTCTCATTCCTGTCTGGTGTGGAACCCTTTCACAAAGAATTTTTTTATTGTTCCAATCCATTTCTCTTTTTGATGCGTGCACAACTGGTACAATTGATTTTATGTTCGGCCTTCAAGGAGTGCAGGATTTGTGCCCCGTGTCAGGATGCTTTGGAGAACACAGCATAGCACTGTGTTAGTACAGCATAGCACTTTGCTCTCTGAAGGTCAGGTCACAGGGTAACTCCCCACCTTGACCCCATGGGCACCTGTTTTTGCTTTTATCCTTGTGTCAATGGGATGCCTAACACTGATGGTGCTGCAATCTGGGAGCAGGAACCCCGTGTCCAGTTTTCCTCAGGAAAAGGGAAATGCAGAGAATTTCCTCATCCTCACGCAAAGTGATGAGGAGAAGCTGAATTGTTATGGTGCTTGATACCCAGGTGAGTTTGTTACAAACCACCCTGTCCAGAGGAGTCTGCAAGGTCTCGGGAGAACACATGGAGAGAAGAGCATGAGAGGGCAGCCCTGGTTCCCAGCTCAGCTGTGCTGGGGCTTTCCACTGGATGCTGCCCGAGAGCAGTCATTTCAAGTTATACCAACAATTTATTAGCTGGAGTTTTGCGCCAGAGCATTGGGTGTACTTTAAAATTCAATTACAACCTGAAAAGCGACTCTGAAGTAGCACTGGGGATTGATTGATTATAGCATTTTAGTCACTTCAGGTTAAATTTGGTCCTGTCAGAAACCCAGCTGTACCATGAATGCTGGTCCTGCAAGCATCTTGCAGAGCTCAGAATCAACTGTGTCATGCATCAAGAACAACAGCGTAGGGCTGAAATTCTAGCTGTAAATCAGACATACAATCTAAGATACGATTGCGCTTTCAGGTACTTTTCAGAGCATAACCACAATTCTAATGCAGCAGGAAATAAATGTAGGTTATTACAGTGAGACTACAGATCTGCTTGAAGCGTTAATATGAGACTTGTGCTTCCAGCCTTGTTGCTCCCTGTTGCTCTATTTTAAATACTCACGATTAATCTTTCAAGTAAAGACCATTCTGACAGTCTTGCTTCGGAGCAAGCAAAACACCAGTGACATCAGAAAAAAATCAGCGATTTTGGAGTTCTGAGGCTCCTGATCTCTGAAGATTTTAGTCAGAAAAGAACAGCACAGCCAGCACAGCGATGCCATGTGTGTGTCTTCCCCCGGTTCCACCTGCAGGAACTGGAGCAGATCAGCAGGCAGGAGAGAAAGAGGAGCTGCTGCTGCCTCGAGCACCGAGTTCTCCAGCCCCTTCGCTCCCAAATGCAGCGGGAGGATGTGAGAAACTCTGCGTGATCTTTCAGAGGATTTCGTTAGGAAAAGAATGAGCGCGACCCGAAAAGAAGTGTAAATCATTAGAGAGCAGATAGAACACAATGCCTTTTTTTCTGCACCCCTAAGGTTAAAAACGATGCGTTTGTTTTCCTGCTCCACGTTGCCCAGGTGTTAGGCAGCTCAGCAGCGTGGGATGTGGCTGTTGGTACCCAGCCCTTAGCTCGAGGGTGCGATAGAAGCGTGCTGGGGGCTCCGTGCCTTGCCATGTGGTGCCGGCTTCCACCGAGGCTGCCGGGAGTACGGTTATGCCTTTGGGCTCTTTAATCTTTGTTAGCAACAAGCTCCAAGCTACTTTTTAAAACATCTGATTAGCATTCTGTGGGCTTGGAGGAGACTTTGGACTTTATCTTGGCGCTAGACTGAACTGCTCTAACGATGATGGGTTTGTAATTGTACAGCATGTGCTGTGTTTATCTCCCGCTTTGCCCAGAGCATGGAACAGCATCCGTTGAGGGCTCGGCTTTTATGGCATTAATAGTCAGAAGGCGCAGGGCGGTGCTTGGGCAGAGGGACTGTGCACAGAATGGGGTTCAGCTCGTGCAGCCCAGAGAGCACTGTGCAAATCAGCTGTATCCTCGTGTACAGCAAGAGGAACCGTGTGATCGCTTAAGCACCAAAAGCCTCAAAACCATAAAAAATCAGTTCTGCGCAGCAGATACTTACCTGCTTTTGCTTCATAAATAACCTGCAAATGAGACTAATTAAGGAAAAGCACCTCCTTCCACCTGCTTTGCTACTGAAATACTGCCTGGCTTCTCCTTGCAATTCTGTCCCAGGTAATCCTTTAGCTCTACCGCAGAAAGACGGGTAGGAACACGGTGAAGATGTGATCACAGCGCACGAGGCACGAGGCCACCGACGAGGGCAGTGGGGGCCGGTGCACGGGGCTGGAGGCCAGTGTGGGCGAGAGTTGGCCACCTCTCCATGTGTGTGACTCCAGGGGGACCGAGCCGTCACCCCAGCCTGGCAGCTCCATGCAGGAGGCACAATCTTCTCAGCTAATCCATCCTAAGAGGGAATAACATGGGAAATACAGGCGCGCTGCTGACGGTTGCATCGAGGCAGTCGTGGGAATGCCATGCCAGAAGAGCAACTGGTTTAGACTCTCGGCAGAGAGAGTGCTTGTGCTTTCACAAGATAGTTGGGACACTGGAGAAACAGCAGCCGGGGGAAGCTTTCAGTGGCACTTTTAGACAAAGTTAACTGGCAGACACTCATCAGAGAGAGCTGCCCTGGTCCTGGGGCCAGTCCCACAGACACAATCTGCAGAGACGAGCTCCTCTAAATCTGAATTTTCCTGCCTGGACACAGCTCTGGTATCTTAATGGAAGTAAAAATATAAACGAGGAAGGATTAGAACCCAATAGAAGCAGGCAATTAGAGAGAACTGGGGATGTGATCTGGTCCCCACACACAGCTGGAAAGCCAGCACAAAACCTGCAACACGCTGCGTCTGTCTCATGGGAATTCTATGTCCTCAAGGCAAGGCTGAGTTTCCTTTTGGCAACATCCCCTTTCCTGCGGCCACGCGGTGCCCCGGCTGCTGCACCCACGGCAGCACCAGTCACAGCCACCTTGATTTAAGCTTTTTGGTGGTAGCTGCTGGGTGTGCTCAGGATTTCACCAGCCCCGTTTCCTCACAGAAGGTAAATACGCTGTAATTTTTCCTGTGATTGTTTTCTTTTTAGAAAAAAATGGAGCTGGCTTTGAGCACAGCAAAGCTGGAATGCGCCGTGAAGCAAATACAGGACGCCGTCAGCAGCCTCGCACAGTTCATGCAAGCGGCTGCTTCCAAGGGGGCAGTGACCATGGAGCTGGCAGCAAGAGACTTCTCCTACAGCCTAGCGAGGATCTATGCAGGTAGTGGGAAAGACAGAAATGATGGATTTTAGACCAGGAAGGAGGTAGGAATCAGTCCTAGAATGTCCTGTTTTCATACCTTCTGGGTGAAGGGTAGAGTTTTGAAGACAGCTCCATCCCCACCTTTCAGACTGAGGCAGCTCAGCCTGGTGAGCACTGTTGAGAATTAACTGCCACCCACCTTTCACGAGGCTCTGCTGCTTTGGCTGGAGCCCAGGAATATTGATGTCTCCTACTCTTTCACAGGAGCTCTTTTAATTGAACACGCAGCTCGACCTGGTGCCTCCCCCACAGACATCTCTGCTGCACGAAGGTAAGCAACGCCCTTCTCCACCCCTAACTGCTCCAGGAGATCCCTCGTGCAATGCAGCACACCTTGCTCTGGCTCTCGGAGCAATCTGAGCCCCTGCCACGCTGACACCAAACTTCCTCTCATCATAGACAGAAACAAACAGTTCTCGGTGGGTTTTACTACTCTGCGGGTGGGGAGGCTCTGGCCCAGGTTGCCCAGAGGAGTCCTGGCTGCCCCGTCGCTGGAGGGGTTCAAGCCCAGGTTGGATGGGGCTTTAAGCAACCTGATCCTGTGGGAGGTGTCGCTGGATCTGGATGAGCTTTGAGGTCTCTTTTAGCCCAAACAATTTCATGATTCTAACATTGTGGCTTTTCCCTCTGTGGGGATTCTAGAGTGGGCAGACCTCAAGTTGAGACCAGCACTGCATAACGAGACTCCGACCAACCGTCACCATTCTCTGTTCAGGTGGTGCCACCAGGAGCTGTGCCCCGTGGCCCAGGAGCTGCAGAACAGCACCTACGAGGCTGAGGAAGCGCTCGCCGACAGCGCGCTGGTGTACGAGGGCAGCCCTGCCCACAGCAGGCTCTGACTTACCCGGGCCAGCCCCAAACCCAGCAGGTGGGTTATGATGCAAAAAGAAGCCCCAAATCCTCAGAAAGCCATGAATTACCATCGTAGTGGGGATAAACCAAGTAACCCTGGCTGTACCACCAGCTCTACTCTGAACTCCACTTCTGCACCAAGTTATTTTGCTAACGAAGGCATGGCCACTGAGGTTCAATCTGGGATGTTGGAATGTCCTTACAAGTGATCTAATTGGTATCAGGACTTGAAGCAGCTCTTCCAGTGCATTCTTTTCAATGAAAAGCACCCAAAATCAAACGGAAAATTATGTAAAGCTGATTGGTGATTTTCTGTATTTATTTTCCCCCGTTTAGGTTCTTGCTTTTCAACACTGCACGTGCCCTTCCACCCTGGCTCCTGCTCGAGATGGGTTCTCTCCCAGGGCAGCTTTTCCCAGCGCTGTGGCTGCGAGCACAATCCATTCTGGCTCTGGGAACGGCTGGCCTGCGCTCAGGACATAAAATATTTATCCCTCATGGCATAAAACAAAGGCTTTGCAACCCCAATTTTCGCTTTTCCTGCTCTCACCTGGCCAATGCGATCGTTATGGGCGTTCTATGGCGCTGTACAGGCCAGCCTCTGCTTCTGACTTCTGCTTTCATGTTCTGCTTTGTATCAAACAAGATTTGCTGGCAGAGAAGCTTTACCTTCACATGAATTGTTGGGCACCTCAACCCTGCTGAAGCTGTTGGCTCTGCTGAGATGGGCGAGAAGAATGTTCCCAAGCTACGGCGCTTCAATCACGGGATGCAGTGAATCGCGATGTGCAGCTCCATAAACGGCCAGCGTCAACGCTGTGAGCAAAGCTGCCCTGCGACAGCTCTGGGGAGGAGGCAGTTTAAATTCCGTCACTCAAATTACATCGAAACTCTATAATTGGTAGCAAAACTAAAGAATAAAGATAATTTTCTTCATTTTTCTTAAGCAAAGAAAGCTGTTTTAAGCTCTGCGTCTTCCCCAAAGCTTCTTCCATTCCCTGTGCCCCAAGGATGCTGCAGTTTGCACTGACATAAATTCTGAGCTAAGTTTTAGATTGAAAGCACAGAATATCTGGAGTTGGAAGGGACCCATAAGGACCATCGGGCCCAACTCCCTGCTCCTTTCAAGACAACCTAATGCTAAACTGATTACGAGCATCCCCCAGACACTCTGTGCACAGTAACCAACCAGCCGAGCGCTGCCTGTGCGCTCCTCTTCTGGCTCAGCCCATCCATCGACCTGCTCAGAGTTACCCTCATGACTCAAAGCTCTTAATTAGAAGTTGCTAATAACAGAAGAAAACCAACCACGGAGCAAAGATCACCAGAATATAGAGCGGCAAAGCGCTGCCAGCACTGGGACATGGGAAGAGAGGAAAGGAGCCGAGGGTGAGCAGTTGACCAGTGTTTCCCTGAGGCCAAGGCTGTGGATCCAGGAGGAGCTGAGCGGTGCTGGGGGCGCAGTCCCCGTGGGATGCGGGGAGCGAGGCTGCTCTCAGTCCCAGGGACCAGGGCTGAGCCATGGAGATTCCCTGGAATCACACAAATATCGTTAGGCAGACAAAACCTGAGCAAGTCGGGGTTGTTCCCGTGGAGCTGTGGCTCCACATCTGGCGCTGGGGGTAAGGCAGGTGTAGGCATGAGAAGCAGGCTCTGTTCCGCCCACCTGCTGGCACCGTAGGGGAAGGGACCTTCCAAGCCTCCCGATCCAAATGCCCTGCAGTGCAGGGTGAATTCCCGGTTAGCTCCCACGTTTGGGAGAATGCCACAGGATCAGGGTCAACGGCATAAGACTGGCGCTTCAAAATAAAATGGTGGGTTATAGGGAAAAAAGGGAAACGTGGGACCAAGGGAGAGGTGGCTCTCGCACCTCTCTCCTGCCTTGGAAAACCATGCCAAAGGTACAGACCGGGCCTGGTGGCGTGGGCAGTTTGTGTCCTTCCCCCTCCCTGGGGCTCTTCCAACAGGAAAATCAAGGTTAATATATTTACTTCTAAGTTCAGGAACAACTGGGGTTTGTTCCTTGCAAAGACAAAGTGGAAAAGGATGCAGGAGGGGCCCAGCTGTAGCCCCTCTGAAAGGCCTCAGGGTTTCTGCCAAACCCCAAATCCATCCCCTAGGAAGGGAAAATAAGGAATTCGGAAGTATGTCAGCAAATGCTCCCATGCAAAAGTCTAAACTTTATTCACTTTTATTTATATATTTAACAATTCTAAAGTATTTACTCTCGCTTTGACAAAAATGAAAAATAGAGGAGCAGTTGCGTCTCTTTGGAGAGCGGGGGGCTCTGCGGCGGCACGTGGCCGCGCCTCCCTCACGTACAAAGAAATAACAGTAATAAAAAAGTGCTTCATCCATCAAAAAAGGACTAAGAGCTGCAGGCGTTTATTCACACTGTACAGCACAGACCCCCACCCGTAGCGCAGCCTCTCGGCACCCGGCAGGAGCTGCGGCATCGCCCACTGCGCTGCACCTGTGGCTGCAGCGGGTAGAGCCAGCCCCTTCCTGCGTGCCGGAACCCTCACCGTCCCCTCCGGAGAGGCCAGAGCCGGGGGCTGCACGTTATCCCTCTGCTCCAGCTGTCTCTGCTTTACAGGGAAGAGGTCTGTCCCACTTGCCCCACTGGTTTAGGAACAGGTACTTTAGGTACTGGGAACCCACCACTGTCTTCGCCCTTCCCTCCCGATGGCCTGGAAGCCGCTCCAGACCCCCGGGGATCCTGTGCTGCTCCGCTGCCGTCCCCCTTTCCCCTAAGGACACGGGCTGCTGCGCTGGAGCAGCCTCCTGGACACGTGTTTCCCTGTGAACCTTCAGTGTGGCTGCACTGGAACGATCCTGGCAAAGGGTGCAGGAGGTTCCGAGTCAGAAATAAAACAGCTCGACGCTTGTTTTCCCCTTCAAACCTGAAAAACACTCCAAGATGGCCTTCCCTGTGGGACACTCGCTTTGGGTTACACAATCCTGACATTTCAGGGAAGGGAAGCACGCCTTTCCCAAGGTTTCTTAGATGTTGAGCTTTCATATCTAACGCTCGGATACTCCAGCAGGAATTCTGTTCCAAACACAGGAACACTGCCAGGCAATACACAGGGAAGCAGGATCCAAGTTCCTTCCTTGCCCCACGGCGCTAAGCAGGCTGTCAGGAAGGCGGGGATGGTACCTAACGCTCATTTAAATCCATCTGTTCAGGAGATCCACACTTCAATGAGGTGACTCTAAAAGCAACTTGGGTTGGGACAGAAGGAAGAGGGGGATCCATGATGTATTTCAGGGCTTTATAGAACTCTCAGGTGGGTGTTTCCTATCTGGAGCAGTGGATACAGACTGGGAAAGGAGACCTCATCCCAGGGGTACCACACACAGCAACGCGCTCCTCATGGGCCAAGCGCAGTGGAGCCACAAGGAGCGCACTACTCCAGGAGCAGCTTCCCATGGCGTGACCCACCCTGCAGCCGGGCCAGGAAAGCAGGCAAAGGCCCTTCCACCCTCCTCCTTGGATTTAAATCATGGATTGCATTTAGAGAGCTGCAGAGGCACCAGTGTAAAACCAGCCCCAGCGCGGCCACCGGCTCAGTCTCCTTCTCTCCTCTCGCAGACCAGCAGGTGCTTTCCTCAGCCAGCGCCATCTGGGTGTTCCCACCCCAGCGCACGGAACCCCTCGATTGTGTGTGCAAGTACAGAGCCGCCGAGTAAGGAAACCCGTGACCGATTCCTCCTGCGTGCGGCAAGGAGAACTAAGCCCACTCTAAGAACAGAGAGGGAGAGTGCTCTCTTGGGAAAGAGATTCCCATTTCTTCTAGCAGCAACAGGTTCCCAAACAGCAGCTTCCTGTTTGGAAGTAAGAGGAGTGATTGAAAGCACTAGCAGTGAGCTACGGGGATCCACACTGCACACCAGCCGGACCAATTCCCCGCTCCTTTCCTCCTCAAATTTGTCTGTCTGCAACAGTTCAGCAGTGGGACAGTTAAATACCAAAGGGAATCCGGGTCTGGCGCCAGCTCCCTCCCCACTTCCACAATCTTCCAGCAAACAAACATCTATATATTATTATATATACACACACGCACGCGCGTAGACACATACACACAGAGAGGACAGAAAGGAAAGGGGGAAGAGCTGGAAAAGGAGACTCCCACAATCCAGCAGTCCATCCTCCAGGTCTGTCCCGCCGAGCGGTGTTCCACGCCCCAACCTCCAAAGTGCACGGCTCCCGCATCCTCCCAGCCTTCCCACCGAGAATCTGTTGGGAAGAGTCGGCACAGCTGCTCCCCGGCTGCTCTGAGGCCAGGCCTTCAGTTTGACGTGGCAGTGATGGGTTTATCCAGTTCGAGATCCAGGCTGGAGCTGCTGGGGTGCAAGCTGCTGTAGCAGGATTTGCAGACTCTGCTGGGTTCAAAGAGCTGCTGACTAGGAACGGGCACCTTCTGGTTACAGCAGCTGGAGCAGAACACATTGCCGCAATTCCTTGCATCCGTAACAGAGAAATGGAAAAGAAACAATTAGAAGCAGTTTGACAACGTTACCCGAGTTCCAATGTCCTTCTCCTCACACTGCTGTGACCGGGTCAGCCCTGGAGCCAGCAGCTGCTCCTCCCCGAGCACCAGACACGTGCAAGGACACCCGGCCCACCACAGCCTGCGCCCTGTGCTCCTCGCTCCGAACACTGCCACGGAGCTCTGCGCAACGGACACCAGGGAGGAGCACAGAGCAAAGCACAGTACAGAGCCACAGCTCAAACCTCTCCACAGCGAGGGCTCCTCTGTATAACGCTGCTGCACATCAAACCAGAAGGAACTTTTCCCTCTGGGAAAGGCAGTACAGATTATGCTCTCCCTGTGTCCCGCAGGCATGGTGCTGCTCTTCCCTGTCTCTCCTGCCCTGGGAGACACGGCTGAGGGAGGAGCTGCACCACGGCAACCGCGGGGCCTTCCTCCAGAGGGATGTGGTGGTCTGGCCCCAGCCCTGGGTTTGGGACAGGCTGCACACCCTGCTCCCAGGAGGAGGCAAGAGTCTCTGCTCTGGCACTCATAAGTGTCCCCGGCGCTCAGAGACTTTCTCTGATGTTCCTTTCAAGGGCGCTGCTGGAACACTGAAGTGTGGGACAGCTGAAAAAAGTTAAACCCCATTTCACCTGCTGCAATCTTCCTGTTGTGCCAGCAGCACAGCCCCTTTTGCAGCGTTCCCAGCAGTCCCGCACTTCTGTATAAACGGAGACAACAAGGACCATGCAAAGCTGGGACATGAGCAGCCAGGTACTCATGCTCGGAGACGCCGGCAGCGCTGCGGCAGGGGAAGCGCTCCCACAGCATCCCTGGCAGCTGGTGGAACACACGAGCGCATGCACCTTGCGGGAGGCCGGGGTAACACCTCAATCACAACGACCTTCTCTTCTCGCAGCGCCCTCAAAACCTGCTGCGGCTCAAGCCAGCCTGGCGTGCTCTGTCCTCCAAACCCATCAGTTCCTACAAGGAGTCCAGAACATCTCTCCAGGGGCCGGAGTTTTGCCAGCCTAGCTCCCTGCCTGATGCCCTTTTCATTAACTCTTTGGCATCAGGGGTTTGTGCCATTAATGTTTTGCACTAGAAAATACTTGCTGCTGCCAAGAGACTTGACAGAGACTCTGCCTCCACCCAGCAACTTTGATTAATCCTTTCTTGCCAAGAGACAAGATTTCCAGATGCTGAGCAGTGATGGGGAAAGAGCCAACAGAGAAATCCCATTTCTCACTTCAATGGGTTCGTTTTCTCAGCTCGGCGCAGCGGCTCCTACTCTCAAAGCTGCAGCGCTGGCACAAGGAGGCTCACCGTGGCCTCTCTGCAGTGGTTCTGAAGGACCCTGATAGGAATTACAATCAGAAATCCCACCGGGAATGAACACAGCCCCGCGAGGTGTCACAGAACACCCTGCACAAAAGCAGCTGCGTCAGTCCCAGCCCTGCTGCTCGAAGGGCGATCACCCAGCAGCGGCTCGCTGCCAACAGAGGAGGTCAAAACAGAACCAGAGGGATCAGAACAATTATCTGTTTGTTGCAGCTCCCTAACATATGCTTTTGTTGTTTTATCCTCTGTGACAGATAACAGCAACTGTTCTCCCCCGAGCCTCCAAAAGCGCTGCACAATTCCTTCCTATCCTGGTGGTCCTCAACTTCACTCGAGAGATTAGAGAGACACTAAAAACCACACTGGAAAAGCGATGTTGAACCTTTGAGGAGGGTGACTTAAAAGCACACTACCAACACCTCCTCTCCTCACTGAGTCACCAGTGACACTCTCTCCCCACCATGTGTTGTTACCCGCTCCTGCCACAGATTGTCTGTCCTTCTAAACACGTTTGTGTCATCACACTGCCCAGCAACACTGGAATTGTCTGACAACACGTGAACCTCTCCCAAAAACAAGGCGAAAAAGGGAAGGAATCAAAGTTAAAGGCGTGATGGTGACACTCGAAGGGCATCCTCCTCGGTTAGAAGTGAAGCATTCTCTGTTACTGGGACACACGAGTTACTGACGGTGTTAGTGTGGATCCACACCCCGGTGTGAGCAACCAAAAGCCAAGTTATAGATGCCTTTCTGTGAAAAGAGAGGCCTCTTTGCCGGGATCCAAACACCCAACAGGCTGTGCTGCCACCCATAACGGATCTCTGGTGGTTTCTAGGCAAGTGAAAACGAAGAGGGGGAACAGGCAGAGTTAGTTGGGAGAGGTTACCAGGAAAACACAGGCAGACAACAGAGAGAGGCTGTTGGAAATGCTCACCAGATCTGATCAACACCTTCAGTGTCCCTGCAAGGAGGGGAGAAAGAGCTCAGAGGGGGACAAGTGAAAGAGAGATCGAGGCAGAGACAGAAGGTGGGTATTTTATCCTGCCCAAGGCCCCACAGCATGAGTTTCACTCATTTTCACTCTGGGGCAGATGTGGGGCAAGCCCTGATCCCTGGGCTGCGAGAACACACACTATGGGAATGCCTGGGTTGCTGGTGGGCTGCCATTCCATACTGGTCTCTACCAGAGCTCACGCGGACAGCCCGGGCAGCCCAGGTTAGACCTCGGGAAGCTGAAAGAACAAAGACACTACAGAGAAACTTGGAACCCAACCTGAAACCCTGAGCCAGCTCCTCCTGGTGTGGGTGTCCTGTGTGTCCAGGCCAAGGGGAGGGAAACGCAGTGGCCAAAGGTCAGACAGCGCCAGGAGGCAGCACTGGGGAATGCTCCACAATAGACACCACATGAAGGGGAACAGAAACACTCCTGTAACTCCTCTAAAACCCTTTGGTTGTGCACAGCTGCGTGCTCAGTGATTATAGGCTTCATCAGAAGCCTTCAGACACAGAAATTTGCACAAATATGAGAAAAAAATGGATGTGGACATGAAAAAAAAACCCCTCAAAGACATTCTACTTCTATTTCTTCTTCCCTGGGTTTGTTTCCTCTTCCAAGAACACAATGGAGCAAAATACAAAGCAGATATAGACCTAGGAAGAAGTTTATAATTCCCTACAACTTCAAACAGCAACAGAGCATCAGAACGTGGTCACTGCCATTTCTTTAAATGACAGTTCTCGTAATTTTTCTCACATCCAGAAACCAGGAAGAGGGATTTATTTGAAATATATCTTAGAGATTGGGGATTCTGCCTTTAACCAGAGTTAACATCAAACGGCCTTTGCCCCGGGTTTCTTACTGTGCCCCTCTTGCTGGCATTGTCTGCTGTCACCTCTGCTGGCAGGGAACAATCCGGAAAACCTGCACTCCATGTCGGTGCCCTTCCCAGATACTCTTACAAGACCGATTCAATGGAAAGGGAGGAATGGTGAGAGAAGGAACAGGTTTACACCAGTAACAGGAAGATGCTATTCATACAGTTGTAGTATCAAATTATCAAATGCAGAGACAACGAAACAGCATTTTTTACTGCTTACACCCTCTTAAAAAGGGAAACGGCCGACTGCCTCCAAACCCAGTTTAAGGAATGAAAGCAGAATCTGTTTAGGCCAGGAGGGGCAGCTACCACACCTGATTTGTTAAACATATGCCCTGCATGACCTGGAGAAACTGCTCTGTTCTTCCACAGCAATCTGCTCCTTCAGGAACGCTCTGCTCTCTCAGGAGCACGCAGAGCTGCCCTAACACTCTTGATCCGATGCCACTCTCAAGAAAGGAGCTGCACGCCAAGAGAAAGCCCTTCCCTGGTTTAAGAGGAGAGGGAACAGCTTGAGCCGGGATTGTGCCCTGCTCTACGGATGCATGGTTTACCTGCAGTGGTGCTTCCTGCTGGCGAGCCAGAAGGCGCTGTCGCAGCCATAGCAGTGTGCGGCCAGGTGGTCGGGAAGCCATCGTGTCACCTGGCAGAAATAAAAGGTGAGGACAATTGGTGAGGAACAAACCCATCTTGTTTGTGCTCACCAATTCAAAACAAAGAACCACAAGGGAAGTGCTCGCTCTGTTTTAAGAGCACAGATTCAGCGTTTGCAACAAGTGAAGACAGATGATAGACACCATCCCTTTGAGAACAGATCCGCTATGCTTCCCTCAAACAGAAATTAAGTCATGAAGTCCAATTCCCTGTTTTTTTCTGTGCTTTAGAAGTATCCAGGCCAAGAATATTCACCAAGCAGGCGTCCACCTACAGCTTCTCCAGCTAACCATCCCTTCCACAGCTCCCCAGAGCGCAGTCGGAGCGAGCAGAGGGTTCATAGGCACAGGTACTGATATCCAAAGTGTGAGAGACAAGCGAAACGCAAGGAAGAGAGTCGACAAGAGGTGGCACACGACCAAAAGCTGCAGGATAACTTGAGTTATGGATATCCCATCCTACAGGAAGAACGAGTGATTTACAGGGATTTAGTCTGTACCTCTGTGTCCTGTTTGTCCACCTGTTCCCAGCTGGCTTCAGAGAAAATCTCTGTGCTGCAGCGAGACAAGCAGTTCTGATCCAGATTGCTTTCCGAGTCGGGTATAGAAGTCTGTTGGCAAACAAACACAGATGAACAGAACCTTCCCATATTCCTACTGCCGTACAAATAGAAACCGGACGGTCATGGGGAGGAGTGGAAAGGACCTCCTGCCTAGGAAGAGTGGGTGATGTCTGCACGGTGTAACCAGTCACCTCCCTCCAGCGCACGTGTGGCACCCAAGGACTGCAAACACCACATGGTGAAACAGTTTGCACAGCCACGAATTGCAAAAGACAAACCCCACACCCCCAACAGGTCAGGGTTTGATGCTCTGCTGATGGGATGAGGGGATTTAAGCCTTCTGTTTAGCAAAGAATTCTGGCAATGTTTTGGGTGACTGACCAAAAAAACCTGCTATCAGGGGCTCCAATTCCATGACTGCATTTCCTTTCCAAGGCTGTCTCACTTTCAAAATGAAAACTAAGAATATATAAGATGCTTTTGTTGGCAAAAATTGTGGAAAACAGATGCCAAATCACACACGGGAAATGCAGAATTTAAGCCACATTTATTCCATAATCTAGTTTGGGGGGAACAATGCTTTCTTACTATAGTCTAGCAGGTAGAGCTGTATTTTAAATGATTTAAAACTCTGCCAGCCCTCAAAATACATTAAAAATGGCAAGAAATCTTGAGGTAATGATTTTGCGCCTGAGGAATGGCCACCTCTGGCGCTCCAGAAGGAAGCCTGCTGCTCACAAGCTGAGGCACAAACATAGGGTAGAGACCGGATTCCTAGATGGGGAATTCTCTAGAGGATGGCGCACTAGCACAATCAAGCTTATTTACACCATGGGAGTGTAATTAATTAAGCCAGAGCACCAGCTTCCTGCCAGGAATCCCAGCTTTTGCCAGTGACAGACACCACGGCCGACCGAGGCGACGCTGGGCCGAAGGGGTGCCCAGAGGACCCTCCGTGCATTCTCTCCAATGCAAATAGCCAAGAAGGCTCTCTCCTGTTCAGAACACACACCTGGGCCTATCCAGCACCTCTTCCACTGTGACACAACATTACATTCAATAAAGAACAGCTGGAAACCTCTCATAATGGGTTGGGATTTTTTTCAGTTCTACAGAACTGGAAAAAACACATCACACTGCGCACAGTGGAAAAGGAATGTCCTGGTTATGTCAACCTCCACCATTATGGGCCAACCTCTGCCCGGAGTTCATAACCGCAGGAAGACACAAAGTTCGTTTCAGCGATCCTGCATCTTCTCACCTCTCCTTCACACCTTTTCCCTCCTCCCCTATCTGTTTCCCCAAGCAGCTCTCCCCTTCCTCATTAATTTTATTTAATTAATAACACTGGGCCTTTGAAAAAACAACGTCTGCAGCAACCGCAGAGCTGCTCTGTGCACAGAGGCCTCTACAGAATGGGCATCCTGCTTGCTCTCTGAACCAGTGTTACAGTCAAGCGGCAGGAAAAAGCCTGCAACTGGACTCCTTTTGACTTTTTATTGTTATTTATTAGTCAAAAGAGGAGAAGTGAGGCAAAAAACAGGCAGGGGAGAAGCAACTTAAATATCCACCCCAGACATGGAAATCGTGCAGTCGTTGAGATCCTGAAGATGGAATTACACTGGTTTCATTCCTGATTTTAAAATGCCTTTCGCAACCACAACAACATGGATCATTTGATCGGTACAGAAACCGGTGTGCTGTGTTGGAATCACACCTCAAATGTCGGTCTCTACTTTTACAACTTTAAAAACTTCCAATTAAAAGTATAAACAGTTAACAAGCTCCCTTAAAGCCTTAGTTTGTTGAGAAAAATCCCTCGCTGTAACAAAAACTCTGAATTTATCTCTATGCACATCCAAGAATGTGCTGTGAAATACCCATCTGGAAATAATCCTTTGCTACATTCGTGGTCAAACTGACACACAGTGACAATATCAGTCATCCTTAACTGCCCTTTGCTGTGCCCACTTCAGAACCACCTTGAGAGTTTTATAAAACCCTAGATGGCCAAAAAAATCCCTACCTGACCACTGAAGCAAGGGCAGGCAATATGCCGAGATCCAGAACCTGAGTAACTAGCCCATTGCTTCCAGCAGTGGCCCAACCACCGTTCCACTTACCACTTCGTCTCCATAATCACCGTTGAGCCGTAAGGAGCTGTTCAGGAACTGGCTCTCCAACCGGCTCTTCAGCTCTTGCACTTGCTTCTTCAAGGTCTCCACTTCTTGCTGATGGCCCGTTTCTATCTGGCGCAGGCGCTGCTGGATAACATCAGTGTAGACGGGCATCCCATCATCGTCCAGGTGGCTCCGGGCAGGCTGGTCCGGGCTGCTGGCTGTCTGCTGCTTCCCAAGGTGACCGAACATCCACTTCTGGGGTAAGTTCCGCAGGTGAAACTGTGAGGAACTACAGCTGGCTGTGGAGACCTGCCTGTTCAGAGAGGCCTTGATCCGGCTGTCCTCTCCATTCACGCAGTGCCCATTTGTCACGTGGTATTTCTGGGTGACGCTAAACCCCGTAGGCTTCTCCATCATCTTGTTCTCAGGCTCCAGCTCCCCATTACACACAATCTCATCTTTACATTCAGCTAAAGGCAAGGCACAAGGGGAAGGCATCGGGATGTGTGTGTGGCTGCTGCCAGAAGTCCTATGCACTCTTGTTCCCGGTTTTTGAAGCTCTAGCAAGCTCTCCCCCTCTGGCCTATTTTCCATAGTTTGAGAGAGTTCGTCAGCGCTGTTGTCACTCAGGTGAGGTCTGTGGCAAAGACCCTTCAGAAGGAGCTCCTGCTTTCCTTCGCTCTCTGTTAAGGTTTCCGTAGAGCTTTCAATGTTGGATGTTCTTGCCTCATGCGGGACTGAAAGAGGTAAGGGAAGGCTGGCCTGCGCTGTGTACAGGCTCTCGGCTTCTCCTTCAAGTTTGCCAACACCTTCTTCCTCCACACTCCTTTGAGTGTCTCTATTCCCAAAGCCCTCCAAAGGAGCAGCCAGCAGTCCTTTCCCCTGAGGTAACATCTGGACAGCATTACTGAGCTCAGAACACTCATCCGATTGCCCTTTCAGCTCAGAAGCACCTTGTGAAGCTGGGTGTGGATTGGATGCTGGATTGTTCATTCCAACACCTTTATCTGCCTCAGCCTTTTCACAGAGGTCACTCACATACCCATGCAGGTGTTCCGCTCTCTTCTCCTTATCCAGGGCAATCTCATCCCCTTTTCCTGCTGTCTCTAGGCTACCTCTTAAGTGCTCCTCCAGACCGACATCATCTTTAGTGGCCTCTTGCAAAATGTTCTCCATCTGTCCCTCTGCCACACCGGCAGCAACAGAAAGCTCTGCTCCAACCAGAGCCCTGCCTTGCTTACTCAGGCCATCTCCTTCAAAGGGATCGTCCGCGGGATTGCCAAGGCTGCTCAGCTCCAGAGACCGACGGTGCTCTTGCCACTTTTCGTTGAGGCTCGGGTCACTACTACGTCGATTGGTTGTAGGCACACTGCTATCACAGGCTGTTGTCAGATTGTCAAAGGATCTCGTCTTTGGTAACCTAGAAAGGTAAAAATCATCAGAATCCAAAGTCAGTGAGCTGGTTTTTCCTTAAATGTTCAGCTACTGTGGTTTAAAAACTCCCTCTGCAATATGGACAGTAACAATCTGCTAAGTAATGGACTGCTGTGAGGAATTATCTAGGAGCACATTTGGACCATCTGTAGTGCTGAGCTGCTTCAGTACTTTCTTTGTTCACCAACAGGAAAACACGTTTGATCAGACTTCAAACGTTCCCAGAATAATCCCTGTACCACAGAGCACAACTGCTCTCAGTCTGCTCATTCCTCCCAGCAAACGTGTGTGCAGAACCAGCGCACAGAACAGCAAAGGAATAGTTATGCAATGCAGAAAAAGAACTCAGATGCAAGGCAACCAAAACAAAGTTGATATGCTGCCAGGAAATAAGGAACCCTGCAAGGCCATGCAATACCCACAGCTTAATTCTATTTGCTAATCCTCTCTCTGTTCCACTATCACCTCTGAAACAGAACAGCTTTCAACACTGACCCAACTGCTTTTGGGTAAGTCAGTCAACAGTCCCACAAATAAACCTGTGAAAAACGCTTTCCTCCCACCACCAGTATTGTCCTCTTTATAACTCACGATATTCCCTGCTGATCTTGCTTTACAGGACAGGATTTCTGGGCTCGAGGCTCACCTGCCCAGAGGCTGATCTTCAGGGCTAGAGCCTGGAACGGGGTACGGGGCGCAGGTGTCATCGGTGGGTGTCGAGGGGGAGGAGCAGGGCAGGTAAACAGCACTCCAGAGCATTAAATTACGGACATGGCACACTGGATACAGCACCTGCGAGGGGAAAACACATAGGGGTCAGAGACGGTCAAGTGCTCGCTCCCAGAATGCAGAGATATGTTCAGACCTGATTGTGGCAGTTTATCATTCAGGTTTGCAGCTGGGAGGCTTTGCTCGATCTCTAGATTGCTCTACAATGCCATAGCTGCTCCCTGCCCTTCAATCAGCCACGCTTGGACATACAATTATCTCTTCTTTCGGAGACAGAGGCTAAGAGACAACAAAGCTGGCTTTCAGCTTCTCATGAATGAATCACTGCAGTGTGCTCTTGTGAATCTACACCTTAATAATGCTCCCGAGCAATCCAAACTGCTGGAGAACTCAGGGGCCCATTGTTAGCGCAGAAACTTCCCTGTGCTTCACATTATTCCAGGACACATGAGAGCTGAACTAATAATCTCCTTCCACCGGCTCTGGCTCATCAAAGCCAGCCCTGTCTTTAACAGAAGCACTCACATGTTAAAAATTAAGTACAGGCAGAAATACTTTGCTGCAGAGGCAGCTTGCTCCTAAAAGGGATTTCTTGACTGTAGAACACACTTTCTGTTTCAGTTAGAAAATACCCTGTGTCACTCTATCAGTTCCACTCTTTTCCCAGGCAACTTCCTTGTGGAAAAGCAGGGCTGGAGCACCTCTGCTATGAGGACAGGCTGAGAGAGTTTGGGTTGTTCAGCCAGGAGAAGAGAAGGCTCCAGGGAGACCTTCGAGCAGCTTCCACAAACTGTCTCATACTTTCAGCTGTCACATCCACTCCTGTGGTGACAATGTCAGGTGGATGAGTCTAGAAGGGCGCTCTCTGATGTTGCCTGTCACAGTGACAAACGGGATCTGCACGCAGCCCAAGCACATCCAGAGGCCAGGGGAGACAAAACAGCCACAGAGGGCCGATGTGAATGGAAAAACTCAGCCTTTTTTATAACAAATGGAGGCACAAACTCTTTCCTTAAATTAAAACCTGGCTTAGGAACAATTGGAAGTCACATCCATCATATGCAAAAACATGGCATAGTCCTCACAGTTAGGTTTATGGCATCTGGTACTTTTATAAACAAAAAGTGTTTAAATATTTATAAAATCCTTTCCTGACCCAATCACGATGACATTTGATGACCGGGGGTCTGTCCACATGCTCACCACCCTGCCTCCCTTGGTGTCCAACACTTCTTTTCATCACAGACACACAGAGGTCACCAAGTCCCTTCCCAGGAACAGCAGTGAGCTGTTACTATGGAAGAGCCAAACTGAAGATAAGAAAGCATTAAGAGAAACGAAGATACACTGCACAATCTGAGCTACTTCCCCTGTTCTGATTTAGATGAGGACAGATAGAATGCCTCTGTTTCTATGCAGGTCCAGGACACTCTCCTGACGCAGCTTAGCTCTCTGGAGAGGTCTGCTGGATCACCTCTGCCATGAGGACAGGCTGAAACAGCTGGGGTTGTTCAGCCAGGAGAAGAGAAGGCTCTGGGCAGACCTTAGAGCAGCCTTCCATTACCTGAAGTTGGCTACAGGAGAGGTGGGAGGGACTTTTACAAGTGCCTGTAGTGACAGGATGAGGGAGGATGGCTTTAAACTGGAAGGGAGAAGGTTTAGATTAGACATTAGGAAGAAATTCTTCACAATGAGGGTGGGGAGGCCCTGGTTGCCCAGAGATGCTGTGGCTCATCCATCCCTGGAGGTGTTCAAGGCCAGGTTGGATGCGGCTTGGAGCCCCTGATCCAGTGAGAGGTGTCGCTGCCCATGGCAGCGGGTTTGGAAACAGATGGGCTTTAAGGTCCGTTCCAACCCAAACCATTCTATGATTCTGTGATTCTACTTGTCAAACACTAAAATGTGTTCCGTCACAAAAAATAAAGCAAAAACACATTTCCAGCACAGAGAAATGTCTGAAATTGCATTTGACATTCCTCAAATAACATCAAACTTAACGCTAGGCCTGAAATTTCTCAAAGTAACCATTGATGAGGAGACCTGAGGACACTCTGGGAACTCCTCTCTACACTATGTTCATGACAGTTAAGCCACAACAACATCCCACCACCACAAGCTTGAGTGTTCTCTTAAAGCAGACACTTTGGGGAAGATCATGCCTAGGAGCCCCAGAGGGATTCTCCCCACGCAGTGGGGAATGAGGAATACGTACAGATTCAGACTGGGAGGAGTAGAGCAGGTTTTTGAAGGCTTTGTTTGCTGCCCGCAGCAAAGACCAGACAGAACAGGTCCGTTCCTGAGTGTGTTTCTCTCCTCTCTCTTTCGCATTGTTGCACAGGAATGTACCAAAGAGGCAGGAGTAGGTGTGCTGCACCAATTTCACCTGCAAGGACCACCACAGATACTGTCAGATGGCAGAAAACATCAGTTTAACGCGAGAATCGGCGTTCAGGCTTAAGAAGCAACAACTCTTTCCTCCACTGGGCCATGCCCCACTTCCTAAAGCCTGAGAGACAAATACACCTCGCAGTTTTTGCATACCTGCTTACAAACTACCTGCAAAGAGCTCAAGCATAGCAGAATCTTAAAATCATAACCTAAATACAGGAAAAAATGTAAAGACAAAATATTCGCTTATAATCAAGTGTAAAAGTCTTGCTGATTCAAACCCCCAGCCCTGCAGGACAAGCAGAGAATGACAACGCCTGTTACAAAACATCACCACAGCACAGAAAGGCAAAGATTGGTGGGGAAAAGCATTCCTTTCTGTGCGCTATAAACACACACAGCACATACATCCTGAGCGTTATTCACTCTGTGCTGTCATCCCAGTCTGACAAAATAGCTTAAAGAGAATGTAACTTGGAGCATATGACTTCCCTGGGGTTACTTGGATGTTTAAATGAAGACAGGTACTTCAGTACTCTAAAAAAACTAAGGGGGTTTAGTCTATAAAAGCCAGAATGCCAAGGGTCTGTTCACACCCAGCCCCTGCAGGTGAGCAGAGTGCTGTGAAACCAATTACAGCGTATGTATCTCATTTCCTGACTGATCTAAGCTGGGACTCAACACACACTTGGTTACACGGCTGAGCTGGCAGGCGGTAATTCAAGTCAGCCACAATCACAGGAGCGCACTTTAAATCTCCAAGTGGATCCGACACCGCATAAGAGCTTTTCCTCTTCGGGTTACTGGCCCTGCAGTCAGCGGCTGCTGCCTTCCCACAGACCCGCCTTCCCACCTTGGAACTCATTCTGGCCATCCCAGGCAAATCTCTTAACAGCAGAGCTGTCTGCTTCGAAAGTAAACAGACACAGCGCGTGGATCCTACATTTCAGTAGAAAAACTGCATGTAAAGGTAAGGGGGAGGGCTGGTTTTAGAGGAGGGGCCTTCAACTCAAAATAAGATCAAAGTAGGGGGAAGTTTTACTGCCACTAACTGACTTTTCTCGTGCTCTTTGGATTATACCAGAGTTATTTCAGCACCTCTTCGGCGAGACTATTAAATTAATATCATTTGTTTCTTTCTTGAAAGCTTAAAAGAAGTCCTCGAGGGTCCTGTTTTGGTTTTAAGAGTGAACAGATCTTGGGTCCCCTGAAGTACACACATATTTTGTCTATGGAATCTGGGCAGTTTTCCCATTTTCCTTTTCCCGTATCGCAGTGAGAAGGGAAATCAGAAACCCCTTGGGGCTCTACAGTAGGGAAGCACTGGGTATGGGTTTAGAAGCAGTCTATAAAACAGCAATCTCTCAAGCCACAACTCACAAGGAATGCTTCGTTAAACTCGAAAGAGCAAGGGAACTGCCTCTGGAGCTGATGGACGCAGTCCAGCCACTGTAAAAACACTGGGCAGCGCTCATTTAGGTCATCCGAATTCTCACCATGGCCACAGCGATCTGCAAACTTGTGGCCAAAATCCAGCCACTCCGTCTCCACTAGCACCTGGAAACCCTGCAGAAACAAGAGTACAGATGAAAAGTTCCTGTTTTTCAGTGGTTCAGCATTGTAAGAGGTTGGAGACTCATGGGAATCACCTCATTCCCGTGTCCTCGCTACTCCCATTTCCCTTCAGTACTGGCCTCCTTACTTATCTCTCCTGCTTTACCTAATGCCTCTGTGTTCTGAAATCCCGCACAACAAAACTGGGACAGAGAGGAATTCCCAAGCCTACAGAAAAGGGAAGAGAATAAGCAGCTTAAGCTGACAGGGAAGCTCCTGGTATGAGCCCTGTCTTGGCAGGCAGGGGTGAGTAGGAAATCCACCTTGATCAAAGCCCTCTGGGTTGTGGTAACCAACACCGGGACAGGAAATCCAAAGCTCTCCCTCGAAAATGATGAGCAGATCTGTCTGTTATCAAGGCAACCAATCCAGATGCAGGCTCAGAGAGTGCCTGCCTGTGTGCGCACCGAATGCGGCACACGCACAAGGCTGAATAAAGGTCGAGCTGAATGATTTCTCACGCTAACAAAAAGGTCAAAGAGTGTTTCAAAACAGAGCCCACTTCACCATACAGGACTTAAAACCCAGCACAGGTCAGGAAGGGTTTGATTCTTAGGGGAAAGAAAAATCATAGAGAACGCTTATTAAGGGCGTTGGAACTGGATGGGCTCTAAGGTCCCTTCCAACCCAAACCATTCTATGATTCTGTAAGTCAATGGCTGCAATTGGAGCAAAACCAGTAGCCGGTAGCTGAAAAGCTTGAATTGTGACAATGCTGAAGGCTCATTTTCCTAACCATTTCTGATCCTTGTAGGACAGCTACAGTTGATGTATTCCTCTGATACAGTAATGACAAGAAGACAAGCAAAGGCTGTGTACAGAACTCTGCATTGCGAACAGGAATCACAGCACCCTTAGGAGGGAGCAGGAGGAGGTGCAGTGCCAAGGACACAGCAGTATGTTTTGACCTGATGGATGACGACTCCCAGAAATCATGTGGAAAAGGATCAGAGGACTTTTCCATTTTCCTCCAAAAGACATTGCTACAGTTTAACCTCCTGGTCCTCACGCATCCCAGGCTTTTTAAGCAGCCGTTCGCAGCACAGCGCTCAGACACACGTTTCTGTTCTAGACAACAAAGGCATCTTGCACGTGGGCTGGCAGATGGAACCCAGCCACCACATACCACACAGTGCTGAAAAAGGATGGGGGAGAAAGAAATACAGGCTGAAAAAACAGGAGAAATAAAGCTAAGTGACAGAGGACAACAAGAAAATGAAACTGGGGAAACATGCAGCTGGGAATTCTAGAGAAAAGAAAGACTTTGTATCAATAGCTGGCTGAGAAACTGCAGTGGTGTAATGGAAACTGCAATATGTATCACGTATTCCTAAGCTAAATCCTTCACAGACAGACTTCCTTGGAAAAGGACCCAAACTCTGTAACCACCCCACGCTCCAGCAGCCGCTTACAAACCTCCGTGGTCCTGTAGTACGGATCGAGCAGCAGTTTGGCCAGTGCCACGATCTGGGGAGTTCGGTCCCAGCCATCTGAGCAGTGCACCAAGACGGGTCGCTGGTCTCGGTCCACGGCATGGACCACGAGTAGCGCGGATTTCAGAAGCACAGACAAGTGCTGCAGCCACTTGGTACTTTCCAGAGCTGATAACCAACTAGACGGAAAGAAGAGAAGACAGCTTTTGGTCTTTTAAAATGCTTTCAGGATTGGATCTTTGAATTTATCAAGTCAAAGCTCCTATTTTAATTAGCTGTGAATGTTATTCCCGAGTATTTTTCATTTACATCTCATTAACTCTTTTCCAGATGTGCAAGAAACAAAGCCACACAGGACACCGGGAGGTGCTTCGCTGCATGAGGCTTGCAAGAAGCTCAAATAACATCACCAGCAACAGACACCGCAAGCAGTGGTCTACCCACATTAACAGGTAATCATCATTTGCAGTGCCTCTGCTGTTTGCTCCCCTCCGAGCTGATGATTTGGACTCATCACCAGTTATTGTGGACTTTGCCACGCACCCCTGGCAGTTCTGTGCTTCAATGAAAGGCTGGAACCTGAGAAGCCTTTGAAATCTCCTGCACCTCAGCTGTTCCCAGGCATCCTAAAAACCTCTAACCTGTAGAGACCTACACAACCAGTTTGGTAACAGCAGCCACTCTGGAATACTTCGAAACCATGAAAGACTCTGGGCAGCAAATTCAAACCAGGGGAGTGGTGAGGGAAACAGGACTGGTGCAACTACAGTGTCCTAGCGAAGACCTGGCCTCAGAAGCTCCTGAGAAGAGGGTCTGTCAGAGGCTCGTTAATCCATAGCATGAAGGGCTATAAGATACAACTCCTGAAACGGCACTGTAAATGTGGGCTCTACTAGACTTTCTGCAGGAAAGCCAACTGTAATGAGTAAAGAAGCATGACCAGCAGGTATACCCTAGTGCTGGCACTTTGAAGCCCACCTGAAAGCGGTGCCAATCACTACTCAAGGTTACATTACAATCTCAGATCCCATTTTCTAGGTTCACTTCAAAGACAATAAACCAATGACTCTCCTTTAGCCCACATTCCATGGAAATGAAAAAATACAGCTCAGCATTATTGTACAGGGAAGTCACCAAGGGAAGAAAACCTGACTTTCACTTTACAGATTGGCAGCAAAATGTGGCAGTCACAGAAACGCGTAAGGAAAGGCAAAACCCGCCAAACATCCACTTACTTTCCTGGGTCTGGCATTTGCGTGCAGAGCAATCGCAGCGACTGAAAGCTTTTCCGGATGGAATGGATGTTTGCCATTCCCATGAACACCACTTCACAGTTTGGATAATATTCTGCAGGGAAACACCAAGAAACAGGGAAGAAACTAAAAACTACGCTAAGTTTAATTTCTGAAAGAAGCTTTTTCATATAAACAAACCACTGTTGCTGTGGAGAGATGAAATAATCTGTTTATGAGTATTCCCTAAGGAGCAGCCAGTACTCAGAGCTGGGTCAGTATTCCAGACATTACAACACAGCAGAGCAAAACAGGAAAGCCTTAGTGACGTGTTTGTGTGCTTATTTTCAGTGTTTCACTTCACATTAGAGATACAGCACAAATCTATGGGAACGGTGATATCACTGTGCTCAAGGCTATAGAATGTCTTAAAAAGACCAAGAAACATCAGAGACAGACTACGAAGCGTGGACAATATTAAATTGATAATTTGCAGACATTCTTAAGTTGGGTAAACTAACGTCTGTCAGTCACATATCCCTTTTCCTAACCACTCAAAGAGGCTGAACAGTCACTGCCTTCACTTCATTATGCTGAGACTTTATGCTGCCGAGGTACTCGAGCAGCAATGCTCAACTGCACGAGGAACAGGGATAAGGAGATGCAGGAAAACACCAATTCAATAGCCTTCCCTAGATTTACTTTTCCTCTTTCTTCTGTCTGCACAAAAATGATGACATGATAGCTAAAATGACCTTTTCTACAAAAGAAAAAATAATTAATCAGGACTCAGAACGCAGGATTACTGAGTGCTTGTGCAAGAAAAAGTGACAGTCTCTTAAAAGAGCATGGTTTATATAATTTGATTTCTTAACTGTTTACCAATCCAACAAATTCTGGCCCAACCAGAAGGTCCCGTTAGCGATGGACCATAATCCCAGTCAGAAACAGCTGATGGTATCAAACAATTTAAGCATTTTTTTGTCTTTTTACTGAATTATGCTATATAAAAGCACAACAGAAGTGAGACATTTTCATACAGAGAGAACGAAGCAAGCTTGGCAATACCTGGAGAGAATCTATCAGCAAAAAGGAAGCACTTAATGCGAGTCAGTTATATTGTCAGTGACAAGCTGTTTGGATGGTTTCTATAAGGAATACAAGAACCAATACACAGGAAGAAAATTCAATTCTCTATATAGTCTGCTTTTCTGGTTTGAAATTCTGCTCTGTGATGATGAGTTATACAGTAGCTTTTGACATGTTAAATGGGAAATGCATGTTTTCTCGCTGGTGGCTACATGTCAGAGGGCAGCTGTTGCAGCAAAAACCACAACAAGGACATATGGTCAAAACAGCATTTGTTATCTGCTCTATAGATTGTCTGTCTGGTATCTTTTTCCAGATTCCCCACCTACAGAATCTTAACAGGCTGCATTCGTATCCAATAATGACTATAAAAAAATACCTTGTTTAGAATGCCAACAATGTGCAAGTGCCAAAGAAGACAAAGTGGTAACTGCAAATGCATTACTGATGGACATGAATTAGGATTTCAGTGGCTTTGGGTTATGACATAAATGCTGAAAAATGTTCCAGCTTCAGAAAAACTGCTGAGAAGTTGTGTTCTGTGCTACCATTCTAGACCACTATTATTCTCTATGGTTAGCGGGTTGTTACGAGTTTGTTCAGGCTTTTTTAGACATAAGCACGTTGGACACCTTTGTCTCACTCTGGTTTATACCCTTGACTCAGCAGAGGAAGCTGATCAGCATGTTCCATGCAGTTCAGCATTTACTGAACACTGTTACCAGTTGGTTTTGTGCTTTGAGAAACAGAGTTAATTACCAACTAACCCTATCCTTTCGAAGGACTGTGTAATAGCTATAATGATTCCAAACCTTCATGTAGATGAATAGCACTTGCATCCACGCAGCCTGTTGAATATGTAGCACTGAACTGTGTCTGTGTAATTACATTTGAGAAAATCCATTTGATTAAACTTAAAAGAAAACTGGGAACGAACACTGCTCACCAGGGCACTCACAGCCTCCACCTTTAGCTCTGTTCGCCACAGCCGCTGCGTAAGATCGTGCATCCAAGATCAAAAGCTTCTGAGGCTGTATTGCCAAACTCTCTGCTCCTGAAGCATTGGAGATCGAGGAATCTGGGAAGAGGATGGATGAATAACTAAAAGGATACTTCAAACACTGTTGACAACAATGATTCACTCAAGTCCCACAAAGCACGTGCACTACACATACAGAAACCGGAGTACGCCTGATCAAATACAAACGGTTCAAATCTGTCTCAGTACCTACAATAGATAAAGATTTTACATAATGCTCTGCCCTTTACAGAAAAGGAACTGTGAAAAACTTACCGAACTCCACATCAGAGAGGTCCCCTCCATTGGAGAAATCTCTGGAACAATTCCCATTTACTAATTTGTTGCTGTTAGACCTGGAATCTGAGGCACAGGCTTTGGCTACAGACTGGACCAGGTGTTCATCATCTGCATTCCTCCAGCCCCACCAACTGACCTCGGGCTGCCCACAGCGGGAAATGACGGCCCCATTGCTCTGGTGCCTGAAAAGAGAATTCAAAGAACAGCCGTGCATAACCTGGAAGAATTAGAAAAATGGGGCACTCCAGTAGTTCAATTCCTACCAGGGACCTCTCCATCGTTCGGCAGTTACCCTCAAACTGTGAATCAGTGGCAGTGTATTCCACGTGATTCCCATCAAAACGCTGTGAACACACAGCCACAGAGAGAGAAAGGCAAAGTCCAGGTTGGTAAGAGGAAACAAAGTGTGACACACTAGTTTAACATTTGTGAGTGCTGCTGAGCAGACCGAGACTGGCAGCAGCGCCGGCCTCCTGCTACGGCTCAGCCACTACACTTACCTCGCGTCAAGGCTCCTTGCTGGAAAACTTGAACTTACAAACTAGGTTGCAATACGGTATTTTAAGTGTTTTTCATAGCTCTCTGTAACTGTTTCATATCAAATGCCTTCCCCAAGAGGAAGCAGATGACACATTGCATTGGCTGAGTGAAAGGAGAGGCAAACAGAATGCCACGGCACTCACTCCAGGTGCCAGCCAACTGTGCTCAGGAACATGTATTCCCGCTGAAATGAATAACCCTCCAGAAACAGTGCTCCCAATATCAAATGGGTTCAGCAGAATCTATGTGCTGATTGCTGAAAGGTCACCTCGTTCCCCGCTGCACTCACACAAATAACAACAGAAAATAAAACATCGTTGCAAGTGTAAGAAATCTGTTCTGAACACTCAGATAAGCTCATTTATTTTTCCATATGTTCTCCCAGATTTCATTACAAGCTGACTGCGGAATCATTTTCATAGGTTCATAAACTGTTGTATTTTCATCTCCAGGTCTTTGCCTCCCATTTATACCATGAAGAATTATTAGGCAAGAAGTTGAGTTCACTGATAGATGTGAAGCCCCAACACTCCTAAGCTTGCACAAATATGCAACTTTCCGATGTACCAGCAGAAATCAGCAAGCAATTCTATTTACGGTAATGTTGGAGGCCAGAGGAATCATGCTCATTCCAGCTGGACCGGCCACAGGAACAAAAAATAGCAAATAGTTGAAGTATCATTCTGAGGTCTCTGGAGACAGAGCTGGGGATAAGAGGGTGTCACTCGAATCTTGGTAACCAAAAAGATACGTAACAAAATTAAATCACTGCTCCACTGCTGATGTCCCAGCCCTTCAGAAAGAAGGCAACAGCCTCCCCACAGAAACTGAGCTGTCCATCACCATTAGGTAATAACTGTGATGCCTTTACAAAGCCCTGTACAACCTTATGATGCACAGTGCGACTCTGCATGAGCTTTAACTTCCCTGTGTTCAAGCAGCCTTCAAGTACAGCAATAAATCCCCCAAGTCCTTGTAGCTACACAGACGGGGAGGATGATGAAGATTCCACACTTCCCTCCACAGCATTACTTAACTCCTAACACTCACAACTGAAAAAAGCATCACTGCTTTTCAGGAAAACAATTCAGAACGAGGGACCTGGTGATTTTCTGTTTGCCTGCGCTTCCCATACTACCAGGGATACTGCCTGCAGGGGAGATCACCAGCAGCAGCGGGCAACCAAAAGCCTCCTCCAATACAGGCGATTCCCAAGCAGGTTCTTGTGAGTTCAGGATACAGTTTGTATTGGATGAAGTTCTCTCTACCATCCTGCCACAAAACCCCAGAAGGCTTCTCCCTCACACTGATGTTCTGGGACCTGAACAGATGAGCTACAAACCCTACATTAGAGGCAAACTTTATCTGCAGAAATATGGGCCTGGATCTGCAAAACCCATTAAGACAGAGGAACCCTGCAGCAGCCAGGAGTGGGATTTTTCTAGAAACCTGATCATAACCCAGCAGTGACGCTCCTGACAGTTCAACCTCTGCCAGTGGTTCTGCAGCTCACCCTGATCTCTGCCCACTCGGCTCTGCAGCCGGTGTGTGCTGTCATCACTCTGAATGCTGGACAGGAAAGGACAGCAAAGCTTTCACTGCCAGGCGTCTGTGTCTCCGGTCTCTCTCTGTCCCAGCCTTCAGCAAAGACTCTCAGACAAGTGACTGGATGAATCTTAAACAGATCATTATTAGTCTTTTTTCCCCTGAGGTAAAGCAAAAAAAGCCAATTTTTTGACATGTGATCACTAATGAACCTCGTAGTCCCCAAATCGCCTCCAACAGATAAAAAAAAAAAACTGTTAAATGAGCTTTGGTCCTTTCAAAAGTACAACAAAAGATATTTTTATGGTAACACACACAGAGAAAACTACACATGGATTTCCAATCACATGGATCATCAGCCACCAGCTGACGTGAGTTTGCAGAATGATGAACAATATGTTTCAAAAAATCTATTACTAAATGTCAAGATAAGGGTAAAAAGAAATCAAAAAAGAGAAAGACTTTTCTTCTCCTGATTTTCAGATCACAAATGAAAAACTGTGTCGTAGTTTAACATACATAGTCTCATCAGAACTGGGTTGAATGCCAGGGATGAAACAGTTTCAGTCTATAAGGTCTTTTGAACATTTAAACTGCTCTCCCATATATCCCCAGGGATGCAAGCTGCACCCAGAAACACAGACCCAGTGATTCTCTCCTCTGCAGTGCAGAAAAGAGCGGTGATGCTTCCCTGTACTTGCAAGTGAGGGTTGGACTTTATGATCTCAAAGGTCTCCTCCAACCAAACAATTCTATGATTCTTTTGCATGTATTTATAAAATTCGTACTCATATGTACAGCCATAAAAATAAATACACTTGATCTTTAAAATTCCACACACACTTGAAAGCCTTTTTCCCCTCTCAGAGCTGAACAGTGGATGGAGCAATTCCTCAACATTCAGAAACTCTGCCAATCCCTTTATTATTTGGAAGGGAAAGGAGAAAAGATAAGAGGATTTAAAGATAACGGTCTGCTGTCACAAGCTAATTTGTTCTCTTTGCACGGAACAAGAACTCTTAAGATGGGTAAACAAAGTTTTGTGGCATGCTCTTAAACGTTGTACCCTTGTTCCTCCAACCCATCAGCTGTGCGAAACTCCAAATTCAGCTTGTGCTCTGAGAACAGCTTTTCCCTTGTCTGTTCAGAAGGGACGGGCAGCATTAACAGAATTATCTGTATTCATTATTGTTTTAATCCCTTTGTCATCTGATTTTTTAAAGCAATTTAAACATTTATGGGAGGATAACTCCACCAGGAAAGCAGCCAAGGTGCTAAATGACAGGTTCCAGAGTATATGAAAAAAACAGATGCTGAGATGTATTTCCTACTAAAGCAGCTGTCAAAAGTCAGTAGTTCAGAAAAGCAGCTCTGTCCTGAAGAATTGCCAGATTCAGTCTAAGGCAGAAACTGTCTGATCAAAACTATTTAAAATGAGTAGATAGGGCTAACACACAGTCTCTGGTAAGCTGAGTTTTATATCTCCCTTAAGACATTTGGGGCTTTGTCCTTGTGTGTACTTCAGTCTGCGTCAGATGAGTATGAGGGACAAACCACTGGTGTGCTGAGCCAGAGATGCCATTTATCATTCCTGCAGCTGTGCTGGTGTCTCCATCTCATTTTTTTCATTTTCATATTAAAAAAAAAACAAAATCAATCTTACCTGAGGTGACTGCCCTCGGAATGACTTGCAGGAGATGCAAATGCTGAGTGCGCCCACACGATGTGTTTGGAATTAACAGACACAAATCATTACACCTACTTTCAGTGACTGTAGTAAGCCTGCCTTCCCTCATTTACAGCTCGACAAGGGCCAGGACATTCTGCTGTCCAACACATCCTTGGAGTTTTGAACAGGTATAAAACAACACACATAGCAGGAGTAAATGCACAAAGAGTTAATACTCGGCACTGGTGAGGCTGAAAGCCTGGGTTCCGTTCTGAGCCCCTCACTACAAGAAGGACATTGAAGGGCTGAAGCACGCGGAGAAGGGAATGGAGCTGGGAAAGGGTCTGGAGAACAGGGCTGAGGGCGTTGTTTAGCCTGGAGAAGAGGAGGCTGAGGGGAGACCTCATTACTCACTGCAGCTCCTGGGAAGGAGGTTGTGGTGAGGGGGGTGCTGGGCTCTGCTCCCAAGCAACAGGATGAGAGGAAACAGCCTCAAGTTGTAGCAGGGCAGGTTCAGACTAGACATCAGGAAAAATGTCTTCATAGAAAGGATTCTCAGGCACTGGCAGAGGCTGCCCAAAGAGATGGAGTCACCATCCCTGAAGGTATTTAGAAGACATGTAGATGGGGTGCTCAGGGATCTGGTTTAGTAGTGGATAGGTATAGTTGGACTTGACCACCTCACAGGTCTTTTCCAACCAAGTGATTCATGCAAGCAGTCCTCTGCCACCCTCCTTTCATATCTAAATCCTTGGGGTGGTTTGTGTTTTGTTCCGGGCTCCTGTTCCCCACACCACTTCTGAGACCTTCTGGAACAGAACTGCAGGATCCTGCCCCAGACAGAGTCCCAGGGTGGATGAGCTCAGGTACCGCTCTCACAGGAACACAGAGGGGGCTGAGCCAGGTTTTGTTGCCTCTTCCCAGTTGTCCAGCTCTGTCCTGGCAGGTCCAGGGCCTTCGTGCAGCACCCCTTCACATCATCTTACACAGGCAAGAACACAGCAAGACACGAGCCAGACCCCTCTTTACTTTGAATAAACTGAGCCTCACCTGTACACCACAGCAGGGATGCGCTTCCAGGACCGAAAGCTCGCCACACTCTCTAGCTCCTTATCCGTGATCCAGGCAGGAACTATGATTTCCTGGGGGTAACTACCACAGAGCCTGCAGGAAAAGTGGTGCAAAGGGTTGAATGTAAGCAATATAGCACAGCTACATGCTTCCCAGCCAGCACACACAGATAAGCAACGTGACAAACTGCTGTTTCATTAATTGCTGTTTCATTTTAAGTTAATGAACCTCTCCTTTGCACATACAAAAAGCACTGTGATCGTTGGAGGTGCAGAAATGCATTTCAGAATTAGACGATTCAAGCTAGTGTTTGCTCAGGAAATTCATACATAGGTGTTTTTTAACTGCAGCTGCTGAAATAAACTGGACCACAGAAAAGAAATTCTCCATCTCTCCATGCTGAAAAATAAATGACTCCATTTCTGGGTCACAAAAGCCAGTGGCAGAACCATCCTGGACTACTGGGATTCACAGCAGGAACTTGTGTAGGTCTGGAAACACACACTGAGTGCACCAGTTTATGTTTCGCTGGCTCAATGCAACTGTCACATCTCCCAGTCACATCTCCTGCTCATTATTTATCTCGTGGAGTCCTGGCTGCCAAGGAGAACAGCACAAGCAGTCTATAATGACTACAATATATTGCTGGATCATACAGTTCATCCCTGGTCCCTCCTCTTAAAAAGATGCATTTATTGCCCAAGGACAGACCTGAGCCTGTGTCTACAATCATAGAAAGATATAGCAATCAGCCTGAAAAAACACTCTCTTCTCAAGTGCTGGACACAAGAGGAAAGGAGTAGTTTGTGTCATTCTGCTTCCACGTGTCATATAGTTTTTTACTTTGTCTTTAGTATTAAATATTTACAGGGTAGGGTTTTTTCCTTCCCTAGATTTTACAGACAAAGACAGGTATTCCTCTCGCAGTGACACCAACTACCAGCTGCAAGTCACTACCCTGCACAGACAGAGCAATGAAAGGGGTTTTATTACACAGCACTGTTGCGGGGTTTGCTCCGAATTGGATTAGGGATCTACCAGCACACTCTGTCCCACCAGCTATGAATGTAATACCTTTCTCTGCCCCAACGCCAAGAGGACATTCATCTACGCTGTCAGCACCAGAGAAAGCGTTTTCTCTTATTTTCAGGATCTACAAGCATAACTCTTCCAAACGAACTTTTTTTTTTAATAGAAGTCTATGTCACAAGTTAAGGAAGAAGACAAAAAAAGTGCTTTTAAAAAGTTCAATCAAACCCCACTCTACGTTCACGTAGGGCTTCCCCTTTTCTTCCATGAGAATGCTTATTCTCTAAGAAATCCTCCAGCAAGCACATCAAAATCTGGTATTTCTAAGCCTACAAAAACTGTAACAGCTAATTATTGTTAAATAGTACTTTAAAGGCACATCTGGTTTTTTATAAAATGACAAAAAAATCACAATTCTACTTGTCCCTTATTAGGAACTGTAGAACTTGGAAACAAGTACCAGTAATCTGCTCTAACAGAACCGGTATGTTGAGATGCCACTTGGCTGTGAACCAGCAGCCCCCAGAACTCACTTATACTTCTCATTGATGTTGGAAATCCTCCAGGCATTGTTCATATCAAACCCCATCCGCTCCACTTCGTTTTTAAACCTTGAGGTTACGTGTTCTCCTGGGTAAAGTGAAGAAAGAAAACAAATGAGAAGTAAGAAGCAAGATTCCTACTTTTCAAAATAAACACCTCTGCACTCATCCTTATTAAACCTGAAAGGAGAACAGAAAGTTCAAAACCATCACCAACATTCCACAATCCTAGTGTGAAAATCCCACAGCCTGCACTGCTGGTTCTCCAGCAGCTCTCCAGCAATGCCCAAGTCCACAAAGGACATCTCTGGAAAAAACAGCTTCTGGAAACCCACTTGAGAAATAACAACACTGCGGATCAAACCAAGCCCAGCAGCAAAAGCAATTTAGATCTACCAGCAGCCTCAGGGGGAATACACCAGTGGCTTTTCAGAAGTTCCAAAGAATTTTGTATCAATAAGGATGTGAAGCTTTGGCCTGACTGACAGTGAAAGGGTAACACACGGAATGTAGTCTGGAACTTGGGCAACCTGCCTTGAGTCTACAATTTCAGCCCAGGCTTCCCATAGGGCTGTAGGCAAGCCCTGTCATTTAACTCCCATCCCAGTTTTCCATCTCTAACTGGACATTATTCCTCTGTAAGCCATGTGGGAATGTGATGGTCAAACACCTAAACGATAGACACAAATAACAGTCATAGGATCCCCACAAACTCCTGGATTAACAGATTAAAGGGATGGGAACGAGCAACACTGATTTCCTAGATATGTTTTCTAAAGTATCAAAACACAATTGAAAAATGTGCAACAGCAATAAAGAAAAACTGTTTTGAGAGAGTCTGGAGGATCTGAAGGTACTTAATCAGCGTCCAGAAGGGAACAGCAACACTTCCAGGCTCATGGAGGTAAGAGATGTGATAAACGTAATGAATGTGTGAGCAACACAAGGTAAAATGGTTCTGAAAGTCTCTCCCTTGCTTGTCTCTGTAAATTACCATATCCCTAAATCACGGGGCAAACCATCATCCACAAGGAGACAGAGATCTATTGAAAAGTTAATGCTCTAAATGTTACATATTTCCATCACATATTTCAGAAAGCCCTGAAGTCTTCAAATACCTGAGATACATGGAGATACAGATCTATCTCAAAGACTATGGGGGGGCTCTTGATCAGGGAGTGCAGGAACAAGACGAAGGGACCACTTCTCTGGGCAATCTGGACCAGGGCCTCCCTACCCTCACAGCAAAACATTTCTTTCCAAAATCTCATCTCAATCTCCCCTCTTTCAGCTCAAAACTGTTCCCCCTCATCCTGTCCTTTGTCTCCCTGATCAAGAGCCCCTCTTCAGCTTTCCTGGAGCCCCTTTCAGTACTGGAAGCTCCTCTAAGGTCCCCCCACAGCCTTCTCTTCTCCACGCTGAACAACCCCAGCTCTCCCAGCAGGCCTTTTCTTATTCCCTTTGAAAGGTAAAATGTGAGACTGACATTGTGCAATCAGAGAACGTTCACTCTGCAAGGCACAGGATGGCAAAACCTACAGACCTGGCTGATCTTCCTCACTTATTGCCTTTCCATCATGTCGCTGGTACAACAGTGCCATAAAAAAGAAATAGTTCTGCTGTCCCTTCCCAATCCCCAATCAATTAGCCTGGAGCTTGCCAACCACTTCCCGCTCCTCACATGAACACTGCATGAGCCTGAATTAATCATCTCCCAGCCACCAACTCAAGCAGGTCAGCTGCTGCAGGCCTGGATTTACAACAGCTGGATGGGTCCGTAGAGATGGAGGCTCCACGAGGAGCCCTTTGACCCTTTGCCAAGCACAGAGATGACACTGGGACAATCCATCCCAGCCAGACAACCAACTCTGTCACATTCTTCCTTAGCAGCAACTGTTTTAAAGGAGCAGCAGGGTGCTCTTGCAGCACTGAGGATGGGCTTTGTTATCAGCTACTGTGAGGAACGGGCATTAAAACCTGGGATACATCCTTAAGGACTTTTCTGAACAGCAAATGAGAATACTGGAAATATCCCCAGTATTGTTCCCACATACCTGGCCGACACAAGTCGCCGTGCTGCTCCTTCTCGCTAGCATACACCTCCATACACCAGGCGTGGTAGGCAAACGAGAAGAGGTCTTCTATCTTGGAAGGAGGGCGGATGGCATTGTTCAGCCGCTTCAGCCAATCTTGACACTGCTCAAAAGTCGGAAACTGACACCTGTGCCAGAAAGAGTTACCTTTAATTTTCAGTAAAAGAGGCCAGGCTGAGGGCTGGCTGTGAAACTCTCTGTGCAAGCATAACACAAGAACCTTACGGGTTATAACACCTTATGGGTTATTTAGTTCTGCTTCTATGTACATTCTAATGGTGAGTAAAATGAAACCTTCGGGTATTAGTAAATAAACACACAGTTGGAGAGCCAAAATAAACTGCAAGCAGGGAAGCAATGCTGTGTGAGTGACTAAGCCAGCGGCATGGCCTGCCAGTCATGGATGAGGGAGGCATTTATGCATATGTTTACTATAAACCCAAGGACAACATCACTGAGCTCAGTTTGTGTCTGCACAACTCAGGCCAGGAACGTGTTCACAGCGCCTTGCTGACCTGCGGTCTCAGACGGCAACTCCCCAAACCATCACACACTCTATAATCCAGGCACCACATTCCCGTAAGCAAGGACTTGTTTTATCAGACAAAAATATCGATCTCATTAAAGTACTTAAAATGAGAATAAGGACAAACTCCAGTACCTGAAATCTTACCTTATTTCCCCATCTCATATGCTAAGATGCTCTTTCCTGGCCATAGCGGAAAGCACAAACAGTGTTTTTGACACTGAACTTTGCCTAATGCTACAGACAACAACCAGCGAGAATATTCCATGCACAGGAGGAACCGATTTACAAGCAGTACATTAAAATTACATTAGCTTGTCTTTCCAAAGAGGATTCCTGTGCCCTTTCAAATAAAAGGGTGGAAATAAGATCTGTGATTTATTTTGCTTTGACAGATTTCTTCACTATTTTATAAGTATAAAATATTCACCACACATTTATATCCAGCTCAGCTGGTGATCGGTTGCCTTCAGGGTTTCTGACAGCACCTGCATTCTATACGGGCAGGATTCATTATCCTACCTGCAAATAGCTCAAAGTCAACCAGTGGAAGGAAAAAGACACATCTAGCTCATGAACACATCAGAAATAGCTGGGAGAAATTGCAGCCCAGAGGTGTTTATTCCTCACCAGTGACTGCAGAGCAAGCCCAGACTGCTGCCTTAGGCTGGGCAATCCTCAGCCAGGCAGGACACATCCCACCCTACAGACCCCACACCTGCCTTCTAAATTCCTTTAAAGTTAGCATTGCGAATAACAAGCACTATCTTCACTTGAGCCCCGTTATTCAGAGCACAAACTACTTTGTTGGTGGAAAAGAACAGGAATTCATCCTAAGTCTGCTATCTTGGCCCCAAACTTTGAGTCATCAGTTTCATCAAGATGCTCAGAGATGGAATTTTGAAGGAAAATTCGTAAGGAAGGGCATGAATACAAATCATTTGTATTCCTTCTACAATTGAAGAGAAATAAATTAATGTAGAGAGGAAGGGTGACTTTTTTAAATGTCAAGAGCTACAAGTTAAGAGGAAGTTAAATATTGAATTCAAATTAAACTAAATATTACTTCTAAAGTAAAATCAGCCCTCATCAAAACACAGCATTTCAGGAAGCAGCTGGCCTGTTAAACATTCCGAGCGCTCCACTATGACTCGGGCTCATTTCATTATACAAAAGGTACTGCCAGCAAACATTTAATCAAAAAGAAATGTTCCTTTCTTGTTAATTAAAGTTTATAGATCAAAATTAATCTCTGCAGCAAAAAGTAGGAAATCACTGCAGCTCAGGCTCAGAGCTGTCTCCAAATTCTGCTGAAGGACAGACACTGATAAACACTCCCCTAAAGTGATACTATCTGCTTCCCTGGGTTACAGAGTGGGCTGCAGACCTGGCTTTACACTTCCCTGCCTTTCTTTTCCAACAGGCTGTTAGGTTTTAAAGACAGCAATTAAAAAAAAAAACACAGGAGGGCTGATGTGTCCAGACAGAAGGGTAGAACTGCACAAGCCCAGAACCCTCCAAGCCCCAAATCCAGATTACTTTTCCAAGAAGTGTGTATTTCAGCAGTTTTAGTCAGTTCTTTACCTTATAAGTAACCAAAGCAATACATACGTGTAAGGCAGGGGAAATGCAGTGAGACAAATTCATTTCAGAATAAGCCCAAGCCCAAGCCATTTGGGCTCAGATCAAGGTTTGCAGCTCTACTGTATCACAGCAAGCGAAAACATAGACCATGCTGCTTCCACTCTCTTTACAGAAACACCCATGCAAGCTCGGACAAAAGTAAGGGAAAGCAAGTCCATTAAGTAAGAAAAAACATCGTCTTTAAACCTCACAGCTGCCTGCAGGATGTGGAAAGCAAGGTTACTCCCATTCTGCATTCAGCCTGTTCCTACCTTATAACTTTGCAGTCTTTGCAAGTCAAATGCAGTTGAAATATATCACGGCACTCAACGCTTTCTATAAGCTGCAATGGAACCTGCAATTAAACAGATTGCATAATTTTATTTCAAGTAGCACTAGCAGTGTCTTTTCTTTGCACATCTCACAAGGATTTATTCTAGGACTGCATGGAGTCTGAAAAGAGAGAGAGAAACACAAAGAAAA
The DNA here is from genome assembly GCF_017976375.1 of Cuculus canorus. Taxonomy (NCBI): domain Eukaryota; kingdom Metazoa; phylum Chordata; class Aves; order Cuculiformes; family Cuculidae; genus Cuculus; species Cuculus canorus. The sequence continues at coordinate 12,125,117 of NC_071417.1, forward strand.
TTGAGAACTACTGCAAGAGCTCCCAAGTGTGGTACTGTGGATCAGCAGCTCCAGCTCCACTGCTGAGTGGTCCAAAAACCTGAGAAGGCTGCAGTGCTGGTGACAAACATGTAGTTAGGGAAAGCGGGAGAAACTAGAGGGATTCAAAATGTCCCCTTTAGACAGACACAAACAACAGCAGCGCTGGACTCCCCTTTGCTGGAGGGAGCACGAAACCTGCTCTCTCAGGCCTAGTGAGGCTGCCAGCAGGTTACCTCGTGTTCCTATTGTGGTAACTGGGCCAGTAAAGAGCAAAGAACTCATGCAGAAGGAGACCAGACAAGGTGGGATAGCTTTGCCAAATAAATTAAGGGCTGGAATACATCTCAGACTGGAGAATCCTCCATTCTTTCTTCCCAGCTGGACAACCCCACATACACCAATAATTTAAATCTACTATTGACTTCCATGGCACCAACATAGAAAATCAGGTACCTTTCACCAGCTAAATGTGTTCAGACTCTACAGAACATGCTTTTTCAGTCAAACGCTGCTTTGGCTGTTAAAATTCTTTTTTTATTTTCCCCTCCAAGCCCTCTTGTATTGCATTTTTTCTCATGTTCTTCTCCATTTAAGCAGTTCTTACCCTCACCCCTTCCTCCAGTCTGTTCCTGGCTCCTCTTCCTCCTGTTTGCACTTTACGGATACATTTGAGTATTCTCTACTCCTGCATTATTTTTAATTTCCTTCTCTCAAAGTCACTCTCTGTTCTTGCCCTTCCCGTCTGCCCTCTGCTCCACAGCCATTCTTTCTCCTGACAGCCCACACGCTGCTCACCACCTATTCACTCAGAATCTGCTGATTAATCTTCAGGGTATCCTTCATATCAATCTTTTTCATTTTCTTTTCCGGTCACAAAAACCTCTCCTCCAATCCTCTTTTATTTTCAATCTCCTTCTTCTCCATTATCCTCCCACAGTAAAACTCTGTTGAATTATCTGCCTTCGTCCTCATCCCTTCCCACCGATAACCTTCCCTCTCCATTGTGATGTTTGTCAGGCTGATGCACGCAGCAAGTCAGACACCCTGCACAGGCAGCTTGCTCTTGAAAGAGCCATTAATTCTATTTGCAGGCGCCTCACCACATAATATTGGCTACTGAAATAAAGCAGCGGAGAAGCAATCATTGCTGCTTTCATAAGAATAAACACAGTTTCTTATCCAAGGCCAACGCTATCACATTATAGAGTGCTAGAGTATCACACTCCAGCTGTATCTGCCTCTCAACTGTCTCTCCTTTAAAATTATCATCTTTTAAACAACAACAACGCTCTACAACTCAAAGTTTTTATTTCTCAATTGGTTCTATTACTTTAATTACTGGAACTCTTATCTAACAGGAGGACAAGACCTGTTTAGAGAACAATACAGAGGCTGGAAGAGGGAGCTAGCTTCATAACCTTAGGAAGTTCAATGGAGACAGGTGTATGGTCTTGTACCTGGGAATACCTAACACTGGAGTGCAGCTCAGACTGGGTCCCACCTGGTGCTACAGCTGCCGGGGAAGACACCAAACCAGCGACTTTTCCATCAAAACGCAAGGGCAAGCTCATACTAAAACTCACCACGACTAGAAGTCTCCATCTTGCCCATATGAAGTTTTTGGGGTTTTTAACTGTCACAAAATCGTGGAATGGGTTGGGTTGGAAGGGACCTCAAAGCCCAACCAGTTCTAACCCCTGCCACAGGCAAGGACACCTCCCACTGGATCAGGTTGCTCAAGAAGCAAGTGTCCAACACCTGCTATTTGAACTACATACAAGTCTGAGGCTCCATGCACTTCTCCCAGCAATGCCATCAGCTCGCAGGGAGATGATGACCAGACACACACTCAGCAGCTGCAAAGGTTGGAATTTTCTTAAGGAAAAGCCAATCAATGGAGACCAGCCTGGGAACCAAATTTCCATATGCACGGACAGATCACTGTTGAGTCTGCATTTTTATCCCAGGGCTAAACCTAAGCCAACACTTTTGAATGTCATAATCCCTCCAATTTACGCATGGTCTACTGGAGCTTTTGGGTTTGTATTTAAAACACCATGTTGCTATTACTACTGGGATCTAGGAAACGATCCATGGAAAAGGTTTACGCATGCAGCTGGTTTCTGCAGCACTGCAATGTCAGCATTACCAACTTTTAAATGTATTTCTTTTCAAGCACAGGTGCAGCAGGCGCTCTGGCAGCTCTGCGCTACTCAGAGAGCTTTCACAAGCATCATTTTGACAGCCACTCCATTGAATCCTGGACAAAAAGAGAAGAGCGAAGCAAAAACTAAAGCCCAGGAACCCTAAACTCTCTTATTTGGGTTGAGTTCACCATAGCTGTACCACCACAGGAGCACGAATAACACTTACATTCACAACAGACTCCTTGAACTTGATGTGAAGCCTGTAATTCGAAAGTGCAATGATGGCATCCTCTGCGCGTCCTACATACTCCGTACTCTCACCATGAAGCTCAATGAATGGGACCTTCAGAAGGGGAAGAAAAATCATTCAGAAACCACTTACCAAAGTTGTGTCCCTCCTGTGAGCACACACTCAAGCACACAACACCATTAAAAGACAGGTAGATGAAGTGCTCAGGAATGGTTTACTAGCGTGCAGGTACAGTTGGAACTTTATCTCAAAGGTCTTTTCCAACCAAGCAACAGTATGATTCAATAAAATCAAAATTAAATGCTGCTGAGAGTCAGTTTGGCTGTTACTGATAGGAAGGAAAGTCTTGGGTAAAGTTGGTTCAGAGGTTAATTGGAGCCTTTTTTTAAAAACAATTCCTCATTTTCTCTTAATTTTCCTGAGCCGTAACTGCTTGGTCAGGGAAAACAAGGAATTCATAAGACAAATCTGAGTGAAATATCCTCACATTCTGGCAAGCGGCTTGACAACCCCTTGATTTATGTTCTCACTCCTTACTTAATGGCGAGTGGCACTTTCATCACATTATTAACTTCATCCTTAAGCAGACAAAGCACACAAAATGAATAATCTCTCATGCTGTCAGCCCTCAGTATTGCCAAAGCAAGCTCAGGTACCCAGCTTTGACCAGATCCTAAATGCTACACAGAAGTCATTGGGCAAATCATGCTTTTGGCTTCATAATTCTCCCCGCAAATATGAAACGCACCCCACACTACTGCTTTACAAAGTTAGAAAACTTGCAGTTGAATTACACTTCACACAAAAATTGCAACTGTTTAATTAAAAAAATGTGACTTAAACCAAATATAACTGAGCTTGGTGAAAAGTGTAATCATTCAACTTGCAACCAATCTGGTTTTACACCACCTGAGTTTAAATCTGTTTAAAATACTTTCTATTGAAATGAAATAAACTTCCTCTTCAGTTGATATCAGAGTGTCTACACAGACAAAGCATTCAAACTAAATTGATTTCAAAAGGAACTCTGGAAAATTAAGAAACCGCAAATATCTATTTTGAACAACATAAGACTTCCAGCTTCTCAGTAATGAGAAGCAGTGACAGGATTTAAGGAGTGTAGTGGTAGCTTTAAAATCCAAAGAGTTCTGAACTATGGAATAAAACCCAACACTTGAAACCACTACACAAGTAATGGCTGTGTTCTTCAGACGCTCTAAGGTATCACCTGTAATCCAGTGCACACCTGTCCCATCAACAGTACACGAGCATTTAAAAGAAAAACGTGTTTCTTGTCTAACTGTGCTCAATTGTGAATGAAAATTCCACAGAAGAGGCCAGACAACACCCAGGTCACGCAGAGCTGCTGTGATTTGAGCTAGCAGGGAGCAACGTGGTGACTACCTGGAGGTTCTCATCCTCTCGGATCAGCTGCTTCCTGGGAAAAATCTGATTAGCTTGGATGCATTCAAGGCTGTGCTGAGTCTCTTCATCCTGAAAAACAAAGCCTTACAGTTAACTTTTGCACTGTCACTGCTGCCTTCTTCACCACAGAGAGAGCTATCAGTGACCAGTGCAAGCCCAAACAGGATGAAGTGTTCGGAGAGTTCAGGTATCAGTAACTTACTGAAGTTACCAAACTTTCAAAGACAAGCACTCAAACAAACAAAGATAATATCAGACACAGGTTTCCTTCCGGCAGCCAGATTTATAAAGTCATTAAAAAAAGAGACAGACTTGTAACAGCATTAAGACAAAGCACCAGCTCAGCTGAACACTGCATTTAAAATTCAGCAGCCTCACACGTGAACATGAATTCTTTAATGGTTTCAGGTTTTAGCTAAGCTGCTCTGAAACAGACCCTTCTGCTTACCATGACAAGCCCTGGAGAGGAGGAGGAACCCTCGCCTTCACTCACAATACTTGGAGGCTCTTTTTCACTCGTTATTAAAATCTAGAAAACCAGAAAAGCATAACGAGGAAGTTAAATTCATTTTCTTCTGGCAAATAAATACAAATTGACTTTTAAAGAGTGAGAACTAAGCCATTAGAAAAGTACAAGCAAACAGTAATTATGAAAAGATGAAACCCATATGAACCAGCTCTCCCAAGAGACAGAATTGTTTCAAAATGTGTCTGGCTCCTTCTGTTCATTCTGAAAAATCATCTTGGAATGTGCTGCTGGGAGAACACCCATCTGAATGTAGCAATTACACCACTGCTTATAGAATTTCAATTTAAACATGTTTGTCTTTCTAGATTACCCTGAATTTTCTCCCAGGTTCAGTTGCAGATGGTGCTTCACAAAAGGTGATGGTTACAAACCCAATGGGATCGTTGCGATTGTTCAGCCTGATCTGTTAGGCAATACAGGTTGGATAATCCCCCTGAGGTCACCTTCATTCAACTACAGCGAACGAATATATGGATGAAATTCTCCATTTTATAGTTATGACTCATTTTCTACATCCATGGATGTATCAAAACATCTGTTTCCTTGCACCGACCTTTCCAAGAGCTCTGCACCACTAAGCTAAAAGAGGGAGGATTTAGGTGAGATCTTAGGAAGAAATGTTTTGCTGTGAGGGTGGGGAGGCCTTGGCCCAGGTTGCCCAGAGCAGTGGTGGCTGCCCCATCCCTGGAGGTGTTCAAGGCCAGGTTGCATGGGGCTTGGAGCAACCTGATCCAGTGGGAGGTGCCCCTACCCATGGCAGGGGATGGAACTGGATGGGCTTTGAGATCCCTTCCAACTCAAACCATTCCATGATTTGATAACCACTATACACTACTGACTTGCTCTCTCTGCTGTCTAAAAATCCCCCAATCTCTTACCTGCAGATCTTCTGGCAACATTAAAGAGCACTCTTGCAGTTTATGCAATTGACCCTACCAGGAACTTAATGCCTGAAGCGAATGCAGGTGATACGGTTTGATTCTGAGATTTATAGAATCATAGAATCCTGGAATGGTTTGGGTTGGAAGCCACCTCAAAGCTCCAACAGATCTATGTCCTTTCTGTGCTGAGGACTCCAGAACTGGACGCAGGGCTCCAGGTGGGCTGAGCAGAGCAGAGCAGAGGGGCAGAATCCCCCCCTTCACCCTGCTGGGCCCCACTACTTTGGATGCAGCCTAGGACACAGTTGGTAAATCTTATTTTTACTCAATTTTTTAAATACAGGTAGGTTGTTCCTCCTTTTTAAGAGAAAGGATTTATTTGGGTATTTTACGAGTTTTTCAATCTCCAGCACATAAAAGATACAAATGAAAACCTCAGTCAAGTTCAGGCAGCTCTCAGTTCACATCACCTTACTTATAAATACATCTCCAACTATTCCTGTTGTGGTTGACAGAAAACCAGTTGGAATCCCTTACCACCCCAGTACAGCACCACTGCAGGAAGCGCTCACTGTATCCTCCATATCACACGCAATGCGTACAAAGGCAAAAGGAGCAGCAGATGCACATGTTCTGAAACTACAACATCCCACTGTCTAAGAACAGTCAGTGAGAAGAACGCATTATGTTATCCCCAAAGCCTCTGTGAAACAGCAACATCAATAAACAAAATGCCTTGATATCCCCAGAGCAGGGGAGAAACAGCATATAAAACTTGCAAGTTGATTCAAAATTGCAGAGCCTGCAGAGGACATGTCTGTGTGTGGATAAATATTCCTGCCCATGGCAGTGGTGGAGTCTCCATCCCTGGAGGGCTTCACAAAATGTGTGGCTGTGGCACTTGGGGACATGGTTCAGTCGGCACGGTGGGGTTGGGCTGACGGTTGGACTGGATGAGCTGACAGGGCTTTTCCAACCTCAATGATTCCATGATTCTATCTATATAAAAGGAGGAAATTATGAGCGTAATCAAGCTGCAACTACCACTAATTCACTAAAAATTAATGCAAAAAATAGATATAAAATCTTCATTTTAAATAAACCAGAAAAACAGAAGCTAGAAGCAGTCTGAATCTATCAACTATGGATACTGACAAGGAAAGAAAACAGCAGCACAGAAATTTCCATGTCTGCAAGAACAATGGAGAGCAGGAACATTCTTCTACATTGTCAGAAAAGCAGGCAGTTTAGAAATGCTCTCTACCAAGAGCAAGACCAGGAGAGTATTGTTAATATTGGGTTAAAAAAGGCAGAGGCATTTAACGTTTTTGTTTCAAAAGATGCAGAAGAAAGATCGTTCATACCTAATCCACCCCATAACCGGTGAGAATATTTAACAAATAACAGTGATTAAAGCTAAAAAGGCCATCAATTCATCAGGTTTCGTCTTTAATTGATCAGAGGCCACAAAATTCCAGCCCTCGCATTCAAAACAGGGGCTCGTGCTTGCTTCCAGCATGACTAGGTTGTTTTCTGTACATCGTGTTTGGGTGCACTTATCTTCCAAACCCAGGTCTGCTCTTGACGCGAAGATACCAGCAAAGGAGGGGTTCAGCGGTTCTACCAAACGCCTTTGGTTCCAGCTACAAACCTTTGGCTCCTGATGCGTGTTTTTCAGGTTACATGATGCACCGTTATCCTTGATCTACAAGATTTAAGACGTGAGCCTCTGGCTCCATCAGACTGAAAATGACAGCTGGCTCAGCAGCAGGCGTATTTGTCCAATCAACCCCACCTTACAGCGCATCCATCAAGGAAGGTGCAGACTCAACTGACTTTGTGATATATCCTGGTGTAATGAAGACTAACAACCCAAGAGAAGATGGGTTTAAAACCTGTAAGGTTCACACAGATCATCTCCATCCTTACAATCACACTAAGCTGACACATTCAGCTGCCAGCCCTACAGTCAGCCAGAAGAGGATGAAGAGTTCGGGCACACAAAGAGGGACACACAAGAGGAGGTGACCTCAGGCACCTGCTGGAGGCATGAAGCCAGTACCTCTGCCTCCTGTAACCTGTCGCCTCCTCCCCAGCGCCGGTTCTGCTCCTCCGGCACCACAACCACCCCTAACAGTATCAGCACCAAACATTTCCAGACCAATTCATCTGGACAATTCATGTACAACCTGCACAGAGCTTTAAACACTAACTGTAACACTTTCTGAATATAAAAAATACCTTGCTATTTTGGAAAATGTCTTCAATTAGCAAAGATACACCGACCTAATTAAAAAGATAAGCTCCACTACAAATCTACAGCATGCTTAGCATTACTGATTTAAAGTTTTAATATATTAGGCCCCATGCTGTAACAAAATTGTCCTTTTATGCTTCAGACAGATACATTTATTTTACAAGCTGACAATACAATCACCTGGATGTTAATAAGAACATGATTAGTTTAGAGAAAAAACTCATTTAACATTTCTTACAGCAGTGCTCCTAAAATCCAGCAGAAACCAGCAGCAGGGACTATCCAAAACACTGCAGAACTAGTTCTTATCCTGTAATAACCACTGCATCTAGTTGCAAAACAGCTGCAATTTTACCACTGCGGCTTTTTAAATGAACGTGGGATTCTTCCTTTCTAAAGTGAATTTGGCGAAAGCAGTATGAAAAACTACAGAATCATAGAGCCATGGAATGGTTTGGGTTGGAAGGGACCTTAAAGCCCATCCAGTTCCAATCCTCTGCCATGGGCAGGGACACCTCCCACTGAATCAAGGGCTCCAAGCCCCATCCAACCTGGCCTTGAACACCTCCACGGATGGAGCAGCCACCACTGCTCTGGGCAACCTGGGCCAGAGCCTCCCCATCCCCATTGTGAAGAATTTCTTCCTAAGATCTCATCTCAATCTTCCCCCTTCCAATTTAAAGCCATTCCTCCTCATCCTATCACTACAGGCCCTTATAAAAAGTCCCTCCCTAGCTTTCTTGCAGCCTCCTTCAGGTACTGGAATACGGTGGTTTCAGTTTTAATCAGGATTATCGGATATAAATTGTGATGTTCCCAAAACAAATGGTACAAGAACTTATAAGTCTGTCTCTAAAACAAACAGTTTGCATGCTCACACTGCTTCTGGGTATGAGTGAAACGCTTCAGCAACTGAACTGCTGGCAAAAATAGCAAAACCAGGGAACTCTTAGGAGTTGCACCGATGTGATGAACAGTGTATATACCAAAATAAATCATTCATCTTCCATCACATCAACAAGCCAATCCCACTCCCTTCATTGCCTCAGGATCAATGGATTGACCACACGGAAAGGAAAGCCCCACTGGGAGCAGGAAGGGGGATCACACACTGTTCTCACAGTAACCTTTACCAAAGCAGTGAGGATTCACCCCTGAAACCACACTTGCCATCACAATTTCTTCTACACCAAAGCTCTCTCATCCATTTCCATCTACACATTCAGGAAACTCTTCCAGGTCAGTTATGTGAACAGCAAAAGGAGCACTGTGACGGCAGGATAGCCAGGAAAGGGATGTCTGACCTGCATCTTAAGAACACTGCCTTGGAAGGGAGAACAACATTCCTCATCCCGGCAACTCCAACAGGCTGCTCCATTGGATTCCCCCACACTAACACACTGTGCTGCTCCGAAGGACTGTGTGACACAAGGTGAGAGTAGCACAAAGGGGCTGCAGTGATCCACTCTCCAGCTGACCCATACCAGCTTTTTTTTATTAGTTGCAAAATGGCACCAGAATTCTCGGTTTCTTTAACTGCAGCTTGAAAATAACCAGCAATTCCATGACAGAAAAACATTTCCCAGAAGTGAAATGGCAATATTCAAATACAGCTTAGGTAATAACTGACCAAGAAAACACCTCAATAAAAAGCACTCTCACATTCAGGTTCCTGCTTATAAACAGGATCACACATAAGTAGCAGGCAGCTTACACGCAGTTCAGTGAGACCTGCTTACATTGTCAGAAATAAGATTTTTTTGGTCATGACTGAGGGCAAAAATGGTTCTGTTATCAATTCATGGTGCTGCCCTTTCAACTGTAGCTTCACTTATATTAAATCAGACCAAAAAAGTGGTTGGTTTTGTTAATTCTCCACGTTTACATTCTGCTCAAAAGGATAAATGATCAGTAAAGGCTGTAACCTCATACTCTGTTCAGTCAGTATGGGAACATCTTAATTACCTTTCACTGCAGATGTGCCTTCTGGTCTAAATTATGTACATAATAACGAGCTGTGTGCCAGTGGCTCTAAACAAAAAAGACTATCTAAATAAAGGATCGTTTAAATTCACATATATTTAAGTTTAGTTAGATTTCTGGCATGGAAAAAGAAAAACTGGAGGAGAAAAAGGGAAAAAGACAGTACTCAAACATTTCACTTTGTGCCCCTTCCTTCCCTGTCCAGACTCTCAATTCTCAGAGCAGTGGTGGCTGCCCCGTCCTTAGAGGTGTTCAAGGCCAGGTTGGATGAGGCTTGGAGCAACCTGATCCGGTGGGAGGTGTCCCTGCCCATGGCAGGGCCTGGAACTGGACAGTCTTTGAGGTCCCTTCCAACTCAAACCATTCCACGTTTCTATGATTTATTTTAGTACCAAAATCAAACTGAGTTGACACTGTCTCGGAACACAGCTCTGTACACACTGTCACAGCTGCCCAAGAAGTTCTGGACAGGAATCCAAAGATTCTGACAAAGAAGTGTCAGAAAATTGAGACTTAAATAGTCAGGAATGCAACCTAACTTTGGCAGAAGGTGCAGCTGCTACAGGCTGAAAACATTTCTTCCCCTTTTGCAGGTGGAAGGAAATTGTTCTGAGACAAGGACAAATACTTTATTTCCGCATTCCAATCCCTGACAGCAAGGTTTCTCCTTCCTGGCACTGCAGACAGAGGTACCTGAAGGGCTTTCAAAACCATGAACAGGGAAGCAGCTGACCACACATACACTGGCACATGGCTCAGAAATAGGCAGGAAGGACAAAGGATCATGTTTAGAAGACTGCACAACTAAGAATCAGAAGTCCTTTGATTTAACAATTAAAGGTTGAAGATGCCAGCTCAGTAAAATATTGATTTTTGTCCAACACCTTGGAAAGACTTTGTTTAAATGAGTAAGCAGTGATAACAGCAGAATCCTCCTTCAGAAGGCAGCTCATCTTACTCAAATAATACAAGTTACTTACCAAAGAGAGATGATAAAACAGCTAAAACAGTCCCCTCTGCCCCAGACAGTTTCACACAGCGCTCTTCTGACGCTTCACATTGGCAACTGCAAAGAAAAAGATACCACTTTAAAACATGAACCTGCATTTGAAAACCCCACTTCTGAAACAGCAAGTGACTTATACAGGAAACTCAACTGCTATGTTAGCTCGTCTTAATTAAAGAGGCACAGCAAAAAGTACTGACTGCTATGGAACTAACTATCCAGAGTTTAAAGTGCCCAAAGAAGAGATCCAATGATTGGATCCTGACAGGTGGAGGTTTATGTTTAAGGCTTCTCTTCTGGTAAGGAACAGTTCAGAAATCACAGTAACAAAGCAATTCCATGAGGTATTTTTAACTTCTTTGGTACGCAGAAGCACAAAAAAAAAAAGCTCTGCAATACAAGCTCCAGGAGAGCTCTGTTATAGACAATCCAACAGCTTTTTCACCCATCTTCAAAAGTGGTTTTGAGTTTTACACTAAAATTAGCTCTTATTCCCTCAAGAAAACAGATAAAGACCCCCAAACAGTGGTTACTGCCTAGTTACCTTTGCACAAAGCTGCAAAGAAGCCAAGGTGAACAGCAACACTCATGATTCCATTCCTCTCAAGCCCCATCTTTCTGACTTTCCAGTTGCTGCACAAATACTTATTTCCTCAAAAATCAATTGAAGTATTGTGTCACAAATACACATTTGTCAAAAAAATTACAGGGAGAAAACCTCTGCTGTGATTCATCCCTACGCGGTCACTCCAGCAGGAACTCACAGAGGTCTCCTACAGCATCCAAGCTGCTGCCAGGACACCAAAGTCTACTCTAAAATACTCAAACCCTAACATTACAGTTCCAGACTAAACCAGACCATTCCTAAAGTACGCGAGCAGCCAAGCAGATGGAACAGCACTCCCTGAATCCAGCCTACCAAAAGATCTGCTCTTCACAATAACTTGGAAGGTCTCCCAATAACACAAGGCAGGTTCATGTGCCTGGAAAGTCTAACTTCTATCAGCATACAAACTTGCTGCTGGAAATGGTTTGCTTGTATCTGATGTGCCACAACCAGTGAGAACGTCCACCCTCCAGAAATTCCAGAATTTCACATGGTGGACATGGAGGGGAATCTCACACATATCTACATCAAGATGTTATTTAAACCTGCGACGTTCGGATGCTCTGCATTAACAGAACCAACGCTATGGATGATCCCAGCTGTTCAAAACCACAGCTGATCCTGAAATACAATTTTGTTGCTTTCTAAAGCAACATTCTGTTACCTGCAGCAGAGGTCAGCTCTTTATTTATTTTAAAATCTCTCCCTCTCACCAAGCCAAATGACAGTTCCAGCAGTTTTATGGGCTGAAAACTAAATACAGCACACAAAGCAAAAACGACCTAGTTTTACTGCGAGGCACCAACTTGATCATGCAACAAGTTGGACTCCTCAGCTGCCCGTCGGAACAAAGTCACCTTTGACAGGAACGCTGAGCAGCTTATTAAACAAAAAAAAAAAGCTGCAAAGGCAGAGTATGCGACTCCAGGGCGACACTGAATTCACAGACAGCTTTCTGGCCACATCTTTGCTTTTAGAAAGGCAAGATACACACACAGGGTAGCAGGAGGTGGACTTAATTTGTGTGGTTTAGGACCAAGAAGAAAAACCTTCGCAAAAATCAGCAATAAGCTTTTTATTTAATTTAATGAGGTCTGGAAGAAGGCGCTGAATCTCAAGAGTTTTGTCGAGAAGTTTAAAAACAGGAGAAGAGTGTTCCAATGTAAGCATTAATAATTCCGCTTTATTCCTGCCAGTATTCAGCAAAGCCTTCAGGACGCACTCATCAGCATTCCTCTCGCAGGGCTGCGACGCACAGATAAGCCCCTCAAATGTTATCACTTCCGAAGTCAACGCCTCATGCCAAAGGAAAAAAAAGAGCTGACTGCAAGGAGAAACATTGCTGTGAGCTCCAACACTGCCTCCAACCACCAATTCCTTGAGGGGGAGCGATCCCAGCGGATGGTGTAGAACTGTCAAAGGAACACAGCCCAGCACATCTAGGTCTGCTGCCCCAGAGCAGTGATGCATTCCCCACGTCACGAGCTCCCACCATCTCCTTTGCATTAGCTCCTCTGATCCCCACAGAACAGATTCAGCACCCTGAGGAAAGCAAACGGAAAGGGAACAGGACTGTTCAAGTAAATCCTACAAAGTCAAATGTGTCTAGTTAAGGAACCATCTTGCTCCCTAGTCTGACGCATTCTCATAGCCAGTTCGGCTCAGATTTCGTTATGGGAGCCCAGGTGCTGAAGGAAATCTCAACATCATCCAGCGCTGAACTTGCACAAGTCCCTCTGCCACAAGGCTCCAGTTCTGAAGATGGCATAAACAGGAACACTCAAACTAAGCTTTGCTTTGAACCCATCTCCTTAGGATCCTGTTCTCAAGCTTTAGGTGAGCACTGCGGCTAGCACAGGAGTCTCGCCTCCATTATTTTTCCTTGGAAGATGCTATGGGCTGATGTATCAATCATGCTAAAACACAAGTAACGACAAGATTGTAAGGGGAAACTTAGAATAATGGTTTCCAAATTGTAGAACCCTTGTCCCTGGAGATATTCCAGACCTTAACAGCCTCTGAGAAACCCCACCCAACATTAGGTTTGAGGTGTCCAGCACGTTGAGGGAAGTGATTCTTCCCCTATACTCGGCTCTCACGAGACCCCACCTGGAGGTCCTGCATCCAGCTCTGGAATGCTCAACATAAGAAGGACACAGAACTGTTGGAACAGTCCAGAAGAGGCCATGAAGATGATCCAAAGGCTAGAGCACCTCATGTATGAGGACACGCTGAGAGAGTTGGGCTGATCCAGCCTGGAGAAGGGTCTGGAGAGACCTTAGAGCAGCTTCCAGTACAGAGAAGGGGCTCCAGGAAAGCTGAGGAAGGGCTCTTGACCAGGGAGCACACAGATAGGACAAGGGGGGTGGCTTTAAATTGGAAGGCAGAAGATTTACATTAGACATTAGGAAGAAATTCTTCATGATGGGGGCGAGGAGGTTCTGACCCAGGCTGCCCAGAGCAGTGGTGGCTGCCCCATCCCTGGAGGTGTTCAAGGCCAGGTTGGATGGGGCTTGGAATAACCTGATCCAGTGGGAGGTGTCCCTGCACATGGCAGGGGATGGAACTGGATGGGCTTTAAGGTCCCTTCCAACCTAAACCATTCCATGATCCTATGATCACAGCTGGCCATACGCTGAGCAGAGCGTCGGGCTGTATGAGCTCCAACCTAAATTATACCATGAAGCTGTGACAATGTTTTTCTTTAAATATTTATTTATTTAAATAAAACACTGGTAAATAGCTGGGAAAAACACTCCTGAGAAGTTTTAATCAACCTGTTTGTTTAATTAGGAGACTGGAACATTGTTACTGCAGTTTCTGAGCTGAAAGACTGCACCCGGCAAGAAGAGAAGAGGCAGGATTTGATAAGCATTGAGTGAAAAGAGTTTGGAAAATAAAAAACCAAATTCCAGGTTTTATCAGTCACAGAAAAAGTTACCCTCATAAAGATGCAGACAAACTAAACCAAGCCAAGCTTTCTCCTGGTAACTCACCATTTGGAAGGTGAGTTTTTTCCTCCCTTTGCTGAAATACAGCATTTCTTCATCGGTTACGCCACACAATGTCACAACCTCAATATTATGCAAGCACAGCTTCTGAGTAGAAGTTCTCCCTTTCTATGTACATGTCTGGCTGAGCGACTCCGCTTTCCCACAAACCCAGCTCTGCAGTGGCTAAGCCCTCTCTCCCACCGTTAATACACACTCACCATTTCAGCACCTTTGTGTTTCACCGCTTTTTGCTCTGCCTTAGCTCGCACACTGGCTATGGGCTGTTCTGGTCCTCCTTGAAGCTCTTCCTAGTGGATTTTTTTAGCTTGCTTCCCCCCAAAACTACTCCTATCCTACTCTCGGTGTGCGAAGGAAAGGGAACACAGTGCTACTATCAGCTACCGACCTCCGAGGCGACACAGCTCGCTTGTGGCTAAAAACCGCAGAGGGGTGGGAGCCTTGGGACAGCTGCCCCAAATGCTGTCGCTCCGAGGCTGGGCACTGCACAGTGGCTCCTTTATAGGAAGTTTTAAAACACGTACAGAGAGAAGGAGGAATGCTGATCTTCAGGGAGGAATTCTCTTGTCTATACTGCCATGTCTTCCCTATTATACACTTCCCCAGATGAAGTTACACCGTTTCCAGCTTAGAAAGGAATTGAGTACAAAGCGTAGACATCAATACTCAATGGACAACAGAGCCCAACAGCCACATCAGACATCCCCCTTTCCTTTAACACAGATGGGAAGCATCCTGCGTAAGAGCATTTTTAATTCCTGCCCCATTTACCATTCTACCCGTGCTTCTCAGTGAAGACTAAAATTAAAGAGTCCAAAGCATCAAAACAGCTCTGTCCACATCTGTCACTGCTCTGACTCATCATTAATGGAAGGCAATTCAGTTCCCTGGGGAACCCCCCATAAGTGGGCATACTGGTTTCCTTCATCTTCCCACTCGGCAGAGGCACTGATCAGTTTTTAAAGCAGTGTGATTAAGCTGATTATCTTTGAATACTATTTAAAAAGATCACACAGTCTTCAAAAATGAAATGCAGAAGCAACTGTCCAACACTAAAGCAAAACCCATCTCAAGCAACAAGCAAAGCTCGAATGGACAGAGTGCAGCAGGGAGGTGGGAAAAGCGCTGCTGAGATTGCAGTGACTGAGCAGTGAATGGTTTACAGAGAGACTCAATCTCACCTTCGGAATGAGCCCTTTCTCTATAACTGATGTAGAGAATAAAATCAGCAGAACTTTAGGTGGAATTAAAGTATTATACCAATAAATAAAAGTGTGTCCTAGCAAAGTGCTTCTGAATATAAAACTAAACACCAATATTCTCCTACACAGATCTCCAAACCACCCAGGCCAAATCACCACAGCAAACCTGAAACCCAAATGTGAGAACATTTACTTTTTCTTGTAAGATCTCAGGTTTTCTTTTCTTTGAAAGCCTTTTCCATTTGTATGAGATTCAAATGCTACAACTGTTGATACAATTTACAGCCAGGACACAATTTACCCACCCCCGGAAGTTCAAAGCTTCAAAAAAAAACCCTTCAAAGCTTCAATAACCCATTCTATCACTCTTTTTATTTCAGCTGCTCCCTGCTCCTCAATGTTAGGTGAAGGATCATGGACTGGTTTGAACTGCAGAAAGATCTGCAAGGATGGGATCCAAATCTTTGCAAGCTGACAGGACATAGAACGCTGTCCAAGGCTGGAGCTGGAGGGAACGGAGTAGACTTGCGTAGGTTCCAAGCTAGAGAGGTGATCAAGAGTGCTGGAGAGGGGAAATTGCATCAAACAGTAACCAAAATGCCGCGAAAAGCTGGGCAATATTAGACTGAAGTTACGAAACAGAAAGAACAAGTGAGCAAGACTGAGACCAGACAGCAAAAGTTTCCATCTGAAATGGCAGAGCAGAGTAAGAAGGAAACGACCTGCTCCTCATACTTCCCATTTTTCCACTGAAGCCCTTACGGCCCATTTGCCATGAGTCAATGCTCCCTCACTTATTTCTTCCCTTCTAGAAGAAAGGCAAGAAACTAACAAGGATAAGAGGTTGTTAATCCAAGTCACAAAGGTTTTGCTCATCCTCAGTAAACTCCTGTTCACCCCCCTCCACTCCTCCTGTGACACTTTGTCACAAAGCTGTTAAAACCTTGAACAAACCACAACTGGATGCTTTTGTCACAGGACAACTTCATGGAAACACCAAGTACCTGCTGTGAACAAACACTTATTTCTCAGTGCATTCAGCAGATTAAGTTGTTACGAGGTGGCCGTAAGAGGAAACTCAGCCCCTTACAGGGGCTTATAGCAGTGTGATTGCTCAGCCACACAGTCAGGAACACGCAAGGAGCCTATGCCTGCAACTACAGGTCACTTTCTTTTACTGCACACCTTGCACAATGCAATTATGGACTTAAGTTTTAATCCATTAATTCTTAAATTGCATTGAAAAAACCTGTTCTGCAAAGAAGGCCATTTGGGTGAGATGGATATCCACCTTCACTTCCTTCATCTAGGAACAGGAGGCCCTCTTCAGTCACAAAAGACCCCTTTTTATGAACCAACTGCCCGAATTTCCCATTTTGGCAGTTATGAAGGATCAGGCTAGCTTTTCCAGGATCACAAACAGCTGTTTCCTAGATGGCTGTCCAAATCCTTGTCTGGGCATCATCCATCAGACTGCCAAGGCATCAACAGCACTCGCTAGGCAACCAGCGCTTAATGTGTGCAAATACTAAGAGGCAAAAGTCAAATTACGAAGAGATAAAACCGTGTCTGCTGTGCACGATAAGGAGAGCAACGAGAGCTGAGTAAGGAACCACTGGTGGCTTAAGTGTGCAAGAATGTTCTGCCAGCTCCTATTACACAGCAAGCTCCAGTTTAAGGCCAGACCCATGATTTACCAGAACAGGTTACTCCTCTCCTCACGTTTGAGCAGTTAACCCCTTCCAGACTAGAGCAAACAGGTTACTGCATCAATCCAGTTCCAGTTCTGACTTCTCCAAACAGCAGTGTTCTCTGTTATAAGCCAAGCCTTCCACAGCCAGAGAAGCCTCAGGCCAGCACTGCCCCTTAGCCAGGCGCACCAATGAAGAGCTCTGGCTCCCTACATGTCCCCAGACGTACACACAGCTCGGATGCCTTCCCCAACTAAGGAGGCTTCCTATATTTAGATTAGAAGGGACAAACAAACTGGTTTGGCTGCTCTACCAGCACTCTGCTTCCCAGAAACCTGCTCCCTGATGTCCTTTGGTCAGCTGAGTCAACTCACCAGAGCTGGGAGAAACAGCAGAAGAGCAAACACCTTTTCTCATATAGTTAAATCACTTCAGTGTCTTCCAAATAGTAATTTCCATCTTTTTCAATTCATGGAAAGCCAGTTACTTCCAGAAGCAGTAGATGCAAATGGCAAAATACTAATTTCCATTTGCAAGTTGCACTTAAGAACCAGAGATGGGACTCGACAACTGAAATAAAGGCAAGTAAAGAGTGAGCCTTGACTCGGGTCCTACGAACATACCAACAAGTGACATTGAGCCACCTGCGCCTCGAACTACAGCCTGGAGATCAGAACCAGAGAGGCGGCCTCACTGGAGAGCCTCATCAAATCCCAAGGATTTAAGAGAGCATCTGTACATCCCTTTGGACGTGGGAGGCACAAGGCACAGTCAGCCTTGCATCTCTCAAGATCACCTAAAGCAATCTGAAGCCAGCCTTAACGTGTTCCAATTTTGGTAGCTTATTTGAAGATTACTTACATACGTTCTGAGTATCTGAACATCTCTGCGCTTAATACCAAACAGACTGGCTAATGTTGTCAAACTGCAAAATGTATCCTCCTGAAGGCCCCACAGCAGTGGATTAGAACCTTGGCTCTATTATACATATTTTTTAAGCTTATTTACTCTCATACTGAGTACCACTCTAGCCACTAAACACAGGCGGTATGCTACACAATCACCTTCCTTAAATCTCAGCCATGACAAAGGCAAGAACAATTACCACTTCTCAAATCACATTTCCAGACTACCCAGGCAAGATGGGCTCAGCCATGACAACTCCCTCAAATCTTTTCTGTCTACAACAGCTCCCATCATACTGGAAGTCACAAGCTCGTCAGTTTGCACTGAAGTTGCACAGACATTCAGAGCCAGGAAAGAATTTACTTGGATTAACAGGATATGCTTATTCTAAAAAAACTGAAGAGCACGAAGCCAAAGTTAAACATATTTGGGCATTTCAGAGAGGCACTGAAGAAGGTTTTGAGGTTGTTTTCAAAGCCCCTGTGTGTATCAAAACACTGAGCTTCACAGAGAACTAAAATAAAGATCTGCAATAGATCACAACTCTGCTGGTGAAACAAGGTCGGACGCAGCCCCAGTTAGCATTTACTGACCACAGGCAGTCGCTCCCCTTCCCATTCCCGTATTTAGTTCTATAGTGAAAGATCCATTGACATGAATGTTCAGGCTTCCTTAGGAAGGGAGCAGCAGGTATTTGCCTTGTTTGGAGAAAAGAATCAATGCTATACAGTAATTATGTCACCTCTCAAATCACTGCTTCAATGGCCAATCAACCAACAGGAAGGAGCTTCTTTAGAGAACATCAAGTCTTAGGGCTGGATTTCCAACCAAGCTCTGTACTGCTGATCAGTTTTTACCAAAAAGACGCATTACTCCAGTATCATATTTTATACTAAATGCCCTTCAAAAAAAAGCTTAACAAATTAGTAAAGCAAGAGAGTAACAACTCTGTCTATGTAGAAACAAATGCATTCCTGCCCACTGCACTTACCCTCCAGCAACCTTTCCTTCCAGTGAATAGCTGTGTGACTGCGTTTGCCTGCACACAGACACTTCTGTGTCAGTCAACTCCAACAGCACTATTCAGAACACACTTTTCCACAACATCTGGTTTAGTGTTGATTCATTCAAGTCAGGCAAGCCCTGACTTAAAACCTCTCTCACTTCTTTTTCTTAGAGAAACTCATTCATATTGGTAGATATAACAAACCCTGAGATGGAAGAACAGTGAAACAAAGAACACAAGAGGTAGTAAGTCATTTGAATGTTTTACCTTTTAGAGAACATTCACTCCTCCCCTGCATAACTCAAACCAAATCTGGTTTCCTAGAATAGACTTGGTTGCAATTGAAGAGATAAATCATCCATTTAAAGAAACAAAAAGTTTGGGGTCTTCAGCAAGGTACCCAAACAAAATGCATCCACACCTTTCCCACTGGCACTGCAGAACTGAGTGCAGTTCAACAGCAACTTTTGTTTCTGATACATCACGGAAGGTAGATTTCATTTCAAATATCTAGTTCAATTCTGTCGTGCATTTGAATCGTTATCAGCCAGACCTAACCTTCCTTTAAAGAAACAGGAAAAAAGTTTATAACCATCCCTACACAGGAAGCTCAGCAGGTCCCCCTTGAGCTGTGTTTGATGGAGACACACAAAACCACGTGCATATTAGTTCAGGAGCTTGCTTAAAGATGAGACAATAGTGCAAGTTACATTTGGAACACTGAACTCTTGCCTGTGACCTGCAGGGGTCAAGCTTCATCTAAATGCACAGAGGCAGCATTTCACGATGAAAATGAAGTAAGATCAATTAAATTAGTCTATTTTCAGTCGTTATCCTTCAAATTGAAGTACTTTGGCAACCAGCTTAGCAGCAAAAGGAAGGCTGTACTTAGTGAAGGGGAACTCAGTGATGTCTGTCAAACCTGTGAGGATAAAACGCTCGAGCTGCAGTGGCCTAGAGTCAAAAAGTAAACAGAAATGTTTGGGAAAAAAAAATCAGATAAGGAGCAGGTTTCATACTGGAGTTTTGGGTCCTAATTTCTTGCTTTAATCCTGATGAAATTAAATGGCAAAACCCCTGTCCTCAACTGATGTTTTGTTTCATGACGCGTACACAGGATGGAGCTGCTGACAATGTAAGAACGCAACACTCAGGAACCCCACTTGCTCAGGCACTCATGGATCTCCTCAAACATTTCATCAGGTGCCAATCTGTGTCAAGACTTTTTCCTTTTCAGAACTATGAAAACAAAAGCAGCCTGCAGTCAAGCCTGCCATCAGGAGGGAGGACTGCATTTCCCCGGAAGCATTCCTCCTCAGAGAGACTCCAACTCAACACCAGAGTGCTCTGAGCTGTTCACAGCCACGGGAACATTCAACATCCAGGTACAAAATGGCCAAAGTTACTGCTGCCCCTGTAATTCCCAACAGGGAAGTAAAGAACCAGGATCGATACACAGGCAAAAAGATTCTGAACAGTTGGGTGGAACAGGAGAATTGAGCACCAGATAAGCCTAAGACACAACTCCAATCAGATCAAGCTGCTCTAAGACTCATCCAATAGAAGTACATCTCCAAGCACCTGCTTTCTAGATAACCTGTTCCAATATTAAGGTTAGAATCTTAAAGTTCAGAAAATACTCAAAGGCAAAGGAAGCCATCACACTAAGCGGAACCAGGGAAAATGTGGAAGAGAATGCTTGGAGTATTTAAGCCTCACTTTTCTGGTAAGCCTTTGTTTCAAAAGGTGATACAGCTGGTGTAACAGATCTGCGTGCGAAGACAAATCTAGGAGCAAACACTCAGAGCCAAGGTGAAAAAGCAATTGCAATTTAGAGAAATAGCAGCTCACTGGAGGAAATTCCCTCAGTATTCAGGCCTTGTGTTTCTGAAAGAGCCTGAGTAAAGTTCCTGTACATCTTGATCGAAATGACAAAAATCAGCCAAATGCCTTTCCCAGATGAAAGGCTACATCTCAGCAAGCTTAAGTTAATCTGTCAGGTACAAGGACACAAGGTACATATGCTTTAATAGAAGCATCGCATCTGCATCACCAGCTAGACACAGAACACCTCTGCACCAGCTTTAGGCCCAGCTGACAGAACTGAAATCCTTTTCTAACAGCAGAGGCTCCTAGAACAACCAACGGAACACAGGAAGCAGCTCTTACGGCTGAACTTCTGTGTTCAGTTTGAACAACTTAAAGCTTGACAGTAACTGAAAATGTTCTTTTCTCCAGTGACCATTACCACGGATGCTGAAGATCAGATCTTCCAAGAACAGGTAAGAAGCAATGGCCCATTCTGGTATTTCTCTGCTTTACACAAAGCAGCTCAAGAGGTCAAAGCACCAGTGCATAAGCATTGCTGTAAGAGAAGAGATCCGTAACAGGGCCAGCATGCTCTGGGGATGGATTTTTGGACCAGGAGTTAAGGTTGTTACAGGCGGTTGCACAATAACGTACACAATGGAAGCAAAGCCAACAGCCCGAGCCCCAGGTATGGATGACACAGCAGATATTTTTCACATGCTGTGGAAATCAGCTTGTAATTACACATTAAAATGCCTCTATATAAAAAGCCTGGAGTGAAGAATTACACACTAGGAAATGCAAGCACTGTGATCACCTGTGCAGCTTTAGCTCAGCTTCTCTTAAAATATGTATGAATCCTAATTCCCTTCTCCATTCTTTCCGTCCCATGAACTCCATCCCCACCATGAATGAGGTGGGCAACACACCCTGAAATCAGAACTTCTCATTATATTCACTTTTAATTAAACCTTGCTGTCAGTGTGGAGTTTTCTATGCAGCTCATTTTGTAGCCCCTCTTCTGCTCTGGATCTGCAGAGCTAACCCCAGTTTTCACTCTGTCTGATTTGGCTATGTGGTAATAAGGTATGCTTAAAAGGTTGCAGAACGGCACACTATAAGAGCTCAAAGCATCAGAAGGATCTTTCAGTTCCAGCACCCAGACCTGCTGTCTGAAGTCTCACTCTCCAAACGCTTCTAATTTTTTTAGCATTCTGCTCTGTATTTGGGAAGTCCAACGCCGCTAGCTGGGGCTCTGCGCTGCAGAGGTGCATGCTCCAGCCTGCAGCTGCGTGTTTAACACCGAACCTGTAACTCCATGCACCCCCATAGAACTTTCCAGTAACTCCCCACCCAGCACAACCCCAGCAGAGCGGGGCCACATCTCGTTCTCCAGGATGGCAGCTGCTTGACTCACCAGACCATCTCCTGGAACTCCTTCCCAGATAAAGGCACTATTCCCTCATCCAGCACCTCTATACATACCAGGTAATATAAGGTCCTACTGTGCCACCTGGAAGTTCTGGATTTCTTCAGATGTCCAAGGCTATGGCAGCCTCTCCTTAAAACAACCTCGGTTACTACCTGTGGGGATGAACCACTGATGCCTGTGCACTCACAGCCACAGTCAAAAGATCAGGCAGTTTGTTGGGTGTTTGAACATCCAACCATCATTCCTCCCACCAACAGCTTAATCTGATTATATCAGTTTATTGGCTCCATTGCACAGCACAGATAAACCTCTTTTGGAGGGAGATGAACTCCCTGGCAAGCCTTCAGAACAGAACAGCACTCACATTTGGTGAAGTAGTTCCATCAACAGCCACAGCAGTATTTCTGAGGAAGCCCAGGTCATAAAGGACTCCCATTAGAGCCAAAACAAGCCAATAAACCTGATTACCGTGCCTCCTTTAAAGCGGTCAGTCCTGCAGCAAGGGTAAGAGTAGTCCAGTCTTATCAATTTGAAAATAATGTTAGTGACACCCCCTGGCAAATTAGGTAGCCTTCCTCCCCTTTCAAGTTCTCTTGCAGACTGGCGCATAGCAGTTCAAGCTGACAGAAGCATACCAAGGGGGAGGGTGCGTGAAACCTATATTTAAGGGATGTTCACATTTTACACATGCTCAAGGTACAGTAACACGAAAACCAGAACCCCCCCAAGGTTCAAGCGGCTCTCTTACCAAGATTTTTATACACACCAGGAGCTGCTCTCCTTCACCGAGCTGCTTTTCCCTCTGTGTGCGTTTACTGTTGTGGGTCTCCCAGTTTATCTGTCGGGCTCCCACACCTGCCCCACAGCCCTTCAGCACTGGGCTAAGCATTGCCTGTCTGTAGGGCCCAGCAATCAGGCACAACCACCACACCAAGGCACCTTCTGCTGGCTTTGGCTACTTGTTATTTCCCCAACAACAACTTCAAAAGCAGGTTACTTTCTTTAAAACACTAAAGAAAAAGCTATCAAATTAGTGTTGAAGTCAGTCCATACTCCACACACCACCTGCCTTGGTGAGGCATCACTGCCACGCTTAAACTTTGCCTGCCATAGCTTTAACTCATTTATCTTATCAAAAGGATGTCAGAAGTCTTATGCAAGTTCACCTCTAATGTACTCGTTATCCTCTTAGGAGTCACTGAATGAAATGGGAGTTAATGAGTAACACAGTAGGAATTATTTCATTATCCCCATGGTGAAAGAGAGCCATCTAATTCTTGGCTGTGACGTCAGACTTGAGAACCAGCCAGTGATGCGTACTCAGGCTTCCACTGCTCAACCAGCTGCCACACCAGTGGTGTGCACAGAAAGAAGCCCACAGACAGCACTGACAGCTCCAGCGAGATAGCCAGAGCAGGAAGCAAAGCCACTTCAACCGCAGCCTTAGGAATTAAAACAGCAAGAGTGAGGAATGGCAATCAGTCCAGTAACAGCACATCAACTCTTCGCATCCTCCTCTTGCCATGCCTCCACTTTCACAGAGACCCACCCCTACTCCAAGCCTCCGGCATTTCCTAACTCAGTCTCCCTACTGATGTCCCATCAGAAACCCCAGGCATTTAAAGGGAGGTCTGGTGCATGGTACAGATCCTTCATCAGTCACTGGCAAGCCTGGCTTCCGGCAGTCAAGGCTGCCTTGCTTCCACTTTAGTCTAAACTAATGCTTTTCACTATAGAACCTGACGTCTTATGACTTCAAGTGGATATTGGCTCCCTCTTGAAACACACACCCATCTCCTGCTGGTATGGGTAGCGAGGAGGGCAACTGCCAGAAAGACTTCCTCAGCCTACTGAAGTCCTCCTTCAGGTCAGAGACATTTGCCTGCAATAGCAAGCCAGCTTTAGATTGCCTGATGAGCCTGTGTTCACAAGACTGTCTGGTTTTGCCAAGGAGAGCAGGCAGTGAAAGACTGTGTTCAGACAGATGGTATTTGATTGATTTCATAACCATGGAAGTCCATCCTCAATCAGGACAGCCAAGCCAGGCAGTGCTCTTCAGATAGTTTGACTCTTGGAAACACATTCCATCCTGTCCACAAAGCCCCTGATGATGCCTTTAAATGAAGCTGTCCAGAGCAAGCGCAGAGACAGAGCATACATTGGATCTGTTCATACCTATCCGTTACAGAAGCCTGCAAGGATTACTTTCCAGGCACTCCCTTCCAACAACTAGGAATACACTAGTACACAAGCAAGTTGAAAACATAAGAGGAAGATCAGAAAGCCTGGGAGACCAAAGCTGGATTCCTCATGCAGATGGTAAAACAGAACCATCCTCCTGAGAGGTAACATCCAATGAAGGGGCCCAACGCAAGCTTCGCCAACAGTTTTCTCTGCATGGAGCACAGAAACTGAGATGCATTCCATTTTGAAGGAGTACGATTTTCCTGTAATGTGAAGCCTGCAGTCACTTCTGCAGACAACCACGTTACTGAGCTTGCATAACACGTCAAAAGCAAAGGGTAATTGTACCATCCTCCAAATCCTACTGGAGGAAACACTATCTTCAAGGTTAGCATGTGCTGTTCTGTCATTCCCACATGAGTGCACACATGTAAGATGCGCTCATATTCAAACCCTGGCGTCACAATTACTCTGCCAAGAATGTGATACTGCAGAATACTTAGAATGGTTTTGTTCATACGACAGTGAGCTTCCATACCCGAGACTAAAAACACTATTGTTATACAAGCATTCCCCTTAAATTCTTCAATAATCACTCAAAACGCCTATATTTAAGATGCTGCCACGGGATTAGAATTGTATCTGTAAAATGAATATAATATTCAGTAGGATACACCACACAAGTTGGCTTTGGGGCAGGTTTCTGTTACACTAGAAACTTCTGAACTAGTATGGAGCAGCATCAACACCCAGCTCTGCCAGTGAACAGCACCTCCCTGCAAACAAAGAGCATCCATGTGCCGGCACTGCTGGAGTCTTGGAGCAATCTCCTCCCCACAGGCACTTGGTGCCAAGTCTAGAGGTGCTTACCCAGCAGTTAGCAACGTGCATTCCCCTAGTTAGTGGAGCAGCAGAGCACACAGCTGTGATCCAGCCATCAGAGCTGGAGATCTGGGCCTAAGAGTAAGCACAACAGCACTGAGCGAGGTAAGGGACAAGTTTCTGAGGCGGTATGCGATGAAGGAGGGTAATGGGATGGAGCTGAGGACCCCACTTGAGGCTCAAAGCCTGAATAATTCTAGCTTGTTCAGTGATACCTGCTTTAAATGTAATCAGGTGCTATGTTCCCCACTGAGTCAGAGCTGTCCTTACACCAGATAAAGCTCTTCAGCGGGGTCTTATGAGGCTGCATCTACACTATTTCTACAGCAGTGCTGGCTACCCAAGCTGCCATGCCAAGAACACCACTGCCAGAGCCACCTGCACCCAGAAGAGATGGATCTTTGCTGGAAGCATCCATTGTGCCAGAGCCCACGCCAGCTGTAAGCAAAAACTGCCCTACAGCCCTTACGCACTGTCCTGTACACCTTTACATCTTGTGTCTGACCTTGTCTTCTTTTGCCTCAGTGAGCAGTTCTTACCTATTTTGGACACTCGCTTCAGGGGACAAAGATGCCTGACTCAGCTGTGTGGTTTGGTGAGGGACAGGACAGCAATATCAGTGTCCTCAACTCTGCAGTTTCCAGCTTAAATAGATCCAGACAGAATCACTGGAAGTAAGTAAACAGTGTCACCCTGACTGTCTCCGTAATCATCAATAATTAAAAAAATGTAAGTGCTTTAATTCTTTGGTGTTCCAATGGGAAGAACAAGCAGCTCCCAGACATTCCCTACATTGACATAACAAACAGCTGTTATCCTCACAGCTGTAAAGCCACTATGATTCCTCCTGCACACTCCAGGCTTTCCGCTGGCCCAAGTACTGCCTAAGTGACTCAGTTATAAAGTCATTCCATCACTACCACTATTTTCTCACAGCTTAAAAATTTATTAAATCAAGTATTCCACTACTGCAATTCCCATTACCAGGAAGCTGCAATAACGCTTATTGCATTGTGGTTACGGGTTTGCTCTCCCAATACAGCAACTCAATCAGCTCAACACTTCAAGTTAATTATTATTGCTTAAGTAAGGTAAATGCAAACAGAAACCTGAAAAGCATGAAATAAACAGTAGGAAATCACGCTCAACTGCTTAAAGATAACCCAAATATTTCCTGGTCACCTGCAAGTTCCAGGGGAATTTTCACACGGCTCTAATATGCCTGAGAAATATAAAACCCTGATGTTTAGACCTTCAGAAAATGCCCACATGAAAATTACACAGCAAGGTAAAGACTGAGACTTTTGACTGTATTCAAACAGCTGGGATTAGCAATGAAGAAGGGTTTATCATAATACACAAATAAAAGAACAAGAACCTGCAAGCAATAGTTCCAGATATTCTGCCAGGCTTCAGTTCTCAGCAGTAAAGCATGAATAAGCATAAACAATTCTCTAGAGAGTCCACCAAAATCCCTGAGATACCAGTTCTCTAGACCTGCTTCTGCATCAACCAAAAAGCACCACCAGTCACACTCCTCTCATTGGACTGAGGGAAAGGAGACAGGGCTTCCAGAATCGGAGGGAAGGCAGGAAGAAGGTTCAGCCCTGGCACAGCCCAGTTTCATAGAATGGCTGTCAGCTGCCAGAGGAGTTTTTCTGAACTTGTGCTGATGAGGCTGGACCTGGAACTGCTCGAACAAATACCTGATTTGACATGGTCAGTATGGGATGTTCAGCCTATAGATGGAAGACTCCAAGCTCAGGGAGTGGAAGTAGCCTCTACAGAACAATGACCTTCACTCAGTCAGAGCGCCTCACTGAGAAAACAAGCAACCAGACAACTGGAGAGCAATTCAAGTGTCAGTCGCCATGAGACCAGCTGGGACAAAGCACTTTTTGTTTCTACCTTTGAGATCTTGACAAATCAAAAAGAGATTAAATGTGCAAGCAGACTTGCCTCTACCTTGCAGCCTGACACCCGATCTCACAGAAGAGACATGCCAGCACTCCAGGAGGCTCCTACCAGAGCAGGCACAGAGACCCACATGTCCCCTTCTACCCGTAAGAACTTGGAAGCACATCACACCTCTTCATCACTGCAGTGCACTGACAGGAAAATCACTTCACTTACCTTCGAGGCAAAATAAAACCTCGGAAATAAGAGCTGGAGGTTTTAACTGTATAGCGATTAAACAGAAATAACTCAATTTTCAGCCTTGTTAGAGCTAGGTAGAACATCTGCTCAAGTGCCATGACCAGTGCAGGCTTTGTTACCTCCAGAAATAGGCTCGGAAATCACACATTTGTGCTCCACACATTTTTCATTTACATGCTAAGCTCACCAGCATTAGTTTTGCTGCTCCGTGACCAACAGAGTTACAGAATAGCTTTCCAGAAAGATGTTTCAGTGCCCCCGTTCTCCCTCCTGAGTTAAACACCTTGGCATTCACAGATCCAGTAACCCACAGGGCCTAAGCATGCTTTACCTGTGGAACACACAGGAGCATTTACCAAGCAATGCATCAGATCTTACCACAAATACTAAACAAACCCCAGTAAACCTACTGCTTCAGTTAACAATTAATAAAATAGTTTGGAAAAAAAGGAATGCTTCCACTTCCTGCATAAATCTCAAGCAGGACTCGAGTGGCTGCACAAGGACACAACCCTGTGCCAACCTAAGGAGAGCTGCATGTTCTGCAGGCTGGACCAACTCCAATCAACTGAGACACAGAACAAGTTCAGGATGTTTTTTTTGAGGGATACTTTGCCATCGGCATTAATAGATGCCCTTTCAGTTTCTAGGCCCTCCTGCACCAGAAGCTCAGCCCAACAGCCCAGTGCTGTGAGGCAGTCAGTGTTTATTCTTACCTCCAGAGTCGCACAATCTGTGAAGTAGCCCTGTTACTCCGCACCTACCCGAGACTGCAGCATGCCAGCAGCGCTCTGCCGAGGAACACTGCTGTAAGCCAGCAACTGGATTTCAGGATAGGGACCGCTTCATCTACAGATGTAAGATAAAGCACTGCAGTTAAATGCTTTACTTCTAGTAACTTTGGTCGAAAAATACTAAGAAAAAACTGCCCCTCCAGAGTCGATCAGTCTAATCATGCTGAACACGGCACTAAGACTGCCAGCTAAACTCAGAAGATGCAACGGGCTGAAGCAACACCAAAACAAAGGTTAAGGTGCAGATTTCTACCTCAAGTCTGTACGCAAGGAAGGCTGTGTCACTTCTGACAAGGAGTTAAAATACTGGAAGGAAGCGGAAGAACACATCGGAGTTATTGTGAACTCACCTCAACTCCTATCCCACCCACTCAGCATGAACAACATTTCCCACAGCTTCACACCATCTTATCTCAAAATCCCAAGCAAGGATATAAATCCAGTCTATTGTTTTACACAAAAAAATCCTGCTACTTCTCCCCTTGAAATCCAGTGAGGCCTGAAAGTGGAGCAAACCTTACCTAACCTGAAAAAATTATAAGACCAATTCCTTACTTCAGAACTGAGACATTTGGATTCTTTCACTCAACCTACTCCATCACCAAGCACTTTGTATTTAGGATATTCCATACACTCAGTAGATGCTATAGGATTCACCCAGCTGACTTTGTTCAGACAAAACA
This sequence comes from Cuculus canorus, assembly GCF_017976375.1. Taxonomy (NCBI): domain Eukaryota; kingdom Metazoa; phylum Chordata; class Aves; order Cuculiformes; family Cuculidae; genus Cuculus; species Cuculus canorus. The sequence continues at coordinate 12,153,980 of NC_071417.1, forward strand.
CTAGTAAGGACTTTTCCCCATTCCTCCCTGTAAAATTGACGTAAAATACATAATTTCCAAGATGAACCTGAAGTCACACATTCTTCAACTCAAAGTTGGATACATCTTCAGAATTTCATGGGCAAAACTCACCACAACAACTCCTAAATCCTAATGAAGAATGGACAACATACTGTACACAAAAGTGAAGAATGGACAAGGCGTAACAAGACAGACATGGCTGTTTGTTTGCTACTGGTCACATTTACTTCTTTCTGTGAAAGGAGAAAACTCCCCTGCCCAGTCAGTTCAGAGTGACACACGCCTTGGTATGCGGAGAACCGAGATCTGAAGATGTGGGACAGAGGTGAGTAGGAGCTAACTCTTAATCAAAAGCAGGTTTTAACAGGATGGATTCCTGTTCCATACTTAGAGTTTAAAGGTTACAAAAAGCTCTATGTTGGAGGAACAGAGCACGATCAGGCAATGAACTTTTCATAACATGGCAAAGATGCTCTGAATTCCATAAAGAGGCTTAGCTGTCACTCACACAGCATGAGCTATGGATTCCCAGCTTCATAGAAAGATCCAGAACTTTCTCTTCTGTGTTGTTATAAGCAATAAACTCCGTATCTTGTTTAAACTCTTTATAGAGCTCTGGTTGAAGTGTTATTGAAAAAAAAAAAATCAAAGCAACCAAGTCATGGGCATGATTTTCAAGGGGTTACAGGTGAAGTGGCTCTTCAGCAGCCACCCAATGAGCAGCAGACCACCAAGACAAGTTTCAATTCATCGTATTTGTTTCAACATGTACAAACTCCAAGACAAGTTTTTCTACAGTACTTAGCACAAAGAGGAGAACACAATGGCAAAACCTGACTAATGGCTATTGAAAGATGGTGCTGATGGCGTTTTCTTTTTCAAATGATGGATGCACTGAGTTGTTTTACAACAACTGATACTCCCTCAGCTGAACAAACCTTCCCTAAACTGGCCTCAAGATATTCCTTCACCTTTGGCATTTTAGTTGGCTACGAATACTTCAGCAGATCTTTTAAGTTTTCCAGAGTCAAACAAGAGGCTGAAGTTCAAGAAAACTGATGCTACAGCACCGGTTTAAAGCCTACTATTCATCAATTCGTCCAAGTTCAAAAGCTGACCTTTTACAAGCAGTAAAACACCCATCTGGCTACATCCGCAACAGCGCCACAAACGCACTTCACTAAATCATCTCCAGACTCCCAAAAATCTTTCCAGCAATAAAACCACCAAGGTCCACCAGCCCACCTGAACAGGCTGGAGTATTCTCTGCACCTGCAGAAGCTGCTACCACGCTCCAAGCCCAGCATGGAAATTCTAGGAATTCTTTAATTGTCTTGGCAAGAGTAAATATAAAAACTGTGGAGTTCAAGCACATAAATTAGGTTTCAGATGGATTTGAGCATTCAGCCTTTCCTTAAACTGTAAGCTTACCTGGATTCTCCCCAGCCCACCTGCTTGCTTTTCATAAATCTAAATTTAAGTACCTCAGTCCCTTCTTGCCCTTTTCATGATACAAGTCACTTCAGATCCATTTCTTTTGACAAGGCACATTTTAACTTATCATTCCCTAGCTTTGGCAGGTGAAGTCAATGTAGCTCAATCACAAATGTTACTGAGTCTGCAATGTATATTCAGAAAAATTATTTCTTACCCAGTAGCCTGCTTGCTCTGGTTGGCCCGACACACATTAGGAAACATTTATGGTGAGACTAAAACTGAATTTTGTTGGAAGAACTAGAAATAAACAATAATAGCAATAAATGCTTGGACATTGAAAAGAAGACAAGGTAGATTAAGTTACATTGCAAGTTTGGGGCCCTTGAATTACAGACAAGTACACAGGGCTTTGCCCTACAAGGCTTCTAATTTGAGAGGCAAACAATCTGGATGTAGGAGCAAGAACAATCCAGAAGCAGTAAGGAACTGCTTTTGGCAAGGGCTGGACAGACAATTGCTGCTGCTGTATGTGCAGTGGTCTTGTCTCTGGCAGCTGTGCACACTGCTAAGAGTTTAAAAGGCTGGACATAACCTGAAACAGTAACGTTTAGAGAGAAGCTACAGGACACAGCAGCACACAGGTCACTCAGCAGTGAGCTGCCAAGCTGTCTCCTCCCCAACTAGAGCAAACCAAGCTGTCTTATGCAAGAGGAAAAGTCTTCATACCTTCGTGCTGAATGGGAATGTGGCGGTCTGGCAAATGATGCAACAGCACTATTAACTTTAATGGTCCTGCTCTCTGGGTGTGACCCTCAGAAAAGACAGGAGCACCTGAACTTGAACCTTATACAAACAGCTTATTAAAAACTGGTCTTAAAAAATGAAAGCAAGAAATGGCGCATGTTGTCCTTGTCATACACACTTCACACTTGTCGAAACAAGCACAATCCTCCTGTCCTTTGCCCACAACTCATAGGCTCAGCCCTCCACACCAACCCCACCCCAACCCAGGAAGCAGCCAGTGTTAGCAGTGAACCCAACCACTATCTGCGGGCAAGCATCGCATCAAGCAGGTTTCAGGATTGCTTCCTGCTCTGTGCTGATTACTACAGCAGGTTTGGCATTGCTTTTCTCTCCCAGTGACTTACTGAGGAACTCCCACTCTTAGATCCTTCCACTGTTAGGTTATCACAACCTTTCACGGGTACATAGGAAGAGGTGCCCATGTAAAAAAACACTGGAGAGGAGTTGGAATGACCTGGCAATGGAAAGCAAGACAGCTCATACACCAGCCTACCAGTTAGCATTTGTGAAGTAAAAGATAACTTGCCTGGAGTAATGAGATAAGGATAAAGCCACCAGGCTCACAGTTCCCCAATTATTCCTTCTCCTGACGCAAGTAAAACAACTCAAACAGAAGCCGGCTTCAGCCACCGTTGGAATCAGTGACCAAAGCTACTACAAGGAAAACAACAGTGATTTGTGCTCAACATACCAGATCCTGCAAAACCAGCACCGAGTCAAGCTCAATATCTCCTAAACCACCGGAGGGTTTGTTACCATCTCAGTTTGTGACCATATTTCATCATCTTAAGGAATCCTCTTCTATTTTAGGGAACCCCAACAACAAACCCATCTCGCCTGGCCCCCTCACTAGGTCAGTGTTTAGCATCACCCTCTCCGAGTATCAGTATTCATCCTGGCATTTAAAAGCTAAAACTCCAGTGCAACATGTGGAAGGCATTCTGGTTCCAGCCACTGGAGTCTGCAGAACTGACAGAGGGAAAGGCAATGTGACAGCTACTGGGCGTGTTGTTACCATGATGCAGCTACATAAGAAACTACTACTTTCTGAAATGATCTGTTAATGAATATTTATAATCCTTTCACTTTAACAAGGGGTTTATGAGTATCACTTACACAGCTGTATACAAACTGATGCCCCATATGGTCACAGATTCTGAAAGAAGAAGCTGTGATTTGCTGTATCCCCAGTACTCCTGCAGGGAAGTTTCCATACAAATACCCTCATAAGTGGTTTGAGTATGTATTACTGTTAGTATCATCAGCCAGGAGGTTCGGAGCAGAAATCTGATCTCCTTACTTTAACTGACCAGAGGCTTCCCCCTAGCTTCCCGGAATGCAACCCAGCAACAAAGTATTAAACACTTGTACAGGGATCTCCAAAACTGAAAATTTCCATGTGGCTTCCTCCTGCAGCCCCCTCTGCCCCTCTGTTCTGCATCGGGATGCTCTGCAGCAGGGAAGTGCACTAACCAAACACCTCCACATCATGTGATACTCATGCTTGAGTCTGAAGGGATTAAGAGATTCCAGTCTAAAGTAAAAGAAAACAAGCAAGCTATTGTGTTCTGCATTAGAAAACAACTATGCCTTGACCATAATCCATTAGCCAAACCTACAAGGAAAGCCCAGCAGACCTCAATATTTACGTCGTTCCATCTTCCTCCTTTTCCCTCACGGAGTTCAGATCTTCCCAAAGTGCAAAAAGGTGCATTCTTTTGGAAGTTACTCAAAGAAAGGTTCACTGAACATAGACAAAGATGATAATTTAATTATAATGGGTATCCAACCAGAATATAATGCCCTGTTCACAGCAAATTCCTGCTACCAGCAGTGAGAGAAAATGAAGAATCTGAATTCTCCCATGTACCCATGACTCACAACCGATATGCCCATCAATCCATACAATTAAAGCACAGCAACGCTTAATTGTAAAGACGAACACTTGTTTGATAAAGATTAGTCATTCATCTGATGAAAAGCTTACCCACTCTTAAAAAAACATGCATAGTGCTTGGATAGAAAGAAGGAAAAGGTCTGCAGGCAGAGGGAATAAAATTGCAAGTTTACATTAAGTACACTTCACTTGCTTTTAGCTTCCACTTATTGAAGGAAAATACTTAAAATCACCTAGAAGTGCAACCTGCTCAGACATCTCAGTCAGGTTTCTTGGATCAGAAGTTCCACCAATGCCTACATTACACTGACATATTTGTTACCGGCAGTTAAAAAAGGATATAAGGAAAACTCAAACAGAACAATAAAAGCAAAACTATCGGCTGACAACACTTACAAAGAGGTTTCTACTCCAGTCAGAGCACAAAACTTTCTTAGCTGCAGGATGGATGGAGCAATGTCCTCATATTGATTTCTAAGCAAAGTGGCTGTTCAATCACGCAGGTGAGCTTGCTTCTCATAGCTTCCCAGTTTGGATTATCTGCTCTTTGTCAGGAGACAGACAATTAGTTTAAAAGCCTGAACATACAGAAAACGCAGAGAACAACAAAGCCACCTTTGATAATAGGAGCTCTGGAAGGCAGGGAAGGTACTGAAGGCTGGAGGGAAGCAAAATCGAAGACAGTTTGCAGCTACAACAAATCCAGACTGAGGTCTGAGAAGGCCTCAAAGCAAACACCCTATCAAGGATGCAACAAACATAATTACAACCAGCAGAACTTCACAGCATCTCATTTCACCTCTGGTTTGAGTTTCAATGATAGCAATTACAAGCTCACAGATAGCAATGCAGTAAGTAAAGCTTGCCCAGGTAGGCATTTAGGTCAGTGACGGCTGCAAGAGATGAAATCAGGCAGCCACAGGAACTGGCTTACTCCCCATCCTGATCTACCTGCAGAGAAATCAGGGAGAGTCAGGCTGCTGCTCCGGTTCTAACTGCCAGATAAGAGATTCCACGGAAACACTTTCTGCCAACTCCAAACTTAGCTACAACAACTTCCATGAGCAGCTTAGTACTCAAGCTCATTCTGAAAGCATCTAAGAGCGATATGACAGCACAATACTAGATCAACTAGGAGAGCACATCATTCTAACATCATCGGTACCACAAAGCTGAGGCTTCACTTCAGAAACACTGGAAGTTATCTTACCCATGTGAGATCCACTGTAAGCTGGTAAAGGCAGTAAGAATCCAGCCATCAGCTGTCCCAGTAGGTGCAAATAAATTGTTCCCAGCCTCTTTGAGTGTTCAGTATTTGTGTTTCTCTAATTAAGCCTCCAATTTCATCCAGCTCTTCAATACTTACAGCTACAATTTCCAGCAACTAAATAACTAAAATCAAAATTCTAATAGTCTCTCCCTCAAGCTATGTGGTGCTAAACTCAAGGAAATATCCGATTTGCCATCTATTTTCTGAAATCTTACCTCCAGCTGCACAGAAACCCAAAAAACTGAACAGAACAGTGAAACCACAGAGAAACAGGAGTCACGCTCAGAGGGCGAGGAAGGCTTGTGATCCACATCATGCCTACAGAAAAGGCTGCCCAGGGGGTGAGCTGGGGAGAGAGTAAAGGCAAAATGCCCAGCGGGCAGGTCCTGCCTCCACTCTGCTTTCCCAGGGTGGTCACAAATCCACCCAAGAGCATCGTGCCTTCACAGTGGGTTCCAACCTACAGCCCTCAGCATGCAGAGAGGCCTTGGCCCTCCCTTTACAGACCCAACTGCAAGCAACTTCCCCCAAGCCCTTCCTAAGACCTGCACAGAGAAAAAAGAAAAGAAAGAGAATCATTTTTATTTCTCCCTGAAATTGTGTCTTTTCAGGTAATGCTACAGAACTAACGCTTTGTCTACAGCCCTGGTTTTCAGTCCCAATGTTGGAGAAACAAATGAGGCCCACAAAAGGGCAAGCGAGAACTGTTCTAACAGTGTTTCTATAAATAATGTCTGTATCAGTGCATAAATCTCTGGTTTTACAAAAGAAAACTACAAAGACTTAATTAAGGCAGTGCAGCAGTCTTCCCCCACAAATTCAACTGGAAGGGCATGAATTCCCCCCATAACGGCTCTATGCTGGGAACTAAATCCTGTGGCACATAAAAAGAATTAAAAATACTTGGAGACTTCTAGGCCTGTACATACAACAGGCCTCAAACGACAGACAGACAACCTAGCTAGAGATCTCTATTTCAAGGCATTTTGTTTTTAGAAATCTCAGTTAAAGCACGATGCAGAGCTTTTCATTGTTTTTCCCTGACAGAAACGTTCCACGTTCTTAAACAAGGGTAAGAAAGACCCCAATCAAGAAAGCCTTTAGTATAAGTCTTATCCATGGGGATAGTGTCCTCACTGCACAAAAGACGCATATACAGGTAGTAAGTTATTTTGCAATGCCGTTTCCTTGGAAAGTAGGAAGCCAAGACTAAAGTGAAAAGTATTTTTCAATCCTTTTTCACAGTAAGGGCTAAACCAAGTAGGATCTGAGAGAGCAGAACTGGCGCATCTGCTAGAGAATAACAAAAGAGTAACTTTCATTCTGAAATTAAACCAATACAAAAACCCAGACCAAGATAGCCAACATTGCCCAAGGACCTTCAGCCTTGACTTGCAGAACAATCTCACTCAAGAAGCCAAGCATGGGCTCTAACAGGCACACTGATCAGTGCAAGCCTTCTCAGGGCTCAAACCCAGCCAGCAGGACAGCAGTTACACTGATTCTTCCTGTAGCCAAGCTCAAGTGCAATCACAGCTTCTGACTGTAAAACTGCCAGAAGATAACAAAAAGACACTACTAGAAGAGCTTTAACACCCATGTGTTGGCCCATGAAGCAAAGAGGTTTCAGCTCCCCTCACACTGGAGGCTTCCACTGATTCTCCCCAGAAGGCCTGAGAGCAAACAGAGGGGAGCACAGAACACAGCTTGAGACCAATATCTACAACAGGAAGGATGGAGAGAGAGTTAAACAATATCACTATTCAATGATCAGAACAAGCCTTTCCCACAGGGACACTTGCTGCCTTCCAGTCCATGCTGTGGAGCCCAGAGGCCCCTGGCAGCCCCCTTGCTGCCCAGTTGCTGAAGTTCAAACATTTAAACACTCTCTCTTCCAGTTCTCACTATAAGAACGTACCCCAGTCTGGGTGCTGGTCTCTTCTGTCTGCCCTTCCCAACACCCAGCTCTTCCCTAAGGAGCCAAGGACTAACACCAAGCCGCTGATTTCATTCTAGCTTCCAGCTAATTCCACAGCATGGAAAATGCTCCTGTCCCCTAAGCTCAGGCTTCACAGCACAGCTAGCACCAGTTCTAATGCTTCAGAAGATAAAGAGCACCTGAAAGTCCTGAAGCTGACCATGACCGTGCTATTTGTATGCTAGAGGATAATTTGATGAAGAACTGATGCCACAAAAGTCACCAAAAGCAGCAGGTCGGTCATCATCTCAGCTGAAAGCTGTCACCAGCATAGCCAACCCCCACTGTTGCTGCAGCCAGCTGGGCCATCAAAATCAACAGTGAAAAGGACAGTGAGATGTGCTGAGCAAGGACAACTGGCTTTACTTTCTCTAAGGCTTGGCTTCTTTCATGTTCTCTCTATCTCCAACACTGAACAAAGTAATATTTTAAAGTATTTGCACTTTAATCTTTTGGTTTTGTTTCATCTCTTTAAATAAGGGGTTTAATACTAAAGACCTATAAGCACGTGTTACTGAGGACACATCTGATTACTGGCACGACCGGTAGCTTGTACAGCCACCTGCCCCCCACAACACACTAGCAACACGGCTCTACAGCTTTTCACTTCATTCCCAGTCGAGAGGAAAACAGACTAATTTATCTAAATTATTTAAGTTCCACTAGAATCTTGTTCAAAGCATTAACTTTTATGAGGTGGGAATACCTCAGTATGGTGGCTGGCACAATTTTAGTTACAATGCCTCTTAACAAAAGCCACTCAGTTTCAAGTCTTCCAAAATACAGCTCTCGTAAGGAAGCATAAGACCTATCTCTTTAGGCTGTCCTGTTCCAGGTTGGGGGTTTTCTTTCTTATTGGAGTTCAGAGGGGTTCCACCAGCTACAGCATAGCTATTACCATGTCATTTATTGCCTCATTCACACACAGAAGTTTCAAGAAACCTCAAACAAGATCATACCAAGCCTACTTTGTTGCGTTTGCAGTATTAAAACCCCTGAGGGACAACTCCCCTCAGAATTCAGTTGCCTCCAGTGAGACCCACAGAGCACACTTAAAGTTAACAGCTTCCCTTGCAGTCACGTTCACATGCCAAATCAACTGCCGCTTCCTAAACTTTAATCAAGATTCCCAGCCAGAGGTGTTTCTGAAGATGAGCCAATGTCGGACATCAGCCGCTGTATATTTTAAGCTAAGTCTGTAAATCTGTGCTTTTGATGGCCTTCAACTCCAGAAACACCTCATTCTTCTCAACCAACACTCCAGAAAGCTTCCTGCCTTTCTCTTCCCTCCCTGGTTCACTGCATGGTGCGGAGCTGCAGTCCCAAGCTTCTCTTACAGGCACATCCTCCTGAAGGTGAAGGAAGCACCTCCATCTCAAAGCAACACAATCCAGACTCTCCTAACAGCTACAGGTGAAAGATGCCACTGGTTGCCACAGGACAATGCCATGCTTCTTTCCCGCTACTACAGGCTGCTCCTCCCTACAGCTCTGGTCTGGAGAGACTGACTTGAGTCCTTCCTTACGGGATAAAACACTACTTCCCAGAAACAACTGAACAGACGAGGGGAAGAGCAGGTCTGGGCTACTCCTGCTCTAGCTTATAATTCAATTCCTACGATATCAAGTCATTCTGCCAGTTCTTCTCAGCTGTTCACCTCAAAGCAAGGAGACAAAGTCTTGTCTGTTTCCTTTACCAACCACACACCGAATACACCCAGTTGACACCAAAGGATGCTGGGGTTTGTGACCTCTGCCCACCCCACAAGCAGCAGGCACAAGCAGCTGACACATGCGAGTTGATGCGCCGCTCTGGATACAGCAATCCTGCACCATTCAGGAGTGACGCATCCAAGGCAGAAGTTGGGATGCACCAGGATCGAGGTCAGCAAGCATCAGTAAAGAGCTAGCATTTCAAATTCCTGAACGAGCACTAACTTCACTTTAGGTCTTTCACACAAGACACTCAATCACCCTGAAATTTTGAAGCACCACAAAGACAAACATTTCTTCATCTTTTAACAACCCAGTTAATTCACAAGAACTACAACATGAACTGAGTGCTAGGCATAATCGTAAGGTTTCCTGACAGCACTGGGAAGTTATGGCATCAATATCTAGAAGATATTGAAATTATATACTATGGACTCATTTCATGGCGTTAAAACCCACCTGGGATCTAACAGGCAGATCTTTATCCCACCTCAAGCCAGAGACCAATGCTAAACAGTTGCATATTATAGCTTAGAAAATTCAGTACTCATAAGCATAACTGAAACAAAACTTCCATGGCTTGGATTGGGCCAATGAAAGCAACCATGGAACAAGTACATGTTTCAGTACCCAGACCTTTTACTTCAGTTTAGAACACTTGATAAGCACTAACACACGAGTTGGAATCACAAGCTCTGGAAGACACTTCCAACATCAAGTAGGCGAGTCCACTCTCATTATATCCAGCCACACATACCAATGGGAAGCTACCAGAGCAGGAACAGCTATCACATCCCTTTGACCTCTGCAGCTGAAAAGCTCTGGAACTTTATGCTAGGTGCTGACCCAGTTCCTCAAATTCACTCCATGGACATAACTCCTTCTTCCTCACTACAGCAGATTTGTCAGGCTCCTGCCCATCACTCTGGCAGCCTAACAATACCTTTCTCCTTAAGTTAGGGGTTAACTCCCATCAAAGCTCTGCACAGCCACGTTCCTCCTACTCTTGAAAGGCTGACAACACACTTCTCTCCACCACCCTGGGTTGCACGTAGGTGGAATGAGATCTGAGATGAAATACTGTATCCTCTATCTTCAGCAGCCTGGGTGTGCTCCATTTCTATCTCCCCCAGCCGCGGATGGCCATTTTTACTTAAAAGAATGAGAGCGCATCAAGCTGACCTGCTCCACCTACTTGGTATCATCTGTGGGTTGCATAGTGTATTGCTTAAGCAGGCGAACATTGACATTTTAATGATTGGTAGTGCAGATGGTGCAATGGATATTAACAGTATCCCAGCTAAGTACCTAGAACACCACCAGCCAGAGGACTCCTATAATTTGAAGTAGGACAAGAGCACCTTCCAGTGCAACCACTCAAACTCCACCACTGCTCACCACAAGTTTCTGCCCATCCACCCCTCCCCGAACTCCAAACCCAGCACACAGAAGCCCTTGTCACGGGAGCATTTCAGAACCTCACGCCCCGCCTCTACTTATCTGCAGAAAGTTTCAACGCTTACAGTTCGCGGTATTTCCTGTACTATGAAAGAAAACACTTCTTCTCTCTTCCGAACCCGCTGCGATCAGTAACAGCTGAAGCAATGCAGATATCAGATGTCAGCCTCCTCCCCTTGTTATCCACAAGCACTGCTCCGTCAAAACTCCTTCACCTCCACCAGAAGTTAATTTCCAAATACTACAGCACATGCTTTAATAATAGCCAAAAGGCACCTCAGCTCTTTATCTACAGCTTAGTGTGACAGGTATTGCAAGAAACCTGCCACAGTTCCTTCAGTCACGCCGCCATCCCTTCCCAAGGGACTCACCTAGGCATTTAAATATGCCTTTACAACCACCATGAAGCCAAGCTGTACCTCTACGCTCAGCCCTACCGGGCATGATTCACTAGACAAGCTCTCTTCTCCCACGAGAAAGCCCTGCTGCACATGGTGACATGGGCTCACCGCACAAGAGAACAAGCAGGTGGAGCGCACAGGAGAGCGCCTGGCAGATCTGAAGCCTCCAAAAGCTACATGATCATACCCAGCCTTCCCTGCGGCGAGGGAAGTGTGCAAACACTTTCCTAGACAGAAATGTGAAGGAAAAGGAGGTCTCTAAAACAACACTCCTTAAGAGAATGTGCAGCAGAGGGAACAACTTCAGTGCAACAACTTAAAACCCACATTGGGGGGAACACTACTCACCGGAGAAGGGCAACATCGGCTCAGATCCCATCAAAAGAACAGGACTGTTAAGAGGAAACAAAAAGGTACCATTAAAGCCCCCAAGTGACACCAATAAAAACCCTTACTGAGTCCCATCTACAAAGGGCACGGACATTCTGCCCAGGCCCAAGGACAGCTGAACACAGCTGATCCCACGGCCAAGGAGCGGGTGCAGCGAGATGAGACGATGCCCCAGCTCGGTAGCACGGGCTGAGGGACAGCACCGGCCCCGTGGAATGGAAGCCTGACAACGCCGTGGGACGGGACAGGCAGGGACCCCAAAAGCTTTGCAGGATGGCATGGGCAGGGACCTCAAAAGTCCCGAGGGGATGGGATGAACAGGGGATGCCAAAAGCCCCGCGGGAATGGGACGGACAGGGGACCCCAAAAGCCCTGCTGGACGGGACAGCCAGGGGACCCCAAAAGCCCCGCGGGGAGGGGAGAGGCAGGGGACCTCAAAAGCCCCGCGAGGAGGGGACGGCCAGGGGACCCCAAAAGCCCCGCGGGGAGGGGAGAGGCAGGGGACCCCAAAAGCCCCGCGGGGAGGGGAGAGGCAGGGGACCCCAAAAGCCCCGCGGGGAGGGGAGAGGCAGGGGACCCCAAAAGCCCCGCGGGGAGGGGACGGCCAGGGGACCCCACTGGGACGGGCCCCCCCTCGCCCGGCCGCCCCGCCACCCGCGGAGGAGGCCTCCCGAGCGCCGCAGCCCCCGCCACCTCCTCCTCCCCGTCCCGCAGCCCCGGGCCGAGCGGCGGTCCCCGCGCTGTCCCCGTCCCCCCCCGCCGAGGGGGCGCGGCCCGCGGTGACAGCGCGTCCGCCCGCCCTCCCGCAGGCCCCGCGGGCCGGCCCGGTGCCCTCCTCCCGCTTCCGCGAGCCCCGGGGCCGCGGTCCGAGACGCTCACCGCGGGGCAGGGCATGGCGGGGAGCCCCCACCCGCCGTGCCTGGGCGCGGCCTCTGCCGGGACCCGGGTCGCTGCCGCCGCGCTGCCTGCGCCGCCGCTCACCGACACAACAACATGGCGGCCGCGCGGCGCGCGCACGGGGGGCGGCACCACCGCCTCCTCCTCCTCCTCTCCCCCCACCCCCCCCCCGACGACCCAGGCACGGGGCGGGGCCTGGCGCGTGCCACCTCCCCCCACCCCGCTGAGGGGCGGGGCTTGGCGCGCGCTGGTACCGCCCCCACGCCCCGCCCTGAGGGGTGCGCGCCGCGCTGTGAGGGGACCCCACAATGAGAGGACCCCGCTATGACGGAACCCCACAATGAGGGGACCCCGCCATCCTGAGGGGACACCAACCCCTTGAGGGGACCATGGCCGCACTATGAGGGGACCCTGCCATCCTGAGGGGACCTCGCTGTGAGGGCACCCTGCCCTGCTGTGAGGGGACCCCGCAATGAGGGGACCCCACGATGAGGGCAGGACGCAGTGAGGGGACCCCACGATGAGGGTACCCTGCTGTGAGGGGACCCAATTGTGCTGTGAGGGGACCCTGCTATCCTGAGGGAACCCCACAATGAAGGGACCCCACTGCACTATGGGGGAACCCCACCACTATGAGGGGACCCCACTGTGCTGTGAGGGGACTCCGCCATCCTGAGGGGACCATGGCCACACTGTGAGGGGTCCCTGCTATGAGGGGACCCCACTTGTGCAAGAAGAGACCCCGCAATGAGTGGACCCCGCTGTGCTATGAGGGGACCCCACCATCCTGATGAGACCATGGCCGCACTGTGAGGGGACTGTGCTATGAGAGGACCCCACAATGAGAGGACCCCGCTATGACGGAACCCCACAATGAGGGGACCCTGCTGTGCTGTGAGGGGACCCCAACCCACTAAGGGGACCATGGCCACGTTGTGAGGGGACCCCGCTAAGAGGGGACCCCACAATGAGGGGACCTCACTGTGAAGGGACCCTGCCACTCTGAGGGGACCCCACAATGAGGGGACCCCACTGCACTGCACTATGAGGGAACCCCAACACTATGAGGAGACCCTGCTGCACTATGAGGGGACCTGGTCTTGCCCTGAGGGGATCCCACAGCATTTTGAGAGGTCCTGGTCCCACTTAGAGGGGACCCCACTGTGCTAAGACGGGACCCAAGCCCTGCCGTTCTCTGAGGGGACCTCACCACCCCAGTCTGAGGGGACGCTGCTGCTCCCTGGGTGGCCACCAGCAACCCTGAGCCCAGCAGCAGTTCCCCCTCAACAGGCAAAGCTGACTTGCCCATTCCTCCCACCATAACCCCGTTGCCGTGCCAGGCTGCAGCAGCCCAGAGCCTCCTCAGGAGCCCCCAGAAGCCTGCACATCCCAGGGCCAAACACCCTGTCCAGCCATAAAAGCCGCTCCTGCCCCTGAGGCTTTCTGGCCAGGCTCTCCTCCTTCACTTTGTGACATTGAGCTCAGCTGGAAGAACATGTGTGGCCTCGTGCCATTGTAGGCACGCTGTCCAAGCCACCCTGAGCAGCCTGCAACTCCTGGAGCATGAGGTAATGGAGAGCAGGGCACCAACACAAGGCATGGCAGCCAAAAGACACATGGAAATGGAGAGACAAGTGATAAAGCAAAGGGGAGATGATCGTAAAGCACCAGAAAGGCAGGAGAAAGCTCATGAGGCAAATGGCAGCGGTGGCACTGCTGGCAGGAAGTGTTGCAGTTCCCAAAATGAAGTTGTAACCAAGCCTTGTGCAATGCAGTTACTTTTCAGCAGCAAGATTTGTATCTGGGTTTTGTGGCAAGCGTGATGGATCATTAATGTTTTATTTTTATACATATCTTTAATTTACAATGCCATATGTAGGTCAGGATGTACTTTTGAGAGAGATTTCCACCTGCTCCTCATGTTTGCCTTGATCTGAAATGAAATGCTTGCTTGCAGTTGACTATAAAATGCACTCCTAAATTATCCACAGGACTCTCCCTCTGAGTCTAGGGCTAGTCATTGGAACAGATGGACCTCAGTCTGTCATTAAGGCACGTTTAAGCTAGAAGTAGCATTGATGTTCAGAGAGAACAATACAAAATACAGGACCTCGTGTATTTAAACTCGGATATAAGCTGTGCAGGGAGTTGTTTTCTAGTTTCACTCCCTCAGTCAGGGACAGTAAACATTTGGAAGGAAGTTAAGCAGTCCCTCTAAAGGGACTTTTTCCAACAACAAGCCATCATCTGAATGCAAATGTGATCTGAATGTCAATATGTACCTTCAGAGGAACTTGGGAAGAAATACAGGTAACTGAAGGGAAAAACAGGATTCCTGGCCTGTTTTATAACCAAAAGCAATGAAAAAACATTTGACCAGTACCGCGATATCTGGAGAGGAGATGTGTTGACAGCACGAGGAAGCAGCATATGAATTTCAAGAACTGCCTGTTCAATAGTTGCCTTTTGCAGTGTGCCTGGATGTGAATCAAATGTGACCTACTTCAGGAACATCCTGGAGACCCAGGGGTTTTGCACTGCACAACCTGCTGGTTGCTCCTTCTGGTTTTTAAAAAGGGGGAACTTGCTGGAGCACCATCACTGCGACAGGAAAAGCCGTACACCTCCAACTGCCTATTTCAGGGGCATAAATTATCTTCTTTGGCATCATTATCTTAACCAATATGGTTGAACATATTGCATGGGGAGTTTCCATATCTTGTGTTCTGAGCCTCTCCATTTCTTGTGTTCCAATCTAGTTTTTAATAAATGCTAGGTATGACCCCATGTTAAATGACTTTTGCCTCTATTTTCTGTGATCATTGGGACAAAGGATGATAGCTAATGAGAATTATTTTATGGAAATGGAAATTACTGTACCCAAAGGGGTACCCAAGGCCTATGAGAACCTGACCTGCAGCTCAGGGAATGAGGTGTTCCCAAGCCTGCAGTTCTGACAGACCCGAGCATATCCTTACTCATCCAGTGCAAAGTTTTTAATTTGCTGGGTTGGGGGTGGTAGTGAATTAGTGAGGAGCTGCCAAAGCACCGTCTGTCTGTAAGCAGGAGGAAGAAAACCATTCCAGCCGTTGGGACACCTGTCAGTCTGACCACAACGGCTTTAAAAGCTTGGAATGAAACTTATAGGAAAAGCAGCTGGGGACAGACGAGTAAGCGGAAAATAAAGAAAAGCACAACATAGCTTTACTGAAGATCGATTGCATTTAACTAAGGATGTACTTTTGGTAATTGTTTTCCAGACAATGGATTTAAACTGGATTTAAGTTGATATGGAATACAACACCACATGGCAAGTGTATGGATTATCTGTGGAGCTGTTTGGCAGATGGGCAACAATACTTTGGGTGGAAAGGGAGAGCGTGAGCATAGAGCTGAGCTCCTGAAGAACTGACCTGGAGAGTATAGAAAATGTATTCAATCAATTAATGGTGAACAGGTCCATAAAAAATAGCTGCATGGAACAGAAACAAATACAAACCTCCTGCAGATGCACAGGGAGGGCAAAGGGAAGAGAGAGCAGAGAGTGGCTGGGCTGCACCACTCTCCCTAAGCAGCATATTGAAGACGGAGCACACTGAAGATCACAGGACGAGCTAGCAGGCCTAGCAAGGAACGTTTTACCTTTCTTTAATCTTGCACAATATTTTTCAGTCAGGCCTTGGGACAAAAGGTTGGAGTGAGGCGATGGCCCTTGCAGATGGCACACAGCTGGGAGGCAACAGTGCTACGAAGGGAAATATCTGTATTGCTGAAAAAGTGGATAACATTGAGTTCTGACACACTGGAAATGGGATGAGATTTAATAGTCGAAAGGGCAAGGGGGAATTGCTAATGAGAATCTCTGCTGCAAGCTGGGAACTCATCAGTTGGAAATAACAGAAGAGAAAAATCCGGGTGTATTTGTTGATCTGAAGACGACAGCAAACTCCCAGTATGAAGCAGCTCTGACAAAAAGCACATGTCAGCTGAGATACAGTATTTCCAGGAGAAAGGGAAAATGTTAATACCATGATACAAAGCTCTGCTGCAGCCTCCTCTGAAATTATGCATGCAGCTCTGGTCACTTTTACCAGGGGCACAAAATATGACTGCAAAATAATTACAGGGTAAACCTGGGTTTTTCTTACATGGGTATCTTGAAATAATTTACTCAGCCAAAAACCTGAATGCTGAGAAAGGATACGGTCATTCTCTGTGAAACTGCAGGGAGCAAACACAGAAGTAAACACACCTCCCTGAAGAGCAGGGGCAATGTTAGTGTGAGAGCAAACAAGTATCCGATGGCGATGGAAAGCCTGAGGTGAAACATGAGAACACTGGAGCTTCCAGAAGTTCACGTCCTGAGGTGCTGGGTCACCCCAGCACTGCCTGACCCTGGTGCAGTTGCCACCTACAGCTGAGAACGGATCCTAAGGACCCAACAACTCCTTTCCAGACCTCTCTCACTGTTTGGGACACCGCCAGGGAGTTACCAGCTGTCTGCTTATGCAAAGAAGAGAGGGGCCTGATGTGGACAGATGTCATTTGAGCTATCATCTGCATTCCGTAAGGATGCATTTGAAATCTCCCTGTGGTGGAGGCTGGCAGTACCTTGCTTGGGGTCACCCCAGCTGGGTCCCTCTGATCATCTTCCCACAGAGGCAGGCTCGTGTGCCCATCTATGTGTGAGATGCAGCCCATAAGCAATCTGCACAGCGAGACATAGCAAACCCAAATGTGTCAGGTGCTTCCCCTCCCCTCTAACTGCCCAGTTACACATGTTGCTCATCATCAAAATGGCCAAACTCAGGCCTTGTGGGCTGTTCTGAAACGAGGAAAAACTTATGGTAAGGTAAGATGTGTCTTAAAAAAAACAAACAATGCACTGAGTCCTGATTCTGTAAGGACAGTCAGATCATGAAACACAGGCTGGTTCCCTTTCTCAGAACTCCAAACCACCCAAAAGCAGCTCACTTCATCCTCCCTCTCCCATTTTGTTTCTTTTTTCATCTGTCACCTTACCTTGACGTTCTGGTCAGATCTGGTTCAGTCTCTGGTCAGATCCGTCTCTGACCACTGTATTTGTCCTGGAATCCTCTTTGTGTAGGTGCTGCCGTTCTTTCTGCTCCCATCAAATAAGCTGTTATTTCATTGCCCATTTCATCCAAATGGCAGGTGGTGAGGACATTGAGGCCAGCACAGCAGAAGCCTTCCTCGGATTAAAATATGCCTGGTGAGAGACACCCACTCTGCCAGCCATCCTGATGGGACCCCAGAATGGATGCTCCAACTCATTCCCTTGCACTGGACTGCAGCCTCTCTGAGAAGAAAGGATCTGGTGTGCTGTGCAGACACGATGCAGTGCCAAGAATGGACTAGGAGGTATCTTGGGCCATCCCTGGTGTCTTTGGGTAAGAAATAGCCAGTAAGGAGACTTTATGCTAGGAATATGCTTAGAAGGGCTTAATCAGAGAGCAATGGAAAACGGAAGGGGATATTCAATAAATTATTGTAGGTATCATCAGGTCAAGAGTTTAATGATAACCCCTCCATGTACTGGTGTGCAAAACACTCCGTGGAAGGCATATAGCTTCCGTTAGACCTTGATAAGCCCAGTCATTATTATATTATCAGTGAGATAAAATGGAAAAAAAGGAAAAAGTAGAGCTGGGCGGAAAAATTGCAAAGCCCAGGGCAGTGCTGATTCATCGTTGTTGCTGTAATTGCATTTCAGCTCTTGGAGGAGATAATGGCCAATTTCCACAGCTTTGCTATTTAACACTACAGTTATGTCTTTTTCTGGATTACACAGATATTTCCCTCTGGGCATTTCATAACTCTTTCCTTTTATTTCTGTTTTCCAATGTGTTTAGAAGTGACATCCTGCAGGGTTTCCTGTGCTCTCGGAGCTGCGTGTGAACAGCGTGCGGGCAGGCTGCCGTCTGTAAACCCCAGTGATGTCCTTTTGGAATGAGAGGGACAGTGGCTGTGCCTTGTCTGGTTTGCCTGCATGGCCGAGGGCACTCAGCCCAGTGACCGCTGTGACTTTGAGATGAACAGGAGGAAAACAGCTCTCCTCCATGGCTGCACAGCAATTGGGCAGACATTCCAACCAGCTTCCAGGCTGGAACTTAGGACTTTCAGGCAGGATTTTGTGGGCACTGTAAGAACCTTGGTGCCGTTCAGAAAGCAGAGTGCCACATCGCATCAATGTGCTATTGACACAGAAAAGTGGCTGACCTCCAATAGCACCTTCCTGGGGCTGTTCTGGCCTTTCCATCCTTTTCTCTGGGCTTTTTGTGCTCCTTGAAATTAAGAGGCTGCTTTTGTGCCTATCACTCGCCAAGTCAGGAGCATCCTTCCTGCACAAAACGCCATAAGGAGATGAGCAGGGATATCTGTCAGAACCCTGCTGGTGCTGCTGGAACTCAGACGCTCCCAGCCCTCACCTTCATACTGCTGATCATTCAGCTTACATTCAGCACTGCACAACCCCCTCCTGTCCACGATGGATCTTTTTAACAAAGGCTCCTTTTCCAAAAGCTTTCATCTGGAGTTCTCCACTTAGGGTCTGATCTGAAGCTCACTTGCCCAGGAACTCCAGCTGGCTCTGGATCAAGCCCGAGGGTAGGATTTTCAGCAGGCGCAGCAACCCACAAGCTGTCACACTGTGCTGCAGGGGCCAGTGGTCCCCAGCGCAGCCAGGGCTGGAGAGCTGTACCTTGCAGATCCAACTTGCACTGTCATGGAGTGTTACACAGCTTGGGAATGTTGTGCCCGGCTGAATGGATGCATATTTGGTTGACTTTTTTAGTTTCCCAGGTTGAATTTAATTTGTATGCTTATCCGTGTGATTCCATAACTGGTTTTACACACATAGCGAACAGCATTATCGTTTGAGCAGAGGCTCCAACAGCTCACAGTTCTTTAGGAAACCACATATGGAATGCGCGAATGGTAAGAGAACAAAAAGCCCCCCCAAAAGAGGAATAGTGCCTCAAACCAGCCTGCTGGCGGCTTTGAAGCCCACGGAGTCCCTTGGAGCCCGGCCAGGGAGGAGGAAGGCTGGCAAAGGAGCGGGAACAACAGATGCCTTTGCGAGGGAATTGTGCTTCAGATGCCAAATGGTATCTATCCTCCGCTAAGCAATCAGAGCAAACCTCAGATCTGCCATCATCGCTGGACTCTGCTCTGGCAGGTTGGTTGGCACAGCGTGTTGGTGCTGGGGCTGCAGCTGGGAGCCTGGATCACACAGGTGATGACTGAGGAACAGGAATAACAGATAATTCACGTTAACACGAGCAATACAAAAGGTGCAGGAAAAGAGTAGTGGAAGGGAAGGTTCTGGAGACCCGGCAGTGGTGTTCCCGATGCACACCAGCCATACCCTGGTGCTGCAGCCCAGCCTGCCCGCTGCACTCCTGCTGGGAGAGCGGCTCAGCCTGCAGCCTGGGACCGCGGCCAGGCAGCACAGGGAGCAGGCAGCTCCCGCTGCCCTCCTGCGAGACAAAGGACCCCAGCACCCGGCACACAGTGGGAAGGACGAACACTGACCATCTGTAGGGCTGGGATGGGGAAAGCAGGAACCTTGTTACAATCCAGCTCCTAATTCCAAAGCATTTGACACTGTCATGCATGGCATCGTTGTCTCTACAATGGAGAGACATGAATTTGACGTATGGAGCACTAAGTGGCTGGACGGTTACACTCAAAAGAGTTGCGGTCAACAGTTCCATGTCCTGTGAAGACTGGTGAGGAGTGCTGTTCTGCAGGGTTCAGTATTGGGATTGGTGCTGCTTGAAATCTCTGTCGCAGACATGGACAGTGGGATTGAGAGCACCCTCAACAAGTTTGTCAAGACACCAAGCTGTGTGGCATGGTTAACACGCTTCCCTGAAGGGATTGGAAGGGTCCCGAGGGACCCAGACAGGCTGGAAAGGTTGAGTCTGCATCAACATCATGGAGTTCAACAATGCCAAGGTTCTCACCTGGGTCGGGGCAATCCCAAGAACAAACCCAGGCTGGGCAGAAAATAGATTGGGAACAGCCTTGAGAAGGACATGAGGTGCTGGGGGATAAGAAGCTAAGCATGAGCCAGCAATGTGTGCTCACAACACAGAAAGCCAGCAATATCCTGGGCTGCATCCAAAGCAGTGGCACCAGCAGGGAAGGGATTCTGCCCTCTGCTCCACTCTGGTGAGACCCAGCCTGGAGCCCTGTGTCCAGTTCTGGAGTCCTCAGCACAGGAAGGGCATGGAGCTGTTGGAGTGAGTCCAGAGGCCACCGAGATGATCCAAGAACTGGAGCACCTCCTGTATGAGGACAGGCTGAGAGAGTTGGGGTTGTTCAGCCTGGAGAAGGCTGTGGGAGACCTTAGAGCAGCTTCCAGTGCTGAAAAGGCCTCCAGGAAAACTGGGGAGGGGCTCTTGATCAGGGAGTGCAGGAACAGGAGGAAAGGGAATGGTTTCCAGCTGAAAGAGGGGAGATTGAGATGAGATCTTGGGAAGAAATGTTTTGCTGTGAGGGTGGGGAGGCCCTGGCCCAGGCTGCCCAGAGCAGTGGTGGCTGCCCCATCCCTGGAGGGGTTCCAGGCCAGGTTGGATGGGGCTTGGAGCCCCTGATCCAGTGGGAGGGGTCCCTGCCCATGGCAGGGGGTTGGAACTGGATGGGTTTCGAAGTCCCTTCCAGCCCAAGCCATCCCCTGACCCCCCCCGGCCCCGCAGCGCCGCCCCCTCCCTTCTCGGGTCACCGGCACAGCCGGGGGCGGGGCCCCCGCTGCTCCCGCCCCTTCCGTTTGGCGCCGGAAGGGCCGGGCGGTGGCGGAAGCGCGGTGGGGCAGGACGTGGCTTTACGGTAACGGGGGCTCGGGAGCCGCAGCGGGGCGGGGCGGCCGGTAACGGGAGCGCGGGCGGCAGCGCGGAGCGGAGCCCCTGCTGGGAGGGGGCGCCGGCCAGCAGGGAATCGGGGCCGCGGCGGAGGGGACCGGGGCTGCCTCTGCTTCCGGGTGTCCCGTTCCCAGGGTTATTCCTGAGCGTCCCATTCCTGCGTCTTGTATCTGGGGCCATTTCCAGGCATCCCATTTCCAGGCATCCCATACTTGGGGCTGTTCCTGGGTGTCCTATTCTCGGGTTATTCCCTCTCCAGGTGAGCCTTTGTCACGGACCGGTCTCTTCCCAGTTGGTTCTGACTTGGCTGTGGGGTTGGATGCTGGTGGGATTGCATGAAGCCTTGCTACGTTTTCTTCTGTTGTGAACCCACATATGTTTGCTTTGCCCAAAGTGGTTCTGGGGACCATGAGAGCCACGCTGAGCTTGACAGAAACGGCAGAACATCTTAGCTTGTTTTGCTGAAAAGCGTGTTTTTCAAAGAATGTGAAAACCCTGAAAACTCTCTTGCTAATATACCGATCTTTAATCTCCCTTGGAAAGGCACCATTATCCTAGGTTTCTAGGCTGTCTGGTGTATCAGCATTGCTCTGGTGTCATTGTTTTCAATTTTATTGTCATAAAAATATCACACTCTTGAGTGTGAGGTGACATAGTTTTTGCCCAGGTCCATAGGTGATGAGTTCTCGGGAGCAACAGATGTCACTGCTTTACTTGCTGTCCAAGCTGCGATCTCCTGGATCCGTGCTGCTCAGCTATAGGGACACTGCTCTCGTGTTAAGTCTCTTTCTGCCCAGGCAATGGGAATTTGATTAAATGCATGTATGAGTAGACTATGATCTTAGATCTTAACGAGGAGGTAACTTGTGAATACCATTCTGCAGAAATCATAGTACTATAAAGCCCCCAAGAAACAGAAAGCTCTGTTACCCTGCAGCTCTCATGTTTGTTTACACCTAACTGCTTTTAACAATCTACAACACGCTTCCTTCTGAACTGCTCTGGTGTTTGACGCACAGGTAGTTTGTGCTGCTTCTGACTGTGTCAGATCCCATTTTTCTCCACAGTAGCTGAGATGAGGCTGTGTTGGCATTCGTGTTGATAACACAGGGCTGTTTTAGTCACCATTGAGCATTGCTTCCACAGCGCCAAGGCCGTTTCTGCTTCCCCCGCCTCCTCACCAGCGAGCATTGGGGGTGCACAAGGGGTTGGGAAGGGACATGGCCAGGACAGCTGACCTCCACAGACCCAAGGGATATCTCACGGGATATCCCACATTGTGTGGCATCTGCTCGGCAGTGTAAAGCTGGGGGAAGGAAGAGGAGGGGGATGGCATTTGTCTTCCCAAGTAACTGTTATGTGTGTTGGAGCCCTGTTTCCCTGGACATTTTTGAACATGGGAAGCAGTGAATGAATTCCTGGCTTTGTTTTGCTTGTGTGTGTGGCTTTTGCATTCCCTTTGAAACTAAATTTATCTCAACCTACGAATTATCTCACTTTTTGCCCTTCCTGTTCTCTGCCCCGTCCCAATGCTGGGGAGTGATCGAGTGGCTCAGCTGTGCCTTAGTTGCCAGCTGGGGTTGAACCACGGCAATTTTAGATTCTTAATTGAACTATTTCTGAGCCTAAAAGTGCTGTGAAGGATTAAAACATAGTGTAGGAGTGGCTTTCATAAATATATTTGCAGCCACTGTGTGGGGTTACAGTCCAACCGTGGCCTCTTTTGTTGTGCTTTTGGTCAATTGAGTTGGTTAAAACCATCCTGTTCTGTTTGCTGAAGACAGGAACAAGTCACCACGATGCCAGCATTGCCTCTGGATGAACTCCAGCTAACGGAAAGGGATCCCAAGACAGGGAAGCTGAGAACTCTGCCGGCACTGGTGAGCTGTGTTTTTCCTGAAAGCCAAACAAGAGCTGTAACAAATCATTGTCCTCTAGTCAGGCCGGGGCAGAACCACCCCCTGGTCCTGGGTGTGGTGAAATTTGGTAGGCTTCCACGTTACAGAAATGGTTTTCTTTGTGTTTTAGTGCATTTAGATAGTCAGGAATTCTTTTTCGATGGTGGGTAAATGAAAACTTACTGTGCTCAGTGTCTGTAGTCAACTCTCTTCTCCCAGGGCTCCTTCTTTTGGGGAACAGCCCAATTAGCAATGTAAACTTGGTCACAGCAGAGAGAACGCTGTGGGAGCTTTTGCTCTGCTCTGAGCTGTGGCACTGCAATAAGTCTCTCTTGCTGCGTTATGGCATCTCCAGTCTTGTAGCTTCTTCTTGGTGAAATCAGAAAATTAAATCCAGGGTTACCCTTTTCTGATAGAAAAAAAGCAGTCGTAGAGAGCACCTCCTGTGCATGCTGCAGCTGTGGGACCTACCAACGATGCTGCTTCCTCACGTTTGGGGTCAGGGCAGACCTGAACAGAGGTGTGGGTTGAGACAGAGCTCGAAGCTGCTGCTCGCTGCTCTGTCTCTCCCTCCAGGCTGGAAATGTTTGGGCAAAGCATTTGGGAGGGGTGGTGAAGCATTCCTTCTCTGTGTTTGGTGCTTGTGGGGGTTTGACTGCATGGAATGCTGCACAAGAACCAGTTTGGAGGGAAAAGAGGGCACACAGGCTGAATTTCAAAGGTGTGGGGTTATGCTGTTGCCATCTGTTTTGAACGCGGAGGGGATTTGCTTCTGGTTAATAGAACGGAAGGAACAGCATCTACCAAACTATGAAGGCCTGAAAATATTGCTGGTGAATAAGGATACAAACTCACTGGTCTGCTGCCTTGAGAGATCGGAAAATGGGAAGCTACCAGGGAAAATGAGAAAGTAGGGAACTGAATGTCAAATTGTATTGAAGTGTAATTTTGTGTCAGTTACCCTTTGCACTGCTGGCTGAATTTTAGGTAGCTGGGCATTCCTGTGGTTTTAACACAGCGTTCTGGCTTTCTGCAGCACCCAGAAATAAAAGCAGATCGGTCTTTTGTGCTGTACAGACCGCCACCAGTTGTCAGAGACCCTGCTTTGGTGGAAGAATACTTGGAGCGAGCAAAATTCATTGCAGATGACCTGAATTGGCTCCTGGCATTGCCTCATGACAAGTTTTGGTGCCAGGTAATGATTGTTTTGTGGACACTGGAGAAGCAGCCTGAACAATCCAGGTGCTTGTAAAAGCCACCAACTTCAAATCGTTTCCATTGAGTATATTCATACTAGTATATTCTCTTTATGTCATTTGTCAAGTGTTTTAATTACTGCACCTTAGAGAAAGTGGTATTTCCCTAGTTATTCTTCATTGTGGATTTGTATTTGATGCATGTGACTGCTTTTAGCACTCATGGATGTTTCAGGCTGCTTTCAGCTTTAACTGGGCTTCCCGTGAGTGCAACCTCAG
Source organism: Cuculus canorus (assembly GCF_017976375.1). Taxonomy (NCBI): domain Eukaryota; kingdom Metazoa; phylum Chordata; class Aves; order Cuculiformes; family Cuculidae; genus Cuculus; species Cuculus canorus. Next base: position 12,178,503 of record NC_071417.1, read on the forward strand.
GTGTGATGTTCCCTTCTTTCTGTTTTCTCATCTTCCGCTGTGCAAGGTAATATTTGATGAGACGCTTCAGAAATGCCTGGATTCCTACCTGCGCAATGCTCCTCGCAAGTTCGATGAGTTTCTGGGTTGCCAGCCAGAGGTGAATGACATGCAGAAATGCCTTCATCGCAGTTTCTTCCTGACCTTCCTCAGGATGTCCACTCACAAGGAGTCCAAGGTAAATATTTCCCCGCCCTGCAGGTGCTCCGGGATGTGTGGCTTTGGGGAAAAAGAGAATTGGAGAAAGTAATTGTAGAATCATGGAATGGTTTGGGCTGAAAGGGACCTTAAAGCCCATCCAGTTCCAACCTCCTGCTGTGAGCAGGGACACCTCCCACTGGATCAGGTTCAAGGCCCCATCCAACCTGTCCTTGAACGCCTCCAGGGATGGGGCATCCATGACTGACTTTTCTGGGCAGCCTGGGCCAGGGCAGGTTGTTTATTCCTCTTGTATTCAACTGTTTCTCTCTCTGGCTCCTTTTAACAGTCTGTTTCTCCATATGGAGATGGCAGTTACTCAGAGCTGAAGCATGTGAGCTGTGTGGTGATTTCTTAGGAAGGAGTCCCGGGCAATAGCAGGTTGGCCACGTGCGGTGGTGTGATGCATCGCTGTGTGAGAAAAAATTGCAAGCTGTTATTTACAGCTGCGCGGAACAGAGGCTGTTGACAGCACCGGTAGCTGAGTGTTTGCTCCCACTGTGCCATGCAGTGTCACATAGTCTGTCCTAACACTTCTCTATCCTTGAACTTTCCCCAAGTTTGAGGCACAAGATGAAATGGCTCTGCATTGCTCAGGAGGTGTTCAGGACCAGGTTGGGGGCCTTTAAGCAGCCTGATCCAGTGGGAGGTGTCCATGCCCATGGCAGGGTGTTGGAACTGGATGGGCTTTAAGGTCCCTTCCAACCCAAACCATTCCATGGTTCAGTGGTGATTCTAAATTAATTATCTTGGCGTCATAATTGAAAGAGACTCAGCCCAAGCTGTGTGAGTGCATTGCCTGTGAGCAGCTGTGGAATTTTCTCAAGGGCTTTGGGCAGGATGAAGGATGCACTTTGTGTCTTGGGAGATTCCTTGATATCCCCCTTGACTCGTGATGTGCTACTGGTCCTCTGGATTTTCCCAGTGATGATGTTCAGGATGTTTTGAGGAAAGGTCTTGGAGTGGGAGTTGGAGTGGGGTAGGAACAGGTAGAAGGAATGCTGGAGCCTGCAGCTGGCATTGTTTCTGCAGGAGTACGCAAGACCTCTATGGTGCCTTTCATTCCAGGATCTGATTAAATCTTAGCGCTCCAATGAGGCAGACGAGCATTTGAAACCATTTTATAGTTGAGTAGTTTGAAGAGAATGAATGGTTTGTTGTCGTGCAGGCAGCAGCAGTTCTAGAAACTGAGCCTTGGCAGCACAAAGCCCTGTCCCTCCGCTCTAGCAGAGAATGTGTCCGGCCTTTCACTGAGATTGAAAACATTTGCTGCCATAGGCAAATTTGTCTTCTGACAACCTGAGGTCCTATTTGAGCTTGTGCGTTTCTCAGTGCCAAAGGCAATGGGGTTTTTGTCATTGGAACTTCAGAAGAGATTCCTTCACTGTTTGGAGTCATGTGGGGTTTTGCCTATAGGAAACCTGGGGAGGGGCTTATTATCTGGGAGAGCAGGGATAGGGTGAAAGGGAATGGTTTTCAGCTGAAAGAGGGGAGACAGAGAGCTTGGGAAGAAATGTGTGGTGGGGAGGCCCTGGGCCAGGCTGCCCAGAGCAGTTGTGCGTGCGCCGTGCCTAGAGGTGTTCAAGGCCAGGTTGGATGGGGCTTGGAGCAACCTGATCCAGTGGGAGGTGCCCTGCCCATGGCAAAGGGGTTTGGAAGTGGATGGGCTTTAAGATCCCTTCCAACCCAAACCATTCCAGGATTCTATACTTTTGACACAGTGTTCTGGCAGTCTGGGTATTGAGCTGCTTTTGCTGGTTTTTGTTCCTGCTTGTCACTGGTGCAGTTGTCTGTGGTGCCTTGATTCCACTTTTCCAGGGTACCAACAGCTGCAGGCTGCGGTCTCACCTATATTGTTCCTGTGTCGGTGCCAGTTAAAACACTTCTTGTGTTTCTCATTTCTAGTCCTTAGCTGAACCGTTGTGGTGTTGGCTCAGCCATTTGTTTGGCCACATCCCAAGCCAGCTCTGGAAACTCCATGAACTGTAGGCAGCTTTTCGGTTTAACTTTTAGGTCTGTTGGTTTATTCATGGTGCGAGGCCCCTGGGGTGGATGGGGTAGCCGCGGTGGGATGCAGCAGAAGTGTGGGGATGGAGGGCTCTGTAAGAAGCTGCTGTAAGCAGAGTTGCTGCCTTGGATGAAATCCCCCTGATTTAGTGGGATGTCCCTGCCGATGGCAAGGGAGTTGGAACTAGATGATCTTTAAGATCCCTTCCAATCCTAACTATTCTATGATACCAGATCTTTAACGCAGCTTTGAAAGATGTTTTTACAGGTGTCATTATGCTGCCAAGAGTTCTTGCAGAGGAAGGTAAGTATAATCCTTTAAATTACCATTTTGTTTTCTTTCTCGCTTTGTAGGATCATTTTATCACTCCCTCTGTCTTTGGAGAAATTATTTACAACAACTTCCTTTTTGATATCCCGAAGATTCTGGATCTCTGTGTGCTCTTTGGAAAAGGAAATGGCCTCCTGCTGCAGAAGATGATTGGTCAGTTACAGCCAAGGAACAATTTGTTGCATTTTGGCTTTTGCTTATAATGGCAAGTGAAGGGTGAGGTTTTGTACCGGTGCTACTGTTCTGAAAAGGTGTTTTTCAGTAGCAACTGGAATCTATGATTTCTGCATCCACGTCTAAATCGGATTACTTTTTCCATGTGTTGTGGCCTAGTGCTTAGCCGCCCTGAGCTGGGCTCATGGCACTAGGCATGAGCCAAGGCTCAATTACGCCTCAGCAGTTGTTTCCCATGCCAGTTAACGGTGTCTTCAGCCACTGTCAGAGGACCACAAGCGCTCTGCAAAATGCTGGTAGGGATGGAAAGGGGCAAACAACTTGGCAGGGAGGGAGGAGGTTCAAAGACAGAGCACAGCCCAACTGGTCATGTGAGTGCTTTTGTTCCCAGATTTGGGAGCAAACTAAAGCTTGCAATGTGAAGTAATCACTGGTCTGTGAAGTGGAAGAACTTGAAATTCCAACACAGACATGGATATACGTAGGGTTTCCAAGCACAAAGCACTTCAGAGTGTGGCTCAAGTTGTGCTTGTCCCTAGATTTCCTTGTATTGGTACAGCCTTAGTGGCAAGTGCTGAGAATGAACCTGTGTAATGAAGACAGAGAATGTTATTTTTAACTTCTGTATTTGTCATGTGGTCCCTTCACAAGTGGATTGTCCACGATCTTTAACATCCACCTGAGCACAGATGGAAAAGTACCAAACTTGGGTTAAAGGAGCTGCTTCTTCAGATATTTGTACATACCCTTTGGAGTGCAGCGCAGCAATACTGCAAACAAGTGACCGGTGGTTTGCTCACACCATTACTTGTATTATGTTGTGGCAGTAATGGCACGAGCAGTTCTGGTGTGCAATTCATAACTTGATAAACTTTAGGTTCTTCTTGCGGTATAAATTGTTCTGAAACCTGTCTCATAACTCTTACCCATGCTCTGTCCTTGCTGGTGAACTCTGTTAATTCTTGTTATCTGAGCAGTAATTCAGAGGGGAATAGACAGCCTCTGTGCGGACTTGGCGAGGATTTATGGTGCGCCATTACTCAGCGGAGTATTTTGTACAGATAATGAAGTCCTAGTAATATAATAGCAGGGATTACTAAAGCCTCATTACCTTTAGGAAATATTCTGCATGGCGTTTTCCAATGTATGCTGAACTGTTATCAGTAATTAAAAGTCAACTCCGGTTGTCAAATAAAGGAACCGGGAATGTTTAGCGATAGTATCCGTGTTACTCATTGATTCAGCCTCTGGGGCATGAATCATCTAACACCTCGTTTGCTCTGCTCTGATGAGCATATTCCCATTACCGGCTCTGCAGTGGCACTGAGCAGTGAATGAGCCGGCTTTGTGGAGCAGGCCCTGTGCGTGAGGTGAGCAGTGAGCCTCTGCCTGTGTCTACAGGGGTTTTAGCTGTATCTGTGGGGTGGAGATGGTGGTAATGACACGGTTGCGTCTTCTGGTGTGAATCTGCTTGTTGGCGAATGTCAGAACTCACAGGGAATATTCTCCTTCTCCTCTTTCCTCAGAAAACATCTTTACTCAGCAGCCGAGCTACTTCAGCGACCTGGATGAAACCCTCCCCACTGTCCTCCAGGTACTGCTTCCCTGCTTGGCCCAGGCCTTGGGTTTCATCTGGACTGTGGCTTCGTTTAGAAAGTGGGAGGAAGCAAACGTGGCCATAGCCAGGCAGAGTGGATTTGTAATCACTTGGTTGCTTTGGTTCCTACACCAGAAGCGGTTAGCAATCCAGAACCTAATTCTATCAGCTTCTCCCTAGATTCTTTGTAAACAAGAGCCACAAAATCATTCCTGCCACCCTCAGGGGAGAGGGCAGGTGGGCTTTGGAACTACCCCATAGCAGCAGGGGTGGTAACTTCCCAGTTGTCCTGCTATTCCCTTGCAAACAAGGGTCCTAGGTGGCCCCCACCTAGGGGTGGGCTGATTCTCTCCCATAGCTGAGGATTTGGGTGAGCTGCAATCCCTGTCTCAGCACCACAACTGCATGCTTTAATTACTTGCAGATTGCATGGAGTTTCAGCAGTGCAGTGCAGCCCTGCTGGCGTAGCCTGTAAGAGTCAGAATCCTAGAATCATGGAATGGTTTGGGTTGGAAGGGACCTTAAAGATCATCCAGTTCCACCTCCTACCGTTAGCTGAGAGAGTCGGTTACGGCTTCCATCTTCGACAGCTCCGTGCCTCATGGGAATGGTCCCACATTGCATACATGATCATAGCAGTGTTTGTGAACAGGAAAACTATGTCCCTCTGATTTCTTCTGTGTTAACACTGTTCTCCTGATTCAGGTGTTCAACAATATCTTGCATAAGTGTGGTCTGCAGTGTGAAGGAGCCTCTGCTGAGCCCCAGAAGCTGGAAGAAAAAGTAACCGTGACTCCAGAGAACATGCCCCTCCAGGTAGAACTCCGTGCGCTTTACCATTTGTAGTCCTGCAGAGTGAACAGCCTGTACAGCGGTGAGACCACAGGCTCATTCTGTTCCCACAGACATGGCTCATACAGCACGTGGTTCCATGTCATTGTTTCACTGTCCTATGACTTGATGACAAAGCCTTTCTGCCATGAGCTGGTTGCTTTTCTCCTATGCATTTCAACCGTACCCATTGTATTGTGGGGTCTTTCTAAACCAGACATCTTTTTCGCTTAACCAGCTCATAAGTGGTGGAACAGAGTGTGTGGCAGCAGTCTCCATAGAACAGAGATGACTTTTTTTCCTTCAGAAATGTTTATTTAACAACAGTGTATGTTACCTCTAGTTAATTAAGGGGAGAGGGTTTGTGCTGGATGCTGTACAAAGGCCCCATGAGTCAGTTTGTGTGTGGAGTTGTTATAGCCACGTCTTGCACTGAAATGGACCATTAAAACCATCCCTTTAATCCCTGGGCTACTGCTGTGCAATAGGGAAGAAGAGCGTGTGTGGAGGATATATTGAGGACAAAGCCACTCCAAAACAGAATACGATGAGGATTCTCTTAATTTCACAGCATTTTTAATGGCAGTGAGCAGTCGGGATTGCTTTGTAGATGTTTAAAGGATAGAACTTGTAGCAGAGACTTTGCCTCTGCCTCTAGAGCCAGTAACATGTAATGTATTTATGATTCATAGCAGACTGCAGGCAGGAAAAGGGTTGGTCAGAACATGATGTGTCCCTGTTAGTGAGTTATACTGTGTTCCTAGGAAAACTTGTCTGGCTTTTCTCTCAGTAATTGGTCTCTCTCTTTCTCTCAGGAGCTGAAGGACATTGTGCTGTACTTATGTGACACTTGCACTACGATCTGGGCGTTTCTTGACGTCTTCCCGATGGCTTGCCAGACCTTCCAAAAGCATGAGTTTTGTTACAGGTACATATTGGACTGCAGAGCTTGTCTTGGCAGAGTGAAAGTACTGAATGTGCTGCTGTGTCCCATCCCAGCCCTTCCATCATTAAAAAAGCAGACGGATTTAATGCAACTAGAGACTACTGGGTGCACACTGGCAGGGATGCAGAGTAATAAACAAATGAATACAGGGATGTCAAGAGTTTGTGTTCACCTCCGTTAGTTGTGAGTGATCCTAGAGCGGGGCAACCAGGACAATTCCAGCTAAACAGGACGCTGTGTGCTTTGGAAAGGGTGAAGAGGGACAAGCAGTGAAGAGTTGTGGACAAAAGATCCTGCTGTAGGATCCGAAGTGAAAGACGTAGGAAGTAGTAGTCTATCAAAGTCGTTTGATGTTATGCCTGTTTTAAGCTACACTGTTACTGAAGGTTTGGCAGAAGCTAAGTGCCTGGGAGAGGACAACGAGGCAGTGCTGTCACAGGTGGCTGACAGCTAATTCCATGTCCAGCTCTGGAGCACGGTGGCTGTGAGTCAGGATGGTCTCCAAGACCAGACATTCCCACCGAGGCTGCAGGTCTCTGAGTGGTGCTTGCCCAGCTTGCTCAAGGTGCTGGAAGCCCTTGATCATCTTGCAGAGTCTTGCCTAACAGCCTGTGTTTAGCACCAAGTGAAGTGTTATTTATTGTCCTTATTTCCTGTTTTGTTTGCTTGTTGGTGTGAAGGAACATGTGTTTGTGTTTTGCCTTTGTTTCCAATCCTGTTGCATACCTCTGAAGCCTTACAGCTGGTTTATGGGCTCCAGGCTGAGTCACCCTGCTCCGGGGAGCGTAGGTGCCTGTCCTCTGTGCTTGAGAAGTCGGTTATAGAAAGAGGAGCAGATTGGTGACCCGCTGGTGGCTGTTTGCATTGGCAAGCAACACCACTCACACGCTTGGTTACTCAGAGAAGGAAAGCCTTTTGCTTTTAATTCTACTGCTGATGTCAGAGACGGGCTAAAATAGCCCTGATCTCTGTGCAGTGGAACACAGCAGCGTTTTCATTACTGCTCCATATGGACTGAGGACTGGGGCTGTGGAGCGTGGGGAGGGAAAACTGATACACGCGGCATCTTTTTGGAACCCTTGTGAGGCTGAATCCATCTGCTGGCACTTGTAATTTCCCTGACTAGAAGTATCCAGCTCCTGCTACATTTGCCTCGGGGATACTCACTTAGCATGTTTGGCTCTTAATAGGAGACATGGACATTGTGTTCCTAATGGGGCCTCTGCTGATCAGTCCAGCAGGCTTGGCTTTGGTGCCAAGTGCTGTAAACCATTATATTTAAGGGCCAGCTACTCAGGAAGCGGTACTGGCTGTTATCCTGTGAGGGCACTTCTCTTGAGCCTATTCCATGCAGGAAAGAGGCTGTGTGGGCTGCCTGACAAGTAAAGTGTGGAACTGGAGCAAACTGACTTACTTGTTTCCTCCCTGCCCCATCCTATTGAAACATCACCTTATGCTCCTTTATCTAAATGCCCACATAAGCAGAGCCGAGTAGCAAGACCTGTAAGGCCTTGTTGGAAATCATATCTTGTTTCATATCTAGTTTTTAGTATACAGCAAGACAGGGCCATAGGATATTGGAGTGGGAGGAGGTGTTTCAGGATGGACTCGAGCACATCAGCTCCTCGCAGAGAGCAGACCCGTGTTTGGGACGTTTCTCCTGTTCAGAAGCAGGATGTTTCTGAAATGCATTTCTCTGCCTACCTCTTCAGAGGTCCCCTGATACTTTTCTGGAGTGCTGCACTTTCTCTATCATGTATTTGCTTGCTTGTGTTCCAGGGGACAAGTAACAAGATGGAGTAATGCAAATTATGCTGCTAGTGAGGAGAATGTAATGAAATTAACCATTTGATTGCTCTCCTGGTGAATGATTTTTGAAAACTCAGCTGATGGTTACTGTTCTGTTGCCCCTTCCTACAGATTGGCTTCATTTTATGAATTGGCAATTCCTGAGCTGGAATCTGTGATTAAGAAGCGCCAGTATGAGGATAGCAGGTGAGAATGCCTGCAGAGGCCTTTGCTGTTCAATAAAAGCCTCCTGGGGCTGAGTTAAAAATTCACTTCACGCTGTTTTACCCACCTCTGCAGAGCCTTTCTGGCTTTTTAAATGCTGCTTCAAAGAACTCCACAGAGATGGCTTTTCTCATTCTGAATTTCCCTGGGCAGCTGGGGGGGATTGATGATTTCTTTCAGCACTGTCTGAGAAGAAACTTGATGGGAGATGCATTCAAATTGTACCAAAGTGTGAAAACATGAATGATATCTCTGTGTATAGACTGGTCTCCCTTAAAGGCACAGACTATGCTGGTGCAGTTAAGATATTGCGTTAAGCTGTCGGGACAATTGGTGTTTGAGACCAACTTTGTTGAGAGCATGGATTTACCCTTAATAAGTATGAAATGGCTGTAATCTCTGGTTCTTACAGCAAAGAAATGATTCTGCTAATGGAATTCCCCCTCTGGAGGAATAACTCTGCAGTAAAGGTGTATTAAACATAAAGATTTCTTGTGCTGACACCAACGGTGCATTCTTTTCCCTCTCTGAAGTGTCTCTGCTGATATGTGGAGGAGAATTTCACACTCCAGGAAGAAGATGATAGAAACTTTTCACATCCTGATAAACCAAGTCTGTCTGCAGCCCATCTTAGAAAGCAGGTATGGGAACCTGGGCACTCTGGGACTAGCCAGTTATTTGATTGCTGTTGTGGTGAAGTAGTTTCCTTGGTTTTGGATTTACTGGAGAAAATGAATGGATACTGCTATTTCTGTTGGGTTTGTGGCCAAAGGCTTCAGCTGAGATCAGAAGTCTGTTGTCCCGCCTAGCTGGAGTGTCCCAGGGGAAGCTGTATGACCCAGAACTGGTTTGGTGAGCTGTGTTGGCCCCACTAACGTGGGTTAAGGCTGTGATCCAGGGAGCTTTCTTACCTCACTTTATGGCTAGGCTGCAAACTCTAATGCCGTGTTTAGGCCCTGACTGAGACATTGTAGGTAAAGTGATGAGTGTTGCAAATCACTGAAAGTAGTTTTAAATCTGGGAACTGGTGCCTCTACTTTGCTCTTCCTCCCCTGCTATTTTGGAGCTTCTTAACTGATAACTGTGCGAGTAATCTCAAAATGAAGGCAAGTAGAACTATCATTGTTTTTAAGAGAGATAAAGAGAAGTGAAATGACCCAAAGTCATGGTGCAGCTTGGGGACCGAGCCAAGAATCTAGACCTTGGTTGCAAGGCCCATGCTCTCCTGGGCTGTTCTCTCTCATATCTGTGAAATACATCCAGCTAATAGAGAAACACCTTGTTCTTTACCCTGATCTACTCCTGCCGTACGAGAATGGGCTGAGAGTTGTTGTTCAGCCTGGAGAAGAGAAGGCTGTGGGAGACCTTAGAGCAGCTTCCAGAGCTGAAAGGGGCTCCAGGAAAGCTGGGGTGGGGCTCTTGACCAGGGAGTGCAGGGACAGTATTAGGGGGAACGGTTTTGAGCTGAAAGAGAGGAGATTGAGATGAGATCTTAGGAAGTAATGTTTTGCTGTGAGGGTGGGAAGGCCCTGGCCCAGGTTACCCAGAGAAGATGTGTCTGCCCCATCCCCAGGGGTGTTGAAGGCCAGGCTGGATGAGGCTTGGAGCAACCGGATCCAGTGGGAGGTTTCCCTGCAGGGGGCTGGAAGCAGATGGGCTCTAAGATCCCTTCCAACCCAAACCATTCCATGATTCTGCTGCAGAGAGCCCTCTGTCTCACTGTGAGGCTGAATGCATCAGCAGCGATGAGAGCTTTAGGTGCTGTAACAGGTTGCAACAAGAGTTTGCTTGGTAAATGTTCTTCCATAGGTGAACATATACTTTCTGGGAGGCTCACGGCTCTAATCCCAAGCTGTGTAATAAGAGTACAATTACTAAAGCGCCTCACGCCCTTTTCTGCTTGTTGCAAGGCTGAGGCATCAAACTATGATTTGTAGTGTCTCTCAAGTCTTTAATTCTGACTGTGGCACGGATTTGGATCAAGCTGGCTGAAATGTTTGCTGAAGCCTGAAAAGAAACCTGTTTCCATTCAACCCTTTGCTCCTATGAAAGCCAGAAATTGGTCTGCAGTCTGTTTCCAAATGGCATTTTCTGTGACTAGTTTAGCTAGAGAGGCAGAGTGTGGAGATGTGCGATGCAGAAAGTTTGCCCCAAGTTTTTCACTGTTGTGCCATTGCTTTCTGCAGCTGTGAGAATATTCAGCCTTTTATTGAGGAATTTTTACAGATCTTCACTTCGGTGCTTCAGGAAAGGAGGTGAGTCTGGCTAAAAAGAGGCCCAGGGGAGGGGCAGCTCGCCTTCCGCTTCCATTCTTTACAACAGAATTGCCTGAGACATTATTATGAGGCGTTACGATACACTTGGGAGTTAGAAATCATTCTGACTAGCTGGGAGAAGTGCTGTGAGAGGATTTCAGGCTGCAGTACAGGCTTTATTGTAAAGGTGAGAAGGATGCTGCATGACGCTGGGGAGTGTTCTTCACTCTCTTTAATCCAGGCTTTCAAAGGGAGGAGAGCAATTTAGCCATTAGCTACCTTGGCAAGTTAGGCTGTTTTTACTAATCTATGCTTCTCAACTGGGATGACTGGACCAGAAAGACATTAAGTGCTAAAGTCAAAGATGCGAAGCAAGTAAGTAGCTGAACTGGGGGTTGGATCTTGTCCTCCTGACAGTGCTGTCATTCTGATCATGTTCAAATCATAAACCCTATTTTCTCTGTAGTGCAGCACTGGGTTACAGGTCTTCACATTGTAAGGAGTTTGGCAACCGGCTTTGGCCTGGAGGGCAGTGTTGCTGCAGTGGAATGGGAGCAAAATCAGGCTTGGCAGTGCAGGCTGGAATCCAGTGTTGGGTTAGAGGTGATGTGTTTTCCCACCTGAGCAGTGAGGAAGTCCAGGTGGCATTGCAGTGTGGTAACATGTGGCAGGTCTGTGATTTATTGAGTTTGACTGATTACCCTTGTTTCTGCACTTCCAGATTTCTCCGTGACTATGATGAGCTGTTCCCCGTTGAGGATGATGTCAGCTTGCTTCAGCAAGCGTCCTCCACACTGTATCCTTGGCTGTCACCCTGGGGTTTGGCAGACCCGGCTGCTTTTAGGTTCCTTCACACCAGTGGCGTTTCTACTGCTGCTGCTTCTGATTAAACTGCACGACTGGCAAGAAGCAATGGAAAGTTTTCACTTAAGAAAAGAAAGGAGGGAATGTTGATGTAGGCACAGGCTTGGGAGTTACTGAAAATCGGAGTTACTTCAAGGCGAGGTCTGAATGTGTGCATCTAGAAATGTCCTTAATGCTGTAATCTTAGAGATGAGACCAGGACAGCCTATATCCTCCAGGCAGTGGAAAGTGTCTGGGAAGGGGTAGACAGGAAAAAAGCACAAATTTGTAAAGATCCGACACCATCAGCAGCATCTAATGGAGCATTGGCAATAGCAGAGAGCACTGCTGAGGACACAGGAGAGCTCGGGGCTGCATATGCATCGGAGGATGAGGTGAGCAGAGCTGCACAAGTAGGACTGGGCTCTGCTATTGCTGTCCATACTTTGTTCATCGGGGAAGAGAGGATTGGTTTGCTCGGGTCTGGGGCAACCTGAGATCTAGTCTCACTTCTTATGTTTGCTAGATCTTGGTGCAGCCCTGTGTGCCTTGTGAAATGAGAAACAAAGCTACACCTGAACCCCGGCTTTATCTGTGAGCAAATTGCTTCCAGTTCCCATTGGCTTGGGTGTCTGTTGCTGTGGTTTATTCAAATACTGTCCCGCAGCACTGCAGCTCCTGTGTGCATTGATTAAATGCAGTTTGTGTGTTATTTGATGAAGGAATTCTCCAGAGTATCCTTGTTGGCTCAGGGACAGACAGACAACAGTAGTTGTGTGCCCGCGTCTGTGCCACGGACCTTGTGTGGTAGAAACAAGTTGATTTCTCTTCTTCTGAGTCTCTCTAACTGCTTTGTGGTTAAATTCTGATCCCCCAGCCTGCTGTGTTCCCTTTTTCACTGTGCATGCCTGCTTTCCCTCAGCCACTGTCTCTTTCCGTAATGTTCCTGATTCTCTTTGGTCACCAGTGTGCCGGGGCAGCTGCTGCGCCCGTCGCCAGGGTATCAGGGGTGGAGCTGGACTCGCTCATCTCTCAAGTGAAAGATTTGCTGCCAGATCTCGGTGAGGGCTTCATCCTGGCCTGCCTGGAGGAGTACAGTTACAACGCAGAGCAAGTGATCAACAACATTCTGGAAGATAAGCTGGTGCCGTACTTGAATAAGTTGGACCGGATGATGCAGAGGTGCGGAACGGCTTTGATGCCTTGTGTTTGTGTGCTGCCATTTAACATCATTCTCACTGCAGGGGAAACACTTGCAGAGATCTAACAAGTTGCATGTAAATTTTGTTGGGGTAGAGATCTGCGGTGAGAACTTAGCCTTGCCGTCTGCTGTGAGCTTTCTGCCCTCATGTCCCTGCAGAGAGCTGGAACGTTATCATAGACTCATGGAATGGTTTGGGTTGGAAGGGATCTTAAAGCCCATCCAGTTCCACCCTTGCCATGGGCAGGGACACCTCCCTCTGGATCCAGTTGCTTCAAGCCCCATCCAGCCTGGTCTTGAACACCTCCAGGGATGAGGCAGCCACCACTGCTCTGGGCAACCTGGGCCAGAGCCTCAGCCCTCCTTAAAGGAAGACATTTCTTCCTAAGATCTCATCTCAATCTCTCCTCTTTCAGCTCAAAACCATTCCCCCTCATCCTGTCCCTGCATTCCCTGATCAAGAACCCATCCCCAGCTTTCCTGGAGCCCCTTTCCGTATTGGAAGCTGCTCTAAGGTCTCCCTGGAGCCTTCTCTTCTCCAGGCTGAACAACCCCAATTCTCAGCCTGTCACTGTTCACTGCTCAACATTTCAGGAGAGCAGATGCTGGGTCATGTTTTGTGTCAGAGGGACAAAAATACTTGTACATTAAATCCTCAAGAAAGAACCACTAAAATCCCATCATGGGGACGTTGGCTTAGTCTGGGCTTGGCAGTTCAATGTGTTACCTTCAGAAGTTATTTTGCTGCACAGGACAGGGTCCTAGGTGTTAAAATCCCAGGTGTCCTGCAGGAAAGATCGTCCTCAAAGGAACTGATGCAGCGGAAATTCAGCCTGCATAGTCAAATACGGTGTGGGACAGGCTGTGTTTTGTGATTGAAGTTAAACCAGAGAGAGATGGGAAATGGCAGTTCAAGTCCGTTTGTATCTGCCCTTTGAAGAACTTCCCAGGCTTTTGCTTGCTCGTTGGGGTTGTATATGGGATGTAGGGTTACAGCTAGCGGTGGAATAGAGTTGTTTTAGTGTGTTTGCAGCTGCTAGCGTGTTTGTGCTGCAGCAGCAGTTTCTGCCTGAGTGTCAGGACGTGGATGTGCTGTTTGCTGACATTTCTCGGAGGAATGGGCAGGCTGTCTCACTGGTGCATTGAAAAAGGAAAGCGTCTTTATCAGAAACATGATGTAAAAACCCTCGGTCTTGCATCCACCTTCACGCTCTCCCAGCCATATCTGCTGATGCTGGCACAAGCAACGCGGGTGGATTTTGGGAAGGGTAGGAGTTTCTGCAAAGCCAGCACTTACAGGAGATAGGGCTGGATTTTTGTTCTTCTGCGTCTTGAAACAGAACTGTCAGTTCAAATGTAGGATTTGATCGCTGCTGATTTCAGAAGTGAGCGCAGCAGTGCTTTCAGCTGGGCTAACAGCACCAACAAAGTGAATGTAGAAATAATGGTCTTTAGGCTTATAAGCTGAACAAACGCAAACCTGTGAGAGAATTACAAAGGAACCATAGGGAGATAAATATCCTGAGATCAACAGCGGCAAATCATTGGGATTTTTGCCAGCATCTAATTCATCACACTTAGCGTTTGGCTTTACTGAGTCACTGTTCTGAGACCAGGCAGCCTGTTAAGAATAAGTAAAACTGGAATAGTTATATGAGCAGAAGAGTTTTGGGTTTGGCACCACTAAAAGGACCTTGGCTGTGGATGACCAAGACTGACAAAGAATGAACTGAGCCCTTAAGAAGGAGAGGACTTGCTCCTCTTCCATTCAGCTTTGGTTTTATTCTCTCCCTCTCTTCTCCTAACAGGCAGCTGAAGCCAGACCCCACTCCTCTGGTCACTTCTCGCTACAATGTTTTCCAGAATGATGAGTTTGATGTTTTCAGTAGGGATTCTGTGGATGTTTCTCGGATACAGAAAGGCAAGCGGTGAGTATCGTGCATCATTATTAACACTGTCTGTCAAGAGGAATAAATACCTGCAAACTCATTCTCTCCTACAAACCTCCTGCAGGAATTTGCTGGTGGGGGGTAAGGCTTATCAAAATTGTCTGCCACCTGTTTGTGATGTTTTTCTGGGAAAGTGAAATGCATGTTATTATGGGGTTGTTTTCAGTTCATGTTTTTTGTAATTAGCTTTCCTCTGTGTGCTGCTAGAGATTACTCTGGCAAGCCCATTCGTAATGTCAGGCTTCTGCTTCTTGATCTTAATGTTAAACTTGTACTGAGCAAAGGTTTGTACAACAAACCTTGAGAAGCAGACCTCTCTACAAGCCTGGGATTGACTCAGAACTGGGAATAAATCGTGATTTGACGTAGATCCAACTGAAGCTCCAGTATCCATCTACAACAATCTGATAACACTCTGTGACTGAAACTGCTTCTGTGTTGCTGCTGCTGTAAGCTGCCTGCAGAAAGGCACTACTTTGCTTTCTGCCTCACTTGGTGTGTTTTGCTGTGCCACACTCCATGCAGGTTTAGGTTCAGGCATTGCCCTGCCAGCTCCCATTGATGTCAGCTCCATGTGGTTGACTCGTTTTGGGTTCCTCTCAAACACTGTCTCTAACCAGCCTTGTGTGATGTCTTTGTTGACACACATTTACACGGAACATCAATAAAAGTCAAGCTGGAGATGGAGCTGCGTGACCCTGACAGCTCCCAGTTAAGGGTTTAGTTGCAGAGCTGTGTCAGACTCTCTGGGGAAGACCACTTTTGTCCCAAAGTGCAGTTGAACAGCTTCTTCAGCAGCAGTACCAGAGTATTTGTACCGACTTGGCTAGGCAAGAAAGTCATTCCTTTTCTCTGTGGCCCAGGCAATGACTTTTGAGGAGTCCATAGCTAAAAACTCAGACACAACCTCTCTCCTTTCTCCTCATTGTGTTGCCTTACTCAGAGTGCTAGCAGGCACCTTGGCAGCAGGAGCCTTGCACAGAGGCATGCTTGTTTGCCTCCCATCTCCCCAAAGTCTTGCACGTGTGGGTTATGTGGAACAGCCCTGCCCTGCAGCTCCCTCTGAAGCACGTTTAGCAAGCAGAGAAAATCTAAGTCATCCCTAAACGGGGTGGTGGGATGCTGCTTCCAAGGTGTTGCCCTCCAGCTGCTGCCAGAGAGGCTGTGTCTTCTCCGCCACAGTAACACCAGAAAGTTGTCATCTCTGCTGCACTGTTACGGGATTATCCTCTTACTGCTCTGTTCCTGGTGTCTCTTGGCCTCCCTCAGGCTATGTCTTCATTTCAAAACAGTTCTTACACTGAGAACACTCTCTCTGCAGGACTCTAAATGCATTATTTATGTTTAGAGAGGTTTTTAAAACCTGGAGTTAACTGGCTGACATCAGCAGTGTCCACCCTACGCCCACAGCTGACCATATCCAACTGAATCAAAGGATAAGCTATAGGACCTTGCTCTCTAAGATTTAATATTCGAAACTCCATAAATATGAAGAGCGTCCTTTCAGCACTAAAAGTGCCTCTTCCTCAGCAGTCCTTGTTCCACAAGCAAAAGGCCTGATGCTTTACCCAGGCATTGGGGTAACAGGGTTCTCCCAGCCTGCTTTGAGATCTGCTTTGGATTTGAATCCTCACAGGTTCTGCCTGTGTTCAGCACTGCTGCTGCTAAGCATGGTGTCGCAGTGGTGCTTCGAGAGCCAGGCCAGGCTGGGTCCTGTTGCGCTGGCTGCTGCGTGTAAGCAGTCTGGGGCAGGGACTGATAGCATGACAAGGGCCACACCAGGATGAGGAGAGACACAAGCATGTGGGAATGACCATTCTAGCATATACGTGACTCTCTGCTGATCCTGAGAAGCAATCATACCTGCCTGTGCCTGTCCAGCTGTAATTGCCAGCTGAATCTGTCTCTGGAAGTCAGAGCAAGTCCAGAGCTGGGGTTAGAGGAGATATCCCATTGTTTTTTTCTGGAACTGGTGCCTTGAATACTTGGTTACAGCTCTTCTGCGGTCACCAGACCAGCTCAACAGGAAACAATTACCAAAGGCTGAGTTTGGGCTCACGCTGAACACAGCAGGAGATGTTATCCCAGCGTAGGTATGTGTGAACCAACCACAGGCTTTGCAGCAGGCATGTAACTGTGTGAGTCATGGAAGAGAGGGGAACCACATCTCGGTTTGAGATTCTTAATGAAAATCAGGCTGGTTCAATCACTTCCCCGCTGCTGGCGAGTGTGGCACAGAGGTCCGGGGTCACAGACAGCCTGCCTTGGATGGCTTCTTTCCCTGATAATACCCAGACACCAAGGAGCTCCCTGACTCATGTTCCTCCTGGACTTTGAGGGCTGCAGATTGTCCTGTGAATACTGGACAATGGAATCCCTTGTTGCTTTGCCGCAAGCGTGTACTTGGCTGGCCTGAAAAAGGGACTTCAAAGAGTTTATGTAGCCTGAGACTCAGCACCTCAGTGGCTGCTTTTTAATGCCTCTGTCAGTGCTGCTTCTTGGTCTTCCCTTCTTTAAAATCACTGTAGTTTACTTGCCTCCTAGATTTTTGAAAACATTGTGCATGCAGTGCTTTAGTGACTGATCCAGCCCATCTCAGTCTACTCTGGTTCGTTCTTTTCATTCTTAGTTGTGTTTATTCTAGCCCTTCCTTGCTGAATGGGTGATTTTTTTGGCTTTCCCCAGCCACATTCACATTTTGCATCTCATGTTTCTAAGCTAAGGTTCTTGATAATAGGAACATCTGTGTCCTTACAGCCCTGGTCTGTGATTTGGCAACCTGCCTGCTCCCTCAGTGAGAGGACTCAGCAGTATGAGGGCAGAGCCATCTCCTGAGTCTTCAGGAGTTGGAATCTTCACCCCAACAGCCTGTCACTCCAGATTCATGGACTGCTGGTGTTCTTTGGATCTTGGCCCAATTTCACCTTGAGCTGAATTGTGTTTGGTCTACTGTAAAGGCTTCCTTTCGGTCTCAAATGACAGCAGTGGTCTCCAATTCTTGTTCTTATCTGCTGTGCGGTCTTGCTGGGCTTCTGTTTAAAAATTACTTTGTTCCACTCGAGTAGTCGCTTTTAGTAGCCAAAGCCTTGTTATAAACTGGAGGGGAGATAGGTAGGTGCGAGTCATGCTTGTGGAGTCTGAGATGAAACTGCTGTTGATTCAGTTTCCACTTACTAACAGAAGAAAGAGTAACTTCTACAGCCAATCTTTAATGGGCCTTTCTGTGTTTGCCTCTCTGTTTCTGTGCTGTGGAGCGCAGGAGGGAGAAGGACACAACCAGAAGTTTGCTGAATGACAAGCGCCTGGTTGCAGAGCAGAGGGAGCGCTACAGCCAGTACAGTGTGGTCGTGGAGGAGATCCCTGTGCAGCCAGGAGCGGCTCAGCTCTACACGGAGGACTACGAGGATGAGTACGATGACACTTACGATGGCAACCAAGTTGGGGCAAATGATGCCGACTCTGACGACGAGCTGATCAGTAGGAGGTAGGTGCTGTGGCTTCGGAGAATGGGAGGCAGATGGGAATTGCCACCTGGAGCCGTCTGGCTCACACAAACCTATTCAGTGCTGGGGTCTGGCACTGTTTCTTAATGAGAACATAAGTGTTTTAAGGAATCCATTTTTCTTCTGTGGCTGCTTTCTCTGTACCATGCAACGAGGGAGATTTGGGTGCCCTTTCTCCTGTTGGTAGAAGGTGTTGCCATGAAAAGCACCCAGGACGTTCTCGGGTGTCTGTGGCACTCAGCCATTGCCCTAGATTGCAGAATCGTAGAAGGGGTTGGGCTGGAAGGAATCTCAAAGCCCATCCAATCCAGTTGCACCCTCCTGCCATGGGCAGGGACACCTCCCACGGGATCAGGTTGTTCTAAGCCCCATCCAACCTGGCCTTGAACCCCTCCAGGGATGGGGCAGCCACCACTGCTCTGGGCAACCTGGGCCAGGGCCTCCCCACCCTCACAGCAAAACATTTCTTCCTAATATCTCATCTCAATCTCCCCTCTCTTTCAGGTCAAACCCATTCCCCTCGTCCTATCCCTGCCCACCCCGATCAAGAGCCCCTCCTCAGCTTTCCCAGAGCCCTTTTCAGAAACTAGTGCTGTAAGCAGAAGTGCTGCTGAGAAAACTATCCCAGAACCGTGGGCTGTCTTGAGTAATTGGGATTGAGTGTAGCTGGGCAGTGAAAAATGGCTGGTAACCAGGAAAGATTCAAAATTTGGAAACCTGTTCAACCAGACTGCTCCTCCTTTCCAAACCCCTCTGACATCTCAGGGTGCCACCTGGAATTCAGTCCATAATGGGTACACAGCACTGACAGCTGGAAAGTGTTGGCTTCTGGGAAGCAAAGGAATAGTTTGGGATGGGGGCTGTAGAACCTTTATTTTAGAAGTAAGACATAGAGGTCGAACACTCATGTGTTAACAGGTGGTTTAACATGTCTGAAAGTGGTCTTTTAAATTCTGATCTAATACGATGATATCACTGTTTCTAACCTCAAACCAAAATGGATTTTTGGTGTTCCTTTGTCCCTTTTACTTTTCCTCCTAAAGCATGGTGAGGCTTCAATTTTAACCCTTTTTGTGGTTTGCCCTTAACAGGGTGGCCCTCAGGTCTTTTCCCCTATTTCAGGTGCTCACTGCTCCTAGGGAAACAGTTGGAACAATTAGTGGGTGTTACTGCGAGGTTGAAGTGACAAGGGCGATGCTGGTTTTACCTTTATTTCTTTGACAGTAGAATGATGGATCTCAATTCCAATGGAATGGAGGCAGATGTAGATATTAAACAAGAGCACATGGTGAATTCCATCTCCACCCCCAGGCCTTTTGCTGCTCCACATGTTCAGGGCGATTCACAAAGCCTGATGGGTCTCTCCAAGTGTTTGCCTCTGTAGGAAACTGGGGTGCAGCGAGGAAATTGGGGCTCCATGGGTAAACCAGTCATCGAGGCTTTAGAGCACAGCGCTGTCTGAGCATTAATGTTTTCGTCTGAGTCTGAGCTTGGGGTTTGAGGGTTTGTCTTTGTACAACGAAAGCTGAGTGAGGTGCACTCCTTCCTCATGCCTTGCAGCAGTGCCTGGATCCCCTTCTCCTGAAGGAAGCAGCTGTTTCCTTGGAGAAATTCCTTGTGAGGTTTCAGGTTTTTCCTGACCTGCTCCTTTTTTTAACTGCTATTATTCTCAGTAACGATTTTATAGTGAACATTCCCCAGTGAACAACCTGTGTTAATTACCCGCAGTAAACGTGTTATCAGCTCTCAGGTCTCTTTCTTTTCCTTCAGAAAAACATGCAAGTTCCTAAAATGTGTAGATTCTCAGTTTTGAAAAATAGGATGCAAACCAAAACAGAGATGTTCACGGCGGTACTGTCATCATCACTGACTGTTTGTGTCTTAATTCCCAGGCCATTCACAATCCCTCAGGTCCTGAGACCTAAAGGACAGGAGGAAGGACAGGAGGAAGAGGAAGAGGATGACGATGAGGAGGAGGAGGAAGCTGAAAAGGAAAGAACAAAGGTGACATTGAGTTTGTGGTTGGAGTTGCATTAAGATTTACCATATGTTTTACCTGCTTCACTTGCAGTGTGATGTGGAGCAGATTTCCTCTTTCAGAGGGTGAATCTTTTAATGGTAGCATGGAGACTGAGCTGCTTTCAGAGCGTCTGCTCCTCTGGGCTGTGAAATGCCCCTAGTAGAGCTGCCCACTGCTGCTAGGGCTGACCATACTGGAGCAATGCCACCTGCTCGGTGGAGAGGTTTCATCTCCTTTATTCCATAGACAGATGATGCCAGCAGAACACTTTAAGGGTCACTAATGCATTGTTGTTGTGATTATACTGGCAATAGCAACGTTGATGGTGTGGCTGGCAGAGGTGGAATGTGGGAAGAGCCTCAGCCAGGTTTCCCACTGGCTCCACCAGAGGAGAGAATGAAAAATGGATTAACTCTCTTCCATGCTTCTACAGGATCACCACCTGCACTGGCCTTTTGCCTGATGCATTTGCTGACCTCTTCCCTTCTTTCCCGTGGTAGGACCACTTTGTGCAGGACCCGGCTGTGCTGCGGGAGAGAGCCGAAGCCCGGCGGCAGGCTTTCCTTGCGAGGAAGGGGTAAGCAAGCATCTCCCTCTGTGGGGTGAAACCATGGCTCGGCAGTTAGCCGGTGTTTTGCTGCTGACTGGAACTATTGAGGGTTCTGTAATGTTCCTGCACGCCAGGGTCACTGCCGTGGTGGTTGTAACTTCCTCACCCAACTTGTACTTCACTGCTTGTCATTCTGTCCTGTCACATGGGTGGCCATGTCCTGTTAGAGAACCATAGAATCATTAAGGCTGGAAAAGACCTCTAAGCTCACCCAGCACCCACTTGTTACTTGTGAGCAGAGCCCAGCACCCACCTCACCACAACCTCCTTTTGGGTAGTTGTAGAGAGCGATGAGGTCTCCCCTCAGCCCCCTCTTCTCCAGGCTAAGCAGCCCCAGTTATCATAAGAAGCAGAACCTTGTGCAGGATAGGATCTTGGAGAGCACAGATTCCCAGAGCTGGAACAGCTCCCGGAGGGATTTTGGGGGAGGTTCATAGCTGGCTGTCACTGACAGAGCCGGCGTGTGGAGGGATGCAGTCATGGTGTGGCTGATGCTGAGGCTCGGCTCCTGCTGAGCTGAGGCCTGGAGCTGGCAGATGGACTCTGCGCTCCCCGCTGTCTCTTAGGATCGGTGTATTTTGTCCCCTAAGCGTGCGGTGTGCTCGTCTTGATGTCCTTTTTCTGCGTACTCCAGGCACAAGCACGACGGCTCTGCCGTTGTTGGGAATGTGAAGGGACATGGGCAGAACCGGGAAACGGTACAGGAACGGAGGAAGAAAGAGGCAAACAAAAGCACAAGAGCCAATCACAATCGACGAGCCATGGCTGACAGGAAGCGGAGTAAAGGCATGATTCCTTCCTGAAAGACTCGGAGCCCAGGTGTTGCATCATCCTGGTCCCCTGCTGAGGAGTCGGCTGCTGCGCTCCCTTCCCTTGGAGGACTGGACCTTGCGGTTCAACACCTGGCATTTCAGCTCACGTGGAGCTGCGTGCCCTGTGGGAGCACTGCCCGGTCCTGGGAAGGAGTAGCTCCCGGGCAGACTCTGCCTGCGCTTTGGTTTGGAGAGATGTGGGCATGCCGGCAGGCTGCAGCGTGGGAGCATTGGACAGGCTGCTCCAGCCATTCATTTCCTTTTCTACTATTTATAATCCTGAGAATTCTATTTTCATACTGGCTCCTCGCGTCCTCTCTGCAATTCCAGGCCACGCCACGGGCCACTCCAAGAGCAAGGCTTACCAGCACAGCCCTCACGGCACTCTGCTCCACTGAAATGCCTTATCCTAAAGCACAACTTGAAGGCTGACAGGAAACCGCTCAGGCTGTTCCCAATGCCAACGGACCCACAGGAGCTGAGGTGAATAAGATCTTATCCTAAACCTATCCCTTGAGTGAGGTGTGTGGAAGCAGAACGTGCAAATAAAGGATATAAATATTTTAGCTGGTGTTTTAGGCTGTTACAAACGCATCGATCTCTAAGCTGGAGGAACCTTAACAGCCTTTTATCGCGCTGTATCTGCAGGCAGTGAAACCCACTCACTGTTTTGCCTTGGCTCGGTGCGATGAGATAGAGCCACAGCCTCTGAGCCTGAAGGCACTTGGAAATCAGGATCAAGGCATCCTAAACAGTTTGGCAGTAGCATGGAAGTGGGAGTTTGAAGGCAGCAGGATTGGAATCCCTAGGGAGCTGCCTCCTCAATAACTGCTGTCACACTCTGTGAAGCAGAACCGCCCTGATCATAGTGTTTGCTGTTGGGAAGGCTGGGAGCTTGTAGTAAACAGCAGTTTGTAGTTGCTGAAAGGGCTTCTCCTGCGGCTGCCTTGTTACGGAGCTGCTCCTTAGGCAGGGAGACAAACTACTAAGGTGCTCATGTGCCAGGGCAGTGGCTGCCGCACTGTGCAGCCTGGGGCGACCACCAGCAGCTGAGGACAAAGCTGTTTCCAGCACGGCTGTCTTGCAGCACTAGCAGGGTTTCAGAGTGCTGTCCCCGTTATGGAGACAAACGTTTAGGTTGGTCCATCTGCTCTGAGCACCATCTCCCCCCCACAGTTTCCTAGTGCGGTGGCTGTCATCCGCAGGCTGAGGCCACTCCTGGCGTGTTCAGTGCGAGTGCTGCTTTCCTACTTCCAAAGGCTGCAGGAGTGCCTCAGTACCCAGCTCTAGCATGGAAGCCGCTGTGAGGATTAGAACTGCTGCCGAATGCTCTCAAAGGGCAGTAATGCTGTCACTGCCAGCAAACTGAGGGAATCCTGAGCACTCACAGGACAGGGCTTTCCTTTGCCTCTCAGGAATGTCCAGCCCCTGCAATGACAAGCTACGGAAAAAGGGAATTACATTTAGCAGCTTCCCCAAATCCAGTGTCAAAGGAAATCACCTACTGGGACAACTAAGGCCGCTCTGTTGTAGCTGCTGTTCTCCCCATTCCCAACACTGCATTCATCTTTAGTTCTTGCTTCTAAGCAGCTCTAATTCTGTCACCCACTCAGCGTAGGGTGCAGCCATCAGCACTGCAGGCAGAGCCGACAGGGACTTGGGCAGCCTCAAATGCATGAGATTATCTGGAGAAAGCTTAAACCACTCCTCTTAAGTGTCTCTATAAAAGCACAGCTGGTGCTGTGGAAGCTGTGATTGGGTTTTGCTCAAAAACCACAAGCAGAATGTTTTTTCAGTCCTTTTGTGTTCCTAATGTTTTACTCCCAGCACCTATTTGCAAACCCCAATAAAGCCACTTTCATTAGTGCCAGCTATAATTGGCTCTGCTTCATCCATTGCTGAAATTCTTCCTTATTAGTGAAAATGGAGAGAGGGAGAGATTTGGCTGCTGGGCTGGTAGAGCTGGGGTAGGGGGAAGAGCAGGAATCACTCAGCCAGGTCTTCCTACAGCCATCTGCAAGCACAGACCAATTAACTAAATCGTTATTAACTGAATTGTTATGCCAAACAGCACCTGAACAGCCTCTGCCTGTGTGAAATGGCAACCGGCAGCACCACAGGGAGCAGCAGAAGCAGCACTAGGAATGCTGTCCTCTTTCCCAGCATCCTGAAAAGAGGATACTGAGGTGCAGGGCCCTGTTTAAGCACTGCTCCTGTCCCAGAGAAGGAGCAGGTGCACACAGGGCAGGGGATAAGTCAAGGACCACAGAACCATGAGACACAGACCATGAATCATTTATTTTAACGCCGCGAGTTTCCGTGCAGCAGCAGAACTCCCGGAATCCATCTAGGTGTGCGTGACATCACTAGGGCGCTGATACAATCTGGCTCGGAGTTGTTCTATCAGGAATCCATTCCCATTTTGACACAGTAGTTTCAGGAGGCCAAACCATTCTCTGCGGCATCTCCTGCCACCCCAGGCTGGGTCCTGCTGCTGAGCACTTCAGTCCTCGCTCTGCTCATACTTGTGCTTGATGTGTTTCCACAGCTTCTGTAAGCAAAACAAACAAATCCCAGGGGATCCTTAGCCAGCTTTCCAGCAGTCCTGGGATAAAGGTTCACTTTAAAATGCAAGTTATCATTAAGCCTACATCTGCAGAGGAAAGAGCTGGTACAAAAACACCAGCCTGAGTACCAGCACGTATAGGACAGGGTGGGCAGTGCTGTCCTGCACTTCCCAGCTGTTCCAGGGCATGCCCTGCTCCCAGCATCCATCCCACATGGAGGCTCCAAGAGGAGCTGTGAGATACAGCCAAGAAGCCACCATGGGGGCACAAAGCTGCCTGCTGCTGTGGGCAGCCACAGTGGAACAGTTTCACTGAGTGTTTCACCTGTCTCTTCTACCCTCACACCCTTCCCTGGGGCCTTAGCGGGATCAGCATCCCTGGATGCTGCTGTGTATCCACAACCCACCCATGGAGGAGGCAGCGGATGGAATCCTGTGCCCGCAGCAGGGAAGGCACGCAGGGGCTTTTAGACCAGGCAGGGAGGAGCTGCAGCCATCCTGCATCCCCTCTGCTCCTCCTCAGTGAGCCAGAGATCATCTGAGGATTTCAGTCACTCTGACTGGAGGGGCCATTGCTGCTCCCGGAAATACAGGATGCACAGTGGAATCCCATTCCAAGCACTGAAATCTGCCGGCACAGTCTGGACAAAGAGAATCACTGCACAAGGGAAAGGCACACACCAAGCTTTGCTGTAGACGGTGCTTTAGGTTTCCAAATTTCCTCAATAATTGCATTTCCCAGCCCTGCTTGAGGAAGCATTAGCAGACAGAAAATTAATACTAGAGTTAAAGACAGGATTTAAGCGCAAAGCTGGAGCTCGGATCCGATTTGTGCCAGCTCTTAGCTAATGACTGTTGGTAACAGGAGGTGGCTGGGGCCCTGCTCGCATCCCTGCTGCATCTCCGAGGCTCTCCCAGCCCCACGGAATCCATGGGATTGCTCCTCTGCAGTTTTCATGGCTCGGCTCAGAGGCCTAAGTGGACACATGGTGCTTCCAGGGAAGACACAGAGCCGCCCTTCCCAGCAGCAGAGCCATGAAGTCATGGCAGCCCCATCCCTAGAAGTGTTCGAGGCCAGGTTGGATGGGGCTTGGAGCAGCCTGATCCAATGAGACGTGTCCCTGCCCATGGCAGAGGGTTGGAACTGGATGGGCTTTAAGGTCCCTTCCAACCCAACCCATTCCATGATTCTAAGATGAGCTGGCTATCATGGGAGGCTGTGCTTTGGGTGCTCCAAGAGACCCAAGGCACACCAGCACTGCTGGACAGGGAACTGGAGCACTCTGCTGGAGATAGGAATGGTGCAAGATGGAAATGACAGCACCTCGCCTCCTCTTGGGGCTCACACTGCCTTGCCTCATCCCACCCATGAAGCGTCTGTCCTGTCCAAGTGACACCGTGTCCAGGCTGTTATAATCCTTCACGGCTCGGCTCCAAGATACACAGCGGATGTGTCCCATCTCCACTATCGCTCCAGCCAGGACGGCGGCCTCGCTGTCCCGCAGAGCGCTGCGTGTTCACTGCCTGCTCCCGCTGCCATGAGCGGATCCTGTCAGGGCTGCGGCCCTGGAGAGCGTACAGCAGCCTTGACCCACCGCACAATCCCACATCCCACAGGCTCCAACACCTTTTCCCAGGGCTCCGCAGCCCGGGAAGACCAGAAAGCCCAGGAACACGCTGATGACTGAGTGTCACGACACCAGCGAGGTCTTCACGGAGCAGCAGCGTCCCTGGGAAGCCAAGATACTGATTCAGGTGGGGGAAAGCCTGCTGCCACCGAGGGACCGGGCGGCTGGGGGCGGCCCCGAGAGCGGGGCGGGGGAGCAAGGGGGACCGGCGGCAGCACCGGGAGCGGGGCAGAGGAGCAGGGGGACCGGGGGCGGCCCCGGGAGCGGGGCTGGGGAGCCAGGGGCGGCCCCAGCCGCAGGGGCCGAGCCTCGGGGCCGGGCCCAGTCGGGGCCTCCCTGACCTTCAGGCCCGGGCCTACCCCCGGGACGGGCTCTCCTCGCGCCGCCGCCCGCCCTTACCCCCTCGTTCAGGTGATCGAAGATGGCGTCGGCGCCCTGGTCGAAGGCGCGCTCGAAGAGGACGGCGCCCAGGACGATGGTGAGCGCGAAGGTGGAGGTGCGGCGGAACAGCGCCCCGTACGCTTGCCGCAGCAGCGCCATCTTGGCCGCTCCCTCTGCGCATGCGCAGCGCGCGGGGGACGATGGAAAATGTAGGCAGCGGGCGGCGCGATGTATTCTGGGAGACGTAGGCCTGAAGCACTGATACTGCCTTCGCGCGGAGCGTTCTGGGAGATGTATGCGCCGACGGCCTGTTGGTGCAGAGCATTCTGGGAGTTGTAGGCGAGGCCTGGGCCTGGGCCCGCTGGAGGTGAGCGGCGAGGGGGGAAGGAGGAGAAGGGGGCGGTGTTCGCGTTGCCGCCCGGCCCTGCCTATCGCTGGGGGCTCCGTGTGGGCAGCCTGAGGCGGGCGTCGCGGCTGCTCGGGGTCTGGAGCGGGTCCTGGCCCTCGGGGGCAGGGGGAGGCAAGGGGACGCTGTGCCGGGTTTGGGGACTGAGCCCCAGGGGCGCCCGGTTCCCTTGGTCCCTGCTGCTTGGGAAGAGCCCCAGTCCGGCTGCGGGGTCAGACGGGGGCTGAGAGAGCTGAGCTGGTGCAGCCTGGAGGAGAGAAGGCTCTGGGGAGACCTTAGAGCAGCTTCCAGCACCGAAAGGGGCTCCAGGAAAGCTGCGGAGGGGCTCTGGGTTAGGCAGAACAGGGAGGTGATGAGGGGGAAAGGTTTTGAGCTGAAAGAGGGGAGATTGAGATGAGATCTTACGGAGAAACGTTTTGCTGTGAGGGTGGGGAGGCCCTGGCCCAGGTTGCCCAGAGCAGTGGTGGCTGCCCCATCCCTGGAGGTGTTCCAGGCCAGGTTGGATGGGGCTTGGAGACCCTGATCTGGTGGGAGGTGTCTCTGCCCGTGGCAGGGGTAGAACTGGGTGGGCTTTGAGGTCCCTTCCAGCCCAAACCATTCAGGGACATGGTTTAGTGTCAGATAGGAATGATTGGACTCAATCTAAGAGGTCTTTTCCAACCTAGTGATTCTATGATTCCATGATTCCATGATCCCAAAGCACGGCAGTACCTCTGGATTTACACCACATGTACTGGAAATCAGGATCTGTCCTTCTATTGCTGTGAAGGTGCCGGCAGACCTTGTCAGCATTCCACGTGTTCCTGTAGAGAGCTGAGCCCATTTAAATTGGCAGCCAAATATCATAAGCCTGACACTTGGAGTTAATTAACTTCGCATCTGCCTGGCTGTGCAAAGGGGCTGAAACGGCCCCGGGCCTGGGCTGTGAGAGAGCAGGGAATTGAGGTCAGGGCCCAGCAGCAATTCTTGGGTTCGGCGTGGAGAAATGCAGCCACAGCCAGACGAAAACAAGTCTGCCGCGTGCCCGTTTCTGGGTCACCTTCGTTCCTCCGTCTGCAACTCGGGGAAATGAGGGAGAGGAGCCCCGGGGAGCCCTAAATAAAATCTGTGGCTGGTAGAGCGCAATGTGGAGCGGTTTGGCAGCAGCTCCAGAAAGGAAAATGTAGGATGGTGCACGTGGGATCTTGCCTGGAGTTCTACCAAGCACCTCAGCTTTATGAGGGAAACACCTTTGAGGTGCTGGGAACATGCAATTTCTTTTAAAACATTGCTCCAAGAGGCTTACAGCAAGGGATTTTATTGTTAATGCTTCTAAGCATCAGGATACGAGACAAAGCCCTGGGTGGTGGTTCTGTTTGGGTTTCTGCAGGAAGACTTTAAAGCTGGTGCAGAGTCTCTCTAAATCCGCTCACGGCTGCCTGTGGGTCTTGGGGTCCCTTCCCCGGAACTCAGCTGTAAATGAGGGTCTGTAAGTGTTAAGAGGAAATGGCCAAGCTGCAGCCTTTGTCTATGAAGCAGCCACGTTTACTGTGTTTCATAATGAGTAGGATGGTTTTAATTAGAAAACATTTCTGTTTTCAACTGAGTAATGCTCTTTGTTTACTGTTTGAGCCATGTGGGAGAAGGGAAATAGGTTACCCAGCGTGGCTCGGAAGCAGCTTTTATTCCCAGGTACTGGTTGAGCGCAGAGTGCTGTGATCTCAGATACTGCAGAGAGTTGTCGGAATCTAGCCAAGATAATCCCTGCTATTGAATTCTTAAAAAGATGGAACGAAGTGCTCAATGTAATCTTTGGAGGGGGCGATCTCTGGGACGATCTGATGCTCCTCCAATTGCTTTTATTATTCTGTTCATCCCCTGCAATGGCAATTGCTCAGGGAATTCGGGAGCCAGCAGCTCTGGGGTTTGGGATCTGGCTGCCTGCAGGCTGTAGGAGCTTTCTGCCCTCCTTGTTGGGGAGGGAGGGGGAAGGAGCTTCTGCAATTATTGCTGTCGGGGTGATGAAAGGCAAAGTTTGAAATGTGATTTCAAAGGCTGGCTGCTGCTGGGCTTCTGCAGGCAGAATTCCCAGAGAGATCTGGGGGAATTTGTGTGGGACCACTGCAGAATTTCATTTGTTTTCCCAGCTCGCAGCAGCCTCTTCTGCAGAGATGGAGAGCAGGAGCCAGCAGCTGAAGGGGGAAGCTTTAATGTTACCAGGAACTTTGGGAGACCAGGGTGTAAGATGCAGAAAGGAGGGGGGGGGGTTCAATGCTTAAAAGCCTCAGCAGAGCTGCCAGTGAGCCAGTGGCTGATCAGAACCACCTCCCAATGGTGTTTCAGCAGGAGAGCAGGAAAAGGACCTTAAACCGAAGGGACTTTGAGGTCAGTTAAGTCTCTGAGCACTTTACCTTCGCTGTGGAGGTTTGCAAGACGATTGAGATAATCAGATTTTTCCATTGGATGCAGCTGGAGGAGATGATGTTTTAACTCGTGGTGTAAGGTCTGAGAGACTTCCAGGGATCTGATTGTGAAGCAGCAGTTCTCAGGAAGTGGGGAGGAAAGCAGTTTGGTGCCCTTGGTGCCAGGCTGGCTGGCAGGAGTCTTGGCAGAGCTGCCTCCACTCGGCATGCTCCACTCTAGCCAGTTGCACTGGCTCTTCCCACTGATTCCGAGGAATCGTTAGGGAAGCTGTGATGAATTCTAGCCCCAGTTTATTTATAAAATCTTTATTCCTTGCGCTGCTCTCTGTGCCATTTTTTAAATACATTGGCTGTCAAGTTGTCAAAAACTGGAGAATTGCTTTTGGAGCTTATCTGCCGGTCCATCCATCTTGGCATTTATCAGGCACCTTTGTGTCACTTCAGAGAGAGCTCCTGGCTCCTCAGGGTGTCTATTCTCCCCAGCAGGGACCCCCGACAGGGACAGGGCTGCATGTGCCCTGCCAGAGTCTGGGCTGTTCCAGCCCCAGCACTGACGAGAAGGGCTCACATTCAGTCTTGTTGCTACTCGAGATTCCACAACAGAGACTTCATACTACAAATACCTGTGGGATAATCCTCACTCCCCAGAATGGCCCAGAAAGCCAAATGTGTCCTGGGCTGCATCCAAAGCAGCGGGACCAGCAGGACGAGGGAGGGGGTTCTGCCCCTCTGCTCCGCTCTGGTGAGACCTCGTTCAGTTCTGGAGTCCGCAGCACAGGAAGGACTTGGGGCTGTTGGAGCGAGTCCAGAGGAGGCCATGGAGAATGTGGTCTGTGTGCTCGGAACCCCAGCACGCTCGAGGAAGGAGAATTCTTTCAGCAGAGCTGGGGTTGCTTTGGGTAACAGGTGAGAAATAGAGATCCGAGCCTGCTGTCCCATGTGTATGCAGCAGCAACCTCTGATGGACAGGAATATATACTGCTGGGTTTCACCTCTTTCTCTGTCTGCCAACCCTAAATGATTTGAGTTCCTCTCCTTCAGAAGCAGGCACTGTAAATCTTGGATCCTCTGTTCCCGGGGCAGGCATGGCTGGGTGCCGAGGATCTGTCTGATGGTTCCCAGGCTGCGCTGATGCTGTTCTGCCACAGGAGAGATGGGGAAACGATACTTCTGTGACTACTGCGACAGGTCCTTCCAGGACAACCTGCACAACAGGAAGAAACACCTCAACGGAGTGCAGCACCTCAGGGCTAAGAGGCTCTGGTATGACTTATTCCGAGGTGGGTGCTGTCAGCCGTCTGCCTCCCCTTTCTGGGACTGGGGAGGTGACGGGAGGGGAGGACATGTGAAATAAGTCAGTGGTGATGGGTTGTGTGTGGATTGTCTGTGCCAGTGAATTGTGGGCTCGGTACTGATGCTGTTGAGAGATCTCTGAGGCAAAACACCTGTGTCTGGATGTGGGAAGGAAGAGCTATAAATGTCAGCTGGGACTTGAATGAGGTGGAAGAGATAGGGAGGTTTCTGGGAAGAGAAGCTGCAGATATAGTTCTCTTGGCATCACGGGTGAATCTGAGACGAGACCTGAGAGAATAAAGTGAGTTATATTCCGAAGGTGAATTCAAGGCCTTCTGCAGACTATAGTTGGTGTCTGGTGTGCAAGGAGCAGGGAATAAGGGTGTGGATTTGTGTGGATGAAGAAAGTGGGCTGGCAGGCAGGCTGTACCCACGTGCTCTGTGAGGCTGGCAGTTCTCCGTGCTGGGGGGAGGTGTGGGTGCTGAGGGTGGCCCTGGGAGAGGCTAGAGATGCACCTGCTCCGCTGGAGATCCCAGAAGTGTGATAGAGCTGGGGAAGCAGCTCACAGCACAGTGTGCTCAAACCTTTCTTAGCCAAGTGGAGAAGGAGGGCTAGATGCAAGGAATACAGTGGGAATACATGCCCAGGGTCCTGGGAGCAGGCCTGCCTATTTTGGCAGTAGCAGAGCTTTAGTTTGGGTAAAACTGATAGCAAAACCATTGTCTGTGTGTTCCTCTGCTTCCTTCTGGTTCCTTGGGGTCAGAAGTTGTAGGCTGTGTGCCTCCTGGGAACAGCCTGCGGAGCTCTGGGAGGCTCCACTCTGCTTCACTGTGCGTGGAAGGTGGAAGGGTTCTCTGGAATGGCCAAGTGGGCGCGTTCAGATCGGGGATTGCAGCCTGTTGAGAAGGACAGCGCTAGGTAACCTGTCCCTCTATCTGTCCTTCTCAACAGGCTGCAATCCCTGATTTCCCTCTGATTGATAAAATTCCTCATCCCATCCCTGATCAGGGGGTTTCTCTACTCTTGTCTCCAGACTTTGTGGCCTGGCTTTAGTGCAAGTTCTTCCAGGATCTATGGGATCTTCCAGGATCTATGGGAGCTGCTGTACCCTCACAGCTCATTTTCCCCAGGCCATCTCGGGGAGGGGAAGAACCTCAGTGGTATCCACTGGAGACTCAGCACAGGGCTCTGTGGGCCCTTGCACAGAGCTGTTCTGAGAGCTCTGTGAGTCTGCCTGTTCTCCCCTGCTGCACAGACGTGCTGCAGAGTCCTTGCTCTTCTGTCACGCTTCTTTTCCCCTGCTGGCGTTGGGAGAAAGTGGGAAGCAGAGAGTGAAGAAGGCAATATTTGCAAGCCAGGGAAAGACTGAAGCCAGAGGTGCAGACTGAGACTGTTCAGTATTGATTTGTCTGTGGCTTAAGGTCCTGGTTGTTGTGTCAGACGGCTTCCTGCTTATGGGAGAAAGCATGTATAGATTTGAGCTTGATGAGAGGAAACTGCGTCCCTGAATCAGCACGAGCATAAAGGATTCCATTGTCATGCGTGTACCAACACAGGTGGCCGATGCCTTGGTATGTCCATGATATTAGTAGCAAACGCAGAGCAAGCGGCCACTGTTCTGGAGTTTGCTGGCTAGCTTAAAAGACCTTGGAATCACTAACAGCGCTCATGGGAATGTAGGAGCTTGTAGCAAAAGACAAATAAGAAGGGGTACATATCTAGCACTGGTCATTGCTATTTATCGCTATAGTCATGGAAATTTAGTGGAATAGTGGAATTTTATTGGGGTAACTGTTAACGGGACAGACAAGGGTATATAAGCTGTACTTTCACTCAATAAACTTGATTTCATTTGTACCACAATTGATGTCTGTGCCCACACTGCCACACCTGTTAGGCAGCTGACCCACTTGAGACTGGGATGTTCTATGATTCCATGAGTTGGACTCAGTGATCCTTATGCGTCCTTTCCAATTTGAGAGATTCCACGATATGATGGGGTATGGCTGTGCTCGAGATCTTGACCCTGTTCTGTGTTTGTCCTCTGTCTTCCATAGATGCTGCTGCTATCCTGCAAGAGGAGCAAACCAAGAAACCCTGTCGGAAGTTTCTGCAAACAGGTGAGTTCTTCTGAAATAGAAACAACTGCCAGAGTTCCATCGGCTCCTTCTGGAGAGCTCAGGTGTGCGTGTCTGTCCTGGAGGGCTGGAGGCTGCACGTCCCGTGTGCAGTTGTGATGGATCTTGGGTTCACACGTACATTTGCAAGGGACAACCTTGTGTGTGCAGCCCCCAATGGAGCTCATGGCTTTCATTCCAGGACAGTGTGATTTTGGGTCCAACTGCCGATTTTCCCACATGACAGAGCAGGACCTGGAGAAGCTGAGTGCCCAGGTGCAAGGTGAGTCCTCAAACAAGAAAACATCCAGGGGGTCTCAGAGAAGGAGGAGTCACTGCCAAGGGGAACGCAAGGGGTTGTGCAGTGAGAGCCTGCAGCCCCATGATACCCGTACACAGCAAGCTGAGCGTGGATCCCAGCCGCCTGCCTTGTGCCGTGCGAGCTTGCAGCGTGGCCGTACACGCTGCGGTTTCTCACATGCTTTCTCCTCCTGTTTTGCTGGCACAGACACCAGCCTAGAGTTGAGCAATGCTGTTACCGCTTAGCAGCAAGTGTCTGAAGCAGAGAGCGGGCCTTCTGCGCCCTCGGGCTTTGATGGGTTGGGGAATAAAAACTGTGAGCAGCAGAGGGCACTGGTACATCACTTCCCCTTAAATTTATGGATTTCCCCCTACATCCCTACTAGTTTTGGGGAGCTGCTGCTTCCCCTCTTGGGGAGACCTAGCCTCCTGTCAGCTGGGTTATCCTGAGAAGGCACTGGGGGGCCTGAATTCAGAAATGATGCCTTTTCACGTGGGTCTATGTGGAACTGACGTTTGGGCAGAGAAGGAATGGCAGCTGTGAGTCTCCGAGAGTCTCTGGAGCTCTTCTAAACTTTCCATTCTGGGAATACCACCTCCTTCCCCTAAAAAAGGTGGCAGCTCTGCTCTCCCTATAGGATTCATTAGTTTGGTGGGGAGCAAAAATGTGAATAAGGTGTTGGAGAGAACTTGTGGATCCACTGGAGACTGTCCGGACGCAACCCTGCCCTGCTCAGAGAGGGATAAATGAGAGCAGGCTGCTCAAGACCATGTCTGGTTGTGTTTTGAGTATCTCCAAGGCTGGAGGCTTTACAACCACAGTGAGCAACCTACTCTGGTGTTTGGCTATGTTTACAATGAAAAGATGGTTTTTTTGGTATTTCAATGGAATTCCCTGTGTTTTGGGTTGTACCCATGATCTTGAGCTTTTGCTGGACTCCCTCCAGTACATCCCTGTCTCTGTGGTGCTGGGGAGCCCAGCACTGGCCACAGCACCTGGCTGTGGCCTGGCCAGTGCAGAGCAGAGAGGAAGAATCGCTTCCTCGACCTGCTAGCAACGCTCTTCCTAACGCAGCCCAACTTTGGAGCTGATTTGGAGCTGATTTGCCCACACTGCTAGCTGAAGCCAACTGTTGTTTTGCCAATAGTCTGGCAAAACCAGGCTCAAGTGTTGAAAGTGTGTGTGTACATGTATGCATATGTATGAAATGTGGGGCATGCGTGGGTTAGAGACTCTTTCCTGTGCTCCGGAGAGGGTTGGATTTAGGGAGGCAAGGCTCTGGTGAACCCGAGGGAGCAGGAGGAAGGCACTCCAGAGCTATTCCAGTCTTTGCCGTTGCTGAGTCAGTCTGCCAGTCCCTGAGGCGACTGTGAATCAATCGCTGAACAACACTGACAGTCAATAAATCCCCCAAAGCGCTCCAGCCAGCCCTTCTCGAAGAAGGATGCTCCTCATCCCCACTGCCAGCCCTGAGCCTCTCCCCGGCCCTCCTCTGCCGCAGGGTTTAACCGCTGGGCTCCCAAGAGGTGACTGGGATGTCAGCCTATTTGCAGGAACCTGTAGTGTTTCCAGTCGTTGAAGGTTGTTTATTGCCAAGGAAGTGAAAGCTCTGGAGCAGAGCTGCAGGAAAGGCTGGCAGGCTGCTCCACACTGGTTTCTTTGCCAATTACACTTGTTATTGAATATTGACTTCTGTCAAATAGGTCAGGTGTAAGTGGAGAGTTGGCCAGTGAGAGAGCTGGTTCCCGGGGGATTACTTGGAAGCCTTGCATTTGTATTACCAAGTCAAACATTTAATCAAACAATTAGGCTTTAGGGAGCAATGGCCAGGCGGCGGCAGGGTGCCCCATCCTTGGCTGAACTTCTCCTGCATGGATGCCTGTTTGAGTTAAATCCCACTTGCTTTTCTTGTGGGTTGCTCCCTGGAAATCCCATGTGAGCCAAGTGAGCAGCCTGAGTACCCGCACCTCTCAATCTGATCTCCACAGAGCGTGGAGGGATTTGTGAGAGAGAAAAGCTCAGCAGGACTTGGTGGAGAAGAGGTGGAGCCCATAACGTGGAAGACTGAATGAAAGGAAGAACTGCAAAAGCCAAGCCACCATTAGATGTGTCCTGGGGACATTTCACCACTCTGTAGGCTCCTGAAGCATCTCTTGCTCATTTTGGGGCTGCAGAGACTTGTGTGACCCAGCTGGAGATGGCCACGCTCAGCCTCTGTTGGGGTAGGAGTCGGCAGTCTCCTGGTGGGTCCGTGGTGATGCTTAACTCCGCTTTCCTCAGCTCCAGCACGTGGGTGTAGAAGCAGAGGAGCTGTCAGGCCCTGTTGAACCCATGTCTCCCCTTGTCCAGGGGCAGATGCTTCAGGAAAAAGTGCGAAGCCATCCTGTAGTAAGTGGTGTAGCCCACTAACCCATGTTCAGGGGTAGGATCACATCCTAAACCACAGCAAAGCCCTCTGGAGTTGTATTTAACACTGTTAAGCTATGATGGCACTTCTTTATGGTGCAAATATTGAACCCATGCCGGGTTCTAAGTGATGGCGTTGATAGTTCTGTGTCCCTGTGCTCCCCTTGCTAATGATGCAGTTTTATTACGGCCAAAGGAAACATTACCTTATTCTTAACATTTTGGCCTTTCCGGTGCGAGGATTTCACCCTGGTATTTGTGTTCCTCCTGTGGTTCAGCAGGAAAGTTTCTGGATGATTCGCTGTTCTATAACAGCTCAGAGCGTGTCCTAGTTTGGCTCCGGCATTTCTGCACCCTGCAGAATACACTCATCAAGAAGCAACAGTTTCCACCTTCAACAGGGAGGGAGGCATATTCCCAGCTGTTCCCGCATCAAAGCATTAGCCTGCTGCATCTGCTGCATCATTCATCAGCCAGACACTTCCAGGCTGTCATTTTAAGTACAGTCATGTCAGGAGAAGTCACTGTCAAATTGCCATCTCCTTGCTTTAAGTTATTGGCTCCCTGCTAATCTGTGTCACTTCTGCTGGTGGCATCGACATGGCCCAGGCTCTCTGGTGAGCTCCAGCTAGTGGAGCTGCTAGGGGAGAGGAGGGCGGCTGAGTGTCTGCAATATATCCGTGTGGTTTGGAAGGATTTGAGTGGCCCTGCTGGAGCGGCTGCAGTCAACCCATTCAACTTGGCGATGGGCAGGAGCTCTCTCACAGTCGGTTGCTACTTCTTGGCTGCGGGGTGGTAACTTCTTAAGCTGCTCATATTGCAGGGTCTCACCAACCTCGTCTCTCGAGCGCAGTCAGCCACTGCTCCTGTGCTCTGGAAGAGTTTTCCTGCCCAGGGAGGGAACTGAAGGATTACCTGCAAATCTCTCTGCTGGTGACCTGGTGGTTGCGTCTCGCATGTGGTGGTGCCTTGTTCAGGAAGAAAACTCGCGCTAAAGTTAGGTGGGGAGAGAAGATAGATCTGGACTCCCACTCTGGCATCATTAGAGAGGCACTTGATAACTACAGATGCTGTTTTAATTGGCTGTAATTAGCCTTTGAAGCGAACGCCCCAGTGAGAAGAAGGGGGAAGCGCCTTTGCATCTGCCTCGCTGCTGCCGTCTGGCTGGCTGTGCAATCGTCTGTGAGGAATAAGGGCTGGTAACTGCATTTCCCAGTTACCTCTTGGAACACCTGTGGACAACCAGGGAGTATTTCCAGTTTCAAGGTGGTTTTGGTGGTCCCTGGATGGTCCATGTGTGCTTCAGTTGAAGAGGAGGCAAACGATTTAGGGCTACAGAACTGGGAAGGGTCTGGAGCACAAGTCTTATGAGGAGCAGTGAGGGAGCTGGAGCTGTTTAGCCTGGAGAAGAGGAGGCTGAGGGGGGACCTCATTGCTCTCTGCAGCTCCTGGAAAGGAGATTGTGATGAAATGGGTGCTGGGCTCTGCTCCCAAGTAACAAGTGGACGAGACGAAATGGTCTCAAGTTGCAGCAGGGGAGGTTTAGGTTGGATACTGGGAAAAATTTTTTCACTGACAGAGTGGTAAACCCCTGGCAGAGGCTGCCCAGGGCAGTGGGAGAGTCTTCATTCCTGAAGGAGTTCAACAAACCTGTGGCCATGGCACCTGGGGACATGGATTAGTAGGCACGGTGGGGTTGGGCTGGTGGTTGGACTGAATGAGCTTAGAAGCCTTTTCCAACCTCAATGATTTGTTGATTTGCCTTTTCGATGGGCATGTGTCCAGGCATACAGAGCCAGATGTTGTCTGTACCTGCTGCCTGCCTTCCCAGCCGGAGGGCTGGAGCACTTTGGAGCAGTAATTCATGGAGCTATGTGAACAGGGAGCCGGCTAGATGTCTTGCTGGGTACCTGGGGCCTCATTTAGACCAGCATGAGCCTGGAGTCATTCCACTGCAGCCATTCAGCTTCTCTGGATGTGACAGGGCATGTGTCTGCTCGAGTCCGTAGGCTCTTACCATGATGTGGGCACTTTGGGGCAGTGGCCTTCAGGCTTCCTGCTCTGCACAGAAATGCTGTGGCAGTTTTTGGTCTGTTCTGTGTTGGGACATGGAGTGGGATGAGAAGGAAACTTTAGTGGTAGACAGAGGAGAGGGAGATCTCTCTGTGATTTTTCTTCCTTGCCTCATGGAAGCCTCTCGCGACCACTGCTTGTCCCATTACTGAGGTGGGATGTGTCCTGGCACTTGGTGGCGAAACCTGGAAGAAAGGAATATGAGGTGGCTGTGTCAATGTTACCAAGGAAGCCTAACCTGGAAGTTGAGTTCAGATATCATGGAGTCATGGGATCATTAAGGTTGGAAAAGACCTTTTGGCTCATCTAGTCCAACTGTCAGCCCAGCCCCACCGTGCCTAATAAACCATGTCTTCAAATGCCATGTCTACACCTTTCTGAAACCCC
This sequence comes from Cuculus canorus, assembly GCF_017976375.1. Classification (NCBI taxonomy): domain Eukaryota; kingdom Metazoa; phylum Chordata; class Aves; order Cuculiformes; family Cuculidae; genus Cuculus; species Cuculus canorus. Next base: position 12,215,793 of record NC_071417.1, read on the forward strand.
TTCATATCTCCGGTGTGAGCAGCACCCAACTAACCAGATCGATCTGCTTCCCACTCTCGTGCCCTCACCTGCTCAAATTGCTCTGGTGGGGATCTGCTCCTTGGGAACAACTGTAGGAGACTCCCAACAGTCCTATCTCCGGCTGTGTCCTTATCGGCAGGTTGCAGAGCAGCACCTCGATGTCAGCACCGTGGCAGGCTGTCTTTGTGGTGGCAGTGAGTCCATCACCACCCCTTCCAGCAGCAGCAGCAGAAAAGGCTGGATGACAAATTATCCATCTCCGTCTGCTCATTGTGTAGCACATTTCTGCCATCCTTATTAATATTCAACAGACAGATGAATAATTGGTTGCCACCACTAGGATGAAGTGATCCTTCACTCTGCCCAAGCAATACTAATTTCACACCCTGTCTGGAAACGTATAATATTTTCCTTAAACGCGTGACATATGGCGGGGCAGTGTGGATCAGGTGCCTGGAGGGCACGGCTGCAGGTGGCTGGGCTGATCGCTAAATGGGATCAGGATTCTCCTAGAGCACTTGGCCCTGGAGGGTTTGCTGCACAAGGCGAAGGGGAACGACACGGAGCTGCCTCGACTTCCTTTTCATTAACGTCAGTGTTTGTTTTTCAGAGTATCACATTCCCTTTTCTATTAGGTGGGAACTTTCCACTAGGCTGGAGATGGAATAGCTCAGAGCATCTCCTTGGCGTGTCAGGAGAACTGTGTCGTTTGTGGCCAGGACTCCTGCTAGACCCTGATCTCAACTGGCATCCCTTTCTGCTTCGGCACTGGTGCTGAGGGGAACCGAGGAGCTTTACTAATTGAGCTGCTGTGGGGTTTTGCCCAGTGGGAGGGACTGGTGAGTGCTGGGCTGCCCTGCTGGCTCTGTGCCGCTCTACCTGGAGTGGGCAGGGCTGCAGGATGTGGTGCCTGCCAGCATCTGCCCCTTGCAGCCCCCCAGGGTGACAGAGGGATTAAAGGCTCAAAAGCACCTCAAGCTGTCCTGGTAGGCAGCAGAGTTTTCCTGCTGGCACTGCCTCACTCATTCCTAGCTTCGATGAGAAAACTCAGGAGCTTCTTCCCCTCTTTCCCTGTGCCGTGCCCTGCTCTGGTTTTGTACCTCAGCCTTGCAGGGCCGAGTGATTGCCTCCCGCTCTGGCTCTGCAGGGGCTGGGGATGCATCACACAGCGTGTGCCTTAAGCAGACCTGACAGCCGCTCTGAAATCCCGTCTCCTGGTTGTACGCACACTTTGAACCTTTCAGACTCTCGTGGCCTGCCAAGTCTGCATCGATCCGGACAGACGTCCCTGTCACTCGCACCTAACTGGGCAGAGGTGGCAGAGTCCCTCCTGCGAGTTGAGGGACACGTCTTTGGAAATGGCTCAGGGCCAGCAGCGGCTGTTTCAGGTGAGGACAGGGATGCTCCGCTCCTAGGGGAGATGTCAGACTCCCCTCAGCCAAGTGCCCAAACTGCCACTGCGCTCGCTGGCTTCGTTCTTGTTCCTGGCTCTGTCTGGCTGGAGCCGTCACCAGCGAGGAGGCCAAACATCAGATGGCAGGAGGAGGAGGGGCTGCCACGGGCAAACTGCAAACTCCACCATGAGAGACTCTGCAGGGTAATGAGCAGTGGGTTTAATGGAGTGAAAGGACAGCAGTGAGAGTGTTTGATGGCACTGTCTTCTCTCAACCAGGGGAACAGAGACTGAAGGAGCTGCAGCAGGAGGGAGTGGACATCCCGCCTGGCACCATCGAGGACTGGCTGGAGAAGAGAGCAAAGAGACTGAGCGCGGCTCAGAGTAACAGGTACTGGTGGTTGGGGAGTGTCCGTGGGAGGGCTGGCTGCTGCCCCCCCACTGCTGAGGAGGATCCCACAAGAGGGGTGTGAGTGGGGCAGGAGAAGACGCAGAGGGTCAGAGGTCCCCACTCGATAAACCCTGAGCTGGTGTTCAACACTCAAACCTGTCAGTGCTGCGCTCCTGCTCTTGGCACATGCTACAGGCATGCATATGATTCCAGCCTTGTGTGCCTGCCTCAGAGATAGGACAAGATAACAGTTTTAAGCTGAAAGAGGGGATTGAGATGAGATCTTAAGAAGAAATGTTTTCCTGTGAGAGGGGGTTGCCCCGAGGAGTGGTGGCTGCCCCATCTCTGGCGGTGTTCAAAGCGAGGTTGGACGGGGCTTGGAGCCTCTGATCCAGTAGGCATGGAACTGGATGGGCTTTGATGTCCCTTCAGACCCAAACCATTCCATGATTCTCTGTGTCCCCCATGTGCAGAGGGCCAGAGAATGTCCACCAGGCCCTGCTGCCTGTGGCTGCTTCCCTGGGGAAGGCAGGCAGAGGGGCAGCTCCTATGCTCTCTGCAGTGTCCAGGCATGCCTGGAAGGACAGTGCCACCGCGGTGCTGAGTGACTAATGCCCGGAGTTCAGCGGCAGGAGCTCGGTCTCATCTGTTGACAGCTTCCCCATCCTCTGCCTGCCCTGTCTGCACGTCTCTGCAAGTCCCTGCCAGGGAGAGGTGGAATTAGCTCCTCCTCATGGCATTCATTCAGATTCGGACGCCTGCCGGTGCCTACTGTTTCCATGCTCACCTGACTGTGCCGCAGGCTTAATTGGATGACATTTGGACAGGAGCCAAATCTCTCTTTTGTTCTTTTTCTGTTTGCTCCTGTCCTCCCTGTGTTTGGTCTGGGCAGGATCTTCCTTCTGGTGCTTGTCTGGGCTTGTTGTGTTCTCTTCACTCCATCTATCAGCTTCGCCGCTCTCAGCTTTGCAGTGGTGCTGTAACCTTCCTACTCCATCGAACGCTTTGCTTATCCTGCCTGTGAATCCCTTGATTTTTGCGGTAGTTCATCTCATCCAGAAGGAAGCCATCACTGAACCCAGAGAACTTCCAGACCTTCAGAATTGGCAGAGCGAGGGAGGAGATTCTGCCCCTCTACTGTGCTCCTATGAGACCTCACATGGAGCCCTACATTCACTCCTGGAGTCCTCAGCACAGGAAGGGCGTGGAAGTGTTAGAGTGGGTCTAGAGGAGGCTACAGAGATGATCTGAGGGCTGGAGCATCTCCCATATGAGAACAGGCTGAGAGAGTTGGGATTGCTCAGCCTGGAGAAGGCTGCAGGGGGAGCTTAGAGCAGCTTCCAGTGCTGAAAGGGGCTCCAGGAAAGCTGGGAAGGGGCTCTGGATCAGGGAGTGCAATTCCAAAACCCCTGCCATGGGCAGGGACACCTCCCACTGGATCCGGTTGCTCCAAGCCCCATCCAACCTGGCCTTGAACACCTCCAGGGGTGGGGCAGCCACCACTTCTTGGGGCAACCTGGGCCAGGGCCTCCCCACCCTCACAGCAAAATATTTCTTCTTAAGATCACATCTCAGTCTCTTCTCTTTCAGCTCATAACCATTCCCCCACATCCTACCTGCATTCCGTGATCAAGAGCCCCTCCCCAGCTTTCCTGTAGGCATGGTGGAGAATTTCTCAGTGTCTAATGGTGCTCTGGGGAATTTGTGGGTTGGGATGATCACTCACCCAGGGGCTGCCTTGCCTGGCTGGTACTGTCAATAAAGACTTAGCCTGCACAAAACAGTAGAGAAAGGGCTCTGGAAGGTAGCCAGCTCCAAAAGGAGATGCTGGAGACCCAACTCCACCTCCATCTTCTCTGGCAGCACCAAATAGAAAGGATTCAGGCTGGCATGGAACAGGTCATGGAGGCACGATCTCCCAGTGTGTGATGGGAAGCTGTTGCTGTGTTACACCTCAGCCTGTGAGCGTGGCTAAATTTGTCTCTGCCTTGCCGGGGGCTTTCTAGCAGGATACATGTGGAGCTCTGCCTTGTGCAGTCTCCAAGTGTGCCACAGTGCAAAGAAAAGCCGTGCCAGACTAAAAGTGACCGTGTGGCTGGATATAGCCTCGGCTGAAGGGCAGCACTTTCTTAAAGGCAGAAACTTCAGCCCTATGGGTGGAGAGTCACCCTGCTGCCATCCAGCCGTCCTTCATGCAGGCCACTCTCCCAGCCTGGCTGGGCACAAGGGGACAATGTTCACTTGGAAGCCTCTGCCTGATGCGTGTCTTCAAAGTCACCCTGTGCCATCACTTTCTGGAGAGCCGGGGTGGAGTTGGATGGAGTTTGTATAGTTCTGTAGCAGTGGAGTTCTGCCAGGGTGCGGTTGATATTGAACCTGCTTTCCGAAGGAAATGCAGTGTGTCCGTGCATGTGAGTGTGTGCTTCTGCCATAGCTGCTGCGGAGCCCTCTTGCTGCTTTCTAGCGGGATGGAGTCTGGGGCCTCAAAGATGCTGTGGCTTTCACGAGTGTGGAAGTGGGAGGAGGAGAAGGATCCCATTAATGCCTTCAGAAAGGAAACATGCTTGACCCTTGCTAGACACGGGCGAATCCCCAAGGGCCAGCCATTCTGAATGCTCCAGCTGTAGGTAAACCTTTGATAGCACTTGTCTCTTATGAGGCCCCAGGGAGCTGAGTACCCAGGCAGCATCCTCCCTATTGATTAGTCCTTCTCACAGAACAGCTCATTAGTTGATAGCTAGGCTGTTCCACCTCGCAGCATGCCTCGTACTGCTCCCCACCGCACCGTGCCGCTGCAGCGGGGGCTCTCCTGCCTGCCCGAGTGGCAGGGTTGGAACACAACAAAACATATTCCTGACGAAGAGGGTCTTGGTGTGTGTCCTGGCAGCTGTGGCTCGTCCTTGGCTCCAAAGAATCCCCAGCAAGGGGAGAAGCATTAGAGCAAATGACTTTGCTCTGTGCTAGTTGCCTAGAAAACGCTGCGCTCAACTCCTGTACCTGGCTTTCGGCCACCTCGGTGGCCCTACAGGGAGAGGAGGGTGCTGCGTCTCTGGAGCATTATGTAAAGGAGTCTGATTAGATTTCTGCTGGCGTAACAATTAAAAAGATTCATCAGGAGCGGAGGTAGAGGCCTGAGGAGCTGGAAGGCTATTGCCAGGGCTTGTGCTGAAGAACAAATGTTTCCTGCGCTCAGGAATTAATAGAAAAGGTATGTTTCCCATGAATTCAAACCTGCCCTAGCCAAGTGCTTTTTTCAGCTGGAGGGAAGGGTGTGGTGCTTCTGGCTCTTGCCCTTTTTCAGTGAGGTGTGAGGTTTTTGGTGCCCCAGCATGTGGGAGAGACAAGAGACAAAGCGACAAGAGACAAAGCGACAAGAGACAAAGTGTTGCCCAGGCTGTGAGTGGAGGTGGAGGAAGCCTATTCCCTCTGCTCAAGGGTTCTTCTGTGAAAACACCCCGGTGTGCTGGCAGCTTCTCCCGTTTCCGAGGGGTCCTTATCCTTTGGGAAGTGCACAGCTGATTTGGGATTCAAGCTGCTTGGAAAGCAACATCTGCTGGTTCTGTTTGTTCCTCTCCAGACTCAGCTGTGTGAAGAGCGGGGAGCGGCCGGGGTGGGGGGACAGGGCAGCCGTGCTCCCAGCTCCTCCAGCAGCCACGCCGGGAGCTGGGGATGCTGCTGCTGTCAGGGGGCTGCGCCGTTCTCCCCTCCTTGTCTTGGTGCCCCCACCTTCTTTTTCAGGGGCATGTGCTGCATTAGCAAGCACTGACAACTTGAACAGGCTGGGGGTGGCCGCACAGCGCTTCTGCTGTGGGATATCCTGCTTGTTGGTAGCCAAACCCCTCCTCTGCTGGCCCCTTCCCCCTTGGGGGCTAGCAGACCAAGGCCTTGCAGCCACACTGAGCCAGCCCTGTCTCACCTCTCCCTATCCATCTCCTCATCTCCACAGCGCTCTGCCGGAGAAACCAGTGCCTTTCCAGTACCCTCCAGGCTGGCCACCCATGCAGGATCTGCCCCCGTCCCTACAGGCCCCTCCGCCTGGAGGGTGGCCCGTGCCCCCCAACCTGCAGTGGGGCTGAGACACAGGGACCCTGCAGAGGATCTGCTGGAGATGGACTTCTTCCCGCTCTGAGAAAAGGACGGAATTATTTATATCCATTTTGATGTCAATAAAACCTTCCCCCCCATCGCAACCTGTGCGCGTCATGCTATTTCTCACCCCCCTGTGGGCTGAGCCGGTTTGACCGCTGTGTCCCTGCCTCCAGAGCAGGGATATGTGTTCAGCAGATCATCTGGAGGAGACAGTCCCCATTTCCCAGGCAGGATCCATCCCCTCGGACCGCTGGTGTCCGTGCTGTGCCCTGCGCTGCGCGTTCCCAGGCCAACTCTGCAGCTGGGCTCTGCATGGCTGATACTTCCAGGGATGGAAGCTGCCACCAGGCATTTAAACCGATGTTTAGTATTTCCTCCGGTATTCATGACTTATGTTTGCTTCTGTTAAACTCAGTGTGTAAAACCGTTCCGGTTCAGGTGCTGCAGCTCCTAATGAAGAGCTCAGGGAGCTTCCCATAAGTCCTCCCTGCTCCCACTGTGCTGAAGGCGAGATGTATGGAAGAAAAAAAATATCCTGAGGTTTCTCCTTCTCCAGGAAAATAAGTAAAGGGTGAGTGCCAGCGGGGCAAACACCTCCATGCAGTGGGAGCTCACTGGCCAGGCGTGTGCTGGGCGCTGGAGCTGAGGAGAGGCAAAGAGAGACTCCACAGCCCTCCTGCTCCCTGCAGGGCTGCACTGGAGCTGAGGGGCAGGCGCAGCAGCCGGGGAGCCCAGTCTGCCCACCTCCAGCTTCTCTGGAGAAGACTGCGTAGGTGCTTTTAGGACACAGCTTTGGTCTGGCCAAACCAGGGTCTGCCACAGCGAGTTTATGGAGTCATCTCTCCTTGCTAGAAAAGGGAGGGATGAACAAGGCCCTTGGCTTTCTCAAGAAGGCGGGTGGGTGCTTGGCTTCACCGCAGAGCTGCCGGGCACACGGGGTCCCAGCCAGCAGCGTCCTGGGAGAGCGGCTCTCCGGCAGCAGGTCTGTCCAGGAGGGCTGCACCCGCTGCCAGTGCATTCCAGGTTTGGCCGAGCGCGGTGGTGGCAGGTCCAGATTCATGAAGAACGCAGACAGGAGCCAACTGCCTTTGGCCAAATCTCGCCTGGATGACGGCAGCGCTCGGCTGGCTGGGGCAGGGCAGAGCTCCCACCGCAGCATGTGCGGTCGTTGGGAGCCAACAGCTTGAGCATGCCTCATCGGAGCTTTCAGCCAAACCAAAGGGTGTTTTTATCCTTCCTGGCGTGGCTGCGGTTGCTCTGCTGAGCCTGGAGAGGGGGAGCCCAGGGCTTGGGCTCAGAGGATGCCACATCAGCCTTAGGTCCCATCCTCACCTCCCTTTGAGGGCAGTGAACAAGAGCACCCATGTGGCACCTCTTTGGGGGAAAAGAAGTGTCCCTGGGAGGAAGGGGACCCTGCCCTGGGTACTGAGGTTGCACAGCTGCCAGAAACCAAATGTGGGAAAAGGCAAACCCCCGAGGGGCTGTGGGATGCTCTGAGCTGCCGGGCTCTGCTCTCAGCCATCAGCTTTAGCTCCTCTCCCCACCCCACTTTTCTGTACAACCCCAGGACCCTTCATGGCGCCAGGAGGGAGCCCTGGGGAGCTGTAGGGGGGCCCAACAACCATCACCCCCACCGCTTCCTTGACTTCCAAGGGTGACAAACGGCTCTGGTGCGAGTCTGACGAGTGACAGTGGTGGCAGCCAGACCACATGTACAGGCACCTTCCTAACGCGGCCACGGCTGCCGGCAGAGGCGAATCAAAGAACAAGAACTTCCATCTCTCCCGCGGACGTTTTGAGGATGGCATTAAAGCGTGTGCCAGCTGTTTCGCGACTGGCTCTCAAAACACCCTCGCCGGTTTGGAGCCCCACTTTCACCAGCCCCCAGGTCCCATCCCTGTGCTCCGATCCAGGTGAGTTTTGGAGCATCCTTGGGAGGGCGGTGGGTGTGGGAGGTGTCGCTTTACCAACATTCAGAACTTCAAGGCTCCGAAACCTCTCCAACTCAAATTGGGTAGAGAACCACATCTCTTCCTGAGCAGGGAACCGCAAAAGCAAACTGTAAATTAAAATTACGGTGTAAAACCCGAGCGCAGCCACAGCCCGTCTTCACTTTTCCTTGCTCTCGGAGAGATCGGAGATGAGTTGCTTGTGGCGCAGAAATTCCCGGTTAAGCCTGAAAGCTGAGTGTGGGAGCGTTCCCTCCCGAGCACCAGCCTCGCTAGGGGAGACTGAGAGGGGCTGGAAAGGTTGGAGATCATTAAAATCAGGTTTTCCTGCAAAATCTTGTATGATCTCTGGCCGTCGGGGCCAAGCGGAGCATCGCTCGCAGAGTGTCGTGTCTCCACGGAGCCGTGTAACTCCCGGGTACTTGTAGGAGCCTGTAAATTACAGGCTTTTATGGAGGTGTATTTCACAGCGTGGTGTCAAGAGAGGTAATGCTGGCATGTATCACTGCCGGGCCGGGATGCAGCCGGAGCGGGCTGAGCCGGGAGAAGGGCTGCCTGCAGAGAGCTGAAACGCCGAAGCAGGAGAGGGAAACGCCAAAGCGGGAGAGGGCTCACGGCTCCTTCCCTTGGTCACACTCAACCCCGGGGTGGCTGGTACCCCGCTCCCCAAGGATGCCGCAGGGATGCAGGCGGCCCCGTGGGACTCAGCGTTCCCGGCAGATCCCGGGGTGGGTGGTGGGGAGCTGAGGCCGTCAGCGACGGCACGAGCCAAAGGCCTTCGGTAGAGCGAGAGCGGGAGTAATTTATCGGGAAGCTTTTAGGGAAATGAGCAGCTTGCTGGGTCGCTGCCAAAGCACAGCCCCGCTGGGCGCTGCCCGGTGTCCTCTGGCAGCTCTTGCTCCGAGAGGAGCGGGAATGGGAATGGGGAGGGGATGGCAACAGGGTTGGGATTGGGATGGAAATAAGGATGGGGATGGGGGGAGGTGGGGGCAGGGAGGGAGAGAAGGATGGAAGTAATGGTGGGGATGGGGAGAGGGATGGAAATAAGGATGGGAATAGGAATAGGAATAGGAATAGGAATAGGAATAGGAATAGGAATAGGAATAGGAATAGGAATAGGGATGGAGGGGGGGATGGGAATAGGAATAGAAATATGGATAGGAATGGGAATAGGAATAGGAATAGGAATAGGAATAGGAATAGGAATAGGAATAGGAATAGGAATAGGAATAAGGATGGAGGTGGGAATAAGGACGGAGGGGGGATGGAAATAGGAATAGAAATATGGATAGGAATGGGAATAGGGATGGGAATGGGAATGGGAATAGGAATAGGGATGGAGATGGGGATGGGAGTGGAAGTAGGAGTGGGGATAGGGAGGGTGGCAAGGGTGCAACTAAGAGTGGGAATGGGGACAGAATGGGGACAGGACAGGGGTGGGGATGGGACGGGGACACGGGTGGGGACGGGGTTGGAAATAAGGGTGGGAATGGGGACAAGGATGGAGATAGAGATGGGAACAGAGGCCAGGATGGCGATGAGGATGGGAACAGAGAGGGAGAGAGGGATGGAAATAAGGATGGGACTGGGAATCGGGACAGAATGGAAAGAGGGGTGGGGATAGGGGTGAGGACTCTCAGTGCTGCAGCCCATGTGGGTTCGCTGCCGGTTTTGCTCTGTCCGGAGGGGCCCTTCCCTGTCCCAGCTCCGCTCGCCCCTGGCAGCCCCGCACCGGCCCTCGCTGCCGCACTCGCACACGCACATTTTTTTCCTTTCCTAGCAAGGCTTTAATTAAATCAGCGCGGAGCATCGCTGTCTCGCAGCCGCCGCACTGAGCCGTCCCTGGCAGAGCGCTGCGAGGCTGAAACACGGGGAACGTGGCTGGGACCCTGCGCTGCTCCCAAATCCGGAGCTGCCATCCCCAAATCTGCCGGAAAAATCTCCATTCTCCCCATTTCTATTAAAATTAATTGAGTAGTTTTGAAAAGCTGAGTGTGGGGGATGGCATTATTCGTTTCATCTAATTTTTCTTTCATGTTATTGCATTTTCTGGCAACTTTAATTGTCCTCTTTTTCTTTTTGGCCGCCTTATATTTATTCACGGCGCCTATAATAGACCCAGTTAAAAATACATATATATATACACACACACACACGCATCTCCAAAGCCACGTGGGTTCCTTCGGAAATGCCGGTTCATAAAGAAATCAAAACTTTCCGTGGGGAGATGGATGAAATTTCATTACGGACGCGGAGCTTCCCCCACTTTGCGAGGCAGCCGCAATGATTTCATTGCCGTGGAGCGCTTCCCATTTCCATTTCTCATTTGGACGTTCGGTTCAATTTGTGTGATAAATTAGATGGGATCCAAAAACAGAAAAAAAAAAAAACAACCAAAAAAAAAAAGAAACAAACCCAAACCTCAGACCTTGAAGCAATAAAACACATCAGATTCCTCCTGGTATCCCCAAAAACGGGGTGTCCTCCTGCTCAGGGCTGGGGATGCTCGGATGAAGGGTGGGAAAGCCCAGGCAGGTGCAAGGAAATGGGTTTTCCCCCACATGGGGGTCACACAGCGCTCCAGGGGGATGAAGGTTGGGGTCCCCCAGCCCCGACGCCTCGGGGATGGTCTCCTCCAGCCTGATTCCACCTGGGAAACCCCTGCCCCCGAGCACGGGAGAAGCATCCGTGCCTGATTCCCTCACAGCACCGAGAGCTTCCCCTGTTTTTATTTATTATTTTAATCTATTTGCCATTAAAAATGCATCGCTGGGGGCTCGGGGGGGGCGACGCATTAGGCGGGCGCTGCCTCCCCACTCCCCGGCACACGCGGACACAGTGGTTTCCATGATCTCAGCTGAGTTTCTGGCATCGCTCAGTGCACAGGGGCTTACGCCAGGGCCAGATCCCACCGTGGGGTAAATGGGGAGCAGCGGGGGTGCTCCCCTCCCTGCCAGACTCGGGGTGCAGTCACCAGCCCAGCCTGCGACAGGGACCCCCAGATCCTCTCCTCCTGTGGGCCAGATCCTGGCTCCCCCCCCCGGATTTGATGCTAAACCGAGGTGAAAGTACTTTAGGAGAGGCTCCTGGGCTGCGTCTTCTCCGCATAAAAGGCACTTTTAAGGCAAATGGCCTTAAAACATTCATTAAACACCAACATAAAATGTTCAGGACATGGAGATGGGGGGAATAAAGCTGCTCCGTGCTGGCACTGATACATAGGAAAGGGCAGGATCCAGAGCAGGACCCACAGCTGGACCAGGGAGGGGGATACAGGGCGCGTATCCCTTTGCAGGTGCCGGTGGAAGCCACTGGATCTCCTCCAGCTCCAGGTCTGAGGATGCTCCATCCCAAGGGATGCGGAGGCGGCCACAGCCCCTGCCCATCACCCACCTCCCTGGCTGACAGCAGCACCCCTGGGTGCTCCACAGCCCTGCACACCCCCCTCCCCATGCCCCATCGCATCCCCTCGAGCCCCAGCAGCACTTCAGAAATCCCAGTTTTATTTCAGATCGGAAACAACCAACCAGGAAGAAAGAAAACAAAAAACCAAAAAACAACAACAACAACAAAAATAACAAAACCAAACCTAAAACAATTCCAAAGAACGAGAAACGGCCCCAAATCCGAACCAGTCCGGTGCCCAGGTGGGTGCTACATACAGGCTGGGGGGTTCGGGGGTGTAGGGCGAGCGGCCCCGGCCGGCGCAGGCTCCCCAGCGTCGGGGTCGCTCCGGCTCTTCCAGGGGGAATCAGCTCAAAGTGCATCAAGCAGGAGGTCAGCGTCGTTCCCCCACCATGGGCAGGTAGGGAAACTGAGGCACGGGGCAAGGTGGTGGTGGGGGGTAGGGGGAGGGTGGGAAAAAATCCAGCCCTTGGCAGCCAAGTCCATGCAAAACGCTCCCATCTCAGACAAGAAACCATCTCAGGCACGAGTATTGCTTAGGGGATGATTTGGTTTTTTGTATCATAAATATAGAGCTAGAGACGCTGGGATCGGTGGATCCAACAGGATCCTCCGCACGGGAGCAACCGTCCCCCGGCGCGGGAAGGGGCAGCACACGGGGCTCCATGCACTTTACATGCACTTACGGGGTTGGTTTTTTTTCTGGCAAGGGAGGGGGTTTTTTGTGTGTGTGTTTGTGTGTCTTTATCAAAGTTCCCATGTTCTGCGTACAGCCATGCGATCGCATCGCCCCGGGGCACCGGGGACCCTGCGGGAGTCCATCCTCCTCGGGTTTGCCCCATCCCCGGAGGGGGCGATTTTGCGTCTCTGATTCCATTATGGGTCTGTCTGCCCTCCCCGCTGTCGGCGTGGGTCCCCGTCGGCGGCGCTCGGGGCGTCTCCCCGCTACTTCATGCCGCTGCGCAGCACCTGGTTGGCGGCGATGAGCATCACGCTGATGATGAAGGCGATGGCGAAGGCGCAGATGAGGCTCTTCCGCACGCAGGTCTGACGGATCTGCTGGCTGGAGCAGGCTGCGGGGAGAGCCGAGGGGTTACCCCAACGCCCCGCTGCCATCCCCGCTGGGGGATTTGGCATCCCCGGCCACCCCGGCCACTCACTCTCCACGTCGACGGGGCACTCCTCAGCCGTACCCATGTGGCTCTCCTCTTCGGTCATGATGATGTTCTCGATGTCCTTCATGGAGAGGTGCTCGCAGAAGGTGTCGTACAGCAGCCGTTTCAGCTCGTCCACCGTCAGCTTCTGCATGTCGCACTGCGGGGAGCGGGCAAGGGGCTCGGGTGGGGGTGGACCCCACTGGCAGGGGGGGACGGGGACGATGTGGGGCTCCCCGGCACTCTTGGGTGCTGCGGTTTGGTTGGATCCCCCCCATTTTTGGTGAGGCTGGTGGCCTCTCCCAAGAAGGGCACCCAGTGGGTGCTGGTGCCACCCGCCGTGGGGACAGAAAAGCCTCGGGCTGGTGTAACCACGAGCCTGCTCCTGACCCTAAGCCAAAGCTTTGGGTAACCCTGACCCGGAGCCTGAGCTTGAACTTGACCCTCACCCTTACTCCAATCCCGTCCTCAACCTCAAACCTAGCCCTAAACCTGACCCTGACCCTAAACTCTAATCCTTACATCCGCTCTAGCCCAGACCTGCAGCCCGAGCTTAAACTCGACCCTCATTTTAACTCCAATCCTCAGCCCAACCCTAGACCTGATACTAACCCTGATCCTAAACCTGACCCCGACCTTAACCTTGACCCCAATCCAGAGTGTGATCCTGATCCTAACCTCCATCCTCACCCCAACTCCAGCCTTGACCCTAATCCTAGCCTTGACTCCAACCCCAACCTTCCACCCTAACCCCAACCCCAACCTTGAGCCTAACTTCATTCCCAACCCCAACCTTGAGCCTAAATCTCATTCCCAACCCCAACCTTGAGCCTAAATCTCATTCCCAGCCCCGACCTTGAGCCTGACCCTGACCCCGAGCCATCCCTGGGGCTCTGGGGGGGCTCTGGGGGTGCTGCCCCCTGGGTGGGAGCTGGGGGTCCCTACCTTCCAGAAGACGGTGTCGAAGTCGGTGCCATGGAACTTCTCTGGGATGCCGGAGGTGGACAGCTTGGGCCCCAGTAACGTCACGAACTCCTCGAAGTCCACCTGCCCGTCGCCTGTGGGACCCGGAGGCAGCCGTGACCCCCAGCCCGGGCACAGAAGGGTCCCCATGGGGCTGCCTTGGGGGGGACACCCTGCCTGGGCTTGGTGATGCTCCCCCCATCCCGCACAGGACAGGGCAGGTCCTGCTCCAAGCCTCGGTGGGTTTTGGGGTGACCCCACTGCTGGTGGGGATGCGCTGCTCCAAGGCACAGCTCTTGGGGGGCTCAGGTAGCACCCAGAGCTCCCCGATCCCACCCACGTGTCACTAACTCCGTGAGGGCCAGGAGCAGCAGCCAAGGTGCTACATACAGGACCTCAGACTCACATTTCAGTGGCCAGAGACCCCCAAGATGACTTGGGGACCCCCAGTACCATCTAGGACCCCGTGGCTGGTCATGGACCTCCAAAACCAGTCAGGGACCCCAACACAAGCTGGAGACCCCCAGCACAGTTTGAGTTGTCCCAACACTGTCCAGGATGCCCAACACTGGTTGGGGACCCTCAATGCCACGTGGACATTGGGGTTGGCTGAGGACACCCAACATCATCCGGGGACCCCCAGTGTAGGCTGGGGATCCCCAATATCCACTGAGCCCATGATGCTGGCTGGGGACACCCAGCACTATCCCGGACCCTGAACACCAGCGGGAATCCCAATTCCAGTTGGGACCCCTATGGCACTTGGGGTGGCCGTGACCCCAGGAGGAGCCGCTGGGCCGGCCGTATCCTGCAGCTGTGGAGGACGCCGGTGTCGGGGCTGTGGGACCGGCACTAACGATGAGTAATGAAGGGAGCGGCACCGCTGCCAGAAATGCTTTTAAATGGGGGGGAAAAAAAGGAAACCAATAAATTAATGAGCTCTTTAAGGTCCCGAGGAGCGCAGGAGTGACCGGGACAGGGCGACGGTGGCCGCAGGTGCTGCAGGCGCGGGGCCAGGCTGGCTCGAGGGGTGGTGAGGACATGGTCTGGAGCGCAGGATCCAGCCCGGGGTGCAGCATCCCACCCCAGCAGCTGGGTCCCAGCTGGTGTGCGGAGCCGGGAAAGGCGCCGTTCCCACCCATAAATACTCCAGGAGCATTAAATTCTCCCAACAAAGCTGGGGTGGCGATGATGATGATGATGATGGGTGCTCCAGGCTCAAGGCAGAGCCCGGATCAGGGCCTCCCGCATCCCAGGTCCAGCAGCCAGCGGAGAAGAAATGGGGCAAATGGGGTGTTTCACCAAAGGAGGGGATGTTGGGGGGTCCTGTCCCGGGGCGCCGGGGTCCTACCGTCCATGTCGAGGCGTTGGATGATGACCTCCAGCTCCACCTCGTTGGGCATGTAGCCCAGGGAGCGCATGGCCGTGCCCAGCTCCTGCTTGGAGATGAAGCCGTTGCCATCCCGGTCGAACACCTTGAAGGCTTCACGGATCTCTGTGGAGGGAGTAGGGATGAATCCGGCTGCCCCCCATCCCCAGTCCCCACAGCTCCCCCATGGGCAGCGCTGGTGTCCCCAAACAAACCTCCCATCCCTACAGCCATGGTCGGATCCACCATAAAGAGGGGAAACTGAGGCACGGCAGGAGGGGCCGTCACCCCCGCAGAGACCAGAGCCCCCACCAAGCAACACTCTCTGTGTGTCCCTGTCCCCTTGGGGGGCGTAATGGGCGGGGGGGGTACAGGCAGGGGAGGAGGGGGGGTTTGGGGTCCCAGGAGGGGGTGCCAGGCAGCAGGGGTGTCTGCGTGCACCCCCCCACCTCCCCAGGCAGGGTCTGACCTCCTCGAGGTGGCACCAACGCAACCCAAAGTCTTTGCTTCAACTCCAGCCACCCACTCGCAGCACCCGCTCTGCCCTCGCCAACACCAAACCCTCCGTCGCCAAAAACAATGGCATTCTGTCCCCAAAACGCTTTCCTTGGGCGCGTTGGAGCTCAAGGGGGGAGCTGCGAGTGGGGAGAGCCTCCCGCTGCTGCAGGATCCAGCTGGGAGCATCCCTGCACCCGGGTCTCCGTGCCAGAACCTGTGTCTTCCTCCCCCCAGAGGACTTTGCACCCATCCCGAGGTTACAGGGTTGGTGCCGGAGCTGTGCCAAACAAATACCATCTCTCCCCAGGGCGGCTTTGGTGTTCGGCCGCCTCCAGAGGAAGATGGGATGGAGCTGGAGCCAAAGGATTTGGGGTTTCTGGCTCCAAACGTGCCACTGACACAAGGGGAAAGATCCCTGTGGAGAGGCAGGGAGAGCAGTGGGGAAACTGAGGCACGGCGCTCATCGGCTCCATCGGTGCTCATCGGCTCCATCCCGTGCTCGGGGCCTTGGTGCTTTTTTTCGGGGGGAGTTTCTGCCTTTTTTTTTATGTCTCCTGACACTCCAGGCTGCTGGGAAAGAAGGGACCAGGAGGGCTTGTATCGGGAATACCGGGATGTTGGTGCCCTCTCCCTTCGCCAGGCAGCGAAGTCCTTGCCGGCTGCCAGCGGGTTTGTGCCGGAGGAGCCTGGCGGAGAAACGGGGGGCTGAGAACTTCGGGTTCAGGGACAAAACCCCGGGTGGGGTTGTGCTTTAGGTCCTCAGCACTTGGGGACACCCCTGCCCGGACGATGCCCATCAGGGATGTCTTCCAAAGTGTTTTGGGTGAGTTTTGGGGGGTTTTGGCCTGCCAGACTGATGGGTAAAGCTTCTTCGTGGCCAATACCCCTGTGTGGGTACGGGGATGACCCTGTGCTCACGGGGAGCCCCGCTCCAATCTGGGCACCCCCAAAATTCACCCTTCGAGGCTGCTCATCCCAGGCTGTTTCCCCATCATCCAGCTCGGGGTGCTGCGGAAAAGGAAGGACGTGGGATGACAGTGGCCAAAACAGGGTCCCAGCAGGTTGTGTCCCCCCCCAAGTGGAGCCCCCCCAAACCCTCACCGGCCGAGCCAGCACCCCCTGACCCAGTTTGCCCCCCTGCGCCTCCCCAGCCCCAAGGCGGAGGGCGGCCAGGGGGGTGTCACCAACGTCCCCCCAAATCAGAGGGTGACCGGAGGGAGGTGGCAGCCTGGCTGCCCCCCCCCCTTACAGCAGCGCAGGTGTCTGGCGGCTCTTGGGGTCACCTTGGGGCTCCCGCCACCGCCATCGATCCCCGCAGCCACGCGGCGCAGCGGGCGCGCGGCCACAGGTGGGTACCGTGGGAAATGGGGTGCTGCCGGGGGGCACCCCCGGGCCCACAGCAGCCGTCGGTGCTGCGCGAGGCTGGGTGTGAGGCACACACAGCGCCCCGGCACGTAGGTGTGCCGTGAGATGTGCACACGCACCCCGTGCAGCGATGCCGGACACGCGCGTGCACGTATGCACCAACAGCTTGCGGGGATGCGCTTGCACACGCACACACACGCAGAGCGGTGCTGTACTTGTGCACACACAGAGTGAAGCTGTACATGTGTGTGCACACAGAGCGATGCTGTATTTGTGCACACGCACAGAGCAATGCTTTATTTGCGTGCACACACACAGTGATGCTGTACATGTGTGTGCACACAGAGTGATGATGTATTTGTGCACATACATGCAGAGCAATGCTGTATTTTTGCACACACACAGAGTGATGTATTTGTGCACACAGCGATGCTGTACTTGTGCGTGCACGCACAGAGTGATGCTGTATTTGTGCACACACGCAAAGCAATGCTGTACTTGTGCATGCACAGAGCAATGTACTTGTGCACACACAGAGCGATGCTGTTTGTGCACACACAGAGTGATGCTGTATTTATGCACACGCAGAGTGATGCTGTACTTGTGCACACATGCAGAGCGATGCTGTGCTCCTGCGTGCACACAGAGTGATGTATTTGTGCACACACACAGAGCAATGATGTACTTGTGTGTGCACACAGAGTGATGACATACTTGTACACACACAGAGCGATGCTGCATTTGTACACACACGCAGAGCGATGCTGTGCTCCTGCGTGCACACACACGCACGCCTCGCAGCGATGCTCTTGCACACGCACACACTTGCAGTGATGCTGTAGTCGTGCATGCACACACACAACCCCCTCGCAGTGATGTTCTTGCGCGTGCACACGCAGACACACACCGAGCCATGCTGGACTCGTGCTTGCACGCACACGCCCGCCTCGCAGCGATGCTCATACACACTCAACTTGCAGCGACGCTGTACTTGGTGCACACACAAGCGCTCTGCAGTGGTGTTGTTGTGCGTGCACACCTAAACACACACCACTTGCAGCGATGTCCTTGTGCGTGCACACACGCGCGCAGGCACGACTCGCACCAGTGCTGCACTTGTGCACGAGGGCACAGCCCCGTCGCAGCGATGCTGTGCGCACACACACAACCGTGTGGCAGAGATGCTGCACTTGTGCACGCACACACACGCAAAAAACTTGCAGTGATGCTGTGCTTGTGCATGCGCACATACAACTTGCATTGCTGCAGGTGGTGTGCACACATGCACCAACGCCTTGCAGTGATGCACTTGTGCGTGCACACATGTGCACGCTCGGAGCAGTGCTGTACTTGTGCACGCACGAACAGCCACGTTGCAGTGACGCTGTACTTGCACACATACACAGAGATACACAACCACGTTGCAGCGATGTAGTTGTGCGTGCACAAACCCCCTCGCCATCACACTGTAGTCGTGCACACACACGACTTGCAGCGACGCCGCACCTGCCTGCACAACCACGTTGCAGCGATGCTGTATTTGTGCACGCACACACGCAGACGCGCACCGAGGGATGTGGTTGTGCATGCACGGCCTCTTGCAGCGACACTGGGCTCGTGCATGCACACACGCAGCCACACGCGCACACACAAGCCCTTGGCAGGGATGCAGTTGTGCATGCACAGCCCCTTGCAGTGCCGCTGTACTTGTGCGTGCACACACACGCTGCCTCTCTGCAGCAGAGCTGTGCATGTGAGCCCATCCTGCTCTGACGCCGTCCGTGTGTGCGCACACCCTGCAGCGAGGCTGTACATGTGCGCACACACACACACACACACACACACGCTGCAGCGATGCTGCTCGTGTGCACACACACACGCACGCACGCACGCTGCAGTGAGGCTCTGGGTGCGCGTGCAGAGGCGCGTGCCCACGACGGGCAGCGGGACCGGGCGAAGGTGTGCTCACGCGTGCACACACCACCCCTGCAGTGAGGCTGTCAATGGGGCACGTCAGCGCACACGCACGTCACCTACAGAGCTCTCGCACACCCGGTGTGAGCCCATCTCCCTGCCAACCCTGGCCAAGCTTTGGGGACACAGCCCCTTGCCCCCCCAAGTCTGGGCGCTCCGTGCCTCAGTTTCCTCAGCGTGACTCCCCGGGCCTGATGCTGAGCCCTCTCCAAGGCACTGCACGAGGCTGCTCCGTGCCTCAGTTTCCCCTGTGGTGCCGCGGCTGCAGTGAGGGCCATGAGTGCTGCTTCTCCCAGCAAAGTGGGGTTCCCTGGGGACCCCCCCAAGCCGGGGCAGCCTGGTGACACCGGCACAGTCCGTCCCACCGCCCCAGCAAACTTTTGGGGTGGGAAAAAAACCCATTGTGGTGATGGTGAGCTGAGACCAGCCCGGCTCATGGCACGGGTGGCAGAGTCCCACGGGCGCTCCGGATGGAGCCCGGTGCCACCGGGACCACCGTGCCAGGGGGTGACATGGGTGACACAGGTGACACGGGTGACAGCCCCCCCTCCACTGTCATATTATGACAGCGGGGAGGGTGACCCCTCCACTTTAAAGGGAGTGGGGGGGTCCGTTCCCTGCTGTGTCATTTGTCACCACGGTGACACCGGGACCCCCCCCAGCACCCACCACCACCAATTCCCGGCTCTTTCCCACGCTCCCCTTCCTCCTCCTCCTCCCCATCCATCCATCCAACCATCCGCATCCCGCTCGCCTTCCCACGGCACCGGGCGGGGGGGGACGAGCCCTGCAGCCCCCCAGGGTTCCCCCCCAGACCCCCAGGGTCCCCTCCAGCCCCCCCAGGACCCCCCCAAACCCCCCCTCTCCCCCAACCCCGCTCACCCTCCAGCTCGTCCTCAGGGATCTCCACCGGGTGCTGCTCGGCGAGGATGTTGGGGACGGTGTAAATGCCCCGGTACATCAAAGCCGCCGTTACCGGGTGAAAAGGCATCTTCGGGGCTCCCCGAATCAAAAAAAAAAAACAAACAAAAAAAAAAAAACCCAAAAAAAAAAATCCAAAAAAAAAAACCCCAAAGTTTCAACCCCAATTCTCCTCTCGGGGCGGTGTTGGGGGGGTACCCCCCGCCGGTACCGGGGGGGTGGATGGCTCAAGCCAAGTTATCGGTGCCCCCCCCCAGCCCGGCACCCCCCCCCGGGGCTGCGGGACAGGGCGGGGGGGGGGGGGGTTGGGGGGGATAGTGGTCTGGCGCCCCTCACCGGGGACTCAGGGCGGGAGGGGAGGGGGAGAGAAGGGGTGAAGGAGGCAGGGGGGATGCCTGCCGGCTTTCCCCCTCTCACATACCCTCCCGAAGTGCAACCGGGAAGCGAAAAGCATCCAAGCACCGGTTAAATCCCGGCGGGGGGGACGGCGCTGGCCATGCCGCTCCGGTTTCCCCCCCCCGCACGCACACACACACCGGCGCTCAGAGCCCCCCGGGGGCCGCTCAGCCCCGCTCCCCGCTGGGGCCCGGCATGGCGGGGCCGAGGCCGAGCCCGGCCTCTCCTTCCTCCTCTTTCCTCCTCCTCCTCCTCCTCTTCTTCTTCTTCTCCCTCGCCGCCAAGTGTCCCGGTGCGGCTCAGCCCCCGGCGCGGCTCAGCCCCCCCGCCCCGAGCATCCTCAGCCCCGCATCCCGCCGCTGCGGCGGGTTTTGAACGGTCCCGCCTGGAAAATGGGGCTGAGGGAGGGGGGGAGCCCGCGGAAGAAGGGGGGGGGGCCTCCCTCCAGCCGGGGGGGGTGGGGGGACACGAGGAAAGGAGGGAAAAGGGGGGGAGTTGCGGCAAAGAGAGTGGAACAGCAGCCCCGGAGCATCCCCGGTTGGATCCTGCCCCGGGGAAGGGGGGGTGCGGGGAGGTGGGGAAGGGGAGGGGGGGGTGCAGCACCCCCTGTCCGGCCGCTCGGCACCCTGGGGACTCCCCATGCAGCACCCCAGGATGCCAGCACCCCGTCTCCAGGCAGTTGTCACCCCGAGGTCCCCACGTGCAGCACCCCGGGATGCCAGCATCTCAGGGTCCCCCCTTTTGGCACCCCATTTCTGGGCAGTTGTCACCCCAAAGTCTCCATATGCAGCACCCCAGGATGCCAGCATCCCAAGGTCCCCACGTGCAGCACCCCAAGCTGCCAGCATCCCAAGGTCCCCCCTTTTGGCACCCCATTTCTGGGCAGTCATCACGTCAAGGTCTCCACATTTGGCACCTCAGGCTTGCCAGAGTCCCAAGGTCCCCCCTTTTGGCACCCCATTTCTGGGCAGTCATCACCCCAAAGTCTCCATATGCAGCACCCCAAGCTGCCAGCATTCCAAGGTCTCTGCTTTTGGCACCCCATCTCCGGGCAGATGTCACCCCAGAGTCCTCACATTCGGAACCCCAGGCCAATATCACCCTAAGGTCCCCCCTTTTGGCACCCCATTTCTGGGCAGTCATCACCCCAAAGTCTCCATATGCAGCACCCCAATATCCCCACAAACGGCACCCCGTCTCCAGGCAGTCGTCACCCCATGGCACCAAGAAGTGAGCCATGAGCCATGGAAGAGGAGCAAAGCAGCTCCAGTAGCAAAGCCCTCCGTCCCCATCCCAATTCCCATCGTCTCCTGCTCCTTCTTAAGCTCTGGTCACATTTTTCACCTTCTTTCTCACTTTGTCATCGATTCATCAGAGTCAGGCTCATGCGCCAGGATGGCTCCCTGCCATGTCGTGCCATGTCCCTGTGGCATCCGTGTCCCCATGGAATCTGCGTCCCCACAGCATCCCTCTGCATCCCGGTACCCAGGCAGGGATGCTGCCCAGGATCTGGCCCCTCTCGCCTCCCAAATCCCACCATCAGCCTGGCTGGGCTTGTCTTCCCAGGTGGGGATGCCCCCCACCCCGGATCCCAGCTCGTTGGGAGATGGGAATCACGGTGTCCCCATTCCGGGTGACATCTCCCTGCCTGGGCATCAAGTGCTCTTCCAAACACGAAGTGTTCCTGAGAGCGATGGGGAAACTGAGGCACAGCTGGACAGGCTCCAGAGATGCTTCTCCTGTTGGGACTGTTGCAAGAACTCCCTGCCTTTTGGAATGGGATTTCTGCCACTCCAACCCCTTCCTTCAAATCCCCGTTGGGATCCCGCAGCCGCCCTGGCCACGTGCTCAGCCTCATTCAAGGCTGCTGGGAATTGGGCAGCTCCCACCTTCCTCCCCCTGAGCTGAACCTTCCAACTGCCATGGGAGCACCGGCTGGGACCCCACACCGGGGCTCCCCAAAACCCACGGCCCTTCCGCAGCCGTTCCCGCTAAGCAGCTGTTGGCTTTAACCAGCTGGGGTCCCCTTTAAGCTATTTTTTAGCTGGGAGAGATTTCCTTCTCCGGCAGCGGAATAAAAACACTACGGCCACGCTCCAGAGCTGGAGAATTTCAGGACTGAACAAATCCCGGCTGCTGCGGTGTCAGATCCCAGGGCTGGATCCTTCCTCCTGGGGTGTCACAGCTTGGGGATGGCTTTTCCCAGTTCTGATGGAACTTCCCCCTTCGGAGGCTCAGGATGACATTGGAGCACATGGCGAGTGGGGGAGTCTCCAGGGTCTAATACAGCGGTGGAGCTCCCAGAGCGGGAGGATGCTGATGATAATAAGCGACTTTTGGGGAGAAAACAGCCCCAAAAGGCAGAATAGCCTAATTGAAAACCTCTTTTTTTTTTCTTAGCGGATCAATTTGCTCCTCAATGTTACAGAAGTTACCTTCCCAATTAATTCTCTCCTTTCCCATCAGCGGCCCCAGGGTGCAAATCCATTAATTTCTCCCCACCCGGTAGGAATAATACTGCCAGTTTCTAGGCTTTTTTTTTCCTCAAATCCCTGAGAGAGCTCTCGGTGCTCCACAGCACCAGGAACCTGTCGGAGCATCCTTCTCCGCACGTGGAGGAGGCAACTGGTCTGTCCCGGCTCCCTCTCCTTCATCCCTAGGGATGGAGGGCGCGAGCACGCAGCGGCACGGGGGAAAATGAGAATTAAACAACGGTTTAATTGCATTTGAAGTCCTGATTGGTTTTTTTTTTTGGTCATTAGGGAGCAGCAGCAGAGCAGCCTCAATGTTTTTCCGGAGAACCCTATCCTGCTCGGCCACATCGCTCTCTTCCTCACGGGATGAAGGCTGGGACCTTCCCCCGGTGCAACCCGCACCACTGCCCACCGCTCCACCCCACATCTTCGATTTCCTTACTTATTTTGGGGTGAGAAGCTCGGAATTGGTTTCCTCCATCACCGCGCGTCGAGATGATGGGGTGGAGGCGGCGGCGCCCTCAAACCCCAGGGATTTCCGCCTAAAACCGCAGCCACAGCGATTTACACGTTTCTCGCACCGCTGGGACGTCGCACGTGTCCCTCTTCATCATCCCTCTGTTATTTGATTAGAAGTTCCTCGTTGAGTTCTCCCTTTATTTACGAGGGCTCGGGTCAGCCCTGCCAGCAGCTCAGCACCACCTCTCCCTCCATCCCCTCATCCCTCCTCAACGGCACCATCTTCCCAACGGCATCGTCTTCCCAACGGCACCGTCTTCCCAACATTCCCTAATTAGCTGGTCCTACCAATGAAGTGGGAGAGGAGCAACCCATCTCCTTCGTTTTGTGTCTTATTTGCAGCCCTGGGAGGGTTTTGCTTCTCCGGAACTCTCGGATTCACATCCCAGCATCAACGTCTTCATTTCTCTCAGCAAGACTGGAGGGGGAAATTGAAGGAATAAAGCCATGCTGGATGGAGATGGGCATAGGGATGGGATAGAGATCCATCCCAGGGCAGGGAATGAGGATGAGGATGGGAAATGGGATGAGGATGGGGATAAGGGTGAGGATGGGAAATGGGATGAGGATGAGGATGGGGATGGCGATGGTGATAAGGGTGAGGATGGGGATGGGGATAAGGGTGAGGATGAACATGGGATGGGATGGGGACCCCTTACTGGGATGGAGAAGGGATGGGATGGGGATCCTTCACAGGGATAGGGATGGGGATAGGGATAGGGATAGGGATAGGGATAGGGATAGGGATAGGGATAGGGATAGGGATAGGGATAGGGATAGGGATAGGGATAGGGATAGGGATAGGGATGGGGATAGGGATAAGGATGAGGATGGGGATAGGGATAGGGATGAGAATGGGGATAGGGATAGGGATAGGGATGAGGATGGGGATGGGGACAGGGATGAAGATGAGGATGGAGATGGGCATAGGGATGGGAAAAAGAAAAAGATCTGTCACAAGAGCGGGGATGATGATGGGAAAGCTCACAGGGATGTAGAAACCTGGCAGGGATGAGGATGGGATGGTGTAAACTTGGGCTGTGTGCCCTCAAATTCCTCAGGACAACCCCACGGATAACTCACTCAGGGGCAGCGTGAGGATGCCGGGGCAGGGAGTGATGCCTCAGGGTCCCCCGGGATGCAACATCGCTCACGCTGGGTGCAGGGAGGGGATACGGGTGCCCAGGGTGGCCGTCGTGTCACTTTGAAGCCACCCACTGGCACGGAGCCCTCGGAGACGCCGGAGGCATCAATCTCCCAGGGCCATTGCTGTCAGCTGCGTATTTAGTGAAATGTTTCTTAAATGAACACTTGATGGAAGGAGAGGAACGGCTGCAACGTACCGAGCCACAAGGTTATCCCTGCGGCCGCTCCGGCTGCAGTTCCCCGTGCCCGCTGCCAGACCCGGGGAGGGCGGCTGCGATAACGAAACAGGGATGGTTTGGGAGACGCTATCCCGTACGGCCACGGCGGTTCCGACACTGGGATTTATTTCGGAGCAAATCACAACCAGGATGGGGGAAACACTGGGCAAAGCTCCAGGCGTCTGGTGCAGGTGGGGAGGGAAAGGAAGGAAGGGAAAGGCTTTGAAACCCCCATTTAATTTGGATCCACAAGGGGGAAAACAGCCCTTCTGTGGAGGAGGAAAGACTTCCGAGTAGGAGGAATTTTTCTCTATGAAAAGGGGGAAAAATTGTAATGATCCTGATCTTAGCATCCCTCCAAGAGGATGCAGCTCGGGATGCCGAGGGCGGCAGCAACTCCACTTGCCCCTGCCAAAAGACCAGGCAGGGAGGTAACTTCCAGAGAGCTCCGTCAGGGACCTTCATAAACTCATTAACAGAGTGAAAAAAAGATCCATGAGAAGCGGATGCTGCCTGGGAAGGAGCGCGGTGGGACAGGGTGGGATCCAGCTTTGGAAAAGGGTGCAGCAGAGGGAAGCAAAGGCGAAGGCTTTGGTAGAGGCACCATGAGAGGTTGAGGCTTCCCTGACACCCCCCAGGATGAACTTTCAGCACAGGAAGGACATGGACCCGTTGGAGAGGGTCCAGAAGAGGCTACAGAAATGATCAAAGTCCTGGAACAACTCCCCTATGGAGAGAGGCTGAGGGAGCTGAGGTTGCTCAGTGGGAGGTGTCCGTGCCCGTGGCAAAGGAGTGGAACTGGGGCTTTGAGGTCCCCTCTCACCGGAGCCATTCTATGATTCTCCGATTCCCTGAACTTCATCCCAGGGCCTCGATGCCAGTAGCAGGAAGGGGAACAAACGCAGCAACCCCCCCATTACAGCAGGCACCGCGCAGGTCCCGCAGCAGCTTTGCTACAACCACCATTCAAATCAAACTCCAAACCAAAACCCTTGGCTGAGACACAAAACTGACTTGGAACAGCTCGCACACCTCCCTCACAGCATCCCTACGGTTTTCTCCTCTCTGCATGCACCACCTCAACAACTCTCCCCGCAACGAGCTTTGCCTTCAGGACGCGGCTGTCCCAAACCTGGCTCTGCCCTCATCCTGCTGGTGGAGCACCTGAGATGCTGCCCAGAAGACACCGGCCACCAGCCGTGCCACACTGGCCCAGCAGCATCACGTCGTGACAGCAGCTCCGACTCTCCAGGATGCTGTGAGCTGTTGTGCTGGGATGCCCCAGTGCTGGGATGCCAGGACTCAGTGATATCCGATGTCGTAGTGCCAGGGTCCAGAGGTATCCTTTGCCCTGATGCCAGCACCCAGCAGTATCCGGTGCCACAATCCCACCACCTGGTGGTACCCAGTGTCACGGTGCCAGGACCTGGTGGTACCCAGTACGAGGATGTGGTGGTACCCGGTGCCAGGATGCCGGGATGAGGTGGTACCCGGCATGGCAACACCCCGGCTGTGGCAGTGCCTGGTGTCCCTGCAGCAGGAGATACCTGTGGCCAGGCAGGAGGAGGCGGTGGGAGCTGGATTCCAGAGTTCCTGTTCCGGATCCGACCTCAGGGCTCCCCAAGCAGTGGTAGCAGCAGATGCCTGAGGAGCCTGGGATGGAGGAGCTGATTACAGGTGATGAAAAGAAGAAGGAAAATTAAAAGTGTGGGACAAGGGGTAGGATCTGGCTGCTGGGATCCTGGCCAAAGTGCCATCTCATTCCCCAGCGCCGTGTCCCCGTCAGGACTGGCTGTGTGCTGGTCGGCGGTGTTTTGGCTCCCACTCTTCTGTGCTTGGAGAGATATTGGCCCTTGTGCTCTCAAGGCAGCAGCTCCCAGGATCTCCTGGGCGCCGGTTGGACCCGAGTGTGCTGCACGGTCCTGCACCAAACCATGTGTCCCTGCACTCCGCTGCAAGGTTGCACACCTGGCTGCATGGTTGCACACCTGGCTGCATGGTCCTGCACCAAACCACGGCATCCTGCACCCCCCCCCGGTGTGGTCCTGCACCCCACTACATGGTCCTACATCCCACCCTGGGGTCGCACAGCCCACCACAGGGTCCTGCATCCCATCACACTTCGCATCCCCCTGCTCAGCCCCAGCAGCCTCCTGCGATTCGTTCTCTGCTCACGGGGAAACCGCAGCAGCTGGAGCAGCTCCGCGTGGTTTTTATTTCATAGCATCCATACATCATCCCCTCTCCGGTGCTTGGGGGGCACCTCCAGCACCAGCCCCCAGCCTGGATGGAGGTTTCAGCTCTGGAGCCATTGCTTCCCTGCTGGCAATCCCACCTCTTTGCCCATTAAGCCACTAATTAAGTCATAGGGCTTTTAATTACAGCACTGTGGCGGCTGCCCCAGGGAGGTGCACTGAGCTCATCAGGTCTGAGCAGGGTGGCTCCAGGCACTATCCTCATGGCGAGGCTGCCTCTCCCTCCTCATCGCCTTTTCTTTCCCCTTTTTCTCCCTGGAAGACAAAGGGCCGGGAGAGGAAAAGGGATGCAGCCGGCAGCGCCGTGCCAGCCATCAGCCCGCACTGGTGGGGATGGATGAAGATGGATGAGGATGGTGAGGCTGGCAGCCGCTGGCCAAGGAAGGAATAAGGCCCTCATACCCCAAGATGTTGTCCCTGAAGAGCAGGAACCAGGCTGGCTTCGACCCCAGGGAGCTGCATTTTATATTGTCATCCTGCAACCCAAACCCAACCCACGCGGGAGCCGAGCACCCGCGGGTGCCTGAGAGCAGGGATGGGGTGTCCATCCCTTCAGCTGTGACCCTAATTCCCTCCTCGTGCTGGGTTCGGGTTGCCAGTGGGCAGAGGGTGGTCCCACAGCGCCCCGGTGCCCGTTGTGCTGTGCCGTGCCATGCCATGCCATGCTGTGCCAGCCTGCATCCACTAAGCAATGAGTCAGAGCCAGGCTGGTGCTGACTAACACCTGCACGCCAGCTCTGAGCGCCTACCCTGCATGCCAGCGCACCCTGCTGCACCCCAACACCGACGGGCTGCAGGGCTGCACCTCCCTGCTTCACTCCCCCACGCAAATGCATCTTCCTGGGCACGCAAACCCCACGGGTGCCCTTCCTTTGGGTACGAAACCTTTGATGCAAAAGCATCCTACGTGAAAAGGCAACTCCCTTGTGCAAACACCCCTCCCCATGCACAAATGCCTTTCCCTTGGGTGCGCACACCCTTTACACAAGAGCAATCCTTGTGCAAATGCCCTTCCCTCGTGCACACACACCTCCCCTCAGTGCAAGAGCATCCCTCGTGCAAAACCGTAATTCCCTTGTGCAAACGCCCTTCCCTCGTGCACATGCTCTCCCTACATGAGCCGGCACGTGCAGGAGCATCCCAAACCCCTGCAGCCCTGCCCAGGGATGTGCCAGCATCTCCCTCTGCCCCCATTGCCCCCACCCCTGCTCCTCTCCCCACGCCAGCACCGCTCCTGCCTCAGTTTCCCCTTCTCTGGCCCCGACACCCTGCTACAGGTTGGAGTTTGGGGACAAGGACACTCATGTGAGCAAGAAATTGTCCCCAAGCCAGTGCCAAAGCCACTCCTGCTGTTAAAGCGTGTGAAAACCCGCTGTCAAAATGCTCAATTGCTGCTTCGGGTTAGAGAAAAACTCGTTTCCTTCCGTGGCAGGAGGAAGGCGCTGGGAGAAGGGCTTGGGAAACACCATTCGGTGCTATTTTTCCTTTGGGCAAAACCATCTCCAGCCACTCCACACCCTCTCCGCCACCACCCCAGCTCCGATGAATTCAATTTTGCTAAGAAGGAAAAAAAAAAACAGAATGAAATTTCCTTTGGAAGTGGAGGAACGGCCCAGCCTGTGGCACGGGAGGGCAGGGAGCTGGCACAGGGCTGCCCTGGGGCTGCGGCCGTGAGCGTGCGATACTCCCTCCCTCCCAGCAGCCCCAAAATCTCCCCCTTTCCCTCATCACCCTCCCTTTGCCAAAAAGGAAACCCCATCCCACCTCCATCAGCTCTGCTTAAAGCAATAAAAATAAAGAAATCCTCCCCTACGTCCCCAGCGCAGTCACGGCCACTCGAGGAGGAGCCCTCGCCAGGAGCTCCGTGCCACCTCCTGGGTTTTTGGTGCTGCCGAGGGGATAAAAAAGCACATCCATCGCTGAGCACATCGAGTGGCAGTGGGGTCGGGGGCTCAGAGCAGCCCCCCGGGATCAGACCTTGCCTGGCCTCGGGGTCTTCAGGCTCGACCATGGTTTGGTGAAGCCCTACCAGCAGCCCCAGCCGCGTCTCTGCATCACCAAAGGGGTTTTATCTGTAATTAATTCAAAATTGAGGTCAATGCAGCGTTATCGGTTATTTATTCCAGGCATGCCGAGCTCAGGTGGCATCGAGCAGAGCCCCAGGGATGGCACACACGGGGCTCAGCCCCCACCACGACACCCCAAACCTCGGGAGGGTTTGCACCCAGGTGCAAGCAGGGCTGGAGGAGCCCCAAGGGACTAGGGACAGTGGGACCCCCAGTGTGACAGGGAGGTGGAAGCCACCACAGCCCTGCTGGGAGCTGCCGGAGGGATCTGGAATCCCATAAAACCCTCTCCTTGCCTTTAACTGCAGCAGCAAAGGGCTCAGTGAGGTTGTTCCTAAAGAAAAAGACCGAGGAAGCCCCAACTGCCCCTCCTAGTGCTTTGAATTTTTATTAAAACAAACGAGAATACGGTGATTTCTTCTGAGTACAACAGTCCGGGGGGAGTGGGACACCGGCAGTGCCAGGTTGCAGCCAGCCGAATCGCAGCCACACGCGGCGAGTCGATCTGGTTTAAATAAAAAGTCTTTAGGACGCGATCTGCTGTGCGCTGAGCCCTGGGCTGACCCTCCGGCCGACTGCGGCACGGCTGCCGGGCAGGGAGGGGAGGAATTGGGGTGCCCAGGGGATGCTCAGGGCAGCACCAGCTCCGTTAAAAATTGCAGCTGAAGGGAGGTTTTTCCCCGAGCAGAGGGACAGAGATACGAAAGAAAGGTCAGGGCATCCCCGTCCCCCCTGCGGCCACTGCCAGGGGGCTGTGAGCGAAGGCACCCGATTGAGGACAGGCAGGAGGTCGCCTGGCAGCACACGGCAGCTCGGGGACAGCGACATCCCCTGGGAGGTCTGGAGGAGCTGGGAGACCCCATATGGGGTGCTGGACTTGGGCACCCAGCGACAGCCCAGCCCTGAGCCCCCCGAAAGCCTCGAGCTGCAGCTCTGTCACAGTTTGCAGGATAAAAAGGTTCCATTTGGTTGGCACTAGCTGTAACGCTCCTTATCCCTGCGGAGAGGAGGAGGAGGAGGAGGAGGAGGGGACCTTCCTGCCCACCTCTCGCTCCTGCCTCCCTTCCCTCATCCCCGCAGCCGGGGGTTCCCCGCGGCTGCTGCCATCCTGCTCCCTGCCTCCCACCTCCGCCAGGAGAGCCGGCGCGACAACCCCTGATTTACAGCACTCTACTGGAACATGCTCTGTGTTCCTAATGGAGCTCCAGGCACCGCCGGTGGGCTCCGGGCGGCACGCCGCTGGCGCAAGAAGGACGGCATCCCTGGCAGGGGAGACCCTTCGGCACGCTCCTCTGCTGGCTGCCAGGCTGGGCACCGCAGCCCCGAGCCCAGCGGAGAGCGTGGAGGGCCAAGCCACAAAACTACGCTAGGAGATAAGAAAAAGGCTAAAAATAAAAGGATGAAGGGACACTAAGCTAGAGAACATCACAGAACATCCGTGGGCAGCTGGGACCTGAGTCCGTCGGTGTGTAGAGGTTGGTGGGGAGCGATGCCCGGCTCCCCAGCCCCGGCTTGGGCACGGCGGGCAGCAGCGGTGCGGAGCGGCTGTCGCTTCCTAGAGCTCCTCGAAGAAGGCCACGCGGGACTTGGTGCTCTGGAGGGTGAGCTGCAAGAGAGCAGAGGGGCAGCTGAAGGGGGACGGGGCTGACCCCCTCCTTCCTGCTGAGCCCCCGGTTTCATCCCCCCAGGGAGGGCTGAGCAGGAGGGAGCTGCTGCCTTCATCCCCGCCTGGAGCAGCCCTTGCCCCTCCAAGAATACCAGGGAAGACAGAAGCAGGGATGTCGTGCGCAGCCACAAAGTCCAGGTCCCCAGCTGCAACAAGCATGGTCTGAAGCCAAGGGCAGGGCGAGGGGAGGCAGGCAGGGCTGGGGGAGCTCCCTGAGCCCAACCGCTGCTGCCGACACCACCTTCCCTCTGAGCAAAGCCTGCGGAGAGGCCACAGATCCAACCAACGCAATTTTAGGTTGCATTTGGG
Source organism: Cuculus canorus (assembly GCF_017976375.1). NCBI lineage: Eukaryota > Metazoa > Chordata > Aves > Cuculiformes > Cuculidae > Cuculus > Cuculus canorus. The sequence goes on from NC_071417.1 coordinate 12,246,334, forward strand.
GAACACACAGGAGCCCTGACTGAAGGTGCCGGTCCTGCGGCACTTCATTGTGGCACAATAAAACCCTCAGGCCTCAGCGTGCTCCTTCCTTTCCTTGCCTTGGTGATGGAGAACACACAGTGCTCCTGCAAGGCTGGAGGAGAAACAACCTCCATCAGCCGATGACAGAGGGAGAATCACACTCTGCTCCTGAAAGGCTGGAGAAACAACTTCCATCAGCTGAATACATGGAGAACCACGCTGGTCACTAAACCTACAGCTCACCTCGAGGTGCCTGGGCTAGCTGGGTGCGTGTCACCCTCTGTCATCAGTTAGGAACCATCCCCTGTCCCGTGCTTCATGCCTTGATGGGATGGGTGCGCATGCTCAGGGGTCCAAGCCATCGCAACGTGGCTCGCCACCCCCAATCCAGCACCAGTGTGGGGCTGACACATTCCCCTGGCCCCGGGACCTCATCCAGACCTGCTCCCTCCATCCTGCAGGAGGATGGAGCTGGAAGAGCCCTCACACGCAGGACAGTGTCCTTAGAGCTAAGGCTCTGCAGGACTCGGGAACCCAACCTAGGAAAGCTTTTTGCAACACCTCTGAGAAATAACATCCCACGGAGAAGCCGCGAGCCCGTTTTTGAAAGGGTCAACTGAGAGATGAAAGAAACACCCTGAGCAGCGAGGAATAAATCCGAGTATTTACAGACAACCACCCAAAGGAGAGTGGTGGGAGAAGTGCCACTTCCAACCAGCTGCTGAATCACTGCTAGAGTTTGCCAAACAGCCGGCTAATTGTGAAGCCTTCGTTTCAGCTGGATTAAGCAGCGATGCCTTCTGCCGGGGATGCCGGTTTTGCTGAAACAGGAATCCTGGAATCACGTTACAGTGAGTTAAGTCCCGCAATGGAGCTGCCAAGCGCTTCCCCCTCCCTGCTTCCCCCCACGGCCCTTCCTCGGTAATTCCTTCACAGCTCTAATGCCATTTGGAAAACGGCTGTACTGCAGAGGAGATTTCTGCAGGGGCTTAATACCCTGTGCTGGTAGCATCTCCGCAGCCAGAGATCTCTCCTTCTCCGCAGCATCCTCTCCAGAGCTCCATGGAAGGTGGATGAGATGGGACAGGAGCTCTTCCAGCAGAAATCCCACCTGTGATGGCAAGCAGGCATCTGGCTGGACCACAGGGCAGAGAATTTGGCACATAAAACCTGAGTGGACATCACGGCGTGCAGCACGGTCCTTCCCTCCAAGCAGAACTGGTGCAAGGATGGGGACTGGTCCCTGGGAGTGGGCGAGGAGCGTCATGGGGCTGGAGGGACCGCGCGGTCCCACATGTCTGCATGAGCTCCAGGGCTCAAAGCAGAGCCCATCCGCCCACCACAAGCCTTGAAACGGGGCACCTGCACCCTCCCGTTTCACCTGGGGAGACCTCCAAGACGCCAGACACCCCCAGGAAGGAACTCGACTTCCCAACACCTTGCCACCGAAGCCCTCTCGGTCCTGCAAAGCACCTCAGCACCACCTCGGTCCGTGCCGCTCACAGTGCCGCTCCGTTAAAGCGCAGCAAAGGGAGACGCAAACTCAGTGCTCTGATTGAGAAAAGAGAGCAGCCAGCTACAACCGCTGATGAGGCAGCGAGGGAGGATGTTTCCCTCAGGCTTATAAGGGAGATTCAACTGTTTGGAGTTTGCTCTCTGCCTTTAGCTATGTGCAGCTCCCCATTAATCCCCCACGCGCTTTTGCGGTAGCGGGGTAGCTCGAAGCAACGCTCAGGCAGCAGCTTCTGTGCCCGAAGCTCTGCCTTCCAAACAAATGCCACTGCAGCGCTGCGGGAAGCACGCAGAGGCAGAGTTCCGAGGGCATCCAGCAAAGGTGCAAGGAGAAAGAAGAGACGCTGCCCTCCTCTTGCACCAGGGATTTTCCTCCATGACTTCCACAGGCTCCTTGAGATGCTCAGTGTTGCTTTTTTCCTAACCTATCCAGGGAAACTGAGGCACAGGAATAGCAGCCCAGCTGTGGGCTGAAAGGAGCCAGAGCAAAGATGAGTCTTGATGAGATGGGGTCCCATAGGGAGGTGCAAGTGTTGGATTTCCAAGAAGGCCATTCCCTGTCTCTCGCTGGCACTCAGCACCAGCCGGATACAAGGAGCACAAGGAGCCCTGGAGCTCATCTCTCCCTTTGGCTGCAAAAACACAAGCCCCAAACAGCTCTGTGCAGGGAAATCCCACTCCCTTGCACAGGGAGCAACTCCTTTTGCTCTTTTCTCCTCCCCGAGAGCAGCCCTGCTCCAGCCTCTCCATCATCTGCTGGGAGAAAGCCCTAAGGTGGCCTCCAGCACCTCCATAAACTCTCTGCCATCCGAAAGGGAAGGACCACAGGGCTGCTTCCCTCGGCCCCCATCTCTCATCACCCCTATGCTACGCACTGGCTGTTTCCAGGAGGTCTGTGCAGTGCTGGCATCTGGGCAGGAGGATTTCTTCCCATTTCATCTCCCTGAAGAGCAGTCTCTGGCTGCCTTCACCCCCTGTAGCCCAGAGGGCATTAGAAAAGCACCCCACGAGCGGGATACGGGCACGGCTGCCGATAGAGGAGCTCAGTTATCGCTACAACCCTGGCAATGGCTTTGGCAGAGGAAGGGGACAGCAATTCCAGGCTGCTATGCCTTGAGCTGAGGCACCTTCAGCAGCCACCAGTGAGACCTCCCGCCCTGGGAATCGGGCACCGGGGCTGCCCGGCAGCTCCCCAGCAGCCGCCTTCTCACATCTGATTACAGTCAGGCGCATGACTAAGTAGAGAGGAAATTAAAATCGCTCTTGACTGCACACTGACTCTCCACCACCCAGGCTCTGCTTTGCCTGAAGGGAAACCTCCCCCTCTTCCTTCTTCTTTATTTCAGTCTTGTTTTCGTTGCTGTTGAGCAACGGCAGGCAGGGCTATCCTCAGCGCTCAGGTGAGCTGTGCTGCCGGCCGGCATCGGGCCATTCCCCGTAGCCATCGCTCTTGCCAGCGAGCGCAGCACAGGATGAAACCCGAAGGATCTATGGGAGGAAAACGGGCAGAGGGAAACTCCTCAGGGCTGCAGGTTTGCTGGTAGCCTGGTTCATCCCTGCCAGCGTTGCGGTGTCCAAGGAGGTGCTGTGCATGCCGGTGGGCACAAGGAGCCCCACAGCCAAGCTCACCTCCCATCTCACTTTGCCTGCAAAAATACAAGCCCCTAAACAGCTCTGTGCAGGGAAATCCCACTCCCTTGCACAGGGAGCAACTCCTTTTGCTCTTTTCTCCTCCATGAGAGCAGCCCTGCTCCTGCTTCTCCATTGTCTGCTGCGGGAAAGCCCTAAGGTGGCCTCCAGCATCTCCACAAACTCTCCGCACCCTCTGCCTCCCCCGTTTGCCCAGGCAGGCGAGGAGAAATAAATCTCTATGCCCGTACCACAACGTTGTGCAGGCGAGGCAGAGAGATTAAGAGCGAGTTACATTGTCGTCAGTGCGGAGAGGGGGGAAAAAAAATTGATTTACAAGCAGTATTATGATAATCTCCCTTCTGCAGGAGGGAGGGTGGGCTCCACAATGCGCTACCAGAGCCATCAAAGAAAATTTAGAGAGAGAGAGTGCAATTAAGCGGCCAGAGCTCAAATGAATCAAGATATGAGAAAAGGAAGAGTCCCACTCCCTGCATTCCTGTGCTGGGGCTCCTCTGAGCTCTGCTTTTACCCAGAGCTGCTGGACTGATTTGAGTGAAGAAAAACAGACAAATAAAAGCAACGCAATAAGTTCCTAATAGCCAAATGTGGTTTTGAGCGCCTAACCCAATAACTGCAGGCACACAGCTTCTGCTGTGGAAAAGCAAACAGAGAAACCACCAGGGCTCCCAGTGAGCCCACTGAACCCAGTGCCCTCCCAGTGCACTGGAGACTGGGCACAGGCAGGAGAAGGAGCCTGCAGATCGCATCAGCCTTTCCCCGTCCACCTGAGGAACAGGGACAGGTTTAGGATTTATCATTTCTTTGCCGTTTCCTTGTTTATCCTGGAAGAAAGGGTGACTTCTGCCACCCCTGGTGGCATCACTTCACCTCATGTGATGTTGGGGACACCTTCCTGCTGCTGGGAGGGAGCCCTACAGTCCCTGCTCCATCATCACCCAGGCGATGTATACAGTAAATCCTCTTTATTCCTCCCCCAGCTGTCCTTCTCCATCCCAGTCCTCTCGGGCCAGGTGGACCTTTCAATTCCCACCTTTACCCAAACTTTCCTGTTTTCCCCTCCTCTTCCCTCCGCGTTTCTCTCTTACTCCCACGCCACCGTTTATTCTCTCCCAAGCACAACTTTCCCCCAGCCTCCAACGCTTTGATGAGTGCGTTTAAAAAAGAGAAGATGACGCTCCATTTGAAGGAAATGCTTTTCAAAGGCTGCCACAAAAATAGCTGATAGGCCTGACGTTTCCTAGTTTCCTTTCACTCCTTGTAAACAAGGAAAGGAGGCTGCCGTGTCCCACTTTAGCTGCCAGGGAGTTTCGCTTCCCGGCTCCGAGAAGCAGGGCAAAAAGAAAATGAAGTTAGCAGGGACGCTTCCTTGCACACACAGGGGTGCATGGACAAGAGGTGCCTCCATCCCCTCCTCTGCTCAGGAAATGTGTGCTTAGAGGTGTCCGGAACTGCTCCGCTCACCGAGCATCTCTGGCTCTTGCCTGCATCCCAGCCAGGTGCCAGGGAGGGCGAGAAGCCAGCATCCTCACTCATCTTTTGTCCGTAGCTCCCAAGAGGATGGAAACACCAGTGCTGCTCCTCCTGGGAAGTCCCTGGCTGGTCGTGTGCCTGCTCTGCAGCTCAAAGCCATCTCCTCTGGGATCCACTCCTGGATCCACACCACCTCCTCCGTGTCTGAGCTACCACAGGATCCACAGGAGAGGATGGACCCACCAGCTCAGCCTAGTCCATGCCACCCAGGATCCCTCCTGCCCTCCCCAGAGCAGAAGCGCTTCTTGTTCTGGTCTCCTCCCTCCGCGGGATGAAGCTCCAGAAGCACAATAACGTTAACCTTCCCTGAAACAGCCATAGTTCTCCATTTCCTCAGCAAAGCACTTAGACAAAGCAGATCCATTTCATGCAGGGGTGTCTGCAGGTCCCAGAAGGGGAGAAGTGAGCAAGGGAGTCTCCAGGAGACGACAAAGAGACCCCAAAAGATTTGTTCAAGTCCTCAAGGGACACATTTCAGCGATCCCTAGCAAGATGCTCACCAGCCAAGCTGGAAAACAGGCAGAGAAGCCACCTGCCCCAGCGCCAGCCTCCCAAAAACCTTCAGCCTGTCTAGATGATTAAGTAGCCTCATGACAGTTGGTGGTGGCACAACAGCTTCATATCTGCCTCATGAGCGACTCAGATGGCAGCGCCCGTCACTAACTCACCGGTGTCCTCACACTGCTGTAGAGGACAGACGTCACATCCTGAAGGTGAGAAGAGTGAAGATGAGCCTGCTGCAGCCCATGTCCCTCTGTGCTTGGCAGCCAGGAGCTGCTCATTGCAGGGGACGATGCCGCATCCGTAGGAACGTGGTGAAACATGACTGTTTGTCACTCGACGATACAAGAAGCCCTGACCACTCCACTAGTGATAAACAAGCACATTTGCAGTATCCTACCCAAGCCCCAAGGGCCTCAACAAGAGAAAAAGTCCTGTGTTTCCTAAGATGAGGGCAATGCTGCACAATCAGCCAGGAGAGGAGCCAGCAGGAGCACCGTTATCAAGAGTTCATCCCACCACCGGCATCTGCACAATCCCCACAGGCCCCAGAAGTGCAGGCTCGGGAGCCAGCTTGTGCCCCAGAGGAAAGCTGTGTCCGAGAAACAGCCAAGAGCTGCCTGCGAGGCTGGCAGGGAAAGGCCAAACCCATCCGTCGAAGGACCAGAGTGCTGCTCAAGGACAAAGCCGCTTGGCTGGGAGCAGGCGTGGAGATTTGCTCCTTGCCTGGATACTTCAAAGGGCTTAAATCACAGTAAATAAGCATGACTGTGCAAGAAGAAAGCAACTGGAATGAAAGACCCAACTGTGTTTTAGAGCTGCTGCCTGTCCTGGGAGCCTTCCTACACGCGAGGACGCAAGGAAGATGTGTTTTCATCTCCTACCGCAGCCTAAGCAGCAAACACTCCTGAAGCCGAGCCAGCCGGAGTCAGCGGTGCCAGCCACAGCAGAGCGCTACGGAGAAAAGAAATCAGTTTCCAGATGAGGTGCTTGTGCTGTGCCCACAGAACTCATAAAAAAGGATTAGCATTTTAACCACGTAATTAAACATGAAAAACTTAGCAGGCGTCTTCAAAGCCAGGCAACAAAACCCAGAGGTCACACCACAGCACTTGCTGTGCAGCTGGTTTAATTATGGGGGCTCCTCCCAGGCACCAAATCTCTCCTGGCTGCGGGATTAGCCTTATTGCAAACTGCCAGGGCTTCATCTCACCTCCTCGTGCTGTGGCCACGAGTGGATTTCGCCCCAATTTCTTAGAATCACAGAGTAGTTTGGGTTGGAAGAGACCTCAAAGATCATCCAGTTCCAACCCCTGCCATGGGCAGGGACACCCCCACGGCATCAGGTTGCTCCAAACTACATCCAGCCCTGCCTTGAACCCCTCCAGGGATGGGGCAACCTGGGCCAGGGCCTCCCCACCCTCACAGCAAAACATTTCTTCCTAAGATCTCATCTCCATCTCCTCTCTTTCAGCTCAAAACTGTTGCCCTCATCCTCTCCCTGCACTCCCTGATCAAGAGCCCCTCCAGGCACTGGCAGGTCCTCTAAGGTCTCACTGGAGCCTTAATTTCACCTGTTACAGAGCCCCTCAAGCCAGTGAGGATGGGACAGCAGGTTTCAAATGTGGCCAGCCTGCCCCAGAGACACCCATTGCCTCCCCCAAGGTGTTCTGGACCTCTAGAGTCACACCTCATTTTAACCACATCCTCACTCTTCCCAAGGGAAACGGTTAACAAGGAGAGCAGCTGCTCCTGGGAACACCCACAGCCCCCCCGGAGCGCACTGGTAGCAGCCAGCTGGCACACAACCCTACCTGGAGTGATTTACAGCGCTGCCTGCAGCCCTGAATGGGCTGGTCCAGTCAAGAACGGCACAAACCTGTGCTGATCGCTTCTGGGTACCGGCCAGGGACAAGTCTGCATTTATAGCATCCGCCTGCCTCCACTACAGAGCTCCAGAGGTGCTGAGAAATTGCTCCCCGCTTGGCTGTCCGTGCCCCTCCAACACAGGCAGGGCTCTGCGAGCCCTCAAAGTAACTTTTAACAAAAGCCTTTTCCAAAGGCGCTTACCACTAGGGCTGCACCCGCCTTCGCAAGCGGCAGCATCCGTGCCGCTTCTTCCCTTAGCGCTATCACTCAAAACTCACTAAACCCTGGGGGTGGGCAAGAACCACAATCGAGGAAAGAGCAAAAAAGCTTCCCCAAACTCATCCTTATAGAGGAGGGAGTCGATGCTCTGCCTGCGAATTAAGGGCAAATCGTTGGAGGAAAACAGGCTCTGGAAAGAAGAGATGTGGCATTAAAAGAGAAGGAGTCACCGGCGTGGCAAAGGGGGCAGGAGAGAGAGCGGCTCCGAGAGCCGGCGTCCCCAGGTGTGATGGTGACCAAGAGCGCAGCTCCAGAGCGGTCTCCCTGGCTCCTCAAGCTGCAGCCTTGTCCCAGAGCTACCTGCAGGCACCGGCTGCGCCCAGCTGGCTGCTTTACCTTCTTGCAATACTCAAACACACAGATGCTGGTAACGCGTCCACGTGCTGCTCTGTTCTAAGAAGGAGCTGTGCATTTTTAGCCTGTTAAGACAGTTTTGGCAGCAAAGAGTTGATGGGGTTTGTTTGGTGGTTGGCTTTATTTAAAGCCTGAATTTCTTTCTGCAGCAAACAAGGGGATAGGCCCTGGTTTAGTTCATTAAAGAAATCTTCAAAGGCCACCCTGCATCTCCAATAGCTTCCCAGCCACCGGCAGCAGCACAAAAACAGGCATGTTTAATTATTTAAGCATCTACGCCTGCACTCCCCCACTGATGTTGCCAACTCAACTTCTGCCAAGAAAAGACATTTCCCAGCAAGGAGGATCAGGTGGAAAAACGAATGCAGAGAGGCTGTGAACGCTACCAAAGGAGCAAGAGGCAGGCAGGGTGGCTGCCTGCGACATGCTGCATGGCTCCGTGGCGGGGACGGGCAGGATGCTGTGCTTTCAGCGGCACGTAGGGAGCATTGGAGGGGTGGCAGCAGTGGGAGCTGGCGAGAGCAGGGCATACCACAGGCAAGCTCATGCACGGGTTAGTATTCTAGCCGGTGATCCCATCACCCCACGCAGAGTACCTTGGAATAACCTACTTTGAAGTCTCAAATGCAGATAGGTCTTCTGCCCTGGGCTTGAGGCTAAACCAGCAAAATAAAATGAATAGAAAATAGAATCCTCTGTGATACGAGTAATGTCAGGTCATTTGTGTGCAATCTGTACAGCTTGCCCCAAGCACTGAAGCAATCAGTGGCTTCCAGGTGGGGCAGATTTGGTATTATTTAAGTATTGCTAAACTGTTATCCCATTCCCAGCATCTTGCATTTTCCTTTCCATCACAACTGCAAAGACAAAAACCCTTCTGACCTCCCGGTGACAGAAACAAAAGCAGTCTGTAATTTTACCCTGACGTGCTCCGCTAACAGATTATTATTTAAACCCCTTTGCTCTTCCAGCAAAGATGCAGGAGCCGGGCAGCTGAAGGGAGGGGACAGGAGAAGACTCCAGCTTCAAAGGAACCAAGACTGACTGCGCAGTCCCAATTACAGCCATGAGCCCTGACAGGCATCAAAATGATCACCCAGCCACCTTCCTTAAGGGAGACAAATGGGACCATCAGCTCTCCATGAAATCCTCTCTGTCAGAAGTCAAAATTCCACATTTTCTGTTTAAACTGAAGGCTCTGAGCACGGAGACAAAACCCAACAAAACCTACTGGGAGCAGAAACGACTTCAGATCCTACAATGACAAAAGGGCCTGTGAAGATTTTTCTATTCTCTGCTCCGGTGGGACAGGAATCTGAATAACTCAGGGCTAGCACGGAGAGACCGGGAAGCGAGACCCACTAGATTCACTTTCCTGCCCCAATTCAGGGATCAGAACTCCCAGTCATTAAAATCAGCATGATCTGATGTATTCAAATCCTTTCAGATAACTCCGCTGGGAGTAGTAAAGAGAGAAGGATTTGGTTTTGAAACCTGGAGTTGTTACCTCAAGCCTGCATCCCGTGCCATAAAGATTCCCAAATCCTTCCCAAGGATAGCTTCTAGTAGAAAGCCAGTGGGATGAAAGCCTTTGCAGGGTAAAAGCCCTTGCCGGCATTCCACCATACTAATTACGGATGTGCTCCCAGCACCTCGTTACACTGAGCCCAGCTGGGAAAACAGCAGAGCTACTAAGGGAAAGAATGGGATGGAAAAATGAAGGATCAGGCTTTGTTGTGAACTTCCAGGCACGCACCTCGTCCCGACCATCCTAACTGTTTGGCCAAGTTGCTCATCGTGGCCGCAGAGCCCACAGCACAGGCAGCAAATACCTCGCACTCACCCCGCTAGCGGTAGGTTTTGCTGTTAGTGTCTGAAGCTGCGCTACAGGTTACTCGAGAATCGATTAAAAGGAGAGGACGAGGCTTTTGGCTTTTTCTACTGAGAGGCAGTAAGCCAGGAGTATTTCTGCCGTTATTATTCACCGGACAAGCTCAATGCTGCTTCTCTGCCATGCCTGTAGGGAATGGCTGCAACGGGCAGGCAGGGCTTTTCTCGTTCCTGGGTCACTAGGGCAGCAGATCCTTCTCAAAGCATCAACAGACACCTTTTGTTAAGGTTCAGAAAGGCCTTCAGACCTCAAGACCTTTGCCTCCCTTCACACAGCATCGACGAGACAAGGCTCGGCTGTGGCAAATAGAAGCCAGGACCACCCGAAGCTGAAATTCTCTGCACCCTGGTTCAAAGCTAAGCAGCCGGGGAAGAAAGCCCAAAGCAATCAATTTTATTATAACAATATGTGCAAAAGTGAATAAAACGGAAGGGTTATTTTTTTTGTTGTTTGGAAAGGATTTCATCAGGCGAGATACAAACTGGAGCCCTCCGATACCTTTTTAATAGTGTTGTGCTTGCTGTTGCCTCGGCTGGCGTTCTCGTTGTGCAATATATCCAGAGCTGTCTCTCTCTCCTTTAGCTTCAGTGCCTCAATTTCTGTCTTCAGCTCATTCAGCTGCTCCTGCAGGTGCTTGCTTTTCTCCATGTACTCAACCCTAACATGCACAAAAGAGCCTTGGGTCAGATCCGGACCGGCCAGCGGCACGTGTTGACACAATACTGTAGTAGCCAATAGTGAAATTACACCAGAAAAACCTTTCCTTCGTTGCTCCCAGTGTACGGCATTGACAATACTAGGTCACAGCACACAGTAAACTACGCTTCAGATGAAAGAGGGGAAGATTGAGATGAGATCTTAGGGAGAAATGTTTTGCTGTGAGGGTGGGGAGGCCCTGGCCCAGGTTGCCCAGAGCAGTGGTGGCTGCCCCATCCCTGGAGGGGTTCAAGGCCAGGTTGGATGGGGCTTAGAGCCCCTGATCCAGCCGGAGGTGTCCCTGCCCATGGCAGGGGTGGGACTGGATGAGCTTTGAGATCCCTTCCAACCCAAATCATTCTATGATTTGTTCTTTAATCAAAACAGAACCCATTCAGCTGACCCAAGAACAAAACTCTAAGTTACGTACTACTATATTACACGCATTACATATTACTATCATGCATTGCTATAAAAAAATAAAGCCAAAACACGGCCGCTGGCTGATATTTCCTCATTTCCAAGTGAGGCTGCACCGTGACACAACTTACCATTACACAGTTTCAGCCTACAAGATAGCGGTTTAAGCAGTGCTGCTCTCCTCCATAGCACCCTCTCTCTCAAACCCAGCTCAGAAACTCAAAGGCACGAATCCTGCTAGCAAGAAAGGACCCTGATGTACTGACTTCTCATTTTAGAGGGATTTAGCTTGTAAAATGTGTGAGAGCAAGCGCTGCCCCCAAAATATCAGGTATTTTTTAGACACACAGCTTCCCTGGGAGAGAGAAAAGGCTCCCAAAAAAAGAAAGGAAGGAAAAATACCCAAACTCAGGGACTCAAACTTCCATGATGCACTGATGGAGAAAAGTCACACCATGCCAGCCTTGTCCTTGTGATGAAACTCTGGGAATAACAAGAACCATTCCAGAGAGCCAAATGCATAGTGAGGTTTATCCCAGCATCCACGGAAGGGGAGCAGTCCTGGAGAAGGCAGCGAAAGCGCACTACTGCTTTCAGCATTTGGCAGAGCCAAGCTCTTCCTGCTGAGCAGTGGGATGACCTAGTTAGGAATCTGGGTACAGAACCAGGAATTATCCTGTTATTTTCGGCTTCTGCCTTTTTCCTTTTGGTTTTAGGAGAAGCTTTTAACCTTTGTCACCAGCACAATGGGCTGTTATTTCATATATGGGAGAGGGCACTCAGTAGAGGCAAAATAAACCACCCTCTGGGATCCAGGGGCGTTTCATTCCAGCCCTAGGAAGTTTTGGCTAGAGCGCTATGGCAGAGCTCTCCTGGCTTTGATCTACTACCCAGTCAACGAACAAAGCACTATAGAGTGCATTACTATAGAGATTAAAATCTGATCCACTTTGATTTCTGCTAAGTTTGTAATTTCGAAGGCTACACTTGCACCCTCAGGAAAACACAAGATCAAAGCTCATAATCACATCTAAACTTGCTTGCGCACACTTTTTATATATATACACACGACACAGATTCCAAAGAAGCCGGGTTAACCATACGGAGTGGAACTGACCCGTGCAGGGCTTGAGATGCTTCAACTTGCCTTTCCACAGGCAGTAGAGAAGCATCAGTGACAGTAGGGCCCCACGCAGGGAAAGGGTCAACAGCAGCCACATCTTAAAATCATGGAATGGTTTGGGTTGGAGGGGACATTATAGCCTACCCAGTTCCAACTGGGTGGATCCGGTGGGACACATCCCATTGGATCAGGTTGCTCCAAGCCCAATCCAACCTTGAACCCCTCCAGGGATGGGGCAGCCACCAGGTCTCGGGGCAACCTGGGCCTCCTCACCCTCACAGCAAAACATTTCTTCCCAAGATCTCATCTCAATCTTCCCTCTTTCAGCTGAAAACCATTCCTGCTCATCCTATCCCTGCACTCCCTGATCAAAAGCCCCTCCCCAGCTTTTCTGGAGCCCCTTTCAGTAGTGGAAAGGGGGGGGCAAGAGATACTAATGACCTGGTAAATGGAACCCAAAAAATTTCTCCCCCTTCCACCTCCCAGTGGTGCTTGTCTGGAACATGAAAGTCTCGTTCAGCTCTGGGGCAATCCCTCCCACTGCAGCTGAGGTTCAACCCGGATGCTTCCCACGTACTTCTCTTTCTCGATTTCCATTGAAAGCCTCTTCATGTCCGTATCCTTGAAGTCAAAGGACAAGCTCTCGCTGATGAGGTTGAAGCTTGGCAGGTCGGTAGGCAGCGCCGTCGTACTCGAGTTTATGGACTGCTAAAGACAGAGAATACAAATTAATCACTTCTGGCAACACAAGCGTTTCTACAGCAAATGCTCTGTAGCAGAGAGGGAAAATCTGAGCAACATCTCTGCACACAGTACCAGGGGCTACTTTCTAATGCCGCAACAGGTCCTGATCCACTACTCCCACAGGCAGCAACACACTCCTCTTGGAGCTGGGTGTATTCTACCTCGCAGCAGTGCGGGGAAAGGGCACACATAACCCTGACACAACTCTACTCGCACACTTATTGCTCTGAACCAGCCTCAAACCTTCTGATGAGTGGATTACACGGCTCTTTTCCTGCTGGTGATCTCTCACCACAGACAATGGCAAGTGCCCCAAAGCGTCCCAAGTGCCAGATCAGCCTGAAGGTCCCCTTGTTCCATTCCCAGTTTGCTCTTCAATTCAGAGCTATTGCTACTCTGGGACCCTGTTCTTTGCGGTAGTAAAGAAGAGACAAAACACCACCTGCCTTCAAAATTTATCGACAAAACTTCTTAAAACCCAGGTTTTATCACTGCTGCGCGACTTAAAACAATGCCAGGCAGAAAGAAGCTGCCTCCTGGGAGACATCTGGCAGCTATTTAACATTAAGGCAAGTTTAGAGAGCACAAGCTACAAATACAAGCAAAGACCTGTGTGACAGCAGGGTCTTGCACTCTGCTGCTCCCCAAAGCGTGAGCAGAGAACAACATAATTTGGAGGGTTAATTTGGGATGCAATTTCAGTAAGGTCCATGGAGATGCACATTACAGTTCCAGGTATTTAGGAACCACTGCTAGATTCAGTCAGAAATGCAGAGATAACAGGGCGTCACTGATATCGTACCTGAGCAAGGATTCAGGACTTTCTCCCTCCTGCAAAACGCTGTGATGTCCCCTGCTGACATATTTCCAGCCCCTCCCTAAAAAAATGACCCTTCTCTCTCAAATGTTCTGCTGCTCCTCTAACAAATGGGCTCGTTACCAGCAGAGGAAAAGCACCCTGACTCCAACCATCGCTTTGCTCTTGCAGTACATTAGATGAGGTCGCAAGAAGTGGCACACATCAAGGCTGGCACAGCGATTTCGGACGGCAGAGAGTGCTTATGGATCTGAGCTGGAAGCGCTGCCAGGGTGCTGAGCCCTCATTCTGGATAAGAGAAATCCAGCTCGGCATCTAAAGGTCACCCTTCTCTCTGCTAGATGCTTGTAATGAAAGCAAGGAGCCCAAACCATCCTGAATGGGGGAATGGCAAGAGATGATGCTGCAGACAGGTGCTCTGTCACATCAAGAGCTGGTGGGGTGGTTCATAGAATCATAGAATGGTTTGGGTTGGAAGTGACCTCAAAGCACATTCAGTTCCAACCCCTGCCATGGGCAGGGACACCTCCCACTGGATGCAGTTGCTCCAAGCCCCATCCAACCTGGCCTGGAACCCCTCCAGGGATGGGGCAGCCACCACTGCTCTGGGCAACCTGGGCCAGGGCCTCCCCACCCTCATAGGAAAACATTTCTTCCTAAGATCTCATCTCCATCTCCCCTCTTTCAGCTCAAAACCATTCCCTCTTGTCCTATCCCTGCACTCCCTGATCCAGAGCCCCTCCACAGCTTTCCTGGAGCCCCTTTCAGCACTGGAAGCTGCTCTAAGGTCTCCCCACAGCCTTCTCTTCTCCAGGCTGAGCATCCCCATCTCTCTCAGCCTGTCCTCGTACGGGAGGTGCTCCAGCCCTCAGATCATCTGCGCAGCCTTCTCTAGACTCAAGGCTACCTGCCTCAAACACAAGATCCTGTGCTTCGTCCGGCTCCTGCTTTCCTTTCCTCATCTGTCCTATATGGGTTCTCCAGGAATTGTTTGCAGCCAGCTCCGATTCAACAAGCACCGCTAGCGCCAGGGTGGTGACAGATTTACTCTGCACAATAACCTGCCTCTTCCCTCACCACCAGCCTGGAATTCACAAACAGCCGGGACTTGTCCCCGGCTCACGCTTCGGCTGGACAAACCTGAGAGAGAGGACATTTCATCTACCCTGCAGAGGCAAAGCAAACACCGAGTACAGGCACAAAGCAGGCAGCACCCAAACGGGCACTGCTTGGCTTGGCTGGAGCGTTACAGGTACATTAGCCTCCCACGATAAGAAAACCCTATTTCTTACTCCCTTTTGCGATCGCTGTTAGCGCAGAACACAGCTGCATTAATTCCGGAGCAGGCGCTGAACGGGAGAGCCGAATCCCTCAATTCCAGTCTTGAAAGAAAGGGGACAGGTCTGCCAAAGCACTTAACTGATTCAAATACTTGCATCGCATTGACATTCCGGTCCCTTCCCCGCACGGCACACAGGTGTTCACAGCGCCCTTCCCACATGAGGTTCTATCATCTCTGCCAAACAGGGGAGCCAGGATCATCACCACCAGCCTGCTGGCCTTCAAACAACCTTTAGCAGCTTGGGTTTTTTTTTTCTCAGAACCAGCTTTCTTGTTTTTCCAAAAAAAAAAAAAAAACCACAAAAAAAATCCCAAACAAGCAACAGCAGTAACAGTCGAGCAGGAATTTCAGATGCTGTAATCATTAAGTCCAAGATGTTGATTTGTCAGGATTACTACAGGTATTTTCTTGCCCTTCCTCAGCACCGCAATGAAAAACGGGTGGAAAAGGCAGAGAGCAGCAGCAGTGAGTAAGGAAAGGTTGGATGGTTGGATTAAGTAGTAAGAGTAAGGTCAGGTTAGATGGAGCGCTGAGCAATCTGATTGAGTTGAAGATGCCCCTGCTCTCTGCAAGGAGGTTGGTCTGGATGGTCATGGTCCCTTCCAACCCAAATGATTCTTATGATTCTAAGGAAAAAGCAAATAAAGAGCACATTGAGGGCTTCCAAAGGCATGGGCTTAGTATCCATAGCAAAGCATTTCCCTGCCACTTGCAATTATCCTGGGCAAATCTTGCACAAGGTGCTGAGATTTTTAATCCAGGGGACGTGGGATGTCACTGGGACACAGGATGATAAAGGGGATGAAGATCTTTTCCCTTATGTGTTTCCTTCCTTACCCGGAACAAACTGCAGAACCCCGTTACTGCATTAAAGCAATCTCCTGCAGTTAATAGCAGCAAACACTGGGCTGACAGCAGTCATCCCTCTGGAGCACGGAGCTAGAGAGACAGACGATACGGAGGAAGCACAGAGTGAGTCGTGTCAGGAGGGTTGCCCCGCAGGGAGAGCTTCTCCTGTTGCTGCCACTGCCTTTACTTCGCTACTCAAGAATTCGGGCAAGCCCAAGGCAGCCACTTGCTACTCTAAGAGGATCAGAGGAGAAATGAGTGCCTTCAGTCTTGCCAGGAGTGGTACCTGAAGGACAATGAAGGAGGCAAGGAGCCCTCGCCAAGTCAGTAAAGAATGAATTGTTCTCCCAGCCCTGACGGCCTGAGACTCAGATTCACATCTTCTTTCTCATGCATCACCTACCAGGCCCATCACAAAAGCAGTTTAGGCTTCAAGGACTAAAAAGACACCAGAAGAAGCTTTAAAGAACCAGGATTGGGGACTGGAAAGTTACAAGAAAAAAATAACTTAACTGTTTCTTGCCTTTTCTGCAACCACCCCCTCCATCCTTCCTTTCCTGTTCTTGTTCCCCCAAAGGGAAGTCCTGTCTGGCTCTCCGCTGTCAAGGGATGAGACAGCACAAGCGTTAAGACCACAGAAAAGAACATGTTCAGCATTACACCCTCATTAAGGGAACAAGGAGCTAGAATCCTGCACAGTTTGGCAGTGCTGCCATTCACCTGAGGGACAGGAGCCTCCCAGCAGCAGCTTCCAAAGCTGCTTTATCCCTCAGCCCCCCCTGGGCTCATCCCCTGCCTTGCGCTGTGCCTGCCTCCGGATCAGGGCGGGCAGCCCTGCCCCAAACCCACTCTTGGAAGAACAAGGACAGGATCCCAGCATATCCCACTTGTCTACCCCAAGGACATGGGCAGTGTGACAAGGGAAGGGAGAAGCGAGACCAGGATAACAGGACGCAAGAGGATGGAGGGGCTGGCAAGGCATTGTCACCTGAATATGGGCACAACGGTGACGCTGGCATCCTCCTGACCTTGGAAAACAACAGCCAGTGAGTTTGCGTAACACGGCACGATGAGAGGTGCAGGAGGAGCAGCGGCTGCCCGACGGGACCTGCCACCTAACTGGGGAGGAAAACAGCACGTCCCCATCCCTCCTGGCACCGGCAGCCGTGTTGGGAAGGCTAAGGCACTTTTGGGAAGGGATAGGAGGCAGTGCCGTGTGTCTGGAGGCAGTTCCATGCGGATTGCCTCCAGGCAGATGCAGCTGGAGGGGTGGAGCCGAGCTCCATGCAATCCCACAACATTCCAGTTAACGAGGCTTTAATTCTGCAGGCAGGAACACAGCCACGCACGCGCTGCCCCCCAGCACAGGCAGAGATGGGTGTTCAGTTTGGGGCTTCTCGGTACAAGGAGAATGTTGAGAGGCTGGAATGCGTCCAGAGAAAGGGAATGGAGCCGCGGAAAGGGCTGGAGCCCAGGGGTCCTGGGAGCAGCTGAGAGCCCTGGGGCTGTTTAGCCTGGAGAAGAGGAGGCTGAGGGGAGACCTCATTGCTCTCTGCAGCTCCTGCAAAGGAGGCTGTGGTGAGGTGGGTGCGGGGCTCCGCTCCCAAAGAACAAGTGATGGGATGAGAGGAAATGGCCTCAAGTTGCACCAGGGCAGACTCAGACTGGATATCTGAAGTATGTCTTTCCTGACAGCCTGGTGACGCTCTGGCAGAGGCTGCCCGGGGGGCAGTGGTGGAATCTCCATCCCTGGAGGGGTTCAAAAAGCGTTTGACCATGGCCTACGGTTTACTGGGCACAGCGGAGCTGAGCTGTTGCTTGGACTGAATGAACTTAGAGGGCTTTTCCAAGTGCAGTGATTGCACGATTCTATGATTTACACAGAAGGGCTCACTGACTGTGGTTCTGTTGTTCTGAACTAAGGATGGACACAGCAACATGCAGGAATCAGAATGGAAGAGCTGCCCAAACATCAACAGTGATGCAGCCAAGCAGCAGGGCTTCACTGAGGACACTCCACCCTGTGCACAAGTTAAATACAGAACTGGAGAACTGGTAGATCCCAGAAACCCAGTGGCTTGTGGAATAAGGAGCACTCCAATTCTGAGCTTTAGAAGAACCAAGGTAGGTAGCACTTTGCTGAGGGTCCCACAGCCACAGGCACCTGACAATTTTCCCTCACTGCCATTTTTAAAAGCTCCCTGCAAAAATGTTCAGGAGCTTCAGAGAATCAGGATGAAAAGTTATTTCATCTCAAGCCCTCTTCAATCTGCTCCTCAAGTTTCCAGACGAGGGGAAAGGCACCTGCAGGTACAAATGAAAACTGCAGTGCTAGCTGGGTTGATGACTCCCATGTCTGCCTGTTGACTTTATTCCTGAGGCTGACAGGCTCTTGCCCCTCCAGCCCTCACTCAGGTGCTGTGGGGAGGGGAGCGCTGGATGGGTTCTGCAGCCCCTGCAGCACAAACACAGAAGGTGAGGGCAGGAACTGCCAGCACAACGGTCATTCAGTCTGGCGTTTCAGTCCCTGGCAGCAACCGGGAGCAGACACTTCAACGGAAGGTGTGAAATCCCCTTAATAGGCAATTATAGAATAATCTCCCTTCAAGGAAGTTTTTTTTCCAGCACAGTATCTGGTTTATGCCTGAAGAATGAATTTACAGGTCTGAACAACGTTTATCCCTCCTAGCAAGAATAAGGACATCCTCCGTTTCCTAAGCACTTAACTCTCTTTTAAAAGCTGGCACCGAGCTGGCACCCTCCGCACGTGCGGGCAAAGCGTGGCTCTCACATGGTTCTTAAATTGGATTAAAATTTGCTGCCCTGAATTTCACCAGCAGCTCTTGGAGCACGAGGCAGGGTAGGTGCAGGGCCGGAGGAGCAAAGCGATCTGCTGGATGAAAAGGGCACTGCTAAGGGTCTCCGAGCAGCTGTAAGCAATGCAAAGGGGCAGCTCTCAGCCTTCCACCGATGGGACAGAGACAAGAGACTCGTCCAGGCTAAAGAGCACGGCACGTGTAGGGGCTGGGAGCTGGGGACTAGAACACGGGTCGCTCTTACTGTGTAGGATGACTTGCTGGTGATCTCCAAGAGCTTCTGCTTCGCTCTCCGCTCAGACTCGCGAGCCTCCTGAAGGTCTTGCTTTAGCTGGTCAGCTTCCTTCGCCCTACAAAGGAAAATGGCAAATATCAGACTGAAGTCGAGAGAAATGAGAAGATGGAGAAGCAGGATTACAGTGCAGGTGTGGAATAGCTTGAGGTTTGTCCCACAACAAGACCTAAACTAAGAAACCATCTGAGCAAGGGAAATGCTGGAACCTCTGACAGGCGGGATGTTTTCATTAGCACAAAAATCCAAGCGATAGAAGGGCAGCTCTGACACGGGCTCTACAGGAGCAAGGCTCAGGGCTGCAAAAGCGTGATGAGACACCAGGATGGGGAGAACTTCAAAAGCTAAGCTCAAACTTACAGCAGGAGAGGCAGCCTCCAGTAACAATTATTTACCACACTGAAAGAGGAAAAAGCACCCAAGCTGGCACAGCTTTGCCTACCTCACAGGGAAGAGCAATTCCAGAACCAGTATTTACCCTTGAAGCTCAAGGACCCCCCAACAAGGAGGAAGCCAAAGGAGGGAAGGACACTTTCTCTGCTGGATTGAAATCACAGAACGGTTTGGGTTGGAAGGGATCTCAAAGTTCATCCAGTTCCCCTTGCCATGGGCAGGGACACCTCCCACTGGATTAGGTGGCTCAGAGCCCCATCCAACCTGGCCTTGAACACCTCCAGGGATGGGGCAGCCACAACCTCTCTGGGCAAATCTAAGCAGAGTCTTCATAAGAGAGAGAATAAGGCAAGAAGAGATGGATGAGGGCAGCACTCATCCAAGCAGAAGTGCTGACACCAAGCAAGCTCTCACATGGAAAGGAGTAATCAGCCGGAAGGAAACAAGAATGATCTTTTACTTGCTCACTAGCAAATGCACCATGGGACCTGGGCTCTGCTATCAAGAGGGTGGAAACATCAGTTTTAACAAAAAGCAAGGACTCCAGGAGCTAGGGAGACCTCAAAGCTAACCTGGAGCTGAGATCTGGTAAGGAGAACTAAACAACTGAGCGGAATGTAGTTCTGCCATCCAGAAGAAAAAAAAACAAGCATTATTAACGTTGTCAGGTATTTTGAGGAATGCAGCGGGTGTTTGCAGCAATCACCCAAAGGTGGAGTTGGCTTCTGCTGCTGCTGTTAGAGCGCCAAGGACCACAGCACCTTCTCCCCTCCTCGCTGACAGCCCCTTTCCCTGACGCTTTCACCACAGTATCTCTCCCACAGAAGGCTTCAGAGAAGGGTCTCCAGCACCAATCCAGGGAAAGATCAGGGCCACCACTGCTCTACCAGCATCGCTTCCCACTCAGGAGCAGCCCAGCTGTGACAAACAATGAGATGGAAGAGAGACACCAGCTGAGCCTCAGGCCATTTGCTGCAGGACACGCATGAGAGGCCAAGGGCTGACTGCGAACCGTTAGATAGACTAACTCACGGCATGAGCCACTCTTTCAGCTAAGTCAGAAGGGGGTTGGAAAGCAAAGCAGAGGCAGCTGCAAGGTTGTACCCTCTGACCTCCTCTCCGACTCCTCCGCCATTTTCAGTGCCAACATCTCTGCCTCTAGCACCTTCTGTTCCATCAGCCGCTTCTCCTCCTCCGTCCGGATGGCCGTGGCTTTAATTCGCTGCATCTCCTGTTCAGCTTCAGCTGCTTTCTGAGCCAGGAGCTTGGCCTCCTCCTCAGTGATCTGAGCCTTCTCAGCCAGCAAGTCTGCTGTCTCTTCAGACCTCATCTGAGAAATCAGGCACATGAAGCCATTAAAGGGACTGAATGTCTCCCCAAATGTGTGTACAACCCCCGGAGCAGAGCCTGAAGCTGCCTCGCTCCACACGGCTGCCCATAGAGTCCCTCCCTTCCATAAAAGCCTGCAGCCTTCTGCAGCCAAGACCTGGATGTGCCCAGGCTCTGACCCAAAACACCCTCCTTTGTGCTTCTGTCACAGCTAACAGGATGAAATCAGCTCCATCCAGCCTCCTGATCACCATCCACCAGCAGCAGTTTGAGAACAGCCATAGGATGGTCACAGTCTGCTTCCAAGAACGCTTCAACAGTGGGAAGAGGGAGGAGCAGCTGCAATGCCTCGGGAAAGAGCCTCCCAGAGACTCACCAGAGCTTCGTTGGCCATCGTTGCCTCTTCCTTTAATTGCATCAACCTTCTCTCCAGCTCATCCCTCGTTCTCTCAGCCTCTTCCCTCATTTGCTTCTCTCGGGCCAGGCGCTGCCGTTCCATCTAGGAAAAAGGTATTAGGGAAAGCAAGGAGAAATAACACACATTAGAAAGACTTCCCAGAGTAAGAAAAAAGGTGACTACCTTGGGGTCAGAGCCCAGGACTGCACTGCTGCCTCCTCTTTGCCTATCGACATGGGGAACTTCACTAAACAGGGGTGATCCCACACACCCTACTCCCTGGAAGGGTGCCGTTCCCAAGGCAGTCCCTGTCCTCTGATCAAGCCCTTACCGGCAGCACTGCCCCACAAGACATCCCTAGACACCACCTCCCTACGCTGACTCACAGGGTAGACCCAGGGTCTCCAGCTATGCCTAGAGTTGAAACGATGCCAACACTGGGCTTAAGGGCAGTCTGAGGGCATCTTCAAAACATCAGATGTAGACACACTGCAAGGCGGGAGTTTGAAGGACATGGACAGCAGCTGCTTTTGATCAGACACCTAACCCAGCACGCTGGAAATTTCACTTCTATTAATTTAAAGGAGAGGTTGCAAGGAGCGCGACCACCCCATCAATTCCTAAACACAGCAAACAGCAACGCTTCTCCAGAAGGAGAAGATCCAACCTACGCTGAGACAGCCCACCAGAATCCTGCCACCAGCTTCCCAGAAGCTGCAGAGAGTGTTGTGCAGACAGAGCGTGCCCGACAACTGCCTCTCCACTAGCCAAGCGCCCAAAGGCAGCCGTCGGGCTAATTAACACACCAAGTTTAAGCACTTCAGTACAACAGAGATGGGTGCATTATAAATATCCACGCTACAGCAAGGACTCGCAGCGCTGCACAGGCCACCTGCTGGGTTTAATAAGGGAAGTAAGTGCGACAAGACACATTTCTCTGCTTCTTGGACACCAACTGCGTTCTGAAAGTGGGACGCCCACCGCTCTAACGGCTCTGCTTCCCTCTATTAAAGGTTCCCCTCATTAATTATCATTATGATCTGCGTCCCACTCGGGACTTCTATTAACAAGAATTCCCAATATAAAAGGACTATCTAGAATAAGTTAAAAAAGGTGAATCCTGGCGAGGGAGGAGACAGCAGGCGAGACAGCACAGTGGTTGGCTCGAGAGAGGGCAGCCAACCCAAGCAGAAGCCTGACCTTTCCCGTAGAGCAGAACTGCTCCTGCTCTGAGAGCTCCAGCGAAGCGCTAAGCTCCTCCTCACTCAGTGCCCCGTGGGTCACCTCTCTCACCTCTCCCAGCAGCACAACTGAGCACAAAATCTCAGCTCTTGCTGGTGTGGTTCAAACACACCAAACACTCACAAGACTGCAGAACCTGTCCCTGCAGCCACCAGTGCTGCTCCTTCCAAGGAGGACCTCTTGCTCCACTAATGCCCACTCCATACTGTCCATAGGAATCCCCGTGAGAAGCAAAAAAGCCTTTTCCCAGAGGAGCTGGCCTGGTTACCCTCATTGTGACTCATGTCCTGTCCTCTCCTGCCACCCCAGAAGCTACGGAAAGAGAACTGCTTCAGGAAGCGCTTGCAAGACAAGCCACATCTCATCTCCAGGCCAAGTGAGCACCTCAACCCCAACTCCAGAATCACGCAGGCACCTCTATGGACATGCTCAAACCCACTAACTCAGTCCCTTGAGCACAAGGCTCTCGTGGGTGCAAGCGACTGCGTTGGTTCCTTCTGCTGCTATCTAGTGGCTTTATCATGAAAGAGACATTTATATTCCAAGCACCGGTACTCAGATTAGCTGCGCGAGTTTCAGTGAGTAGAAAAGGTCTACGAGCAGAAAACAATGATTCATACAATCCAATTTGCTGATATATGCTCATCGGCTACACACTGCTGCCTCCAAAGAGCTGTTTTTGCCGCCTGGGCTGACCTGCGGCAGCTAAAAGAGGCCAGCACCAAATTAGCATGCAGGCTGCGCATCCCGGAATGTTGGCGTGCATTCCATCACCATGTAATTAGAAAATGAGGCAAAGAACTACGGCAAAGCACAGCTCTCCCTCACAGCCCCGGCTTTAATTACAAGAAAGTACCCCAATACAGTAAGCCTTTACGGCACCCAGGTATACACCGAGGCAGGGAAGATGCGCACATGCTCGTAGGACACCCGGATTAGCTCTTCCCTTCCAGCCCTGCTCTTGAGTGTGGGGGCTGGACTCAGGCTGCCACCAACCTGCGCAGCCAAGCTCCGAATGATGGACAAGGTAGGAACAAGCTACTAAAAAGAGATGCTCGACTGGACCCTCCCTCAAAGCTGCTCTGTGAGCCAGATGTCATTCCGGAGACTGTTCCTTCCCAAGTTCATTTGCATTTCTCATTTTGGCTCGCAGCCTACTTATATGAGATGTCTCTCACCTGCTTCCTGGCTTTCTCCTCCCTGGCCTGTGCCTTCATCTGCTGGACCTCCAACGAGTCTGCCTTCCTCCTCCTCATGAAGAGGTCGTGGTTTCCAATACAGAGCTGAAGGATCTATTCCAGTCAAGGGTGAAGAGCGGAGAGAAACAGCTGTACACACGATGACGATGAGGTAGTTTGTATTCTTGACACATAAAACCACTAGAGCTGCTTTGGTTTGGTGCCTGTAAGCACTTCCACCCACCGATGTCCAAGCCTGCGAGCTCTCGTACCCATATGTAGCGCAGGGAGCCAAAGCACAGCTCAAGTCCCATTCCAACCACCAGCTCCCACAGAGACCACATTTCTGCTTGCTGTGCAGCCAGCACAACGTGGTTCTGGCGAGTTTCATACCAGTCCCAAAAATGCATTAGGTCAAATAACAGAACAAAGACTTCTACAGCTCTGGGCAGCCCCTTGGTCCTCACTGTCCCCTTTCTTCAGGTTCAAGATGAACTTGGACCTTCTCCCAACGGCATGTTTAAAGCACCGAGATTAAAAACAGAAGGAAAACCACTTTTCACCCTGGACAAGACTGCATACAAACAGAAGGCTTATCAAAAGCTTCCCTGGACACCTTGAGGTACCTTTGCTGAAGGGTTTTGAGCACCAATGTGGTTTCCTCTGGAACTCAAGGAGGAAGACCAGGAAGAAGGCAATACCAGAGGAGGGTTTAGCAAAGGGTTGCGTGCACAGAAGAGTGAAAGCTCTTTTCAGCAATAAAAGCAGGTTTCTAAACTCAGATTCTTTTCTAAAGGACTGATACACAGGCCCATCTCCCACTTCACAAGCCACAAATGACTTCTCTGGAGTCAGGGGAGCTACACCACTGTGAATCCAAGTGCCATGAACGAGGTCATTGTTAGGAAGCCCCACTTCCTCAGCTAGAAGCTCTGACCAAGCAGCAACTGCTCTACCAAACCACAGCTACGGTCCAGCCAGGCCAGTACAGCCCCCCTTGACTGTTCTAAGGAAAAGCCCCAAAATAACATCATCTCTTGCTGCTAGCAGAAGCTGCTGCTGCAGGCTATGAAAATTACTCTGTCTGTAGACTTACCAGCTTATTCACACGCAGCTTTGATGAATTGAATTTAAAAACATCAATCTTTTTGTCCAATGGCTTAATCGTAAACTGAAAAGAAAAAAATAAAGACGGAGAGAGTTATCAGAGTGCGGTGCATTTAATAAAAACGCAGCTATAAAAGTCTTACTGAAAGCTTTGGCTCGGAGGAGGTCAGCAGTGGCAGACAAACAAGGCTGAGAGCTGTCCCCGTGGCTTTTTGCCAAGCAAGAGAACTCATAGCAAAAGCAACCAAAGAGACAACTGTTCATCTGGTCAGAAAACCACAAGTGCCACCGAAGCAATGAGAGTGCTGTCCTCCCACAGACTGCAATGCCCGACAGCTGCAGAGCACCCTGCAGAGGGCAGAGACAGCTCAGCACCTCCAGAGGCAAAACGATGCTCTCCTGGCAGATGCAGAGAGTGAGAAAGGCACAGCAAAAAACCCAAGACATCGTCCTGTAGGGATGAAGAACCAGCTCGGCTACCCAGCGGATGGGCAGGAGGGTTACATCAGGAACACAGACACAGGAGCTGCTTTCCTTCCCGCTGACACCTCCACTTGCACGGGCTCCCCAAGGGATCTTTTACACATCTTGTTCTCCAGAAGTCAGCCACGTCACAAGACTGCTCTGTGATTCCAAGTATTATTCCCTTGCTCTCACTTTTATTTACATCAACTGATCAGCTCTAACCACAGCCTGGCTTTACCCTTTCCAAAGAGCTGTCCCAAAGCAGGTCTCTCAAGAGGATACATCACCAGACGCGAAGGCTTCGGGAATACAGCCCTTGGATAGACAGAAGCCTCCAAACTAACCAGAGGGTACTCAAAGAGATGGAGTGTTCTGCCACATCGCATTTTTTAGAAGGCCTGTGTATACTCCATCACTCCCCCACAGGCTACAAAAATAACCCGCTGAAGAGACAGAGCCGGAGCAGGCAGAACGTGTCCATTAAAACAGGTCTATTTGTCAATACATTGTACTGCCTGAAAAGGGCTCGGCCGAACTCGCCCTGGCAGTGTTTTGTTTTGTCAGTTTAAGAGCCAATCTTTTAAGACTCTCACAGAGGCAGACGTGAGTGTCCCTGGACTCTGGCTCCGGCAGAACCCTCACCGCTTATTGAAAGCAGCAAAAATACGTCAAGAGAGGAATTTCAGCTCCACAGTCAATCTTTGTTACGGCAGATTAAACCCCTCTGCTGGGTCGCCGTAGCTGTCATACGCAGCTATTTAGTCAGGTCAGGTCTACTTGTGGTCATCTTATTACACAGACGATTGACCTGATGGAAGGTGGCAGTTCTTTTCCCCAAGAGAAATCTCCCTTACAGCCTTGTGCCAAGGCCCGGTTACGGAGGCTTCAATCCCCAGCTTTTGGAGGCAAGGCCTGATCTGACAGCTCCCACCGCACTCATCTGCCAGCGGCAGGAAAGCCTTCAGAAGTCACCAAGCGTTGGGCTGCTTTGTAGAGTTGTGAAGCTCTTTTATTTGTAAGGAGTAAAACAAGGGAAGAGAATCCCAGCACAGCCCTATAAAACTTCACAAGACATGCAATAAACACAGCTGATGAGAAACCTTTAGCTTTTACCCTGATCAATATCATGTTTAAACTGGAAAACAATTTTTAATTAAGAAGTTTGTTTCCTTCCTTACCACGACAGTGGCTGGTTTGCTCCGAGCAGCTTTCCCAGACTGAAAATGGAACAGATCAGCTTCGCTTCCGCAGTCACTGCTATTCTCAACTCGGTTTGGTGGCCAGGGGTTGAGAAGATTTCAAATTTATGCTCTGGGTTTAATATCTATCCAATATCTGGCTTAAATTACTCAACTTCCTAAAAGGATTCCAGCTGTTATGCCAAGCCCGGCAGCCTGGAAACTCAAGATGATGTAATGATATGGCAAGAGGCAAGAGCTCTTCTCACCAGGAATACATCTTGCTGTATTTCATAACACAGTACGCACACAGAGTAATATACACAGCAATATATACAGCAAGGCAGAGATCTCAACTTCTGAACTTTGATATTTGGGCTAAGCATATCAACTGCAATTTTGTAGCTTTGAATAAATCACATAGAGGGTTTGAACATCCTCTAAAGCCAAACAGTACAGTTCCCAGCTGACCTCTTGCACACCCACTCCTGGAAGGCTTCAGAAAGGTTTGGAATTAAGGTTTCAATCGGAGAAGCTGAGCTGCCTTTAGCAAAGCTGGTGATCACAAGCGCAGTATATAGAGAAACTAAGAGAAATCATTTTAAATCACAATTGCATCCTTACTGCTCTCAGGGAAGAGGGGAGACATATACATACCTCTTTATCGCTGTAAGAGATATTCCGGATCTCATTCCATGGAAAGGAGATTTTAGGGGTCAACCTGTTGTCCGGGTCATAAATGTGAAGCCCCAAGGCATCGACTCCGAGGAGCAGCTCGGTGCCCTTTTTATTCTATGGGAGGAAAGGTAAGAGCAGGAACCCTTTTTATTCCACTCAGAGGGTCTGACAGGAGCTCCAGCAGCCAGCCCTGAGCACTGACCCACCAGCACTGAGTATTAAAAGCGCTTCTGCCACCCCACACTGCAGCAGGGACTCTGACCAAGGCCCCAGGGCCACCTCCCAGGGCTGCTGGCTCTCCAAAGCTCCGCTCGTCCAACCTCACAGCCACACAAAAGACGAAGATTAACGTAAGAGCTATGCGGGCAAGTAAATACGACCCACAGCCTACACTCACCCTAATCGCAAAGTAGTTCACTCCATACATCTCCAAGTCCTGAGCTATCTTCAAATACTCCATTTCCGCTTCATCTCTGTCAGACAAGAAGAGGCCAGCGTTATGATGCTGGGTAGGATCAGAGAGTGGGGGCTGGCTGCTCGTTCTGATCCTAAGCACACAGACGGCTTTAAAGCCTGGACTGTCTCTTATCACACAGGTCAAGCCTGTCTTTGCTAGAAGGATCAATACAGTCCAACAGCAAATCCCACTCTGCAGCTTGCCAACATCCAAACGGCTGCTGACGCCTGCGTAGCAAGATGCAGCACTTCCAGCCTTGCTTGCCATTCTCCCAATCTCCTAAGCATACAGAGGAAATCCCTGGCTGGAGGGCCCTGTTCCAGACCCATCTGACTCCAGGCTTATCCCCCAGAAGGAATATTTACCTGCCCTGGGACAGCAATACAGCCATCAGTATGAATCCCCATGTCTACACAAAAGCTCTTTAACAGGGAACGCAAGGATAGGATGAAGGAGAATGTTTTTCAGCTGAAAGAGGGGAGATTGAGATGAGATCTTAGGGAGAAATGTTTTGCTGTGAGGGTGGGGAGGCCCTGGCCCAGGTTGCCCAGAGCAGTGGTGGCTGCCCCATCCCTGGAGGGGTTCCAGGCCAGGTTGGATGGGGCTTGGAGCCCCTGATCCCATGGGAGGTGTCTCTGCCCATGGCAGGGGCAGAACTGGATGGGCTTTAAGATCTCTTTCAACCCAAACTATTTCCAGATTCTAGGATTCTTTGCCTGGCCCAAAGTCAGGCTGGCTCACTCGGCAGGCAGAGCCGCCTGCCCGCTGCCCCTCTGCAGGTAGACCCTCACTAAGCATCAGTCCTAAATTCTCCAGGAACCAGCGACCAGGGGACAGCAGGGCACATGCAGAGCAAAATAAGCCCTTTGCCCTCCACGAGTCTGCTAGAGAGGTGCGCTGCATCAACCCTGCTCTCAGCAGAGCTCCTCCATCCCCAGAACCCCAGGGACTCTAAAGGTGAGGAGACTGACCCTGACCCACCACCCAGCACACACTCACCGCGCTCTGCCTCGGTGCTCTGCATACCAGGCTGTTATCCTTTCCTCCCACATCTCCGGAGTCATCTGATACAAGTTTATTACCTGAGATAGAGAGGGAGACAGAAATCAGGTCACGCTGCTGCTCTTGTCACAGTCTCCTTAGCTAGAAGCCCCCCAGCCCCAAGCAAACCCTCCCCAGCATCACGTCCCACCTCAAGATGAGCAGCTCTCAGCAGGGCACGCTCAGCCCACACAATGCGATCACCCAGCGCTCGCTCAACTCTCCCAAACACACAGCCCAGAGAAGCTATGAGGGATGCAGACACCACGAAAACACGAAAGAAACGAAACATTTGCTTCTATTTCCATTAAAATTACATCAGAAAGAGATTGAACTCTCCTCCCTCGATACATCTTGTTGGATTGTTTGTCTTGGTAAAGAAGCCTGAGGAAAGCAAAGCAGGGTGGACCCTCCAGGCAGTCCCACAGAGAACCTCGCTGCAAAGGACTATTCCAGAAACCACTACCAGGCTTTGAAACCTACCCCTCTGCTCGGCCGAGCTCCTTACCCGCTTTGGAAGCAGCTCCTCTTGCGCCAAGAAGCCTCGCTTGTGGACATTAGGATCGTAATCGCCGTACTGGAAAGAAGCAGAGATATTGCGCCCACTCCACGTTAGTAAAACGGGCAAGTAAAACTCTTTACCCTTACACATCCACCCGTTGGGGAAACACCAAATGCAGACTGCTTACACCCTTCACATTACAACTTGTTAGAGGAGAGAACATACACTGCTCGGTAAATTGAATAGCTATTCTCATTGTCATTTGATTGCTAATGGAAACTAAAATCCTTCTTCTACTCATGCCACAGAGGTGGAAGCAGGATAAAACCTCCCATCAGCAGCTGACATCCAACACCTGCTGACATCCACCAGCAGTTGATATCCACCAGCAGTCGATGTCCACCATCAGTCGATGTCCACCAGGAGCTGGACTAGATGAGCCTGTAGGTCCTTTCCAACTGAACAATTCTATCCTATTCTAATTACTTTGCCCAGAAAACACTTCCTCCAACGCAGCTAAAGACTCACTCTAGATGAGAGATCCTCGCCATCCCACCAGTGGGTCAAGAAAAGGACAAAGACCTGCTCCAAAGACTGATGAACACCAGTAATTTGGGTGAGGCAGATGGTTTCTCTGTCGCTGCTCACCGCCCTAATTGAGCAAATACACAAAGAATGACAGGAGTTTGACAGGCTCCTCTCAGGCAGGTGTCGGCTTTTCTACCAGAAGGTCTGTTGCTCAACTGGGCCATGGAATCCAATTTAGATTTAAGTGCATCCAGTAATTATTAGTATTTGTTTAGATTTACATCTTTTTTTGAGCAGCATATAAAGTGACCGAGGAACAAAACTCCTTATTACCAGATGGAAAAGCCGAGCAACCCTACTGCGTCTGTGAAAATGGATTTACCTCCTGTACAGCTTAAAAGGGCAGGAAATCAACCCCTCAAACAACCAAGTGAGTTCAAGAGAAGAGGATGGTGGATGCGAGGCACGTATACAAAATGCTGTGATTTCAATTCACCAGGAGAACAGGGCTTCTGCAATGACATTACCGGTTACACAAGACACGGCAACATTTGCTCAGTCACTCCTTTCACAAGGGAGACAGCCCTCCCCTCCCTGCTTTTCCAAAGGCCCCAGCTCAGAAAGTACAAAATGGGGACAATTTTTTAAAGCCAGAACATGACACACGTGGTGATCATGTAAGAAGTCAGGATGGACAGGAAGAAAGCAGAGGAAGGACATGGAGCTGTTGGAGAGAGTCCAGAGGAGGCCACGGAGATGATCAGAGGAAAGGAGCGCCTCCTGTATGAGGACAGGCTGAGAGAGTTGGGGTTGTTCAGCCTGGAGAAGAGAAGGCTGCGGGGAGACCTTAGAGCAGCTTCCAGTGCTGAAAGGGGCTCCAAGAAATCTGGGAAGGGGCTCTGGATCAGGGAGCGCAGGGACAGGATGGGGGGGAATGGTTTTAAACTGAAAGAGGGGAGATTAAGATTACATACTAGGAAGAAATGTTCTGCTGTGAGGGTGGGAGGCCCTGGCCCAGGTTGCCCAGAGCAGTGGTGGCTGCCCCATCCCTGGAGGGGTTCAAGGCCAGGTTGGATGGGGCTTAGGAGCAACTGGATCCAGTGGGAAGTGTCCCTGCCCATAGCAGGGGTTGGAACTGAATGGGCTTTGAGGTCCTTTCCAACCCAAACCATTCCAGGATTCTATGAAGCTTTCCATAAGAAAGCTTTCTAAGAAGCTTGACTTTTTCTCCTTTTAACAACAGAACCATCCTGCTGAACGCTAAACCCAGAGCTAAGCATCAAAAGCCCACACACCCATCCTCTCCACAGCCCGGCGAGCAACGTTTCATAGGTGACAAACAGGGATTAAAGACGCAAATATTGATTTGGAGCCAACGCAGATGTGAAGGAAGCGTGCAACAATCAACACTGACTCAGACATCAATTAATACAACAAAACAGCCACGAGTTTCATTCAGGAGGGTGCTGAGCAGCACCAAGCATCTGCCTTCCGAGGTCTACAGATGCTTGGAGCTTCTCAGAAAGCAGCGCATTGCAGGTACACGCGTCCCTTGAACCCACATCAAAGGGAACAGCAATAAAAACACAGCACTGGCGAAGGAAACAACTCCAATAACCTTGGAGAGGAAGAAGATAAATCATTTTTAAGTGATGAAAATAATAGCAAATAGGATTAACACGATTATTTTTGGTTGTGATCTACCGTGGAGATCCAAGACTCAGTATGGATTATGGGATTTTCATATGGTGAAAAATATTGCCACGTCCCAAAGGAATGTTTGTACTGAGAGGGAGTCTAGATGAGAACATTAATTATTGACAAGTCAAAAACCAACAAACGGCTGAAGTATTGCAGTAGATGTTGGCTCAAATGATTCGGCAAACAGACTCCTAAAAACCTTTTCAATTAAATCATTACTTCTAAACTGTCACGGAATTCCAGCCCCCATTAATTGAGCTGTATGATTAATATTCATGGTTACGCATGGAAGCTGTCTTTCCCTCATTCACACACCTAGCGTACAGCACCCTGGATTCAGCTTCAAACCATTAACACCAAGGGCTGTTTGGTTTGGGGAAAAAACAGAAATGAAAGAGCCACTTGGAAGTTCTACAAGAGTTAAAGTGCTGAGAGGCTGCGTGAGAAAGGGAACCATAGAATCATAGAATAGTTTGGGTTGGAAGGGACCTCAAAGCCCACCCAGTTCCAACCCCTGCCATGGGCAGGGACACCTCCCACTGGATCAGGGGCTCCAAGCCCCATCCAACCTGGCCTGGAACCCCTCCAGGGATGGGGCAGCCACCACTGCTCTGGGCAACCTGGGCCAGGGCCTCCCCACCCTCACAGCAAAACATTTCTTCCTAAAATCTCCTCTCAATCTCCCTGCTTTCAGCTTAAAAAATTTCCTCCTCATCCTGTTCCTGCACTCCCTGATCAGGAGCCCCTTCCCAGCTTTCCTGGAGCCCCTTTCAGCACTGGAAGCTGCTCTCAGGTCTCCTCAGAGCCTTCTCTTCTCCAGGCTGAACAACCCCAACTCTCTCAGCCTGTCTTCTTGCGAGAGCTGCTCCAGCCCTCTGATCATCTCCTGGACATGAGCATTTTGGGTCAGGATGTATTTTTCAGTAGATTCTCAGCTATTTAAAACCTGAGCCGCCTCCAGCATCTGAACGCAGCGTGGGTGGTTTGAACGCAGGGCTAGAGGGGAAAACACACAGTAATTCCCTAAATGAACATAACGATATAGAAATAAATAAGCTTTTAGTTTTATGACCCAGGTGCTTACTCTGTTATTGCAGGTAGGTGTGCAACAATGGCGCAAAGCAACCTGGCTGTCAATCGAATGGCTGCAAACGCACCGCTATAGCAGGCGATTACACCCCTAATCATGCAAATCATCACCTTATTAGTGAAATTACTGTGCTCAGCAGCCGCTTTCTTGTCCAGAAAGGACATCATTATGCTATTTAACTGAAGGAGATGACCTGCAACACCTTTGTGCTTTCAGCTTTTGCCTTTGCTGAAAGAAAAGCAGAAGGGGAAACCCTGCCTGTAGGGGCAGGAAGGGAAAGCGACGTCTGATGCAGACATGAAAACATATTAGCAGAGGTGGGAAGAGGCAATCCTCTTCCACCTGCTCCCAATCTCTGCGCGGAATCAAGATGTGCGAGGTTAGAACTGCTTCGACTCCAGATGACCTCCTCCAGATGACCAGGTGTCGAGTACACGGAGCGTTGCTACTGAGAACAAGGTCAACGGCCATGCTGCGAGATGAGAAAGGGAATGGCACAACAGCTCTGTAGCAAATTACAGCCTGTTCACAAGCAGAAGCAGTCACGGCCAAAGGTTAACAGCGCTTAATATCCACCCAATGGTTTATTCATTCTGGGGGCAGGAAAAGCCATCCCCAATGCATCCGCAGCTCAGCAGGTCAGCCGAGAAAAAGCCACGTAAGTGTTTACTCATGCAGTCTAATAAGAGTGATGAATGTTTCACATGAATAGAAACATTTCTGAAAGCAACTCCTCTCTCCCTGGCTGATGAGCCTCTCAAACAACACACGGTTTCATCAATATTCCGACTACAAGGAGAAAATAGCTTTTTTCTAGTAAATTCAAATATTCATCATCAAAGAACCAGGCTGCACGTCACCCAGGGCTATATTCAGATAAACTGGGCATGGAGAAAGGGTTAGGAGGAAGATTATCCTGGAAAAAGCCATGGTGCAACATGGACTGGGCTGTTTCCAGCCAGCCTGGACCAAGCTTTCCCTTCAGGCACCAGCACGAAAGCCCCTGTCCTGCCCTGTGAGTGGAGGTGGTCTCCAAGCAGAGAGCCACCCTTTCTTCTGAACCTACTTCTGAACCTGCTCTACAGCCATGCTCCTCAGGGACCTGGAGACAGCCCAGAGCCTGGACGCAGTCATCCACCCATGGTCCTGCAAGCCAAACCACCTCCCCTAAATTACATCCAGAGAGTCCAAACTGGCTGCAATCGGATTCCAGTCACTCCCCTTCTTTTCCAAACTCATTATCTTTACACACAAACTGGAGATGAGCTAAAAGACTCATTAATTGAGCAGCAGTATATGTTATGCATGTACAGCGATAAATTAGTTCCCCTCCTGCAAGAATATCCCTGCTTCTACTCCTTCCCTCTATCCCAGGAGCCCCTCTGCTGTGGGCTGCTGCAAGCTGTCCGAGCCTGCCTGCTCCAGGCTGGAAATAACTGTTGTCTTGAATAAACCCTCAGCAAAACTCATTGACTCTGGCTCTAGAGCAGAATTAAGCCAAGGAACGAGGGGAACCTAAACAGCTATTGAGTTTTTCTGCTGTTTAGTGAGGCCAAATGCCCCAGATCGAATCCAGGATGAAGAAAGATGCCAGGAAGAGCCCTTTAACACTGCAATAACGTTTGCATTGCAAACTGTAGCACACAAAATAAAGCAGTTATCGTGGTAAAAATATCTGGGTGAGCAGAGGAGCTGTGAGTCCTATGGTTGGTTTGCCTCTGGCTATGATAGGAAGAGCAGG
Source organism: Cuculus canorus (assembly GCF_017976375.1). Lineage (NCBI taxonomy): Eukaryota > Metazoa > Chordata > Aves > Cuculiformes > Cuculidae > Cuculus > Cuculus canorus. The sequence goes on from NC_071417.1 coordinate 12,280,070, forward strand.
GAGAAGATAAAAAAATCATAGAATCACCAGGAAAGGAAAGGACCCACTGGATCATCGAGTCCAACCATTCCTAACACTCCCTTAAACCATGTCCCTCAGCACTTCATCCACCCGTTCCTTAAACACCTCGAGGGAAGGCGACTCGACCCCCTCCCTGGGCAGCTGTTCCAGTGCCCCATGACTCTTCCTGTGAAGAATTTTTTCCTGATGTCCAGCCTGACCCTCCCCTGGTGGAGCTTGAGGCCATTCCCCCTTGTCCTGTCCTCAGTCACTTGGGAGAAGAGCCCAGCTCCCTCCTCTCCACAACCTCCTTTCAGGTAGTTGTAGAGAGCAATAAGGTCTCCCCTCAGCCTCCTCTTCTCCTCAGGGGCTCAGGGAATTCACCTGCTCAGGCAGAAAGCAACACGCAATCAGGCGCTGCAGATCAGAAGCTGAGCACTCACTCACTAAAGAGTCCTGGAAAGAGAAAGCAAAAGTCTGTCCAATGCCTGAAGGCAGCCAGGAACCAGCAGTGCAGAGAAGGCAATGTTGCTAGCATAGTCCCCTCGCTTCTCAAGCTTCAACAACTTCGCCTGCCTTCCTCTCCCTCGGGAAGCAGATAGACTGCAAAGTGCCACACTGCCCATGAGCGACGTTAACCCACCGTCAAAGCCAAAGACTCCCCCTGTGCCTACCTTGGCCTGGACGGCGTAGGAGGCCAGCAGGACAGAAGCTTCAGGAGGACAGTAGATCTTCTCGTCCAAAATCTGCTTCTTCACCTGCACACAGAGGTAAAGGACACACGACAAGTTTAACGGAGCAGTGCAAAGCACGACGGTTTGCTTTGCCTCCAGCTGTCAACTCACAGTTAACAATTTTCCTATCGCTAATTACAATTCAGGCCTGGGAAGCCTCTGGCGGCATGGAAGGGAAGGGCTTCGGCTTTCACAGGCCATCTTTTCAGTGAAAGGCTGGGAAAGACCTTTAAGCTCAGCCAGTCCAACCATCAGCCCAACACCCCTCATCTCACTGTAGTGACAGTGGGGCCTGAGGGCTTGAGGCTGGAAAAGTGGGAGCCCATGAGGCGTCCAGCCTGGCAGCGAGCACCTGGGGCTCATGAGGTTGCCTTGGCTCTCCAAGGGAATCATGGAATCATTAAGGTTGGAAAAGACCTCAAAGCTCACCCAGTCCAACCATCAGCCCAATCTCACTGTGCCTGCTAAGCCATGTGCCCAAGTGCCAAGGCCACACGCTTTTTGAACCCCTCCACGGATGGAGACTCCCCCACTGCCCTGCACAGCCTCTGCCAGGGCTTCACCACTCTGTCAGGAAAGATATTTTTCCCAATATCCAATCTAAACCTCCCCTGGTGCAACTTGAGGCCATTTCGTCTCATCCCATCAGTTGTCACCTGGGAGAGGAGCCCAACACCCACCTCACCACAACCTCCTTTCCAGGAGCTGCAGCGAGCGATGAGGTCTCCCTTTATCCTCCTCTTCTCCAGACTAAACAGCCCCAGACAGGTTTGTGAAAAGAGCTAAATGTATATGTGGAACACGACAGAACCCACTGCTGAAGGCGAGGGCCAGGGGGGAAGTCTTGTGTGTAAACACCGAGATAAAACTCTTAAGGCATAAGCTATGGATTGATACGACGTCTATACACAACAGTAAATTAAGAAAGAAATTAGCAGCCGAGTCTCTGAGCACACAGAGCTTTTGCACTGGGATATTCTGGCCTCATTATGAGTCAGTGCTCACCTGTGCTGGAGGCCAATTCCCATCAGTCCCACGAGCAGCCAGGAGAGCTGCGGGTCACCTCCCTGGCAGCGCTTTTAGCAGCAGGCGAAGCCCTGCACACGCTCCCAGGAGGGCCAACGTGCAGTTCCCAAAAGCCAGGGCTTTACATTTTCTGGCTTCTGTGCATTAAAAAAATTAAACCTGTCATGTTCGATATTTTTAGGGGTTGCACACTTAATTTTCCTGAATAAGGAGAGAGAGAAAAAAAAAAGCATACTGTTTCCTGGGAGACTTAAAAGGATTGTCACAGAGATGCAGGAACATCCATTTGAATTTATAAGATGCTTTGAGTCCTAAGAGTTGGTTACAGCATAATCACAGCAGATATTCTCATGCATTAAGATAAACAGGGGAGTTCGCAAGCTTATGTGTGTTCCCGTTTGCCACACGTGTTACAGACTCCTGTCATCACCATAAATCCTAACAGAAAACCATGGTCTGTATGCATAAAATGCAGCTTTAACTGCTTTTTCTCTGCAATTTTCCTTTTCAAAGACGCCAACAGCGTTTTTCCTCACCAAGAATAAAGCCCCTGGCAAATTGGACATTTAAACACAGCCCTAAGGAGATCCTAGTGCATAAGACAGACCTTGGGAATTAACAGCAATGGTTTCCTTCGGAAAGATGAACTCTGGAAGAGTGCAGAGCACCGTGAAGCTGGTGAGCTCCCCTTGATAACCATTTGAAAGGTCAGGGCACACGGAAGGCCACAGGGGTGTGGAGCATCCACACCCAGATTGCCTCTACTTTGGTATAACAAACATACGAATGAGTGTCTTTTTCATGTATATAATGTACTTACTTTACACTCTTTAAATCAGCAGCTGCAGAGCAGCTCAGACACCCCAACAACTACGCAGGAGCCCAACCAGGGCTACTCCGCTGCCTGTAACGGCGGTTGACACAACCCTTTATAGGAACCGACTTCAGCAAACTGATCTTGTCTGAAAGCAGACTCCTGTGATGGCAGCTCCTTGTTACGCAGCACCGCTACAACATCACGGAGCTGATTCCTCAGGACACAATGTTTAGTAGCATACGTTAAAGGAAAAAAAGCCTGCTGAAGCGTTCACCACAGTTTCCAAACGCTTAACATCAGAGCACAAGATGCTGGTGCAGACAGGATCATCAGGGTCTCCCCTTCTCCTTCGCTTCTGCCATCGGTCTCTGACCGAGCGGTGCTTGTGGGATTTCCTTCTGCTCCAGTTACCTGAGGGCTGGTTTGTGAAGAGGTGAACTTTGTCACACAGCCTGAACACGGAACAGGTTGGCAGCATTCTGTTCCCGAGGATGAAATCCCCCTGCTCCACATCACGATGCTATCATGTACGGACACGCTCGCCATCCCTCAGCACAACGGATATCCACACCCTGCAGGGGTGGACTCCAAGGCTGTGTGTGTCATTTCGGCCCACGTCTGATGGATTCGTTTCCCCTGCCTACCACACACTAACACTACAAATCACTTAAATCACTCCTGACAGCCAGTTTACCAGTCCTGCCAGTCTGGGCAACTGTGACTGCTTCATCCAGACAAACCATCTCTGACCTATTTTAAGAAGTTCTTCTTCTTGCAGACAACTCCCTTCGGAGAGGTGGGAACATAATGATGAGGATTCACAATCCACTGACCAACTTTCTGACCTGGGAACCTTCTCACACCTCTGTTCACCCCAGGTCCTTCTCCCTCAGGATGAAAACAGTGTACTGACAGGCTCCTACCTGCAGGAAGAACAAGTGCTGGGTGATTTCCTGGACCAGTTCCTCCTCGGCGTTCTCAGGATAAAATTTGGCCAGGAAGTGAAAGGTGACAGGCTCCTCTGTCGGAACATCGTGATCCAGAACCTGTGGGACACAAGAGCCACTCAGTTTCACCTTCCAGCTCCTTCAGGGCTGTCTCTTGGAACAACTCCCTTCTGATTAGACCAGCACATCTTTTGTCAAGCATTTTAGACACCTAGAACAGACAAACCAACCTAAGTAGTTCAGAAACTAGTTAAAAAAGAAAGCAAACAAACATTCCTGACACTCAGAAGGATGCAAGAAAACAAACACAACAGAAACAAACAGCATGCGAAATGAGACAGCCAAGGCCGATCCTGATCTGCTGCGCGCACGTTGCCTCTCCTGAACCTCGCATAGCGATGCTATATCCTGCTACGCCACCAGCCGATGATCTTATTGTTCCCCTGCACTGCCTCCTCCTGGCTTTCAGTGCTGTTCCTCAACACCTTCCTCTTGGCCTGGCTCTGTCTGGTTCAGGTTCATGTTAGGGTAAAACCTTGTCGCAAGATGCGAGACGCCCAGACCTTCCTCACAGTCCTGATCACCGTCTGGTTTTAACGTAACATCCTTTGGATGCGAATGGAACCACGTCTACCACCTCTAACCCACGCCTCAGCAATGTGGATTCACATATTTGGGAAGAGTTTCCTCCCTTGTCTCCATCTCCTTTTCACTCCTCTGGTTTCCTCCTCCCTAGCTCTTTGTATAGCTCAACCACAAAAGAAGCCAAGACGCAACCTCACTTTTGCACTAAAGGTTTTGTCCTTTAGGGGCACGGAAGAGAGCTTTAGGTTTCATTTGCATTACAGCCACCCTGAAGTCCAGCATCCCAGCACAGCTGCCTCTCAGGATGCCTCAAGAGGATTCAGTTCACATGTCTGAGGCTTCACAGCTCAGAAGCTGGGCTGGGGTAGACCTGCCAGCTCCTCCCAGTTTGACTGGGAGATGCTACAGGGATGAGATTTAAACACCTTTCACCAGTTCATCCCAATACCAAACCACACACAACCTCAGGCAATCAAAGAGGGAAGTTTGTTCTTTGTGATCCCACATCTCCTCTCAAGGGAAAGGTGATTCCAACCTTCTTGTCCATTTTAAGCCACGCCACTGTATCCTTGATAGTGTACTGGAGCCCGAAGAACCAGGTTTCTCGCAGTCCCAGCGTCCTGCACACCAGATCAAACAGGTCCTTCCCCTTCCACTTCACCTGCAGGAGAGCAAACGGGAAGCAGAGTTACAAAGATGAATTTCAGCACTTTACCTCCATTCAACCAAATTCATTCTTCTTTCACCTCGCAACGCCTTTGAGAGTGCAGAGAGGGCATCTGGTACAGATAAGAACACATTCTAGCGAAGCACAATTTATATCCTTCCATCCGATCTCATCTGCTGATCTCCAACTCCTCCCTCACCAAGAAACCGAGATGCAATTTTTCCCAACAAACACCACTGTAAATAAACCCCTGTTTCTCCCTCTGGCAACCCACCAACATTCAATAGAGGACCTGAAGGGTCCATTCAGGTTTCTTTGCAGCAAGGTGCTGCTATGAGCAGCCTGTTTCCAGCAAGAAATAAACCCACTCTTTACTGCCCCTCAATGGCTTTAACGCCTCTTACTGCAGCCCCGAGGAGCCGTACACAAATTCTCGTACCAGCAACAGGGTTTCAGACCAGGGTGCAACGTGCTCCTGAAAATCAGAAGTGAAACGATCTATGTGTGTTCATCCAGAGCTCCCCACCCTGCACAAGGAAATGCAAACAAGCTCCAGAAAAGAAAATCATCGTTGAAGTCAGCGGTTCTCTCCAAGCACGTTTTGATATGTTCAAACTGCATTTACTGCTCAAAATGTTGGTGACAAAAGCAGCTCAGGAGTGGAGAAAATTGGTCCTGCTCAAAACACCGTGTCCTTCACGCCACCTCACAGCTGCATCTATGTCGTTACTGAAGTTTGCTCATAAAAACAGAAGGCGTTGGGAGGCAGAAAGGTGAAGAGGGACATAAAACAGATGAATCTGATGTGCCAAAGCCACTTAGGTCTTCCATCTGCACGCTGGAAACGATTGCTGGACCGAGACATATGGCCATTACTCCAAAGCCTGAGGGCACAAGGATCGGGGCACATTTTCTTGTCACTACAGCTCAATCTCTGTGCCACCTGGACAGCATCAATATTAATGCTCAGGCAGGGCAGGGATGGCTCCGCTGTCACCCACTGCCGCCTTGTGGGCAAAGATGCTGAGGACAAGCTCATTCCTGTCTCGGCTTCGATTTAATGAGGATATCGCTATTTTCTCCCCATCCCAGGGTGCGCGCACACGCTGACAGACCCGGAATAGAATAAAGCCAACGCTACCCTTCAAAAAACACCACCCCGGGACGGCTTGCCACAGCAATTCATATCAAGCACCATCAACACCTCGAGGTCAAAAACACCAGGAGGAGCAAGTTTTGCAGCGTTGTGATTATAACCCCTTAATTTCACACATTTAGCCAGCCTCCGGTCCCCAGGATGAGCTCCAGCTCAGCGCAGGACGGCTCAGACTGCAGATCTTTTCCTGACTATTATTATAAGAGGGAGGTTAATTCAAGGGTTCAGACAAAACTGAGCGAGACACATTTACAGAGCTATTTGGTAGCATTCCTGCAGGTACGTAAAACCCAGCTGCCATCAAAGGGGCTATTTCTTAAGTGGAATTAAATTGCTTTGCATAAAGCGTTACCAGCTCTTTCCCCTTCTGCAGAGGCCATGTTTCAGCCCATTGCTTTAGCGACCGCTGCCTGCCTGCACACAGCGCCAAACCCTTCGCAGGACAGGCTCCTGCATCACCACCTCCCCAGGCATCCCATGGGATCGGAGCAAACCCTGGCTGGGATTTCATAGAATCACTCGGTTGGAAAAGACCTTTGAGATCATCAAGTCTAATCATACCTGTCCACTATTAAACCATATCCTTGAGCTATCCGTCTTTTAAACGTAGGGAATCCACCACCTCTCTGGGCAGCCTCTGCCAGCGCCTGAGAATGCTTTCGGTGAAGGAATTTTTCCCGATATCCGATTTAAACCTCCCCTGGTGCAACTTGAGGCCATTTCCTCTTGCCTTATCCCTTGTGACTTGGGAGAAGAGACCAACACCCACCTCGCTACAGCCTCTTTTCAGACAGTTGTAGACAGCCACGAGGTCTCCCCTTAGCCTTCTTTTCTCCAGGCTAAACTCTAGGTCCCTCAGCCGCTCCTCATAAGAGGTGTTCTCCAGCCCCTTCCCAGACTGCAGCTCTCCACTGAACCAGAGCTTCATGCAGGCACCAAAACCTCATTCCCAACACCGGATCAGCCGCCACAACCTAAAGATTCCTCCCTTAAAGCAAGCCAGCAGTTGATTTTAAAGACCAGCAATAAGCATTAAAGCAAGAGCTCTGTGTATTTTCCTCCCTCCACAATTCTAATGTGGTGAGGGGACTATTTTAAGTGATTCTACTGCTGGGTTTTACACCATCGTTCTGTCACCACAAGCGTACATTATGGCAGAAATATATATTTAACATTCCTGCCTGCACGGTGCTGAAGTCTCCAACCATAACATCGCGCAGACCTCCTCCCCGTCTGTGCTGAATTACGTTCATTAAATATATAAATGGAACAGCAGCCGCGTTTATCTCAACATACATGATTTCAACTCCACACCACAGTACTTAAAATTACGATTTGCATTCAAGCGGCAGCTTTTGACAGCTGAATTCCGGCTGTTCTACAGACATTCAGGACCTCAGCCCTCCATAGCCGTACTCAAATCATTAACTGCCACATGTGCTCGCCGTAAAACACAAGAGAGACCTCCAGGGCATGGGGAGGTGAAGCAAGCAGCCGTCCAAGGCTGGGCAGAGACCTTGAGGAGAGCCAGGAGGGCTGGCAGCTCTCCATCCCACACCATCACTCCTTGTTCCTCACTGAAGTGACACCTGAAACCCAAAGTCAACGTTGCAAGACATCAGAAGCTCCTGCAAACAAAGCAAAGAGGCTTAGAGCAGAAAAAGCCCCTCTCAGCCCTAGGTAGAGCGGCTGGTGTGATGCTGTAATAAAGCACAATCCCTCAATAAAAAGCTACATCAGGACAGGTGAGGATAGAGCCACAAAGGTGATCCGCAGTCTGGAGCACCTCGTGTACGAGGACAGGCTGAGAGAGTTGAGGTTGTTCAGCCTGGAGAAGAGAAGGCTGCGGGAAGACCTTAGAGCAGCTTCCAGAGCTGAAAGGGGCTCCAGGAAAGCTGGGGAGGGGCTCCTGATCCAGGAAGGCAAGGATGGGATGAGGCAGAAATGGGTTTACACTGAAATAGGGGAGATTGAGATGAGATCTTAGGAAGAAATGTTTTGCTGTGAGGGTGGGGAGGCCCTGGCCCAGGTTGCCCAGAGCAGTGGTGGCTGCTCCATCCCTGGAGGGGTTCAAGGCCAGGTTGGATGGGGCTTGGAGCAACCTGATCCAGTGGGAAGTATCCCTGCCCACGGCAGAGGGTTGAAATTGGATGGGTTTTGAGGTCCCCTCCAACCCAAACCATTCCATGGTTCTATGATTCCCTTAACCACATCCACAGGATGGAGCAGACACAACCGTGTCGCTTCAGCATCCTCAACAGCCGCAGGCAGCGCCTTTTGCATTTGCAGGACTGACTTTTCCCATTAGGATGCTCACACCAGGGTCGTTGGATGTATTCAGCGAGTTGAAGGAATACGCGGACGAACGGCTCTACAGACAGGATAAGCGCTGCAAGGCTGTTATCCCGCAGAGATGGAATTTATGTTCTTTACTACGTACGGAGCACTTACAATTTATCAGCAGAGCATTTTAAGTAAACAGCACTAAACACTTAAAACTCAGCAGCCTATGGCTAGAACAGAGCACTTCCAGTACCGGTTATTGGCATCGTCTTTTCCTCCAGCGGAGACATCGTGTTTGGCGTCTATTAAGAGGGTTTGCATTATTTATTAACCTGCACCAAGAGTCATTTCCAACTAGCAGGCAAACGGACAATTTATTTCTGCGCAGAGCCTTTCTGTCAAGTTTCACAACCCTTCCTCAGCTAACGAGGCGATAAACCAGCCATAACAACAAGCGGAAGGGTTACGAGAGCCTCTTGTCTTGCAGTGAGAAAGAGAGAGGCCAAGCGCTACAAAAAAATGGACACAAGATGGTGTGACCCATCCTGCACAGAGAGGGCTGAGCACGGGGGACTACGGAGAAAAGCCATTCCCAAAACCCACCGGCACAGACTGTTGCTCTTCTTCCAATGATGCCAAACTGAATTTACTCCAGTTATGTGGAATAGAGGGGAGGGAAAAAAAGGACATTTTTTAACCATTTAAGATCAAGGTTCCTCAGGCAAGAAGCTCTCTTTGGACATCAAGGAGGTGCCCAAACTCCAGAGAAAGAAAATGGCCCTCTCCAGGGGCAATGGATGGAGATCTTGCCTCCCTGTCATTCCAAACACCAACCACAGGAGCTTCTGCTCTCCCTGGGGTCAGGCTGAGGAAGGAGGGCACAAACAAGTAATGATGCTCACCCACTCAGGCTGGGCACACCGCCTCCCAGAGCAGACACATCAGAAGAGACAACTCAACGCAACCACGGAGTTAGCGCACAGCCTTGGAGAAACGACATCTACATAGAACCATGGAACTGTTTGGTTCGGAAGGGACCTCAAAGCCCATCCAGTTCCAACTCCTTGCCGTGAGCAAGGACATCTCCCACTGGATCAGGTTGTTCCAAGCCTCATCCAGCTTGGCCTTGAACACCTCCAGGGATGGAGCCTCCATAACTCCTCTGGACGATCTGTTTAATGAAGTATTATATTCTTTAATGAGGCGGAAGATGGCTTTTCACCTTAGCAGATCTTTTATTAAGTGTTAGTTCGTTGCTAGAGATGAGAGGAGAGCGCTGGGACCCTGATGCAATGACACCATCATGCAGAAAATGGGTTGGAGCCCCTGAGGCAGTGCTCAGCTTCCACCAGGCAACGACCTCCATGGGAGAAGGAAGCTGTAATATGAGGACGTGACACCGCTGCAGTGAAACACGAGGGAGATGGCAGGGGCTGGGCAGAGCATCCCTCCACCAACCCCCAGGAAACGACAAACGGGCCAGCTGTGACTGCTCCTCATCCCACCAGGAGATGCCCAAACCCACCACTCACAGCAGTTCACAGGTCAAATGGAGATAACTTTAAGACCACAAGCTGCATTTATTTCTCCTTCTGGACGTGAATGATAACAGGAGTGCCACAGACAACCATTTGTTTGGATTTAAAGCCCATTTGGAGCAAACAAGGAATCAAATATGCAATATCCTTCCATTTTTTTTAAACCAAAGTGATGTCAAATACTCTCAATTGCCGCTTACTGAGCCACAAGACGGGGCTGTAAAAGTTATTTTTATTTACTAATGCTACACGACAACTCGATAATGAGCTTTTAATTAAAATCTATTTCTGCTAACCACTCAGGAGGCCAAAAACTCACCCAGGCGTAACACTGCAGATGGTGCAGCCACGCACAATTCATGGTGTCTGCCCAAGACAGGGATGGAGCCGGGTACATAGGAGAAAAAGCTGCTGTGGGTCTGGTCAGTTAGCACCAAAGCAAACGGGAGAGGCAGAGGAGACAACAACCAACGATGTCCCAAAGCATAACCTCACGCTGTAAGCTGGGGTTGTGCAATCTAAGAGTTACGGGGTCAAGGAGCAGCTCGACACAGGGAAAGAAGCTCCAAGAGGCCAAGAGAAGGACTGCGTTCCTGCACAGAAGAAGCACCAAGAAGCCAAGAGAAGGATTGTGTTCCTGAAGGGAAGTGGATAGGGCTTGGAGGAACCTGATCCAGTGGGAGGTGCGCCTGCCCATGGCAGGAGTTTGGAACTGGATGGGCTTTGAAGTCCCTTCCAACCCAAACTATTCCATGATTCTATGAAAAACACACCCTTCAGAAAGGCGCTGTGGCCTTTTATGGTTGGACTCGATGATCCAGTGGGTCCTTTCCAAACGAGTGATTCTATGATTCCAGAGACGAGTGCCACTCACCCAGCTGCTGCAATGGGAAGAAAAGGGCAAAGCCAACCACAGGACCAAGAGTGAGGCTGATGGATTCCCCTGCCTACCAGGGAACTCAGCTTCTGGATGGAAACAACTGCAGATTGGAGCACAAGAGACCAACCCAACAGTAGCTGCACCACAGTACCGCCGCCCTGACAGAGGAACAGGATAAGCGACGCCTTGGAAGGCACAGGCTCAGAAGTACCGCAGGGTTTTTAGATGTTACACCAAAGATAATGGATAATTGACTACCTCAGCTAGAGAGGCACTGCCAAAATCACGTTATCTTTGCCACTCCAACAACTTTAATTTCATTCAGGGTCAACATCAGCAGGTTTTACCATCAAGGTGGCAACAGCAGAGGAAAGCATCAGGCAGAGCAGACTCCCAGTACCACACTCTTAGCTGACATCAGGCCATCAGTGCAAGCACCACACCCCGGCAGGCTCTGCTTTACGCACTTGCTGCTTAAAACAGCTTCCAGCATCGTTAACCCACCCAAATCAGTGTTCATCACAGGAGAACGTGAAACGTCTTCCACCCAAATCACTGTTCATCACAGGACAACGTGAAACGTCTTCCACCCAAATCAGTGTTCGTCACAGGAGAACGTGAAACGTCTTCCACCCAAATCAGTGTTCATCACAGGAGAACATGAAACGTCTTCCAGCAAGACTTCTCTTGCGCTGCTCCCCAAGCAGAGAAAGCTGAGGGACTGCAGGAGGGATTTGAGGGGCCCTTGGGAAGGTGAGCCAGCCAGGATTGCTTTAACATGGGGATTTTAAGACCTATGCAAGCATCTCTCCTTCTTCAAGATGCAATCGATTAATTAGGTACCAGGCTCCAACAGCCACGATGGAAGGAACAAAAAGGAAGACGCTCACTCCGTGCCTTCAAGATCTCCCCTAACAAATTACAGGTCTTTAAAGCGAAACCCCAGCCGTGATTATTAAGCCTCAGTGCTGTGCCAGAAAGATTAAGATTTCATTTCTATGAATTATTTCAGATCTAGGCTCAATTTAGAGACATCATTTGCAAAGTAAACAGAGGCAAAGCAGGTTTAATCTCTTAAAACACGCAGCTGGGGGTTCCTACGGGGCAGACTGAAAAATGAACACAGAAAACCAAGGTCCGGCGGTGCTGGGGGTTCAGAAGCAGCGGAGCTGCTGCGACAGAAGCTGTGGCTCTGTAGTTCACAGTAAGCACCAATCAGCCCACCCCAAGATCCAGGCTATGGCTTCCGAGATTAACATCAGCATTAGCTTTACCTGTTGCTTTCTTTATACAGAATGATTTGTGGAGAAAAAAAAGCTTCAAGATAAGCCTGAAGTGAAAGATGAGACGCAAGGAAAACATTCACAGAGCTGGAGAAACGGCAGAGAAAAATCAAGGTGCAACAACTGCAAAGATAAAAAATGACTGTGCGAAGAAAGAGAATTAGCAAGCTGCCCCGATACAAAGTGGAAACCACGCAAGCGTCTTGGCTTGGATCAGCCACGGTGTGGCCAGCAGAATCAGGGAAGGGATTGTCCCTCTGGACTCAGCGCTAGGGAGGCTGTACGTCGAGTACCGGGTTCAGTTTTGGGGCCCTCACTCCAAGAAGGGCATAGAGGGGCATCCAGAGAAAGGAATGGAACTGGGGAAGGGTCTGGAGCCCAGGGGTTCCGGGAGCAGCTGAGGGACCTGGAGCTGTTTAGCCTGGAGAAAAGGAGGAGGGGAGACCTCATCACTCTCTGCAGCTGACACAGCAGAGCTACAGCCGAACTATGGGCGGGATAAAGTGGAGTTACAACCAGGATACACCGAGTTATGACCAAGACACAGCAGAGCTACAGCCGAGATAGAGCAGAGCTACAGCTACAGATGGGACACAGACAAGGTATGACTGTAACAAAGTGGAGTGACTGCTGGGACACAGCTGAGGGACAGTTACAGCCGGGAGGAAGCGGAGCTACACTTGGGATACAGCCAAGCTACCACCAGGATAAAGTGGAGCTACAACTGGGATGCAGCTGAGCTACAACCGGGATAAAGTGGAGCTACAACTGGGATAAAGCAGAGCTATGGCTACGGCCAGGATAGAGCGAGTTACAACCAGGACAAAGTGACACAACCGAGTGACAGCTGTGGTTGGGATAAAGCCAAGCTACACCCTGGCTAAAGCGAAGCCACAACAGGGACACAGCCGAGCCATGGATGGGATAAAGGAGAGGGAGTCACGGACGGGACAGAGGAGAGGGACTCACGGACGGGACAGAGGAGAGGGACTCACGGACGGGACAGAGGAGGGGGAGTCACGGACAGCGAACACGTCGGCAAATGAAACTCTCTAAAACTCGTTTACTTTCTCTCAACCCAAAACATTCCACTTTTTGTGCTCGTAAGTGCTGCTGGTGCCACCGCAGCCGGGACAGAGGCCCCGGGAGCCCCGTCCGGAGCGAACCCGATCCGCCCCCGCGTCCCCGGGTCACCTCGCAGCTGAACTCCATCTCGGCGTCCATAGTGGCGATGCGCACCGTGAAGGTCTTGGGCTGCTTCCTTTTAAGTGAGCTGAAGCTCATGCGGGACGCGATGGCCCCGGCCATGGCGGGGGAGCGGCTCAGCGCGGCGGCAACGCCATGGCGGCCGCGAGGGACCGGCCCGCCGCGCCGCGCCTCGCTATAGGCTGAGTGCTGCGCTGAGCCCGCCCCCATAGCTTTCCTATTGGTCCGCTCCTCTCCGATCCCGCCCCCAGAGCCTTCCCATTGGTCCGCTCCGCACTGAGCCCGCCCCTGAGCCTTTCTATTGGTTCGCTCCTCGCTGAGCCCTCCCTCCGAGCCTTTCCATTGGCCTGCTTCGCGCTGGGCCCGCCCCCTAGCTTTTCCATTGGTCCGTTCCGCTCTGAGCTCTCCCTCGCGCATTGCCATTGGTCCGCTCTGCTCTGAGCCCTTCCCCGCGCTCTTCCATTGGTCCGTTCTGCACTGAACCCCCCCCCGCACTCCGCCATTGGTCTGTTCCGCTCTGAGCCCTCCTCCGCGCTCTGCCATTGGTCCTCTCTGCTCTGAGCCCTCCCCCGCGCTCTGCCATTGGTCCGCTCTGCTCTGAGCCCGCCCCTACGCTCACAGCAGCCAATGGGAAGGCTCGTGGTGCAGAAGAGCGGATGCGATTGGTCAGAGCGGACCCCTCTCAAAGGGGGGAGGCGGGGCCGGAGTCCGGCGCGGTGTGAGGTGGGACCGGAGCGCCCTCTGGCGGCGCAGACGGGCGGGAGCGGGACAGGGGGAGCGAGAGCAGCGCTGGGATAACGGGACTGAGCAGGACCGGGATCGGGACTGGAACTGGGATCAGCGCTCGGTAACGGGGCGGGACTGGGAGGCGAACCCGCGCTGCGCCCCGGGACTGGGATAGCGGGATGAGACTGGGACCGGCTCAGGGTTACTGGGATGGGAACTGGGACCAGGGTGGGGATAATGGGGTGGGAACTGGGACCAGATTTGGGATAATGGGATGGGAACTGGGACCAGCACTGGGATAATGGGATGGGAACCAGGACCAGTGTTGGGATAATGGGATGGGAACTGGGACCATCTCAGCGCTGCTGGGATGGAAAGTGGGACCAGAGTCGGGATAATGGGATGGGAACTGGGACCAGTTCACGGCTGCTGGGATGGGACTGGGAGCAGCACTGGGATAATGGGATGGGACTGGGAGCGCTGCTGGGGTAACGGGCCGGGCCGGGGCACCGGTCGGGAGGCGAGCAGCCCCCCTGCCCCCCCCCCCCCGAGTCCCGGCCGCCCCCGCCCCGCGAAGAACGGAGCCTCTGTCCCCGAGGGGACAATGGGGACATTGACACCCCCGCAGGGCCCCGTATGGCAGAGGAGCCCCCCCGGACCGGGGCCGGCACCCAGGTGGGGGGGCAAGGGGGGAGTGATGGGGGGGCCATGGGGGAGAAGGGGGGGTATGGGCGGAGTTGGGAGGGAGTGATTTGGGGGGGCATGGGGCAATGGGGGGCATGGGGGGGCATGGGGGGAGTTGGGGAGGGGATTTGGGGGGCAATGGGGGAGAAAGGGGGGGCATGGGGAAAGTTTGAGGAGGGAAGGGGGGCCCAGAGGGAGTTGGGGGGTATCTGAGGGGGGATGGGGGACATGGGGGGAACTGGGAGAGGAGATGGGGGGCTATGGGGAGGGGAGAGCCCGGGGCGGGGGGGTCTGGGTGGGACATGAGGTTCTGGGGGGTCAATGAATTAGGGTAGGGGGGCTGGTAGGGCTCTGGCAGCCCTGGGGGGTGAGGGGGTGTCAGAGGGGTGCAGGGCCCCCCCTGGCTGAAGGCTCTGCCCAGCCATGCCGGGCCGTGGCGAGGGTCCACACCTTCGGGAAGGGGGAGCGGGCGCTGCGGAGGGACCCCCATACCCCCCCATCCATGAGGGGTTGGCTGCACAAACAGGTTGGGGGGGCTGCTGGGGGTGGGTGTTTGAGGGTCTGGGGGGTCGGGAGGGAGGCTGGGGGGGTCCAGAGGGGTTCATGGGGGGGTTGGGGGGCTGTGGGTCAAGGGTGTCTGCTGGGGGGGGGGGGGGTGTCAGGAGAGGGAGGTTTGGGGGGCTGGGGGGGTTATGGGGGGGGCCTGGGGTGTCTGCTGGGGGGGGGTGTCTGGAGAGGGAGGTTTGGGGGGCTGGGGGGGTTATGGGGGGGCCTGGGGTGTCTGCTGGGGGGGGAGGTGTCTGGACAGGGAGGTTTGGGGGTTTGGGGGGGCTGGAAGTGACCAGATGGAATCATGAGGTTGAGGGTGTCTGGGATGGGGGTGTCCGGGGGAAGCGGCTGGGGAGGATTTGTGGGATTTAGGGGAGTCTGGGGGATTGGGGGTGGGGGGCTGGGGGGAGATGATTTGGGGGGGGGGGCTGGGGGAAGATGATTTGGGGGGCTGGGGGGGGTTCCAGCGGGTTAGGGGGTGCTGGGATGGAGGTTATGGGATTTGGGGGGGGGGGCTGTGGGCTGTGGGGCAGCAGGGGGTCCTTTAGGGGTGGTGGGGTTCAGCCCTGTGCCCCCCCAGGACAGCTCGGGACTGCGGCTCTGGAAGCGCCGCTGGTTTGTGCTGGTGGATCTCTGCCTCTACTACTATCGGGGTGAGGGGGTCTGGGGTCCCTGGGGGGGTCTTGAGGGGTCAGGGAGCCTGGGGGAGTTGGGGGTCCCTGGGGGGGTGATGTCTGGGGGGAAACAGAGGGGCATTGGGGATCCCTGGGGGTGTTTGAGGTCCTGGGTGGTTTAGAGGCATGCAGTGGGACTCGGGGGGGGGCGGTCCCCAACATTGCCCCAATGGTGCTGGGGTTCCTGGCGGGGGTCAGGAATACCTGGGGGGGGGGTCAGGGGTCCCTGGGACATTAGGGGTCCATGGGGGGTCAGGGATCCTGGGGGGGCTCAGGGGTCTCTGGAATATTAGGGGTCCCTGGGGGGTCAGGGATCCTGGGGGGCTCAGGGGTCCTGGAGGGCTATTGGGGATCCCTGGGGGTGTCTGGGGGTCCTGAGTGGCTTGGGGGTATTGAGTGGGACTTAGTGGGGGGTCCCCAGCATCACCCCAATGATGCTGGGGGCCCATAGGCGGTAGGACTGAGGGTGCCTGGGGGTTCCCCCCCCTTGACCCCCCAGACAGCAGCGAGCAGCGAGTGCGGGGGGGGCTCCCCTTGCCTGGCTACGAGATCCGTGTGTTGCACCCCACGCCCCGCGCCCCCCGCTTCCCCTTCACGGTCAGTGCTGGGGACCCCAGATCTGGGGGTGCCCTGGGGATGGGAGGGGGGGGGGCAGTACCAGGACTCCTGGCTCCCCTTCCATGCCCCCCCCCCATCCCCAGGCCGAGCACCCCGGGATGCGGACGTACTGCCTGGGGGCTGAGACCCCCGAGGAGCTGCAGGCCTGGGTCTGCGCCCTACGCCGGGGAGCAGCGCCCCTGCCCAGGTGAAGGGGTGCACGGGGGGGTTTGGGGGGGCTGGGGTCCACGGGGGGGGGCGGGAGGGGTGAAGAGTGGGGTGCAGATGGAGGTTGGGGCATCAGGATGGGTTTAAGGGGTGGGGGTATCCACAGAGGCTTAGGGGGAACTGGGGGGGGGGGGGGTCATTGAGGGTTGGGGAGGGTCTTGGGGGGCAGTTAACCCTTTAACCCCTGTTTTCCCCCCCACAGCTCCCCCCGCTCCCTCTCGCTGCAGGAGCCCCAGAGTGGGGGGACCCCCTCACCCCCATTGCCTGCCCACCCCCTTGTCTGGCGCTCCCTGTGCCCCCCAAGTGTGGAGCTGCGGGGGCTCCCCATGCCTTCTCCTCGCCATCCTCCCGTTCCTCTGCCACCTCTCAATAAGGTGAGCTTGGGGGGGGCTCCATTAACACCCCCAGGGTCACCCCCAAAGCAGCCTTCTCCCCCATCCCAGGGGAATAGGGTGGAATAGGGACCGCCCCCCCCAAACTTCTCTGTCCCAGGGTCCTGTGAGTGCTGGCCAGGGTGGCACCCCCATACCCCAGGGTATGTGGGAGATTTGGGGGGCCCTGTTACCACCCCCCTTTAGCAGTATAGGTGGGGGTCCCTAACACCCCAAGGCTCAGCACCCCCATTCTCTGAGGCAGGAAACCCCAATGAGACCCCAATTTCCCCGAGAGGGACCTTAACCCCTTCCAGGACCCCAATTTCCACCCCCTCCAAGGCCCCCCCCAGGGCCTGGCTGGGGAGGTGGGGGGCGCCCTGACCCACAGCCTGCACCGAGACACCCTGAGGGGAGAATATAGGGGGCACAGGGCAGGTATTGGGGTGACTGTGGGGCAGCTCTGTGGGGCGGGAGGGGCTATGGGGAAGGCTGTGGGGGCTGCGGTGCAGGCTGAGAGGTCGGTGGGCAGCCATGGGGCAGGCTGTGGGGCAGGAGAGGGGCTATGGGGCAGGCAGGCGGGGCCATCGAGCAGCTGTGGGGCAGCTTGGGGGGCCTGTGGGGGGCAGCCATGGGGCAGGAGGGGCTGTGGGGCAGGAGAGGGGCTATGGGGCAGAAAGGAGGGGCCATCGAGCAGCTGTGGGGCAGGTTGGGGGGCCTGTGGGGGGCAGCCATGGGGCAGGAGGGGTTGTGGGGCAGGTTGGGGGTCCTGTGGGGGGCAGCCGTGGGGCAGGAGGGTCTGTGGGGCAGCCATGGGGCAGGCTGTGGGGCAGGAGGGGTTGTGGGGCAGCCATGGGGCAGGCTGTGGGGCAGGAGAGGGGCTGTGGGGCACCTATGGAGCAGGAAAGGGGCTATAGGGCAGGCAGGAGGGGCCGTAGAGCAGCTGTGAAGCAGGTTGGGAGGCCTGTGGGGGGCAGCCGTGGGCCAGGAGGGGCTGTGGGGCAGCCGGTGGGGCAGTCTATGGGGCAGGAGGCCCTCCCGGCTCACTGCTGCCCCCTAGGAGGCGCCCCCGGCACGTGGCGAGCCCCGCAGGACGGAAGCCGAGCTGAAGCCCCGCCCCCGTGGAGCCCTGGCCAATCAGCAGCCTTTCCTTCCGGCCGCCGCGGGGGGGGGACGCGGCGGAGCGAGACCCCGCGACCAATCAGCCGCCGCCTGCTCCGGCTGCCTCTTCTGATTGGCTGCTGGAGCCGGGCGGGGCCCTGCAGGCAGCCAATGAGGCGTCGCCTTGGCAACGCGCGGGTGGGCGGGGCTTGGGGCGAGAAGGTGGGGCCGGACGGCCAATCAGAATCACGCTGCTCCAGGCCAGCCTATGAGGGGAGGGCGGGGGCCACGGGGCGGGGTTATACGGTGGGGCGTGTCCAATCAAGCCCCTCCCCTCCCTCACCAGGCCCCGCCCCCTGCGGGGAAGATGTTGGCGGCGCGCGCGTACGGGAGCGCGGGGCTGCGGCTGCTGCGGGGGGGCGGAGCGCGGTGAGCGGGGCGGGACGGGACCCCCGGGACCCCTCCCGAGCTCTGCCTGCACCCCCCCGTCTCTATCCCGCATTTCCTTCCTGCATCCCGCATCCTCCTCCCTCTATCCCGCATCTCCTCCCCGCATCCCTCCTCCCTGTATCCCGCATCCCCCTCCGAGCCCCTTATCCCCCCGCTTTGGGCCCCACATCCCCTCCTGGACCCCGCATGCCCCCTCCCCAGCTCCACCCTCGAGCCCTGCACCCCCGAGCCCTGCACCCCACATCCCCCGAGCCCCGCATCCCCCAGCCTCTGCCCCACATCCCCTCCCTGTCCCCCTCATCCCCCGCTCCCTGCAGCCCGCATCCCCCCCTTCCCAATCCCATGTCCTCTCCCTGCACCCCACATTCCCCGAGCCCTGTATCCGCCCCCCACCCCAAACCCTGCCTCTGCCCCTAGCTTCTGCCCCACATCCCCTCCCTGTACCCCTCATTCCCTCCCGAGCCTTGCATTCTCCCTCACCTTCAGAGCCTCCCCCTCCCCTCCCTGCACCCTGCATTTCCCCCTCCTTGCACCCCACATCCCCCCCAAGCCTTGCATTCCCCCACTTCAGAGCCCCCCTCCCTGCACCCCACATTTGCCCTGTCCCTGCACCCCACATCCCCTCCCTGCACCCCACATTCCCCCCCAAGCCTTGCATTCCGCCACTTCAGAGACCCCTCCCCGTGCTCCACATTCCCCCCCTCCCTGCACCCCATATCCCCTCCCTGCACCCCACATCCCCCCCCAAGCCTTGCATTCCCCCACTTCGGAGCCCCGCACCCCCTCTCCCTGCGCCCCACATCCCCCTCCATCCTGGGACCTGCCCCCCCGTCAGTCCCCGGTTCCACCCCCCGTCCTGGCCCCACGCCTGCCCCACTGTTAATGCCTCACCAGGCGGGCAAAGGTCCGGCCGGGCCCCCGCTGCCCCCCCGGGGGGGCTGGAGCTGAGCCTGGTGCCTGGGGGAGTCCCTGGGGTCCAACCCCCCCTGGAGCTGGCGATGGGGGGAGCTGGGAGTTGGGAGGCTGCCCCCCAAAAGCCCTGGCTCCAGCCTAGGCAGTGTGTGCCCAAACCCCCTCCGGAGCTGGGGTTGGGGGGCTGCACCCTTCGGCACCAGCCTCAAACCTCTCGTGGGCCCAAAACCTCCTCCGGATTTGGGGGTTGGGGGGCTGCTCCACTTTCCCCCCTTGGCACCAGCCCTGAGCATGGGCCCAAAACCCCTCCCGGGCTGGTTGGGGGGGGGCTGGTTTGGGGACTGTCCCCCTTGTCCTGAGTTCTGAACCCTGGCTTCGATCAGGACAGAGTGAGCCAAACCCCCTCCGGAGCTGGGCATGGAGAGGCAGGGGCTGGTTGGGGGTCCAGGCACTGTTTGGGGGGCTGCCCCCTTGCTCCCCACCCCAAACTCTGGCTCTCGTTAGGACAGCACGGCCCAAACCCCTTCCAGAAGGGAAAATGAGGGGAGCAGGGCCTGGTTGGAGGTCCAGACACTGTTTTGGGGGGCTGCCCCCTTGCCCCCCACCCCAGACCTTGGTGCTGGTTAGGACAGCACAGCCCAAACCCCCTCCGGAGCCAAGACTGGGGAGCGCTGCCTCCTTGGCTTCCCCCTGCACCCCTCGGATCCGGCGCTGGGCGCTGCAGCTCCCTTCCCCAAGATGAACTGGATCAAACCCCATGAGCCATCCGGGACAGACGCGAATCCGGATGCTGCGCAGCCACCTGCAGAGCCCGGACGGAAGGCAACGAGGGGCTGACGCGCTGTCCCACAGGGGTTACGCCCGGGATGCCGAGGGCAGCTGGCTCCGCTCCCTCTTTGTGCACAAAGTGGATCCCCGCAAGGACGCCCACTCCAATCTCCTCTCCAAGAAGGAAACCAGCAACCTCTACAAGATCCAGTGTGAGTGGTCCCAGCAGAGGAGTGGGGAAGGTGGATGGGGTGCATCCTGCCCTGCTGGCCCCCTTCACTTGTGGGGATCCCCCCCAGTTCCCACCCTGCAGCCCCTCTTGCCTCTCCCTGCAGTTCATAATGTGAAGCCCGAGTGCCTGGATGCCTACAACCGCCTGACGTGAGCCCCGCCGCGCATCGGGTGGCCCAGCCGGATCTGTGCCCCTGCCTCAGTTTCCCCCTCTGTGAAATGGGTGCATTCCCCAGGGGTGGTCCATGTCCCGTTAGGGCAAATCCTTCCATTTCCAAACCTTTTGTGCTAGGCTGGGAGGGCAAATGCAGGTAGTGGGATCTGTGCCCCTGCTCCCTGCCTCAGTTTCCCTTTCTGTGAAATGGGTGCATTCCCCAAGGGTGGTCCGTGTCCCGTTAGGGCAAATCCTTCCATTTCCAAACCTTTTTGTGCTGGGCTGGGAGGGCAAATGCAGGTAGCAGGAGTGTTTTGGGGTGGCTGCAACCCCCCCCAGATGCCCTCCCTGTGCCCCCCACAGAGAGGAGGTGCTCCCCAAACTCCACTTGGATGCCGACTACCCCTGTGACTTGGTGGGCAACTGGAACACATGGTACGGCGAGCAGGACCAGGCAGGTGAGAGCGGGCAGCAGCTCCTAGTGCCAGAGGGTCTGGGAGCAAAGGTGAAGACCTCAGGAATTGCTGGGTGGGTTTTTGGGGTGCTGCACCCCCTCCGCAGCCCCCCAACTCTCCTCCCAGTGCACCTCTGGCGCTTTTCGGGCGGGTACCCGGCGCTCATGGACTGCATGAACAAGCTCAAACAGAACCAGGTACCACTGGGATCGGGGGGAGCCCCTCTGAGCTCTGCCACCCAGCCTGGATCTCGGTCACCTGCACCCCGAAACCTCCGGCTGCCCCCAGGAGTACCTGGATTTCCGCAAGGAGAGGAGCCGGATGCTGCTGTCCCGCAGGAACCAATTGCTCCTGGAATTCAGCTTCTGGAATGAGCCTCTGCCGCGCCAAGGACCAAACATCTATGAGCTGAGGACGTACAAGCTGAAGGTGGGTGGCTGTCGGGTTGATATCCCACCCGGATGGGGGTCCTGCCTGCTCTTTTGGGGGGCAGCCACCCCATAATCCCTCCCTTCTCCATGGTAGGACCCCAGGCATGGAGCAGGGTGCTCACTTTGGTTTTTCCTCCTCTCTTTCCAGCCTGGGACCATGATCGAATGGGGAAACAACTGGTAAGCGATGGTTTTCCCAGCACGGAGGGAGCCGAGGTGGGAAAAGGCCCTTGGGGAGCAGGAAGGGCCCCCTCAGTCAGCCCCCCAAGTATCTCCGGCTGCATTCCAGGGCTCGGGCCATCAAGTACCGGCAGGAGAACCAGGAGGCCGTGGGTGGGTTCTTCTCCCAGATCGGGGAGCTCTACGTCGTGCACCACCTCTGGGGTAAGGGGGTCCCCCCACCCTGTGGGTTGGAATGGGGGGTCCTGGGTGCCACCCAGTCCCCTCCTCGCAGCCTACAGGGACCTGCAGTCCCGTGAGGAGACGAGGAACGCGGCCTGGAGGAAGCGGGGCTGGGATGAGAACGTGTACTACACAGGTGAGCGGGACCCCCTGCCTACTCTGGCAACCCCTGTCCTTGCCGGGAGACCCCCTGCCCACTTTGGGGACCCCCATCTTTACCAGGGACCCTCTGCCCACTTGGGGAACCTCCTTAGCCTCATTGGGGACTCACTGCCCTCACCAGGTACCCCCCACCCTCACCAGGGACCCCCATCACTCATCTCTCTCTTCCTTTTCCAGTCCCACTGATTCGGACGATGGAATCTCGGATCATGATCCCTCTCAAGATCTCACCCCTGCAGTGACGGGGCGCGTGTTTGGGGGGTGCCTGTTTCCCCCTGCTCTCCTTCCGCCCCCAATCCCGATTTGGGGTGCACTGCGGGGGGATGGGAGCAAGGAGGGGAAGGGGGGAGCCCCAGTGGTGCAGCAGAGGACAACACTGTCGGGGGGGGGGGGCAGAGGTATTAAGGGGTGCTTAATTATTGCTAATGAGCCCAGTGGGTGCCTTTCTTGCTGGGAGCCTGCCCGGCTGCGAGACAGCGCTGATTAAATATTTAATATGCTAATGATTGCTTTGTCTGGGTGTAAAGGGGGGGTCTTGGGGTGCTCAGCGCCTCAGCACGGGGTGCAGACCCCCTAAGCAGGTGTCACCCGAGGGGACACCTTGCCTCACGCCGCGGGTGCCCCCAAAGACTCCCGCCCATGGGTGCCACCCTGCACCCAAACCCCCCACCCATGGGTGCACTGAAAGCCCCCCTGTGGGTGCCCCCCATGCCTGAAGACCCCACGCCCAAAGCCCCCCATGCGTAGGTGCCCCCCTGCGCCCCCAGACTCTCCCGCACTGATGCTTCCCAGCACTGTCGGAGCCCCCACTCCGTGCATCCCACCCCAGTATGGATCCCCCGTGTGCCGCTGGGCACCCCCCCAGCTCCAGGCTTCCCCTTGTCCTCCAAGGCTGCGCCCACCCGGGTTTGGGAATGGGGGCGCTGTGGGAATGGGGCGGGGCATGAATGGGGCGTTGGCCACGCCCCCTCCCGCCATAGCCACGCCCTCTGTGCTCGGGGAGAAGGCTTCGCCAGGGGGCGCTCTGGGCAGCGGTCACTCTCGCTGCTCTGGTGACGTCACTTCCGGGCGGCGCTGCGGCGGGAGGCGCGGTGAGTGGGGTGTAGAGGTATCGTGTTCCGGGGGGGAGATCTGGGGGGGACTGTGGGTCCCCTGTCCCGCTGTGGGGGAAGGAGGGGGCTATGTGTTCCCAGTCCCGGTGAGGGGAGGGCTATGTGTTCCCAGTCCTGGTGTGTGTGGGGTCTGTGGGTCCCCAGTCCCGGTGGGGAGGGAGAGCTGTGGGTCCCCAGTTCCAGTGATGGGGGGGCTATATGTTCCCAGTCTTGGTGTACGTGGGGTCTGGGGGGGCTGTGGGTCCCCAGTCCCAGTGTGATGGGGGCTGTGAGGGCCAGAGGGACTTGGCCTTAACGTGGTGGGGGTCTCAGGGGGCTGTGGAGGTGGGGGGAGGCTCTGGTCCTTGTGTGGTTGGCTTTGGAGGGAGCTGTGGAAGCCCTGTTCTCAGGTGTGGTAGGCTCTGAGGCAGGGAAGAGGCCTTGTTCCCAGTGTGCTGGGAGTCTGGGTGGGCCGCGGTCCTGGTGTGGTTCTTTGGGGGATGAGAGCTGGGAGGTGGGAAGCTGGGGTGGAGAAGACACAGAGCGGGGTGGGAGAGGCCCAGGACTTGCTGGCTGGGAGGCTGCGTAGCCCACAGCCGGTGGCTGAAGGGAGCCCGGGTTTGTTTCCATCCCAGGCAGCTTTGCTCTTTCTCCCCCAGTGCCAGGCTGGCTGAACCATGTCGTCAGACTCCAGCAAGAAGAGGAAGCCCAAAGTGATCCGCACAGACGGGGGCCCACAAGAGGGCAAGCGGGGCAAGGCCGATGGCGACCAGGTGAGGTGTAAGGGTTGCTTGTGTCCTGCTGCCTCCCAATGGACTGCCCTCACCCCACTCTTTGCTCGCCTTGTCTCCCCTTCAGGAGGTTGTGGGGCTCTTTCCCCAGAACTGAGCCAGCTCCCAGTGCCTCTGAGACTCCCACTCTGGATTTTTGAGCCTGCTCCTGTCTCCTTTGGGAAATGGAGCACTCAAGGAGTCAAGCGCTCCTCTGGAGACACAGGGTGAACACAGGGCTGAAAGGTTTGCAGGTTGCTTTCAAACACTCGCACGAGCAGCGGCATGACTTGGAGTCAGCCAGACTGGGGATAAAGATCGAAGTAATCATCTTCCCGAGTTATTCTATTTAAATAGGGCAGACAGGTTTAAATTTTTGATGCCTATGTAAACACAGCCTGGACTTCGCAGGCACTTTAATGCCTGGTGGTGTTTGTGCCTGGGAGTGATGAGTCCTCTCTCACCTGTGAAGTCTTTTTCAGCTTGGAATTAACAGGTAGAGCCTGGAATTGAGAGCCAGCAGGTTGTTTCCCAACCCTCTTCGTAGAAGGTGGAAGGAAAGACTGTTAAAGGGAAGGAGCGGTAGAAGGTGCTTTCTGCTATTGCAGGACACTCGGTACTACAGCGAGGAGAGCGAGGTGGATCTCCGTGACCCCATCAGAGATTATGAGCTCTACAGAGAGACATGCCAGGAGCTCCAGAGGCTGATGGCAGAAATCCAGGAGCTGAAGAGCAGAGGCGTGAAGGACAATGTAAGGAGTAGCTTTGGTGCTTGATTTAACATGTTCTGTTCTTTGAAGTTTTCCCTTAACGTGAGAGAAACGGGAGCAGGAGCTGCCCTGTCTTCTGGGGAAACTCAGGAAAATGGAACAGCCTCCCTTAAAGTAGAATACAATGTAGAGAGATGTTGGTCTTGACTGAGCAGATGCTATGGAGACTGAGTTCTTCTCAAGTAAGTCTGGGCTCCTGATGGGCTGTGCTGGGGGCCAGGGCCTCCTGGGGAGGAACTGAGTCCCTGCTGACCACTGAAGGCTTGTGCTGTGACCACCCACGCTGTCCTCTGCACAGTAGGGTGGGTGCTTTGGGCTCAAACACCTCTGTTCCCACTGCTGAGAAAAATCACCAGAGCGAGCCCAAAACCCTCCCAGGTGATTTCCAGCAGGTGGCCTGTGTGTCTGGCAGCGAAAGGCTCCTTCAGACGTCCTGGTGATGTTAATCATGGCTCCTTAGTGAAGCACGGAGCCCGCTTTGTGACAGGACTCTCAGGAAGTGCTTGTGGCGAAAGGGCTTTGTTGTGTAGTCATTTCTCCTGCTTTAAACGTCTCTCTCCTGCCTCCCAGGCTGCAGAGATCGATGAGCGGCGGATTCAGAGCTGCGTCCACTTCATGACGCTGAAGAAACTAAACCGATTGGCTCACATTCGGCTGAAGAAAGGGAGAGATCAAACCCATGAGGTACAGTGGGAGTGGGGTAGCAAACACAGATCAGAGCAGAATCAGTCTAATGTTACGTTCACTTTGTTCTCCCAGCCCTGGAAAACATCTTTTTTCCCCAAAAGTAATCGTTCTATGCCCTAAAACCCTCTGTCCCTCGCTGGTTTGGTGAGGGGGCGTGGTAGTGACTCTCGTGGGGTGTGCTTGCTGGAAGGAAGGTGATGGAGTTTCATCTCTTGCTCTGGCTGTGTGTCCATGTTTCAGGCAAAGCAGAAGGTCGATGCCTATCACCTTCAGCTCCAGAACTTGCTCTACGAGGTGATGCACCTGCAGAAAGAGATCACCAAGTGCCTGGAGTTCAAGTGAGTGTGGCCAGGGAGGAGAGGGTGTGATGGTGGGTCTGAGATAAGGTGGAGGCATCTCCGGCCGCACACTCCTGAGCCCACTGTGGGAGGAGAGCAAGCACTGGGGATGCCACCACGCAGGAGAGATGGAGCGTCCCAGAGTTCCAGTGCTGGGATGTGGCAAAAGAGGGCTCTGCAGGGAGGAGGGAAGGCGGCATCTGTGTTTAACTGAAAGATATAGCCACGCTAATTTCCTCAAGGACTCTCTGGCCTCTGTATACCATGAGTTTTGTTCCGTCATGCCCATTGCTTTGGCAGTGCTCTGAGCCGCTGCCGGGAGCGCTGTATTTAGACTGAGGCCTCAAACGGCCTTTTGGAAGGTTTCTGTGAAAGACCTTTCTCTCTCCTGCCACAATTTTGCTCACTGATGCTGTGGTGTTTGTTGTACCAGAGTGACGCCGAGCCGCTATTGGCATTGACAGCTTTTCTATGAGACACGGTGGAGTTCAGCCCTGCTGCTGCATTTCTTGCCCTTCCCTGGTCTGATCTGTCTGTCTTTGCAGGTCAAAGCATGAGGAAATTGAGCTGGTGAGCTTGGAGGAGTTTTACAAGGAGGCTCCTCCCGAGATCAGCCGGCCTGCGGTCACCCTGTCTGAGCCCCACCAGCAGACCCTGGCCCGCCTCGACTGGGAGCTGGAGCAGCGCAAGAGGTGGGTGTGCAGCGCTGGGTTCCGTGTCCACCTGCTGCAGTCCCTCAAGACCCCCAGAGCGAGCTGCACAGGTACTGGGGGACATAAACATAGGTGATAAAGGTTTTAACACCTTCTAGAAATGGTCAGCGTAGAACAAGTGACAGCTGTGTCGTATAGCTGAACCCTCAGTGTGGAGGATCACTCTTTGTGTGGAGAGCTGGGCTTGTTCAGCCTGGAGAAGAGAAGGCTGTGAGGAGACCTTAGAACAGCTTCCAGTACTGAAAGGGGCTCCAGGAAAGCTGGGGAGGGGCTCTGGATCAGGGACTGCAGTGACAGAACAAGGGGGAATGTTTTTGAGCTGGAAGACAGGAGATTGAGATGAAAATGTTTTGCTGTGAGGGTGGGAAGGCCCTGGCATAGGTTGTCTGGAGAAGTCGTGTCTGACCCATTTCTGGAGGTGTTCAAGGCCAGGCTGGATGGGGCTTGGAGCAACCAGATCCAGTGGGAGGTGTCCCTGCCCATGGCAGGGGGTTGGAACTGGGTGGACTTTAAGGTCGCTTCCAGCCCAAACCACTCCATGATTCTGTGTTTGTGTAGAGGTGGGCTTGCAGGGATCCTCGTTTCATAGATCAGAGAGTTTTCTTTCACCTGCCTGATGAAAGAGAGCCCTGGGGGATCCTGGTGGGGACTGAGCAGGCTCCAAACCAGTGGGAGAGAAACCCTGAGCCAGCTGCAGCTGTTGTGCAAGAGGGTCTGTCTGTCTGGGGCTACACCTTCTGCTCTGGGTGATGACAACAAAGGCTTCTCTGCCCTCCAGATAAGCCCATGTGTTCTGTCATCTAGGCAGTGAACATCAGCGCTGCCTTTTGGGTATTGAGGGAAGAAACTGTGGCTTGATGCTTCCCCAGTGTCTTACTGGAAGCTCTTGCAGCAGGGGATGGGGACGCTGCCTGCCGTAGGGGTGATACTGAAAGATGGACGGTTGTGTGGTTCCACCCATAACTAGACCCTGCAGGATGTACCATGTAAGGCAGAGCAATCCCTGTTTTGTCCACCATGCTGAGGCGTGAGGAGCAAAACTAAGGCAGCCTGGCTTGGTGGTGTGGCCTGGTGCTGCTGCCATTCCTGTCTGCCTGTGTTCCTGATGCTTGCCACGGCGGGGAGCTGCCTGTCTGTGGCCGGCGCTGTTATCCTGGCAGCTACCGCCTCCCCGCAGGCTCTGATCCCCGAGAGGCCTGAGCGGGTGCAGGCAGGCCAGGTGCTTCAACTGCTGTGTCCACTCCAGAGAAAACCAAACAGAGCACAACATTCCTGTGTTTTCATCAGTCAGCGGCTTTTTCAGCCAGGTAGCAGCCAAGACCAACCTTCCGGAAACAGTTCGAACCTGCCAGTAGTGCTGCTCGAGCAGGGCAGAGCGGCAGAACAGCCCAGTGGGAGGTGCTGCAGGGCTCTCACACCTCGTGCTTCCTCTCTCCCAGGCCCTTCACATCAAACCCAACTTATTTTGCCTCTTGGAAGGCCCCGTTCATGCTGTAGCTGAGATCCTGCAGATACCTCTGTCGCACACACAGAGCAGCGTTCTACCTGGAGACCTCTTGAGGGTTCTTCTTAAAAACGATTGCTCATTGCAAACTGCGTAGAGGGCAAAGACAAGCTGAGCTAAGCCTGTCGCGTGGTTGAATGTTGAATTGTGGAGGAGCCTGGCAATTCCCAGTCCTCGATTTTCCTGGGCTTTCTCCCCAGTTACGGAGGAGAAAGTGTGTTAAACCTCGACTCTCCTGAGCTCAGCTGAGTAGCTGACGTGAGGTGATTCTGATGATACGATAAGGAAAGCCCCTCCAGGAGCTGGGCAGGGTCAGCCGGGCTCCGTCTGCATGGCTGGCAGAGTGGATCTCAGAGGGAAATCCAGTTGCTGCCCCTTCTCAGAGCACAGCATGAGGCTGAGCTTCCACCTCCTTTCCCCTGTTCATTTTTCATCTCTCATCGGTTCCTTTCTGCCTCCACTTGCCCTTAGGGTTAAGAGCGCTTTGTTTGTCACTATTTCTGAGCTCTCCTGGTTCCTGCAGTGACTTCTGTCAGGTTGGAAGGGCTGGGGCCTATGGCCCAGGTGGAGCCCAGTGGGCTTTGTGGCTGGGATGTGTGGCAGTGACTGAATTCCTATCCCTAGGCTGGCAGAGAAGTACAAGGAATGCCTGACCAGCAAGGAGAAGATCTTGAAGGAGATTGAGGTGAAGAAGGAGTATCTAAGCAGCCTCCAACCTCGCCTCAACAGCATCATGCAGGTACTTGAGCTCTGCAGGACAAGGAGAAGGCCTTTGAGGCTGAGCTGAGGTCACGCTCCAAGGGCCAGGTTAAAGGGGCAATGTCTGGGCTGTCTCTGCTTTGGAGAGGTTTCTCTGCCGGTCAGGGTGGACGAGGGATAGATCTGCCTTGTGCCAAGACTCCTCCAGAGTCTCTTTGTTTATGCAGCAATTCCTGCAGAATTGCAGATGAAGGAGTCATTAAATGGGCCTTTCCCTGGAGAAAGACATGCAGTTCCAACCCCTTGTGATTGCTTTGGGATGGAAGAACACGAGAAGGAACTGGGTTATTTTCAGACCCAAACGTTTTTCAGCACCAGAGAGCTGCCAGTCCTTCCCTGGGAGTTCACGGTGCCTGTGCTTAACCCACACCGCAGCTGCAGCACTGTTTTCTGGTCCCGTGCTTACCAGCCTGGCATGAAGGAGGGTGAACTGCTCTGTTCCCAGTGATGAAGGCTTGCTTTCTCATTCCTCCAGGCCTCCCTGCCTGTCCAGGAGTACCTCTTCATGCCTTTTGACCAGGCGCACAAGCAGTACGAGACAGCCCGCCACCTCCCGCCACCTCTCTACGTTCTCTTCGTTCAAGCCAGTGCCTACGGTCAGGCCTGCGGTGAGCAGCGAGGGGCTGTGACCAGCCAGGGCTGGGGGACAACACCCCCCACGCAGCCAGATGTCACTCGCAGCACTGCTTTGGGGAAATTTTGGGAGGTCCCTTTCATCCTGTCTGCTCTGCTGCTGGATTGTGCTGAGCCCAGAGCAGTGTCGTGGCCTCAGGGCCAGCACAATGAGGCAGCAGCATTTGAAACCTTGTTTGCTCAGCTCCCTCGGTGGAAGAACTGCTTGAGAAGCTGGTTTCCCACCTCTGCCCCCACTCCTCAAGGTCGGCAGGAATGTCGTTGCCGTGTGAGCCAGTTGGGTGCTGACGTGGCCTCCCAGGAGCTGTCACCTCGTGGGATGGGGTGAATGTTGTGCCATCCATGAGTGGTGGTGACTGGAGTAGGCACTGCCTCTGCCTGTCCTCAGCTCACCTGGAAGCCTTCATGCCCTTAGGCAGCTCATAGTTTCCTAGAGTTGTTTAGGTTGGAAAAGACCTTTAAGATCAAGTCTAACCCTTAAGCTCACAGTGCCAAGACACCAGTAATCCATGTATCTAGGCATCATATCTACACAGTTTTTAAATCTCTCCAGGGTTGGAGACTCCACCAGCCTGTTCCAGTGCTTGACAACCCTTCCAGTGAAGTTTTTCCCAATATCTAATCTAAACCTCCCATGGCACAACTTGAGGCCATTTCCTCTCATTCTATTACTTATTCTTTGGGATAAGAGCCCAGTACCCACCTCACCACAACCTCCTTTCCAGGAGCTGGAGAGAACAATGAGGTCTCCCCTCAGTCTCCTCTCGTCCAGGCTAAATTGCAGCTGTGAAGTGGGACCTTCCTGGGACAGGACTGCTTCTAACTGCCTTTCCCATACAGAAGCGAGGTTCAAGGCCTAGTTTTCCTGTCTCCTCCATAGATAAGAAGCTTGTGGTGGCCATTGAAGGGAGTGTAGAGGAAGCCAAAGCCCTGTACAAGCCACCTGAGGACTCGCAGGGTGAGTTGTGATGTTACCACAAGCAGGGTGCCTGACACCGTGCTGCGGGCGGAGGGGTTGGGCAGAGACGCTGGTGGGTGCTCAAATGGTGCAGTGCCTGCGCTGTGGCCGAAGCCCTGGTTGCTGATCTCCTCTATCCGCAAATGCCCCTTCCCGAGTGACATTCAGAGACCCTCGTCAGTTGGAATGAGCCCTGTTACTGGGGATGTCTTATGTGTTCTGCGTCCTGCTGGGGCCCTGCTTTTGGGGGGATGGTGGTATCGGGGGAAGTTGCTGTCTTGCAGAAAGGGCTGGTGGTCCTGCTGGATGTGGGAAGCTGCTGAGTGCCAGGTGGTCCCTGCTTACGCCCCTCTCTTTGTGCAGATGATGAAAGTGATTCTGACGTGGAGGAGGAGCAGACAACGGTAAGGGGTAGCGTTGTCCCCTTCCAGGTCCTCTCCCAGCATTGTCGTATCATGGGCAAACGGATTTGTACCGACAAACTGGGAGGTGCTGGGGGAACTGGGCCCTGTGTGCTCTTGTGTGTGTGCATGGAGATGCGCTGACGCTAAATCCAGCTGGTTCTTGGGAAGGCAGAGAGGAGCCATTCCCACTTTCTGTCCCGAATGCAGCAGAACCAGTGTACAAATCACTGTGCTCGTGTCCCACCCAGCAGCAGCCGCTCCCTTGCAGCTCTCCGTCTGGAGCTGCTCTACTTTGTATAAATAGCCTGTGGGCAGGGAGGCGGGTGGCCGGTGGGGAAGGATGCGTGGCCATTGCCTGCTGTTTGCCAAAACACTGAGCTGAACTCTGTGCCCGGGGCTGCTCAGTGCTCCCTTGGAGCAGCATTTAGGACCTAGAGGTTATACCTTCCTGCTGGGTGCAGGAGAGAGGCCGTAGGTGCTGGCTGCCCCCAGCATCGAAGCCCAAGGTGCCACCGCTCCCCACCACCCAGCAGCAGCGCCAAGAGTATCAGTGTGGGGAAGGGCCTCAGCTTCTGACCCTTGCAGTGGGGAAGCGTTTGGGGCCAGCAGGTCCTTGGCATCGTCTCACAGGAGTGGGGATGCTCCTGGGAGCTGAAGGAAGGACAGGGACTGGCACTGCTTTGTCATCACCCTGCAGCAGGGCAAGGGTTTTGTGCCCCACTCCCACCCCAGGGCCGCTCTGTGTCCACAGTGCTGGAGGATTGGGGACCTAAGCTAGAAGAAGAGAGCAGTGGGAGAGGAGGGGAGGCTGCGGGTTTCTAAGGAGCAGGAGGACAAAGGTCTGACAGCTTTTTCGCCCTCAGAAGCGGCGCAGGCCCACCCTGGGTGTGCAGCTGGATGACAAGCGTAAGGAGATGTTGAAGCGGCACCCCTTGTCTGTCACCATCGACCTGAAGTGCAAGGGTAAGTGAGTTCTGGCAACCCTTGGAGAGCACACAGGTGTGTGACAGCAGGTGAGGGAGCAATTCAGCAGTAGCTTGGGGTCCTTGGGGAGAGCTCCAGGTGCAGAGAGGCTTTGCTGTCCCAGCAGGGATGGGCGTGGCCCTCCAGGGTAGACTGAACAAGGGGTTTAGCAGTTCTGTTCTCTGGAGCTCCTCGCACCCATGTGGGTGGGGTTACCTTGCTCTGAAGCCCCCATCTGGCTGGGAGCTTTTCTCTTTTGGGGGATCTTGGGCCTGACAGATACAGCCTGGCAAGAGCTAATGGGGCGGCATTAGAGGTTGCCAGTTGTTCCCCATGTTGCCTTTTTGCCCTGTTTGCTGTTGTCCTGGCGGAGGGGGCATGTGCATCCCCTCCACAGAGGGCAGTGAGCAAGAGCAGATGGCAGCATTGCCCCTTCTCTGTTGGCACAGATGAGAACGTGCTTCACCTGACCTTCTACTACCTGATGAACCTCAACGTCATGACAGTGAAAGCCAAGGTGACTACTGCCATTGAGCTGACAACCGCCATCAGTGCCGGGTAAGGAGAGCCTCGTGGGTGCTGAGCCTGCAGCCCCCTGGCAATGACCCCTGCGCTTGCCATGAGTGCCCTGCCCTGGTGTCCTGCCATGTTGTGTTCAGAGCGACCTGCTGACAGGGTGACGTAGTGCCAAAACCAGCACATAGTAGTAAAACCCCTCAGCTCAGCCGCAGCTGCTTTGCCTTGTGGGCCAGGGATGCTCCAGCCCAGCTGCTACTCCTACCAGGCAAGGTTTTAACCTCAGTCCCTCACTGTGCCTTTCCTGGGGTGCCGGAAGGGCCTTTGAACTTTCCAT
This sequence comes from Cuculus canorus, assembly GCF_017976375.1. Lineage (NCBI taxonomy): Eukaryota > Metazoa > Chordata > Aves > Cuculiformes > Cuculidae > Cuculus > Cuculus canorus. The sequence goes on from NC_071417.1 coordinate 12,312,530, forward strand.
ATGCTGCCTTGGCTTGTCCTGTGATGGGTAAAGAAGGCCCCACAGAGCACGGCTCCTTTTCTTCCTCTGGGGAGGGCTTTCACCTCATGCACCCTCTGCCCCGTGTATCCTTCCCTTCAGCTCCAGGGCCTTGCTGGGAGCCCTGCCAGGCTGCCGCAGCCCAGACATGGCTCCCTCTCATGGCAAGCCAGGGACAAGGAGGTTGGGAACCTCATAATGGAGTGGTGCCAGACCTGTGAGGAGCTGGGGGAGAACCTTGCCTTGTCATGTGCCTGGGCAAGTGAAGAAGAGGCACATAGAAGCAAGTGCTGCCTCCCAGCTTGTCCCCTATAAGGCCTCCCAATCCTTTTGTGCTTCTCTTTTCCCTGTACGTACCCAAATCCCTCGATGACAGCAGCTGGAGTCTCTGCAGGGTGCTCTGTCCCTTGCACTGCCCTTGGCTGTGTTATCCCAAACCTGTGAGGCTGTGAATTGAGCCAGACCCCAAATCCTAAACCCTTTATTCTCAGTCAGGCTTTTGATTACAGTCACTTCATTAATTAGAATTCCTGTGCTTAAGCTTGTTGGGTGGCAAACAGTCCTCAGGCCATGCCCTGCTTGTGCTGGCCATGTATTCTCCATACGCATTAACAGGTTTTAGAGTGAGCAGCTTCCTGGGAAACCAGGGAGGTGGTGCGCAGTGATTTGTGTCTTCTTTGTGGTCAGGGAGGAGACAGGGCTCATTTTGGAGCAGGATTAGGGAAAAGCCATTCTAGTTTTGAAACCCAACTTGTGGAGCTCATAATCCCCTCTTCTGGGCTCAGAGCCTGTTAGTAGCCACCCCAGAGAGACATGGAGCCCAGGCTGGTGCTGATTAATCTCTTTTGTCCTCCTGCCAGCGATCTGCTCTCCCCGGACTCCCTCCTCAACTGCCTCTATCCTGGAGACCATGGGAGGAAAACACCCAACCCGGCCAACCAGTTCCAGTTTGATAAAGTGGGGTGAGTGTCCAGCTGGTTGGTGCTATTGCCCTGCTTCTGGCATGGCGTGTCCCTCCCCAGCTCATACAGAGGGCTCGGGAGCCAGGAAGTTGGCATCCTGTGCACGTTGGGCATGGCTTGTGGTGCAGGAAAAGAAGTAACTGCCCTCTCCGGCTGGCTCGCGGGCCAGGCAGTTTTTGGACAAGGCATGGAATGCACCATAAACCTTCCTGGTTGTCCCCACAGCATCCAGACCTTGAGTGACTACGTGACAGAGCTGGGGCACCCCTACGTGTGGGTTCAGAAGCTGGGCGGCCTGCATTTCCCCAAGGATCAACCTCAGGCATGTCGCATCGCCTTTCCTCTTCACCAGAACATGGAGATGGGGTTTGGGAAGGCTTTGGAGACACTTGTGTCCTGTCCCATCTCCTCAGAGCTCCCGCTGGCACCAGCTGCTCCCAGAACACAGCGCACCCTTGGCTGGGACAGGCTCAGTTAGGATGAATCTGTGCAGTGAGGCCTTTTATCGTCCACATGTGCCAGTCTAAGCACTGTTTCAGGCGCAGAGCAGCGACTCAAACGCGTGTCGCTCCCCATGGCTAGATGGGGTGGCTTGGGGAGCATGGGAGCCTGCGGGCTGGCGTGGTGGTGACGATCCCTCCTGCCCACAGCACACGGTCACCGCAGACAACTCGCTGAGTGCCAGCCACATGGAGCTGACGGTGAAGCTGCTGCGGACAAGGCTGCAGTCGCGCCTGGCTCTGCACAAGCAGTTTGCATCGCTCGGTGAGTGCCTGGCTCCCCGTGTAGTGCCTGGGGACGGTGGTGCAGGAGAAGGGCCCTCTTGCACAGGAGAACTGACCAATGTCACTTTAGTGGTGCCACGGATCTGCAGTGCCACCCTCGGTATTCCCAGTCCTTCCCTCTGTCCTTGCTGGTGGTGGCCTGTGAGGCTGCAAGGGCTGTCCTGTTGTGGGTGGGAGAGGAAGGCTGTGCCCGCTCTCAGTGCCCAGCACCCCTTTGGGGCAGGTTCCCCCTGTGCCAGGGATCACTTTGGGCCATGGTGGGAGGTGAACCACACACCCATGCTTGTCGTGCAGCTGTCGAACAGGCTGCCAACACCGTGAGCTCCTGTGGAATCACTGCTAGGGCCTCCACTTCTCCTCTCTGGGAACCCAATGAAGGGCAGCTGATGAACAATGTCCCCAAGTCCTGGTTTTGGAGCATCCCCACCTGCAGGACAGTGACAGAGCTCTATCCCCAGCCCTGCCCTGCTCAGGTGGCTTTGTTCTTGCTTTCAGAGCACGGCGTTGTGCCAGTCTCCAGCGAGTGCCAGCATCTCTTCCCTACCAAGATCGTCTCGCGCCTGGTGAAGTGGACTGCCATTCCCTATGAAGATTATGCAGTAAGCGCGGTGCACAAGGCTACGTCCCTTCCAGCTCCTCCATGGCACCGGTAGCTGCTCACTCCTCTCGTTTCTCCTTGCAGGAGCTGCCCTACACTAAAGATGTGATAGAGGCTGGCTTGGCTGAAGACACCCACCTCTACTACATGGCCCTGATAGAAAGGGGAACAGGTAGGCATGTTTCCTTCCACTGGTGATTTCCAATTCCTACATTTGACATCCCCAGGGCAGCTTCTGGGGGGTCTTCATGGGAAATCCCTTTGGCTGGAGGTCCTGTGGGCTGTGGATAACGTTTCTTCCCTTGCTCTGCTTAGCCAAGCTCCAGGCTGCTGTGGTCCTGAACCCTGGTTATTCTGCGCTGCCGCCTGTCTTCAGCCTGTGCCTGAACTGGAAAGGAGAACGAAACGGCAGCAACGACGACAATATTCGGGTAACCTGGAGCAGTGGGAGAGGAGGCTGGAGAACTGCTGGCATCTGGGGGGTGTTCCCAGTGGTTCTGCGTCCATAATAAGCAAACTGTTGGGGCAAGTGGGTGGCCTGGCAGCCCACGGCTCCTGGGAGGGCAAAGGAGTGACCTGAGTCCATGCCATACTAATCTCTCTGCCAGGCCATGGAGAGTGAGGTCAACGTCAACTACAAGGAGCTGTGGGGACCCAAACCGGGCTACCAGCTCCTCACCAACCAGCTGCAGCGTCTCTGCATGGTGCTGGATGTCTACCTGGAGACAGAACCCCACGACCCCAGCGTGGAGGGACCTAAGGAGTTTCCCCAGGAGAAGATGTGTCTACGCCTAGTGAGGTGAGAGCCGCAGGACCCTGGGGCGGTGAAGGTTCTTGCAGGGACACTGGTGACACTACTATCCCCTTGCCTGATCTGCTGCCAGTCTTGCAGCCTCACCTTCAGCTGCCTTTGGGTTCTGACACCTACAGCTGGGCAGGACCCTGAGACTAGGCCCTTTCTGTGGGTTCTGTAGGCCTCCTGCCCGCCGTGGGTCAGCCTCTCCCTCTTCTCTTCCAGGGGCCCCATGCGCCTGAAGCCGTTCAAGTTCAACTACCCCCAGGGGTTCTTCAGCCACCGCTGAGCGCTGAAGAAGTGGGCATCACTCTGGCATGGGCCTCATCCTAGCTGTGGGGAGGAGCGTCCCCATCTCACCATTTCAGTTTATTTTCCCAGATATTGGGTTTCGTTTGAAGATTTGGTTTTAGCCAAAAGGATTAAATGCTGAACAGAAGGCAATAGTGTGGGTTCCCTGTCTGTGCAGAGGGGTGGGATGGGGGGACAGCAGGGTCTCATCTCTGGCAGCCGTCTTGCTGCCGGTCTGTCCCCTTGCCTGGGGTACTGCCTCTATCCTCCCTGCCCTCCCCACCGCAGGGCCTTGGGACCGTGCAGCTGAGATGGCTAAAAATAGCTGTTTTCCGAAGCCCGCACTGCAGCCTCAGCCTGTCCTTGCCTGCATTGGCCGCCATCCAGCTGACTCGGCACAAACCACGCAGCGAGGGAGGGCCTCACCGCTTCCCTGCACTTTGCGGGGGAAGCAGAGCAGTGTCCTGTGAGGGGCAGGACCTGACAGCACCACGCAAGGGGTTGGAATCCTGCTTGGCAGCAGGGAATTGGGATGTGCCCCCTCTCTGGTGCCTCCAGACTCCCTGGGGAGGGTCCTGTCCTGCTGGCAGAGCTGGGCTCGCATCCCCACTCCCAAGGTCATTGTCCCTCCCAGCTTCCAGCCTTCCCGCTTCTCCCCTGTGGGCAATTTCTGCCCTGGGAAGGTTGGCAGAGCCTCTCTCTGCCCCCGTGCAGCCCCTGCCGTCAGCGCGGTGCTGCAGTGCCGGGCGGTGCTGCAGCACTCGGGTTAAACCAGGCTCCACCGCTCCCTTGGGAGCCACGCTTTAAAAAGAGCAGGAAGCAAAACACCGCTGAAATCCTGAGCAGGGAGAGCTGGCCCTGATTCCAGCCCCTGTGCAGGCAGCCCCCCAGGACACAGAGTCCTTTGTGCCTGCCACGGGGTGGGCTTTACTCTCAGGAAAGCAGCCAGGGCTGCTTTTCATGCGTTGCTTCCCCATTTCTTCCTCCCCAACCCAGACAGGAGGCGAGCAGAGCCGGGGCGTCTCTGTAAGCACTTTATTTGGTTATTGCACAGTAAGCAAACAACAGTGGGCTGAGGTTCCTAGTGCACCGTGTGTCTGTGAGCATTCCTGCAGTGCCCAGCCTCTCCCGCTGCACCCTGGGTCACTGCTCAGAGGGGCAATTGTTCACCCCCATGGCAGGGAAAGACCCCAAAGACCCCACCAGCCCCCGTCCCAAGCAGCTAGAGCTCTGCATTGCACTCGTCCATCAATTGCACATACATTGAATAAATGCACTTACTGGAGAAGGGTGGGTTGGTCCCCTGGGTCCCCTTCTCCTCGGTTATAATTCAAGTGTTTAAATGTGGCGCTCGGCGTACATCACGTTCTGCTAGGGAAGCTATCGGCCAAGCCCCCGGGGCAGGACAGCGGGGGCTGTGTCTCTCACACAGACATATTGCTAAGGTAAAGCCCGGCCATTGGAGGGGAGCGGAGCAGCTCCCATGCCCAGAGGTGCTCTTCAGCTCCCACGTCTCCCTCACTTCTTCCCTGCAGCAGGTGCCGGCTCTGGGGCTTTACCCTCCTTGCTGGAGGGAGCCTCTTTAGGGGCTTCGGCCTTGGGGGACTCTTTACTGGCTTTGGGGTCATCTTTGGGCTTTGCCTTATCTTTGGGGTCTGCCTTATCTTTGGGCTCCTCTGCCTTCTTCTTGGGCTCTTCCACCTTCTCCTCAGCTTTTGGCTTCTCAGCTTCCTTTACAGCCACTTTGCCAACCTCCTGCTGAGGTTTGGGTGGAGCCTCCTTCTCAGCCTTTCCTTCTTCTGCAGGTTTGGTGACCGCCTTGGTGGGCTCCTTCACCTGTGGGGCTGGAGGCTCTGGCACAGCAGCTGCCTTGTCTTTGGGCTTCTCCTCCACCTTGGCTGGGGCATCCTTCTTGGGAACTTCTTTCTTGCCTTCCTCATCTTTGGGCTTGGATGGAGCCTTCACCTCTTTGGGCTGCTCTTCCTTTGCAGGGGCTTTTGGCTCCTTTGGAGGGGAGGGCGTGGGCTCCTTGGCTGGGGCCACTTCCTTCTGTGGAGACTTGGCCTCCTCCACAGGAGACTTGGCTTTCTCAGGGGACTTCACAGTTGGGGTCTTGGCCTCCTCCTTTAAGGGGGTTGGGGCTTTCTCGGGGGACTTCACCGCTGGACTCTTGGCTTCCTCTCTTGAAGGGGTTGGGGCTTTCTCTGGAGACTTCGCTGCTGGACTTTTGGCCTCCTCCTTTGAGGGGGTTGGGGCTTTCTCAGGGGACTTCACAGCTGGGGTCTTGGCCTCTTCTTTTGAGGGGGTTGTGGGTTTCTCCGGAGACTTGACAGATGGAGTTTTGACCTCCTCTTTTGAGGGAGGTGCAGGTTTCTCTGGAGACTTGACAGCTGGGGTCTTGGCCTCTTCTTTTGAGGGAGTTGTGGGTTTCTCCGGAGACTTGACAGATGGAGTTTTGACCTCCTCTTTTGAGGGAGGTGCAGGTTTCTCTGGAGACTTGACAGCTGGACTCTTGGCCTCCTCTTTTGAGGGGGCTGGGGGCTTCTCTGGAGACGTCACTGCTGGGCTCTTGGCCTCTTCTTTTGAGGGAGTAGTAGGTTTCTCTGGGGACTTGATAGCCAGGGTCTTGGCCTCTTCTTTTGGGGGCGCTTGTGGCTTTTCAGGGGACTTGACAGTTGGGGTTTTGGCTTCTTCCTTTGAGGGGGTTGGTGGCTTTTCTGGGGACTTAACAGCTGGGCTCTTGGCCTCCTCCTTTGAGGGGGACTCAGGTTTCTCTGGGGACTTGGCCTCCTCTTCTTCACCCTCTGCTTCAGCTTTCTCCTCTTCTTCCTCCTCCTTTTCAGCTTTTTCACCTTCAGTTTCTTTCTCAGCCTCATCCTCCTCTGTGACCTCCTCAGTCACCTGAATTTCCTCTGTCTGCTCCTCCACAATCACTGTCTCCTTCTCAGACTTTTCCACCACCTTGATCTTCTCTTCACTCTTCACCTTGATGTTGGTGGTGATGCTGGGAGCTTTGGGGGCCACCTCAGGGAAGGAGAGCATCCCAAGGCCAGTCTCAATCCGATATTCCTCCCCTTCCAAGAGCTTTCTGCCAGGAAGAGACCAGAGCAGGACAGTCAGTGTCCTTCTCACCTTCTCCCGTGATCAGGAGCTGCCAGCCTCATCCTATAGCTCCATCTCCCTCCTTGTTCTGCTCTCAAGACGCTGGTTGACCCTCCTGCTCCCACACCCTGGGCTGTGCAGGTTTCCTCCATCTCCTCTGCAAGCTACTTGCAGGGCTGGGTCACCCAGAAGGATGTTGCCCACTGTGGCCTTGGGGTGGAAGTGTCTCTTCCTCATGGGAAGAGCCCAAGTCTTAGCGAGGCCCCTTAAGGAACGTCCCCAGCGCCACCAGCACTGGGGGCTGGCTGAGACCTTCCCACCTTCCCCTTGCCCCACCCCTTACCTATAGGCAGCAATTTCAATGTCCAGGGCCATTTTGACATTGAGCAGATCCTGGTACTCGCGGAGCTGAGCTGCCATCTCCCACTTGGTGTTCCTCAGCTCATTGTCAAGCTGCTGGATGGTTTCCTGTGGGAGGGAAAAGCAACTGGTAACAGAGGGGAGCTCAGCACTGGGATCCCCTCACAGAGAGGTCTGCATCCTGCAGACACAGAGGGAAGGGACGCATTCAGAGGCTGTTTTGGTGTGTCCAGTTCCCTTGGGGGCACCAGCAGGAGCTGTGCACCACCTCAGACAAGAGCTGCGCTGGGGCCAGCGAAGCTCCCACCCCCTCTCTTAGCTCCTTACAACACGGAAAAGCTGTGAGAATGTTTCTAGGACCTGAGTGAATCCAGTGGGTACAAAACAGCAGTCTGAGGCTGATGGGGGTGGGCCGTCAACCTGGGGACAGCCCCAGGTTCCAGTTCCAGTCCACGGTCACCACATTGCCCAGCTTTAGGACATGGTCAGGGTGTCTTTGGCAACTCACAGCCAGGCAGAGATGTGGGACAGCTCCATGATGGGTGCAGGACACAACAATCTGGCTTCAGCCTCGGGCTCTGGGTTACCTGATCATCAGGACCTGTGGAAGGCTGGCTCTAGACACCACCCTGAGTATTTGCTGCTGGTCATCATTATCCCTGAAGCCAAAGTACCAGCCCAGCTCCTCCTCAGTAGCTGGGTGGTCCCTCCCCACCAAATGTCAGGGCTGGGACGCTGCCCACTGCACCACTTTACCTGATAGGACAGAACATCTGCATGATGGCGCTCCTCCGAGTCCTGCCTCTGCCTCTCCAGCGACTCCTGCGTCCCTTTGAGAGCTTCAAGCTCAGTGGTCTTGGCCTGGAGCTGGCGGCGGTACTCACAGATCTCTTCCTGGGCCAAGCGGATGGCATCCGTGTTCACCTTGGCAACCTCTGAGAGCTTGTCCAGCCTCACTGCAACAGGGGAAAGGAGAAGCTGCAGAGAGGGAGGCTGCAGCCTCCTCTCCTTGGGGAACCTCAAATCCTTTGAGACCGCACATCCGCTGTGTGCGCATCCTCTGTGGAGCCCACCCCGGCAGAGGCTCCGTGAGTGCTCCAGCTTCACCAACCCTTGTTGGTGAAGGTTCTTAGCCTCCATCTGTGCTTGCCATGCCGAAGAGGTGAAGGCAGCTGGGCCAGGCAGGTGTTTTCGCCTTCCTGGACTTTTTTCCAGTGCCAACCCACCCTGCAATCCTCCCGCTCCTCTTCAGCTCCTGCCGCAGCTCCCGGGACCCAAAGAGCTGCCTGCATCCACCGCGTTGCCACGCCCAGCTCCAGCCATCCTGGGGCGAGGCAGGGGGTTGCCGCAGTGCCTGGAGGCCACCCTCGGGGACAGGGAGGAGAGGATGGGGTGGCGAGGAGTGTGGAGGAGGACGGGACACAGCCCGCCGTCCCCGGTGTCCTCCCAACGCCCCACGGGGACTGCGCGCCTGTCGCTGTCCTTGGTGCTGAACCCCACATCCACTGCCGCGACAGCCGCTGTCCGCGGTGCTGAACCACGCGGGTGCCCGAGCCCCGGGGCGGGGGGTGCTGACTTCCCCCCCTATTCCTCGGTACCGTAGTGCCCCACCCAACAGCTCAGCAGGGACACCCCTTGCTTCCCCCCACCCCACGTTAGGGATGCGGCACCGCCATCCCCCCCTGCTGTAATCCCCTCCCTCCACTGCACCGCAAACACTCCTGGCCTGGCTCCAGCAGGGAGGGACTTGGTAGGACACTCCGCAGCATTACGGGGGGGTCATGGCACCCAGAAAGCTTGTAAAGTGCTCGGGCGGTCACCTTACCACACACCCCAAAACACACTGCAGGGCGGGGCACCTACAGACACTGGGGAGCCCGTGCTACAGATGGAGTTACCTTAATATAGTGGATATCTAGGTGGGGGTCCCTGCATTTCCCGGGTTGGGGTACCCTAACACATTCCTAGAGTAGTGGATATCTCTGGGGGGGTCCCTGCACCACCCCGGTGTGCGGTTACCCTAACATTCTCCTAGAGCACTGGATATATAGGTGGGTCCCTGCACCCTCTCGGGGAAGGACACAACTTACACCCTCCCGGAGAACAGCGTATATGGGGGGGTCTCGCCCCCCTCCGGGCTTGGTTACGCTAATGTGGACCTTTCCCCTTCTTCCCCCGAGTGCGCCCCTATAGGGTCCCCAGCCCCGGGGAGAGGGGGTGCTGCGGGGGGGCACTCACCGCGGAACCACTCCTCGGCCTGCAGCGTGCTGCGAGCCGCCGTGCCCTCCAGCTGGGCGCGCAGGTCACGGAGAGCATCGGTGACACCGGGGCGCAGGGCGGGGGGGGCCTCGGCGAGGGGCTCCGCTCGGGCTCCCCGCAGCAGCGCGCCCACCTCCGCCCGGTGCTGCTTCTTCAGAAGCTCAGCCTCCTCCCGCAGCGCTCGGGCTCGCTCCTCCAGAGGCCCCCGCGCCCTCTCCTCCTGCGCCGAGCGCTGGGCGAGCCCGCGGGCTGCAGCCTCCAGCTCGCTCCGCTGCCGAGCCTCCTCTTCCAGCCTCCCCCGCAGCGTGGCCACGTCCTCGGCCAGGCGGGCCCTCTCCAGCCTCAGCTGCCCCTTCTCGGCCCCGAGCCGCAGCACGGTGCCCCGCATATCGCGCAGCTCCCTGGCGTACAGCTCGCCCATAGCCGAGCGCCCCGCCTGCTGCTGCCGCAGCGCCTCCGCCTCGGCCGCCAGCGCCCGGTTCTGCTGCTCCAGCGCCCGCACCCGTTCGATGTAACCGGCGAAACGATCGTTCAGCACTTGCAGCAGCTCTTTCTCGTTCCGTACCCGAGGTTCGCCGTTCACCGAGTCCAGGCTCTCGGTGGAGGAAGCGGCAGCGCTACCACCACCGCCGCCTCGAACCCGCCCCGCCGGTACCGACCAGGAGTAGAAGCCGCTGGAGGCGGCGGAGCGCGGGGCGGTGCGGGTGAGGTCCTTGCGGAGCCCCCCCGGGGGCCCCAGCAGCGTCTCCAGCACAAGGCTCATGGTGACACCCCAACCCCGGCTGCGGCACCGGCACCGCCGCCCGCTTTATAGAGCCTCGGGGCGGCCGCTCCGCCCCGCCGCGGGGAGGGGAACCGGGAGGGGCACCAGCACCGCCGCGGGGAGGGGAACCCGCACCGCAGCCCCGCGGGGGGGGGACACACGGACACGGCCCTAGGGGAGAGGGGACCCCCCCTCGGGGACGGGAACAGGACCCGCAGGACGAGGGGGAGCGTCTGGAAGGGAGCGAGGATCCCGGGAAAGGGAATGGGGACCCCGGGGAGGAGGACAGGCCCCCCCCCCGGAGTAAAGGAAGAGCCCCGTGAGGGGAGCGGTGAACCCCAAGAAGGCAGCGGGGAACCCCAAGAAGAGAACAGGGAACCCGAGGAAGGGAGACAGGACCCGCAGGAGGAGGGGGAGCATCTGGAAGGGGGCGAGGATCCCGGAAAAGGGAATGGGGACCCTGGGAAGGGAGTGGGGACCCCGGGGAGGAGGGCAGGGACCCTCCGGAGGAGAGCAAGGATCCCGTGGAGGGGAGCGGGGACCCCTTGGAGGAGAGCAGGGACTCCGCAGGGGAAAGGAAGAGCCCCGTGAGGGGAGTGATGAATGCCAAGAAAGCAGCAGGGACCCCCAAGAAGAGAACAGGGAACCCTGGGAATGGAGCCGGGACCCCAGGAGGAGAGAGGGACCCCAGAAAGGAAGTGGGGACCCCCGAGGGGAGAACAGGGACGCCGGGGAGGGAGTAGGAAACCTAGGAAGGAGAGGGAAGGTCCCTTAGAAGGAAGCGGGGATCCCCCGGGAAGGGAGTAGGGACCCCGAGAAGAGAGTGAGGAACCCCAGGTAGGGCGTTGGACCCCTAGGAAGAGATTGGAACCCCTGGGAAGGGAGCATGGGCCCCCTGAGGAAAGCGGGATCGCTGAGAGGAGGGCTCCCCCCCCCCGAGAAGAGAGCAGGATTTCCGGGAAGGGAATGGACACCCCCTGGGAGGAGAGCGGTGAACCGCAGGAAGGGAGCAAGGAACCCTGAAAGGAGAGGGGGGACCCCTGGGGAATGCAGCCTGGACCCCTAGGAGAGGGGGACCCGGGGAAGGGAGAGGGGAGCCCGGAAAGGAGGGTGAGAATCTCCTGGAAGGGGACAGGGACCCCTGGGAAGGGGGGAAGCCAGGATCCTAAAGCTCTCTAAGAGGAGAGCGAGGAACCCCGGGAAGAGAGTGGGGACCACATGGAAACGAGCGAGACCCCCGGGAGGGCGGCGGAGACCCCCTGGAAGGGAGCGTGGAGCCCCGTGAGAGGAACCGGGGGGGCACAAGCAGTCCCTTCCCACGTGCGGGTGCTCGGGTGGGGATCGCAGGGGGTCAGCACCCAGACACCCCCTCTCTGAGACCCTCCCGCGATCGCTCCCCGAGGGCTGCGGGGGGGGAAGCCCATCGCAGCCAATCAGCGCGCGCGCCACTCCGTCCCGGCCAATCAGCGCTCGCGGCCGGCCAGGCCATTCATCACCCCGTGGGCAACGGCCAATGAGCGCAGCGGCAGATCAGCCAATCAGCACGCAGAGCGCTCCGCATGTTCTCGCAGATCAACCAATCAGCGACCGCGTACGGGGTGCCAGCTAAGCCAAGCGCTGATGTATCGAGCTCTGCCATTGGATTGCGAGCTCGCGTCGGGGGCGGGGCCGCCATGAGCGCGGCGCCCTCCTGAGCCACCAATGGCGGTGCCGGGCGTGACCCCGCCCCCCCGCTCTGGCCAATCACCATCCGTCTCTTCATCGCCTAAGCCCCGCCCATCGCCGCTCTGGCCCCGCCTCCGGAAGCGCTGCCGCGCTCGGCGCTCACTTCCGCGGGGCCGGTGGCGGCGGCAGGTACGGGCCGGGCCTGGGCCGCGGGGCTGGGGACGGTGGGGCTGCTGTGGGCGGCCCTGCAGCATGGCCCTCCCCATACCCGGGCCGGGGGCTGTTGGCGGGCCCTCCTCCGCCCCCCTTCTGGCGCCCTATGGGGCTGGGCCCCTCCCGTCCCCACGAGCCTCAGTCTCCCCGCCCCCCTTCCTATCTCCGTGAGCCCTACAGCCCCCCCTGGGTCCCGGTTCCCGCCGCCCCCGTGGATCCTGGTTCTCCATCCCTCTTCCCCCGCCCTCGTGGGTCCCAGTCCCTCCCTTCCACCACCGTGAACCTCAGTCTTTTCTTCTCCTCTCTGCCCTCGGCCCCATCTTCCCTCCCGCACCTCTGGTTCCGGGCCTGGATCCCCCTTGCTGTCCCTGCGAGCCTCAGTCACCCCTTGTCCTTCCCTCTTCCCACTGCCCCTATGGGGCTGGGCCTGGGCCTCCTTTCCCACCCCTGTGAGCCTCAGTTTCCCCTTTTGCCTTCCTACCCCTGCTGCCCCCATGGGTCACTGCCTGGTCCCCGCCGCCTCGCCTGCCCCTGTGGGCTTGGGTCCTTCCTGCCCCACCGGGCATTGTCCTGCCAGGACCCCCACTCTAGCTGCCTTCTTCCCCCCCCTCCCAGTCCTGAAGCTGCAGCCTGTGTGGGTGCTGTCCTGGCATCCCCCGTTCCCTCCGTAGCCCTCCCAGCTGGGGGCTTGGAGTCAGCCCCGCTGCTGCTCCCCTCTGCCAGTTCTACCCCTCAGTAGAGCCCCAGGGGCTCACCGGCAGGCAGCTTCTATGCCTGGCACATCTGTAACAGGCATGGTTGGAGCAGCCCTGCATCCTAGCACGGTAGATCCTGGATCCCATGGAAGGCAGACAGAGCTGGCGGGACACGGGCCTGGCTAGGGGGCTGTGGAAATGGGACCCACAGCCCCCAGCCTTTGGGGGACGGAGTGGATGCTGGGCTGGGGGTGTGTCATGGTGGGCTGGAGCAGCTCCCAGCATGGCTTTGGGACTGAACGCCATTCCTGCTATCCGTCTTTGCTTTTTCAGAGCAGTCGGTGCAGGCAGTGCCGTGCTCAGAGCATGGCCGGGCGCTGTGCTGATCCCTAGGAAAAGCTCGATACTAGCCTCCACGGAGGCACCAAAGAGCTAGGAACTGGGTATGGAGCAGACAGAGATCTGCCTGCTCTGATGTTCCATGCATGCTGCCTTCTCCACAGAGTTTTTAAAGGAGAAAACCCCCAGTCTTGATAAAGCAGAGTCTGCGAAACAACCTAATGTTAAATAGGAGGGGAAATAGAATGAGTGGTTGGTTCTGTCTGGTTTGCGGCACCCCAACTCTGGTTGTGGGATCATAGGCTGCTTCCCACGTGGCTCAGGCTGCTGGGCCGAATCGACTTGATCCTTTGAGGGTCTAGAGGTGTTGGTCCTTATTCGGATCAATCCAGACTGGGAGCTCTGCGGTGGCAGCAGGAGGTGTCTGGCCTTGGAGCTCTGTGGTATTCCCAGGAGGAGACAATTCCCTCTGCCACGGGAAGCAGCTGTTGTGTCTGATTTTGTGGGACAAAACTTGTCTGTGCATCTCAGCACCTCCAGAAGAATGCTTAGCATCTGTGAGGCTGCTTTCTGGCATTTTGGGAGTGATGCTGGAGGCATTATCCCTGCTGGAGGTGATCCTGGGCTTATGCTGTTCAGAATCCCCCTGGATTCTCTCTGCAGCTGGGTATGTTGGGTCCCACAGTGCTGGGATCCCCATGTGCTGGTGCAGGGGACACCTCGGGGCTTCCTGTGTCTATGACTTTTATTCTCTACTTGCTGGTTGATGGGATGTATATGTTGTGTGGAGCTGCTTTCACGGCCCTTCTGCCATCTGGATTAATTAAGGACCACGTGCTGTCGCTTCGGGGTTTTGGATAACTCCAGCAGTGGCTCAGTGATTGAATTGATCTGCCCTGATTTTGGGCACCTTGCAGATGCGGCACTGGGCTTGGCGAGGCTTTTACCTCTGAGTAAATGGGTTCACAGATCATGCTCTGCGCTCATCGCTGCTGTTTATTGGTGGCTCCTGTTCTAGATAATCCCGTGTGGAATAATTTGTGGTACTCGCTGGCTCTGGCTGTTCCTTCGGGGGGACCCTGGGGAGTACTTGGAGCTGAGGTGGGAGTCACAGGGTCTTGCAAGCCCTTGGGGTTCAGCAGGATGGTGCAGGTGGCCATGCTGTGGTGGTACAGGTGGGATGTTCCCTAGCGATTTGCTTCGTATCAATGGGGAATAGTTGTATGATTAGGAATTTTCCAGTCTGCTGTCACCTTCTTCAGTTGTGCCGACCTGCCTGGTTCTACTGACCCACCTCATATGCTTTGCAGGCGCGAATTGCTTTCCCTCTGCTTTCCGGGTGAGCTGTTCCCGAGGAGCTTGCCCTTTGAGTTCCTGCTCCTCTCCCTCTGCTGTAGATTCCGCTGTACCCACCAGCGCAGCGGGGACGTGTGTATTTGCAGGGCTCAAGTGGATGCATCCTTCCTGCCCCTTCAGACCATCCTGAAGACATGTCCTGGTAGATAAAAACTCCTTGTCGGCCAGCAAACTCCTGTTCTGGGCTATCTCAGAGCCTGCAGAATGATCAGCCGTGCACTGTGAGCCCTCTTGCTGTGGTACCAGGGACCCAGGGTATCTGGAGCACACTTTAAATGCTCGTGTGATGCTCCGATGGCTCTGGAAGCACAGTGGCTTTCCCCACACTCCTTCCCAGGCATCAGGTCTCTGTTGGTAGAAGCTGGAAGACTCCCAGGGCAGCACCTTGGCCTTCAAGGATGGAGGAATTGGCCTAAAGAAGGGCAAGTTTTCTTCCTCTACTCTCTGTAAGAGGAAATGAGTGACACCAGCAATGGCTTATTCAGCATCAGGAACCCGCTGGCTGTGCCTGCCTCGGCGAGAAGCACTGTGCTGCGTTTGTTGCTGTATCTCAGCTTTGGGAGCATCTTATTCACCCGAGATGGTTGAATTCTGGAGCCTGCTGGCACGGCAACTGGGAGGGAGGGGATGGCTGAGCTCCGCTGTGTTCCCAACTCAAGAGCATGAGGTCCAGGAAGGGGCTTGCACCACATATTGCCCATGGGTCATGGTCACGAGCTCTGAAATTCCTGGGAGGAACACACTGCCCTGTGAGTTCAGCTGCGGAAGCCCCAGCTTCCCCTTTTGAGAGCCGCAGAAAATCAGATGTTTCAAACTGTGGTGCTTTTTTCGGCTGGGAAGCTGAATAAAGCTGCATCGGTCAACCTGTAGCGGTGCTGGGCAGGACCCTGCTGCTGCGTGTTCCGTAAACGTGGATGATATTTTTCACTGTGAGGCAGGTGGAGGTAGAATGACATTGCCACTGTTTAGCCAGGCGGTCTTGGGACAGTAGCGTTGCTCTGGGTCTTATGGATCTCTTGGATTCAGTCACGCCAGGTGAATAAGATCAGGGATAAGATGCTTTGCAGAGCTTCTCTCCTCCTAGAAGCTGGCATGGGGAGCTGAGCAGTGCTGAGCTCCCTGTGTCTCTGTCTTGGTGTTGCTGAGTCTACTGCAAGGTGGGAGATGCAGGAAGGGTGCTGTTAGCTCCTACTCTGGTTTCGCTGTCGGTAGGGGCTTGGAGAGTGAGGATCCCACCACCCCTTGGCTCCTGAGAGCACCATAGGGGCTGGGTGGGAGCATCCAGCATCCTGTGAGGGTGCAGAATTGTGCCGCTGCAGAAGCTTCTCCTCAAAATGGACCTGATGAGCCCAAATGAGGCGAGGAAGAGCTCTGTGTGATTTTCCTACCAGATCCTTAGGAACGCTTTTAACCATTTGAATCCAGTTTGCAAGACCAGCTTAAAATGCGTGTGACAAGAAGGGAGGGTGAAAATTGAGCCACCGTGAGGACAGAGGCTTTTTGTCTTCCTCCTTTTGTGCCTGCAGGTCTTGCATCCTGCTTTTTCTAAATGCTGGCAGGAGCTGCTGCTCCACTTAGTGACTCTCCAGGAGATCAGCAAGTGCTGGGAAAGGAGCTTGGTGGGAATTGCTGGAGCTGGGGGAGCAAATATGAAGCTCCAAGCTCCGTGCTATGTGCCAAGCACTCGCTGTGCCTCCTTGTTTGGTTTTGCTCACTGGGTTTAGGGTGTTCAGCAGGGGCAGAGCGTGCACTGGAACAGGTTGCCCAGAGAAGTGGTGGCTGCCCCATCCCTGGAGGTGTTCAAGGCCAGGTTGGCCACCCTGCTCCTAAGTGCCAGAAATCTGCCTTAATTACTGTCAGGCTCCAGCTCAAGAGAAGGGACCCTTCCCCATCCTTTGCCGGAGCTGGACCAAGGTGTGTGTAGAGGGAGCTGGGGTAGCGCAAGAGCTGCTCTGCAGTCCCTGAAGCGTTTCCTTTGCACTCCTTAAACCCGGAGCCAGGCAGCAGCATTGGACCCTGCCCAAGGGCTGAGCGCGGGGAGTTCACCTTCAGCGGTGGCCGCAGCCCCAGGCTGGCAGGCAGCCCTGCCTCGTCGCCCTTGCTATGGAGACCCAGCTTTGGAGAGCCCTGTTCGGCCTCTCCTCACCCCACTCCAGGCGCTGGCATGCTTCAAGCCCAGTCCTGCCGCTGCGGAGGCTGAGGTGTTGGCTTGGGGAGCAAGAGGTGTGCCTTGATTCTGTTGGAGGAGCAGGAGGCAGTGGTTTGCTTTTTGGAGGCTGCAGCCAGCGCTGCAGGGCTTAAAGGGGTCTGGTAGATGGGTGGTGGTCTTCACCTCTGGAATTGGAGGGGTTTTGGATGGCTGAAATGCACACTGTGGTGCCTGGGGGCTCTGGGAAGCCGCAGGGAAGCAGCAGGCATGATTCAAGTCTCCGAGCTGGCTGCAAATTCCCTAGTAGGCTTCAAGTTTGCTTTCCAGGCACTTCTGCAGAGCAAGGCTGACCGCGAGCCAGGGCGGCGAAATTGGAGGGACTGCAGTAAATCCTCCTTCCTCCCTCTCTTGCAGGCCGGGATCTGCAGTGAGGTGCAGAGAGCTGCTGCTGCGGCGCGGGCAGGGAGCTCCTGCTGGAATCAGGCTCGGAATACATCCCAGGTAACCGAGGCAGGGAGGAGTGTTGTGTCCTACACCACCCAGGAAGTGGTTTGCCCCTCTGGAACAGCATCAAGATCGTGCTGCCAGCACCCAAAGTGAACCCACTGCAAACTCTTTCCCTGCATGCCAAGCTCTGCCCAGCGGGCTCAGCCCCCAGATTCCATCCGGATTTTCTTTCATCCCTGTTGGGGAACCCTGTCTGGCTTGGCCAGGGAACAGAGGACACAGTTCTCTGGCTGCATCCTGTCTGCTCTCAGGGGATGGCTGCGTTTGGCTTTCAAGATGCTCATTTACATTTAAAAACCATTTGCAAGCTCTTTTTTTTTTCCCCCCCCACTTGGCTTTGTCTGTGCTCCTGCCCCTCCAGAACAGCAAGGCCACTGCGGGTTTCAAGGTCACTTCTCCTGTTTCTCTGCTGGTGAAGGAACAAGGGGTAAAACAGCCGTAAAAAACAAATCCTTGCTGACCTTTAAGGGCTGCCTGCACGTTGGGCTCCCTCAGCCTCCCCAGCCATAAATCTGCTCCAAATTGCCAGAATTCTATATCACAGCCCCACCTCGCACCTGCCTGAAGTTAAAGCAGTGCTGCTGGAGCAAGGGTGGTTTCTGGGAGAGGCTCCTTTTTCTCTTGCTGGTGTGTTTGGCCTCTCTTGGCTGTGCTGTCCCCACCCTCCGGCATTGCTCTGGGCCTCAGGTTTTGCTCAATTCTGCTTCCCATCCCAGAGTTGCTCCCTGTGTAGGTGTGAGGGAGGGCTGGGGGAAATTTTCCCTAGGGAAGCCTTTCTCAGGAAAGGAGACACAAGGGCAGGGAAGACTTGGTGAGCCCTTGTGGTGGGGCTGAGGGCTGCCTGGCTCCATGTGGGATGGGGTGGGCAAAGTGGCAGCTGCTGCTGGTGAGGGAAGCTGGAGGGTGAGCTGGGGTGAATGCCAGTGTCTTCAGTGACTGCTGTCCTCCTCCTCCTCCTCCTCCTCCTGCTTCACATCCTCATTAGCGAGCCAGCTGATTCCCCACTCAGCAGAGCCTGGTGTGGCTGCGTGGCACTCACCCTCCCCTGGGGAGCTTCTTCTCCGGCATTGCGGGAGCTGAGGGCTTCTCTGAGAACTTCACCTCCTTGTGGCTCTTCCCAGGAGATCCCCAGCTTTTTCCCTCACCTGTTTTTTTTCCTTCCTGGAGCTCTCTTTAGTGACTTCAGCAAGAAAATTTCCAACCCTCAACCTCTCTGTCTGCCTCTCCTCCCAGGGACGTGTCGCCAGCTGGAGACCACCATGACGGACTCAAAGTACTTCACCACCACGAAGAAAGGTAAGAGAGGCAGCGGGAGGGTCACACAACCTTTGCTGCTCCTCTTGTACACGTATAAGGCAGGTGGGAAGGGCTATCCCTGCAGCTGGAAGCTGATGGGGAATGCTGGGAATGCCCTGATCCCATGCAGGGTGCTGTGGCCGACTCACCTCTGGTGCAACTGGGGTGGCTCGCGGGCTGCTGTGGGGTCAGAACACCTGTCAGCACCCCCTGGATGCTGCCAAGGCTGTTGGCTGCTGGGTTACCAGCTTTAGCAGCTCAGGAGCTGCTGCGGGACACGGCTCCCCCCAAATTCCCCTCAGCTGGGGCAGAAACTGTCGAGGCATTCAGCTTAAGCTTTTTCCACACCAATGAATTAATATAGAGGGAAGCCATGTGGCATCTTCCTCTTCTATCTGCTTGCCTAGAAGTGAATTAAGAACTCAGGATGGGATGTGATGCTTTTAGGCTGAGTCTAGAGCCAACTGATTGCTGCCTGCAATCGGGGGATTGCTGCCATGTGCAGAGCAGGATTTGGGAGCCACCATCCCTGTGAGGCCCAGGGAGCTGCTCCCCAAATCCATCTGTGTTCGCTGTTGTGGGTTCCCGTCATCATCTGGGCTGTAGTGAGCTCTGCAGATAGGGGAGGGCATCCAAACAGCCGTGTGCCGGGCTGGGGCTTTGCTCTGTGCCTTGATAGCCACCCCACAGCCAAAACCAGCCACCGAGTAAGCCCTGGGTGCTGTGCCTGGGGTAAGGGGTGCTGTGCTCATCATTCCTGCAGTGCTTCTGGTCCCTAAAGCCCTCTGGGGCTCTTATGGGGCTGGAGGATCTCGCCCTCCCCTGGCAGCAGCACCCAGAGTGTGGGTGTGCCCTGACCGCTGAGCTCCCCCTTTTCCACTTCCTCCAGGGGAGATATTTGAGCTGAAAGCTGAACTGAACAGTGACAAGAAGGAGAAGAAGAAGGAGGCCGTGAAGAAGGTGATCGCCTCCATGACTGTCGGCAAAGACGTCAGGTGCGTGGCAGTGCCGTGCCAGGGATGCCTGGCCTAAATCATTGAATCATGGAATCATTAAGGTTGGAAAAACCCTCTAAGCTCATCCAGTCCAACCATCAGCCCAACCCCACGGTGCCGACTAAACCATGTTCCCAAGTGCTGTGGCCGCGTGCTTTTTTGAACCCCTTCAGGAACAGAGACCCCACCACTGACCACTTCTCTGTCAGTGAAGAAGTTTTACCTAATATCCAATCTAAACCTCCCCTGCCGCAACTTGAGGCCATTTCCTCTTGTCCTATTGCTTGTTACTTGGGAGGAGACTGACACCCACCTTGCTACACCCGCCTTTTTGGTAGTTGTAGAGAGCGATGAGGTCTCTCCTCAGCTCCTCTTCTTCAAACCCCACTGGGAGGATGCCTGTTCCCCCTGCCCCATGTTGCTTCCAAAGGGTTTTCCTGATGTTTTTTGCCTCCAGTGAGTAGCAAGCAAGCTCCTGGCTGTAGCTCTGTGTGAGTGTGGCTGTCTGGTGGCGGGGGTGTGCCTGGCTTCGGAGTAATCTGGCTAAAGGAGGATTGGTCTGGCTGCCAGATGAAGTTGTTTGGATTATTGCCGCTTCCTTCAATCGTTACTAAAAACAAGCAGGACCCCCCTCTGAGTCTTTACAGCAGGGAGTCATTGTCTCTGTCTCGGTGCTGATAAGCCTTTTGCAGCCTCTCTGGTCCGGCGGCTGCTTTTCCCTCTTCTCCCTTATCCCTCTGAGCCAGCAGCACGTGGCCTCTCCATCCCCTCCTCCCCACACGGATCTGTCTCTTGGCATCGCACGCAACGTCGGCGCTTTGCTTTTACCGGTGTATTTGAGAGTAGATGGAGGAGAACCGTGGCCTGGGCGCTGTGTTTGATAAACCGGTGTGTCCCCAGCTCTTAGAGTGCTCCAAGTAGCAAGTGATGCTCTGTCTGGGGGCCACCATGGAGAAGACAACTCGGAACTTAGCAAGGACTTGCCTGGGGCTGCTTGGCACTTTGCAGAAGCTACATTGATTAGAAAGGAAATATCATCTGTGGGAGCCCATTTTGGCAGTGTGTGCCTATTACAGGCTGCAAGAAAGCACTTAGTACTAAGTTCTACCCTCCCTGGGAGGTGATTTAGCATGGGGTGACAGCAGCTGAGGTGGGTGCTGGCTCTGCCGGCAGCAGGAGCTCCGTGAGAGACCCAGCAAAGCACCTGTCCCTGGGGCTTCAGGGGCCTGGGTTTGATCCTGGGAGTGGTGGCTGGGTTTGCAGTGGTGCAAAAGCTTCCAGGAGCCAAGGGACATCTCTTGGGGTGGGATGTGTCCTGTGTTAGCCCTGAGCTTGATTGCCTCTCCTTAAGGGGGTTTAATACTCTAATTGGGCTCTCTGTATCTTTAATAGTCTAATTGGGCTGTCTGTATCATCTGTGGTGGAACAGAGTCTCTGAGTCTCTGGCATCCTGCAGCTTTAGGGTGCTTAGCACCCACCAGGATCAGGTTGGGGAAGCCCCCAGCTCAGCAGCTCTGCTCTGTCCTAGCAGAGCATCGCTCTGCAGGGCTCTCCTGGGGGAGAGAGGCCGTTCCTCACACTCAATCCTGGGTGGTGGCTTCTCCAACACCGTGTTCCATGCGTAGGACATGGGGTGAGGGCTCAGCAGTTTGCAGCAGGACAAGTTTAATGTCCACAAGAGCAGAGGATGGTTTAGGTAGGGCTGTGTGGGAGGAATTGTGCAGAAGACCTGGGGGAATGGTTCATCTCCCACATTCTCTTGCAGGTGCTGGAGTCTTTCACACCATCCTGTGATGACTGGGTGATGTTGCACCTTCTGGGGCAGTGGGTGTGCCCTGGAACTGGGATACAGTGGAAGAGCTCAGTTTTGGGTCATTTTGAGCTTCTCTTAATACAGATCAGTAAAGAAAAACCCATTTGGGCTGTGTGATTTAGCCACATCTGCTGCAGGGTGGGCTCAGGTCCTGGGAGAGCCTGGGATCTTCTGGCCTCAGGAGTAGGAAGGGACTGGCCATGTGCCTGGGGAATGTGGGGTTGTGTAGGCAGCAGCGTCTTCTCCCGCCTCAGCAGCATGGCTGTGTCCCGCCTTCATGGAGATGTTTTGTGTTTCAGTGCTCTCTTCCCCGACGTAGTGAACTGCATGCAGACGGACAACCTGGAGCTGAAGAAGTTGGTCTACCTCTACCTGATGAACTACGCCAAGAGCCAACCGGACATGGCCATCATGGCAGTCAACACCTTTGTGAAGGTGAGAGGAGAGGGCTGCATGCCTGAGAGCCACGTGCTGCAGCGGGGTGGTCCAGCATTCCGCTTCCGCGTGAGGCTGCAATGCTAAGCTGCTTGGTACCCTGCCCCAAAGAAGGGAGCATGGGTAGGTTTCCAAAATCCTCCCCCTTCAGGAGTAGGGTCTTACCTGGCTGGAGATAACCAAGCAAATCTGTCCAGTAATGCAGAAGAAAAGTGTTTTCTTGGCAGCCGTACTGTGCCACGTGCTCTGTCAGCGGCAGCTTTGGTTGTGGGCAGTTCTGTGATGGAACTGCTGTCATGTGAGCTGAAGCCTCTGCAGCTGAGAAAGCCCTCGTGATCTTCCTGTTGGAGTTGGGAGCTGAAGAGCACGTTAGGAGCCAAGATACTGCCAGATCACATTGTGAAAAGACTTAGTGGGCATTAGAGGGAGTTGTGGCTTTTTAGAAAGGGAAAAAGCTGCACAATGAACGCTCTAGATGCATTTCCCACGCATTTTCCAGGTCAGAAGGCTGTTCTGCAGGGTGGTGGCTGAGATCAGGTACTAGGTGTAAGTGCTGAAGGCATCACGTTCCTGGAGGTGTGTTTGGAGTGGGGACTGAAGG
The DNA here is from genome assembly GCF_017976375.1 of Cuculus canorus. NCBI lineage: Eukaryota > Metazoa > Chordata > Aves > Cuculiformes > Cuculidae > Cuculus > Cuculus canorus. The sequence goes on from NC_071417.1 coordinate 12,334,525, forward strand.
TGTTTAAAACTCTGCAGGTGTGATTGTAGAACAGGAGATCAAACCTCTCTTGTGGGTGACTTGTTCTCGAGAGCCAAGTGTTAAAATCTTTAGTCCTGAGGTACCTAAACAGGACTGAAGGTCCCAAAGCCACCACTGATTCCAGGAGAAGTGGCCCTGGGAACGTACCTCCCAATCTCACCCCCACAGGACTGTGAGGACCCAAACCCTCTGATCCGGGCTCTGGCTGTGCGGACCATGGGCTGCATCCGTGTGGACAAGATAACGGAGTATCTCTGTGAGCCCCTGCGGAAGTGCCTGAAGGACGAGGACCCTTATGTGCGCAAGACAGCAGCTGTCTGTGTGGCAAAGCTCCATGACATCAACGCACAGCTGGTGGAGGACCAGGGCTTCCTGGACACGCTGAAAGACCTCATCTCAGACTCCAACCCCATGGTGATTACTTTTTGCCTTCTCCGTCTTATCTTCTCTTCATCTGGATGGCAGTAAGTGCTCTGCCTTCTTCACATGCCGGCTCCCCTCCTGCCGTGCTCCCCTTCTTCTTCGAGGAGAAGGGTACTTCTCCTCTTTTTGGTACTTCGAGGGCTGCAGGCTGTTCCTTGTCCTGCAACACTGTCTCCTGGATGGAAGGCTTCTCCAGTTCCTTGGCAGTGCATTATTGGTCTGCTCCCAGTGGGGAGGAGGCTATTCTGGCCAGCTCAGAGCGGAAGATGGTGGCAGAGGGGAGCTGATGCTTGGGCCTGCTACCATGTAGCTTGGTGGCTTTTGGCCCTGGTGAGGGTTTCCTAGCAGCTGGGCTTTGGCCAACATCAATCTCCTTGCCTTTCCCCAGCTGTGAGAAACTTCAAAGCCTGCTCTCCCCAGGGTTTCTTTTTCTCCAGCCTTTGCAGCACTTCAGATCTTGCCGCAGGCGTAGTGGTGAGCCCGTGAGCTGCTGAAGAAAGTGATAGAGCTCCTCAGAGCTGCCTGGGGAAGGGCAGTGAGAGCAGGCTCCTCCGTGCTGGGCACGGGGCCAAGGCTGACTCCCGCTGAACACGTGTGAACCACTGGAGATAGGGCGTGGGTGGTGGGATCGTGTTGGTGGTGATGGCTCATCTCTTGAAGATCAGCTGGTGGGGAGGAGAAGCTGGTGCCCAGATGTCACTGGAATGCGAGGTGCCGATACTGAGGATGCAGCTCATCCGTTTGCACCACTGTTCCCCTAGGCTGTTGAACCACATTTGGTGTCACCTAAGGCTTGCTGTCACCTAACATGTGCCCTGTCCCCCTGGCAGGTAGTGGCTAACGCAGTGGCGGCTCTCTCAGAAATAGCGGAGTCCCATCCGAGCAGTAACCTCCTGGACCTCAACCCCCAGTCCATCAACAAGCTGCTGACGGCCTTGAATGAGTGCACTGAGTGGGGTCAGATCTTCATCCTGGACTGCCTGGCAAACTACATGCCTAAGGATGACCGGGAAGCCCAGAGGTGAGGAAGGTTCTGGGTGTTGCTTGGGGGCAGCAGTGGCTTCAAGGCACCATGGACCAGGGCTGGAAAGGGCAGGGCATAGGCAGTATCAATACTGCTCCTTCTGCAGATAGAATCATTGAATCGTTAATGTTGGAAAAGCCCTTTAAGCTCATCCAGTCCAACAGTCAGCCCAACACCATCATCCCTGCTAAACTATGTCCTGAATTGCCACATTTGCAAGCTTTTTGAACTCCTCCAAGGCTGGAGACTCCACCACTGCCCTGGGCCAGTGCTTCACCACTCTTTCAGCAAAGAAATTTTTTCTTATATGCAATCTAAACATCCCATAGCACAACTTGAGGCCATTTCGTCTTGTCCTGTCCCTTGTTACTTGAGAGCAGAGACAAGCGCCGACCTCACCACAACCTCCTTTCAATTGTAGAGAGCAGATGTAGGTGCCTCGATTCTCCTGAGCCTTGGCATTCCACTGCAGGGGATGGGACAGTGGGCACCTGCCAGTCACCATCCCTCGGCTCAAGCAGTTTGGCAAGTGCTGTGGTCATGGAATCCTGGAATGGTTTGAGTTGGAAGGCATCTCAAAGCCCATCCAGTTCCAACCCTCTGCCACGGGCAGGGACACCTCCCACTGGATCCGGTTGCTCCAAGCCCCATCCAACCTGGCCTTGAACACCTCCAGGGATGGGGCAGCCACCACTTCTCTGGGTAATCTGGGCCAGAGCCTCCCCACCCTCACAGCAAAACATTTCTTCCTAAGATCTCATCTCAATCTCCCCTCTTTCAGCTTAAAACCGTTACCCTTCATCCTACCCCTGCCCTCTTGGATCAAGAGCCCCTCCCCAGCTTTCCTGTAGGCAAGCAGTCCCACAGCGAGCTCTGTCCCCGTGCTAGCACAGGGATTGTGCTTCTCGAGCTGCTTCAAAATGTGTTCTTACCTGCAGGAGGGGAGGAGGGGCACTAGGGAGCCTGGAGAAGGGCTCATTGCAAAAAGGTTTTGTAAAGGCTGGGAAATAACCTTCCTTGGGGCATTTAAGAGCCAGTTCAGCATCTCTTGGGAAGATCTTAAGCGCTGCTCAGCTGTTCTGCTACAAATCTTCCAGTTCCTTGTTCTTTCTCGGTGCTAACAGCAGTGTTTAGGCAAGAAGACAGACTATGATCGTTTTATTTTTCTTGCCCCCAACGCCTCCAGCATTTGTGAGCGAGTGACACCCCGGCTGTCCCACGCCAACTCGGCGGTGGTGCTCTCGGCGGTGAAGGTGTTGATGAAGTTCATGGAGATGCTGTCGAAGGACCTGGATTATTACGGCACACTGCTAAAGAAACTGGCCCCGCCGCTGGTCACCCTGCTCTCCGCAGAGCCCGAGCTGCAGTACGTGGCTCTCCGCAACATCAACCTCATCGTGCAGAAGAGGTGGGTGCCCCAGTGTGGCAGGAGGGATGGCTTGGCTCCGGCTTTCCCTCTTCTCCATGGGTGGTGCTTCCCAGTGCCTCAAACCCTCTGACTGTGGCGCTGTCGGGGCATTCGTAGGCTTTGTTCGCTGACGCTTAATATCCAAGGGCTTGGTGCAGAGAATTGGGTGAGGCCATGGGTGGGGAGCTAAGCTGGGATCTCCAGCAGGGGTTTATGTTAATTTATTGTTTATCTGGGGGAGCAAAGGATTGAAAAGCCAAAAGCTGAGATTTTGGTTTAGTCATTAAATGTCCAGTGAAGAATTTTTGTGCGATCAGCTTGCTTCTGTGTAGTTGTCCTCTTTGAATTAGTGCTGAGAGTCCTTTTGTCCCTTTGGTGACCTAAAATTGGTAATGGGCAGGAGATGTCCGAGGCCCCACACGTGTGCCTGAGCAGAACTGGCCAGCTGGAGGGCAGCGACAGCCGCAATCAGATCATTTGTTGTCCTACTAGTTATCACCATGGTTGTCTATTAAAAATAGCAACAACTTCTGGGAGAAGTGGAAAGCAATTAGTGTCCCTGGGAGTGGGAATGCAGAAGGCAGGTTGGCTCCTTGGAGCTAGACCTGGCCTAGCTTAGAGAGGATGATCTGGTGCGAAAGGTCCAGCCTAGCCCTGGGGTCTGGGTTTGCATCCCTACTCCCTCCACAATATCTATTCCAACCTTGACAAGACGAATGTCCCCTGTTGCCTTGCATCTGGTCTTTGTTTGCGGCAAGGTTGTGCCCTGTGCTCTGTGTGCCAGCGAAGGGGAGCCAAGGGACAGAGTCCTGGGGGGATAATAGCAGCATCTTGGATTCCTTGGCATTGAACAACCCTCAAAACCTTGTGCTTGTGGCCAAGGAGCCTCATCCTGGCCCTCTCTGGCTCTGGGTTTTCCTGCCTTATGACCTCAGTGTCCTCATGCCTTCACCAGCCCAGCTCCAGGCTTGGCCAGTTAGTGATGCTTCGTCCCTGTAGCTCGCTAATAGAGCAATGAATTTGCACAGACGCGGGGCATGAGCTGGCTGCAGGGTCAGGCACCTGAAATCCCAGCTCTGTCCTGATTGGTGTGCAGCTTTCTGGGGAGGACAAGTCCCTTTCTGCACTGCTTTGACTGGGTCAGAGCCTGGAGGTGGGAGCAGAGCTCAGATCTTTCTTCTGCCACCTACGAAATCATCTGGAAGCAGTACCTGGGTATCCAGAAAGCTCATATACTCAAATACTCATGGCTTCTGGAAGGCTTTTTTTGTGTCTCTTGTGGTCAAAATGAAGCCTCCCTTAATCGCTGCCTCTTGTCCTGCAGGCCTGAGATCTTGAAGCATGAGATGAAAGTGTTCTTTGTGAAGTACAATGACCCCATCTACGTTAAACTGGAGAAGCTGGACATCATGATCCGCCTGGCTTCCCAGGCCAACATTGCTCAGGTCAGGGTCTGCCTGACTGTGTTGGGTGGGCACCGAGGGTGTCATAGAGGGGGTTCCACCAAGAAATCCTAGGCCCAGCTTTGCAGGATGCTAACAGGAGCAGATGTACCACCAGTCATTTTTTGATGGGTCGGTGCCCTACTGTTCTGGTGGCTTTTTCTCACTGCTGGGCTCTCACTGCCTTGTCCACTCTGGCAGGTGCTGGCGGAGCTGAAGGAATACGCCACAGAGGTGGACGTGGACTTCGTAAGGAAGGCGGTCCGGGCTATTGGCCGCTGTGCCATCAAGGTGGAGGTGAGGGCTGTGTTGCTTCAGGTACCGATGAAGGCATCCCTGTCCAGCGTGTGTGTTGGAAGAGCTGGAGGTCATCCCACCCCGGCAGTTAGCAGTGCCCCCACAAGCTAGAGTTTTCCCGGGCCTGAGGATGAGCTGTAGTTGTTCCACAGGGCATGTACAGTGTGTAAGGAAGAGATTTCATCCCTTTACTCTTTCCCGCTGGAGCTGGCTTGGGATCCCTGCCCATCCCTGCTCTGCGGCAGACCCAGCTCCCAGCGAGGTGTTAACAGCGCTCATGATCCAGGAACTGCTGGGAGGGAGCTGATCCCTTATGGAGTGGCCAGGAGGCTTTGCTTCCCCTTGGGGGTAATTTGAAGAAGGAGATTATTAGAATCATAGAATCATTGAGGCTGGCAAAACCCTCTAAGCTCATCCAGTCCAACTGTCAGCCCAACCCCACCGTGCCTCCTAAACCATGTCCTGAAGTGCCACATCAACACATTTTGAGACCCTCTAGGGGTGGAAACTCCCTCACTGCCCTGGGCAGCCTCTGCCAGGGCTTCACCACTCTGTCATTTTTCCAAATATCCAATCTAAACCTCCCGTGGCTCAACTTGAGGCCATTTCCTCTCATCCCATCACTCGTTCTTTGGGAGAAGAGCCCAGCACCCACCTCACCTCAGCCTCCTTTGCGGGAGCTGTGGAGAGTGATGAGGTCTCCCCTCAGCCTCCTCTTCTCCTGGCTAAGCAGCCCTGGGTCCCTCAGCCGCTCCCAGAACCCCTGGGCTCCAGCCCCTTCCCCAGCTTCGTTCCCCTTCTCTGGATGCGCTCCAGCCCCTCAATGTCCTTCTTGGACTCCAGGGCCCAAAACCAAACCCAGGATTGAAGATGCAGCCCCACCAGCACCCTGGTGTGACTAAAGCCCTTGCTGTGCTCTGCACGGCCCGGGTGCTGCCGATGCAGGGGCTCTGCAGCTCTCAGCCTGCTGATGCTGCACTGGTGTTGCTGCAGCGCATCTTCCATCGCAGGAGACAAACAGCTCAATACCAGCGAGCCGGGCAGGAGGAGATGCGCTGGAGCTGGCTCAGCCTCTGCATCCCACCAGGAGCTGTGCTGGCCTGGCTCTGCTGTCACAGTGATCCCTCTGCAGTGAAGCCAGCCTCCTCCGCTGGGATTTATTACCATGGCATCAGCTGTGTTTTTCCCTCCCTGTTAATGCTGAGGAGTGTGGCTGTGCAGATCCAAAGTACACAAGGTGCAAGAGGCTGCTGCCTTGGCAAGCTGAGCTCTGGGCTTGCTGCAACCGATGGCCTGAAGTGTGTTCTGTGGGAGTAGGGAGCAAATGGAAAAGTGGAATTGGAAAGGAAAGAGGCTCTGGGAGCACGCAGGAGGGATGAGGAGGAGCCAGACCTGGATGGGAAAGGGAAACTACAGATGTGCATCCCCTGTTCTGGTCTGGGTTGGGTTTTGGGGAGTGTGGAGGGGATAAAGCAGCAAGGAGGGGGTGTGGAAAGGGCAGCAGGGTCTTCGGAATGGGGATGTAAGAGCATCACTGCTGTCTGACTGAGTCCTTCCAACAGCAATCGGCTGAGCGCTGTGTCAGCACCCTGCTTGACCTCATCCAGACCAAAGTCAACTATGTGGTGCAGGAGGCCATTGTTGTCATCAAGGACATCTTCCGCAAGTACCCCAACAAGTACGTGGTGGCTGCTTGTGAGCCTTGGGCCTTTGGGCGAATCTTCTGGACCTAGACAGGCTGTTTCTACCCCTCTGTGCTTTGTGGAGGCCCTGTGAAGGCCCAGACATGGGCAAGGGATGGGCTGCTGCTCCCTCCTGGTGGGACGGTTGGTGGTGAAGCCACCCGGAGCCTCCCTGTAATTGGGTTTTCTGCCAGCTGGAGTTGTCATCTCTGGTCAGTGCTGCCCCAGAAGATAAGCTGGGGCCAGGAAAGCCGTGCCCAGCCCCATGAGGGGTGTCTGGATCTGGGACTGCCAAACAGACAGGAGCTGCCAGAGACCTTGCGGTTCCTCACGTCAGCATAAACCATCTCTGGCTCTTAATCCTGATGCTGGAACAAGGGCAGCAGGAGGAGGGGCGCGTTCCAGCTGAGCCAGGATGAATAGGCAATTGCGTGATCAGGAAGTCGTGCACTAATACTGGCAATAAATACTAATGAACTGAATTAGTAACGAACAGGAGCTCTGCATGAATAGCCAGCAGCTCAGGGTTGCTGCAGCGGGGACAGAGACCAGATGAGCAGGGATGAGAAGTTAATTCAGCAGCAGGGCTGGCGAGCAGGGAAGGATGCTCTGGGGCCAGTGAGGGGTCGACGTGGGCAGCGTCATGCCATGCCACAGCCCTGGGAGAGGGGACTGCCCAGGCAGGGGGTCTTGCTGGTGTCCTCAGCGACATCCTGTGGTCCTGCTGGGAGTGATAGGATGTGGTTTGGAGTCAGAGCAGAGCTAGGACTTGGGTTTCTTCTTCTTGTGAATGCATGTCCTCTCTTTGGGAAGGTATGAGAGTGTGATTGCCACCCTCTGTGAGAACCTCGACTCTCTGGATGAGCCCGAGGCCCGGGCTGCCATGATCTGGATCGTGGGAGAGTACGCGGAGCGGATCGACAACGCCGATGAACTGCTGGAGAGCTTCCTGGAGGGCTTCCACGATGAGAGCACCCAGGTATGGTGGGACAAGGGGCAAGGAGCATCACACCACTGTGTGATGCTCAGATCTGGCTGCCAGCGGGACCAGCAGGTTGAGAGGTGGCACTGTGACAAAGCTTGTGCTAATCAAGAGTGTAGTAAAAGAATTTGCTCTAGTGGGGTCGTGAGGGTGTATTTATTGCAGGCGCTCAGGGTAGCAGTGTCCCACAGTGGCTTTGGGTGTAGAAGGTGGCCCATGAAATACCACCACGGTGGTGTCCCCTCCTTAATAGTTGGGAGGAACCAAGTGGTGACCTGGTTATTCCTCTGTGCCAGGACGGGCCCTGGCCCTTTGGAGCTGGAAAACAGAGTCAGACAACTGAAACGAGCAGAGGGACCATGCCTGCCCCTTCTGCTGGGCACCTGAGGCCAGTGGGTTCACTTTTGGAATTTTGGGGGGGGCTTCTGTCTGTAGAAACTTCCTACAACCCCACTGTGCGAAACACCGTGAATGATAGAATCATGGAATAGTTTGGATTGGAAGGGACCTGAAAGCCCATCCAGTTCCACTCCAGTTCTACAGTGGGCAGGGACATCTCCCACTGGATCAGGTTGCTCCAAGCCCCATCCAACCTGGCCTTGAACACCTCCAGGGATGGGGCAGCCACTGCTTGTCGGGGCAAACCTGACCAGGGCCTCCCCACCCTCACAGGAAATCACTTCTTCCTAAGATCTCATCTCAGTCTTTCAGCTTTAAACTGTTCCCCTCGTCCTATCACACAACGCTAAGTTGCGGTGAACAGGAAGACCTATAAATGCAGAACAGGGAAGCCAGCAGCCGTGGACACCCTGTCACAGGTCTAAAGGGAGCGTAGGAGGTGAATCACTGCTGCTTATCTGCATAAAAGCCAGAGGATCGTAGCATCATTAAGGTTGGAAAAGACCTCTGAACTCATCCAGTCCAACTGTCAGCCCAACCGCACCGTGCCCGCTATAAACCATGTCCTGAAGTGCCACAGCCACATATTCAGGTATATTCTTGCCTTTGCCTTGTGGGACCGTGTAACCCGGTCCCAAGACCTTGCCCAGTAACCTCTGTGTCACCCTGTGGCTCTGCTGGGCTGAGGGTGTGCTAATCAGCTTGAAAGGGGCTGCAGACCTGGCTGAGAGCCACACAAGTGCCCTGACACTCATCACCGCCACTTAAGCCGTCGCCATGCGTGTGGTCTCTCAGGAGGCAGGTTGGGATTACAACCTGGCAGTACTTACAGGGGAAAAAATCCATGTGTTCGTGCACAGAAGTGGTGTGCTCGCTCTGTCTGTCCTTCCCTAAAGCTGTTTTTCTGCCCGCAGGTGCAGCTGCAGCTGCTGACAGCCATCGTGAAGCTGTTCCTGAAGAAGCCCACCGAGACGCAGGAGCTGGTGCAGCAGGTGCTGAGCCTGGCCACGCAGGTGGGTACCAGCTCCTGTGCTGGAAAAAGCTTCCCAGAGGCTTCACCATCCCCTCCAGGCAGTGGGAATGGCTCAGTAATGCAGCGCCCGTGACAGGAAAAGAATAATTGGAGCTTAATTCTGGAAAAGGTGATAGTTAAAGCCCTGGAGAGCAAGGACATCATCTCTTGTAGTACAGGAGGTGTCTTGTGCTGTTTCACTGCTAAGGCTGGTGTAGCAAAGCAGCGTCGCCTCTCATGGCAGAGGTGTGACATAAATAGCTTTAACATTTAGCCCTGTGATGCTGCTAATGCTGCAGCAAGACTTGGATAGGGCTGAGATGCTCTCTGTAGTAGCTGCACCTTCCCTTACGCTATGGCTTCGGCAGTAACCCCTGTGCTTCCCGAAGGACTCTGACAACCCCGACCTGCGGGACCGTGGTTATATCTACTGGCGCCTGCTCTCCACCGACCCTGTGGCTGCCAAGGAGGTGGTGCTGGCGGAGAAACCCCTCATTTCCGAGGAGACGGATCTGATCGAGCCAACGCTCCTGGATGAGCTTATCTGCTACATTGGGACGCTTGCCTCCGTCTATCACAAACCTCCCAGCGCCTTTGTGGAGGGGAGCAGAGGGGTTGTACACAAGAGCTTGCCCCCACGAACAGGCTCGTGAGTATCTGTTTCCCCAACGTGACTCCGCACCCCATGTAGGGACTTCCAGGGCTGGATCCACACAATGGGCTGATCGGATGCTGAGCCAAGTGGCTGTGGGGCTACTGTGACCACTGGCTGTGTCTGTTGTGCTTGGACCTGAGCTGAGCACCCTCTGGCTTCGCAAGGGGATTCTCCCTTGTAGGAGCAGGGCTGTATGGATTTGATGCTGTCCTTACAAGGCTGAAAGAGTGAGCTCCAACCCAACTGGAAGTGGATCTCGATGAGGATGTGTTGGGAGCTGTGCTGAGCATCTCTTTGTAGGCTTGCTGCAAAACCCAGCTGGGTGACCCTCAGCCCTTTTGTCTCCAGCATAACCTGTCGGCTCAGCCAGAGCTTCTCAGGGTCTCAAGTCTCTCTCTCTCTCTGCCTTCCTTCAGGAGTGAAAGCGCTGAGAGCCCTGACACAGCCCCCTCGGGAGTGCAGGGGGCAGAGCAGCCAGCTGTCATCCCCACTCAGGGCGACCTGCTGGGTGACCTGCTGAATCTGGACCTGGGCCCGCCGGTGAGGGGGCTGCCCGTTGCCACCTCCGCTGTGCAGATGGGTGCTGTGGACCTCCTTGGAGGTGGCTTGGACAGCCTGGTACGTCACACCCCCACAAGCTCCTTCTCCGATGCGTGGCTGTCCTGTTGGCATCATGCTGGATGTGATGCTGGCCCCTGTCTGGAGCTCCTGAGGATGGACTTGTCCACCTGGAGACATCTGGGCTAGTGATATCGTTCTGCAGCTGGTGAAGACAGAGGGGCACTGTGCCCTGATTTATCATGTCCTCATCAGATGGAGCAGGGAGTCAGGGCTCCTGAGTGCCTCCCCTCTCCATACATGAGGTCTGTGTAGAAGCTCCTGCTGTCCGTGCTGTGCTGCAGGGGTGATTCCTCTTCCTGGGTCCCCTCTGAACCCCAAGTAACCCCAGAGACACCCACTAAACCACACTGTGGAATCAAGACATGTCTGCTCCCAGCCTGTGAGGTGCTTTAACACGGCATCTCCTGCACTGGGAGGTCTGGAGGCAGCTTGTCCTCCTGGGAATGCAAACCAAGCTGTGGTTTGGCTGTAGGGTGGGGAGGAATGAAGCCCTCTGACTGGTCGGGACTGCCTGCCCTGGCGATGTTCTACGTTTCCTGAAGGAAAAGTGTTTGAGAGTTTTCTCCACTGCTTGTAAAAACCAGCCGAGATCCCCAAGGGGAAACAACGTCGCTGGCTCTTTGCCTGCTGCCTATCCTGGTCCGTCATCCCCCGAGCGCTGCCCTGGCTCTTTGGGTTTGCAGGGTTCATAACAGGCTGGTGCTGAGTGTGGGAATGAGACAGTGTTTGGTCGTTCTCTGGCTCCGGGACAACCACGGATGGACAGATAGATGGATTGGCAGTGTGGCAGGACTAACCTCTCTTCCCTCTTCCCTTTCTCTTGTCTCTCTGTCTTATGTCTCTTCTCTCTTGGCTTGTCTCTGCATGTTGCTGGCTCTTCTCTTCGCCTTGCCTGCTTCTGCTTGGAGATGGGGGACGAGTCGGAAGGGGTATGGATCAGCCCTTTTCTTAGCCCTCTCGCCCATGCGTAGCCCTGGTGCCCATGTTCACCCCCGGCTGCCCCTGCTCCCACCTCATAACTTGAGCTCACGCTGGGCTGAGTGCGAAGCAGCACCCTTGGCTGCCCGAGTCGCTCCTGTTGGGTGCCCTTGTTTCTCCCTGGAGCCAGCACGGTCCCCTATCAGCTCTGGGACCACTGGAGCATCCCTGCCGACTCTGGACCCTCACCAGCTCCCACTGATGCTTTGAGTGCCCTTGATGAGGCATTTTGTGGGACCCCTTTGCCCTCTGCAGTGGCCCCCACCCCTGCTGATGCCCCTTTCTTCTCTTGCAGCTGCGAAGTGATGTGGGAGGCAGCCCTGCTGTGAGTGTGTCCTCTTGCCTGAGCCCCTCTCTTGCCCTCTGCGTCCTTCTCCTCTCCCCAACCTTGTGGTGCCCTCTATAACTCCCTCTCTTGTCTCCCACAGATGGGTGGCGGCAGCAGCTTCACACCAGCACCCAGCGCCACCATGCCTGCAAACCTAGGGGCACCTCTCGGCAGCGGCTTGGGAGATCTCTTTGACCTCACTGGTGGGGTGGGGACCCTGTCGGGATCCTATGTGGCCCCCAAAACGGTGAGTAGGATGGCTGAACCCCAGGGCTGCAGCATTAATGGGGGCAGAGACTCTCCCTGTGCCGCCTCCACGCAGCAAGGTCTTCCCGAGGGGAGGTGGAAGACAAGCAGCCTCTTCCTAGCGTGGTAGCAAGGTGGAGAGGAGAGGACGGTGCTTGCCCGGGCATGGGGATGTGGGGCAGAGGCAGACATGGAGCCCTAAGCAGAGTGGAGAGCAGGGATCTGTCAGGTCATGTCTTTTCTAGCACTGGGTTTGGGACTGTGCAGTTTCCCTGTGTGGAAGGTGAGATTTGAAGGATTTTACAGCAGCAACATAGAATCCTAGAGTTGTTTAGGTCAGGAAAGACCTTTAAGATTGAGTCCAACCCTTAACCCAGCACCACCAGCTCCAAACTATGTCCCTAAGTGCCCCAACCTCCTTTCTGGGAGCTGCAGAGAGCAATGAGGTCTCCCCTCCTCCTCTTCTCCAGGCTAAAGATCCCCAGGTCCCTCAGCTGCTCCCAGAAACCATGTTCTCCAGACCCTTCCCCAGCTCCATTCCCTTCTCCGAATGCGCACCAGCTCCTTAATGTCCTTCTTGGAGTGAGGGGCCCAAAACTGAACCCAGGATTTGAGGTGCGGCCTCGCCAGCGCGGAGTCCACGGGGTAATCCCTTCCCTGCTCCTGCTGGCCACCCCATGGCTGATCCAAGCCAGGATGCTGTTGGCCTTCTTGGCCCCCTGGGCCACTGCTGGCTTGTGTTCAGCCACCGTTGATAAGTACCCCAAGGTCTTTTTCCCCCCAGACATCTTTCCAGTCACTATTCCCCAGCCCGGAGCACTTCTTGGGGTTGTTGTGGCCCAGATACAGGACTGTGCACTCGGCCTTGTTGAACCCCATCCCTTTGGTCTCAGCCCATGGATCCAGCCTGTCCAGGTGCCTCTGCAGGGCCTTCTGTCCGTCGATTCTGCAGCCCTGGCTGTAGCGAGGGCCTGTGTTGACTGTGTGTCGGTAGCCATGGAAAACCCCTGGCCTACAAACACCCTGCACAGCTCTGCCAGGCTGGAGAGCACCAAAAGCTTCACTTTGGGTAAAACCCCAACGGTTTCTTGTCTTCTTAACCCAGGTCTGGCTCCCAGCCATGAAAGCCAAAGGGCTGGAGATCTCTGGCACCTTCAGCCGGCAGGTGGGCTCCATCTCCATGGACCTCGTGCTAACAAACAAAGCCCTGCAGGTCATGTCTGACTTTGCCATCCAGTTCAACCGCAACAGGTAAGGTCCCTCCTGGGCTGCTCAGCAGTGACCTGTGTAGGTGCTGAGTGGTATCTCCAGGTTCAGCCTTGGAGCTGTTGCATACGAACGATGGGAGGAAGGGGCTGTGAACTGGCTGCAGGGGTTGGGAACAGCCTCATGTGATGACCTTCTCTTTCTGATGGCTGTGGTGGTGATGATCATCAAACCAAAGCCTCTAAGAAGTTGGCTGAAGAGGCTGTTCCTCTGGGGTCTGACCACCATCTGTTTGGTGATCGCATGCATCCTTTCCCCTCAGAGGGATGCAACAAAGGATGGCTCTGAGGGAATGGTTTAAGAACCCCAAAAATTGGTCCAAATCTTTGTAGGAGGAAGTGAGGAAACTTTGTTCGGGCAGGGCAGGAGCCAGCCTGGCCCTGGGCTGTATGGGGCAGCAAGATGAGCTGAGGTGTTTCTGGGGTCTGGATGGAGGAAGGCAGGGAGCCCAGTGCCTGCTGATCCACAGCCTCATCTCCTGCTCTCCTCGGGTGTCCCCCCAGCTTTGGCCTGGCCCCGGCAGCTCCTCTCCAGGTCCACGCGCCTCTTGCCCCTAACCAGTCTGTGGAGATCTCTCTTCCGCTGAATACTGTCGGCTCTGTCATGAAGATGGACCCCCTGAACAACCTCCAGGTGGGAAATGCCCCGGGGTCTCCCCTCCTGGGGAGCTGGGACGGGGCAGGGGTGCCCTGGGGTGGGCTTGCTCCCTTGGGAGGGAGCTGGAAGGAGGTGTCACTGCAGCAGCCAGGTGAGAAGAAAGGCTCAGCTCAACATCTCTGTGCTGTCAGAGCTCAGTCTAACTCTTGTTGAATCTTTAGTGTTGGAAAAGCCTTCTAAGTTCATCCAGTCCAACCGTCAGCCCCACCGTGCCTTCCCTGCTCCTGCTGGCCACCCCATGGCTGATCCAAGCCAGGATGCTGTTGGTCTTCTTGGCCACCTGGGCCGCTGCTGGCTTATGTTCAGCTGCTGTCGGGCAGCACCCCCAGGTCCTTTTCCATCGGGCAGCTTTCAGCCTCTCTTCCCTTGTAGTTCCTGGGAGGGAGCTGGGTGAGAACGCTAAGAGGGTGCAGTCCTGGAAGCTCCCGCATTTTCCTTCTGTGCTGGTGACAGTGACACACCTGAGGACACATCCACATGGATGCTGGCCTCTCCAGGCCCTTCAGGCAGCTTCCAGTCTCTTGCCTCTGGTGCCTGCTACAATGATCCCTCAAGAGGGATCAGTGGTGTGTGATTGGATGAGATGGACGTGATGCTTGCCTGCCATGGGTTGGAAGAGGTGTTGATGTCCCCTTGTCCTTCCATCCCAGGTTGCGGTGAAAAACAACATTGATGTCTTCTACTTCAGCACCCTGTACCCGCTGCACATCCTCTTCACGGAGGACGGGAAGATGGGTGAGTTGCAGTGTGGGTGGCCCCTGGAATCCTTCTGACCACATTCCCAGCCCTGGGGATGCCGATGCTCCTGGCAGTCTGGAGCAGACAGGGACACAAGCCGGTATGATCACTACCTGAGGTGTCCCAAGCCACATTTTAACTCCTTGCTGCCAGGGAGAGCTCTTGCTTAATGCTTGGAGGTATTGAAGGCCAGGTTGGATGAGGCTTTGAGCAGCCTGGTCCAGTGGGAGGTGTCCCTGCCCATGGTAGGGGGGTGGAACTGGATGGGCTTTGAGGTCCCTTCCAACCCAAACCATTCTATCGTTCTGTGATTCACTCACTGCTTATTTTGCCTTCCCTGGCACTCAGCAGCCTTTTCCACAAACCCCAAAAGGCAGGTAGCTCCCCTGCGGAGGTGTGAGACTGGGCTTGTGCAGCTGCTGGAGGGGGTGGCAGTGTGGTGGGGTGAGAGTCGTTCAGCCACCGCTGACACAGCAGTGTGGCCCCTGTCTTGGACCACTTTTGAGGGGTGACCAATCTTGTAGCTTTATCGCTGTATTGCTTTTGTTCCTTGCTGCAGAGCGGCAGATGTTTCTGGCCACTTGGAAGGATATTCCCAACGAGAACGAGGCTCAGTTCCAGATCAAAGACTGCTCTCTCAATGCAGGTGAGTCCAAACCCTTCAGAAGGATCCAAGTGGTGATCAACTCATCCCAGTTATCCCAGCCCAGGCTGTGGGAAGATGAAAGCACTTTTCCCCCATGCTCACCCTGGATCTCCAGGAAGGAGCTGCTGCTTGGCTTGCCGTTGGCGAGCTGCAGGCACTTGGCAGCCTTGGGAAAACCCTGCCTTGTGGGGATGTCCCCAGTGCCTCAGACTATTGCCATGCCCACTTTGGGATCAGTCTCAGTGTAGGGAGGCTGAATAGGACCATGCAGTGGTCCTGTGCTTGCAGGCAGCCGTGGGCAGGGGCCCAGCCAGGCTCCTTGGCACCTCCTTGCTCCCCCAGCTGCTTCTCCGGGAGATCTGGTGCCAAGCAGGACATGTAAACGCCGGGTGGGAATGGCCGAGTCCTTTCAGTCCCGCTGGCAGCAGCGAGCTGACCTTTGTGGAGCAAAGTGGAGTGGCTCTGCTTGTGAATTGAGCAACAGCCCTGCCTGGGGAGAACCTGGGAGCCGAGCTGAATAGAGCCCTTCTCCTTGCTCTGTGAGGACAGCAGGTTTTGGATGGGCTGGAGAGAGAGGAGGAGGAGGAGGAGATGGGGCGGGAGCAGCTCTCACAGCAGCTGTCCTCCCACACAGATGCCGTTAGCGGCAAGCTCCAAGGCAGCAACATCTTCACCATTGCTAAGAGGAACGTGGAGGGCCAGGACATGCTCTACCAGTCCCTGAAGCTCACCAACGGCATCTGGGTGCTGGCAGAGCTCAGGATCCAACCCAGCAATCCCAGCTTCACGGTATGGCTCCTTCCCCTGCCTGCCTGCTTCCCAAATGGCCTCAGGGTGGCTCCAAGGCTGCTGCCCACCCTGCCTTCCCTGTTCTCTGCTCGGAGCTGAGGTTGGGCTGGATGGTCCTGTGGGACCAGGAACCCTCGGCTGCTGTCGGTGCCAGTCCCAGTGTCCCTCTTGCGTGGGAAGGGCGAGACATGGGCTGTGCTGGCTGGCCGGGCTCCGCAGCAACGCCTTCTCTGCAGGGCTCTCCTCCTGGCACCAGGGAGGCAGCTGAAGGGCACAGGGAGCTCTCAGCCCACCCACACATCCCCACTGAATTAAAAAACCCAGCTCCATCCCCTTCCCGGGGCATCCCTGTCTCTGCCTGTGTGCTGGGCAGCCTGACTGTAGCTGCAAACAGCCTCGGAGCGGGGATCGGTCCATACGTTGGCCACAAGCTTTCCCTGGCCCTTTCCCACCTTCCTTGCAGCCTTTTTCCTTTGGTTTGGGATGAGCTGTGTGGCCTTGACTCACCTCTCTCTGTATCTCCATCCCCGCTGCCTGCTCGCCCTCGCCGGCCTGCGCGCTCTTGCAGGATTTGGAGGTTAGCAGACTGGTTTTTCCCCTGGCTTTGGGCTTGCTCTGGCTGCTTCCTGGTTATTCCTGAGGGTTTTACCTGCTCTGCCTGTCTCTTGGTTGTCCCTTGCTTCTTCCTCCCAGCAGGGCTGGTGCTGAGAGCGCAGCTTCATTGGAGGTGAATGTTTTGGAGGGACAGGGTCTTCCCAACCCTCCTGCGTTCACTTGGGTTGAGAATGGCTGTAAATCCTTATCCTGGAGGATTCCCTGCTTGGCACCCCTGCGCTGAGCTCTTCCCCGCTTGCCTCCGGGCTGTGTAACTAATTGATTTCAGAGTCATTTAATGTTTAATCTTTGAGCAAATACCTGAAGGGAGCTCGCTTGGGAGATGCCTTTGGGGGAACTTTTCCTTTCGTATTCCAGGCACAGAATCAAACACCAAGAGATGACACGTGTGTGCGCCTCTGCCTGCCCTCCCTGCCTGCGCTGCATGTGGCTGTCTCTGCCTCACCTGGGCGTGGGGAGCACCGGCAGCCTGGGGAGGGTGTTTAAAATCATTAATTGCCTTTTAATATCTTCTTTTATCCAGCTAGATTAAGGAGCTGGAGCCACCCCATGCCCTGGGAGAGGATGCTGCAGCATGCACGGCTTTGTGCTTTGGGGCTTGTGGGTCACCAGCACAGGGCAAGGTGCCGTGACTCCTTCTCCTCCTCTCTCCCCACAGTTATCCCTAAAATGCCGAGCACCGGAGGTGTCCCAGTACGTCTACCAAGCCTACGAAACCATCCTGAAGAACTAAGGTGCTGCCGCAGCCTATCCTCCTCTTCCCTTTCCCACCTGAGGAAGTGGGGCAGGACCCATGTGCATGTCTCCTCTCTTTCCTACTGAGGAACCAGTCCCTGGGAATCTCCCTGGAGCCCCCGGGGCCCTGAAAACGGAGCCGGTGCTTCCACCTCTTTGGGGCTGGGGCGGGCAGAGGGGGTGAGGGGCATCCTGGCCCATCCCTGTGTCCCTGTAGGAACCTGTGTGAGTAACGCAGTGTCCTCTTAGCTGATGTTGCCCCACTGAGAACCCTGTCTCGCTCTCCACAGTCCAGGGGCTGCTTTATTTTTTTATCCAGCTGCCGTGCGTGCAGGGCTGCTCCCCTCCTCTCTGTGCCCCCCACCCTGTGAAAATCCCCTCCCCACTGACACTGGGTCTCATCTCTGCCCGGGGTGGTGTCTGGTGAAGGATTCATCACTCTACAGCCCTGGGAATGGCACTGGGGGGCTGATGCTCAGCCCCTTTCATGCTGCTCGGGGCCTGACGTGCGGTGAGGTTGGGTGGCCCCTGCTCCAGATCCCTCTGGAGCCCTGGCTTCTTCCTTCCCTGGTCTGGTCCCCTGGTTCAGGAGAGCCACGGGTGAGCCCCTATCCCTTGGGAGAGGGTCTCCCTGCTCTGGGAGCTGTTTCCAAAGGTCCCAGAAGGGCTGAAGAATCTCAAATTTGAGCCTGTACTTAAAACTGCAGTTAAAAAAAGGGCTTTTCCAGCCCCTGCGATGAGGCCAGGAGGGCTCCCAGCATCACCTCACACTGCCCTCACCCCCTCTGCCCCCCAAGCTGGGGCAGCCACCCCCCTCCCCAGCCCCACGGCTCCATTTCCTCCCTGCTATCACCCTTGGGTGCTGGTGAGGTGTCACCCTACGGTGACGTTGCTCCTTTCTCTCCTTTCCCCCCTGAAATAAAGCCATGGGTCACCCCTAACCAGAAGCGGCCGATGCAGGAAATATCTAATATATAAATATAAATATATTGTATGTTCACTAGTTTCAAGGGAACGATGAATAAAGGTGACATCTGCCCCCGGAGCTGCTGGCCTGAGCCGTGACCCGATGGTCCCAGGGGAAGCAGGATGCTGTGAGCTTCCTCTCGGCAGTGCCCTGCCCTCCCAGGGAGGAGATAAGGGGTCAGTGGCCATAGCCTTTGGCTTGGAAAGGCCTGATGTGGCAACTTGGCCGGCATTGGGCGAGCGGCCAGCGGAAACGGGGCCTCTTGAGGACAGGATGGTCCTGGGGAGGTGAGCCCTGGTTCTGGAGTCTCTGTGCTTGGGGGATGGCAGTCCCTCCTGGCGTTGGGGACAAGTGCAAGGTCCCCAGGGGGTGACAGCTCTGCCCTGGGACACCCCATGGGCCACCAGCCCTGCTCCCAGGGCAGGATCTGGGGCCCACAGTGGACATCCCGCTTTGGAAACTCCAAGGTCACAGTTGGGTGGCCACCATCAGCAGGTCCAGAGCCCACGGTGCCCCTTGAGGAATGCAGAGCGTGGCTGTGGCCCCCCGGGTGAGCAGCTCTTGGCCATGGGGTGCTTTGGGCTCCAGGCACACCCCAAGGGCTTTGGGGACCTGGAGGGGTCTCTGTGACTGCAGTGGGTGCAGAACATGGGGCCTCACCTCCCTGTCAGCGGGCCCCAACCCCTCGGCAGGGTCTTACACCCCAGGACAGACAAGCGGACACAGTGGGTTCAGCTCCGTTGGTCTTTACTGGCTTTGGGGGGGGACATGCAGGGCCAGAGGGGTGGGGGCTGTGGTGGCCTGGGTGGGGGGCTCCATGCACAGCCCCATCCCACGTGATGGACATCAACGTAGGCTCTGGACAACGCTGCGACTGGCCGGGACTGGCAGCTGCTGGAGAGGAAAATGTGATCCCCCCCTGCCCCAAAATACAAGTTGTGACAAAAGCTGCATGTCCCCAAGTCATTTCAGATAGAGGGAGGAGAGAGATATGAGAAGAGAAATGGCAGCCAAGAAGAGGAGAAGACAACAGAAAGCCATCAAGAAGAAAAAGTTCTGAAAAGAGGAGAAAGAGACAAGAAGGTGAGAAGTAGAAGGCCACCAAGAAGAGATAAAGACAAAAGAAGACGTGAAGATATGAAGGAAGAGATAAGAAGGTGATGACAAGAGAAGGACAGAAAAGCCAAGAAGAGGAGAAGATGGTCAAGAAGAGGAGAAGATAACGAGAAGAGGAAGAAAATAAGGGGAGGAGGAGAAGAATGAAGCGAAGAGACAAAGATCAGAAGAGAGGAGCTGGTTGCTCTCCAGCCTTGTTCCAAGGCCAACGCTCCTGCCCCGGCACCCTGCCGTGGACCTGCTCCCGGTGAGCTCAGGGCACATCTAGAACCTTCTGCACCTGGCTGGGGCCAGGGGATCCTTGCGGGGCCCAACCCAAACTGCCAACAGTCACCAAGTGAAGGAGCTCCAGCTCCTTGGCCAACTCAGGTCCATGGCCATCACCTGGCTGGGGCCTCTCCACGCAGGTGCCTTCACCAGCAGCAGCTCTGCCGTGTCTCCGGGGGCTTGTTCCCATCCTGCCTGCCACCAACACGGGCATCTCATGGCCAGGCGTCCTCGTCCAGCCCTTCGCGCTCCCGTGGGACCCAACCGGGCTCCAGGAAAGAGGAGAAGGCGTTCTGCAGAGCCCCCCATGGCTTGGAGCTGCCGGTGGAGGGCTGGGGGGCTGCCCCATAGCCCCGCGGCGTGGGGATCCTGGAGGGCTTCTTGTGGGGCTGCGTGTCCAGCCGAGGTTTGGCCTGGAGGCGCGGGGACGGCGTGGAGAGGGAAGGCACCGGTGCGGCGATTCTGGGGGAGCCCTCGGCCATGGCGGGGTTCTCCTCCGTCTCTGTCAGCTCATCCTCCCCTGGCGCCCAGTCGGTGTCGGACTCGGGGCCGCCCCGCGTCTCCCGCGTGTCCCAGGACGCTGCTAAGCAGCTGCTTTCATCGGAAGAGCTGGAGAGGGCCGTCCGGCGCCCCAAATCTGCCATTTCGGGGGCTGCCGGCAATGGAGGTCCTCCATTCCCGCTGCGCCGCCCATCCTTGCCGAAGACGTTGAGGGAGGATGAAGAGGAGCTGGAGGAGCAATAGGCCGAGTCGGCGGCTGCGGGTGGCGCGGGGAGCATGGCGGGAGCCTCCCCGGCCTCCAGCTCCTCCATCAGCCGCGTGTTGGCCAGGAATTCCTCCTCCAGCCGTCGGAAGAGCTGCTGCTCGTGCCCGGGCTCCAGCGGCGCCCGCAGCCGCTGCACCAACTCCTCCAGCTCCCGCTGCAAAGCTTCGCCATCGTCGCTGCCGCCATGCGTGGCCTCACCCGGCGCCCCAAATCCTTCCTGGAGCGAGGAGCGTCGCCGCGGGTGGCTGCGGGCAGGGCTGCCGGAGCGGGACGCGGGCTCTGCGCGTGTCCACGAGTGCTGCCCGTCTCGCCGGCGGCTGATGAGCAGCAGCGGCTGCGGGCCGGGGCGGCCGTGGCTGCGGGCACGCGGCGTGGCACGGCCGGGCCCGTTGGGCACCCGGGAGCGCCCGCGTTCCTCCTCAAGCGGAGCCGTTCGGCCGCTGCCCGGCGAGGGGCCGGCGTGGCGTGGCGGCTGCGGCGCGGGGACCCCTCGGCTGGGCTCGCGGCGGCGTGGGGGACCCCCATCCCGAAGGCTCTGCGCGGAGGAGGCCGAGGAGTCGCTGTCGCCCGAGCAGCGGCGGGAGCGGGACGGAGCGGGGTCGCGGGGCCTGGGGGACACAGAGAGGGAGTTAAGTGGGAATGGAAGGGCGAGGGGGGCACTGCACCCCTCTTTGTACCCCCATCGAACCCCATTTCCTCCTCACTGCAGCCTCGTTGTCCCCTATTGCGCCTCCCTCGTTCCCTGGTTGTCCCCCTCTTGTCCCCCCATTGACTCCATGCTCCACACA
The DNA here is from genome assembly GCF_017976375.1 of Cuculus canorus. Lineage (NCBI taxonomy): Eukaryota > Metazoa > Chordata > Aves > Cuculiformes > Cuculidae > Cuculus > Cuculus canorus. The sequence goes on from NC_071417.1 coordinate 12,355,393, forward strand.
TCGCCTCCCAGTCCACCCACTGCCCCCCATTTCCTCATCACACCTCCCCTGCCCCCCATTCCCCCCCCACACCCCTCATTGCCCCCTCATTTTACCCTCTTCCATCCCACTGTCCCCCCATTGCCCCCACACTCTCCTCCTTCTCCCCACTGCACCCCCATTGCCCCCCATTGCCCTCACCCACTGCCCCCCATTGCAACCCCATTCCCCACTCACTGCCCCCATTCCACCCCACTGCGCCCCTTTCCTCACTGCACCCTCATTCCCCCCCATTATCCCCACTGCCCCCCCAGAGTGGGCACCCCCCCACCTGCTGGTGATCGCCTGTGTGGGCGGGGGGGGGGGGGGGGCTTTGCGCCATGGGGTGAGGCCCTGCCATAGGCCCTGCCTTGCTGTGGGGCTGGGCACTGCCACGGGGCAGAGACCTTGCTATGGGGCAGAGGACTGCCATGGGGCTGTGACCTTGCTATGGGGCAGGGCACTGCCATGGGGCAGGGACTTTTCTATGGGGCAGGGGACTGCCATGGGGCAGGGACTTTGCTATGGGGCAGAGGACTGCCATGGGGCTGAGACCTTGCTATGGGGCTGGGCACTGCTATGGGGCAGGGACTTTGCTATGGGGCAGGGCACTGCTATGGGGCAGAGACTTTGCTGTGGGTCTAGGTGCTGCCATGGGGCTGAGACCTTGCTATGGGGCAGGGGACTGCCATGGGGCTGAGACCTTGCTGTGGGGCTGAGACCTTGCTATGGGGCAGGACACTGCTATGGGGCAGCGCCCTTCTGTGGGTCTGGCTGCTCCCCCCTCTGGGCTGGTGTCCCCTCCCCTGGCAGAGGGCACTGCCCCCCCCAGCACCCATGGGTGCCCCACCTGAGCGGGCTGGCAGAGCCGGGCAGGGCAGCGGGGCCACGACGTGGGGACATTCCCTCCTGCCTGGTGCCGGACGGTGCTTTCGGGGTGTCGGCGGGACCCCTCGGGGGGTGCCCGTTCCCCCCGGCTGCGCGGGGGCGCCGTGGGGTGCTGGGGCTGCCGGAGAAGCTGCCGGGAGCCGCTTTGTGCGGGGAGAAGCCGGGAGCGCGAGGCTGCGGCAGGCGGTGAGCTGGAAAGGGAGACGCTGGCAGTCAGAGGGGTTCCCCTCGACAGCCCCCAAATCCCACCGCACCCACCCGCCTTTCCCGGAGTCTCCCGGGCTGTGGGTTCATGGCTTCGGGAATTAATTTAGCCCAAAACTACCTTTTCTCACTTCCTCCTTTTCCAGAATTTTCCAGGCTGCAGGTTCATCACCTCGGGAATTAAGTTGGCCCAAACCCACCTTTTCTTACTTCCTTCTTTTCCAGAGTTTCCCAGGCTGCAGGATAATCACCTTGGGAATTAATTTGGCCAAGAAACACCTTTTCTTACTCCTTTCTTTGCCAGGCTGCGAGTTCATCGCCTCAGGAATTAATTTGGCACAAACCCACCTCTTCTTACTCCCTTCTTTTCCAGAGTTTTCAAGCTGGAGAATAATCACCTTGGGAATTAATTTGGCCCAAACCCACTTTTCCTCACTCCCACCTTTTCCACAGTTTTCCAGGCTGCAGGATCATCACCTTGGGATCCGATTTGCCCAAAAAAACACCTTTTGGTTCATCACCTCGGGAATTAATTTGGCCCAAACCCACCTTTTCTTACTCCCTTCTTTTCCAGAGTTTCTCAAACTGGAGAATAATCTCCTTGGGAATTAATTTGGCCCAAATCCACCTTTTCTTACTCCCTTCTTTTCCAGAGTTTCCCAAGCTGCAGGATAATCACCTTGGGAATTAATTTGGCCCAAACCCCACTTTTCCTCACTCCTGCCTTTCCCACATTTCTCCAGGCTGCAGGATCATCACCTTGGGATATAATTTGGCCAAAACCCACCTTTTGGTTCATCACCTCGGGAATTAATTTGACCCAAACCCACCTTTCCTCATTCCCTTTTCCCACTGCAGCCGGATCAGCTCCCCGAGCAGCTCAGCCCCACGGAAAGGAGCCCCCCGGGAGAGGTGGGAGTGCTGAGGTGACACCGGCGAGGGGGTCCCCGTAGGCACTCACCGAGCGAGGAGCAGCGGCACGGATCGTGCTTATCCAGGTAATGTTCCAGCGTGTCCCAACCGCCTCCGACGCGCACCATCACGTGGCTCCTCAGCACCTGCGGACACCCCGCTGCCGTCACCCTGCCCCAAAAAGGGGTCCCCACCGCGCCGTGGGGTGGGGGAGGACGTGGGGGGACACGGGGCGCGGTGGCGGCTCTTACTCGGACGAAGATGAGGGTGCTGGAGTCGCCCACTTTGTATTTGCCCTCGGAGACCTTGACCATGGGGAACTGGGAAGGGCAGGAGCAGCAGCCCAGGATCTCCCGCACCTGCGGGCAGAGAGGGGAGTGGGTGGTGGGTGCAGACCCCCCGGCACCCCTAGAGGGGTGCAGGCAGAGGGGCTGACGATCCCACGCCAGCAGCTCCCACCGGGAGCGTGGGGAGCACCCACATGGCCACGATCCTGAGCCAGCAGCTCCCAAAAGGCAGGTGCACAGCACCCCACATCCAAGGATCCTGAGCCAGGAGCTCCCACCAGGAATGTGGGGAGCACTCACAGCACCCACATCCCACGATCCCGAGCCAGCAGCTCCCACTGGGCACGTGAGGAGCACCCGAAGCACCCACATGGCAACGATCCTGAGCCTAAAAGGCAGGTGCACAGCACCCACAGCACCCTCATCCGAGGATCCCGAGCCAGGAGCTCCCACCAGACACACAGGGAGCACTCACAGCACCCACATCCCATGCCAGCAGCTCCCACCAGGAATGTGGGGAGCACCCATATGGCCACGATCCTGAGCCAGCAGCTTCCAAAAGGCAGGTGCACAGCACCCACAGCACCCACATCCAAGGATCCTGAGCCAGGAGCTCCCACCAGGCACACAGGGAGCACCCACAGCACCCACATCCCAAAATTCCAAGCTGGCAGCTCCCACCAGGAATGTGGGAAGCACCCGTAGCACCCACATCCCACGATCCCGAGCCAGCAGCTCCCACCGGGCACGTGGGGAGCACCCGGAGCACCCACATGGCAACGATCCTGAGCCCAAAAGGCAGGTGCACAGCACCCACAGCACCCACATTCGAGGATCCCGAGCCAGGAGCTCCCACCAGGAATGTGGGGAGCACCCGTAGCACCCACATCCCATGATCCCACGCCAGCAGCTCCCACCAGGAGCGTGAGGAGCACCCACAGCACCCACACGCCGTGGGCAAGGGGTGCAGGGGGGGTGTCCCACCCCAGAGCAGGCTGAGAACAGACACAACTCGCTTCACCTCCTGCCAACCCCACTCCTTGGAGCCCACCCACCCCACGACCCCTGGATGTGGGGGGGCTCAGAGCACCCCAAAACTGGGAAAGAGGAAGACACCCCCACCCCTATCCCTGCTGACCCCCAAGCCATGGGGGCAGCACCCTCAAGGGGTTAAACTCATTTTTTTTTGCCTTCCCCCCCAAACTTTAACACTGAAAGCTAAAGGGTGGATTTGGGGGGGCAGCCAGGGGACCCCCACAGCCGTGGGGCCGCGCTGCCTGCCGGCCGCCAGCTGCCTACGCGGGGCTGACGTCAGGGATTAGGCTGGGAGCCACGGGGGGGGGACAGACGGACGGACGCGGTCGCATCCTGCCCCGGCGCAGCGCCGCTTCCTCCTCTCACCTCAATTTTGGGGGAGGGATGGGTGTGTTTATAATTCATAATTCAATAATTCATCATTAATCTCTTTGTTCCGGGTTGTTTTTCTTTGCAGCTCTGCTTTTACACCCACGGCGAGGCAGGATCCGGCCGCTCCCGTTCTCATCCGGGTGGCCAGGTCAGCTCCAAGCGGGGAAACTGAGGCACACAGTGGTGGTGGTGGGGGTTACAGTGAGGGGGGGGCCTGATCCTGCTGCCACCCAGGAAAGGGACATGGGGACAATCCGGGACGGATCCGGCACCCTCAGGCTCCTCCCTGGCTCCAGCTCTGCCCATAAAAGCCGATAGCGAGGAATTACGCAGCCCGGAAAAATGCAGCCGGGGTTGGCAGGATACGCGCTGGGGGCTTTTGGGGGGCTGGGGGGGCACCCCCTTTCTGCAGGGGATGGGGGGGTGTGCGGTGCAGGGGGGTCCCCCCCTCCCAGCACGGAGCCTGCGGGACTTAACGAGGAATCGGGGTTTCAATTAAAAAATGGCTTTGAGATTAGGGAGTCAGGGGAGGGCAGGACCCCTCCCGCATCCGCAGTAATCCCAGCGCGCGGGCCGGATCCTGCACCCTCTAATCCCTCCTGAGCCCTCCCGCACCCCGCCTTGACGAGGGGAACCCCTCTTGGTGACACCTCGAACCACCCAGGATGTCCCCATGTCCGTCTGTCCCCACAGACACCAGTGACCGAGGTCCTGGGAGGAGGTTCTTGAGGTGGAGACCACCAGGATTCCCCAGGGTGACCGGGAGGAGGTGGCAGGGGTGGAGGTGACACCTGCGCCTCCTCTGGAATTACGGCCACGGCCACCAAAATATCCCATCTGGGCGGCCAAGGACCTCCCGTGGGCCATGGAAAGCCTGGTTGGGTGGCCAAGGACCTCCCATGGGTCATGGGAAGCCTGGTTGGGTGGCTAAGGACCTCCCGTGGGCCACGGAAAGCCTGGTTGGGTGGCTAAGGACCTCCTGTGGGCCATGGAAAGCCTGGTTGGGTGGCTAAGGACCTCCTGTGGGCCATGGAAAGCCTGGTTGGGTGGCCAAGGACCTCCCATGGGCCATGGAAAGCCTGGTTGGGTGGCTAAGGACCTCCTGTGGGCCATGGAAAGCCTGGTTGGGTGGCCAAGGACCTCCCATGGGCCATGGAAAGCCTGGTTGGGTGGCTAAGGACCTCCTGTGGGCCATGGAAAGCCTGGTTGGGTGGCCAAGGACCTCCCATGGGCCATGGAAAGCCTGGTTGGGTGGCCAAGGACCTCCCGTGGGCTGTGGAAAGCCTGGTTGGGTGGCTAAGGACCTCCCGTGGGCCACGGAAAGCCTGGTTGGGTGGTTGGAGTTGACCTCCCATGGGCCATAAAGACAGACAGTTGAGTGGCCAGACTGAACCCATGTGCAGCTCCCAAGGGAGCCTCTCACCAGCTCATCCAGGTTCTTCAGGTCGCAGAGGGCGATGGGCCGGGTCCTGCTCCGGTAGGTGGGCACCTGGTGGTCCCGGTTCTCCTGGTACGTGCCCAGCACGCCATAAGCCATTTGGTCCCTCATTTCCTCCTCGATCTCCTCCTCCATCTGGATCAGCATGGGGGCCAGCATGCCAAACTTGGAGCCCCTCCTGGCCACCTCCAACAAGCAGAGGACAAAGTTCTTCTCGTTCTTCTTCAGCACCAAGTCATTGGTCTCAAACATGAGGACGTCCTGGATGCCGAGGTCCTGCCGGCACCACTGGATGAAATTGGAGACGTTATCCCGGGCAATAAAGGAACCGGGCACCACGTTCTTGGCTTGGAAGATGACCTCATTCTGGGGGATGCGCATATGGGCGGCCACCTCGGGGTGCCGCTGCTGGAAGTCCAGGGCGGTGCGGTTGACGTTGTTGGCGTGTTGGCAGAGGTGGCAGCCGGTCTCCAGGCTCTCCAGGAAGGTGTCCACCTGGATGTCCAGGTCGTAGAGGGTGTTGAACCACTCGGCCAGGTCCTCCTTCATGGCCTCCAGGTACTCTTCGCTGGAACGGAAGGGCCGGATGCTCTTGGAGGCGGCCGACTGGATGTGGCTGGGGTCGGCCATGGTGACCGGCCTGCGGGTGGACAACAGGCACCATTACAAGCAGCACCCCCAAACCTGGCCCCAAAACCCCTCCCAAGCAGGGATTGCCCCCCCTCAGTGTCCCACCCCCCCCACCCTGGTGACCTCCCATGCCTCAGTTTCCCCTACCCATGAGTCACCACAACCTCCAGAGCCTGATGGGACCCACAGCACTGGCACCCCATGGCCCCCATCCCCTGATCCCACGTGTCCCCCCCATGTTTCCCCCTATCCATGTCCTCCAACCCCACCATATGTCCCCCCATTCTGTGTCCCCCAATCCCACCCCATGTCCCTCTGATCCTTCTAAGACCCCCCCCCGTGTCCCCCCAATCCTGTATCTCCTCCTGTGTCCCCCACCCCACGTCCCCTCATCCTCTGCCCCCCCTCCAGTGCCCCCCTGATCTCACGATGTCCCCCAATCCTCTGTGTGTCCCCCATTAATGTCACTCACCCCCAACGGCACCTACAGCAGAGCCCCCCCCATCCCCCACGCCCTGTCACAGTGGGTGTCACCATCCCAGTGTCACCACCATGATAGCAGGTGACACCCCCAGACCCCCCCCCCATGCTAGGATAGTGACCCCCCCTCACACTATGGGGGTCCCAGTGTCCCCCAGTGCTGCCCCCCCCCAACCCCACAGCATGGGGGGGCCCTTCCCTGGGAGCATCCCTGCTCCTGGGGGGGGTTCTGCCCTTCTGGGGGGGGTGTCTGTCCCCAGGGGGGTGTCCCTAATCTGGGGGGGACCCAGGGTGTGGGTGTCCCTTTCCCTGTGGGGGCTCTGCTTGGGCGGGGGCGGAACATCTGTACCCCGGGATCCCCTTTGCCTCGGGGGGTGTCAGTGCTCTGGGGGGGGGAAATGCCCCTTCAGGAGGGGGGGATTCCTGCTGGGGGGGCTGCTCTCCTGGGAAGGAGGGGGGGGTCCTTTTCCCTCAAGGGTGTTGGGGGGGGGGCAGTACCTGTGGGTCCCCATCTTTCTCGAGTGGGGGTGACCTGGTGGGGGGTGTCCCATCCCTGGGGGGGGGGGGGGTGTCTGTCTGTCTGTCTGTCTGTCGGGGGAGGGGGGAATGTGAGGCAGATGGAGATACGGACAGAAGACGTGAGGGGGGGACATAGGGGCATATGGACATGGGGGGACACACAGACATGGGGGGATATGGACATGGGGGGACACATGGACATGGGGGGATACAGACATTGGGGGGGACACACGGATATGGGGGAGGACATGGACATGTTGGGGGGGGACATACAGACATGGGGGGATATGGACGTGGGGGGACACATGGACATAGGGGGGTACAGACATGGGGGTACGGACATGGGGGACACACGGACATGGGGGGATACGGACATGGACACGGGGGGGGACACAGACAGGGAGGGGGACATGGAGGGAACATGGAGAGAGGGAGGTTCATGGAAGGGGGGGACAGGGACGGGGGGGGGAACACGGAGAGGGGGACACACGGGCTGGGGGGGACACGATGGGGGGGACACAGGGGGGAAGACGGACGGACAGAGCGGGGGGACACGGGGAAGGGGACACGGGGAAGGGGACACGGGGGGGACGGACGGATGGAGGGGGCACAGACACACGGACAGGGGGGGTCCCCGCCCCCCGCACTCACCGGCGCTCCCCGGCCGCTACCGCCCGTGCCGGCCCCGCCGCGGTCCCCGGGGGAAGGGCTCCGGGGGGGGCCCCGCGCTCGCCGCCATCGCCCCAAGCGGAGCCGCCGCCGCAGCCGCCGCCCCGCGGGGAACTTGGAGGCGGCCCGGGGAGGGACCGAGCGGCGGGCGGGGAGCGGGGCGGGACGGGAGAAGGGAGCGGGGGGTGAGGGGGGATGACACAAGGGATGAACGGGGAGAGGGGAAAACGGGGCATAAGGAGGGACACGGGGAGCTGCGGGGGGACAGGGCATGGGGGGGAGAACGGGGCGCACAGGGGGGGGACCCGGGGGGAGAATGGGGCATTTGGGGGACGCGGGGGTACGGGGCACGAGGTGGGGGGGAACAGGGAAAAATGGGGTACGGGAGGGGACAGGGCGGGGGGGAGAATGGGGCACAGGGGGACACAGGGACGTGGGTGGGGACAAGGGAGAATGGGGAATTAGGGGTACGGGGGGGAACAGGGCCCGGGGGGGGCACCCATGCACCCAGAGAGGGACACGACAGTCTCAGTGCCACCCCCCCGGCAGGACATGGGGACAGACACAAGCCCCCCTGAGTGGGACACGGGGACACACAGCCCTTCCAAAAGTGGGAAACGGGGGGGGTTGTCACACTGCCCCTCCCTGCACCCCAAACAGGACACGGGCACATGGGGGTAATGTGGGACATGGGGTGTGTCAGTCTGTCCCCCCCATCCACCTCCCATGGCCAGTGTGGGGCACAGGATGGGGGGGACAAGAGGCAGCAATACGGGCATGGTGGGACACGGGGTGTAGGGGTGTCACACTGGTTCCCCCCGGCACCGAGAGTGGGACATGGACACAGTGGGGGGCTGTGGTGGGATGTGGGGGGGGTGACACCACCTGCTCCCTCTCCTCCTGCACCCAGAGGAGGATACAGTGACCCCAGTGTGGTGGGACACGGGGTGTAGGGGTGTCACACTGGTTCCCCCCGGCACCGAGAGTGGGACATGGACACAGTGGGGGGCTGTGGTGGGATGTGGGGGGGGTGACACCACCTGCTCCCTCTCCTCCTGCACCCAGAGGAGGATACAGTGACCCCAGTGTGGTGGGACACGGTGTGGGGGGGGGGTCCCACTGCCCCCCAAGTGGAACAGACACAGAGGGAGAGGGGACAGTGACACTGGTGTGGGACGCAGGGGGAAGTCACAGCTCACACACCACCCCCCACGCACCCACAGTGGGACGCAGAAGGTGACCAAGACACAGTGACACCCCCCCGGCCCCAGAATGGGACATGGGGGGTGTCACACTGCCCCCCAAGTGAGACACAGAGGGGTGTCACACTCAGAACCCCCAGGACATGGGACACAATGGGGGTCACACCCCATGCTCCCCACTCCAGACACAGGGTGGGATTGGGACACTGACACTCGAGGGGGGACACACGCAGCTCCCAAACACCGCACCCAGAGTGGGACACAGGGAGGGGAGTGGGTGACAGCAAACCAGAGCGGTGGGACATGGAGAGGTGTCACACTGCCCCACGAGTGGGACACAGATGGGGACAGGGGGGCTGCTCCCAGTCGCACGCAGAGCAGTGCGGGTATAAACATCGGGAATTTTTATTTAAAAAACCGTCACAACCGTTAACAGCGTCACAGCCGCGGGAGGGGAGGGGGGGGAACGCGGCGGCCCAGAGTGGGCGCAGTGGTTCTCCACAACGGTGAGAGACTAATGCGGGGCAGGGGCCGGCATAATGTTGTGGCCAACATTATAAATACGGAATTATAAATTTAAAACGTTGGATTTTTTTTTTTGTTTTGGTTTTTTTCTGGTTTAAAAAATAAATCTGGTACAACTGCAGCGGCAGGGGGTCAGTAGGGCCGTTCCCGGCGCTCCTGGCGGTGCTCACCCCTGCAGAAAGGCAGGAGAGGGTGCATTGGGGCCTGCACCCAGAGACCCCCGGGGCTGGGGCAGGGCCCTCACTCCCTCCAAACCCTCACCTCCTCACCTCTTTGCCCACCACACCCCCTACTTGTTCCCCTTCCTTATTCTGTCACATCTTTGTCCCCCACACTCCAAACACGTTCCTCCCCTTTACTCCCTTTCCACCCTCTTACCCCAACACTCCAAACTTGTTCCCCCCACTTTGCTCTCCCTTGTTCTGCCCCTCCCACTCCTCCAGCTGCTTGCCCCTGCCCCCCGCAACCTCCTTGCCCTGACACCTCTTTGTGCCCCCCGCCACCCCTTCAGCCCCCACCATCACTCCTTCACACACACCCCTCACTGAACCAGCTGTGTGGCCCCCCTTAACGCACCCCTCTGCTTGTCCCCCCTTCCTGTTCCCCTTTTGCCCCCCCACCCCCTTATACCCCAATCCCAACCCTCTCATCCTTCCACCCCCCTTTCCCATCACCTCGCCACCCCCTTGATCCCCCCAACCCACCCTGGGTGCCTGGGCAGGACCCTGGTGCCACCCCGTCCCCTCTCCCCAGTGCCACCGAGTAGAGCCCTGGCTCTGTCCACCCCTGGACCTACTTGTCCATCTTTCCTGGTCCTCCGCGCCGGCCGCCTCTGCCTCCTCCTCCCATCTGCTCCATCAGAGGGCCGGGGGGACCCCCAGGGCCGCCTCCTCCTCCTCCTCGCCGGCCACCACCTCCGTAGCCCCCTCGATCCATACCGCGGCCTCCTCTGAATCCGCCTCGGTCTCCGCCACGGCCACCTCTGAACATGCCGCCGGGTCCCCCACGCTCCATCAGGCCACCTCCGCGCCCGCCGCGCATCCCTCCGGGGCCACCTCGGCCACGCTCACCACCTGGGAGAGAGGAGAAGGCTCAGGGTGCTCCGAAGGGAGAGCCACCCCGCTCCAGACGCTCCGCCAGCCTCTCAAACCCGGTGGAAGCCGTGCTTTGGGGAACCCAAGCACCGCAGAGAGCGCCTAGAAGAGCCAGGAAGCTCAGCAAGAACTGGGAACTGTGGAAGGAATGAGTGCTCCTGGCGTCCATTTTGCAGCTCAGGGAAAGGTGAAGCTGCAGCAGCTCTTGGAGCTGGGAGCAGCCACTCCCTGGGAAGCCCCAGAGCAGGATTGGGGCAGCGCGCCGGAACGCAAGGTGCCACGCGCTCCACTGCACACGTACCTGGAGGGGGGAATGGGGGCGGAAGGAATCCTTCTGGCTTAGGAGCCTTGCATTGATTACACTCCGTTCTCCAGGAGAAGTTCTGGTTCCCACAGCCCCTGGGTACAAACACTAGTTAGCAAACACTGGGAAGGCATTCCTGGCTTCAGAAGTGCTGCTTAGCTGTTCCCGGGGAGGACAGAAACCAAGCAGGGAAGGAGGAGGAGACACAAAAGCAGGCCCCGGAGCAAGCCTCCCGACTCAGCTCTCTGGCAATGACACTAGCTCTCTCCCTCCCCACTCCGCACGGGACAAAGGGGCTTCCTCGGAAGGCCTGGCATGTTATGTCGGGAAAGGCCCATTTGTCCCAGGCAGCATCTCAGACAAAAGGCGCTTTGAGATGAGAGATGGCTGTAGTCACCACAGTGCAGTGGCTGCAGAGGTGCCAGGCTCACGTGGAGCTGCCGGAAGACGCGGGCAGCACGGGCTACTTACGGATTGGGACACTGCCAGTCGCCAGCTCGGTGCTGGACGCTCCCACCGGACGGGTTTCCCCTGGATCCCCGCGGTCCTCTCGAGGAGAAGCCACCCCTGTCTCCTCCACCTCTGCCTCCCATCCGGCCCATGGGGCCGCTTGGGCCACCGGGACCCCCTGGGCCACCGGGTCCCCCCGGACCTGGCAAGGAAGTCTCTGTTAATCCTGGGTGGCAGCAGCCACAGCAAGAGGACGACGGGGTGCAGCTGGGTGGGTGCTGGCCGTTACCTCCACGGAGTGGGGGAGGCATTCCCCGCTGCTCCCGGGGTGGCATCCCACCTCGCATGCTGTTCATCGGGCCCTTCTTCCGTGCCAGGCTGACTTTGAGTTTGCTCCCCTGGAAATCCTTCCCTAGGAGGAACACGAAGGAATGGCATCACTGAGTGCTGCGTGCTCCACTGCTTACGGCAGCTCAGTATCACACACAGCCGTTAACCACACGGAACACTCTACCCGAGTGTCAGGAAGAGCAGACACCCGTGGCATTGGGATAAACTCCTGCTACTCGAGAGAATAGGCAACAAAAACTCAGACAATGAAGGACAACCACAACCCAAGCCCCATGCGTAGCTGTTCCAGTCAAAACCAGAAACTTCTTCGGCCAAAGCCTGACAGCCTAAGCCAGCCCTGGACCATCTGATCCTCCTCACACAAGAATTTAGTTCCAAAATGGATAACAAAGTGACTCCATCCAAAAACATCCCCCTCCACTCACCATCAAACCATTCGACAGCCGTTTTGGCAGTAGATGGGTCATCATAGGAGACAGTGGCATCACCTTTCGGTTTGCCGGTTTCCTTGTTGATGTAGAGGTTGATCATAGGCTGCCCGGTCCTCTTGTTCACCTGGCAAGGCAACAAAGCACCACCTCAAGTCATCGCCTCCATAAACCGAGTGCGTATTTAGTCTCCTCTGCTTTTGCCTGAAGGCCAACAAACCCCGTTTTGGCAATTCCAGAGTGGAAAAGGGCTCCTCTAGCTCACCATGGGTGGCAGCTACTGCCTGGACAACCCAAGGAACAAAGGACCTGGCATCAGACAGCACTACCTGGCCCAACAGGCCTCTCCATGCACACCCAGAACTGAGCTGCAGTCTCCCCACATCTTCCTCTGCTCTCCCCACCGCCCTGGCGCCTCATGCTGCCACAGTTCCCACATCAGCCAACCCACAGTCTTGCTTCCTCCACAGCTGCACACACTGGCACTTAAATCCCACTGCTGAGGGACGAAGGTTCTTTGGGAAAGCTTGGGCTATGGATCAACACCAGGCTGTTGTCACCGTACTGCCCAACAAGCCAGGGACCTCCTGGAAACGAAGGGCTAAAGGGAGATGAGACCCCTCTGCAGGCAGGGAGGTGGTGGGTGATCCCTTTTCCCTACGTTCTGCTTCACCTTGACAGCCCCGCACTGCTTGAAGAAGTCTGCAAGATCCTCGAGGGTCACATTATCATTGAGTCCCTGCACATAGACGGAGCTGTTGTCTGAGTCCTCATCCGGGTCCATGGGAGGGCCTAGGAAAGAATTCAGGGCATCACTGCAGGGTGAGGAAAGGCACTGACATAACCAAACAGAGAGCTTTCCATCGTGTCATCCCCTCAGCCAGCTGCACCTTCGTTCTCAATGACCCCATGTACAAATGGAGAGGAAAACACAGGCACCGAGAGCGGGATGTTCCGACACCTCCATCTTTCATGGCCTGCATCCCACTGCCAACCTGGCCTGGCTGTCCCTCCTGCCACAGACAGACAGTCCCCACCCTGCGCTGAGGGAACAGCGGAGTTAAAACCGCTTAGTTATAACAGGAAACACCCAAAATCAGAGGTGAGGAAGACCCATGCATCCTTTGGACTCCCACATGTGGACATCCAACCCTCTCGCTATGCTAACTCCCTCTTTCCGCAGCACTGTGCTGAAGCTGGAAGGCTGACGCATAAGTTCCAGACACGCCTGTGCGGCAGGAAGGAAAGAGCTGCACGGCAGTCAGCCAGGAGTGGCACAAGGGGAGGCTACTGGACAAGCGCACACAAGCTCCGGGCTAGGGCTGCTTGGGAAGGGCTTTCTGCTGGACTCAGGAGCTGCAGAGCTGCTCCCCAACTCCTGCAGAGAAGGGCAAACATCTCACAAACACGTGGGGTTTTCCACCAGTCCAGCTGTTTGGATGAACTGGGAACTGAGAAAGCAATGAAACAGCCAGAAAGAGGCTGTGAACGGAGAGCATCCTGGTGTTCTACAGACAGGGACGCCACAGGGTGTCTGCCACCCTTGTCTGGAGCAGCAAACAAGCATAGAAGTCTCCACGAGCGCAGGAGAGAGCACGAGCAGTTACTGGCAATTACCTAAATCAAGGTCCGGTCCTTCTTCCATGTGTCCTGCCGGGCGGGAAAGAAGCACAAGAAGCGGTGTTAGTGCAGGCCTTGCAGGCTGCAGAACCGACACACACAACGCTATCTACTGATAACCGCCCTTCGACGGCGCTGTTAACTCCAATTGACCTGCGCTGCACAAACAGCAGCAATGCACCTCCGCCTCGCTGACCGCCGTGCTACCTTAGCAGCCTTTCCAAACGTTAACCACTATTACTCTTTAGTTTAATGCTTTACCAGGCCAATCAGTTTTATGTTCATTAATAAAAAGTTACTTTACAAAAGCACAATTTATTAAATCCAAATCCATTTAAACGTTCCCCAAATTACAGAAGCGGTTGTTCAACTCGGTTCCGAGTTACGCTGTGTCCTGTAACCACATACCCCTGGGCATTGCCGGCTGTACCCGTTACGGGCTCGTTGCATATGTCATTTTAACCACTTAAACTAATAAAAAAATTATACTTTGTGCTAAAAACTGACTGCCATTTTTTTTTTTTTTTAACACTATCCATTGTAATGCTCAAAAACTTACCACCAGGCTTATTGAAGCCACCTCGCTCTCCAGCGCTGCTGGGGGGATAAACGAAGAAATGAAGGCCTTTCCCTTTACAAAGCCAGTACCGCTCGGAGCCTCTGCGGCTCACAGGGAAGAAGGGCACTGGCTAAAACATCTCCAAACAATGCATCTGTCTCTCTCTCTCTCATCTCGGCACTATGCCTTTCTTCAGGGCAGCTGGCTCAAAGCTCCTTTACACATAACGCAACCTCGCTTGTCTGGTTTAGGACACCACTTTGCTGTCGGTACCCTTGCATTACTCGTACGGGTATTATCAGTGCAATACTTGGCAAAAAAATGGGTTTTGAGCATTATAAAATTGGGTTTTTTCGCTTCAGAGAAATTGTGAGGTCGTTCACTGGGTCAACTCCCTCCCCTCTGTGTGTACATAAAGGTGCACCCTCGGCCCTTGGCAGCACGGGAGCGGAATGAGCCCGCGGGTCCCTGACATTAACAGTTCAAAAGAGAGCAGACAACCACACGCGATGCCTACAACACAGTTCAGATGACATTTCCGCTAAAAACCTCGGAATAAAAGGCATACATTCAGGTCGTTACTGAATTTAACATGTCTCTGTGGAGGGCGAGCTTACAGAACAGAGTGGGGGGCTTGAAGGCCTGGGGTGCAGCTTTGTGGACACAGACCAGACGGGCAGATTTCAGCAGGCGCCAATGGCAACTCACTGCTGTGGCTTCCTGCAAAAGCCTGCGGCTGAGGCCGCTTTTGAGAACTGGTTAATTAGGAAAATGCCACCTGAAAAGGCTTTTTGATGTTTCTTGGCTCTTTTTTGGAGAGACAAAAAGCTGTTTGGAAGGAGACGAGCAGAGGAGGGAGAGCACCGCCTATTTTCGAGCAAGTATTGCACCTCTAATACTGGAGAAAAAGAAGTTGTCAATACACAGTTTCAAGCTGTTGCATGCAGCTTTGCCTCCTTTGGTTAAAGTACACACCATTTACGTAATGTCTCTCTCGTTAAACACATAGGTTTACACGTTTCTTTAACGTTACACAATTCTATAGTAGAATACCTCCTCTTGGTTTTATTACCAAACAACAAGTACGCAGTTACCAAAGTTACAGAAGGATTCCATTTATACAATGAATACACATTGGGTTAAAAATATCCTATGTATATTTTTCCTCTCCATATGGACACCGTGTCTAGTCCCACTTTTCATTATGCTGCCGGCTGAGTACTGAGTACGGGTACTTTTTAAGTATTGAAGTGTATACAAGGCTCTCACTTTGTAACCTGTAGCATATAAATGCGACAAAGCATGTTAAAAAGTTTCCATGTTTATAACAGCCAATGAAAATATCAAATAATCGAGTCAACGAAAAAGGGCAGGTGAATAACATCGAGCTCCTTACCTGCTGGAGGCACTGAAATCCATCACCACAGCATGATAAGAGGGGCCGAGTTGCCCTACCTGCTCAGGGAAGGCCACCTTGTCTACGGACGGCACAAAGCCTGCGTCCGTAAAGCAGGGCTCCCTGCGTAACCGCCTGCTCAGGTGGAAATCACTATGTACGCAATTTAAGCTCGGATTAGGGGGTGAAATCAGAGACAAAGATGACAACACTTTTGCATGAGAAGCTCCGAAGGGGCTAGAAATTTTCAGATGTGATGATAGAACATTTCAAGTGCCTACATCTACTTTAAACCGTTAGAGATAAATACATCATGGGTGAAATCTTTACGCAGGACTGCAGAACTTGGTTCCGCTTAAGCCAATTGAAGCCAGTGTCTCTCTTCTGTTTCCATGCACTGGTAAGTTGTATTTCTCTGCTAAAGATTTCATGCCACTTCATTTCGCCAGAGCTACGCAGAACAGGACCTACAGATTGCCCGACTCTAGTTGCTACAAGGTTGTAAAACACCGTGAGGAGTTGCCTATCAAGGAGAAGCTGCCATTCCAGTTGCCCTTGCCAAGCAGCAGGGCCAGCACGGTGTATCCCACACCGCGTACACCTTGGGACACTCTGCGTAGCTCTGTGCGACAGCGTGAGGGGATGGAACACACACAAAGCTGCCTCCTCCTTCTCTTAGGAGCCTTTAGGATTAGCCCTCCTTCCTTGCCGCTAGTGAAACAAACAGCACAGACAGGGACAGACACCGCTGACCTGAAGGCACAGGTTTCCAAACCAGGTTTGGCCACCAGTTAGAATGGCCAAACTGATTCAGACCACCTCGAAGCTCCGAGGGGGAGCAGTTTGGGCAGCCATACGATGTCTTTGCTTTCTCAGGGTCTTTCCTCACGCACAGCCAAGCTCTAAGCGTTCTGGCCGCTCGGAGTCATGGCTCTGACAGCAGCAGCCTGCCCCAGGCACAGACGTAGCTCGTGTGCCAAGGTGAAGAGGCTGTCGGTGTAACACAGGGCTAACAGGAGGCTTCAGCCCTGCATGTACCTGAACTGCCCAGATCCCACTGCTGAGGGACAGGGATTGACTCCCGGACCTGGCGGAAGGTTTGTGTGTGTTCCAGCCACAGTTACTGTTAAACCCCACAGAGGATTTCACCTCTGCACGACCATGAAGGGAGCTGAAAGTTCCAGGTTTAGCAACACCCCCAATCCCCTCTCGGGGCCCCACCAGCTGCAGGAAAAACAAAAGAGATCCTGCTCCTCTTTCCCCTAGGATTATATTTCCATGGATTAGAAGCCATGCTGCTATACAGCAATGATCCCCATGGAAGTGCCGTTGGGAATGTCAACCTTTCAGTCCCTTCTTTCCATCTCAAATCCTACGGGTAAACCAGAATTAGGTAAAAGGAGAAAAGGTTTGCTCTTACCCCATTCCACCGCGTCCTCCTCCCCGCCCACCTCTGCTCATGCCTCCGCGATCATATCCCCCTCTTCCCCTGCCCCGGTTATCAGGGCCGCTCATATTCCGGCTCTCTCCTGGGCCTGAGAAGCCTCCAGATTCCTGTCCGTATACGTTCATGCTGCTAGGATGGTCCTGACGGAATGAGCCTGAGGAAGTTGGTAACAAAAATGTTAGGGAGTTGCAGATGAAAGGGGCTCAACGCTCCCCATCCCCTTTTTAAGCCCTTTCGCCTGCCTTCAGCATCAGAACACAATCACAACAATTGGTAGCTACAGTGCTCACAGCAACAGTGTTAACTTAAGGAGAGATTGGCCGCTTTCTGTTTGCCAGTTTAAGTTAGGCCCTACCAACAGGACATTGTTCAGCCTGGAGAAGAGAAGGCTGCGAGGAGACCTTAGAGCAGCTTCCAGTACTGAAAGGAGCTCCAGGAAAGCCCCCTCTAGAGATATCCCACCCTGCCAAGGGTAACGGAGCCTGGCCCTGTGCTCTGTACCCACGCGGCTCGGCAGAGAGCACTCACTCTGCTGGCCGTAGCTGCTGCTCTGCTGGCTGTACTGGCTGGAGGCCTGGCTGTAGGAGCCAGTCGGTGGCGGGTAACTGGTCGGCGGGGGCTGCTGCCCATAGCTGCTCTGCTGGCCGTAGCTGCTCTGCTGGCCATAGCTGCTCGGTTGCCCGTAGGTGCTCTGCTGGGAGTAAGTGCTCTGATCGTAACTGCTTGGCTGTGTGGAGGAATAGCTAGAAGATAAAAGCATTGGAAAGATGGGAAGATGAGCCAATTCACTGACAATATGCATTAGGCTGCAGAAGGCAATGCAATTATGAGCCATATGTAGTGTCGTAAACCATTTAAAAAAGGCAAAGTCATTCTATGGAGGCCAGGTCAGTGGTAGGAGCCAAATAACCTCGTAGCCTGCTAAATGCAAAACCCAGCGTGCCTTCACAACTCCTGCCTCTAGAAAGAGGGAGGACAAAAAACAGCGGCAACACAAGCAACTGGCTCCCCTTCTGCCTCGGCACTGGGATATTTTCAGCTGATGGACAATAACTCAGTTCCCCTCTCGCACACCTTCGGCTTTCAGTATTTCAAAACATACACTTCAGAAGTCATCAAGAGTGTATTAAAGATGCCTGAGGGGAAGAGGTGAGCCAAAAAGGCAAAAGAGGTCACTATAACACACTCTGTCTCTGTCTTACAAACGTTTGTCAATGCCACCTCTCGCTACTGTAGGTGTGTATGCAGAGACACTTCTGCAAGCAGTCATCGCCGTGTCTTCCCGGCGTACATCAAGAACCACATCTCCCTCCCCGAAACCTCTTTTTCCACTTGTTCATTTAAAACCCCTTGGACAAAGGCTTTTTGTCCAAGCCAACCGGACAGTCCCCGCACTGGCCGCGGAAGGCTGAGCCTGCCAAGAGCGTTACCTGGTGGGAGGGTAGGAGGGCGGCGCGCTGACCGGCTGCATGGGGTAGCTGGCGGGCACCTGGGGGTAGCTGTAGTTGCTCTGCCCGTACCCCAGGCTCGGCTGGCTGTAGCCTGTTGTACTTGATGGCGGCTGGCTGGTCTCTGCTGGTTTGCTGCCATCCTGGGGTCTACAGAGCAATTTGGAACAAGAAAATGTTGGTGCAGACCCCCAAAGGGCTCAGATCCCTTCCTGATAAGGGACTCAGATTCCACTCGGATCCCTCCCTCACAAAGGGCTCAGATCCCTCCCCAAGGCAGAACAGATCTGCCTGTTTCTTCGGGCAGTGCCACAAGCTGGCAACACGCAGGTGTCGGTGGCTCTGGGAGCAGCTGACAGATGCTTATTAAACACTATGCATTTTAGCACCTGCAGACTGGGTATTTGCACACCAAAGGCCCAGGCAGCATCCTGAACAGAGAGCCCAGAGTCCCACGGCTTCTGTCCGCTGGCTGTGTTATGAAACCCAAGGCAAGGGATTTAGACTTTGGCTCTGGAACGAGCGGAGGACATGGAATGGCCAGGAGAGCGGTCAGCAGCGCTGCCCCTCCAGCCGAGCTGGTTTTGTACAACGGTTGGCAGCGATTCATGCAAAAGCAGCCAGAAACTTTGTTGGTTAAATGCACCATTGTTTGGTTTAGAATCCAGTGCAAGCAGATATCGCCCCATATACGATATCCGATGAAAGGGAAAGGATGTTGGGGGTTGGACTGGATGACCTTTAAAAGTCTCTGCCAACCCAAACCACTCCATGACTCGGTTTAGTATTAACTCTCAAGGCCTGAAAACAAAGAGAACCCTTTGAATGCGACTCACATGTCCCTTTCTTTCCTATTTGTCCCGTGCTGTTAAAGATCTCTTAAGTGTTTATCAGAGTGGAGTAAAAAGAGTTAAGCTACTTTTGTTGTATGAGGTGGGAAAAAATGATTTTAAATGATGTCAGGATTCACATTTTAAAGTGCAATCAGCCAGACAGGGACAGGGCTGTGCCAAGCTCCGCCTTTCCTTACCAGAGTGGTTGCTACAAACATCAGGTAAATGAACAAAGTGGTTTCAACTCGCTACTAAACAAGTTTCCATTACGTATTCTAATTCTTTCATATCCTGAGCAAACAATTAATATAAATATACTATTCAGGGTGCCCAGACATGAGAGATTGAAAAAGGAAACTGTCCACAGCCTGTGCATCCACTCAAGAAGTCACGGCACGTAACAGTATCCTGTCTGACCCTGTGACTCAAGATCCATCAGCCTGGTCCATTTTCTGTTCCACATTGTGAGTCAAGAGCCCATTTTTGCTGCTCGGTTGCTCTCTGCGTCTCCCACTAACAGCGCTGACTCACTGTGCCAGCACAGAACCTACCTACGCAGCTTCCCCCGGCCCCGAGACATGACGGGATTGTGTAAAGCACAAGAGGCAGAGCCAAGGTGCAAACAAATCCAGTAGCCCCAGCTCAAGGCAGAGCCAGCAAAGACTCAGAAGGATGCGGAGTTACCTGGCGGGAGCAGGCGCTGCTGGCTGCTGCCCATAGGCTGGGTAGGCGGGCTGGGTGCCGTAGGCAGAGGGCGCGGCGTAGGAGGCCTGGGTGGTGGTCACCGTGGCGGTGCTGGTATCGTAGGCGGCTGTGCCATACCCTGGGACGGGCTGACTGTACGCCGGCGGGGCGGTCGGTGCGCTGTAGCCTACGACAGAAACAGCTTCGGTTTTAGTTCGGAGGCCTTCGCTTGCCACATTTCAGAGCACAGTGCATCTGCTGGCGATTCATCATCGGGTACAGCACCGATTCCACCACAGCAGAGATACTGCAGGTAACCCAAAGTGATGAACTATCCCATGCCACCCTTCGCCTTCCTTGGAAACCCCCTGCCCTGGAAAGCCTTACCTACAGCCCCACCTCACAACCAAATTCACACTCTGGGGAGCTCTCTGGAAGCCACCCCACAGCTGGTTTTGTTCCCATCAGCACCCCAAAGCTGTTTTTGTTTACAGCTACCAAGGTCAGAGCTACCATAATAATGTGCGCACCGGGCAAGTTCAGGCATGAAAAGACTCCTGAACACAGGAAGACCAAACAAAGCTCCCGTTAGCTCTGAAGTACAAGAAATCCCATCGATTTCAGCTGTTTTGAACAATAAAAGCACTAAACAACACAAGGCTGGCTTGACAAATCTTTCTGAGCCATTTATGAAGTCTTACCCTAAATAAGTAACTTTGAAAACAAAAGAAAAGCACTTTACTTTGGCTTTAACTGAAACAAAAGGTCATAAAAGACATGAGGCACCTCCTGATGTTTTATGTACCTGGCTTTTCTTAGTATTTCAGTTCATTTTATGTATAAAGCCTAGAGCTCATACATTTATTTCTGAAGAGTTTGACAATATCCAAGATGCCAAATCAGTTCCATGTAAATCAGTCATTCCAGCTGCTGCCACTGTATGATTTACCTGACTGTCTGGCTTGTCACAAAGGTCAACCACGAACCCGGTCCTAACACGGTAGGTTTTTTTAGTCAAGAACCTGGCAAGCAGGTTTAAATATCAATTAAAAGTTGTGTTAGCAAAGGCTAAGTTACTACAAATATAAACTCTCCATTGCCAAAGAGCAGCCAACTGGACTGAGTCTTACTGATGTGTTATTAATTGCAAGCAATTAAGGTAACAGCTTCTCCACTGTTTCTTGTTTTTAATAAACATAGGAGACTTGTGACTCTTTCTTCCGCAATTTAGGCAAATGGTGCTGCAGCTTTTTATTTCAAATCCCTAATTTGCAAACCAAATGCACTTCCAGTAGAATGCACTGAGCAGCAGTGGCACTTCCACATCTTGCCAACCCTGCCACAAAATCAGGGCCCTTCCCATCGGCTCTCGGAATCAGCATGTAGAGAGGAAGGGAAGTGAGAAGAGGAAGTTTGCACAGCACACTAGCTACAAAAACAATCCTCAGCTTTCCATCCCAAGCGTCAGTCTGGAGTCTTCCGGTAAGCCTCAGGGTCCTGACGAAGGGGATACAGGTCTGCCCACTCTTGGCACCTTCAACAGCTCCCTATGAGCTCCTGCCCGCTCCTACAATCCTCATTCCTCCTGCCCTGGCCCCCCATGCTTGTCACGCTGCCCCCCTGCTGCTGAATGCCATGGGCTGCTCCCACACCGCGGGGCTGCTGACCTGGGTACACAATAGCAAGAGGGAAACCTGGTCTCCCAGCAGGAAATAACTGGCATGAATCAGCACATCAACTTTCATTGCGGTTATTCCTTTTCGCTGAGAAGCTCTCTGAAAAGCAAAGTCCTGTTCCTGGCTGAGAAGGGGGAATGGGGTGATACTGAACAGCATAAAGTGAGGACGATTTTTACAGCCTTGGACACATTATACAGTCCACATGCTTAAAACTCAGCCACCAGCGTTTCCATAGAGAGCACCGACATCATGGGAATCCTTATTTACCCCGGCAGAAGCTTAACCACATTCTAAACCAGGCTGCTGCCTGCGTAAGCACAGCCTGTGGTAAGTGCCGCCGAAGCCACAGCCTTGCCCCAGACTGCTCTTGTCGGACTCGGAGCCACAGCGCAGTCCTCCCATACCCGAGACCCTATCACACAGCACCAACCTCTCTGATCAAGCAAGCAGCAGGTTTGCTAATGCCTAGCTCTGCACTCAATGGGATAAAAGGGAGGGAAAAAAAATCCCGAATTTCAACGCTCTAACAGAGCATTTCCCTTGTGCAAGTGTGCTCAGCAGGAAGGGTTTGTATCAAAGAAAGAAAAAGCAGTGATTCAACATCCCCCGGTCTACATTTTCATTTCAACAACTTGGTTTATGTACCATGAAAATCCTCGAGAGCTGTATTTTGAGGGAGCCTTTATGTTACATTCCCACCAGTCAGAAAGATAAATGGTGAGTTCTGCACAACAGACAGCGTGAGAGAAAGGCAACAGAAGAACTTTGATCACCTGCTTTAGAAATCCAGCTATGTGGCACAGTTTCCTCTCAATGCATCCAAGCCTGCAAGCAAACCCTTACTGAAATCGAGGAACGCTCAGGTAGAGGGAACCATGCAGATTTGGTCCTCATAGAACATTAACTGAGAACACTGGATTCAAAGAGATTTATTCTGAAACAAGCAGGCCTCATGTTAGCCAGCAGCAGGTTTTGAAGGCTGCTTCCTGACACATGCAGCATTCAGAGGCCCCCACGGGGTCTGTGTGTCCCAAAGAGCCAACTCCTGCTTCGCACGGATCTCCTACTAGCGAGGGTCTGGAGAAAGGGACGCAGAGGCTGCCCTCTCTCTGCTCTGTTTTGGTACAACAGACTGTTGCGGTAGCCAAGGCAGCTATGAGTGTATTCATTTCAATTCTAAATACATGAGAAACTTAAAATACACATAACCCCGAATTTCACAGAGACTGGCTGTCTTTAGAGAGCAATTCCCACTTAGCTCCTTAAACAAGATTCATACTGGAACATTTGAAATGATGTCTTTGCCTCAAACAAGATCATTAGAGAGTCAACAAACCTCACAGACGCAGCCCTTTATTTACTCTTCATGCTTGTGATTAAAGAGGAAACCGTGACCATGGGTTTGATGGTGTCGATGAATCAGGCAGTTGCAGAGGAGCTTGCAGACTCCCGAGCTCCCCTTCTCCACAACTAAGTGACATGGGGACTCCAAGACACCTTTTCCAGCAGCTGCAGAGAGCGCAGCCTGGGCACAAACTCTCAACTGGGGTGGCCTAAGAGCCAGCACAAGGCTGGGGCCTTGAGCAGCTTGGTCTAGTGAGAGGTGTTGGAATTGGATGGTCTTTAAGGTCCCTTCTAACCCAAACCACTCTAGGAGTTTATGATCCTATGGACAGCAGACTGCTTAAGACAGAAAGGTCCCCAGGCAGGTTACAACAGGCCTGACCTGAGGGTGGAGGGTGGCCCTGGGCCATACTGGCCCTGAGGTGATGCAAAGGAGTCATCCCTCCTGTTTCTGAAGAGTCCAAGAGGGTGTATCCACACAGGGTTTGAATTTCCTGACCACAGCAGCATCTCACCCCAAAAATACGCTGCTAAGACAAGAAAAAGCACTTTGCTCTTCAGTAATTGCACACAAAAAAAAGGCAATGCCTAGGAAAAACAAACTGAGATTCAACCGCAAAACCTGCGCAGCTCTTTCAACATGAAGCTCTGAGCTCCAGGCAACACCCTGGGCTTTGTTTAGTACGGAAGGCAGAGAAAGAGAGAGAGAGACACTCTCAGCGCTCCCGGTCTCATTTGCACAGTGCTGGCTCCACAAGGAGAGGCAGGGGTAGAAAGAATAATTCAAGCTGGCACTCTGCCTGGAGAGCAACACCAACAGGTTCTTATGAGCCCTGCAGGACTGGAGTCAACAGCAAGGATGAAAGGACTCAAAACAGTTCCAAGAAAGAAACTTTGGAAGCCCACGAATCCTTTTTTGCTGCCCATTTGTGTCCATATACTGTAAATGAAAACAACAAAAAGATGTCCGATATTCAAATGCCATCTAACTGAACAGACTATAAAATAATACTTCTCTCCACCTCTTCCATGGGAAACATTCCCCAATGGCTCCCGTGACCAGATCATACATTCATAGAATCGTTTGGTTGGAAAAGACCTTCGAGATTGAGTCCAACCATACCTGTCCACTACTAAACCATATCCTTGAGCACCCTGTCTGCTTGTCTTTTAAAACCCTCCAGGGACAGTGACTCCAGCACCAAACTCTCCTGAATATTCAGTCCAAAAATACCAAAACTGAACGATGTCACAAATTTCTTTTGGAAATTAAGACAGTCTTATTTACAAAACTCAAAAAGCACAGGTTGGAACAGTTCACAGTGCATTAATGAATATATATCTGG
The DNA here is from genome assembly GCF_017976375.1 of Cuculus canorus. Taxonomy (NCBI): domain Eukaryota; kingdom Metazoa; phylum Chordata; class Aves; order Cuculiformes; family Cuculidae; genus Cuculus; species Cuculus canorus. The sequence continues at coordinate 12,379,555 of NC_071417.1, forward strand.
GATAATGAATATCTAGGATAGATGCCGGCCCTGGAAATTCAACAACAACATGGAACATGCAAAGGTGGTGGGCAGGAGGACTGGATGTCAAACCGTACCGTCTACCCTTCAGAAAGCAGCATGACAGGGGAGTTAGATTCACCCAAAACGCCTCATCATGGCTGTCGTGGAAGTTTTATCCCTAAATGATGCCACTCAGAGACTTTATAGAGACGTGGGGATGGCAAACAGCACCGCAGCCTGGAAAATTCTTACTGATGCTGTGTGTGCTCTGACACTGGACGTTTTTAGTGCTAACCTAAAGGGTTAATGCCACAAGTTTATACTGGGATAAGACAGCGTTTTCCATGCAAGAGTGAGCGGAATGGTCAAACCTGTACTTGTCCCTTCTATTGTGGGAAGCACAAGACAGAAAATAAGCAGGTACGCTATCAGAACACATCGCTCTGATGGGTTTGATTCTCGGGCAGCCCAAGGGCTGAGAAGCAGCCAAGCAGTGTAGCCGCACCACTCACGTCTGCTTTGCTCTAAGCACACTCTGCAGCCATGCTTAGTTTCACCACACAAACCAGCACCAAAAAGCTTCCCTGGAGAATTAAACAAGCGCGTTTATTCAATCCTCAGCCCATCTGCACCTTCCCATCCTTCTAACCTGCCCTTCTCTCCAGGAAGGAAGCCCCTCCTGCATTGGAGCTGCCCACAAGAACTCAGCATGGTTTGAGTTGGCTCTCCCCCTGGGATCAGCGGGATCAGCCAGGTGTGGGAACTCTTACCAGTGGGAGGCTGCCCGTAGGAGGTCGCATACGCGGTCTGCCCGTAGGTTGCAGTCGTCTGGGGCTGCGTGTAGCTGACGTCGGTAGGTTGTCCATAGGTTCCATAACTCTGTTGTCCGTACGTCTGCTCCAAAGATGACACAGATTTAATTCATGGACAGAAAGGACACACAGGCATTGCAGAGACACACAGAGACTGTTAAGGATGTTCCCAGACTGTTACGCAAGACACTAAAAGCAATCACAGCCAAGGCTACTCTGAGTTTGGGTGCTACAGCAAATTTCAGCTCAGATCTGTGATGAGGATACAATGCAGCTTTTCCATGCCAGGAGCAGACGCACAGCCTCGCTTGTTTTCACCACACACCTTTGCTCTAAGTAAAGAAAAGAGGAAAGCATCCGTCTCCTTCTGACTGCCTAGGTACCCACTGGCACTCACAGGAACCTGAAATATCGGAGTGCCCAGAGGGCAGAACCGCACAAAGTGAAACAAGTCAGCTACTTCAGCACAAAACTGCTTCAGTGCTCAAGAAAAGAAACCTATTTAAGGTTTCAGTGAAGTTCTTCTGAATATTCTTTATATCCACTGGCAAACAGTTTGAAAAACGAAAGTTTATGGAGACATCCAAGGATGGAAGCAGCAAGAGCATCCAAGGGCTTGGCATCACCAAACTATCCTGGTTCCAGCTACTCCCGTCCTGGTACCTTTGCATCCCAGTGCCCTCCTGGTGTCAACTTTCAACTTGCACCTCATCTGGAGCTCATTTTCAAGCCCAGACTATCACTAAACAACCGCTCTGCCCCTTGTGTGGCGCAATCCTGAGACAACGCCGCAAAGCAGCTCCTCAGTGGTGAGCCAACCGGCAGCGAAGGGCAGCTGGATTGCCACGGTTTCACCAGCCTAAGAGCACCCTCAGTCCCACACCATGGACCAGCCGGCTAAACTCCGGGCACCAGCCAACTTCCAGCAGCTTTGTGAGGCCAGTGGCTTTGTTTGATAAAACTCATTACAGCTTAAGAAGACAAGCCTTTATATCCAGGCTCCCACAGGGACTTACTGCCTCCTGCAGGAGCTCAGGACCTAAACACCTTCTGGGATCCAAGCCTGTGTTAAGTGTCCCTGAACCCAATCCACAGATCTCAACTGAGAGTGGAAAACTTTGAGCAGACTGAACCCTGCTCCGTCCGTGGAAGCTCGCTACATCCAGAGGCAGGGAATGCTGCAAACCTCCCATGGCGATCTGCCTGTACCTGAGTTTAGCTGGGCAGTTCTAGCCTCATGCAGGAGGAGGTTGCTCCTACACTTCCTGCACTGCTCACGCCTGTCCCTCCATGTCACCTGCACATTCATTAGCAGTTCTTGTCTCTGTTCTGTCTCAAAACGCTCATTCAAAATAAAAACCACCATCACCTTCATCTGAGCCGTCCCAAATGCCAAGGCTGAACTTGTAACCCTGACTTTTTTCCCCGAAGGGCCTGACCCTGCTGCAGGAACACGTGCAGCCTCACCTGCCCGGGACTGGCAGCAGCCGGCAGCATGGCAGCGGGAGCCTCAGCAGATAAGGGAGTAGCTCCTGCTCGGCCAAGCTGTAGCCACAACCAGAACAAACCGATCTGAAGCTGCTCAGTAGGGCTCCGACAAGAGAACGCAGTGGGGCTTATCTCTGTAACACAGACATAACTCTGGGACAGCAGGATTTTCCCTTCAGAGACCTCCCTGGAGAGGAGAGGGAAAATGAACCCACACCACTTTTTAAGGACAAAAGTTTACCTTTGAAGCACACTTGGAGTGTGTTAACAAATATGGGTTTAGTAACCTGTATTCTAAGGATTAAAAGTAAGCACTGTTTAATTAACCTCTTAAAGATCACCATCATTGCACAGCACAGCTAGCTGAGAGTTTGAACAGTTTCAGCAATGACACCTCCATGAAAACATCTATTTCCTCCTCTGCCCAACCACTGCAACCTCACAAATGGCAAATCCCTCCTTTTTTTTTATACAGGTTTTTCTCTCCTACAGCGCTGAGAACACCTACAACATGGTGATGCTGAGCTTACACCAAGAATTAGGCTTTGAGAACCCTCCCAACAGTCACCTCAGGCTCGGACGCACCAACAAAGATGGGCAATGCCGAGGCTCCCTGATGTCCTGGTTGTTTTAAGGAAGCAGCTCGGCTGGGCAGGAAGCTACACAACAAATTTTAATGACTTTGTGGCTGATGCTCAGTGTTTTTTCTGTGGCAGGTAGAACCCTGTGCAGTTTCCTGTGTGAGTTTACATGTAATTCAGCAGGAGTGACAAACCCGCCCTGCATTTTACCTGGGTGGTCTGTGCATATCCTTGCGCTGGCTGAGGTGCGTACGCGCTGTAGCTGCAAAATGAATTTAAAAGTGTTTATTAAAGACATTTATAACGCATTCCTGTATTTCTGGCTGGTGCAAAACACATATCACAATGTAATTTTCATGTATTCAAATAGCTTCTGTTGAAACAGTGATAGAATACAGAAGCCAAAGGCAAACTATTGGGTTTGCAAACATCCCCGAGTGAAGATTTAACTGCAGTTATTCTATACTTACATTACAGCTTTTGAAATAAAGGGGATAGGGCCACAATGCTACTCACCCCTGCTGAGCTGCAGCTTGGCTATAGGTACTGTAATCTGCAAGAAAAGAGAAAAAAAAAAAAGGTTGACAAAGGCTTAACAAAATTAACAGGGTAAGAGCATGGCAGCTGGAATTTCCTCCTGCAGCTTGAAAGAGCAGCTATAAACTGCTCAAAATCCAGTGTCAAAAGAGCGTAAGGTAAACGCACTTTTTCAGTCCTTCTGAAGGAAACAAAACCTCTCTTCCCTTCCATTGTTACCGCTGTAACTTTGATCTCAAATGACCCCACTTTAATTTAACCCAAGGGGGGTAGGAGGAGGATGTTTTGTTCTGGAACAAAAGCAACACTGGGGCTGACACTGGTTTCAAGCAAGCACTGAGGTCTGTAGAAACCACCACGCTTCCCTCCTGTTTAACTTCCAAGGACACAAACAAATGGCTGGGGAGTTCTAACACTTGTCCCCTAACAAGGTTTGAGGCTGGCACCAGCAATAATTACTTCCCAAAGCCCCAATCCACGCCAATTGGATGCAGAGAACTGAAATCCTGCAAATCCAAGCAGAAGGATCTGTAGTGAACTGGTTGGCTGGCGGGAAGGGAAAACGTATCCACATGGCAATTACAAGGCTATATTTGAGATGATTACAGCTCCTAAATGTATGCTTTCCTTCCAAGTCACCAAGCATTCCAGTCACTATACAAAAGTCCAATCCATCCCTCACACCACACCTTGCCAGTCAGACTCAAAGAACTGCTGGGTTGGAAAAGACCTTTGAGATCATTGAGACCAACCGTACCTCTCATTCCAGCTCTCCCAGGACCACAGGGGTCCCAAGGACAGAGATCAGGAATGAGTTCAGACCTGGCTCTCGGGCCATGGCATCTGCAGCAGAGCCACAGCCCTGTTCAGGAAGCATGCAGGTGTTTCCACCACAATCATGCCTCGAGGCATGCAGATCTCATTAGAAAATGGAAGGTTATAGATTTGAGGAACCCAGCTGCTGACTTCCCACAGCCTCCAGTCATTCCTGGTTGTAAGGAATACTGACCTAACGCCTGGATGGTGCTGTTTGCAGCTGAAGGTAATGGAGCGCCAGGAGCAATACTGGAAATACTGCTCTCATACACCAAACCCCCCTGTTCCTTGAGGACATGGATTCATAGAATTGTGGAATGTTTTGGGTTCAAGTGACAACTCTGCCATGGGCAGGGACACCTCCCACTGGATCAGGGGCTCCAAGCCCCATCCAACCTGGCCTTGAACTCCTCCAGGGATGGGGCAGCCACCACTGCTCTGGGCAACCCGGGCCAGGGCCTCCCCACCCTCACAATGACATGTTTCTTCCTAAGATCTCATCTCTATCTCCCCTCTTTCAGCTGAAAACGATTCCCTCTTATCCTATCCCCGCACTTGCTGATCAAGAGCCCCTCCCAGCTTTCCTGGAGCCCCTTTCCGCACTGGAAAGAGTCATCCCTAACACAGCTCTTCATCGCCCCTCCATGCAAGCTGCAGCTTTTCCTACTTTGCACTTCGCTCCACAGATGCCAGAGCTCAGACCCTGGAATGTGTGTCCATGGACAAGGAAAGGAAGTGCCCTGATTCTGGCAGGGATTTTTGACAGATATTATTCACTCCAACTTTGTATCAGAGCACAGAATTCACTACACAAGGAAGATGATCAAAACATCACACACAATAAAAAGGCATGGAGCTGTTCTCCAAAGTCCTCCGCACTCCGAGATGCAGAGCACAAGTTGTTAAACTGCTCTGGCACTACTCCCGCTTTCTTTACAGGTTGGCATGTTTAATATTGAAACACTTAGCTTGGTAAATTCCGGGTCACTGCTTTCTTGCTTTCAGTCTACAGGTGGTTCTGAGCTCTGTGAAATTCTGAGTGCTAAAAACCATCAATGCCCATTCCCTCTTATTCACCTTCACTCTTCCACCATCTCCTCACACCCTCCAGCCACTGGACCTCCCTGCTCCTCATTTAATTCTTATTTTCTGCACCTGGTTGGGTTACTGCAGCCCTTCAGGCTGTTAAAGAACAGCCAGGCTGGTGAGTATGGACCACTCAGTCTTCCACCCCTTGCTGGCAGTCCCTGCAACCCCACCGCACTCCAGAAGTGCTGCCAGCTACGCACACACTCTTCTGTCCAACACTCATCCCACATCCCTTAAGTTCCCCCTCCGTAGGATCTAAATCAGGTGTTGAATCATAGAATCCTGGAATGTTTTGGGTTGGAAGGGACCTTAAAGCCCATCCAGTTCCATCCCCCCTGCCATGGGCAGGGACATCTCCTACTGGATCAAGGTGCTCCAAGCCCCATTCAGCCTGGGTTTGAATCTGCAGTTTGTCTCCCACAGTCCCTCTCTTCTAATTTGCTCAAATTTAGATTAACACAAAATGCTAAAGAAAAATATTATGGTTCATTAGCTAAAACCATCTCCAGGCCTTTATTCCAGTGGGAAATTAATCCTCACCTTTCTATATCTCCAGGCTCAAGAACACAACTGCGCAGCCTGAAACAGCAGCTCCCATGGAAGAACATTTCCATGCATTAAGTGGAAAACCAGCTGTATTAAACTCCATTTAGCCAAACCCACTGGCACATTTCTTTAGTAACTCTTCCCCCTACCCCCCGAGGTGATACCTGCCCTATTCCCTCACACTCCATGTCCTGGAGAGCTCTGACCTCCAGCTGCTGTAAACATGGCTGGCAAATTGCTCCCTTGACCTACTAGCTGTGGCCCTGGAGTGGAGGGGTGTTTCCTTTGCTAGTTTTATTCAGAGGTCACATTTGTAGCACAAACCACCCCAAGAAGCCAGAAGAGGCCGAGCAGTCCATGGTGGGGACCAGGATCTCCTGACAGAGCGCAGCTCAGTGCCCTCAGACCCCTTTCACACACTTCAAAGCCCATCTAGTTCCAACCCCTGCTTTCCCACCCTCACAGGAAAACATTTCTCCCCAAGATCTCATTTCAACCTCCCCTCCTTCAGCTGAAAACCATTCCCCTGCCCCTGCACTCCCTGATCAAGAGCCCCTCCCCAGCTTTCCTAGAGCCCCCTTCTGTACTGAGAGGATTCAGATCTAACACAGCTTTCCTCTCCTCCTCGTCCCTCCATGCAAGCTGCAGCTTTTCCCCCTTTGCACTTTTGTCCACTGAATGCCAGCGCTCAGACCCCACGCTGCATGTCAACGGACAAGGAAAGGAAGCACTGTGACTCTGGCAAGGATTTTTGACAGGTATTAATTACTCTCACCTACTCCTCTCCCAAAGGTCTCATCTCAAGTCTCCTCTCTTTCAGCTTAAAGCCATTCCCCCTTGTTCTATTCCTTCATTTTCCCCTTTGTTGGATTTAAATCCAGGTGTCGAACCATGGAACGCTTTGGGCTGGAAAGGACCTCAAAGCCCATCCAGTTCCAACCTCTTACTAGATAAGGTAGCTCAGACCCCCATCCAAACTGGTCTTGAACCCCTCCAGGGACGCGTCTGCAACGACTTCTCTGGGCAACCTGGGCCAGGGCCTCCCCACCCTCACAGCAAAATATTTCTTCCTAAGACCTCTTCTCAATCTCCCCCCTTTCAGCTTCAAACCATTCCCCCTTGTCCTATCCCTTCACAGTATTTAAATCCAGGTGTTGAATCACAGAATGGTCTGGGTTGGTAAGTACCTCAAAGCCCATCCAGTTCCACCTCCTATCATGGGCAGGGACACCTCCCACTGGATCAGGGGCTCCAAGCCCCATCCAACCTGGCCTTGAACACCTCCACGGATGGGGCAGCCACGGCAGCTCTGGGCAACCTGGCCTCGATCCGGGCTGGGGGCGGGAGGCCCTGAGGCCGCGCGGGAGCCTCCACCGCAGCGCGGGGCCCGCGCCCGCCGCCCCGCCAGCCCCAGCCTCCCCCAGCCCCACTTGTCGCCGCCCCGCCGGCCCTCCCCGCCCCACAGGCCGCGGCCCCGCTCACCCGTGGACGCCATTTTCTCGCCTTCCTCCTCCGCGCTCCCCGCGTCCGGTCGCGCCGCCGCCCCGCGCTGCGCATGCGCCGCGGGACGCACCACTGCGGCGGCGGGGGAGAACGCGCGCCGAGACCTCACGCACAGCTGAGTCCTAGCCGCTCCGCCGCTCTCGGAGCTATTCTTCCTCTTCACAAAAAAACCTACAGCTCCTCGGCTCGGCGTCGGCCTCTCGGGAGAGCTGTTAAACGGCGGTGCTCTGCGCTGCGCACCCCCCGCCTCGGCCTGGGTTGAGTGGTTCAGCCCGCGGCCGTTGGTCCGCGTCGCGCAGGAGGCGCGAGGTGAGGGAGGGGGCGCGAGGGGCGGGGCCGCGTGGCGTCATCGCGGCGCGCGTCGTATCTGCCCGAGCGCGGGCGGTGCGCTGTGACGTCACGGGGCGTCACGTGTCAGCCGGGGAGGGGAGCAGAAGGAAGGATGGAGCCATGGAGTCATGGAGGCGCTGAGGCGGGAGGGCCGCGAGCTTTGCCAGTGCGACCATCAGCCCCGCCCCACCGTGTTCTGAAGTACCACAGCTGCACGGGGCTGGAGCCTCTCCAGGGATGGAGACTCCCCTACTGCCTTGGGCAGCCTCTGCCAGGGCTTCACTGCTGACAGTGAAGATGTTTTTCCCAGTATCCAATCTAAGCCTGCCCTGGCACAACTTGAGGCCATTTCCTCTCATCCCATCACTTGTTCTTTGGGAGCAGAGCCCAGCACCCACCTCACCACAACCTGCTTCGCGGGAGCTGCAGAGAGCAATGAGGTCTCCCCTCAGCCTCCTCTTCTCCAGGCTAAACAGCCCCAGATCCCTCAGCCGCTCCCAGAACCCCTGAGCTCCAGACCCTTTCCCAGCTCCTTTCGCTTCTCCGGACACACTCCAGACCCTCAATGTCCTTGGAGTGAGGGGCCCAAAACAACCCAGGATTCGAGGTGTGGCCTCACCATTGCCAATCCTTTCTCTGTTCCTGGCCACCCCATGACTGGTCCAAGCCAGGATGCTGTTGGCCTCTTGACCACCCACCCAGGGGCCACCACCAGCACCCCCAAGTCCTTCTCCACCAGGCATCTTTCTAGCAGCTCTTTCCCAAGCCTGGGGTTGTTGTGAACCAAATGCAGGACCGAGACATGTTGAACCTCATCCCGTTGGCCTTGGCCATTGATCCAGCCTATCCTGGTCTGCCGCACAATGTTCTGCTGGGAGCGTGACAGGGTGACACCATGTGTGACACCACATGTGACACGACCCCACCACACTGCTGCTAGTGGGTGTCGCAGAGTGACGTGAAGGGTGTGGGTGTCCAGGGATGGGTGTCCTATGGGTGGAGGCCACAACAACGTCTTCCCTGGGTCACCACAGCCCCACGTCCTGTGGCCCCAATCCCACCCTGCTGGCAGCCCCAGGGGTGCCCATGGGACCCCCCGGCACCCGCCCCTCCCTCATGCCGACGTCCTCACCCATGGGTGGCTGCATCACCTGGGGTTCCCCAAGTCACCGAGAGACACCAAGACGCATTCAAGAGGCATTTAATGACCTTGAGGGTCCCAAAGCTGCAGGACAAAGCACGCAGCACAGCGGGGTCTCCACCGGGGGGGGTCCCCATTTCTGTGTCCCCCCTAAAGCCCCTTCCCTGGCCCTGGGGCTGGAGCTGGGGGAGGATTTACGCACCCCCAGCACTGGTGGGGGCAGAAATGGGGTGAGGAGGGGCTGACACCACCTTTGCACTCCCAGGGAGGGGTCAAGCAGCAGTGGTGGGGGACAAAGCGAGGGGGGGGGGGGCGGCTGGTGCCGTGCCACCAGCTAGCACCAAGTGTCCTGAGGGGCTGGGGGACACGGGGGGGACCACAGTCCTACCCCCCTCCCCCCCAAGGCAATGCCAATGCACGGTGGCAGGCATGGGGGTGTGACAGTGGGTGCCCTCCCCAAGGCTTGGGGGGTGACGGTGTGTGACCCCACGACTCTGTCACGGGGTCTCAGGGGGGTTGGGACAGTGAGTGCCCCCCTCCTCCAGGCTCTGTCACTGCATGCGAGGGGGTCCCCGATGGGGGGTGACGATGCGGTAGGGGGTCTGGCGGCTGCCACGCTTGCTGCGGGGGGGTCCAGCGGCCGCTGCGCTGGGGGGGTCGCTGCCTGAGCCGGGCTCCGATTCTGTGGCGAGGAAAGGAGAGAGAAAAGCATCAGGAGGCAGGGGGTGATACCCCCACCCCCCAAAAAAAGTCATCCCAGCATCGGGGCTGTGGGTGGGGGTCCCCGTGGAAATGGGGGTCACTGCTTCCCAGTCCTGTGGCTCCCACTGTCCCCAGGGACCCCCATGCTGGGACCGGGGAGGACACACCGATGAGGATACCCTCCCTGGCTGGCACCCCTGCCTGGCACCCTGAAAACCAGCACCCCTCTTGCAGGAAAGCACAGCTGAAGGTGGAGGAGAAGAAGGAAGAGGGTGGGGGGCACCCGCTGCACCCTAAGCTGGGCACCCTGGCACGAGGAGGCAGGCACCAAGGTCTCCCTTGGTCCTCTCCATCCAAGAGGAGCTCCAGGTTGAAGGGCTCCTCCCTTCATCCATGGTGAGGTCCAGGAGCTGCCTTGGTCCAAGGAGCTCCATGGTCTCCTTTAGTCCCAGAAGAGCCCCAGAGGCGCCCTTGGTTCAAGAACAGCTCCAAGGTCTCCCTTGATCCAAGAGGAATTCCATGGTCTCCCTTGGTCCAAGGAACCTTAGGATTTCCCTTGGTTCAAGAGGGTCACCATGATCTCCATTGGTTTGAGAGGGGTTCCTCTTGGTCCAAAGGGCTCCAAGGTCTCCCTCAATCCAAGGGAGTCTCCATGGTCTTCCTTGATCCTTGGAGAGTTCTAGAGGCTCCCTTGATCTGAGAACCTCCAAAAGGATCCTCATGGTTTTCCTTGGTTTGAGAGAGGCTCCAGGAGGTCCCTTGGTCCAAAGAACTCCAAGGTCTCTTTTGATCCTTGGAGAGCTCCAGGGGCTCCCTTGGTCTAAGGAGCTCCAGAGTTTCTCTTGACCTAAGTGGGTCTTCATGGTCTCTCTTGGTCTGAGAGCATCTCCCTTGGTTTGAGAGGGGTTTCAGGGAGCTCCCGTGAAATTTGGGGAGCTTCGGGGTTTCCCTTGGTTCAAGAGGGTCTCCATGGTCTGCTTTAGCCCAAGAGGTTCTCCATCATCATCTCTCTCAATCCAAGAGGGTCTCCATGATCTCCTTTGACCCAAGAGGGTTCTCATGGTTGTCCCTCTCAATCCAGAAGAATCTCCATGGCCTCTCTTGGCCCTGGGGGACTCCAAGGCAATTACTCCCAGGTGCTGCAGCCCCCTGTGCATGCTCAGCTCATGCGGAGAGACGAGGAGGGAAGATGGCACGGTTACCTGGCCAGATGATGGCTTCCAGCAAGGTGACCCTTCTAGCCAGGACCTCCAGCCGGGCCTGCAGCCACAGGAGGGTTTGGAAGCTACTGGCCTGGGGGAGAGTGAGAGAGCAGAGCAGAGCAGAGCACGCGTTCGCGGGCACGGCACGGGTGGCAGAGCGTGGCGTGGGTGGTAGAGCATGGCATGGTGGCACGGCATGGGTGGCAGAGCGTGGGTGCAGCGCCAGCAGGCAAGGGGTGCCAGGTCTCCCAGGAAGGTGCTCCCCCCATTTCGGGAGCTCCCATGGCCCCAGGGGGATGTGAGGGGCTCCTCCATCCGCATGGGTCCAGGGGATAGTTGGGGGTTCCTTGATGTCCCCAGCAGCACTGGGCATGTCCTCGGTGGGAACACAGACACGTCCCCCAGTGCACCAGGCCCCTGGACACATGGGAGGCCACCTCCTTTTCCCCAAGGTGGACAGGGTCCAGGGGGGTCCCTGCCCAAGGGGAGGATCCTGGGGTGCCCAGCCATGGGTGCCCTGGTGGCCCTCAAGAGGTCCCTAGTGCTGGCTGTGATGGCACAGCATGGGTGGTGGCATCATGCGCACCTGATGTCATCACGCATCACCCAGAGAGGCCACCGCTGAGGGGACAGGGTGGCCCAGGGCCCCCCTCCCTGCAGCCCCAAGCCATGGGTGAGCCAAGGACCACTGGGCATGGTGGCCTGGCCACAGGGATGGTGGCCACCCGGGGCGGGGAGTGTCCCCCCTCCAACCACTCACCGTAGAGCCCGATCATTGTTTCCAAGATTAAAACCCTCTCCGCTAAGATCTTGAGCGCCTCCCGGAGCTGGTGCACCCCCTCCCCCTGTGGAGAGAGGGGCAGTGTGAGGGGGCATGTAAGGGACATGGGGACCATGGGCGGGGTTGACAGGGCACTGGGCACAGCGGGGACCCCCATGCCACCATTGGGGTCCCAGGGAGGAGATGTGCACCACTGGGGACCCTCATGGTGTCACTGGTGTCCCAGGATGAGATGTGGGACACTGGGGACCCTCATGGTGTCCTTGGGGTACCAGGGGTGAGATGTGTGGCACTGGGAGCACTGGGGACCTCGTGCTGTCCTCGGGGTCCCAGGATGAGATGTGGGGTGCCGGGGATCCTCACGGTGACAGTGGGTCCCCAGGATGAGATGTGGGGCACTGGGGACCCTCATGGTGTCCTCAGGATCCCAGGGATGAGATGTGAGGCACTGGGAGCACCGGGGACCTTGTGCTGGCCTCGGGATCCCAGGATGAGATGTGGAGTGCTGGGGACCCTCATGGTGACAGTGGGGTCCCAGGATGAGACATGGGGCACTGCAGACCCCCATGATGTCACTGGCATCCCAAGATGAGATGTGGGGCACTGGGGACCCTCATGGTGTCCTCGGGGTCCCAGGATGAGATGTGAGGTGCTGGGGACCCTCACGGTGACAGTGGGGTCCCAGGATGAGATGTGGGGAGAGCACAGAGGAGGGGCCAGGTCCTCCCATGCCCACCCCCCACCCAGCACCCATGGGCGCCCCCACACCCCCTGTACTCACCCAAGCGCCCCTCTCGCCCCTGGGGCCAGGCTCGCCCTGAAACAGAGAGGAGAGGGGCTGGGGGCAACAGGGGGGACAAGAGCACCCCGACTCGTGTCCCCATGTCCTCGGGGAGCCCTCCACTCTGGGGGGCAGTGGGGCTGAGAGCACCCCGACTCGGGTCACAGGGACTCACCCTGTCCCTCTTGTCCTGGGGGGGCACGGCCAGACCCACCTCCCACAGGAGATGCCAGGGGGCAGAGAGCACCCCAAATCATGTCACCCTTTCCCCTTGTCTCTGGGGAGCGTGGCCGGACCCCCCCCACTGCAAGAGAAGTGAGGGGGGCTGCACCCCAAATCGTGTCACAGGGAGCCTGTCCCCTTGTCCCTGCGCCCCTCATACTGTGTGAGATCTAGGGAGGGCAGAGAGCGCCCCAACTTGTGTCACCCCATCCCCTTGTCCCTGGGAGGCATGACTGGACCCTCCGCAACTGCAGGAGGTGCTGGGAAGGGGCTGTGAGCACCCCAACTTGTCCCCAGCCCTCTCACTGCAGGAGATGCTGGGGGCTGAGAGCCCCCCAACTTGTGCAAGAGAGGGGCTGAGAATGCCCCAACTCGTTGTGGGGACTCACCCTGTCTCCCTTGTCCCCGGGGGGGCCGGCAGCTCCAGGTGCCCCAGCTTGGCCCTGTGCAAGGAGAATTTGGGGGTCATCAGCCGTAGGCTGGGGGGGGCCTCAGCCCTTCTGAGCCCCCCCTCCATCCCAGTGCTCCCAGCACTTACGTCAGGTCCTGGGGGGCCAGGGGGACCGATGGGCCCTGGGGGGCCGGGGGGACCTGCAAAGAGATGGGAGGACAGCTGAGCAGAGCACCCCAACAACGCTCGTTGGGGAGAAAAAGGGGGGAGCACTCACCCATTGGCCCCATGGGTCCAGGGGGGCCAGCGGGACCCACGATGCCCCCGGCTGCTTCGGTGACAGTGTTGGAGAGGATGGGGTCCCCTGGAGGGGGATAGAGGGTGGGCAGGGGCCAGAGTCCCCCCGGGGCTCCCAGCACCCCCTCCAGCTGGGCAGGATTTGGCCCCATTACCCCCAGCCTAGACGATGCTCTCACCCCTCTGCCCACCCCGAGCCCCCCATCTTGGGTGTAAGGCTGGGGAGGGGACCCCCTGCATCCCAAACCCACCCCCCAGCCCCCATCCTGGGGTCAGTCTGAAGAGAGGACCCCCTTGCACCCCCAAATCACCCCCCAACCCCCATCCTGGGGGTCAGGACAAAGAGGGGACCCCCTTGCACCCCCAGCCCCATCCTGGGGGTCAGCACAAAGAGAGAACCCCTTGCACCCCCAGACCACCCCCAGCCCCATCCTCAGGGTCAGCACAAAGAGGGGACCCCCCAGACCCTCTTACTGGGCTCGGCGCTCCGGGCTATCACTGGCCCCACAGGGGCGGGGGGGCCGGGGGGTCCAGGTGGCCCCGGTAACCCCTTCTCTCCGGGGTCACCCCTTTCTCCATCCCGGCCAGGGGGTCCTGGGGGGCCGGGAGGGCCTGCAGGGAAGAAGAGGAGGGGGAACATTGAGCCTTGATTGAAGATTGAGCGCTGGAGCCCTTGTGAGCCCCCAAATCCCCATGGAGCCCCCAAATCTGCCTGGGGGTGTTTGGTTTGGGGGGGACACTGAGCTGGACCCCCCCTTGCAGGCCACCCTCCCATCCTTACCTGGTGGCCCCGCTGGACCCCGCAGCCCGGGGACGCCCGATGGACCCCGTCCTCTTGTGTCCCCCGAAGGGCCAGGGGGGCCCCTCCAGCTGGGGCGCCCTGCAAAATGACACCTCAGGGGGTCCCCCAACTTGGGGGAGCGCTCTCACTTCAAGGGAAGCACCCCTCTTCAAAGGAGTCCCCAACCCAAGAGAGCATCGTCCCCATGCTGGGGTGAGCCCCCCAACTCAGGGGAGCCCCCCTCCTCTCAGCTAGGGGCACCCAACTCAGGGGAGCAATGCTTCTTCAAGGGAGCACCTCTCCACACAAAGGGGAGCACCCCAACTCAGGGGAGCAATGCTTCTTCAAGGGAGCACCTCTCCACACTCAGGGGAGCACCCCAACTCTGGGGAGCAATGCTTCTTCAAGGGAGCACCCCCCCACACTCAGGGGAGCACCCCAACTCAGGGGAGCAATGTTTCCAGCCCCATCCTTACCATCCCCACCGGGGCTGCCGCGGGCAGCTGGGGCGCCCCAAAGATTCCCGCTTTCCGTACCCCTGCCTGAGGAGACGGGGGGTTCAGCCACCGCCAGCCGGGCCACCTGGCGATGAGATGACAATGTTAGTTGTCACAGCTGTGGGGAAAAGCATAAGGGGTCCCTGTGGGGTCTTCAAAGGGCTGGTGACAGGTTTTGGGGTTCACCTGTGCCTCCAGGGTGGTGAGACGGGCTGTCAGCTCCTCGACATGGCTGCAGTTCAGGCACCCTGTGTGGAGAAAGTGGGTGTCATGGGTGGTTGGGTGGGGGGCACCCACCCCCCTCTGGGTGGTTTTGGGGGCACCCACCTGAGAAAGCCGTGGGGCGCAGTGGGGGCCGGCGTGGGGCAGGGCTGGGGTGCCCTGCATCCCGCAGGGCGAGGAAGCTGGGGGGCTCTGCTGAGAGAAGGGGGGGTCAGATAGGGGGTACTCTTGGGGGAGCCCCCCAGAAGGCCATGGGGCTTGGCAAGGCTGCACCCCCTCAGACATTTGGGGTGCAGAGGCTCCTGCTGCTTCCACCCCATCCTTGCTCCTGGTGAGTCTGAGCCCCAAACCCACCCACGGCCCCAAAACAGATCCCTGAAACCCACCCATGTCCCCAAACCAGATTCCCCCAAACCCATTCACGGTTTCAAGCCAGATCCCCCCAAAACCACCCCTTAACCCTCATCCAGATCGCTCAAACCCCACCCGGGTCCCCAAACCCATCCACATTCCCAGGGCAGCCCCCCCTCCCATCCTTGAATGGGTGACCGTCCAGATGCCCCAAACCCACCAATGGTACTGAACCAGATCCCTCCAAACCACCCCCCAACACTCAGCCAGAGCCCCCCAAACCCCCAATGATCACATCAGATCCCTGAAACCACCCCCTAACTGAGCCAGATGCCCCAAATGAGCACACACCAGCACCCCCAAACTCCAAGCCACCCCCCCATGGTCCTGAACCCCCTCCCTCCCAGCCAGCTCCCCCCAGTGAGTCCCCCCCCGCCCCGTGCCCAGCTCAGGGGTGGTTTGAGGGGGGGACACTGCCCACACCACCACCCATCTGGGGGTCCCAGCACCCCATGTCCCCCGGAGGAGCCCTGGAGACAGCGCTCAGGGCCACCCAGTGTGGCAGGACGGGGGTGTTTGGAGCAGAGCTGGTGGCATCACACCCCCCACGCTGCCACCCCACCCCGGCCACCACCGTGCCGCAGGGGACAGCTGCTGTGGCCGTAAGTGGGGCCAGATGTGGGGCAGCCGGCCAAGCACGTACGAGGGGGAGGAGGAGGAAAAGCCCCCCTGCCTCCCCTTGTGCTCCTGCCACCCAGCTGGCTCCAGGCTCCCCCCATGCCAGCCACTGTCCCATGGTGCCACCTCGCTGTCCCCAAGGAGCCCCCACCCCTGGGTGCCAGGCCCCGGAGACCCCCGTACCCCACAGAGATGGGGTGGAGATGGGCAGCTGAAGGACCGAGGGAGAGGGAGGAGGGTATGTGTGACGATGGGGACAAGGAGCTCCGTGGCACTACGCATGGCACAGCCTTGCGCCCATTCATCCATCTCACAGCTGTCCTCCCGCCCCCTGGCTGGATGCAGGGACACCGGGCAGGCAGCCATCCTCACCCGGGAGTGGCTATCTGTCTGTCCGTCCATCCCCACCCCACCCATCCGTTGACCTTTGCAGTTCCCCACCAACCAACCCTTCATTGCCACCCACCCCTACCCATCAAGCCAAATGTAGGGATGTCTGCCCATCCGCCCACCCACCCACCAGAATTTCCCTCCAGCTCTCCACTCGCCCACTCATCTGCCGACCCATCCGTCCACACACAGGGACACTCACCCACCCACCTATCCGCCTACTGGCAAAGGATACATCCACCCAGCTGTCTATCCACTCATCCATGCATGGACACAGCCATCCATCCATCCACCCATCCATCCACCCACTCACAGGAACATTCATCCATCCACTCACTTATCTGTAGGAACATCCATCTGTCCATCTACCCACCTACCCATGGGAACATCCATCCATCCATCCATCCATCCATCCATCCATCCATCCACACAGAAGAACATGCATCCATCTGCTGACCCATTCACCCACAGAGGAACACCCATCCCTCCATCCATCCACCCATCCCTCCATCTACCCACACAAACATCCATCTGTCTGTCCACCTGTCCTTCCCTCCCTCCACCTATCCGTGCAGAAGAACATCCCTCCAACCCTCCATCCACCCACAAAGAACAACCAACCATCAGAACATCCCTCCATCCACCCAACCCTCCATCCACCCACCCAAAAGTCCATCCCTCCATCCATCCCTCCACCCATCCATCCCTCTCCTCCCCACCCTATCCTGTCCATCCCCACCAGCGATGCCAATAGCTGAGGAACACAGCCCTACGGTTTCACCAGCCCAACCATTGAGAGAACCATGAACCCAGTGTCAGGGCAGGATGAGGCCCCTTCCTATGGCTGTGCCAGCTCCCACCTTCCTCACAGTTGGCCCCAGCGTGCCCGGGGCAGCACCTCCACTCCAGCGCCGTGAGTGTCTTGTAGGTCACCCGGTAGAGGGGTCGGACCACGGTGCGGTAGCTGCTGGCACAGAGTGGGGCAGCGCTTCCAGACCCATCCCAGCTCCAAGACCCCAGGGCAGCGGAGCACCCTGGGATGCTGGGTCCTGCCTCCCTGGGGACACCAGTGACACCGCTCACCTGCCCCCGCTGCAGGCCAGGGGCCAGCGGCAGCCCTGGAAGACCCTCTGGAGGAAGGTGCCGTTCTGGACATGGCACGACACCGTCCGTGTCACCGTGTAGGAGCACCAGTTGCTGGAAGGGAAACCACCGCTGTTGTCGGCACATCCCAGGGGACACCATGAGGGTGGTGGAGCTGGCAGTGCCACCCAGGTGTCCCCTTCCTATCCCAGTGGGTCCAACCCCCCAGACTACGCTGGGAGATGCCCACCCCAGCTTTTGAGGTGCCCAGGGGTCCCTCTGGCGCTGCTGAGGGGAGCTGGGGCCCCACATTCATGTAGGTCCATCATCCATCCATCCATCCATCCATCCATCCATCCATCCATCCATCCACTGCATTCTTCCACAGAGGAACACGCACCCCTCCATCCCTCTATCCATCCAACCCTCCATCCACCCACAAAGAACATCCATCCATCCATCCATCCATCCATCCATCCACCCACTGCATTCTCCACAGAGGAACACCCATCCCTCCACCCACTTCTCCATCCTTCCATCTACCCACACAGAAACCCATCCATCCCTCTCTCTCTCTCTCTCCGCATTCCGGGCCTCATTCCAGCTGGCCTGGAGCTTGGCCCAGACCCCCCTGTGCCCCCCGCCCACCCCACACAAAGGCTCCTTTCTTTGGGCGCCTGCCTGCCCCACACCAGCACCTCCTGCCAGGCTCTGCCCACCCCGGGCATTGCCCCCTCCTGCCTCAGTTTCCCCTTACAGAGGGTGGGAGGCGACATCAGTGCCACCACATCCCAGTAGCAGCTCCAAACCCTGAGGCTGTGAAATTTGGGTCAAAACTTGAGGTTTTTTTTTTTTGCAACTGCCACAGCGCTGCAAGCAGGGAGGCGGTGGCAGCGGGGACAATTGTCTGGGAGGTGGCGGGGAGGAGGGGGCACAGCAGGGTGGCACAGGGCTTTCCGGCCGGGCAGCGTCCCAGGCAGGCACAGTGCCAGGGCTGGGAAAGTATCGGAGCCGTCTCCACGCTTCTGCTGCCACGCGATGCCGAGCGGAGTCCTGGGGGCACATCTTGTCCCCCCTCGCCAGGGTGACAACACCCGGCATGGTCCCCCTTAGGTGGGCATCCAGCGCCCAGGCGATGCTCCCCACGCGGATGCCGCGCTGGGATGTGGGGCGAGGATGCAGCCGTGGTGCCGAGCGCCCGCGGCGATGGGGATGGGGACAGGTCCTGGCCCGTTTCTCCTCTCGCTTGGCACAGGGAGGATGTGGGGAATGATCTCCCAAGAGCCGGCGGGCATCGGATGTGGGGAATCTCTCCCAGGAGCTGGCAGGCATCGGCGTGCGGGCGCTCGCATGGCCCCAGCTGACCTGGCCCACCCGCTGCTGGGCCGGCACGCGTGCACTGAGCGGGTCTGGGCTCTGCTGGCAGGGTGGGGGCACCCGGGGCAAAGCTGATGTTGGGGTGGGCTCCCCATCCCACCATCCTTCCCCAAACCGGCCTCTTGGCTTCATGCCCTGCCCTGCTTGGGCATGAAGGGGGACCCCAGGGATGTGTTAGGGCAGTGAGAGGGATGGAGTGGGGGGCTTGTGAACCCCACCATGCCCGCAGTGGGGTGGTGGTGGGGTCTGGGGGGGCTTCCTGGGCTTGGCTGGGAAGGGAAGGGGAAATGAGGCAGCTTCTGCCTGTTGCCTCGCCAACCCGAGCGGAACCGAGAGGTCCCGGCAATCCGGTGCCGGAGACGCGGCCAAAGCCAAAGATTTCCTGTAAACAACCCCCCCGCCAGCTCCGCTCCACCAGGATGGGACCTTGGGGAGAGGGACCACAGCCCCCCCAAATCGGGCAGGGCTGCTCCGGACCGCACCGCTTCCCGGGACAGGCAGAACCCCGGGGCTGCTGACCCCCACATCCCAGTGGTCCCAGTGTGTCCAGGTGGTCCCAGTACACCCAGCACTCCCAGTGTGCTCAGGTGGCCCCAGTACACCCAGCACTCCCAGTACACCCCTCAGGCAGCCCAACTAGCCACAGCGTGTCCCAGTATGCCCAGTCAGCCCCAGTAGATCCAGCACTCCCAGTATACCCAGGCGGCCCCACTAGCCCCAGTGGTCCCAGCGCCTTGCTAGCCTTGGTAACCCCAGCAGTGATGCCAAGTCCTGGTGCCTCCAGTAACCCACCCAGTAACCCCCAGTATTCCCAGTAACCCCCAGTATTCCCAGTATTCCCAGTAAGCCCCAGCAGCCTCCAAGCTTTTCCATCATCCCTGACTGCCCCAGCAGAGTGAAGCCAAGCAGCCCCTGCCCTGTCCCCAGTAGCCAGTGCCGCCCGCAGCCCCCCCAGTGCCCGCAGCCCCCCCAGTGCCCAGTGCTCCCCATTCCCAGACTCTCTCCCCAGTACCTACAGCCCTGTTACCCACAGCCCCATTGCCCACAGCCCCCCACCTGTCGCCCCCTCCCCTGTGCCCAGAGCCCCCCTGGTGCCCCCCATGCCCGGATCTCTGCCTCCCGGTACTCAGACCCCTGGCACCCCCTGCCCCCCTCGTTACCCCCCACCCAATGTGCCTGGAGCCCCCCCAGTACCTTCAGCCCCATCTCCCTGATGCCCCTCCAGTACCCACAGCCCCCGGCGCCCCCCTGGTTCTCGCAGCCCTGTCTCCCCAGTGCCCCCCAGTCCCTACAGTCCCCCCCCGTTGCCCCCCGCTCCCCCCACCTGCCACATCTGGAGCCCCCCCGCAAAGCCCCCAGTACCCTCAGCCCCGTCTCCCCGGTAGTCCCCGGACCCCCTGGTGCCTGGAGCCCCATCTCCTCAGTGCCCCCCAGTAAGTGAATCTCCCCGGTGCCCGCGGCCCCCCAGTACCGGAGACCCCCGATGCCTGCAGCCCCCGGTACCGGGAGCCCCTTCTCCTCAGTGCCTCCCGGTACCCGGAGCCCCCTCCGGTACCCGAACCCCATCTCCCTGGTGCTCCCGTACCCACAGCCCAGTGGTCCCTGCATCCCCC
The DNA here is from genome assembly GCF_017976375.1 of Cuculus canorus. Taxonomy (NCBI): domain Eukaryota; kingdom Metazoa; phylum Chordata; class Aves; order Cuculiformes; family Cuculidae; genus Cuculus; species Cuculus canorus. The sequence goes on from NC_071417.1 coordinate 12,399,769, forward strand.
GGTACCCGCAGCTCCATCTCCATCTCCCGGGTGCCCCCCGGTCCCCGCAGCACCCCAGTACTGGAGCCCCCCGGTGCCCGCAGCCCCACTCCCCGGTGCCTTTTGGTACCCAGACCCCCCCACCAGTGCCTGCAGCCCCGGGACCGAGAGCCCCATCTCCTCAACGCCTCCCGGTACACAGACCTCCCTGGTAACTGCAGCCCGGGTACCGGGACCCCCATCTCCCCTTCGGTACCCGGCCCCCCCGGTACCCAAAGTCTCCCGGTACCGGGACTCCCATCTTCCCGGTACCCTTCGGTACCCGGACCCCCCCGGTACCCAAAGCCTCTGGTACCGGGACTCCCATCTCCCCGGTGCCTTTCGGTACCCAGACCCCCCGGTATCCAAAACCTCCGGTACCGACACCCCCATCTCCCCAGTCCCCTTCGTACCCGGCCCCCCCGGTACCCAAAGCCTCCCGGTACCGGGACCCCCATCTCCCCGGTGCCCTTCGGTACCCGGACCCCCGTGGTACCCAAAGCCTCCCGGTACCGGCACTCCCCTAGTACTCAGCCCCCCCCCACCAGCGCCCGCACCCCTCGTACCGGGAGCCCCATCTCCTCTGCTGCTCCCGTTCCCCGGAGCCCCCCCCGTTCCCGTTCCCGTTCCCGTTCCCGTTCCCGGTCGGTTCGGTACCCGCGGGCGGGGCGCCAGGCTTGGGCGGGCAGGAGGCAGCAGAGGCTCAGGCACAGCCCGAGCGCGGCGGGCGGGCGGCGGCACCGGCCCCACATGCCGAGCGGCACCGGCACCGGCACCGGCGGGGAGCGACCGCCCCGCCCCGGGGAGGGACCGGGGGAGGCGAGAGCGCCTCTGTGCGCGTGTGTGTGCGCGTGTGTGCGTGTGTGTGTGTGCGTGCGGAGGGAGAGCACACGCGTGTGTGCGCATCCTTGTGCGCGTACACGCGGGTACGTATGAGTACATACGTGTGCGTGTCTTTGTGCACACGCGTGTGCATGTATGTGTGTATGTGCGTGTCCTTATGCGGGCACACGTGTGTGTATGTGTATATGTGCGTGTTTTGTGCGGGCACACGCGTGTGTGTGTATATTTGTGTGCGGGGGGTGAGCACACGCGTGTGTATGCGTCCTTGAGCGAGTACACGCGTGTACATATGAGTACATACGTGTCCGTCTGTGTGTCTTTGTGCGGGCACACGCGTGTGTATGTATATGTGCGTGTCTTTGTGTGGGCACACCCGTGTGCATGTATGTGTACATATGAGTGTCCCTGTGTGGGCACACACGTGTCTGTGTGTGGATATGTGCATGTGTGTGTATGTGTGCATGTGTGTACATGTGCATGTCCTTGTACGGGCACACATGTGTGCATGTGTGTGTATATGTGCGTGTCTTTGTGCAGGCACATGTATGTGTATATGTGTGTCCTTGTGCGGACACACCTGTGTGTTTGTGAGTACACACATGTGAGTGCCCGTGGGTAAGCACACATGTGTGTGCGTCCTTATGCGTATATGTGAGTACACGAGTGCGAGTCCGTCTGTGAGCACACATATGTGTGCATCCTTGTGTGACCACACACGTGTGCGAGTGTGTGTACACGTGTGTGTGCATGTCCTTGTGTGCATATACATGTGCACAGGTACACATGTGTGTGCATCCTTACGCGCGTGCACACGTGTGCATGTTCGTGTCTGAGAACACACGTGTGTGTCCCTGTGTGTGGGCACATGCGTGTCCATGTCCATGTGTGAGTAGACACACGGGTGTGCCCTCGTGTGAGTACATACCTCAACTTGTCCCTGTGTGGGTACACACGTGTGTGCCCCCTGTTGTGTGTGGTTACACGTGTGTGTGTCCATCCGGACACACGTCTGCGTATCCTTCTGTGTGTATGGATACACATCTACATCCCCCTGCCCCCGTGTGTGTGTGCACTCACACACCTGTGCACGTGTGTGCACGGGCTCACACGTGTGCCCTTCCATTAGCGCGTGGATACACGTGTGTGTGCAAGAATACGTGCGTGCGTGATGTCCTCACACACTCACGCCCCGTCTGTGTGCGATGCACGCAGCTCCGTGCGTGTCCGTGCACACGCGGCGATATTTGTGCCCGCGCCTGTGGTTTTTCCGTGTGCGCTCAGCCTGGATATGTGTACGTCTGTCTGTCTGTCTGTCTGTCTGTCTCCGTGTGTGCGAGGAGGCTGCGTGTGTGCTGGGGGTGCGTGGGTGGTCCCCGCAAGGGGGGAGGATGTTAAAGGAGGGGCACTAAGGCGATGTGTGTGTGTGTTTATGTGTGTGTTTATGTGTGTGTAAAGGCTCTGAGGTTGTTTCGGGGCTGTTCCCACCCCAGCAGCCCCCCTTTCCCCCCCCCCTCTCCTCTGCAGGGGATGTGGGGGGCAGGATGAAGCCCCCCCACTTTGGGGCTCAGCCCCTGATCAAGGCTGTCAGCACCCATTCCAAGCCCATTGGGTGGTCTCCGTTTCCAAGCCTTTTCCAACAGGGATCCCATGTGTGTGGCGCCCCATCTGTGGGGTGGGGGTTTGGGGGGGGCTGTGCTCTGCCCGCCCCCCCCCCCCCTTCCCAGCATGAGAAGAGCCCGGAGTTGGGCTCAAAGGAAGGGACAAATCCCATGGGATGGTGTATGGAAGCAGCAATGGGTGCTCACAGCGCAGGAAACAACCGTGCCCTGAGCTGCGCCCGCGGCAGAGGGACCAGCACGGAACCTGCCCTGGGGAGAACTTGGCCACTTCTGGAGTCCTCAGCACAGGAAGGACATGGAGCTGTTGGAGCGAGTCCAGAGGAGGCCACGGAGATGATCCAAGAACTGGAGCACCTCCCATAAGAGGACAGGCTGGGAGAGATGGGGTTGTTCAGCCTGGAGGAGAGAAGGCTGTGGGAGACCTTAGAGCAGCTTCCAGTGCTGAAAGGGGCTCCAGGAAAGCTGGGGAGGGGCTCTCGATCAGGGAGCGCAGGGATAGGATGAGGGGGAATGGTTTAGAGCTGAAAGAGAAGAGATTGAGATGAGATCTTAGGGAGAAATGTTTTGCTGTGAGGGTGGGGAGGCCCTGGCCCAGGTTGCCCAGAGCAGTGGTGGCTGCCCCATCCCTGGAGGGGTTCCAGGCCAGGTTGGGTGGAGCTTGGAGCCCCTGATCCAGTGGGAGGGGTCCCTGCCCATGGCAGAGGGTGGAACTGGATGGGCTTTGAGGTCCCTTCCAACCCAAACCATTCCAGGACTCTATGACTGTGCTGCAGTGGATGAGGGAGCGCTGCCACGATGCCCCCACTCAGCCCTGGGGTCCCCTCACCCATGCTCACCCCCCTGCTTGGTGACCTGAACCCCTGTGGGGCTCCTCAGGTGTGTTTCAGCGTGACTTCAGGTCCCCATGCCATCTCCTTGTTCCTTCACCCCAAATCTGTCCCCAAATCCATCCCTCCATGGGCACAGTCAGAGTGACAAACTCAACTCTGTCCGTCCATGGACACAGACAGCGTGACAACTCTCCTGTCCCCAGCTCTGTCCCCAAAGCCGCCACTCTGCAGGCAGAACCCGAGTGGCAACGCCTCTGTCCCCAAATCCACCCCTTGGATGCGCCCCTGTGAGTCCCTGGACCAAGGGGGAGATGACGGGGCGAGCAGGGATGATATTTGGGATGTCCCCACGGCTCAGGGCCTCCTGCCACCTCCTGTGCCTTGGTTTCCCCACGGGGCTGCAGGAACCCCAAGCCCTAAAGGGGGACAAAGTGCCCCCCAACCACACGGCCCCCCTGGGGACACCCCATATGTGTGTGTGAGCAGACGCATGCTCGCCGCTCGGAAGCGCCTGTGTCCCACGTCCGGATGCCCAGTCCTGGTAGGTGTCTCTTTAGACTAGACATAAGGAAGGATTTATCCACTATGAGAGTGGTGAGGCACTGGAACAGGTTGCCAAGGGAAGTTGTGGATGCTGCATCCCTGGAGATGTTCCAGGCCAGGTTGGATGGGCCTTGGGCAGCCTGATCCAGTGGGATGTCCCTGCTCATGGCAGGAGGGTTGGAACTGGATGACCTTTGAGGTCCCTTCAACCCAAAGTAGTCTATGATTCTATGATTCTATGATTCTGGTGCACATCTCCTGTTCCCAGTACAGGTCCCAGTGTGTGTGTCCAGTCCTGGCGTTGGTGCCTGGTCCTGATGCGGTTCCCTGGTCCTGGTCCGTGTCTCCTGTCTGGATGCCCGGTGCGTGTGCCCGGTCCCGGCATGGGTCGCTGGTCCCCAGTGCGTGTCTCTGGTGCAGATGACTGGTTCCCAGTACGAGTCCCCTATGTGGGTGCCCGGTCCCGGTCCCGGTGCCTGATCCTAGCGCTTGTGCCCAGTGCCGGTGTGGGTCCCCGGTGTGTGTCCCTGGTGCGGGTGACTGGTCCTGGTGGGGATTCCTGGTCCCGGTGCTCAGTCCCAGTGCAGGTACCCGGTGCGAATGCGAGTCCTCGGTGCCTGTGTGGATGCTCGGTCCCCAGTGCTCGGTCCCGGTACGGATGCTCAATCCCCAGTGCTCGGTCCCGGTGCAGGTCTCCCGTGCGGATGCAGCTCCCCGGTGAGGATGCTCGCTCCCCAGTGCGGATGCTCAATCCCCAGTGCTCGGTCCCGGTGCGGATCTCCAGTGCGGGTGCGGGTCCCCGGTGCAGATGCTCGCTCCCCAGTGCGGATGCTCGGTCCCCAGTGCTCGGTCCCGGTGTGGATCTCCGGTGCAGATGCGGGTCCCGGTGCGGATGCCCAGTGCTCGGTCCCGATGCGGGTGTGGGTCCCCGGTGCCGGTGCGGATCCCCGGTTCCCGGTCCCGGTTCCCGGTCCCGGCGCGTGTCCCCGGTGCGGATGCCCGATCCCCAGCGCTCGGTCCCGGTGCGTGTGCGGGTCCCCGGTCCCCGGTCCCGGTGCGAGTGCCCAGCGCTCGGTCCCGGTGCGTGTGCCCGAGCCGTGCGCGCCGCCGCCGGTGCCCGTGCCCGCCCGGCGCTGGCGAAAGCGCTGCCGCCGCCCGACTCCGCCGCTGCCGCCGTTGCTCCCGGGGCGGCTGCGGGTCCCGCTGCGGAGGTAGAGGCGCGGGGCCGGGGGGGAGCCAAGGCGGAGCTGGGGGGGGGAGCTCCGGGGGCACCGGGGGGCTGCCGTGCACCGGGGGGACCGGGGGCTGCTGTGAAGGGAGGGGGACCGTGCGCTGGGAGCTGCCGTGCATCGCGGGGGGAACCGGGGATGCTGCGAACCGGGAATGCTGTGCACGGCGGGGACCCCCGTGCAAAGGGGCTGGGGGCTGCTGTGCACCGGGGAGGAGCGTGTACCGGAGAGGGGGCTCTGACGGCTGCTGTGAAGGGGGGCGACCGTGCACGGGGATTGCTGTGCAAGGATTGGGGGGGGGGGGACCGTGTACCGGGAGCTGCTGTGCACCGGGGCGGGGGGGTTTGCATCGGGGGTTACCGTGCATGGGGACACACGCATCGTGCACCGGGGCGGGGGGGGACCTGGGGATGGCTCTGTACCGCGGGGGGAGCATGCACCGGGGGCTGTACCGGGGGGGGAGCTGCTGTGCACCGGGGCTATGGTGCACCGGGGGGGGCCGTGCACCGGGGGCAGGCCTGGCCTTTCCACCCCCCAGCCCCGAGCAGCCGGTACCCGGGAATGGGGGATCCACGGGGGCTCATCCCGACAGCCCAGGGTGGGGGGGGGCAGGGTTGGGGTGAAGGTCTCTGCGGTGCTGGGGGTCGTGGTGGGCGCTGGGTGAGGATGCACACGCATGTGGAGGTGCGAGGGTGTGCGTGTGTGTGCATCCCTTGGGGAGGAGGCGGGGGGGGGGGGGGGGGGGGGGGGCTGTGCTGCCGTGGGTCTCCGTGTCTGTTTGTCCGTCTGCCTCCAATGCGCTGTCTGTCTGTGTCACCGGCTGTGAGCGTGCCAGTGCGTGTGCCCGCGTGTGCGTCTCTGTGTCAGTATGTCTGTGCGTGCCCGGCCGTGTCCGTGCGTCTGTCTGCCTACAGCGGCTGTGCAGCATCCCCCCACTCACCTTTTCCCCCCCACTCCGTGGGGCTGGGGGCTGCTGCGGGTGGGCGCGGGGGTCAGCCTGGCATCCCCCCCAGCCCGATGCCTGCAGTGCAGATCATAAATCAGCAGCGGTTGGAGCGGGCGAGGGGCGCTCCTTGGCACCCGGATTGCTTGGGCCGGCAGCGATGGTTCTCCCCATCCTTGTGGGGCACCCACCGGCCTTGCAGGGCTGTGAGCAGGGTGGCTTGTCCCCCCCTGTCCCCCCTTGTCCCCGCTGTCACGTTGGAGGCCAGCAGCTGGCTGGGGCTGGCAGGCAGCCCGCGCTGCCAGGGCTGCGGGCACCGCGGCCTCGCCGCCTCTCTAGGGGTGATGGGCACTGTCCCCCAGCTGCCACCCGCCTGGCAGTACACGGGGGTGACCAGCGCTGTGGGCCTGTTTTGCAGGTGACACCCCTGTCGTTTGCCACCGGTGACGTGGGGACAGCCGTGGATGTAGGCTGAGCGTCGGGACACGAGGAGGAAGAGGAGGAGGGGATGTCTTGGGGACAGCGCTGGCACTGCGTGTCCCCAGCATCATCCACAACCACCGGCCACCCTTGAGCCGAGGAACCCCGGGGGGGGGTGTCCCGCTGGCTTTTTGGATCCTGAGCCCTGCCAGCGCCGTGGCGAGGAGGAGGAGGAAGGGCTGAGGAAGACGTGCCGTGTGATGGATGGCCCCAGCCTGGTGCGGCAGCCACGAGGGAGCGGGACCGGGCGACTCGGGGACCTCGGGGACCCGTCTGGCAGCACCCGCCTCTGCAGAGCCCCGCAGTGTTTGCTCTGCTGAGCTCCAGAGCCCACGGCCGGCGGGAGACGGGAGAATCGGAGAGCCCCGCATCCCTGTGCCAGGCATGGCGCGGGGCTGAGCCGCCGTCCCCTCAGCATGGCGCGCCAGGGCGCGGGGGCCATGCTGGCCTCTGGTGGCCTGGGCTTTCCCCCCCAAAACCTGGCCCGTGTGGTGGTGTGGGAGTGGCTGAACGAGCACGGACGCTGGCGGCCCTACTCGGCCGCTGTCTGCCACCACATTGAGAATGTGCTGAAGGAGGACGCCCGCGGCAGCGTGGTGCTGGGCCAGGTCGACGTCCAGCTGGCGCCCTACGTCATTGACCTCCAGTCCATGCACCAGTTCCGGCAGGACACGGGTAAGGGGCTTGCGCTGAGCCGGGAACGTCCACCCACTCACCCTTCCTTCCTTCCTTCCTTCCTTCCTTCCTTCCTTCCTTCCTTCCTTCCTTCCTTCCTTCCTTCCTTCCTCCCACTCACCCCAATGTGTATCTGTTTATCTGCCTGTTGTTCCATTTATCCTTCTGTTCTGCTGTCCATTCATCTGTCTGTCCAACTGTCCTTTCATTCATGCATCATGTCACTGCATATTCATTTGACTGTCATTCCATCCATCCATCCATCCATTCATCCATCCATCCATCCATCCATCCATCCATCCATCCCAGTGTATATCTCTGTATCTGCTTGTTGTTCCATTCATCCATCTGGCCATTCATTTATGCTTCATTTCACTGTATATCCTTCCTTCCTTCCTTCCTTCCCTCCTTCCTTCCTTCCTTCCTTCCTTCCTTCCTTCCTTCCTTCCTTCCTTCCTTCCTTCCTTCCTTCCTTCCTTCCTTCCTTCCTCCCCAGTGTGTATCTGTTTATCTGCCTGTTGTTCCATTCATCTTTCTGTCCAGCTGTCCATTTATCCATGCATCTGTCTCACTGCATGTCTATCATTCCATCCTTCCATCCATCCATCCATCCATCCATCCATCCATCCATCCATCCATCCATCCATCCTTCCATCCATGCACCCCAGCTCGTGTCTACTTATGGCATTCCATTCATTCTTCTGTCCATCTGTCCATTCATCTGTCTCGTTGCATGTCTGTCTGTCTGTCACTCCACCCATCCACCCATGCATTCATCCATCCCTCCATCCCAGTGTATCTCTGCTTGTCTGTTACTTCATTCCTGCATCCATCCATCTGCCTGTCCATCTGTCCCTCCATCCCACCGCACACACCTTCCTCTCCATCCATCTGTCCTTCCTTTTCCTTCTTTCCTTCCCTTGCCCTGCTGGGCTCTGCTTCCCACATGGACACCACGAGGCTCCTCCAGGACTTTCCTTTCCCCCTCTGCCGCAGACTCCTGCCCCGCAGGGACACATCCCAAAGTCCCTCCATCCTCTCCCCCCCGCCATGGGGTGCTGGTGTGTCCCATTGTCCCCCCATCTGCCCCATGAATCTCCTCCATCTGAGATCCCCAAACAACAGGGATGGCCCCACTTTGGATACTGGGAGCTGTGGTGGGCACTGGGCTGGTGGCAGCCATGCAGCGGTGGTGGTTGATGCCTTCTCGCTGACGGCGCCGTGCTGCGGCGCGCATCCAGGCCACGCGTCCTCGGGGGAAATCAAAGCCAATCCCGCACCAGCGCCGAGCTCAGACCCCATTAACCGTGTCCCCATTAGGATGTGATCCATTAAACTGGTGTGTGCCGGTCGTGCCGGGGGGGGACTCGCCGGTTCAGGTGCTTTCCCGGACTGTGTGGGGACACACAGGGGTCACCCCAGAGCAGGACCCCCACACCGTGCCCCCCTGCTTGGCCACCGATGCCATCATTCCCAGTCACCAGCGGTGGCGGATGATGCTGTGTGTGGATGTGGCTCCTGCGATGGTGCGGGGACGGAGATGGGGACCGAGGCAGGGAGCTGCCACCCTGCCTCTGCCGCTCAGCCTGGCTCCACATCGTTCTCCAGGTGGTCACGGGCTTGGCAAGGGGCAACTTGGCACCTGCTGCCCTGAGTCAGCGCGACCACTGGCACGATCCGGTCACGCTGGCGGCCGCGGCGGAGCTGACTCAGGGCTGCGGGTGCCACTGGGACACCCTGGCTGTCCCCATGCCAGCTCCTGCCGGCTTCATCCAGGACCCATCCTCCGACACCTGGCATCGCATTCCATGAGATATGTGCCCGTGGTGGGGCCATGGCTGGGTTTTGGGAGTGATGTGTCTCTGCCGGGAGGAAAACAACTCTTCTTGGATGTCACTGAGTGCCATGGTCTCTGCGCCAGCCAGGCTTGGGGACAGGGACGCTTTGGCTCCATCCCGTAGATCATCATCAGCATCATCCTCTCCATGTGCACCATCCCTGTGTCTACCTCCATCCATCATCTCTGCCCTCGGATGTGGCCCAGGGACGGTTGGGTTTGGAGGCTGTCGGATGTCTCCGGGGGTTCCGTGGTGCTCAGGAACACAAGGGGTCCCCTGTGCCGAGGGTGTCACGGTGTGGGGACACGGAGCGGGTCTTGGCTGCGCCGTGCTGAGGAGGGAGAAACCCAAGCAGTGCGGAACGAGGTGACCCTGTTCCAAGCAGCGGGAATGCGTGTCCCCTCCGTGTGGCCCTGGGGACGCTGGATCGGCCCTGCAGCTCTGGCACAGTTCCGGGAGTTGGCAGCGGCCACAGGGCTGGGGACAGCTGGTGGCCCTCGGGGACCCGGAGCTGCCCGTTCCCCCACACAGGGACGGGGTGTCCTTCCCTCATCCTCCTCTGCTCTGCAGCAGTGGGATGTGGGATGTGGATGTGAGAGGCAGTGGGATGTGGGATGTGGATGTGAGAGGCAGTGGGATGCGGGATGTGGATACGAAAGGCAGTGGGATGCGGGATGTGGATGTGAGAGGCAGTGGGATGCGGGATGTGGATGTGAGAGGCAGTGGGATGCGGGATGTGGATGTGAGCAGGCAGTGGGATGTGGGATGTGGATGTGAGCGGGCAGTGGGATGCGGGATGTGGAAGCGAGCAGGCATTGGGATGTGGGATGTGGATGTGAGCAGGCAGTGGGATGTGGGATGAGGATGTGAATAGCCAGCAGGACATTGGATGGAGGTGCAAGGACCAGTGGGATGTGACATGGATGTGAGTGGGATGTGGGATATGGGCATGAGAGGGCAGCAGAATGGGGGACACGGGCTCAAGGAGGGGCATGTGGATGCAAACACAAGTGGGATGCAGGGCATGGATGTGATGGGATGTGGATGTGAGTAGTCAGTGGGATGTGGGATGTGGATGTGAGTAGTCAGTGGGATGCGGGATGTGGATGTAAGTGGCCAGCAGGACGTGGGGTGCAGATGCGAGGACCAGGGCACGTGGGACAAGGATGTGAGCTGGATGTGGGCTGTGGGCAGCGGGATGGAGGACAGGGACCCCAGGAGGCAGGCATGTGCAGACACAAGCAGGATGCAGGGCATGGATGTGGGTGGGCAATGGAATGTGGATATGAACCGGCGGTGGGATTTGGGCCGGAGGCAGGAGCGGGCAGCAGGGACGAGCAGTTCTCTGCTGGCTGCTGGAGCGGAGCGAGCGGCCTCGGAGCTGCCTCAGCACAAGCTGGCAGCTGGGGCCAGGCTCTGCTGCCTGATGCGGCTGATGATTAATGACCGTTATTAGCGTCGTTAATCGGGTTGGGCAAACGGTGCTGGCGAGGGGATAGAAAGGCACTGTGCTGTGGAGGCACTGCCGGGGCTGTGGCACAAGGAGGGACTGTGATGCCTCCCCCCACCGCAGCTGTAGCATCCGATTTGGTTGCAAACAAGCAGCGAGAGGCCAGGATTTGGCTGTGAATGGTGACAAAGCGTCGCTTCCATGACCGTCAGCACTGGCTGGAGCTGCAGCAGCTTTCAGGAAAACCCTCCTGACCAGGAAACGCTCGCCGCGTGCTAGGGATGGCAAAGGGATCCTGGTTGGGGCGAGCGGAGATGGTCCTGGGCCAGAGGGATGGAAAAAGGTGCTGTGATCCCAACCAGCAGCAGCGCGGCCGTCAGCCAAACCGCCACCGCTGACGGAGGGTTGTTGATCCTCACGAGTCCCCGGGGAGGCACAGCCCTGCAGACACGCCGACTGATCCATCGCGCGCCGCCGCTGCTCGGCGCGGGGAACACGGGGACTGCCTGTTGGGTTGTGGTGGCCATCACCCCTCCTGCACCCCGGGATGCTTTGTGGAGGGGGAGAGCGGGTGCTTGCACCCCAAAGCGCCTCTGTGTCCCCATCCCCGTGGTGTGCTGGGCTGGGAATAAGACAGGCACACGTGTGTGTGTGTGTGTGTGTGTGTGTGTGTGTGTGCAGGTGTGGGTCCCTCCACTGGTGGCTTGGGGTGCTGGAGCCCCGCGGGCGCTCACTGCCCCTGTCTCCCCAGGAACGATGCGTCCTGTACGGAGGAACTTCTACGACCCATCCTCAGCGCCGGGCAAAGGCATCGTGTGGGAGTGGGAGAACGACAACAACTCCTGGACGCCCTACGACATGGACATCTGCATCACCATCCAGAACGCCTATGAGAAGCAGCACCCCTGGCTGGACCTCTCCTCCCTGGGCTTCTGCTACCTCATCTACTTCAGCAGCATGTCCCAAATGAACCGGCAAACCCAACGCAAGCGCCGGCTCCGGCGTCGTATGGACCTGGCTTATCCCCTCACCATGGGCTCCATCCCCAAGTCGCAGTCGTGGCCGGTGGGCACCAGCACGGGGATGCCCTGCTCCTGCCCGCAGTGCCTGCTGGTCAACAGCACCCGCGCCGCCTCCAACGCCATCCTGGCTTCCCAGCGCCGAAAGCTCTACCCGGGTGCCGTCCGCCAGAGCAGCACTTTCGCTGGGACAACGCTATGGCCAACGGGGACGGCAGCGGTGATGGGTGGCACGGCCAAGGGTGAAGGGCTGCAGGTGCCCGGCGGGGCGTTTGCCCCCGGCCAGAGCGTGCCCGGTGGGATGCCACTGCCCGGGCTCAACAACCTCAACCGGCCCGGAACGCAGCGGGCAGCTGGGCTGGGCGCCCGTGCCACCGTCCCCCCGGGGTAAGTGGTCTGGGGGAGGGTGGGCTGGGGAAAGGGATGGCCGCGGTGTCACCAAGGTGGTGGAGATACCAGGGGAGCACAGGAATGGGCACAGAGAGCAGGAAAGGAGAGGTGGAGGTGCCTTATCCCCTGCTGTCACCTTGCACAAGCCTCAGCCCCTCTGGCACTGTGTCACCTCCAGCCCCAGACTCCTCGCCGTGGGGATGTGGTGGCAGGAGAGACAGAAAGCCCAGCAGCTGGATCGTCCCGGGTGGTCCCTGGGATTCCTGCTCCGGCAGAGGGGCTGTGGGGATCGAGGCAATGTGCTGTGCCGTGCCAAGGGTTCTCGGGCACTGGCAGAGGCTGCCCAGGGAGCGGGCGGTCCCCATCCCTGGAGGTGTTTAAAAGATGGGTAGATGAGGTGCTCAAGGACGTGGTTTGGTGGCAGGTAGGAATGGTTGGACTCCGATCCAAGAGGTCTTTTCCAACCTGGTGCTTCTATGATTCCATGATTCTATGATTCTATGATTCCATAATTCCATGATTCTATGATTCTATGATTCTATGATTCCATGATTCCATAATTCCATGATTCTATGATTCCATGATTCTATGATTCCATGATTCTGTGCCGACTGGAGGAGATGGAGAGCCTGGTCCCAGGGCACTCCTGTTCTCCCTGGCCTGCACAGGGCATATGGCCGTGGCTCGTGGTCCAACGCCACCGGACAGGTCTCTGGGGAGGACACAGTCGAGGGGACACAGCCGGTGTCCCCTCTGTGGATGGGAATAACTCAGCATGGGGATGCAGGTCCACAGTGGGGTGTCCCAGTGGGTGTCCCTGTCCTGGCACCCAAGCCCCCCCATGGCTGTACCCCTGTTTGGGTCAGCCTGGTGTCCCCTGTGGGCTCTCGGCACTGGGTTGTCACCAGCAGAGGAAGCGGCAGGAGCAGCGGTGTCCCCAATCCCGGTGTGGGGAGCAGGCGGGGATGGCACGGCTGGTGTGGGAAAGCCCTGGTGCTGCTCACTCAGGTGGGAACCAGCCCGGATCAGCCCTGGGGGGGTTGGTCAGAGACCCCTCAAGAGGGGACTGAGCACCCCAGGTTGCAGTGAGCATCCTGGGGGACGGGGCGAGAGTCTATCCCATCCCTCCCATCTCCCTGCCATGGGGCAGGATCTGGCCCTGCGCTGGGGGTGTCTGGGGAGGCGGAGGAGCCCCAGCTTGGGGGGCAGGCAGGTTCACTCAGCCCTGGCAGGTGCTGGCGTGTTTCCTTCCCCTGCTGACGTGCTGCTTTCGCTTCCGTGTGCCGGGCGCAGTCCCTCTCCCCATCATTGTCCCTGTACAGCCCCACAGGCCCCATCCCGCATATCCCCATGGACAGGTAGGAGGGGGTCAGGATGGGCGGGGGGTGCTGGGCTGGGTCCTCCACCACTGCCCCTGCCCTGGGCTGGGTAAGGGCAGCTTTGGGAGGGGGAGGGAAACGACCCGCAACCCTAGGTCATGCGGGGCTGAGCACTGCCGAACTCATCACCGCAGTGGTTGTGGGTTTGAGGGGCTTTGGGAATTGGGGAGGGGGATGATACCCCTGTCAGGGGCTGCTCTGCAGGCTGCCGAGCTGGGGCAGTGCCCCTGGGGCAGAACAGCACGCAGGGCTCTGCTGCTGGGCTTTCTTGATTGTCCTCCATCTCAGCGTGTGCCCTGCTCCTTCCTTCCTTCCTTCCTTCCTTCCTTCCTTCCTTCCTTCCTTCCTTCCTTCCTTCCTTCCTTCCTTCCTTCCTTCCTTCCTTCCTTCCTTCCTTCCTTCCTTCCTCTTGCCCAGCCACATCCCTCTCTCCCTCCTTCTCCACACCTGTCCCTCTCTCTCCATACCCATCCCTCTGTCCATCCCTCTGTCCATCCCTCTCTCTCTGCACCCATCCCTCTGTGGGGGTGTGGGACATGGGACTTTGCCGTTGGGGCATCACGATGAGGCACTCATCCTGCATCAGGGAGGAGGTGATGTCCTCAGCACCACTGCGTCCCCAGGGAAGGACACGACCCTCGTGGCATCACCGTTGGGACATCCCTGGATCAGGGAGGAGGTGGTGTGTGTCCCCAGGGATGCCATTGCCATTGGGACATCCCAACAAGGCGGCATCCCTGGGTTGTGTCCCCAGCGCCACTGGGTCCCCAGGGATGGAGACATGGCTCTGGGTGATGGCCCCATGGGATGGAACAGCAGCCTCCAGAGGCGAGGACACTGCCCTGGGGACACGGTGTGTGCGGAGGGCACAGCGCCAGCTTCCAGCCCTGCTGAGCCCCTTCTCCTCTCATCTCCACACAGGGTTCCAGCCCTGCCGGTGAAGAACCTGAACGGCACCGGCCCTGTCCATCCCGCCCTTGCAGGTGAGGGGGGTCCTGCCACCTCTTGGGGGTCACCGCCGAGTGACATCGTGGCTGGGCATGGGGCTGGGGCATGGCCAGGAGGTGGAAAGGATGGATGGACATTGGGTGGATGGATGGATGGATGGATGGATGGATGGATGGATGGACAGCACCTCTTTCCTGACTCAGGGATGACGGGCATCCTCATGTGCGCCGCCGGGCTGCCCGTCTGCCTGACCCGCGCCCCCAAACCCATCCTGCACCCGCCGCCCGTCAGCAAGAGTGACATCAAACCCGTGCCCGGGGTCAATGGCATCTGCAGGAAAACCAAAAAGAAGCATCTCAAAAAGAGTAAGGAACTGGGCACCCCTGAGTGCCCTCGGCCATACCAGCCCCTGCCAGAGGGGAAACTGAGGCACAGGCACTGCTTCTGCCTGTGGGGTGGGACAAGGATTTTGGGATGATGCCCACAGTTCCTCCATGCCACGTGCTGGCAACCCCTCCTCCTTGTGTTGTCCCCATCCTGGTGGCAGGGGTGGCAGAGGGTTGGGGGAACCGCGGGCAGCTCTGATGGCATTTCCCACCTTTCGCCCACGGCAGGTAAGGCCCCCGAGGATGTGGTGCGCCGCTACATCCAGAAGGTGAAGAACCCCCCGGATGAGGTGAGTGTGTGTATCTCCAGGCGCTGCAGCCTGGCCCGGGGGCTCACCCCAGGGGCGCTGGAGGTTTTGGGGGAGCTTGGGCGTGGGGAGAGGCATGGGCAGGGGATGGGCATCCCCGTGGGGGGCAGAGAGCCAGGGGTGATTTCTCCATCCCACGTGGGTGCTGATGCCCATCACCCTGTGCCCAGCAGGATTGCACCATCTGCATGGAGCGGCTGGTCACCTCCTCCGGCTACGAGGGTGTCCTCAGCCACAGGGGCATCAAGCCGGAGCTGGTGGGCAAGCTGGGCAAGTGTGGGCACATGTACCACCTCCTCTGCCTCCTGGCCATGTACAACAACGGCAACAAGGTGAGCCGGAACCCCGGGGGAGGCTCCTTCCCCGCTGGTGGGTGCTGTGGGGTGGGCACCATCCATCCCTGGTGCCCACCTGGGGACACCCAGCGGGTGGGTGGGTGGGTGCTGTGGGATGGGCACCATACCTGATGCCCACCTGGGCGCCCACAGGACGGCAGCCTGCAGTGCCCCACCTGTAAGGCCATTTATGGGGAGAAGACAGGCACGCAGCCCCCCGGGAAGATGGAATTTCACCTCATCCCCCACTCCCTCCCGGGTTACAGTGACTCCAAAACCATCCGGATTGTATATGACATCCCCACCGGCATCCAGGTGAGGAACGTGCGGCCGGGACCCCTGCTGGGCTGGGTACCACCCGCTCACCCCATTGCCTTCCCACCCAGGGCCCGGAGCATCCCAATCCCGGCAAGAAGTTCACGGCGCGTGGCTTTCCGCGGCACTGCTACCTGCCCGACAATGAGAAGGGCAGGAAGGTGAGCATCCCTGAGGGCACCAGGGTGGGATGGGATAGAGTGAGAAGGGATGGGATAGAGTGGGAATAGAAGGGATGGGATGGGATGGGATGGGATGGGATGGGATGGGATGGGATGGGATGGGATGAGATGGGAAGAGAAGGGAAGGGAAGGGATGGGCTGGGCCATGCTGGGAAGAGAAGGGGTGAGATGAGATGGGATAAAATGGGAAAGGAATAGGATGGGATGAGAAGAGGTGGGACAGAATGGCAAAGGATGGAATGGGATGGGGTAGAATGAGAAAAGAAGAGAAGGCCTGAGATAGACAGGGCTGGGAAGACAAGGGATGGAATAAGAAGGGGTGGGATGGCACGGATGGGAAGGGATGGGATGGGATAGAATGGGAAGGAATTGATGTGATGTGATGAGATGAGATGAGATGAGATGAGATGAGATGAGATGAGATGAGATGAGATGAGATGAGATGAGATGAGATGAGATGGGATGAGGTGGGATGAGGTGGGATGGGGAGGATACAGCAGTGCTGGGGATGGCATGGATGGGAAGGGATGAGATGGGATAGAATGGGAAGGAATGGGTTGGGAAGGGATGGGATGATATGATATATGATATGATATGATATGATATGATATCATATCATATGATATGATATAGGATGGATGGGATGACATGGGGTGGGATGGGGTAGAATAGGAAGTGATGGGATGGGGAGAGGAGGATGCAGCAGTGCTGGGGTGGGGCTGGGCTGTGCCATAGGGAAGGGTGGCACTATGTGGACACCGTGCCAGGGCTGAATCCTGCACCCTGGGGTGCTGGGGGCTGTGCCGGGCGGGAGGGGGGCTGCGGGTGCTGGATGGTTGAGTGATGGCCGTGCCTGCCCACTGCAGGTGTTGAAGCTGCTGATCGTGGCCTGGGACCGGCGGCTCATTTTCACCATCGGCACCTCCAACACCACGGGGGAGTCGGACACGGTGGTGTGGAACGAGATCCACCACAAGACCGAGTTTGGCTCCAACCTGACGGGCCACGGCTACCCCGATCCCAACTACCTGGACAACGTCCTGGCCGAACTGCTGGCCCAAGGCGTCTCCGAGGCCAACCTGAAGGACTGAGGCAAGGGTGAGGGGCTCCCCACCGCCCCTTTGCCCCTGCGTCCCCTCTGGTGCCACCGCCGCCCGCGCCGCTTCGCTGCTGATGCCGAAGCCCTGCTGGGTGCCCTTGTCCCCCATCCCGGGCCACCCAGTGCCACCCACCACGTGTCCCCGTGTGTGTCCCCCCGGTTCACCCTGCTCCCATGGCGATAGCATCGTGGGCTGGTGCTTTTCTTTTTCTACCCGTGGCCTCTTTGCGCGTCAGCTGCCGCCGCCGCGTGCCACCCGCCGCTGCCCCACGGAGCCACGTCCAGCCGGTGCCGTGTGTACATCTCTGTGTTACAGAATACACCCCGCTCCGGGTCAGTGTCCCCGCTGTGTCCCCACGCCTCCCTCCTGGGTGCTGGGTGGCATCGCTGCAGGATCCCACCCCACTGGGGGAGTCGCTGGGGGTGGGTGTCCGGCCCCTGTGGGGGTGCTGGGGAGGCCTGGAGCACCCCCGTGGGCAGAGGAGAGAGCGTGTGTGTGTGTGTGTGTGTGTTTGCACACACGTGTGCGGGGGAGCCCCCACGAGCATCCCCCGCGGGACACGGGTGGGATGAGGTCCCTACCGAGAGGAGGCGGTGGGTTGCGCGGACTACATCTCCCAGAATGCCCCGCGGCGCGCAAGAGTAGATCTGGCGCGCTGGAAGGCGCGGGGCATGATGGGAGATGTAGTCCCCGCAGCCGTTCAGGTCCCGGGCGGTGGGGCGGGGGAGGCGCTCGGGGGCGGAGGGGGGCTCGGGGGGCCGTCACGGCGGGCGAAGGCGTCGTGGGCGATGTCCAGGTCCCGCAGCACGGCCTGCAGCCGCTCCGCCACGGATCCGTCTGCCCCCACCGCCGGCAGGGTCAGCGCCGGCAGCGACCCTCTGCAACCCCCCCAGCAACGCCCCCATGCACCACCCCCTGCAGCCCCCCCGCACCGAACACTGCAACCCCCCACCCGCAACTCCCCATGCACCGACCCCCTGCAGCCCCCCCTGCACCCCCTCCCGCATCCCCCCCTGCACTGAGCCCCTGCAGCCCCCCCTGCACCGAACTCCCCGGCACCCTCCCTGCACCGACCCCCTGCAGCCCCCCCGGACCCACTCGTGTGCATCTCCCACCCCCGGGGTGCACATCTGTGTGTGCGTGCGTGTGCCTGGCCATGTGTTCATGTGTCCCCGTGTCCGTGTGTCCGTGACCGTGGGTATTTGCTGTCCCCTGCTGGAGACACTGGCTGTGGGTAGAGCGCGTGCGTGGGGTTGTGCAAGCGTGTGCACGCGTGTGCAAGCATGTGCCTGTGTGTCTATAGAGGTGTGTGCAAGCATTTGCGTGAACATGCAACTGTGCACATGCATGTGCAAATGTGTGTGTAAATGATTGTGTAGGTGTGTGTGCATGGGTGTGCATCTGTGTGCAAGTGTGTGTAGCTGTGTGCATGCAGGTCCAAGCATGTGCAGCTGTGTGCGTATGTATGCAAGTGTGTGCAAGCACATACGTGCATGTACAAATGGGTATGTGTGCATGCATGTGCGTGCGTGTGTGCAAGCATCGAGCCTGTGCATGAATGTTTAAGCATGTGCAGCTCTGTGTGTGTGTGCAAGTGTGTGCAAGCATGTACATGTGTGTGCAAGTGTGTATCTGTGTGCATACCTGTACATGTATGTGCATGCAGAAGTGGATGCAAGCATGTACATGCGTGTGCAAGGGTGAGCAGTTCTGCGCATGCGTGTCTGCGCATGCACGTGTGTGCAACTGCGTGTGTGCGTACATGCAGGTGCATGTGTGTGCACGTGTGTGCACATGCGTGTGCCTGCATGTGCCAGCCCCCTCCCCATCCCACCGCATGTGCGGGGTCCCCCCCGTACCTGCCTGCCCCGGGCAGGGGGGCTCAGACTCTGCGCAGCCCTCGGGTCCCTCAGCGCCCGCTGCCCTGCAGGACAGGGACCCTCAGCCCCCTGCCCGCCACCACGGGGGTCCCCGAGCCCCCCCAGCCTCACCGAGCCCCTGCTCGCCGGAGATGCCCATAGAGGGTCTGCGCCGCCGCTGCGGGGTCCAGGGGGTCATTCCAGTCACCCAGTGCCACGGTGCGGTGTGTCCGGCTGCACCCCGGCGCTGCCAATGACACCGCAGTGAGGGTGCCCATGGGACACCCCCACCCTCGGGACCCCCCACCCTGGGGTGCCCACCGGCCTTACCGCTGGCGTCGGGCTGCAGGCAGCAGGTCCAGCGGCCGGCACGGAAGGTGCCCGGGTGGCAAGTGGGCAGCATGGCCTGATTGCCGCTGCTGGCCTGGCGCAGCGCCCACAGCCACTGCCACAGCTCCTGGGCGCTCTGCGGGGACAGCGAGGGACGGTGGTGGCACCCCATGGGCACCCTGGGGTGCCCTGCGCTGGGCATCGCCCGCCGGAGGAAGAGGAGGGTGGAGGTGGTGATGCCACTGGAATCCCTGGCACTGCGCACAGGGGACGGGGAGTGACAGCTTGATGGCAGAGCTGCCCAGGGAGGACCTGGCGGGAGGTGGCACCGCGGGACCCCAGTACAGACAGGGTTGGTACCCCAGTGACCCCAGTATAAATATGGCTGGATACCCAGTACACTAGAGAAACCCAGTATCTATCCCAGTATACTAGGTACGGTACCCCAGTGACCCCAGTACAGACAAGGCTGCTACCCCAGTACAGACAGGGCTTGTTCCCCAGTGACCCCAGTACAGACAAGGGTGGTACCCCAGTGACCCCAGTACGGACAGGGCTGGTTCCCCAGTGACCCCAGTACAGGTATGGCTGGGTACCTGGCTGATCCTAGGCTAGTAACCCCCCAGTGACCCCAATTTTCCAGTACAGCCAGGACCCAGATATCCCCTTGACCCCAGTACAGGCGGGGCTGGGCACCCCAGTGTTCCCAGTACAGCCAGTGCGTGGCTATAGCTGGATTTGGGACTGGGGCAGCTCCCATTGTCCCTATGGAAATGAGGGTAAGTGCATGGAGAAGGCGGCTGTGAAGTTGGGGCTCCCAGGGCAGACTGGGGCAAACTGGGAGGGCACCCACCTTGCACTGGATGTAGGTGGTGCTGAGCTGCCCCTCGCCATCCTGCGCCACGATCTGCAGGACGTGGGGGTGCTGGAAGGTGCCCTCATCCACCCGCTCCACTGCCCGCATCTGCGACACGGGGATGGAGGAGCGCACCTGGGGAACCCCAAAACATCACGTCACTGCACCCCCCTGCCACCCGATGTAGGGTGGGGGGCGCGGGCAGCACCCACCTGCCACGTGGGTGACTTGGAGTAGGTCAAAGCCTCGGTGCTGAGCCAGAAGTACTTCTTCTTGAAGCGGGGCAGCAGGGCGGGCGCCCCCGCCACGCGGGTGTGCAGGTACCCCTCCTTGATGGTGGCAGAGGGGTGGAAGAGCGCTGGTGGCACCGTCCCCTCGCCTGCTGCTGCTGCCGCTGCGGCACAGCCGGGAAGAGAGGCAGCAGCGTCATCCCATATGCCACCACCTCCCAGGATGATGCCCATCCTGGCAGCATCCGCGTGACCCAAACGAGTCCCCCTCCCTAGGGATGCTCCTAGGATGCTGCTAAGATGCTCCCAGGGGTGCTGCTAGGATGTTCCTAGCGATGCTTCCAGCATGTTCCCATGATACTCCTAGGGATGCTCCCAGGATGCTCCAAGGAATGCTCCCAGAATACTCCCAGGGATGATGCCACCACCACTACCAGGTGCTGGCACGGCCAGAGCCAGCAGCAGTGGTGCCCCCGCGGTGCCCCCCATGCCCCTCACCCTCAGTGCTCTCCACCGTGACCAGGCCATCCAGGAAGGCTTTGACGCGGGCGACGCTGGGCACCAGGACAGCATGCAGCGGGGCCATCCAGGGCTCCTTGCCCTGCCCCAGCTGCAGCCCCAGGTTGCCGATGCTCTGCAGCGCCTGCGCCGTGCGGGGAAGGGCTTGTGGTGCCATACCCACCATGGTGGGGGGGCTGGGGGTATCCCCACTCTGGGTGTTCCCCTGTACCCCAGGGGCTTGGGAATTGGGGAGGAAAGTGGTCCCTATCCCTCCCCAAGTCCCCATCTTTTACCAAGGGTCTCCATTTCTTCCAGTGGGCCCCATCCCTCCCCAAGGTCCCCATTGCTCCGTGGGGTCCCCATCCCTTCCAAGGTCTCCATCCCTCCCTGAAGCCCCAATCATTCCCTGGGGTCCCCATCCTTCCCCAGAGTCCTCATCCTTCCCCAGGGTCCCAATCCCTCCCCAGCATGCCCATCTGTCCCTGAGGTCCCCATCCTTTCCAAGGTCCTCATCCCTCCCAAAGGTCCCCATCCCTCCCTAAGGTCCCTGTTACTTCCCAAGGTTCCAATCCCTCCTGAGGTCACCATCCCGTCTCAGGCGTTAATTCCTCCCCAGCATCTCCATCTGTCCCCAATATCTGCATCTCTTTTCAAGGTCCCCATGTCTCCCCCTGGGCCCCATCTTCCCCCCCAAGGTCCCCATCCCTCCCCACATCCCCATCCTTCCCCACCATCTCCATCCCTCCCCCGGGTCCCCATCCTTCCTCCAAGTCCCCATCCTTTCCAAGGTCCCCATCCCTCCCCAGGGCCCCCATCCCTCCTCCAGCTCTCCATCCCTCCTGGGCTCCGCGCACCTTGGCGAGCAGCAGGAGCGTGCGGCCAGTGCGGGGGTCAGCGTGGTGCTCCCGGAGGCTGAAGAGCTTCGGGGTGAGGACAGCGGGAGCAAAAAAGCGGAGGAAGACAAACCCACTGATGGAGAAGTACCGCACGTCCTGGCCGGGAACAGGGAGAGCTCAGGGCTCAGGGTGGTGGTCCCGGTGGCATGGAGACCCTCAGCCCTGGCCTCGCGGTGTGCCCCACCTCGTGCTGCTCTGAGGGGAACCGCTCCTCCACCCGCCTGCGGAGCTGCTTGAAGGCCACTCTCATGAGGAGAGGACACTTCTCCACTGAACCCACGATGGCATCGACGATGTCCCCCAGGTAGCCCTTCAGCAGCTCCAGGCTGCTCTCCCGCACCTGCGCCTCCGACAGGGACCCCTTGAAGGAGATCCTCCTGCGGGGATGCCGCGGGGTCAGGGGCACACGATGCCCAGGAATGGGACACCCTGAGGTGGCCAAAAGCCATCGAGGTGACTCATAGGCTTGGCAGCAATGGGTGACCCTTCCCACAAGGGACACTAGGATGAGGATGGCTTGGGACATGCCCAGCAAGTGTCCTCCCCCAGCCATCTTCCCGCACTCGCCTGCTACGGCTCAGCTCCATCTTGCCTGGGTCCAACTCCACGTACTTCTTCTCCTCGAAGATGCGGTTCACCACGGGCTTCAGGACCTCATGCAGGTAGGGCAACCCCACCACCTGCAAGGGATGGGAAGTCACCATTTGTGTCCTCAAACTGTTCCCTGCCACCCTGCTGGGTCCCAACCCAGCTCTGTGCCCCGATGCCATCACGGGATGGCACAGCCGCAGGCGTCGCCTCCTGCGCTCACCTTCATGAACTGCTCCACCGACTTGGAGGCCAGCGAGTTGGAGCGGAAGAGGGTGTTGGGGTCCGCTGGAAGAGTGCAGAGGCCATGGCGAGGTGGGTATGGGGCAATGCCCCAGCTGTCTCTGGTGCTCCCATCCCCAAGGACACGTGGCACCTTTCCTGTCTCCCCCTTGGTGGCCCCTTTCCTGCCCCTCACTTGGTGGCCCCACTCTTCTTCCCATAGGAATATGGGGAGACCTTGGCAAGCCAGTTTCCCAGCTCGGAGTGATGCAGGTGGTGCCTCCAGCCCTGGCACTTACTGGTCCTGGCCAGCTCGCGGGTGGTGAGATAGTCCAGGAGGGGCACAGCCAGCCCCTGCGCCAAGAAGATCTTCACCAGCTTGGTGGCCACGTCCTGCCTGCTCTCCCCTGAGGTCACCTCCTCCAGGATGGCCAGGGCTGTGCCGGTGGCAGGCTGTGGGGGAGAAGGTGGGCATGGCGAGGTCCCCAAGCCAGGGTGGTCCCCGTCTACCCCCGAGGGTCCCCGTACCCCACAGCACCCACCTGGGCAGGGCAGAGGATGGGCTCTGCGAGGAGCTGGATGAGGGGTTGGTAGTAGAGGTGGGGCAGGACTGTGTCCTCCACCAGCCGCACCGCCAGCCGCAGGGCACCCAGCTGCGCCCTGCAACGACACGGAAGGGGCTCGGCTGCATCCTGCACCCACAAACTCCATCCCACTGGGACGGGGGGCTGTGCTCACCCGTGGGCTTCGGTGGCGCTGGGGAAGGGCAGGAGCTGGAACCAGCCCTTGGAGGGGGTTGCACGGATGGTGTCCAGCGGGAACTCGACCTGGGGGGGCAGAGGTGGGGTCTGAGCCAGGGACACACACCAGCACCCTGTGCTGCATCCCCACAGCGGGGACCCACCTTGAGTGAGAGCCCAGCACACAGTGAGGACACCCCAGTGATCCCAGTACAGCCAGGGCTGGCACCCCAGTGACCCCAGTACAGATACAGCTGGATGCCCCACTGATCCCAGTACCTCAGGGCTGGTAACCCAGTGATCCCAGTACAAGTATGGCTGAATGCCCCGTTGCCTCATCCCAGTATCCCAGAACCAGTACCCCAGTGACCCCAGTACAGACACACCTGGATATCCCACTGCTCCCAGTATCTCATGGCTGGCACCCCAGTGACTCCAGTACAGCCATGGTAGGCTATCTCAATTTTCCCAGTACAGCCAGGACCCAGATCCACCTCCCTTCACCTGGTACAGCCAGGGCTGGGCACCCCAGTGTTCCCAGTACAGCCAGCGTTCAGGTATAAATGGATTTGGGGCTCCAGCATCATTCCAGGCACACCTTTGGGGGGGTGTCTGGATGTGTCCCATCTTAGTGGGTCCCACCTTAGTGGGTCCACATCGCTCTGCCCCATCCCTGTCTCCATGGATCCTGGACTCTGAGCACAGGGAGGGGCTGGAGGATGCTGAGGCGGCCCTGGGACCCTGCCCTGAGGTCCTCACCCGTCCCAAGAAGTCATTCTTGCCCACGATGTCCCAGTCCCACACCTCCACGCTCAGCACGGCGTCCCCCTGCTTGCCCTCCGCCACCTCGAACTCCAGCACCTCATCCCAGTGTGGAAAACGGGTTCTCTTAATCACCTGTTGGGGACAGGGGTGGGTGGTGGCAGGAGGGGACACCAGGTGCCTGAACCCCTGGATCCCAGCACCCCGACTCACGGCTGTCTCCAAGGTGTGCCCACAGCACGACACCCTGGCGAAGGGGTCCGAGGTGCCCGAGGGGTCTCGGGGTGCCAGGTCCCTGTGGGGAGGTGGGGTCAGTGGGGGTGCAGCGGGCAGGGGTCTTGTCCCCACCAGCACGGTCCCTGTCCCCATCAGCATGGTCCCTGCACTCCTGTGCTCCCCCCTTTTCCCAGCACACCAGTAGATACTGGGAGGATGCTGGTTACAGTGGGACCCCATTCCCCAGCTTTCCTACCCGACTCCCACAGTCCCTGGGGACCAAACAGCACGCTGGGGAGGGGGGGGGCTCCTGTCCCTCCTGCTTGTCCCCATGGCCGCCAGCCCGTTGCCTTGGTACCCGCTTTGGTTGCCATGGCAGCGGGATGCTGCCTCTGCCACCCAGCAGCGTGACGTCTGGCAGCCACGTGTGTGGGCACACGCACGCAGACACACACGCACGCAGGTGCACACGCAGAAGGGCCAAGCGGAGGGGCAGCTTGGGGCGTGCCTCAGTTTCCCCAAGTGCTGAAGCCAAAGTTGGCGTAAGAAACAGATGCTTGGATGCGGGCTGTCCCCTCTGGGCCACCAGCTCTGCCCCTTTGTCCCCGAACAGCGCTGGCATTCCCTGCTGAGACCTCACAACATTGTCACACGTGGGTTGACATCAATGCCTTCATGCAGAGACACATCGAGCACCCTTTCCTGTGCCCAAAGGGGACGATGGGCCCTATGCCACCGTTGTCCCCATCCCCATCCATGGGGTTGGTGGCACCCCCATGGTACCCATCCAGCACCCCTACCTGGCCTCGATGAGGCGGCAGCGCAGCACCCGCGGGTGCTCAGGGATGCACAGCTCCAGGTGGATCTCACCCTGCACCTCCTCGTTGGGGTCCACGGGCGCCAGGCTGATCCAGCTGTCAACACCTGCTGAGGGGGGCAGGGTGGGTACCCCACGGTGCCACGCTGCCCCCCCACCCAGTCCCGCCGTGCCCCCCACTCACCCCGCGGCTCTGCTGAGATCTGCTGGCGGCTGAGGGAGACCTTGCCGATAACATCGTCCTGCCTGCGAGGGCACAGACACGATGGGCACTGAGGACACCGATGGGGACATGACACCCCCCGTGAGAGGGTCCCCGTTGTCCCTCTTACCCAATGGTGTCTTCATCCAGCACGTAGATGTCGAGGTTGTGGAAGTCATGGGCCAAGCGCAGGGTGTATTCCTCACCCCAAAAAGGATTCAGGCTCTTCCACACTGTGGCTGTCCTGGATGGGAGAGGTGGCTGCAACCCTGGGAGGACACCTGTCCCTGAGTGTCCCCCTCCCCGGGCTGGCACGGTGTGCCCCGTACCTGGCCACAACCTCGTTGTCCACCTTCACCATGCAGTAGGGATCACTGGAGCCGGACCTGAGCAGGGATGGGGAATGCAGGATCAGCCCTCACACCTGGGGGTTCCCACCCATCCTCAGGGACTATGGGGGAAACTTGGGGGGACAGGTCTGAGCATCACCTCAAACCCCACCAGTGATCACCAGCCCCGTGGGTGAGATGAGTTTGCTGGTCTCATCCACAGTGGACAGTGGATGGGGTCACCACCTTGTTGGTGCTCCTTGACGCGGGGTCCCACTGTGGGGCACCCCGAGCCATCGCCCCGTGTCCCTGTGTCCCCCAATCCATGGGTTCCGGTGTCTAGCCAGCAGTGCAGAGCTTCTGTGGGTGGCAACCCACGGTGTCACGGTGACCCCAGCCTGGCCCTGGGGCTCTTCCCAGGATCAACCCCTTCTGCGGGGGAGGATGATGATGGAGGGGACGAAGGGGGCTGGATTCAGGGTGCTTCCACATTGTCCCCTGCAAAGTCCCCTGGCACCGAGGGGCGCCAGTCTTGGGGTGATCCTGGAGTCCTGAATCCCAAGCTGCTGGAGCAGGGGGTGACAGGGGGTGACTGGGGGGGGTCCAGACCGCAAGTGGGGCGAGGGAGGTGACCCCAGCTTCCGCGCCAGCCACGCGTGGGAGCATCCCAGCTGCGGGCACAGCGGGCAACGATGCATTCTGGCTAACGCATGGCTTTGTTCATCCCAGTGGTATCTCAGTGCCCCCCTCCCCGCTCCCCCTCCCCACCTTGGCTGTTCTGGCAAGGACAAGCCGGCAAACTGGATGAGAAGGGGGTCACTCTGAACCCCTTCACAGCCCCGGGGCGAGGTTTGGGGTGCTGGGAGCAGCACCAGGCACCTCATCCCTGTCCTGGGGGTCTGCATCGCCCCACTGTGCCCAGCCCCCCTCCTCCCCCCCAGCTGGGCACCCAGCATGGCACCGTGACCCTTGCAAGGTGGGGAAACTGAGGCAGGGAGGCTGCGTTGCTGCAGCCGTGCACAGCGTCCCGACTGCAGGCGCAGTGGGCGACGATGCATTCTGGCTAACACACGGCTTTGTTCATCCTGGGGGTATCCCAGTGGCCCCCCCCCCTCCCCCCGCACAGCAAAGCCCCCACTTTGGCCAGTCCTCAGTGATGGGCAGGCGAACTGGACGAGAGGGGGTCACCCCGAACACCTTCACAGCAAAAGAGTGGGTTTTGGGGTGCTGGGAGCAGCATCAGGCACCTCATTCCTGTCCTGGGGGGTTCACATCGCCTCATTGTGCCCAGCCCCCCCCAGCTGGGCACCCAGCATAGCACCACGACCCCTGCCAGGTGGGGAAACTGAGGCAGGGAGGCTGCGTTGCTGCAGCCGTGCCCAGCGTCCCCAGCCCTGGGAGCGGCCGGCGGTGCCAGGTTGGCACATCCGGATGAGCGTGGGGTGCCAGCTCCGCTGGGGCGTATCTGCAGGGCATGAGCGCTGGGTGTGGGGGGGCTGCACCCCCCAACTCAGCAACCCCCCCACCCCCAAGGGATGGGTGGGGACAAGGAGTGGGTGCCCATCAGGTCTGGGGGTGCAGGGGACTGTGCTCCCCCAGTGCTCCCCACAGCCCTATGGGGCCACCGGGGGCTGCCCGGGGGGGTTGGGGGGCTTCATTGAGGGGGGGGCTGGCAGCCCCCTGCCACCCCTAGACCCCACTTTTGGGGCAATGGTGTCTCTTCCAGCATGGGTGCAAGCCCGGACCCCCAAAGTGGCAGGCAGAGCTGAGCACCCGGGGATGTCCCCCCCACCCCCCCAATCTCCCAGGGGATTTGGGGGGGCTGTGAGCCCCCCCCCAGCCACTCACACGTCCTTGGCAGGCAGGTCCTTCCCTTCCACCACCCGGCAGTGCAGCGAGGTGGCTTTGGCCATGCTGGCAACTTAGGAGCCCATGGGGGGGCTGCGATGGGTGCCTTGGGGGGTCCCTGAGCCCCCCCCCAGCCGGTGGGGCTGCCTCCTCCTCCTCCTCCTCGCTCGCTTTTAGCCGTCGCTTCTTCCTTTTTCCTCTCTGGGGTTGTTTTTCTCGCTGCTTCGCTCCCCACCTGCGCCCGAGCGACGAGCAAGAGAAGCGAAGCGCGGGCACGCGGCGGCGGGCGAGCTCGGGGGGCTGGCACGGTGCCCACCGGGTGAGTGGCAACCATGCCGCTAGCCACAGGTGGTCCACTCAGTGGGGACCCACTCTGGGGCCTCCCTGTCTGCCAGCGACCACCGGTGTGGGCAAAGACCCCTCTGTCCTAGCGATGGGGAAACTGAGGCACAGGGTGGGTGCGCGTGGGGGGCTGGCCAGGTGCCCGTTGGCCTAAGCGGCAACCGTGTCGGTAGCCACAGGTTGGCCACTCACTGTGGATTCGGTGTTGGGGTCTCCCCGTCATCCAGCGAGCACTGGTCTGAGCAAAGCCCCCCTCTTTTAGCACTGGGGAAACTGAGGCACCCCCTTGGAGGGTCAGCTGGGTGTCCACCAGGCGAGTGGCAACCGTGTTAGTAGCCATAGGTTGCCGCGTAGCAGGGACTCAGTGTTGTGGTCTCCCTATCAGCCAGCGACCACCGGTGTGGGCAAGGGCTCCCTGCCCTACCGATGGGGAAACTGAGGCACGGGGATGGCCAGGTGCCCACTGGGCATGTGGCAACCACGTTGGTAGCCACAGGTTGCCCACTGACCTGGGACCACTGTTTTGTCTCCTGTCTACAACAGACCATCAGCATGGGCAAAGACTCCTTGTTTTAGCACTGGGGAAACTGAGGCACAGAACCATGGCGGGGAGGTGTCCCCTGGGGGAGGGGGGCAGCTGCGGTCCTGTCACAGCTGAGTGGCACAAGGGACTGTCCCCAGGCTGGGGGTGTCTGGCTGTAACACCCCCCCGTGGCGGGGGAGGGGGGGAGAAATAGGGAGCATCATCTTGGGGGGGTGAGGGGGAGAAACAGTTTGGGGGACCCCATGGGACCTTGTCCCCCTGCGGCACTGGGCACAGAGTGGGTGGTGGGGCTTTGGGGTGCTGCTGGGGGGGCACAGAGTGGGTGCTGGGGCCTTGTGGGGGTCAGTGTGGGGGTGTCACCGTGTGGATGTGGGGTCAGTGTGGGGGTGTCACTGTGTGGGTGTGGGGTCCTTGTGAGAGTCAAGTGTGGGGGTGTCACTGTGTCGAGTCCTTGTGGGGGTCACTGTGGGGGTGTCACTGTTTGGGGCCCTTGTGGGGGTCAGTGTGGGGGTGTCACCATGTCGGGTCCATGTGGGGGTCAGCGTGGGGGTGTCACTGTGTGAGTGTGGGGCCCTTCTAGGGGTCAGTGTGGGGGTGTCACTGTTTGGGGCCCTTGTGGGGTCACTGTTGGGGTGCCACCGTGTGGGTGGTGAGTCTGGGGGGTTGTCACTGTGTGGGGTCAGTGTGGGGGTGTCACTGTGTGGGTGTGGGGTCCTTGTGGAGGTCACTGTGGGGGTGTCACTGTTTGGGGCCCTTCTGGGGGTCAATGTGGGGGTGTCACCGTGTGGGTGTGAGAGTCAGTGTGGGGGTGTCACTGTTTAGGGCCCTTGTGGGCGTCACTGTGGAGGTGTCACCGGGTGGACTCCTTGTGGGGGTCACTGTGGGGGTGTCACCGTGTGGGGCCTTTGTGGGGGTCAGTGTGGGGGTGTCACCGTGTGGGTGTGAGAGTCAGTGTGGGGGTGTCACTGTTTGGGGCCCTTGTGGGGGTCACTGTGGGGGTGTCACTGTGTGGGACCCTTGTGGGGGTCACTGTGGGGGTGTCACCGTGTGGGTGTGAGAGTCAGTGTGGGGGTGTCACTGTTTAGGGCCCTTGTGGGGGTCACTGTGGGGGTGTCACCGTGTGGGTGTGAGAGTCAGTGTGGGGGTGTCACTGTTTAGGGCCCTTGTGGGCGTCACTGTGGAGGTGTCACCGGGTGGACTCCTTGTGGGGGTCACTGTGGGGGTGTCACCGTGTGGGTGGTGAGTCTGGGGGGAGTGTCACTGCCAGGGTTGTCCCCGTGTGGGTGCAGGGGGTCCCCCTTTTCGGGCCCCTCCCCTGTCCCTCCCCCCGGGGCGGTCCCTGTCCCTGTTCCTCCCCCCGGGGCGGGACCGGAGGGGGCGGGGCAGCGCTGGGCTGGGGCTGAGGGGGGCTCGGGGGGGTTCGGGGGGGGTTCAGGGGGCTCCGGGGGGTGCCATGAGGCCGTTTGGGGGCGCGGGGGGCCCCGGCGTTGCCCCCCTGGAGCAGCCGTCGCTGCTGGCGGAGCTGCGGCCGGGCCGCGCCCAGCGCTACGACTGGAAATCGAGCTGCGAGACCTGGAGCGTCGCCTTCTCCCCCGATGGAGCCTGGTTCGCCTGGTCCCAGGGGCACTGCGTGGTCAAACTCATCCCCTGGCCCCTGCCCGAGCCCCTCCTGTGAGTAACGGGGGGTTTGGGGGACAAGGGGGGGGATCATAAGCCCCTCCTTGGGACTCGTGGAACGTTGGGGTTGGGAGGGACCTCAAAGATCAGAGAATTGTAGAGTAATTTGGGTTGGAAGAGAACTCAAAGCTCATCCAGTTCCACCCTCTGCCATGGGCAGGGACACCTCCCACTGGATCAGGGGCTCCAACCCCCATCCAACCTGGCCTGGAACCCCTCCAGGGATGGGGCAGCCCCCACTGCTCTGGGCAACCTGGGCCAGGGCCTCCCCACCCTCACAGCAAAACATTTCTCCCTAAGATCTCATCTCAATCTCCCCTCTTTCAGCTCAAAACCATTCCCCCCTTTTCCCTATCCCTGCACTCCCTGATCCAGAGCCCCTCCCCAGCTTTCCTGGAGCCCCTTTCCATACTGGAAGCTGCTCTAAGGTCTCCCCGCAGCCTTCTCTTCTCCAGGCTGAACAACCCCAACTCTCTCAGCCTGTCCTCGTATGGGAGGTACTCCAGGCCTTGGATTATCTTTGTGGCCTCCTCTGCACCCACTCCAAGAGGTCCATGTCCTTCCTGTGCTGAGGGGTCCAGAGATGGATGCAGGGCTCCAGGTGAGGTCTCAGGAGAGCAGAGCCGAGGGGCAGAATCCCCTCCCTTGCCCTGCTGGCGACGCTGCTTCTGATGTAGCCCAAGATATGATTGGCCTTCCAGGCTGCCAGTACAAATTGCTGGCACATGTTGAGCTTCTCATCCTCCAGGACCCCCAGATCCTTCTCCTCAGTCTCTTCACCCCTGAGCCTGTATGGATACTAAGGGTTGCCCCAACTAAGGTGCAAGACCTTGCACTTCACCTAGTTGAACCTCGTGATGTTTTCACAGTCCAAACTCTCCAGCTTGTCCAGGTCTTTCTGGATGGCATCCCATCTGTCAGGGGTGTCAGCCTCACCGTTCAGCTTGATGTCATCTGCAAACTTGCTGAGGCTGCTCTCAATCCCATTGCCTCTGTCAGTGATGGAGATATTAAACGACGCTGGTCCCAGAGCAGACCCCTGAGGGCTACCGCTTGTCACTGATCTCCATCTGGACATTGAGCTGTTTCTCTCAGCAGCTGCAAAACCTCAGAGCGCAAAAGCCGGAGCAGCAAAGCGGAGGCAAGGAGCCGAGGGGTGGCCAAGGAGAAGACACTGGAGTGTGGCCAGATCGTGTGGGGCCTGGCCTTCAGTGCCTGGCCGGTGGCAGAGGCCGGGGAGACAGACTCCACCTGCACGTTGGGTCTTCCCTGCATGATCTTGGCCACCGGGCTCAACGACGGGCAGATCAAGGTGTGGGAGGTGCAGACAGGTGAGCAGCTCTCACTGATAGTGGAGCGGTCATGGCTTCAGGCTGGTTTCTCTCCCCTTGCTCCTCCTCGGAAGGAGATTCTGTCTCCATGGGGTGAGCAGGAGTCCCTCCCCTGCCTGTGTGTGAGGGGCGCTGCCTTGTTCCCCATGGATGGTGCTGAGCATAGCTCCTCTCTGCAGGACACCTCCTCTTCAGCCTCTTGGGACACCAGGATGTTGTCAGAGACCTGAGCTTTGCTCCCAATGGAAGTCTTATCCTCGTGTCAGCCTCACGAGACAAGACCTTGCGTGTCTGGGACCTGAGCAGAGATGGTAGGAACGTGCAGGGACATCCCTGGTGCTTGGTCACCCCTGGCTGTGGCTGGGCATTGCCGGGGGAAAGAGTGGGGAGAAACCCACCCTGGTAGGGGAGAAGGTGGGAGAGGATCTGTGGGGGTGGTATTCGAGGTAGAAGAAGAGAGTCCTGTGACGTGGAACAGGGGGTCTGAGAGGTGCAGGAGAGGGTTGCAAAGAGACAAGCTTGGGATCTGCCTGGAGGAAACCCCCAGCCCTGTGTGTGTTCATTCCTTCCTGGGAAAGGGAGGGGAGGGCAGGGGCTGGGCTGCCTCTCATGCGTCCTTCTCGTGACTCGAGTCTCTGCTATCCCCAGGGCGGCAGGTCCAGGTGCTGTCAGGCCACATGCAGTGGGTCTACTGCTGCTCCATCTCCCCAGACTGCAGCATGCTCTGCTCTGTGGCTGGAGAGAAGTCGGTGAGTCCCGCTGGGTGGGAGCCATCCTGTGTCCCGCTGAGTCCAGCATTCCCCTTGGCCCTCCTGAGAAGTGTCCCTTTGAGAAGGGGCCAGGCCAGAGCCACCCTTGCTCCTCCGACATCCAAGCTCTGCATGGAGGAGCTGGGACCAGAGCCTACATGCCTTAAACCCTGAGATGCTTCTCTTCTGCTCCTGCCCCGGGGATGCTCCTGGCCTCAGTCCCTACCTGTGTCCCGCAGGCGCTGCTGTGGAGCATGCGGTCTTACACGCTCATCCGGAAGCTGGAGGGGCACCAGAGTAGTGTGGTGTCGTGTGACTTCTCTCCGGACTCAGCGCTCCTTGTCACCGCCTCCTACGATGCCTGTGTGATCATGTGGGACCCCTACACCGGGGAGCAGCTGAGGACGCTGCGGTACGGAGCCACGGGGCCAGTGGGGGACTGTGGAAGGGGGCCAGAGCGATGCCGTGAGGGATTGCTTGGGCCAAGCGTGGTGTCCCTGCTAGTTGGGCATGGCCACTACCTTTCACTTTCTCCAGAGGCTGAAGTGGGGCTCTGACTGGCTGGGTTTGGCCCTTCTGCCAGCCTTGAAGCACTGGGGATGGGGCTCATGGTAGCCCGGGGCTGACACTGGGCTTGTTCTCCCCATCCACAGCCACGTCCCCCTGCACTCGGCGCTGGACTACAGCAGTGAAGTCCACATCAGCTCACTACGCTCTGTCTGCTTCTCCCCTGAGGGCCTCTACCTGGCCACGGTGGCAGATGACAGGTGAGTGAACACCCTTAGGCACCTCCAGTGGGAAGAAGGTCCCAGCAGGACACCACCAAAACAGCCAGGAGCTCAGGACGTGCCAGTGAGGAGCAGACCTCATGTGCCACGTCCCCACCCATGCCCTGTGTAAAGGAAAAGGGCAGGCAGCCTGGGACGCCGTGGCTTGGCTGTGGCCAAGGGTAGCAAGGTCAGGGCCCAGTGGCCCTTCTGAGCCCACATCCTCCTCCTCTTCCCTCGCCATGCCCCTCAACACAGTCACTGGCTCTGTCTGCATCCAGCTCAGCTCTACAGGCGACAGTGCCTCCTGCCTTGTTGCCACTTTGTGACACTCCTGGGATGCTCTAAGCCCATGGGAAGAAAATCCTACTCCTGAATTTGCATGCAGTCAGGTGAACCCAGAGGCTTTCCTTTAGCTGCAGGCGCTCTGGGGATGTGAGCCTGGCATTGTGTCCTCTCCTTTTCTTCTTAGGCTCCTGAGGATCTGGGCGTTAGAACTGCGGTCTCCGGTTGCGTTTGCTCCCATGACCAACGGCCTGTGCTGCATGTACTTTCCACACGGTGGTTTCATTGCCACAGGGTGCGTATGCAGCAGGAAACACGGGGCTTCTCCCTCCCCCCACAGCTTTGGGGCTGCTCAGCAAATCCTGGGGGTGCAGGCTGGTTTCTTGAGCTGGGGAATGTGTTTTTGCTGCAAGCTTGGGTTATTTGGGGTAATTGAGCTCTGTTGAATCTCTGCCCTGTGCTCATGGGTCATTTGTGTCTCTTTGTAGGACCAGGGATGGCCACGTCCAATTCTGGACCACTCCAAGGGTCCTCTCGTCGCTAAAGCACTTGTGTCGCAAAGCTCTGCGCACCTTCCTGACGACGTATCAGGTCCTCGCACTCCCCATTCCCAGGAAGCTGAAGGAATTCCTCACTTACCGGACTTTTTAAGGCAGTGCGGAAAGTGGAGGGACGAAGGTGAGAGCCCTCTGCCCAGGGACGGGGCTCAGCCTGGGTCAGAGGAGGCACTGCAGCGTCTTGCCAACCTGTGAGCTGTGGCGCAGGAGCATTGTTGTTCACCCTGTTTTGGGGCTGTGTCTGTGAATGTGGAGGGATTTTTTTGGTGTAATAATACTAGAACCCAGCAAAAGTGCTTGCAGAGGGAAAGGGGCACAGCTGCAGTGGCCCCATAGGGACACGGGTCCCTCTGTCCCTCTGCTGCCTGCAAGTTCTGGGGTAGGTGCTTTTGCTTCCAAGTGCAATGTTGTGGGGTGAAGGTAGCATCCGCAGTCTGAGCGGAGCTTTTGTTGTTCGTATAAATACGGGGCTACAATCACCCCTGACAAAACCCTCACGGGGACCGGCTCATACTGTAGCTTAGCTCCCAGAGGAGCGCGGGCTCTGCCGCTCTCCCGGTCTGGGCATGAGCTGCACAGACCCAAGCAGGTCTCTGCGGACTAAACAGCAAGGACAGAATAAAAAACCATTCCTCACGTCTTTCCTTTTGGCTGGTAGAGGTGCCCTGGGGTTGTTTGGCCAAGTTGGGTCCCAGGGCCTCCAGCCCTCCTGCCACCCACGGCTGTTGGGGTGGCAGAGAGTGCTCACTGGGCTCTGAAGGGTGACTGAACAGTTCAGCAGTGGGTGCTGGGGAGGGTTGGTCCACCATAAGGTGGGACATGGGGCTTCCCGCTGCTGTTCCTCCCTTGCTTTCTCTCCCTGCTGGCGCTTGGCACTCCAGCAGCCCGCTGGCCTGACACATGGAGCACGAAGCCGTCTCATGTCCTTGTCTCCCTTTGAATACCCTACATACTGAAGGGCTCAGGCTGTGCACCAGCCCCAGCTTGTGACCTGGGAGAGAAGACAGGAATGCCTCCTCGCCTGTTCCCCAGGATGTTTTCCATCGGGAACAGGTGAATCCAGAAAGCTGGTGTTTCCCCAGCAGATACAGGCATCACCCACAACTGCGTTCCCTCTCGTAACGGGGGGATGTTGCTGCAAGAAACCGCGCTGTCGCAGCTTCTGGGGGCGGACATGGGATGCCCAAGCAACGCGGTGGCACAACCCACAGTTGTCCCGCTCTCCGTGACAGCACCCAGGAAAGCCAGGAAGGGAGGTTTTGCAGGCAGTGACAGCAGCTGGACCTCAGCCTTTGCAGTGGACAAGCCTCGGCCACCTCCCTTCAGTCCTTGAGAGGGAAAAAGAGAGGACAAGTGCAACCTGCTGGGCTTTAGAGGCATCTTTATTTCCTCAGGAAGCTTAGAAATTACTCTGCCTGACTCGTGCACCTCAGCTGTGGGCTTAAGGCTTGCTAAAAGTGAACGAGAGGGTGCAGGGAGCAGCTTCTGAGAGATCCAGCAACCTAAGCAACGATCCACCCAGCAGGACTCAGGCTTCGGCTACGATCAGGTCCCTGGTGACTTGGAAAGCTGCGATGAGGGAGCTCAGCTGAATCTTTTCACTGGTCCCAGCAGCCAGACGG
Organism: Cuculus canorus; assembly: GCF_017976375.1. Lineage (NCBI taxonomy): Eukaryota > Metazoa > Chordata > Aves > Cuculiformes > Cuculidae > Cuculus > Cuculus canorus. The sequence goes on from NC_071417.1 coordinate 12,434,869, forward strand.
TACCTGGAGTAGGGGGCAAGGGCAGGTTTAGGTGTTGACACCAGCATCTGCATCCCTAAAAAGCAGCAGCTCTGGCAGGGATGCAGCAAGGCAAGCACAGTGCCAGTGGGTTTGTGTGGCATGGATGGATGCGCTGTGCTGCGGGCATCTGCCAGCGGTGCCCACCGGCTGCCAGGAGCTGGCACAGTGTGGTAGCGGTGATCCCGGCGGGGTGGGTGCGTTGGCAGCCCCCCAGCCAGGGTGTTTTGGGACAAGGGCCAGGGGTGAGCTGACACTTACTCGATGTCTGCCATTTTGATCAGCAGCTGGATGCGGATTGAGGGTGGGAAATCGACTGCGGAGAGGAGATGGCATGCATTGTCATGGGCTTGTGAGGGATGGTTGGCCCTCCCTGGCTCAGCCAGGAGCCGGCCCCGCAAGCCCCTACCTCTGTGCACAAAGAGGTGGATCTCGGTGAGGATGTCCTGTAGTGCCAAGCCCTTCAGCGTCTTCAGCTCCATGATTTCTGAGATGACAGCAAGTGAAGGGCTTTTATCCAGACTTTTCCCCTGCGAGATCCCACTCCTCATCCCGCAACAACACTGAGGACCCTCCCCAGCTGAAGTAGGAGGTCACAGGGTGGAAAACACTGGCAAAGAGGATTTAGAGCAGTGGGGATTAAACCCCAGGGCCACCAGAGCAAGAAGGATACTGCGATAGGCGGTGGAAAAGTCCTGGTTCAGCATCCAGTCGAGGATGTTGGCAATATCAGACTTGAGGGGGTGTCCCGTGCAGGTGTAGACATTCTCTTCTGTCACCTTCCCGAAGGCCATGTTGGTGCTCTGAGGAAGAAGAGGGTGGAGGAGGGAGGAAGAACTCAGCCTGTTCTCCATTGACCCCTCCAAGGCAGCTGCTTGTGTGGAGCTACCCACTGCTGGCTTGCGGCCGTGGCCCATACCTGCAAGATATTGAGGGCTCTGCGCATGTCACCGCTCGAGAGAGTCACCAGAGCCTTCATCCCATCCTCCGTTACATCCACCCTGGAAAACAAGACCTGGGGTTGCAGAGGGAGCCAGCGCTTCTGAAGGGAAATAGAACCATGGTAAACCAAGCTTGCTGCTCCTCCTCGCCTAAGGGAGTAGGGAAGAAGGGAGTGGGAGGCTGCTGCTCACCCCTCCTCCTGTATGACGTGCTGCAGCCGGGGCACCATCAGCTCCGGGGTGAGGGGCCCGAAGCGGAAGCGCGTGCAGCGGGACTGCAAGGCGGGAATGATCTTGGAGAGGTAGTTGCAGATGAGGCAAAAGCGGGTGTTTTCTGTGAACTTCTCAATCACTGCAAAGAGGAGGGAGAAGCTTATCCTCATCTCCTGCCTTGTACGAGCTGCCACCCCATGCCAGGCTGGGAAAGGCTTGAAGGGGTGCGGCAGCGTGGGGTGCCCAGTGCCCCTCACCTCGCCTTAGGGCGTTCTGTGCATCCTGGGTCATGGCATCAGCTTCATCCAGGATGACAAGCTTGAAGCCCTTCCTACAAAAAGGAGAAAACAGAGGGTGGCTCTGGTCCCAGCTGCTGCGTTGGTGGTGGAGAAGGGGGAATGTGGGATGCTTATTCCCAGCCTGATCCTCCCCAAACACTCCTAGGGAACTCTGGAACGGCATCTTCCTCACTCATCCTTGCCACCCTCATCCACCCCGCTTGCAGGCACCCCTGACTGCTTCCCATCCGCTCCAGCATGCCACCCACCCCAGAAGGCCCCCAAGCCCACCTCCCAAGGGTAGGGGGTGATGAAAGGACGGGCAACATGAACTTGACGCTTACTTGAAGATGGTCCTGGTGCTGGCGAAGCTCAGGATGGGCCCTCGGACGATGTCGATACCTCGGTCATCGGAGGCGTTGAGCTGAGGAAGACAGTGTGGATCTCCATCCCTACCCAAGGATGAACCTGGGGGTGGGGAGGACCCCACAACCACTCCCACCATCCCATCCCCACGTACCTCCAGCACCATGGAGCCAAACTCCCGCTCCTGGTAGAGCTGCCTGGCACAGGCGAGGATGGTCGAGGTCTTACCGGTCCCAGGAGGTCCATAGAGAAGGAGATGCGGGAGCCGATCCTCGCTGATAAACCGCTGCACTGGGAAGGGATAACGGGGTTAGGGGGTACCCTGTAACCCCAGTGCTGTTGGGGGGGAAAGGAGTTACTTACCAGTGCTGAGGATATCCCGGTGCGACACCAGCTCCGACAGGGCCTGCGGCCGGTACTTCTCCACCCTGCATGGGAGAGAGGAAGGATCAGCCCAGAGAGAGTGCAGTGGGAATGGAGGGGATCAGCCTGGAGAGAGTGCAGCGGGAAAGGAATGGGGGGATCAGCAAAGAGAGAGTGCATTGGGAATGGGGGTGTGTGTCAGCATGGAGAGGGTGCATTGGGAATGGGGGGGGGGTGTCAGCATGGAGAGAATGCACAGGGAATGGGGAGGGGGGGGCTGTCAGCATGGAGAGAGTGTAGCAAGGATGGAGGGGGAGGTCAGCATGGAGAGACGGCAGCAGGAATGGGAAGGGGTTACAGGGAGTGGGGGGAGTCAGCACAGAGAGAGTGCATTGGGAATTGGGGGGGAGGTCAGCATGGAGAGCAAACCAGGAATGGGACGGGGGTCACAGAGAATGGGGGGGGTCAGCATGTAGAGCAAACCAGGAATGGGGGTGTGTGTGATGGTGTCAGCATGGAGAGAGTGCATTGGGAATGGGGGGTGGGCCAGCATGGAGAGAGCAAACAGGGAATGCGGGAGGGTGGTGGTGTCAGCATGGAGACAGCAAACCAGGAATGGGGGTGGGGGGTGTCACAGAGAATGGGGGGGTCAGCATGGACAGAGCGCATTGGGAATGGAGAGGCATCACCACGAGGAGAGCAAACTGGGAATGCGGGGGGCGGGGGGTGTCAATCCGGAGCAGCTCCCGCCGCTCCCTCCTTCTCTCCCCCCGCATCCCTGCATCCTCGCATCCCGCATCCCACCCCATCCCGCTCATACCAGGGCAAATTCGCACCGCCCGCCCGCGCCATCCCTTGTCGCCTCGCGAGAGCCCCGGGGCGGGACGAGATGATGATGATGATGATGATGATGATGATGGGGCGGAACGGGGCGGTGCAGCCGCGGTCCTTCCCGCCCCCTCTGCGCTCTGCCGGGAGGGGGTTTGCGGGGTTCGGGGGAGCAGCGGCTCCCGGGGATGCTCGGAAAAGGGGGGATTGTTGTTGGCCCCTCTCTCCAAGAAGGATGTGGGGGCTCTGGAGAAGAGCAGCGGGGCTGGAGAACGGGAGGAGCGGCTAAGGGAGAGGGTTGTTCGGCCTGGAGAGGAGGAGGCTGAGGGGGGACCTTATCGCTCTCTACAACTGCCGGAGAGGAGGGAGGTGGGCTCTTCTCCCAAGGGACAGGACAAGGGGGAATGGCCTCAGGCTGCACCAGGAGAGGGTCAGACTGGACATCAGGAAACAATTATTCACCGAAAGAGTCATGGGGCACTGGCAGAGGCTGGAGCCCCCATCCTTGGTTTGAAAGATGGGTGGATGAGGTGTTCGGGGACGTGGTTTAGTGGCAGATAGGAATGGTTGGACTGGACGATCCAAGAGGTCTTTTTCAACCTAGGGATTCCAACCTAGTAAGAAGGAGATGGAGCTGTTGGAATGGGTCCAGAGGAGGCTACAAGGATGATCGGAGGGCTGGAGCACCTTCCCTACGAGGACAGGCTGAGAGAGTTGGGGTTGTTCAGCCTGGAGAAGAGAAGGGTGCAAGAAGATCTTATAGCGACCTTCCAGTGCCTGAAGGCGCTACAGGAAAGCTGGAGAGGGGCTGTTCATAAACGCTTGTGGGGATAGGATGAGGGGGAATGGGTACAAACTGGAGAGGGACAGATTTAGACTGGACATTAGGAAGAATTTCTTCACCACGAGAGTGGTGAGACCCTGGCCCAGGTTGCCCAGGGAAGCTGTGGCTGCCCCATCCCTGGAGCGGTTCAAGCCCAGGTTGGATGGGCTTTGGGCATCCTGAGCCAGTGGGATGTCCCTGCCTGTGGTGGGGGGTTGGAACTGGATGATCTTTAAGGTCCCTTCCAACCCAAACTATTCTATGATTCTATGGTTGATTCTATGATTCCATGATTCTATGATTCCATGATTCTATGCCGACTGGAGGAGATGGAGAGCCTGGTCCCAGGGCACTCCTGTTCTCCCTGGCCTGCACAGGGCATATGGCCGTGGCTCATGGTCCAACGCCACCGGACAGGTCTCTGGGGAGGACACAGTTGAGGGGACGCAGCCGGTGTCCCTTCTGTGGATGGGAATAACTCAGCACGGGGATGCAGGTCCACAGTGGGGTGTCCCAGTGGGTGTCCCTGTCCTGGCACCCAAGCCCCCCCATGGCTGTACCCCTGTTTGGGTCAGCCTGGTGTCCCCTGTGGGCTCTCGGCACTGGGTTGTCACCAGCGGAGGAAGCAGCAGGAGCAGCGGTGGCCCCAATCCCAGTGTGGGGAGCAGGCGGGGATGACACGGCTGGTGTGGGAAAGCCCTGGTGCTGCTCACTCAGGTGGGAACCAGCCCGGATCAGCCCTGGGGGGGTTGGTCAGAGATCTCAAACCCCAAAAGACAGGTAGACAAGGTGCTCAGGGAGATGGTTTAGTGGCAGATAGGAATGGTTGGACTCAATGATCCAAGAAGTCTTTTCCAACCTGGTGATTCTATGATTTTGTGGGAGCTGAGCACTGGGAGTTGCTCAGGCAGGGTTCTGGGGGTGCTTTTGGGGAGAGCATGGTGCTGGTACTTATCAAAGTAAGGTCACCTCTGTGCTTTTAGGAGCATCACTGCACCAGGAGTTGCTAAAGCAAAGCTTTGGGGTTGCTTTTAGGAGAGCACAGTAGTGGGCATTGCTAACGCAGGGTGTGGGTATGCTTTTGGGGGACCTTAGAACTGGGAGTTGCTAAAGTAGTGGTGTTGGGGTGCTTTTGGAGGGGGGGCATGGCTCTGGCGGTTGCTAAAGCAGGGTTGTGGGGATGCTTTTGGGCACAGCGTGGCGGTGGCACTCACCAAAGCAAAGTCATGTCTGTGCTTTTTGGGGGGATCACAGCACCGGGAGTTGCTAAAGCAGCGTTGTGGGGGTGCATCTGGGCTAAGCAGAGCAGTGGGTGCTGCTAAAGCGAGGTTGTGGGGATGCTCAGTGAAGTAAGGTCACGTCTCTCCTTTTGCAGGGATTGTGGTACCGGGAATTGCTAAAACAAAGTCGTTGCGTGGGGTTTTTTTTTTGGGAGAGCGTGGCTTTGGGAATGGCTGAAGCGAGGTTGTGGGCATGTTTTTGAGGAGAGCGTAATGCTGGCACTCACCGAAGGAGGGTCGTGTCTGTGCTTTTTGGGGGGATCACAGCACCAGGAACTGCGAAAGCAACGGTGTGGGAGGGCTTTGCAGGAGATCGCGGCACTGGGAGCTGCTGAAGCCAAGTTGGGAGTATGGTTTTTGGAGAAGGCGTGATGCTGGTGGTCGCCAAAGCAAGGTGGTGCAGACTCGAGAGGTCCTCATCCCTGCCCCTTCCTGGTGCCTAAGAGCAGCCGATGTATTTGCAGGTCTCTCTTTTTCTGGTTGCCTACCTTGAAAAATCAGCCCCAGCTTTTGTTCCTCATGCTGCCAAAGCGCTTGGCCGAGGAACTGGAGTGTTACTGGTGTGACTGGGGTGGCTCCTAGCTCTTGCTGGAGGTGCTGGGTGCAGCCTCTTCTTGCCAGAGGTGCCTCTGAAGGGAGAGTGGTCCGTGAGAAGGGGCTTAGAGGGAAAATCAACCTAAGGTGTCTGCTGGGGATGCTCGGGCACTGCTCCGCTTTAGAGGCAATAGGTGGAGAAAGGAGAGCAGGGCGGCAGTTGGAGGCTCTGGCTTGGGAAGCGCTGGCGGGGAGATGATGAGGAGTGATCCGTTGGGAAGTAAAGGTGGTGGGAAGTGTATTGAAGGGGTGAAAAAATCGGTGGGGAAATCCTATTGGTGGAAAGGGAAGGGCAAAACATGACGAGCTCCAAGTTAAATCCCATCGCACCCCCAAAAGCTGCCGGAGAGCAGCTGCTTTCTGATTAGTTTTGCCTTTTTCACCCTATTTTTTCTTCCCCCCCGGGCTCCATAAGGGAAAGCAGGAGCTCGATGCTGAGCTCAGCAAGCCTCAGCCATTCCTCTGGGTGCGCCCGGCCGTGACAGATGGCCCTTCCCATGGCAAGCCCTTCCCGAGCGCCTGGGAACCGCCTGGGAGCTGCGACCTGGAGCCCTGACGCGCTTGGGCTTCTCCCGTGTGGAATGGGTCTGGACCTGCTGTTCTCTCCTTGCCTCTGCCTTCACCTGGGCCAGGCTCTTCTGCTTCTACATGGATGTTTCCATGCATTTCTGCCCTTCCTTTGCCCTATCGGTAATAAATCTGGAGCTCCGGACCAAGTCTTCCGCTTGCAGCCAGTGCTCAGATCCGTGGTGATATTTTCTCACTTTTCTTGAATGCATTGCCTTCAAGATTTATCTCTTTTTAATCAATTATTATTTAATAGTGTTAAAACTGAGGGGTGCACCCCCCCCCCTAATGATTCTGCGTCGTTAAGGCTGATCACATCAGGCTTGATAAACAGTGCTGGGAATTTATGGCACTATTGATAAGGTCATTTACAGCCCAGAGGAATCAAATGAATCCCATTGGAAGAAGATGAGGGAATTCCAAGTAGGGACAGTGGTGGCAGAGATGCTTTTTTTCACAGGGAATATTAATAATAATATTAATAAAATATTAATAATACGGAATGGAGATAAACCTGAATTTAAGCAGTCACCAACAAGCCAGAGCAAGCAGTTTTCCCTTGTGGCTGCTAACAAAAAGCCTCGTGGGGTGGTTTAGTGAATTGTAGAATCGTGGAATGATTTGGGCTGGAAGGGACCTTAAAGTCCATCCAGTTCCATCCCCCTGCCATGGGCAGGTACACCTCCCACCGGATCAGGTTATTCCAAGCCCCATCCAACCTGGCCTGGAACCCCTCCAGGGATGGGGCAGCCACCACTGCTCTGGAGCACCCCACTCTCTCCGTTCCCACTTGGGTGTTGTGTGGAGCATCCTTCTTGCTGGGCACCGCCTGGAAATGAACCTGATGCCAAGAGACTCTTGCTCGCTCTGAGCTCATGGATGTGAAAGAAAAACAACACAGGTGAATGAAGGCATTACAAATACATTTCAAATAAACCGATCGTCTCCAAACCAGCTTGCGTTTAAGGAATGAAGCAGGGAATGTTGCTGAGGAACAGTGCACGCAACGAGCCCGGTACTGATAACGAAGGAGGTGAATAATTCAAGCTGTCCAAGGTTGCGGGATAGAAAAACACGGATTTTCTGATTGACCTCGGGCTGTTCCCACCATCCATAATATGCATCTGCCTTTCCCACCGTGGGCCAGCCCAGCGCCAAGCACGTGAGTTCTCCTCTGACTATAACGGGGTTCTTTTGGGGAGCATGAGACTCAACCTACACCCGAATTGCTGTAGGACTTCTGCTGGTGGTGGCTTTGGGTTGGGTGGGTTTTTCCTAGTGGACTCTCCCTGCATTTTATTTTACTTTATTTTATTTTATTTTACTTTATTTGACTTTATTTTATTTGACTTTATTTTATTTGACTTTATTTTACATTATTTTATTTGACTTTATTTTACTTGACTTTATTACGCTTCACTTTATTTCGCTTTGAAAGGCAGATATTGGGATTGTGGGAATGTTTTTTGCCCTGAAAGCTGTTGGAATCATGGAGATGGGGAGCAGCGGTGTGGGTGAAGGATGCCAAGAGGGATCCACTTGCTCTCCAGCACCCCAGTTTTCAGCTGGGGCTCTCAACATCCTCCCTCCTCTGGGTCCCATCCCATCCTTCCCTCCCTTCTCATTGATTCTGGGAACAGCAGACCCAGGAATTGCTGGGCTGGTGGCTTGGATATTTGAGGGTAAAACATAATCTGTTGTTGCAAGCGTGCTGGGTACAGCGAGTGCCTTCCCCTCTTATCTCTGGTTTGGTCATTGAAAGACTCGATTAACCACAGAGCCATCAGGAGAGGACATTTCCAGCCTGGTGGGGTTTTTTTTTTCTCCTGTGCTTCAGTTAATAACAGGAATTGCATCGAGAGTTCCATACTGGCAATGACTGCCTTCCCCACGAACGCTGGCCTCGCTGGAGGGTTCTGCTGCTTATTCCCAGAGGGAAAACTGGCAAAGCAGGAGGATTCTTCTTTCCTGAGACCCCACCAGTGCAGCCCAGCTACTGCAGGGATGCTTCCTACCATCCACACCAGCTAAAAGATGTACATTTAGATAAGCACCTTTATATTTAGATATATGCATATAAAATATATGCGTGTATTTATATATATATTTATATATATATGCATGTGTTTATATATACAGCCTCAAGTTGCTCCAGTGCTCCGTCACTCGAGGGGGACAGCATTGGGTCCCACTGGGGTTTGCAAAGTGCCCGAGTGAGCCCAAGCTCGATCCAAACACGGGGAGCAGGAGGGAACAGCTCTCTGCAGTTCGGGTATTGTAGTCTGGCATCCCCTTTTTATGTCTTTTCCTTTCCCCTTTTTCTTTCCCTTTTCCCTTTCCCTTTCTCTTCTCAGTTTGGCTGTGATAGTCTGGCATCTATCCCCTTTTTCATTATCATATATCATATCATATAATATCATAATTGTTCTTCCTCCTTCCTTTTCCCCTTCCTCCTTCCCCTTCCTCTTTCCCCTTCCATTGGCTGTTCTTGGCGGCCTCCAGGTATCTTGTGTGTGTGTGTGTGTATATTTATATAATTATATCAAATATATAGGAAAATGGTGTATAAACCCACATATATTTATATATTTGTAGATATATAACATGTATATAAAATATTTTGTATATAATGCGTACAGAAAGATCCTGTAAAGCCTCCCTCCCATTGCACCAGGGCTCCCCCATTTCATCGGGGACCCCCTCCTATTGCACCAGGGCTCCCGCATTGCGCCAGGGACCCCCTCCCATTGCACCAGGGACCCCCTCCCACTGCACCAGGGCTCCCCCATTTCATCAGGAGCCCCCTTCCCATTGCACCAGGGCTCCCCCATTGCACCAGGGACCCCCTCCTATTGCACCAGGGCTCCCTCATTGTGCCAGGGACCCCCTCCCATTGCACCAGGGACCCCCCATTGCACCAAGAACCCCCTTCTATTGCACTTGGGCTCCCCCATTGCACCAGGGACCCCTTCCCATTGCACTAGGGACCCCATCCTATTCCACCAGGGCTCCCCCATTGCACCATGAACCCCCTTCCCATTGCACCAGGGACCCCCTCCCATTGCACCAGGGCTCCCCCATTCCACCAAGGACCCCCTCCCATTGCACCAGGAACCCCTTCCCATTGCACCAGGAACTCCCCATTTCACCAGTGCTCCCCCATTGCACCAGGAACCCCTCCCATTGCACCAGGGACCCCCTCCTATTGCACCAGGGCTCCTCCATTCCACCAGGAACCCCCTTCCCATTGCACCAGGAACCCCCTTCCCATTGCACCAGGGCTTCTCCCCATTGCACCAGGAACCCCCTCCCATTGCACCAGGGTCCCCCTCCCATTGCACCAGGCTCTGCTCATCACACCAGGGTCCCCCCCTCATTGCACCTGCTCTCCCCCCCGCCCTCCCCCCCCATCACAGCATCCTTCCCTTGCCCCAGTCCCCATCCCATTCCCCGCTCCCTGCTCGAGCCCGGGGGTGCCGGGTCGGGTTTGGGGGGTGTGTGTGTGTGTGTGCGGTGTGTGTGTGCGGGATGTGTGTGTGTGTGCGGCTCCCGCCCCGCCCCCGCCCCCGCCCCGCCGCACCCGGGGATGCTGGGGGGGGCGGGGGGGGCAGCGAGGCGGCCGCGGCGCCGCGGGGACGGCTCGGTGGGCACCGCGGGGAGGGGGGGGCTGGCGGAGGAGGAGGAGGAGGAGGAGGAGGAGGAGGAAGGTGGAGGGGAGGGGAGGGGGGGGCGCGGCGAGCGATGGATGAGGACAACATGACGAGGAGCGAGGAGCAGCAGCTGAGTCTGCAGAAGGCGCTGCAGCAGTGCGAGCTGGTCCAGAACATGATCGACATCAGCATCTCCAACCTGGAGGGGCTCCGCACCAAGTGCGCCGCCTCCAACGACCTCACGCAGAAGGAGATCCGCACCCTGGAGGTAGGGGCCCGCTGACCCCCCCCCTCCCCTATATATTCAATGCATTCTCCCCCTCCATCGCCCCCCCCCACCCCAACCCCGGGCCGCGCCGGGCTCCCCCGCGGCGCTGCGGTGCGACCGAGTGAGGCTGCGCGCTCTGCAGGTGGCCCCGAGGTGGGTCCGGCCCCCCCGCAACCCCCCCGGCATCCCCCCCGGTCCCACAGCATCCCTCCGCACCCCCACAGCATCCCTCCTCCCCGGGCTCCTGCAGCCCCGGCAGGCAGCATCCCCTCGGCCCACCTGCATCCCTTCTGCCGGGCTGCATCCTCCTGGCCTGGCCCCATCCCTTCCTCCAGGCTCCTGCTTCCACCCGGCTGCGTCCCTTCCAGTGGGCTCCTGCCTCCCCATCAGGCAGCATCCCTTCTGCCGGGCTGCGTCCCCCCCAGCCTGGCCGCATCCCTTTCTCCAGGCTCCTGCTTTGGCAGGCTGCATCTCTTCCAGTGGGCTCCTGCCTCCACATCAGGCTGTATCTCTTCAGCCCACCTGCATCTCTTCTGCCGGGCTGCATCCCCCCGGCCTGGACACATCCCTTCTTCCAGGCTCCTGCTTTTCCAGGCTGCATCCCCTTGGCCCACCTGTATCCCTTTCACCGGGCTGCATCACCCCAACCTAGCTGCATCCCTTCCTCCGGTCTCCTGTTTTGGCCAGGCTGCATCCTTTCCATTGGGTTGCATCTTCCTGGCCTGCTCGCATCCCTTCCAGTGGGTTCCTATCTCCCATCAGGCTGCATCCCCTGCGCCCACCTCCATCCCTTCCACCAGGTTGCATCCCCCTGGCCTGGTCTCATCCCTTCCTCCAGTCTCCTCTTTTGGCCAGGCTGCATCCTTTCCACTCAGTCGCATCTTCCTGGCCTGGCTGTATCCCTTCCCGTCGTCTCCCACCTCCTACCAGGCAGCATCCCCTTGGCCCACCTGCATCCCTTCCACTAGGCTGCATACCCTGGCCTCGCCACATCCCTTGCTCTAGGCTCCTGCTCTGGCTGGGCTGTATCCTCTCCAGCCCACTGGCATCCCTTTCACTGGGCTGCATTTTCCTGGCCTGGCCACATCTCTCCACCAGGCTCCTACCTGCATCCCTTAGGTCCCCTTGCATCCCTCCCACTTGACTGTGCCCCTCAGCCTGGACACATCCCTTCCTCCAGGCTCCTGCTTTTCCAGGCTGCATCCTCTCGGCCCACCTGCACTCCTTTCACCGGGCTGCATCACCCCGAGCTGGCTGCATCCCTTCCTCCAGACTCCTGCTTCGGCCAGGCTGCAGCCCCTCTGCTGGACCACATCCCCCTGGTCTGGTTGCATCCCTTCCAGTGGGCTCCTACTTCCCCACCAGGGTGCATCCCCTTGGCCCACCTTCCACCGAGCTGCATCCCCCGAGCCTGGCTGCATCTTTCTCACCCCCCGTACTCCTCTGCCTCCGGAGCCGGCTGCATCCCCTCGACTGGGAGGCAGGCCAGCATCCTCGCCCCCGGTTTCTCCACCGCAGCAGTGCAGCGCCTGCCCAAACCCTCCCGGCTTCCCTGGTGGGAAGGGGGATGCTTTGCTGAGCCACGACCTTGATGCTGCTGGGGATGAAGGCAGTGGGGCCATGCCAAGGGAAGCACTGGCCTCGCCACGAGCCGGGAAGGGGGTAATCCTCAACCTCTCCACGCCAGAGGCTCCTTGAGATGCTGGGAAAGTGGTGAGGGGTGTGCACGTTGGCCCGGTGCTGTGGGGCTCCTCATCCCTGGAGCAGCCGGGTTTATTTATGGGTAAAATCCATATAGGCAGAAGCTGCCAAGCGGGGCCCCATCTGTCGTAGCCCTATAGGAAAAGGCTCCCCCTGGAGTGTGCTGGGACCTGGCTGGGGGTGGATTTGGGGTTCAGGAGGAGGTTGGTGGGCCGGGATGGGCAGGGAAGGTCTGGGCAGGCTGGGATGCTCGGAGCCCCATGCCAGCGGCACAGCAGGGAGAACCGTGGCCACAACGGTGCCGTGACCGCAGGGGGATACCGACGGGTCTGTGGGGGTGCGGAGGTGGCTGATGCAAAGCTGGTGCTGTGTGTGGGTGGATTTTGGAGCTTGGCCCCACTCAGGCCTCTTGGCTGGTGCTTTATAACCTGGCAGCTCTCGCTGAGGACCCAAACGTGGTGGCACAGTGATTCCTGCGCTCGGCCGATGGATCCCGCAGCCCCTCTGTGGGGCAGATTTTGGCTCTGGACTGTGACTGAAATGCGCTGTCCTCTTGCTTTCATTCGTGAAGGTCCTGAGCACCGTGGGAGCAAACGGGACTTCGCTGTGCTGCTGTGTCCCTCACAGGAGGGACCCCAAAACTGGGGTGCAGCCTCCCACTCTGCATCTCCGACACTGACTTGTGCTGTGTTTCCCCCCCCCAATCCTGCCGTTGCCTCTCCCTGATCCCATCCCACCTCTCTGCCGGCTCAGCCTGGAGCTCGTGGTCCATGCAAGGCCTCGGAGCAGCCTCAGAAGAGGGAGAGGGAGGTGGGGATGAAGCAGCAGCAGTTCAGGGGTGTGCGGGAGACTTTGCTGGGGGGCGGGCAGGCTCAAAACCCCTCAAAAAAGCCAATATCCAGAGGTGCAGGACTACAATTTATCCCACGTGGAGTGACATCCTTATTAGGGTCTGATGAGTTACTGCCTCCCTCCCGTGGATGGGACCAAGGGGAGCTGAGGAGTGTGGAAGCCATCCTGGTGGGATGCTCCTTCCCGGCACCCTGGAGTGGGGCGTGGGCAAAGCAGCATCCTGGTGTCACTGGGGCAGCTCAGCTTGGTCTGGGTGTAAGGTCTGGAGGTGGCTGCAGGGAAGCTGCCTTGCAAATCTTGGGTGCTCGCAAGGAAGCATCTCTCCAGCCCCTATGGATGGTGCTGCACCCACTACCGGGAGCCCCAACGTCACCTTCCCTTAAGACACCCCCAAACCAGGGTGGCTGCCGCATGTCTCAGCCATGGGCATCCCTGCTAATGCTCACCCGTTGCTTTTCAGCGCAGAAATGGGGTGATTCCCTGGAAGGGAATGACAACGGATGAATTCAGGGCCAGATTCCCCATGCCAAGATGTTGGTGTAGGTCTGGAGCGGCTCCATAGGAGCCCATGGCTCCCAGTGGCGTTGTCCTGGGTTGCCGCCAGCGTAAGCAGGAGCCGAGCTTGGCCCTGAGTCCCTGCCGCCACCGCCTCGTCCCAAGGACGTGACGCAGGCACGAAGGCCCCACTCGGAGCTTCTTCCCTTCCCATCTGGTGGCAGCAGAGCCGGGCCAGGCACTGGTGAGCCGAAGGGGACAGTGGCCAGGGACAGGCGGGCTAGGGAGGAACCTCCCCCAGGGAGACTTTGAACGGTCCTTGCATCAGCACGCGCCTGGAATAACATGGGTGAATCCATGATTTTTGGTTAATCCTCGTATGCCAAACCCAGATTTTGCTGGATTATTAGAAGTTTTTGAATACTTTTTTCTTTATAAACCACCTTAAGGTACATGCGAGTCCCCATCCTTCGTGCGCTGCCGTTGCGTGGGGAGCCGGTGGCAGCATCCTGCGAGGCAGCATCCTTCCTTTGGGATGGGTACCACCATCTCCAGCCCAGTTTCGGCAGCAATCTTTGGCGCTGGGAGGGTTTTTTGGTCTTGCTTGCACCTTGGAACAAGTTCCAGCAGAATCCCAGGCAGTGGCTGAGACCGAAACACCGACTGACGCTGCCTGGAGTGGGAGTCGGGGCCAGTTTGCTTCCTTTGGGACGGCAGCAGATCATCGTCACAACAGGAGGGTGGGAGGGAAGCGGCTGTCCCTGTTGCCCCTTCCTGGTCCGGTGTGGGTGGTGGGGCGTTATTCTGCATCTGAGAGTGGCAGTCGTGCTTTGAATCTCTAAATTTACGTTTTGGGGTGTAAATATGTAAGAGGAGTGCTGCTGCCTGCATGCTTGGGGGGCAGCACGGGGTAAAAGTGAGAAGGAGAAGTCAGTGGGTGCTCAGGGGGGATTTTTTTCTGGCTGTGTTGCTCTCTGTTACTCCACTGGGGTCAATCCCCCCCCACCCCATTTCACAGGGCTCCCAGAAACCAGCAAATAGCTTCAGGGATAACCCCGGGATCAGCAGTTTCCCCTCACTGGGCAGCCGTGTTCCCGCTAGGAAGGATCCCATCCTCTTGGGATGCTTTTGGGGGTTGAACAAACACACGGTGAGGATGGGAAGAGGCACTCGGGGAAGAGCTGTGGCTCTTAGCAAACTCGCACGGGCTGCGGCCAAAGGAGACGCTGCCCCATCGCTGCGGTTTCCACTGCCTGGGCATGCGGATTCTGGAGTCCTCAGCACAGGAAGGACATGGACCTCTTGGAGTGGGTGCAGAGGAGGCCACAAAGATGATCCAAGGCCTGGAGAACCTCCCGTACGAGGACAGGCTGAGAGAGTTGGGGTTGCTCAGCCTGGAGAAGAGAAGGCTGCGGGGGGACCTTAGAGCAGCTTCCAGTGCTGAAAGGGGCTCCAGGAAAGCTGGGAAAGAGCTCTGGATCAGGGAGTGCAGGGATGGGATGAGGGGGAATGGTTTTGAGCTGAAAGAGGGGAGATTAAGATGAGATCTTAGGGAGAAAATGTTTTGCTGTGAGGGTGGGGAGGCCCTGGCCCAGGTTGCCCAGAGCAGTGGTGGCTGCCCCATCCCTGGAGGGGTTCCAGGCCAGGTTGGATGGGGCTTGGAGCAACCGGATCCCATGGGAGGTGTCCATGCCCATGGCAGGAAGGTGGAACTGTATGGCCTTTGAGGTCCCTTCCAACCCAAACCATTGTGTAATTCTCTGATGTCTAATGCTGTGGGTGAGCACAACACTCTTATCCCTTGGCTCTATCCTCCTGGAGAACCAGGCATCTCCAGGACGCTGGGCTGAGCCATTTCAGCCCCTGTACTCCTGAAAAGAGCCCTGGGGACCTTTTACAGTGCTTGAGATAAATGATGCTGAGAGGCAGAGATGACATGTGAGGCTAGCAGGGTCTGGAAAGAGCCCTGAGAGAGAAGATATAACCGTGGCAAGCTATTCCCCAGCCCAGGGGTGCTCCAGGTGTCTTTGGAATAACGAGCCCCATGGTAGGAGTCAGGGAAGAGCTGCTCCGGCTGTGGCTATGTGCTGTAGGATACCATCCGTTGTAGCCTGCTGCTTTGCTGGGAATATTTGGAGGCACAGAGTAACCCCTCTGCTTTGCAGCACAAAGGCATCGGGCACAGGCATGTGCTGATGCCATCGTGCCGCGCGGGACGGGTGTCCTGGCAGGCGTAGGCTCCCCCTCGATGGCTCGCAGGGTGCTGGTGTTGGCAGAGCCTTTGCGATGTTAATTAATTTTCACCTTGTGCTCCTGCAGGTGGATTTTCCGCTGCCTCTCCCTGGTCTCCAGGCAGGGCTCGGTGCCGTCTCCATCCTGGCTGACGTCAGGGCGGGCGCAGGGTGCTGTGCCAGGGGGTGCAGCCGCCTTCCCGCACTGTCTGTTTGGCTCCTTGTGGGGAGCAGCCGCTCGCTCTGAACCCTGGCACAAGGGGAAATCCTGCTCGGGGTGACGGGAGGCAGCTGGAAATCCCCGTCGGGGTGCGAAGCAAAGAGAAGGTGGTGGAGGGGGCTCTAGGTCTGGGTGATCCCAGCCCCTCGCCTCGTTGGGGTGACCCAGGGTCCCAGGGGAGTGACGTGGAGCGGGGACATCCCTCCCCTGCCTGCTCCCATCCCTGTGGGGCAGCAGAGACCTGCAGGGGTCTTGGTTTTCAGCAGGTCTGAGCCTCAGAGAGTAGATGAAGGGACACAGGAGCTTCTGGTCCCTCACTGTGGCCAAGGGGAAGGCGCTACTCGTGGCTTTACCCGGTTTTGTTGGAGTGTTGCACCCTCTCTTTACCCCCTCGTGGTGCTGGAGGGGGGGAGAGGTGCTTGAAAGGGTGTAAAAACTGAACCCCAGCTCCAAGGGAAGGCGTATGGGCTCTCCTGCGGCTCTGCAGCACTGCCATCATCCCCAGTTAGACCGGCAGTGTGTCCCTCTGCCATTTCCCAGATGGGTAAACTGAGGCACAGAAAGGCTGAAGAGAGTCATGCTATGACTGGAGCGTGAGGCAGGATCTGGCCTTCAGAGCAGAGCTGCATTTATCACGTCTGCAATATCTCCATCCCTCACAGGGAGGGCTGAGCAGCAGCTCGGGGTGAGCGAGAGCATCCCCGCAGCCACGGGATGGGGCTTCCCCTGCAGCGTGGGGCTGTCTCGGCCGCTTCCCTTCCCAGATCAGGTGGTGAAGCTCTCAGCAAAACAAGAAGTGCTTGTGGACTTGGCAGAGCCTCGCTAGGCTTGTTTTCCCCCGGCCTGAGCAGACCCAGGGACCAGAGCATCAGCCCATGCCTGGATCCTCATTAGTGCTAATGATGACCCCTCTGACCTCTCAAAGGATGGGTGGGATGAATTTCCCACACCTGGAGCCTGGAAATTTAAGTCCCTCCCTCCACTCCTCCCATCCTTACCCTGTTCCCAGCATGTCTCTGGGTGGTGATGGTGGTGGAGGAGGAGGCTGCTACTCGGTCTCCAGCTCTGTCCCCGTTCCAGGACCCTGATTTTGGCACTGGAGAGGCTGTTGTGGCTCTGGTATCACCTTTGGTTTCCCTTGGGCTCTTAGTTAGGGGGGAGTGTGGAGAGGGGAAAGAAAGAAGAGCGGGATGGCAGGGTTGGAGGTGATGTTTTCAGGAGAGTTTTTGCTGTGGTTGTGTGTATGAGAGGGTTTGTTTTTTTTTGTGGGGGGCAGGAGTTGCCTCTCTGTGCTTTCGAGCTGCCTGCTGCTGTTTCCCCTTCAAGGGTTTGGGATGCATTTAGGATATGCGACCAGGGCTGACCCTGAACCCTTTTGATGGTCTGTATTGGGAGAGTGGCTTCTCTTGCAGGGCAGCCCTGGCTGCGGGTCAGGGCGGTGCTGAGCCCAGCCAGCCCCACAAGCCTCCCTCTGGCTTCTCCAGCCTTCCACTTTGCTGTCTCCACCTCTAATTTGAGTATTAATCTTTAATAATTAATCCCCGTGGCCATTAGCCAGGTCAGGGCTGGGGAGAAGCCACCTTGTTGGCATATCCAGCTCCTGCCCACCCACCTGGGTGATGCTGGTGGTGATGCTGATGGGATGTGGCTGTGCGGTCTCGCTGCTTGCGAGAGGATGGGGACCACCAGCCTCTCCCTTGCCTGTCCTGCCTGGTCCTTCCCCAAGCAGCAAGGAAGAGCCAAATTCTGCCTATTTTACACCTCTCTGGGTGCACCCAGCTCACCCCGACCATGATGAGTGGGTGCAGGGGGGCTGATTTTCCTCGCTCCCATCACACCGAGCCCTGTGGCCATCACTGGAGAGAAGGGACCAAGGAGAGATGGGGAAGCTCTCCCAAACCCTGCGATGCTGCAGTAGGGTTTCTTCCCTCATCTCTCTCTTCCAAACCATCACATATTTTGCTCGTCTATTTTTGGGGTGCGCAGGAGCTGGCAGTGGGCAGGGCCACAGCACCATCTAGTGCTGCTGGCAGCGGGGAATCACCCAGCTGGAAAAGCAGGAGCAGGAAATCCCAGCAGGTTTCCAGTGAGCTGGGCTCTGCTCTATATTTCAAAGAAAGGAGGGCAGTCGCTCAGCGTCTTTATTTTGGGAGCTGTCAGTTTGCATTTGGTAACGCGGCGTCTTTGGCCTCGTGGTGGGAAGGCTCGAGGGGGGGATGATGGGCAGAGGAATGGGGTCACGGCTGAGCAAAGAGGGGCTGATGGCTCTGGTTGTGGCGATGAGGGACAGTGGGAGGAAGGAGAGCTGAGAGAGAGGATAAGGAGTGAAGTCAGCATCGCAGCTGTGGTGCTGTGGCTGCTCCCAAAGGGGATGCTTGGGCAGAGCTCCTTGCGCTGAGCCTGGGTGTAAGAGAGAGGAGAGAGTCCTTTGGGTGCTGGGAGAGGCTGGTTAGTGTGTAGAAGTGATGCCCCGGTGTCCCCTTTCCTCCCTCTGTTGTGGGGTCCTCTGAACGTGACCCCAGCACTGAAGCACACTGGGTTGGGGAAAAAGGAGATGAGAAAGGGGTTTTTATTTGGGGGGGAAATGCCCCCCTTTGGACACCTGACTTGATGCTAAAGGGGTCCTTGACTGAAGAAGCTTGGCAGCAGGTAACAGGGGGTGTTCTGAGGGGCTGTGTGTCCTCTGGGAACGGGGCAGAGGGATGGCAGAGCCCAAGGTGTCCACGGTCACCCCCTCTCGTGTCCCCCTCTTGCTGTGGGATGGGTGGGGGATCATGGCAGGGATCCCACAGGGCTTTCGCCTTCTCTTCCAGAGCAAGCTGGTCAAGTACTTCAGCCGGCAACTGTCCTGCAAGAGGAAGGTGGCCTTGCAGGAGCGCAATGCCAAGCTGGAGGGCTTCCCACAGCTCCTGCACTGGTTCCGCATTGTTGACATCCGCAAGGAGGTGATGGAGGTAAGGGCTGGGCATGAAGTGTGCTGGAATGGGAAGGGCCGTGTTGCGGGTTTGGGTGCTGAGCCTCTCCGGTACTGTTTTACACAGAGGGTTGTGGGATCCTCGAGCAAAACTAGGTAAGGGAGCAGATTTTTCCGAGATGGAGACTGGCTCAAAGCTATCTGTTGGGCTTGGGGCAGGCTGGATATGACCGTACTGGTGGTTGGGAGTGGGATTGGAGACCAGAGCGGAAGGATCAAGTTGTTTTACTGCAATGAATGGAGCTGCAAGCCCATGGGAGGATGTGCTAGCCAGGGTCACCACACAGCTCTCCTCCACCCATCGCTGATCCCAGTGGAGGACATGAGTGTCAGGGAGACTTCATGCAAGGAGACTCTGTCCCTCTTGCAGCGTGGTGGTTCCATGGCAGGTCCCAGCATCCTTCTGCCATGTCCTGGGCTCCTGCAGCTGATGGATGCAGTGAGGGGGTGGCACCCGGTGGTGCTTCCCTAAGACTACCCCCAGGGAAGAGGAAAGCCTGTCTCGAAGCTGCCAGTGTGTGCTCAGGTGCCTCCAGGTGTCCTGGTGTTGAGAGGGGTCTGGAGTTACCCGAGACTGCAAGAACCTGACATCACGCTAAGCCTCGAGCTGTGCCCTCCAGATTTTCATGCAGATTGAGGTTGAAAATGAGTGGGTTTGGGTCTATAACCCAAACGGGGCAGCGGGATGGAGCATCTTCTCATCTGTGTGCCCCGAGTTGCTGGTTAGAGGATGCTCTGGGATGGTTTATTCCTCCTTCCTCACTCCTGCCCTGTTCCTCCCCGTCAGGAGATTGCCCCCGGGCAGCTGAGCTTGGAGGAGCTGCTGGACATGACCGACGATCAGGTCTGTGCGACTGTGGAGAAGTTTGGAGCCAACAGCGAGGAGTGTGCCCGTCTGAACGCCTCCCTCTCCTGCCTGCGCAGCGTCCACAAGTCTGGTGAGTCCGGCACCCTTGTGCCTGCTGGCTGGGTCCCCTTGAGTCCGTTGGGGTGAGTGGCACCATCCCGTTGGGGTGACCCCGAGAGCACGGCTCGAATGCTTTGGAGCTGTTTGCAGAGTGTTCTCCGTGGGTTGCAGAGCTGCTGAACCCCTGGGAGATAGTCAGGTGCCCACTGCCCATGGGGACATCTTTGCTCTTGGGCATCCCCGTGTCTCCGGAGTGTGCACCGTGGCGCGTTTCTCTGGGGAGTGATGAATTGTGTGTTATCTGCTGGAAGGCTTTGCCTGAGGAGGGGGAAGTGTTTCTTGCAGGGCCCCCTTGATCCCTCTTGCTCGCAGGAGCAGGATCACGGCATGGTTGGGGTTGGAAGGACCCTCTGGAGCTCATCCAGTCCAATAAACTGCTAATGCAGGGTCACCTCCAGAGCTTGCACGGGAGCGCGTCCGGGTGGGTTTGGATCTCTCCTGAGAAGGAGACTCCACAACTCCCTGGGCAGATGGTTCCAGTGTCCCATCACTCCCACAGAAAAGCAGTTTTTCCTTATGTTGAGGTGGAACTTCCCACGCTCCGGTTTGTGCCCATCGCCCCTTGTCCTGCCACCGAGCACCACTGAATGGATTCTGGCCCTCCTGTCAGATATTGACCAGCATTGATGGGATCTTCTCTCAGCCTGTTCTTCTCCAGGCTGGACACACTCAGGTCTTTCAACCTTTCCTCATGAGAGAGATGCTCCAGCCAATTCCATGCTCTCTACTGGGCTCTCTCCAATCGTTCCTTGTCTTTATGGAGCCGGAGAGCCCGGAACTCGACCCAGGATTCCAGATGGGGCCTCACTGGGGCAGAGCAGGGTGGGAGGTGAATCTCGCTTGCCCTGCTGGCCACGCGCCCCAGGGTCCCCTTGGCCTTCTTGTCCATGAGGGCTTTTGTGGGAATTAATTAGCAGAGCCAGCAGACTGGAGGGAAACCCCTGAGACTCAGCGAGATCCTGCTGCTCAGCATCGCTCCCAGCTGGCTGCACCCCTGCACCCCAAACCCCTTCCCAGGGAGTGGGGGTGACTTCCTGCAGCTTCTGAGGGG
The DNA here is from genome assembly GCF_017976375.1 of Cuculus canorus. Lineage (NCBI taxonomy): Eukaryota > Metazoa > Chordata > Aves > Cuculiformes > Cuculidae > Cuculus > Cuculus canorus. The sequence goes on from NC_071417.1 coordinate 12,455,549, forward strand.
GGTGCTGGGGGGACACTGGGGATGTGGGGGGGTGTCAGGGTGGTAGGAATGTGGAGGGTGCAGGGGGTGCGGATGCCGGGGCTGCTGGAGTTTTGGGGATGCAGGGGGCACAGGTGCGGGGCTGGTGGGGTTTTAGGGATGCGAGGGGGTGCAGATGCGGGGCTGGTGGGGATTTTGGGGATGCAAGGGGTGCGGATGCAGGGCTGGAGGCTTTTGGGGATGCAAGGGGTGTAGATACGGGGCTGGATGGGTTTTGGGGATACGTGGACTGTAGACATAGTGCTGGATGGGTTTTGGGGATGCATGGGGTGCAGATACGGGGCTGGTGGGGTTTCAGGGATTCAGGGAGTTCCAAGGATGCGAGGGGGTGCGAGGCTGGTGGGATTTCAGGAATTTGGGGGGGTGCATTTTGGCCGGTCCCCAGGGGTGTGGGTGGGTGGGGCGCAGATGCGGGGCCGGCGGGGTTTCGGGGGGCAGGGGGGAGGCCAGGGGATGCTGTGGATGCGAGTGCGGCGCTGGCGGATTCCCGGGCGGTGGCAGCAGAGCTCCGCGCTGCAGAGCGGCTGCACGAAGCGAGAGCTGCTCCGGCTGTAACTGCGCTTCCAGACTGCGAGCGGAGCTGGGGGCGGTCTGGGAGCTGGGGGGGCTGGGGGGGTTTTGGAGCTGTGGACTTGGGGGTTCGGAGCTGGGGGGGGGGGTTGGAGCTGGGGGAGGGGGTTGGAGCTGGGGGGGTTTTGGAGCTGGGGGCTGAGGGGGTTTTGGAGCTGGGGGCTTGGGGTTCTGGGTCTGGGGGGGGTTTGGGGCTGGGGGGTTTGGAGCTGGGGGCTGCTTCAAAAGCCGTGTTTGCCTGGGGAAGGGGCAGTGATGCAATGGGTGGCTGTGCAGGATCCAGCTCTCCTGGCACCTTGTCCCAGCCTCCCCTCGCTGGATGATGCTGTCCTGGCCCCAGGGTTCACTTTGCGGGGCTGCTGTTGGCAAGGGCCAGCTGGAGAGTTGGGGGGGGGGGGCTCTTCTCTAGGTGTGTGTATCCCAAAGAGAGCCTCAACTTCACCTCCTCGTGTGTGATGAAGGCTGCATCGGATGATGGGGAGGGTGATGTGGTTTCACCACGAGGAAGCTTTGGGGGACCGGCAGTGTCCCGCTATTGCCATTGCTTGGCATGATGTATCCCAGGGATGGGGTTCCAGCATGGATCTTGGTTTCATCCACCTGCTGTGCTAACTGTGGTTTCTCTGGGTTTCCTGTGTGTCTTGTTGCGGCACGGCGTGGCAGTCCTGGCTGGTGCTGGTGGATGATGGCACAGTTTTCCCACCACCGCACGCTGCTGCTGCCCTGGGTGCAGCAGCCGCTTCCACCCCTGTGCCGGAGCAGGGAGATGGGGGTGGCTGAACCCAGCCTGGCATTTCCTACCAAGCAGGATTCCCCCATGCTCTTTAACTCTCTTAAATCCAATTCCTGCCTGTGCTCCTGCCCTCCTTCCCTTTGGCATTTTCACTAAGTCGCTCCACTATTTGAGGAAGGACATCGATGCCTCCCTTGGAGCCGGAGGAAGACTCTCAGCCTGCTCTTTGTTTAAATACTTTTGACTTTCAAAGCCTGTTGCAAACAAATACTGCTTTACTTGCTGTGCTGGCTCAGCCCAGCCCCCCCCCCCCCCCCCCCCCCCCCAGCTCCCCTCCTGCCCCTCCACTTCCTCAGCCAAGGAAATCCCTACTCTAGGGCGGTGGTGGAGTCACCGTCGGCATTAAAACGTATGGATGTGGTGCTTTGAGACATGGTTTAGTAGGCGTGTTGGTGGTTGGATTTGATGATCTTGGAGGTCTTTTCCAACCTTAATGGTTCTGCGATTCTAACTCCCCCATGCCCCAGTGGGACTCGTGCTTTGGAAAATCCACAGGAGCCTTCAGCTCGGCAGCTGCAAGTGGAGATGCTAGAACATCTTCTGCTCCTCCGGTGGTTTCTGAGTGGCAGGATAGGGGGGAACTGAGGATGCTCGCTGCTCGATTTGCTTTTTAATGGGCCAAGTGATGGGGCTGCCAGCCCTCCTGGTGGGATGCGGCTTGGTGGCCCATTGGGTCCCTGCAGGAGGGAGTTTGCTGCTATCCAGGCACCGCTGGTGTTTGCCTTCCCCAGCGCTCCATTTAACTCCATCCATCATCGTGCCGCTCCGGTGGGGGCTGTGGGCTGGGCTTTGCAGTGAGAGCTGTTGTTTTGTCCCTCTGATGTTGCAGAGATGCTGTAAGGTCTGTTCCTGCTCTGCTGGGGCCGGAGACTCTGGCTCTGCAGCGCGGTGGTCCCTGGCATTGTTGGTGGCTGGAGAAAACCCTGGGCACGTGGTCTGATGGATGGCTAAAGCGTTGGGAACAGGCAGCTTGGGGCACTGGGAGGGATGCAGGACCTCCCTGGGGAGCACAGAAGACCAAATCCCTCTAAATTTCCAGAGGATTTGGGTGTAGCAAGTTCCGCTTGGGTTGGGAGATGATCTCTTTGTGTCCTGCTCAGCACAGTTGCGTTTCCCCTGCCTCTGTGCCAGTGTTTCCCTGCTTGGCAGAGCCTTTCCCAGGTCAAATGGCCCTGTCTCGGTGGTCCCCCTGCCTTTAGCCCCCCGTGAGAGGGGGAGCACAGCCTCTGCCCCTCTTCTGCGTGTGGGGGGATGACGGTGCTGATACCTCTTGTCGAGGTCAGGGTGAGATGCTTGCTGACTGCTCCAGTCTGAGGTTGGATGATGGGAACAGATCATTCCATCCAGCTGCTCGGGGCTGGGTCTGAGATGCGCCGTGGTCCCACCAGCGTTTTGGATGGGGCGGAACAGTTTCTGATACGTTGGCAATGTCCCTCTTGTGCTGTTGGGGGCAGCTGGGTCCGAGCAGCAGTGGAGCTGTAGTGCTCTCATCTGGGGTGCGCTAATGCGATGTTGTGCTCCATCCATTCATGACTCCATATCTTGGTACCTTGCCACCAGCTTTGTCTACGAGCTTGGGCAAGGAAGTTCTACACCGGCTTTAAAAGCTGCCCTGGCCTGTTTTGTGTCCCGTTGCCCTCTGGGTCTCCATCCAACGTGCTACCAACCCTCTGTTGAGGGGAATGAGCTGCTAGATGTGCTGTCTTGATTCATGGGAGCTGTCTTACTCCTGGCTGGACCCACAGCTGGGCGCCTGAGAGGTTTACGTGGCCCTGAGAAGCCATCTGGGTGTTGGGGTGGGGGTTGCATCTCTGGGTGGCAGCGATGATGTCTTGGGATGCAGTGCTGGGATCTCGGGTCCATCGGGTTATCACAGCCCCTCCAAAAGGAATCCCAGATGTACCGTGCTATGATGGACGTGGCTTTTTATCTGTGTTTTATCTCCTTGTAAACCAAGAGATAAAGTACAAGGGAGAGTACAGTACGAGAAAGATATTGAGCTGCTGGAGCGTGTCTGGAGAACGGGAACGGAGCTGGGAAAGGGCTGGAGAACAGGGGTTCTGGGAGCGGCTGAGGGATCTGGGGCTGTTTAGCCTGGAGAAGAGGAGGATGAGGGGAGACCTCATCGCTCTCTGCAGCTCCCGCGAAGGAGGTTGTGGTGAGGTGGGTGCTGGACTCTGCTCCCAAGGAACAGGTGATGGGATGAGAGGAAATGGCCTCAAGTTGCACCAGGGAAGGCTTAGATTGGATACTGGACAAAATGTCTTCACTGGCAGTTGGTGAAGCCCTGGCAGAGGCTGCCCAGGGCGGTGAGGGAGTCTCCATCCCCGGGGGGGATCAAAAACCATACAGATGTGGCGCTTTGGCTCGTGGTTTAGCAGGCATGGAGTGGTTGTGTTGGCGATTGGACTGGATGATCTTAGAGGTCTTTTCCAACCTTGATGATTCTGTGATTCTATGAGATGGTTCTAGTCTGAAAATAGAATTAATGAACAAGTTGCTGCCTCTTTAAAACATCGTGTAATTTCTTTGCAAGTGCGTTAGTGGTCGATTTCTAGAAGTCAAGATTAGTATTAATAAAGCAGGAATGAGGTACAGTATTAACCTTTTCAATCAATCTCTATTTATTGAGTTGTTAATTGGTGGCATCTAATTTCCCAGGCCAATTCTGTCTGGAATTAGGGGCTGAGGAGGAGGCAGGGAGGAAGCAGGATGCTGTTTTATCACTTAAATGACAATGAATTTTGCCAGGATGGGGTTTGGTGGCAGGGAATGAGCCCCTTCCCAAACTGAGCATCCCGGGGGCAGCAGGGATGCAGCTTATAAACCAAAACCCTGTTATATTTATCAAATATAGCGGCAACCCTATATTAAACCCCTGCTCTATTGTGTTAACCAGTCTGTATCGGATTTTTCTCGGCTGCGAAACCTTACCCTTGGCAGCGGTATTTTATTAGCAGCCAAGGCATCAGTTTTGAACGCAAAGGGGGATTAATTTAATATTAAGTAAGAGCTGAGCGGGGCCGCTGTGGATTGAGGAGTTGATGGTGTGTGACTAGTGAGTTATGCGTGGAGGTTATTAGCCGTCCTACCGGGAAAACCGATCTGGAGCTGAATATTTATGAGTTGGCCAAGCTGTGGGCAGCTGAGGGACAGCGCGGGGTCGGCCAGGGTGAGACGCAACGACAATGAAAAGCAGTGAGCATCCCCATTTGGGGCAAATTTGAAAGCTGCCCTGGCCGTGGTATAAAGACTTGCAGAGTTCATCCCTCCCTAAGGGGCAGAATGTTATTTCCCAATGTTTTGTTTTAGGAAATCAAAGCAAAATTTGCTATTCATCTTCTGGAACCGGGGGGGGGGGGGGGTGGAAAAAATGGCTTTTTTGGTGATGTTTCCCCATCCCTCTGCATCTCTTGATCCCGACGGCGGGTGCTCCTCTCTGCCTCTTCCCCAGAGTTTGTTTGCTTGTTTATTTTAATGGAGTGGCTCAGAAGAAGCTTCTTCCCTAATGAAGTACGATGGAGTGAAGGAGGCTGAGCGGAGCGGGGAGGTAGCGGCAGCACAAAGGAGGTTAATAAAGCCCATTTTTCTCTCCCGGTGGCCGGGGCTCGGTGGCAGCTGGGAGGAGCGAGGAGGTCAGATGGATGGTGGGCAGGTGTAGCCAATGCTCATTTAAGTATGCCATAAATATTCCCGCTTTAAACAAAACAAAGAGGCTTTTACGAGTGACCAGGCAGCCTCGCAGCACCGTTGAGGCAGGCAGAACATGGGGAAAACTGGGCAATCATGGAATGGTTTGGGTCGGAAGGGACCTTAAAGCCCATGGGCAGGGACACCTCCCACTGGATCAGGTTGCTCCAAGCCCCATCCAACCTGGCCTGGAACACCTCCAGGGATGGGGCAGCTTTCTCTTCTCCAGGCTGAACAACCCCAACTCTCTCAGCCTGTCCTCGTCTGGGAGGTGCTCCAGCCCTCAGATCATCTCCGTGGTCTCCTCTGGACTCACTCTAACAGGTCCACATCCTTTGCTGATAAAAACAAAGAGGAGTTTCCTTCCACATGAACTCTTCCCTTGCGTTTCCAGCTGAGAATCAGCTCTGGCAGAGCAGCAACACCTGGGGGATCCCGGAGGGGGACGAGAAATCCGAAAGCATTTAAGATGCTTTGCAGTAAGAAGAGTTTGGGTATTTATTGTTGTTATATTTTGCCTTTCAAGTGCGTTCTCAGCTGAAGTGTCTCTCATCAAGCAGAGTGCCCACTACCTGCAGCCCGCGTGTAAGCAGCCGTGTGTTGAAAATACATTCCCCCAGCTTAGCCGGGGTATTTTTAGCCCTGACGCACCCACCAGCCCCATAATGGGTTATTTTTGCTCTCGAGTGCATCAGCCGTGTTACGACAGAGCCGAGCGGCAAAGGGGACTGCAACGAGGGGGAGACGCAGCGGCCACGATGCTATGGCTGAGCTGCAGGCTGTGAGAAGCAGCCTTGGTTCTCCTTCTTCGTTAGCGGCTGCTAATTACTGCCGACGCTGGGAGCGTAGGGATGCTGCTGGGCCAGCAGCATCCGGGCAGTTCGGAGTTATGTAAATCTATGCTTGCAGAGCAGCCAATGCAGGAGCACTTTGATTTGCATACATTTGCAAATCCCTGCCTGCGGGTTAATTAACCGGAGGGGTCAAGGGCTTCGCAGAAGGATTTAATCCATGGCGTTGTCCTCTTTCACCATGGCCATTGGCTATATGGGAAGGTGGATGTCACCAGCTGGGGTGGCCTTGGGGACTGGTGACCGTTGGTGGCCTTGGGGACAAGGGACCAGCCTGGCTGTGTGGCATTGGGTTGAGCAGACAGGATTGCGGGCTTGTGGGTGGCCTTGGTGAGATGTCCCCCGTGCAGGGCTGTCTTTTGGGGGTGATGTGTTCTGACTTGTCACCTGCGGTGTCCCTCCCATGGATTGGGCTGTTTCGGCAAGGCGATGGCTTGTGTGTGCCCGCGGTGGCTTTGGAGGCGCAGCTCCATCCTGGCAGTTCCATCCAGGCAGAGCTGAGGCTTTCCTACAGCGGGATTTTTTCCTTAATTCCAATACAAGGAAGGGCGTTAACTTTTTTATGAGCCTCTTGGTGGGTCAAAGGGCTTTTTGTAGCAGCTGGAGAAACAACTCAGAAAGCAGCTGGAGAGGACTTGCTTTATTTTTTGTTTTCTGCTTTGAGGGAATGATTCAAGAAACCTCCTCATGCTCCTTTTCTCCCTGGATTTTTGTTTTTCTCTCAGTCCAGTCCTAAAGCTTTAATTTCCAAAGCCCTTTCCTCCTTTCCTTTTCCTCTGGAGCTTGAAATAAACCATTCCCCTTGAAAAGGCTGGGGAGGGAAGAGGGCAGGCAATTAATAATCAAAGAGGGAATGGGGAAAGGAGGTTTTTTAAAATAGAGATAGTGGGTTTATGTTGGTTTTCTTAGCAGAAGTGATCAAAAGGAGCTGGCGAAGGGACCTGGGATTGGGTCTGTCGCTGTGATGCTGTGAAGTTGCTCCTCACAGCCCTTTGCTCATCTCTGTGCCAGTGGAGATGCATAACTAGAAGCCCTTTTTAATTACCCCCCTCCCCTCCTTTATGCAAATGGCACCGCTGAGAGGCAAGAGGGGGGGTTTGCAGGTGTGAGATGGGGGGGCAGCAGCCTTGGCTGGGCAAGGGGTGTCGTATCCCCGTACCATCTTTTGGTGTGGTGGTGGGGACACAGGTGGGGGGCTCAGCAGGGTAAGGAAACATGTGGGCAATGGACCTCTCAAACCCTTTCAAAGTATTTGCCTTCCAGAGGGATCCTGGACAGGCTGGAGAGCTGGATCTGTGCAAAACTCACAAAGTTCAACAGGGCCAACTGGAAGGTCCTGCACCTGGGTCGGGGCAGTCCCAAGCACAAATCCAGGCTGGGCAGAGAATGGATTTGGAGCAACCCTGAGGAGAGGGACTTGGGGTGCTGGGGGATGAAAAGCTCCATATGAGCTGACAAAATGCTCTTGCAGCTGAGGAAGACAACTGTGTCCTTGGCTGCATCCAAAGGGTGTGACCAGCAGGGAGAGGAAGGGGATTCTGCCCCTCTGCTCTGCTCTGGTGAGACCCCACCTGGAGCCCTGCATCCAGTTCTGGAGCCCTCAGCACAGGAAGGACATGGAGCTGTTGGAGTGTGGCCAGAGGCCACGGAGATGATCCAAGAACTGGAGCACCTCCTGCACGAGGACAGACTGAGACAGTTGGGGTTGTTCAGCCTGGAGAAGAGAAGGTTGTGCAGAGACCTTAGAGCAGCTTCCAGCGCTGAAAAGAGCTCCAGGAAAGCTGGGGAGGGGCTCTGGATCAGGGGGCACAGGTATGGGAGGAGAGGGAATGGTTTCCAGCTGAAAAAGAGGAGATTGGGATGAGATCTTAGGGAGAAATGTTTTGCTGTTCAGGTGGGGAGGCCCTGGCCCAGGTTGCCCAGAGCAGTGGTGGCTGCCCCATCCCTGGAGGGGTTCAAGGCCAGGTTGGATGGGGTTTGGAGCCCCTGATCCAGTGGGAGGTGTCCATGCCCATGGCAGGGGGGTGGAACTGGATGGGCTTTGAGGTCCCTTCCAACCCAAACCATTCCATGATTCACTTGGGTTTGGCACGGGTGTAGCGAACTTGAAGCTTGCTGGGATTTTGGGGGTGGATGTGGTCCTGGGGTGGGGACTGTGAGGACTCTGCCATGCCACATGGCCATGTCCGTGTACTTTGTCGCAGGTGGCAGCCTCTCCAAGCAGGATTGGACCATCCAGTGGCCGACAACGGAGCCAGGGAAGGAGAACAGCCCCGGTTGCCAGCCGGAGCCGGGGCAATGGGGCAGGACGCACCTCTCGCCGAGCCCCAAGGTCCAACCCAAGTGTGGGCAGCATCACTGCCATGCGGGCTCTCCCCACGGACCCATGTACACCCACGTGGACCGGCTGACTGTGGAAGGTCACCCAGGGCTGTGCCCACCCCTGGAGTCCGGCCACCGCTCTCTGCCGCCCTCCCCACGCCAGCGACACGCTGCTCACACCCCTCCACGTACCCCCAACATCGTGACAATGATGACACCACCAGGCACGCCACCGGTCCGACGGAGGAATAAACTGAAGCCTCCTGGGACGCCTCCACCCTCGTCACGCAAACTGATCCATCTCATCCCTGGCTTCACCGTGCTTCACCGGAGCAAGTCCCACGAGTTCCAGCTGGGGCATCGCGTGGACGAGGCACACACCCCCAAGTAAGTGGGTGCCCTGGGGTGCGGTGGGGTGGTGAACCCCATCCCAGCTCCTTTGGGAAAGTGCTTTGGTTCCTGAATGTTGGGGTGTGGTGTCTTTTCTTTTGAGCTCTAAGGTGAAAAGCCCTTTAGAGGTCTGGAGAAGCCCTTTAGAGGTCTGGAGAAGCCCTTTAGAGGTCTGGAGAAGCCCTTTAGAGGTCTGGAGAAGCCCTTTAGAGGTCTGGAGAAGCCCTTTAGAGGTCTGGAGAAGCCCTTTAGAGGTCTGGAGAAGCCCTTTAGAGGTCTGGAGAAGCCCTTTAGAGGTCTGGAGAAGCCCTTTAGAGGTCTGGAGAAGCCCTTTAGAGGTCTGGAGAAGCCCTTTAGAGGTCTGGAGAAGCCCTTTAGAGGTCTGGAGAAGCCCTTTAGAGGTCTGGAGAAGCCCTTTAGAGGTCTGGAGAAGCCCTTTAGAGGTCTGGAGAAGCCCTTTAGAGGTCTGGAGAAGCCCTTTAGAGGTCTGGAGAAGCCCTTTAGAGGTCTGGAGAAGCCCTTTAGAGGTCTGGAGAAGCCCTTTAGAGGTCTGGAGAAGCCCTTTAGAGGTCTGGAGAAGCCCTTTAGAGGTCTGGAGAAGCCCTTTAGAGGTCTGGAGAAGCCCTTTAGAGGTCTGGAGAAGCCCTTTAGAGGTCTGGAGAAGCCCTTTAGAGGTCTGGAGAAGCCCTTTAGAGGTCTGGAGAAGCCCTTTAGAGGTCTGGAGAAGCCCTTTAGAGATCTAGCGGGCAGTGAGGATGCTGCTGAGGTGGTTTCTGCTTTGCTTGCCTAGGACTTCGTTTTGGGAGCGTGGGGTGGATGGGAAGCAGTGAAGAGCTCTGGGGCTTCTGCTTGGCAAAGTCTCGTATGGTGGAGTGTGGCTCTGGTGGTGTGGATGTGTTGTACGATGGGATTTTGCAGCTGCAGCACTGGGATGCACAGAATGGCCATAAGCGCTGTGTGTGGATGCGAGTGCACGCCAGAGCAAGACGGATGTAATTCTTTCAGCTGGAATGTGCATATCTTACATACTGTAGCTTATATTCTAAGATCTTCCCAGTATCTTTTCCATCCCTCCTGGTGTCTGCAAGAGGTTTTTCAGTCCCTGGCCATGCTATGGCTGTTGCTTTGTGGCTCCGGTGCCGGCAGAGGCTGCTGCTGTGCAGGGAAAGCGTTCCCTGGCACCAATGTGCTCCATCTCCTTTGGGCCTTTTTGGTGGCCCTGATCTGAAAGCCCTTCTGCAGCCTCGACGTGGGGTGGCAGAAGGGACCAGTGGCTGTCTTGGGGCATCATCTCCCCTCCTTGAGGATGCATTGGAATGGAGCACAGCTGATCCCTGCCAGCCTCCTGAAACAGGAGCCTCAGGACAAACTGTGCTGCTTGTCCTCAGCTTTGGGATTCTTGGAAAATGAGAAGCCTCGGTGAAATCTCTTGTGGGATGTGGTGGAAGCAGAGGGAAGCCTGGATATGCTGGCACAGTGATGCAAACCCACCTGCCCGGATCCAGAGGCAGCTGTGATGCTCAGGCAGCTCCAGCTGAGGCACATGAAGGGTTAAAATCTGCTGCCGGGCTGCCAGACCCTCATCTCCCCTTGTTCAGGCAGGGAATTGAGGGTGCAGATCTATCCAGTGGCTGCAGCATCGTGATGTCACTTGTTCCCTTGTCATGTCCCCAAGGCTGCAGCAGCCGCGGGGCTGCAGTCGTTACACAAGATGAGCGCGGTCACCTTTCTCCCTCGGGTTGGGAGTTTTCAGTCTCTGCTGGCTTTCAGCTTTTGGAAATCAATTTCTTTCAGCTGGATGATACCTTCTCTAAGGCCACTCCCACCCTTGCTCTTAGGCATCTTTGGTCCATCCCCAGTGAGCATCACTGTGTTTGAATCATAGCATGGTTTGGGTTGGAAGGGACCATGAAGATCATCCAGTTCCACCTGCCCTGCGGTGAGCAAGGGTGTCTTCAACCAGATCAGGTTTGCAGGAGCAAAACCTTGTGAGCAGCCTGATCCCTGCTCTACTTTTATTTGCATTTCAGTGTTCAATCTGAGCTCTATACTTTGCTTCACTGAGGGCAAAGCGTGTGCCTTCGCTTCCCCGAAGCCGTTTGGTCCCCACTGTGGTCGTTGCACACCCTGGGTCACCCTGACATGGATCTGGTGTGAGGTTTGGACGTGGGTGTCTGGACCTTATTCCAGCAAAGCCTTTGGCCAGTGATTCTCTGAGCCAGCCGGGGATGGGATGCTTTGACTTCTCTTGCAATGGGGAACGGCAGAGCAAGATGTGGGGAAGGGAATTGTAAACGAGGTTTGCATGAACGTGGTCGCGTCTCTTGAGAGCAAAGAGCCCCTGCAATGGGGTCTGGACAGACTGGAGAGGTGGGCAATCACCAACCGCATGGAGCTGAACAAGGGCAAGCGCTGGGTTTTGCACCCAGGACACGGCACCCTGGGTGTCCGCACAGCCTGGAGAGCGAGAGGCTGGAGAGCAGCCCTGGGGAAAGGGATCTGGTGGTTCTGGGTGATGGCAAGTTGACCGTGAGCCAGCAGGGCCCTGGCAGCCAAGAGGGCAACCGTGTCCTGGGGTGCATCCAGCACGGCATCGCCAGCCGGGAGAGGGAGGGGATTGTCCCGCTCTGCTCCACACTGGAGCGGCACCACCTTGAGCACTGGGGGCAGTTCTGGGGCCATAGGATAAAAAGAATCTAAAGGTGCTGCAGAGCATCCAGAGGAGAGCACGGAGTTGGGGAAGGGTTTAGAGGGGAAGAGTGTGAGGAGCAGCTGAAGTCACTGGGTCTGTTCAGCCTGGAGAAGAGGAGACTGAGGAGACCTCATTGTGGTCTGGAGTTTCCTCACGTGGCAAGGAGGAGGAGCAGGTGCTGAGCTCTTCTTTCTGGACCCGAGGGAATGGCAGGGAGAGGGTTAGGTTGGACATTAGGAGCAGGTTCTTCCCCCAGAGGGTGGTGGAGCACTGGAACAGCTCCCAGGGAAGCAGTCGCGGTGCCGAGCCTGACAGTATTCCAGAAGTGTTTGACCAATGCCCTCAGCCATGCGTTATAAATGTTGGGGTTGTCCTGTGCAGGGGCAGGAGCTGGACTTGATGATCCTTCCAACCCAGACCTTCTAACCCAAACCTCGCTATGATGTCTCCTCTTTGGTGCTCCCGTTCCCAGTAGTGCCGGAACACCTTGAGTGATGCAGCTTTAATTCACAGTTGGTGAATTAATAGAGGGAAGAGAGAGCCGATATTAAGAGGGCTCTGTTGTGTCCTAGCCAGGGGTTCATCGTGTCGATGCAGAAGGACCCAGGCTCTCAAAAGCAGCTCACAGAACCGGGGAGGTTAATTTTCTCTAATGGCACTTAATGATTTTTCAGGAGGCAACCACTAAATCCTGCTTGCTAATCCTGTTAGTGTTTTGAGATAATAATTAGTGCATTAAAGAGGCAGCTGCTTCTTCTTTTTTTTCCCCCCATTTCTCTTGCAGAGGAATGCTCAAGATTTAGTTGAACACAGTGACGAATGCTCCCTGCCATGGAGAAAAAGTAGTTTTTTGGGGCTGTTAGCAGCTATTTCTTCTTTTATGGCACTGTCCATGCAATGCACATGTATTGTGCTCTTCATCAGGGAGTGCAAGGCTGGGACAAGGGGGATGGCTTTCAGCTGAAAGAGGGGAAGATTGAGATGAGATCTTAGGGAGAAATGTTTTGCTGTGAGAGTGGGGAGGCCCTGGCCCAGGTTGCCCAGAGCAGTGGTGGCTGCCCCATCCCTGGAGGGGTTCCAGGCCAGGTTGGATGGGGCTTGGAGCCCCTGATCCAGTGGGAGGTGTCCCTGCCCATGGCAGGAGGTGGAACTGGATGGGCTTTGAGTTCCCTTCCAACCCAAACCATTCCAGGATTCTGTGATTATGGGACTGGTTTTTTTTTAGTGTCGTAACTTCTGCAGAGTCCGAGTCCTCTGCGCTCTCTGCAGGAGGGAGGTTTTCTCCTATTCTCAAACATGAAATGGAGTTCATCCCTGCAAAATGATTTCAAACTTTCCCTGATAAACCGCTTTTGGATGTTGCTGTGCCGGTGAGCTCTTGGTTGGCTTTGTATCGTGGCTTTCTGTTCCCTGTATGAAAATAGGTGCTAGACCTGGAGAACTGATAGTCTGGGGAACCCAAGGGCTGTATGGGGTCTCCTGGAGTGATTGTGTCTAGATTTACCCTCACACTGCCTCTTTGCAGCCCGATTTCTGGTGGGACCCATCTGAAACCCTCCCAAGAGGAGGCTGGTGTCCCTCAAGCTGGTTTGTCCCACCTTGGGATGGAGTGAAGTAGGCTTTGGGGAGCCAGGGATCCTCATGGCAAAATCAAAAATCTCTCTCCTCATGACCTGTGGGTCGGTATTGATGGAAGAAAGCAGCTGGGGTGCTGTGGGGCTGCTCCCACCTATTTTTCCATCTCAGCGCAGGCACAAAAGTTAAACCACCACTATGTATCTGGGAGAGCAGTAGCAGCAACCAGGTCCTCTCTGGAGCAAGGCCACCATGTACCACCTTACTCTTGATGGCAGCTCATAGATTTGCTTGTGTTTTGTGTTTCGGAGCTTATTTTTAGGGTTTAATCCATCATTTTTGTGTGCTGAAATCTTCTGAAGCAGGGGTTAATTATTTTTGAGCTTACAGCCTCACATTTTCCTGCACGGAGGCTCCAGCTGTTGACTGTAACTGGGGTATGGAACATTACTCCTAAAGAGATCCCCTGGCTTCCATAAATCCACAATCCATAAACATCTCATGAATGGTCTTGAAAAGGAAACAAAACATTTAGAGTGGCTGATAATATAATGCCCATTTAATACCTCATGAATTCCACAGGCAATTTAAATCTTTCATGGATAGTTAATGATTATTCATCAACGAGGAGGCCGGAAAAGAACCAAACTCTGAATGGAAAGTCTTAAAAACACATTAATTGGGGAACAAAAGTCAACCTAGTTAAGAGTGAGCTCGAGAGCGTGTGTTAACTCTCAGAAGGGTGTGTATAAAATAGCCCTCCAGAGGTAAGAGCTGCTCCAAAGTGGTGTTGGGTGGTCTTCATCCTTAGACCTGTGCCAAGGGAAGGTGAGCCCAAGACCTCCTCCACTTTCCAGTTGTGGTTCTACTGGAAAGCATCAGAGGAGGCCACAAAGTTGGTAAAGGGTTTAGAGAGGAAGCTGTGTGAGGAGCAGCTGAAGTCAGTGGGTCTGTTCAGCCTGGAGAAGAGGAGACTGAGGGGAGACCTCATCACAGTCTACAGTTTCCTCACATGGGAGGAGGAGGAAGAGGTGCTGAGCTCTTCTCTTTGGACCCAAGGGAAGGGCAGGAAGACGCCAGGGGAGGGTTGGGTTGGACATTAGGAAGAGGTTCCTCACGCAGAGGGTGGTGGAGCACTGGAACAGCTCCCCAGAGAATCACAGCACCCAACCTGACAATATTGCAGAAGCATTTGGCAAATGCCCTCGGCTCCATCGTGTGAATGTTGGGGTTGTCCTGTGCAGGGGCAGGAGCTGAACTCCATGATCCTTGTGGGTCCCTTCCAGCTCAGGACATGCTATGATTCTTCTGCCACTCTGAGTCTGGCCAAATTAATGACCTCTGTGGCCTTCGAAGAGCAGCCTCCTGCAAGCAGCTGGAGAGGGAGGGTCAATGTGTGTGGATGGTGAAATAAAGCAGCATGACCTGGCACAGCTGAGCCCTGGAGAGATGCTGAACTCTCCCAAGAGCTAAAGTGAAGCAGCTGCTGGAGAGGACATGCAGTTTTTGTGGTGTACCTAGGTCAGATTTGGGCTGGGAGGAGGCTTCAGCTCAAGGCAGTTTTATTTTAGGTAAGTTTTCCATGAAGTCCCCTTATCCTGTGTGGTTGCAATCACATTTGAGGCACGGATGTCAACGGGGTTAGGTGTTCTGGTGGAAATGGCTCCTTATCCAAAGCCTTATGATGGTCATCTTCCTTGCCTTTAGCCTTGTTGACATTGAGGTTGTTTTATTGTATTTCAACATCAAGATGAGGATATCCTGGATGGGTGAAGTCAGATGTGAAGTTCACATGTGATCTGGTGATAGAGCACGCACCCCTTTTCTTTTCCTTTTCCCTTGTACTGTTTCCAGCTCTGAACCAACTCTAACCTGATGCTTTCTCTGTTGTGGGGTTGGTTTTTTTCCATCCTGCCTAACAGAGAAGCCCCTGAGATCAGCATATTTCCTGTGTCATTTGGCCTAGAATTTAGAGGGGAAGTCGTATGAGGAGCAGCTAAAGTCACTTGATCTGCTCAGTCTGGAGAAGAAGTGACTGAGGGGGGGACCTCATAGCAGTTTACTGCTTCCTCACCAGAGGAGGAGCAGGTGCTGAGCTCTTCTCTCTGGTGACCAGTGATAGGACCTAAGGGAATAGCAAGAAGCTCTCCTAGCAGAGGGTTAGGTTGGACATAAGGAAGAGATTCTTCACCCATAGGGTGGTGGAGCACTGGAACAGCTCTCAGGGAAGCAGTCATGGTGCCAAGCTGGACAACAATATTGCAGAAACCTTTGGCCAATGCCCTCAGCCCCATGGTGCGAATATTGGGGTTGTCTTGTGCGGGGACAGGAGATGGACTTGATGGTCCTTGTGGGTCTTTTCTATCTCAGGACATTCCATGATCTCGGTCAGAGAGATGAAAGACTGAGTCATAGACGTGCAGAAACGTAGAACCAGAGGTCATTTTCGCCATCCCAACCGCACTGAGCAGCCTGTGGTTGGACTGTCTGTCATAATTAATCATCTACGCTGATTTTAAATGCTATGGAGTGATAGGTCATCTATTTTGCTGCTCTGCAACCTTTAAAATAATGACACTTTCCCTTGTATTAATTCCAATCAACACTTCTACCAGGTAGATCAATTATTTGATATTCTGTGTGGGCTGGATTTGATCGAGCCGCATTGAGATAACTTTTGTGCCTGATGTCTCTCTGACGTTTCCCAGGCTTGGAAAGGCAGGTGGGCTCTTGGCTTTGGGGATGAGCAAGAGATTGATGTTTGCAGAGCAGGTGGCTGCGGCGGGACGCTGCCAATGTGTGCAAATAATCCATATGCAGCATCTGCAGCGCTGTGTTATTCATCGTGTGTCCTGTCCGAAAACGTAGAGACCTGATACTTCTGCAAGGGGGGAGAGCATTGGTGTGAGGGAATTTGGAGAGCCAAACGAGCAGCATCTTTCTCTCTCTGTATCCAAATAACCTTTCTGGTTAATCTCGGTGCATGGTGAGTCAGGGCTGCGGAGTTTTGCACAGGTCCTGGATTGTCTCCAGCTCTCTCAAAGTAGGGTCTGCACACCGTATCTCGACAGTGATGGGTAGCCACCATAACAAACTGGCTCTCCGCTGCAATTATCCCACTGCTCTGGGCTGCCGTTCTCCTTAGGTATGTCATTAATGTTAATTACTGCTGTGGTGTTCCGTCAAGAGGAGCAGGAGCTTTAACATGCTTGGAGGAGAAACTTCTCACCGTGTCCTTTAATGAGAAGTTGAGCCTCCATTCGCTACTTTCGAACCGGAGAGCATGATTATGAATTTAGATAAAGATTAACGTCTTGGGGTGTGTGTGTGTGTGAGGCAAGAGAGCTCTCCTGCTGCGGGCACCATCGCCTGGTTTTCTGCCTCCGTGGTGTCCATGCGTGAGAGGAAGGCAGGGCACAATGAGGACATTGCTGTGGGCAAGGTCCCAGGGTGGTGACAAGGAGATGGATTGACCACTGTTGGTCGTGATAGGAGGACGTGCTTGAGCTCTTTTTGGTGCTTTCTTCCAGCTGTAGCTATGCAGGAAGGACGTTAAGCAGCTCCTCTCTCCTCTTCTGCTCATCTTCAGACCAGGTTGGATGGGGCTTGAGCTAATTGCATCCCCTTTCTTAGATGAGTTTTGCAAGCATGGAGGTGATGGTGCTGGCAAATGGGGTCTTATACTGATGGAGAGCTCTGCAGTCTTCAGCCCACCCGTTCCTCTCCTGTGAGGACAGGCTGGAGAAGAGAAGGCTCTGGGGAGACCTTAGAGCAGCCTCCCACTACTGAAAAGAGGATGGGTAAGAAAGATGAGGACCGACTTTTTAGCAGGCCCTGAGCTGATAGGACAAGACATAATGGTTTTAAACTAAAGAAGGGTAGAGTTAAGTGGAATATAAGGAAGATATGTTTTACAGTGAGGGTGGTGAGGCACTGGCACAGGTTGCCCGGAAAGGTGGTGGATGCCCCATCCCTGGGAACATTTAAGGTCAGGTTGGGCGGGGCTCTGAGCAACCCGATTGGGTTGAAGATGTCCCTCAACATGATTACAGGATTGAAGATGCTCATTGCAGGGGGGGTTGGACTAAGTGACCTTTAAAGATCCCTTCCCAACCCATACTATGATTCTGTGATTTGATGGAGGGGGATGTAGAATGCCTGGAGCTTGCTCCCCTGGCTAAAGCTGTGTTCTCCAGGCAGGGAGAAACCCACTCATCTGGGTGTAAATGAGGGACATCCGGGGCTGAACTGATGTAGACGTGGCTCCAGCAAAAGGTGACTCAACCTCACCGTTGTTGGTTGGCCAGAGCTGGTGGTGCTCATTCACCACCACCCTTGTGTGTCCCTCAAAGAAATGTAACGGTGGAAACGAAGAAAACAGAAGGGATTTAATGAGAAACAGGTCTTGCTTCAGGATCCTGGCAATTAGCTTCTCAAACTCCTTCCACGCAGCAGCCTGCATCTGCTCCGAGTGTTGTTCCTGCTGCCCTCCTGCAGAACTCTCTCGTTGGTGTACAAGTCCCGAGAGGGGGGGGAAAAAAAACCTCTTTGGCTTGAGCTCCCTTCAAAGAATTTCCCACCTTTATAATTTGCAGCCGTAATAAAAAGTTAGGCTTTGTGCTATGAAAAGAGAATAATAGATCAGTAAGGTATGAACCTTAAAACTCAGCCATCCAGGGAAGCAGGGACAGGCACTCGGATAAATATTTAACTGTTGAGGCTTTGATATGAAGAACCCGCTTTTCCTCTGGCCGAGGGAGGAAGGGTTTGTTGCCTCTTACAGTAATGAGGAGGATAAATGTAACGTCTGGTGGGTAGACTCTGTTTTCTTTAATATCAAGCTGGTCTTGCACTGAGCTTGTTAGGTCTGCGGGTGTAATGAAGACACTTCATCTCTTCAGGCGGGTTCAAATAATCATAGAATCATGGAATGGTTTGGGTTGGAAGGGACCTCAAAGCCCATCCAATTCTAACACCTCCCACTGGATCAGGTTGCTCCAAGCCCCATCCAACCTGGCCTTGGACACCCTCCGGGGATGGGGTAGGCACCGCTTCCTCACGCGCAGAAGGTGACCCGGTCCCTCCTTTTCTGGTTGCGATGGCTCCAGCCGTGGTGGGTTTGGTACAAGCTCCCCAAGTCTGGTTTTTGAGGCTGTTTATGCTGCTCGGCTGGGGAAGTCACTGGGATTTTTGTGGATTTTTTTGGGAATCTCTGAAGAGAGGAGTTGGGTTTCCCAGCCGTGTGCCAACATGGGAACCCAGCAGGAAGGGAGCAGAACTGGCAACTCTTCTTGCATTAAAAATGCAAGAGGGAATTGTGGAGTTTCCTCCTTTTTTATCGCTGCACATGGGTGTTGCTCGGTCAGTGCTGCTTCCTCTGCGCCAGGCAGAGCCTCACAGGCTGAGGTGCGGGGGCAGTGCTTTTCCTTCTCCATCCTCTGATTTAATACAGAATATCGAGCAATTAAGCCGGTCAAAAGGCCATAAATCTCCTGAGTTGCATCCTGACCGAGGCTGTGCACTTTGGGCCAGGTAGCAGCGATCTTTAATCCTTTGCAGGGAGCTAACTGAAATACCGATGAGAGGATTTCTTTTTTCCACTCTATTTCCTTTCCTTTAAAAGCAACACTTACATTGAAATTGGAGTGTGCTGAAGAGGAGCAAAGTGGTGAATAAAACATAGCCCAGTGCAGTCAGCTGTGGGGTCAACTCAACTGTTTCAACTGAATTTTAAATCTAAACCTCTGCTGATTATTTTTATTACAATGATATTAGCAAGTGGCAACAAATGCCGGCAGAGCAGGGTTATTTATCTGATTTTCACCATTTAATTAAGAATCGGAATGGTTTGGGTTGGAAGGGACCTCAAAGGCCATACAGTCCCACTCCTTTCCATGGGCAGGGACGTCTCCCACTGGATCAGGGGCTCCAAGCCCCATCCAACCTGGCCTGGAACCCCTCCAGGGATGGGGCAGCCACCACTGCTCTGGGCAGCCTGGGCCAGGGCCTCCCCACCCTCGTTGCGAAGAATTTCTTCCTAAGACCTCATCTAAATCTTCCCATTTCCGATTTAAACCATTCCCACTTATCCCATCGCTACAAGTCCTTGTAAAAAGTCTCTCGTCGGCTTTCTTGTAGGGTAGAAATGGGCATGGGGATAGGAGTGGGCATGGAGAAGTGAATGCCACTGGGATGCAGGGAACTCTTGGGAGAGTCCTTTTTGGGATTTAGCCATAGCCGTGGGCAGTGCTGAACTCCGGGCTGACAGCCCGATGGCCATTGCATCTCCGCTCCCTGTAACTTATAGACTTCCCCATGCCCGTACCCCAACTTCTGCTGGGGAGGGCTCACTTTCTCAGCATATCCCACTCTTCCAGCCTGTGAAACGCTCCGGATCATCTCAGCTGTTTCGTGCTTCCTCCCTGGGACCCTCTAGCATCCCTAGTATCCCCACATCCCATCTTACAAGTCAATCCCTGCCTTCCTGCCGGGCTTTGATGCAGACAGAGCCTTCCTGGAGCTGTAAAGAGTGATGGGCGCTTTGTCCTGGGTGTCTGCTTGTGTTTTTCACTGCCTGTTGAAACCCTCTATTTTTTGCCGATGCTGGTGATGAGCGTTTGACTGATTCCACCGAGCAGGCGGGGATGAGCTATTCAGGCTGGATTGACACCTAAAGGGATACGCATTAAGTGCTTCAAACTAGCTGGGCTATTTATTTTTTTCCTCTTTATTTTCAAAGCTATCATCACATATTAAGAAAATCCTTGCGTGAAATTATGTCCCTAACGGTTGGCATTTACCTATCTGTGCGTGGAATCGCTCCCAGCGAGCGGCACCGACTTTCCCGAGCATCCACATCAGCGTGCAGCAGGAATTAGCCCTGATGCTCCTGTGAACTTTGGTTTTGGGGGCTTGAGTGGGAGATTCTTCCTGGTATCCCCTCCAGGAGACACAAGAGGAAGGCAAGGGTAAAAATGAGGATTATTTTTGGGGTCATGCAGAGGATTAGGGAATGGAGAGAGATAAGAGTGGAGCAGCTGAGAGGATGCTAAGGGGAGGTTCTGCAATTCCAGGAGCAGCTGTGGGGATTGCGGTGTGGGGAGGGCTGAGAATTGGTGAGCTCGGAAAGGATTTGGGGAGCCGAGGGCTGCGTGGAGCAGTATCTGACCCTGTCTTGCTGTCAGGGAGCCTGACACCCTTGCAGTGAAGGGTGCTTGGTGCTTGCAGAGCCTCTGAGGTGCCCGGCTTTCCAGCCTCTTGCGGTGGGGTTGGGATCGGCACACAGCGGGGACCGGAGGCTCCAGGAGTGGCAAAAAAAAAATGATGTCCGGGTGTTCAAATTTGGGAATTTGCTCCACATCTGGCAGGAAAGGAGCCCTTGTCCCTGCGGTGACACTTTTCCTGCCATCCCTGTGGGTGGCAAGGGGTTGCCGTAGTCACCCCAGGGTGTCTCCTAGATTTTGGGGGGGCTTCAAGCCTGGAGATGGACTGTGTGTGGTCCTCTTTGCCTCCCACAAGGCTTTAACACCAAAATCCCAAGCCCTGGGGTATAATTAGCTCCCTGCTCCTCCTGCCTGGTACTTGGCACGGGCTGGACTCTCATTTTGGTAGTTTTCCACCTGTGACTGGAGGAAAATGGCCCTTCCTGGAGGTTGAGAGGTATCAGCACCATCTAAATAGCCCCTTCCGCAGCCCCGCGACTTCGCAGAGCTGTGCTGTGCTTTCCCTTCTGCCGCATTTGCTTCTCCGTCAGCGTTTCTGTATCATCGCCGGGTTGTTTTAAGTGGAGCGCTTGCCTTTTCCACTCCCTCAGCCAAGAAGCTGAGAACTTGCCAAGTTCTGGAGAAGTCTGAAATGCTGATTAATGGGGATATTAGTGCAGCCAACCCCACCGAGCATCAAAATGAACCCAGCTTGCATCATATACTGGGCTTTACTGGTTTGGCTGAGATTATTGTAGAATTGGAGAATGGTTTAGGTTGGAAGGGATCTTAAAGATTATCCATTTCCAGGATTGAGGTCCAGCCTGGGCCCCCTTCCCAGGAGTGGGGTCTGCTGCTTTGTTGGGGTTTGATCCCTAGGGAAAATTGAATTAAGCTGATGTTCTTCCTTGATTTAAAAAACAAATATGTGCTTTTTCACTTCTGCTGTGTGTGCCAAGTTTGGCTCTGTGGGAGAGGGGTGATGCCCAGAGGAGCCTGGCACAGAGGAGGGGGCTTCTCCTGCCCCGGGGTGTGGAGTCTGGGGTTCCGGGCTGTGCTGGGAGGCTTAGGCTGAGAGGACCTTGAAGTATTTCCAGGACATGCTTTTTCCCTCCCTCCTGTGATGCCTCCTTGGGTAGATGAGGGTAGTCCAAAGCAGTGTGACCAGTGGGTGCCTCGTCCCCAAAATCAGTGCTTATGGCTTTGGGGCTGCTTTGAAGTGGCTGAGATGAGATTGCAGAGAAGCAGAGGAGTCGCCTCTCCTCTTGGGGTGTCTTTGCAGCTCATTTTTTGTGCCCTCTGCTGCTTGCAGAACTTATCCTCCTCCAGGTTTGGGATTATTTCTCTTTCTACCTTCCTCTCCATTGCCTTTGCTGGAGGATGGAGGAGGAGGTTTGCTCCTGGGTGCACCACCCGTCTGTGCACGATGCTGGTCAGGGGCAAAACCAGGGGGAGAGCCAGCAAAGGGGCAGCTGTGTCCTCTACAACCCAGACACGTGCTTGCTTGGGCTCTGCAGACACATTCTGCCCTGGTGCTGCTCTCCCACCGGCGGGTGAGCTGCCGTCTCAGCCTGTTCGAGCAGGGCTCAAGGCTTGGGGAACACCCAGTGCTTGTGTGCATCCAGGGAAGTGAAGGTGCAGGTTTGCTTTTGGTCCCCCAGCACCTCAGGGACAACTCGGGGGTCCCTAACTGCTGGGACACCGCTATCCCCAGTGTTGGGGTGCTTGCAGCAGGGTGCCCCATCCCTGGGAGGCAGAAAACTTGTCATGGATGAGGATGCTCCTGTTGCCACATCCTGCTGGACCCTGCTCACCCTCCTTTAGGGTGGAGAAAAGGGGTCAAGACCATGGTGAGACCGATGGCCAACCCTTGTCAGTCACCCAGTTGGATCATGGGTTTTGTGCGTGTTTGTTAATTGATTTCTTTCTTCTGCAGAAACAGGGAGAGAGAAAAATCTCTCTGTCCAAAATCACTCATCCTTCCTAATAATGAGAGCTGTCACCAGCCCTGCTTGGCGAGGAAATGATGTTCACCGTAAATATTTGGTCTGGAACTGATTTATGGGTGGAAAAAAAATGAGATTAGAAGCTAATCACTGCATTGCAGGAAGCGCTTTGGGCCAAGTGCTGGGGCTGAGCTCGTGGTTGAGCTGGGGCCGTGCCCGCGCTGGGGCTTTGGTTTGGAGATGTTGTGATTGTGCTGTTGGATTTGAATCAAGTGACAGTGATGGAGGGGTCGGTCTGGCTCTAGGGGCTACCAGGCTTCTCTTTGCCCTGATGCTTTGCAGATTTACTTTAAGCGTTGGGGGTTTAGGGTTAGGAGCAGTTTAGATTCCCCAGAAAACATTGGCTGTGGGGCTGCTGGTGCACCAAACCCCCACGAGCTCCAAGCCAAGAGGCTTGTTCCATCAAACCTGGCTGGAGGCAATCATCCACCCTATCCCTGAGCTCGGGGCACCCAAAGAAGTCATCGCAGCCACCCTCCAAGCTTTTCCTGTGCGAGGAAACAATTAGCTTGTTAGAAGGCAGTTTTATTTCCCTCTGCTAAAGCAGGCTGGTCAGCACAGTGTGGTCATTTCCTAGCGCCTGGCAGGGCCAGATGCCCCCCGGGCGCTGCTGGGACCATGGGAGATGCATGACCCTGGGGAGGATGGCTTGCCTGCACGCGGGAGCGGGTGTCTGAGCTCAGGGATGTCTCTGGTTGAGGATACTGGAATGATGGCAGCAGAGCAGGACCTGGTGCCTCCAAACAAGCACTTAGGTGTTTGCAGGAAAGCAGCTTGGTTTCCAGAGAGAGCAATGCCTAGGTTTGTACTCGCCTGATTTCTACTGTACTGAGGCTGGTGGCATTGCCCAGCTCTGCGTAGCGTTGCAGGGCATAGTGCTGGTTTGGTTTCAGGGCCACGTGCTCTGGGGTTTGCTCTAAGGCTGCAGCAGGATGGGCTCAGCCCTGCGGAGGGCTGCCAGGCAGTAGCTGATTTTGGGGATGCAATAAGGTCAGCAAGTTGGGGGGTGATGGGACTTAAGGGCCAACTGACCCCTTTCAGCCAAGTTTTGCAGGAGCTCTCAATGCCATGTGCTCCTTAATGAAAATTGCCTTTTTTTTTGATGATGGGAGGGATAAGGGTCTATTTATATAAGCTCACAGGGCAGTGCAGTATCACCCTGAGTGAGCAACTGTCCTGCGGATCCCACTGCTGTGAGCAAATCTTGCCCTTCACTTTTCTCTCCTTTTTTTTTGCCTCCCCCTCCTTCCTTCCAGAGTCAAGAAGAAGAACAAGCCCTTGAACCTCAAGATCAACAACACTGTGGGAAGCTGTGAGAACATCCCTGCACAGCGTTCCCCCCTCCTCTCCGAGCGTTCCCTGCGCTCCTTCTTTGTGGGGTATCCACCTTTCCTTCCTTCCACCCCTCCCGTCCACACCGAAGCCACCTTCTCAGCAAGTAAGTCCAAGTGTCCCCCTAAGGTCCTCTTCCATGGGGTGGGTGATGGCTGATGCCAAGCAGAAGATGTGACTGTGGGAAACTTGGAGTGGTGTGGAGGCTGTTGGTCAAGTGTTGCGTGGTGAGCACAGACCTTGTGCTGGTGTCTTGCCTTGGTGTTAGAAATATGTGGGTGATTTTGGGCAAATATAAGTCTGGACACTTGAATGTATATGTCTGTATATGTATACAACCGCTGTCACATTGAATATTGATTTATGAAAACAGATATGCTTCTGTATAGCTATAATGTGGATGCAGGAAGCATAGAATTGTAGAATGGTTTGGGTGAGAAGAGATCTCAAAGCCCATCCAGTTCCACCCCCTGCCATGGGCAGGGACACCTCCCACTGGATCCGGTTACTCCAAGCCCCATCCAACCTGGCCTGGAACCCCTCCAGGGATGGGGCAGCCACCACTGCTCTGGGCAACCTGGGCCAGGGCCTCCCCACCCTCACAGCAAAACATTTCTCCCTAAAATCTCATCTCAATCTCCTTTTTTTTTCAGCTGAAAACATCCCCCCTCATCCTGTCCCTGCCCTCCCCCGATCAAGAGCCTCTCCCCAGCTTTCCTTTTGATGGGTTTGGGCTGACAAGTTCACCCAAGGCGTTGCTGTTGGCTGGGGAGAAGAAGCCTGACCCTTATTTCCCTGTCCTGGACCATGTGCTCCAGTGAATTCTGCAGGAATTGAAGCTTTTACAAGCCAGACATGACTCTTAGCCTAAACAAAACCCTCCCAGAAAATGTGTGGCAGCTGCTGGGAGTGATTTGCATGCCAAGAGCTGTCACGGGAAGGGCGAGTTCCTCTTGTTACTTAGCTAAAAGCTTCCTCTGACTCTATACGCAAGCCTGTTTTCTGCCACCTTCCCCTCCCCAGGCTTTCCCCTTCTGTTTACTTTCCCAAATGTGATCTTTCTGGCTCGTTTTGGGTTCTTCCAGTCATTCTTACTGCTCAGCTCTTGACTGAAGAAAGGGTTTGCAGTCAACATCCCTTCCTGCCCATCCAGCCCCTTGGCACTGGTGGGTTTTCCTCCTTATCATGCTTCTCACCCAGGTGGGAAGTGGCACTGGAATGGCTTTATCAGGCACCCCAAGTTTGCAGGTGCTGATGTGATGGGGCGGTTCCTTTGCCCTGCTTTCATCCCCACAGCCATGCCTTTCCCGGCCATGTGCAAGGCAAAACTCTCATAATTTCTTTCTATCATGACTTTTTTTTTTTTTTTTACACCAATGAGCTGCTGTTTAGGATTGTTGAAGGGCCATTGAACCATTTCTGGCATCCTTTTCCTCCCTTTTCTTTGGCTTTGGGGACAGTGGTACCTGGCAGGAGGTCTGCAGGCAGGCAGTGTTATTTCTAGACGTGTCCAACTACCTGACTTGCTGTCACGGCCATCAGGTTCGCTTGGCACAAGGGGTATTTTTGCATTGCTGTTCTCCCCGTGGCATCAGCTGAGTTCACTTGCAACCCGGAATACTGGGGACTAGTGGACCAGCAACCAGGAAATACGACCCATTCTCAGCAACCCCCCACTGTGTCTGGTTGCATTAGGTTTCCTCACGCATCAACATTGGATTAAATCCCATGGTGTGATAACCTGATGTAACGTGGCATCGCAGGAACGTGATGCGATGAGAAGTGATGGGCTATCAAGTGACTAACGCTGCTGGAGAGGTGTCTCTTCTCATTTCCCTTGGCCCTCCAACTTTCTTGGCTGCTGTGAACGTTTGCTTTCTGGGCTAGATGCGAGCTATGGAGAAGAGAGGCTTGGTTGCTCCAGCTGTTTGATCCCTTTTGAGAGGTTTTAGCGTCAGCCGAAGCATTTGGTCCCTGCAGGATCAGAATCCGTGCACTCAGCGACCCTTGCTCCCGGGGACCTGGGGGGAAAATGCGATGCAAGGCAAACCCATCCCACTGGATTGTAGTTTTTCTACGTCTCTAGTGTATCTGCATCATTTCTGTACTGGTGGCCTTGTCCTCAAGCTGCATCCTGGTTTTCTATCTGCTTCTACATTTGCTTTCCAGTTTGCGACCCTGTGGGAAGAGTGGGCGCATCCGGCACGTGACAGCTGGGTGCTGAGTGTGGCCCTGCGGGGAGAGAGATGGGGTTTAATGGAGCTTGATGCCAGGGTTCATTACCTTGCAGGGAGGAGATGAATTATGCCAAGCGCTGCAGAGGCGTGTTTATTTGTGGGGAGGAGTAGATATTTCTGTAGCTTTCCCCATGCCCAGAATTTCTGTTATGGGATCTGGGTGGCTTCCTTTAGTCAATACGGTGTTTTGCGTGTCCTCAGGTCCTCTGCTCTCACCTTGTTGCTGTTCTTGCTGCTTCAAAGGACCCGGCCTTGTAGGTCCTAAGAGAAGTGCTGGTCATGCTTTGGGGGTCACACCTCCCCCCGTCTCCTAGGGTGCCACTATTTCTTGTTGCCTTTCAAGTGCAAGGGGTTTCCCGTGTGCTCGTGGATGAGCTCTGTGGGGCTCACCAAGAGTGTGAGCCAGTGCATCAAGCCCATCCCGCATCCCAAGGGGCCTCCCTGTCCCCATCCCCATCCTTGAGGCACAGATGCAGTTTAGCAGCCAAGTTCTCCACCGTATCCCATCCCTATGACCATGGGTACCTAGACTTTTAAAAAGCAAAATGCGTCTTCCATTTTTCCCTTGTGGGATCAGCGCAGCAGCACCTGACGTGCTCTGGATTGATGTGAAATTACTTCCGTAAGCACTGAAACAAAAATACGTTGTTGTTGGATTGAGATGCAGGAGAGGAGCCTGGCGAGCCCTTGGCGAGACCCCTCTCGCCCCGACTGTCTCTCGATCTCTTTTCAACAGCCAGCGCGTCTTGCTGCTTGTGGCAGGAGCACGCTCCCATCTGTGTCGTCTCTGGTCCTGATCAGATGCAGATTTGGGTGCTTTTTCTCTTATTTTTAACAGCCGATTTGCCCTCATCAGGATAGATTTTCACAGTCATGAAGCGAGAGTGCAAGGGCTGGCAACAAGCTGCACAAGGAGCCTCTGAACACACACTGTGTCCTGAGAGCAAGACAAGAGCCTTGGAGAATCCCCTCGTACATGGAGTTATGAGCAGCTGAACCCTCAGAGCCTTTGTCTTGTCCCTTGAGAGCTGACCACAGCTGTTTCAATGTGGTCTCGAGTGATGCTCTCCTCAGCTCCCGGCTGGGTGCATCGACTCAGTCCTTCATGTCATCTCCGTTGCATCCACGGTTGCCTTTGGTGCTGCTCTGCCTGTGTCCCTGCTGGGTCACTTCTCCTGTTCCGCCTCTTGCCTTTGTGACCAAGGACTTTGCAGGTTATGGCACTGACTTTCTACCCTGGTAAGCAGCCTGGTTGTGCCTTCCTGGGGCTTAGATGGTCAACCAGTGATGGCCAAGTGCCGAGGTGCCATCAGAGCTCTTAGTGCTTCCTCATCTGTGAAGGAGCCCTCTGGAGGGCTGGCGTTGGGCAGGTATGGCTGGCAGAGAGGGATTCAAGACATTGTCCAGTGGATCAAGCCCTGTGCTGGGAATCCAGGAGCACTAAATCCAGCTTTTCTGCTGCAAAGGACCAGGCAGGACCTGAGAGCATAATGCTGGCGTTGAACATGCTGTAGGGCACGTGTGCGAGCAGTCAGTGCTGCTCAGACCACGGCTCCTCTCTGCAGACGTAGAATCATAGAATGGTTTGGGTTGGAAGGGACCTTAAAGATCATCCAGTTCCAAACCTCCCACTGGATCAGGCTGCTCAAGGCCCCCTCCAGCCTGGCCTTGACGTCGCATCCCTAATGATGGGGGTGGTTTCATAGGAAGAGACTTCTCCTTAACGCTGTCCCAACCTAAACAGTCTTCAACAGGGGGCTTCCCAAGCAGGACATCATTTCTTTGTGACCATCCTTTCTCCTCGCTGAGCCTGCCCAGCTGCCGGTACAATCCATGGTATGAGCATTCCACGGCTTTTTCGGCAGCACAGCTGGGATGTCCTTGCAGCCCACATCTGGCCACAGCTGGGCGCCTCACCATCGGGCTACTCCAACCTCCAGAGGGTTTCCTACCCCAGCAAAACGGTGTGGAGTACGATAATACAGCTTTGTCTGGGTAAGCCTAATTGACCCTGCAAGGCTGTGAATTGAGGGGAAAAAAATCACAATGTGAGTATTTAAGCCAGCAAAGCGTCTGAACATGGCATTTTGGGTGTATAAATAGGATTGTTACGCTGCAAAGAGGAACTGCCGGGATTATAAAGTGACTCTGTTTTCTTACTAGAGAGATGCTGTGAGAACAGCTCTGCCTTGTTCAGCTGCTTTGGATGATACCCTCGGCACGGGCTGAGGCTTTGTTTCCACCTGCCAGATCGTTCTTCCACCTGCAGCAGGAACGCTGCTGTGTTTGGACCTGGCTGTGACTGCGTTGAGAATATTTGCACTGATGGAGGGGGCAGGTTGAGCCTCTTTTTAGCTTGAATCCTGCCTGGATTTTATATCACGGAGGGGAAAGCTGCTGCTGGTGTTGCTGCAGCTTCCTTTGCTGCTGCAGCTGAGCTATTTGGAGATCTCTCCCATCCTGTTTTGGCCCTAAAACCAGCCAAAGAGAGGACTGTGGTGTCTTGAGGAGGGATTTTGCACCCTTGGGTTCATCCTTTGCTGTGGAGCAGCTTGCTGGTACGCTCGGTTCCTTGGCTGAGTCCATGCAGGCAGTAACATCTGCTGCATCCCTCATCACTAGCATGATATTGGCCCTGGGCAGTGATTTCTGCCTGGGGATGGGAGATATGGCTGATGATGGACCTGTCGTGGTTGCCTGTTTCAGGAGGAGGCTGCACTCTGGTGTCTCCTCGTAATCCCTGCTGGGGACTTAACCACCCTGGGCTTGGCTCCGGGAGTGTTGTGGTGGTTGCCTGGGGTGGATGTGGGTCTGTAGGACGTCTACAGACAAGTACAAAGTCTCTTGGCCTCGTGGTGATTCATCCCGGGATGCTTTCCAAGTTCACTTCCATCCCTTTTATCCATCCCATTCTTAATGCGAACATTTCCCAGTGCTGCTCGTTGTAGTAGGAAGAGGAGGGTTTGTTTATTGGGTTGTCACCGTGATGGATAACACGTTCACACCCGTTCCCTGGGCATCCAGAAAGGTGCCAGGAGATTAAAAGGGATATCATACCAAAACATGGTCCCCATCGGTGTGGCTCCCAGTGCTCTCTGCCCCAGGTGATGCTCCTGGTGTGCTTGGGAGGGTGTTGGGGCTTGCTGAGGGCATCACTGCCCTCTTGCTCCGTCCCCAGGGAGGATGGAAACCCAAACCAGATAAAATAGGGAAGCTCTGCCTGCTCTCCGCCATGCAGGAGATGCTCAGGCATTCTGCCTTCTGACTGGGGAGCAACGAGGAAACATCCGCGCCGGCAGCTGAAAGGCACCGGGGAGCTGTCGAGATGGCAGCGGGGGCAAGGAGGGCGTCACGGCCGAGGCAGCATCCCGGTCCCCGTCACCTCCGAGACGCGCGGGTGCCACTCAGGGACCAGTGGCAGCTGTCACAGCTGCCTGTCACCGCTGGGGAGCCGGGCGCAGGGCTCTTCGCCCATGTCGGCTGTCAGAGACATGCCGGAGGCGGCTGTCACCCTCTGCCTGGACAGTATCCCCCCTTCCCTGCTCTCCTCCTGGCACATCTGATCCCGTCAAGCACAGGCTGTTGATTCAAGGATAAGCTGTGCTGTGCGGAGCAGGAGCTGTGACCTTTGTTGGTGCGATGCTGCGGTGAAGGAAAGCGTGGAGGTTTTGGGGTGTTTGGGTGGAGGGGGACATCCCCCGGCATCGCGCTTGGCTGTGGGCTCCGTGAGGATCCGTGTGCCGGGTGGCACTGGGCAGTGTCGAGACATTAGGAAGCAGGTTTTGCTTTTGAGGGCTCCTCCAGGTGATGGGGAGGCAGGAAAGGGATGGGTGCTCAGCTGGGGGGGTCACCATTGAGCTGCTTAGTGGGGGTAGCAGCTGCGTTCTTCCCTGGGAAATTACTCCTGTGCCCATCAAATACCACTTTAGGGGAAGAAAGGGGAAATAAAATCCTAAACCTGCCCTTATGCACTTGTGCAAGGGGAATTATGGCTAAGAGAGCTCTGAGTTTCAAGCCGTAAATGAGGTTGCTGGTGATAAATGTCTAAGTAATGACTGACGACGGGGCAGGGGAGGTCAAGAGACATCAATCGTCGCGGGGCAGCTCGGGGTCGTTCCACGGGGCGGCGAGCTGCCAGCAGCAGAAGGATGGAGGGCACGCAGCCTCCTGTCATGCTTCAAAGCTCACGGCGGTCAACTTCTCCTGCTGCTGCGGGGCGACGGCGGCTCCTTGGGTCCAGCATTTCTCCATCATGGGCTCCCTGCACAAAGTCTGTCTCCCCTCGCCCCCCCAGCATGAGATACACTCCCACGGCCAGGAGTTGGTTATTTTTTCTTGAGCTTACCTCTATTTGTGGCAATTTCTGATGACAATATCCTTCCTGCATCTCCACCTTCCCGTTGGGCATTTAATGCCGCGTGGGGAGAAGCAGCTTTTCCTCTGCACACAGGTTAAAGAGGAGAATTAACTTCCAAGCCCCCCAAAGCCTTGGGGCTGTTCCCTGAGGTTGTGGGGCACCTTCTCCTGCCCTCCTGCCCCGCTTTGCTTGTTTTCCCTCTTGCAAACAGCAGGTCTATTGTTAAACGCCGTGATCATTCGTGTATCGCTCCCTCTAATGATCATAATTAGCTGTGAATCACGCAGGTCTCATTTTTGTTGGGAGGTTAAAATTCCCGATACACTTTAATACATTTTTGCAGCGAGCACATTTAGAAAGTAATTAAAAGGCTCAGCCGTCTTTGCCTACTCCCTTCTCCCCCTCCCCGTGGTGGCAGGATTTAATTGAGGCCAGCTGAAAGTTAGTGGCAATAAATTGTGGCTGATAAAGCGGAGGCTGTGATTTAATTCTGGGAAAGGAGCTGTTCTCGTTGGCGTGTTTAGTTCATCAAGGAGCGGTGGCGAGGGGGGAATTTATTTGTGTAAATGTGATTTTACTGATGAGAAAATGGTGTTTAGGGAGGGATAGTGGTTGTGCGCGGAGTGGTCCCGCTCGAAAGCATCATCTCTAGGGCTTGTGGGCACCCCTAGGGGGCTGCAGATATTGGGGTAGCGGGAGGGATGCTGCTCCCTGAGCCCGGCGTGGGTTGTTTCAAGGGCTGTTGAGAAGCGTGGGTCAAAAATATTGGTGTCAACCAGCCTACCCGGGCCTGGGGGCAGCAATTACTTTAATTGACTTTGTAGACCTTCAACATCTTAATTGCTGGCTGTGCCTGAAAGGTAATCGGAGCTGAGGCAGAGCAGTAAGAGAAGGAGTCAGAGCATTTGCCTGCGGGAAGTATTGGAGATGGATGTGTTTTCAGCTGCTCCCAAGACTTCTATCAAATGCAGAGCTGCGATGGGCGCCTCGCACGGGAAGCGGGATGTAAATGTAACCTTCAGAAAGAGAGCGCAATTAAAGCGCCCTGCCGCCTGCTATATTAAAAGGGGATATTAAAGCAAACAGTGGCTCTCCCTGCTCGGAGGGATAATATCGAAAGTGTATTTAGTGGAGGATTTGCTGGCATATTGAGCAAACGGCCGGGCTCGCAGCCAGGCTCTGTGCCGTGTTGTGCCCAGGCTGGTTACTTCTGCCCGGGAAACCTCTCAAATCCCTTATTGAAAACTCCAGCCTCTGAATCCCCGGCACTGATCCCCACAGGGGCTGAACATCGTGTGGGGCAGGATGTCTCCTGGGGCCAGTACAGCTGGAGGAGGAGCGTCTCTGCCCTTGCTGAGGCTGAAGGGGGACGCGGAGTCCGAGCACAGCGCTGGCACGACTGTGCTGCTAATTACCTGCCTGCTCCAGCCGGTGCTAATGAACTTATCTCTTTTTCCTTACCCAGCCAAGGTCCTGTTACCCTTTCTCCCTCCTTTTCCCTTCGAAGGAGGGTGCTGAGGTTGCTTTTTACTTTGTTTTCCTACTTGAATACCTTAAAAATTGCCTTCTGAGCGGCTGACACTTGGCTTTTTGTTCAGCCACAACTACAAGACGTGATGTCTTATTAATAAATGATGCAGTTGCCGTTTCAGCTTCATTTTCCCTTTTGTGTTTGAATATCATGACGTGGCTCTGACAGCTTTGCAGTCCCGCTCTGTGTGCAGATGGGCGCAGCACCCATGGGTGTAGGTGTGTCGTCTTCCATCTCTCTCCCTGGTGTGAACTGGGTGCTGGTGGCTGTGATGGGGGGCAAGAGACCCCGATTCCCCACAGACCCAAGCACAAATCCAGACTCCTTTTGCTTTCCAGAAAGGGATGTCTGTAAAGGGAAATATTAAGCAAACCCCATTTTTGCTGTGCATCGTTTGCTCCCTCCCCAAAAGCTCGAACCCTTGCTCTTGCCTTTGTTACCGCCTGATGGTTTTCCCTGGCTCTCCTCTCCCTGCAGATACGCTGTCAGTGCCTCGCTGGTCCCCGCAGATCCCCCGTCGAGATCTAGGAAACTCGATAAAACACAGGTAAGCCAAGTCCGCCGCAGCGCTGAGTGATTCCCCACACAGTGCTGGGGGATGAGCATCTCCCTTTCCATCTCTGGTCCAGGACGGGGGGCTCAGGGCTGTTTCCCCTTCCCCATGCTGGGCTGCGCTGTCCTAGAAGCCCATTTAAATTCCATTTCAGTTCAGATTTGGTTTAGATAAGGCTGGAGCTGCTATCAATAAAAGCTGTGTATAATCAGTGACCCTACCAACCTTCAGCAAATTTCCCATCTCCGGATTGTTGCCCTTCTTGTATCTATTGCCAGAAGAAGCACTAGAAATAAGCTTAGTGCTGCTACGCACTGGCGCAGTTGCTTCTCTGATGGGCTGGAAACTTGGGTCCCCGGGGCAGGGAGGTGTTTTGGGGGCTCTGGCCACTGCCTGGGGTGGGCAAAGCTGGGGAGCTGCAGGAAGCCAATCATTAATGCCCTGCCAGGCTGGGTTGGACTTGCTTGGAGCAGGCTGTGACTTTTGCATAGCCGAAGGATTTGTGCTTTGGCATCCCTAGAAGGTGCCTCGACACCTGCAGCAGCATTTGAGGGCAGCCAGGAAATGATAAATTGGTGCTTGGTAGGTAAGAGTGGCTCGCGAGATGTTTCTGCAGGAGCAGAAGATGGGGCAGCACAGCTTCATCTCTCCCTCGCCACCACCTGTGTTTCTCTCCACAGGTTTTCCACCAAGTACTGGATGTCTCAGACCTGCACCGTCTGCGGGAAGGGAATGTTGTTCGGCTTAAAATGCAAAAACTGCAAGTACGTTGGTTGCAGCCCTGGAGCTGCTTGAGTTGCCCCTTAATGTTGTGAGGGGATAATTAATGTTTCCTGGCGGAGCTGAGCAGGGACTCGCGTACGGCGAGACCAACCAGGCTCTCGCCAGCTCATCCTCGCAGGGGGCTTTAATGAGACATCAAATTGGGTGAAGAATGCCTCAAGATGGGGCTGAGGTTGGGTCTGTGTGCCGGGGATGGGAGGGGGGTCCGCGGGGAGGCTGCTGTCTGCCAGATCTCAACTCTGCTTGCATCAGAGCTCTGACTCAGATCCTGACAGGCTTGCTGCCATCCTTGCCCTGGCTTTGGATGATGGTGTTATAGGCTTGTGTGTGGAATTATCTGCAGGAGATGGGAGGGATGGGTGTGCTGGACTTGGGGGGCTGAGAGTGGCTCAGATGGGAGCGTCGCCTGCCTGTGAGGTCGCTCTGGGCGCTGGATGGCTTTTGCCCACAGACTTGGGCTGTAGCCTCTGCTTTATTTTGTGTTGGAGGTTTTAGACTTGTAGAATCAATGAAGCATGGAGTGGTCTGGGTCAGGAGAGACCTCAAAGCCCATCCAGTTCCGCTCCCATGCCATGGGCAGGGACACCTCCCACTGGATCAGGGGCTCCAAGCTCCATCCAACCTGGCCTGGAACCCCTCCAGGGATGGGGCAGCCACCACTGCTCTGGGCAGCCTGGGCCAGGGCCTCCCCATCCTCACAGCAAAATGTTTCTCCCTAAGATCTCGTCTCAATCTCCCCTCTTTCAGCTCAAAACCATTCTCCCCTTTGTCCTATCCCTGCATTCCCTGATCCAGAGCCCCTCCCCAGCTTTCCTGGAGCCCTTTTCAGTGCTGGAAGCTGCTCTAAGGTCTCCCCACAGCCTTCTCCAGGCTGAACAACCCCAACTCTCAGCCTGGTACTGAGGAGCTAACCCACTCCAAACAGCAATTAATCTGTGATGCAAAGGTGCTGGCCGTAAAATTTGATGGGACTGGAAAAAGATAGCGAGGCAGAGGCTGAGGGCACTTATACTGCGTCAAATCCAGTGCATCCCGGCTCTTACACAGTATCATGCAGCCATCAGTACTTGGTAAAGCTGCTTCTGGAGACACGATTGCTGGGATGGGTGCTGGGAATACGCTGATCATCTGGGGGCAACTGAGTTAGCAGCAGCTATTGAGTGATAATGATCACTGTTGCCGTTGATTAAATGCTGATGAGTTAGCAAATTGGGATTTAAACCTGGACAAGAAATGCTTGGTTACTCTGCAGCTGGCGGTGCTTTTCTGGAAGTGATAGTATCAAATATATGTATATATTTTTAAAGCAGTGATTCCT
Organism: Cuculus canorus; assembly: GCF_017976375.1. Classification (NCBI taxonomy): domain Eukaryota; kingdom Metazoa; phylum Chordata; class Aves; order Cuculiformes; family Cuculidae; genus Cuculus; species Cuculus canorus. The sequence continues at coordinate 12,489,790 of NC_071417.1, forward strand.
GCTGCGTTTGGTACTCAAACAAGCGGAGGCTTTGCTGCCCGTGGTCCCTGCCCGGGGCTGGTCCCCATGCAGGAGGAGGGATGCTGAGATGCTGCGGCTCTGGCTCTGTGTCGCTCCTGCTGCCTGCAGTCGCTCGGAAAAGAGCAAATGCATTCCCTGGTTGTTAAAAGTTAGGAAGTACACTAAGTATTTCGATTCATAGCCACCCGGTCCTGGTGTAAAACAAACAAACAGACCCCAAATCCCCCCAAGCCTTGAACACTGAGTTAATCTCTGCCTTTCCCTCTCGGAATAGCTTTGTAATAAAAGTGAACACGTGCAGCTCCTGAATCTTCATTACGCAGCTCATTGGCTTGTAGCTGCCGTCTTTTTATTCATCTTTTACCCTTGGTTTTTTAAACCCTTTCCTCTTCGTTGCCTTCTCCCTCATGGCTCTCCCTGCTCTGTTGGGCCCTATGGTGGAGCGTGAGCTGGGGACTTTTTTTCCATCCCTAATTAAGAATGAACGTTACCGTTTCGAGGCGACGGGAGCCTGCTTATGCCTATATGCATGACCCAGGGGTGAAGCCCTTCATAGATTCCTGCCCCGGCTCTGCGAAATCAGGCAAAGCTCTGCAGAATATTCAACATAACTGTAAATGCTCTCATTATTTTCGTTAAATACCTTGATACTAAAGCTCGGGAGGGAGGGCGCAACGGCAGAGATTCATTGGGAGCCAAAGGTGGCCGGGGCAGCCGCTTCCATCCCCTCTGCTGCCCCCGGATTTAATTAAGCATAAAGCAGCGTTGGTGCTGGGTGGTGGTTGAAGGAAGTGACTTTCCTGCAAGTGTGGGGTCTCTGCTCCTTTTATTTCAGTTGAGATTGGTAGAAATGATAATTTTGGGCATCCTCAGGCTGGCTGGTGGGTGTCTGGTCCCTTACAGCCAGTAGAGAAAGGGGGAGCAAGGTGGTGCCCGTGGGTTTTGGGGGTTCCTGCACCCTTTTATTGCATCAGATGCACTGACCATGGCACTCGTTTGCCAAGGGCATTGCAGCCCGTGTGTCTTCCCAGCCAACCCACCCTGATGCTCTGGGACTTGCACCCCACACCATTTCTTATCTCTGTGTCCACAGCCTGAGAGGGCAGCGTGGGAATTGTGCATCTTCCTGAGTGCAAGCTGCAGGACGCAGGGATGCGGGAGGGTTTGCTTGGGCAGAGAGCACCCACAACCGAAATACGACATCAAGTCACCTTCCTGAGATGAGAAAGGGTCCCCAATCTGCAGTGATGCTCCCTGCTCCGAGCTTCATCTCTTCAGCTGTACCGTGATGCTCCACACCCCCTTCACCCTCGCTTCTCACCCCATTTTCTCTGTTCCCTGCTAGGCTCAAGTGCCACAACAAATGCACCAAAGAGGCCCCTCCGTGTCACCTGCTGATCATCCACCGCGGAGGTAAGGGCCTTTCTTCTCCCTTCTGCCTCCGTGGATGTTGCCGCCAGGTAAAACTTTCAAAAGCCCCCCGGGCGATTCGGGAGCCCGACCCTCGCTGCTGGCCGGACGGAGGCTCCCGAACCGCTTTGGGCGCTCTGTGAAAATTTTACCCACCGTTTTTTCCGCTTGTAGGGAGACGAACCGTTCGGGGCGAGGCAGATTTGCATTGCAAACCACTTCCACCCACCCTTCCCCTGCCTCCTTTTCTTTTCAGATTCCCCACCGCACGGGGTAAGTGCAACAGGTTTTAGCCTTTTGCTACCGTCGAGAGCTTAGGGTGGATGCGTGGCACCTGAAATGTCCTGCGGCGCTGTCGGTGCATGGGGGTCCCCGCAACGGGGATGCGGCCGTGCCCCTGCGGATGCTCGTGGTGCTTTCGGAGCTGCCTTATCCTGCTCTCCTCCAGGAGAGCCTGTCCTAAAATTCACAGAGGAGGGAGAACTTTGCAGCAGGACGACGGGCATCGCTTCCCACCTCTTTTCTTCCAGATTTTGCCCGAGTGCTTCCTGATGGCCAGAGGACTGTGACTGCCTAACGGAAATGCTTCCAATTACTATTGCCTTGAATTTTGAGCTCTGAAGGCTGTTACTCTGTGCTAAATACCACCAAATGCACACTTATTGGTTTAATAATGGGGAAGGCTTTGCATTGGCTCCTATGCCTTTGCTTGCAGCAATTTTGGGTGGAAGGGGCTGAAGACACTCCCGTCGTGCTCTGAGCTGCTGCAAACCCCGACCGAGGGACAGGAAAAGCAGTGTCTCTGCTGCTGGGGGGCAGCTGGGCTCCCAGGATTGGGGTTTATTGCTGTGGCTCGTGACGTTGTAAGACCCAGAGCTGCCCACTGTGTGTTTTAGCGTGGGAGCAAGGAGTGACATGGCTTTGGGGTACCCTCAGCATCAGTGAAATAGCCCCCCGACAAGACTTTTAAATACACTGCCTTGCAGCCAACCCGTTCCTGAGTCCCCTGCGTGGCAGGCTGCCTTTCCCCTCAAAAAAAGTCTCCCTGCTGAGAGCAGGGTGCTCTGAGCCAGCTCCTTCCCCTCGCCCCAAAGTGCAGTGTGGAAGAGGTGGTGCCTCTTCCCAGTGCTGTAGCTCGCAGGGTGGTTGTGGTGGCTGCTGATCCGCTCTGAATTGCAGCCCCTCCGTGGGGGGAGAAGAATGCAATTCGCATCCCATCCGTATCCTAGGGGGGTTGGCTGTAGCCTGGGTGCAGGAGGGAGCTCGGAATCTGGCTGCTGCCTTGTGGCAGGAGCCCAGAGGCTGGAGGTGCGGCCAGGGATTGCTTTGGAGAGCGATTCAAGAGTGGTTTGCAAGCGCAGGGTTGACCCCAAGTGCTCCGTTGATGGTTTGATGTCTCTCCGTCTCTCTTCCCCCTCCTCTCCATCCCCTTTTCCCCTCTCTCCCTTCTTAATCCAGCAAGGTTAGTCCGGACAGAGTCGGTGCCCTGCGATATCAACAACCCTTTGCGGAAACCCCCCAGGTATTCAGACTTGCACATCAGCCAGACACTCCCCAAAACCAACAAACTCAACAAGGTGAGCTGCTCCCCCCTGAGCCTTCAACACCCCCTTTGTGCCCACCCCCTGCCAGAGGGCACCAGCCCTGTGTTGCCCAAATAGCTGTGGCTTTTGTTGGTTCTTTGCATGCAGTAAAGACGGTACGAAGATACCAAAGTGGTGGCATCTTCAAGTGCTACCCGAGTCGGATTGCTTGAGCCACCCCACCTGGCGCAGCTTTTCCAGCAGGGATGCTCCTTGCATGAGGAGCAGTGACTTTCCCAAGGCATGTGCTTCTCCATCAATCCCGTTTGCTGGGTGGGAGCACAGAGTAATCTCTAAAAGAAGGAGTTTGAGAGCAAAAAGGGCCATGCCCTGACCTTGTCTTTGGAGCAGGAGGCGGAGGGAGGGTTGTCCCCAGGATGTAGCATCTCCCAGCACTGAGCTTTGCAGGTGACTCTGTGGGTCTCCGGGCACATCCACCGCTACGGGACTGATGTGTGTGTCAGCTCATGGGTAGGAGCTGCCTAAAAACCTGCTTGGGGGCTTCACTTAAAAAAAATAATCCTATGGGCCAGTGCCAATTGAAGGAGTGGAGCGGAGGTGAGCTCGGATTTGGGCAGGGTGAGCCACGCCACGAGTGGTGCTGCGAGCCCCTTGGGTTTCCCTGTGTAGGTTCCAACTTTTAAACGGCTTAAAAATAAAATAGGATCAGGGCTTTCAAAATAGCCCATGTCCCACTGGTCCTTCTCCATTGTGGCCTTTGAATCTCCCAATATAAGCTGAATTTATGTGGGGGTTTGAGGTCTCTGCACTGCCTGAGACTCCTGTGAATAACAAATTTATTGTTATCAATAAAAGAAGCCCAGAATTTGATTGTATCCCTGGCAAAGCTCGTCAAGCCAGACCTAACAGTGCACCTGCCTTGCTTGCTTCTGCCGTGCAGTAATAACAATAAAACTGGCGTGGGGCTACTTGTGATGAAATTTTGAGCCTGTCGCCTGTGGTGGCAAATTCCTTTCAGAGGTGGCACAGGGTGTGTTACCCATCACAGTGTGCCCCGTAGAGGCGCACCCGAAGCTGTTGTCCTTGCCGTGCTTAGGAAGGGTCAACAAAGGGCTTGGGAAGAGGTGGCTGATGCTTTTGAATCTGCTCCAGCTCATCCCCCTGCTCCGATCAAGGCGCTGGCATTTTGGCCCAAAGGAGCTCAGTAGAAGCTGCCAGGTCCTTGATGTCTTCAAGGACCGAAGCTCATGGGTGCAGCCCCTAGTGCTGGACTCGGTGGCCGTGGCTCTACAGAGCCATCAGGGTTTGGGAAGCATGGAAGGGCTGGGAGAGGAGCCCCTTTTCTGGTGTGAAATGGCCTTGGTGCAAGCTGTGAATACGAACGGCTTTGGAAAAGGCCAGGCTGGGGCTCTCATTGTGTTCCAGTGCTTCTGGAAACGGGGGACCAGGCTGACCTGCGTAGCTCTTGTTTGTCACTCAGTGTCATCTATCTGCACTGCATCACTTTGGGATGGCACTGGCTGGCACTGTTCTCACCGGCTCATCTCTTCTCTCCTCTATGTCCCGTAGGACCACATCCCGGTGCCCTACCAGCCAGACTCCAGCAGCAACCCCTCCTCCACCACCTCTTCCACACCCTCCTCGCCGGCTCCACCGCTGCCACCCAGCGCGACACCCCCGTCCCCCCTGCACCCCTCGCCGCAGTGCCCGCGCCAGCAGAAGCAGCTCAACTTGCCAGGTACCGTGAGCTGCCCACCTCCACACCTGCCTGATGCACGAGCCCTGGGGTGTCCTCAGGGTAAGGATCTGCTCCGACTGCTTGACTGCTTGGACTTAGACTGGGATGGGGAAAAGTTGAAAGCAGAAATAAGCAACACAGATGAATTCAGGGTCATTGCAGTTGGGAGGGAGCTTGGGAGTCTCTAGTAAAACCTCCTGCTTGAAGCAGGGTCAGTGCTCAAGGCTTGATCCAGTTTGGGCTTGAAAGCCTACAAAGATGGAGCCATCACAACCTCTGTTTTTTGTGATGTTATTTCAAGTTGTTTAAAGCAGAAACCACAAAGGTAATCTGCATAGTGGGCAGCAGAGTCTCCTTATGGGGATCTGAACCTTATGCCGCTGCAGCTGAGCCGGCGCAGGGAGCCCATGGTGTGCTTGGCCATCCAGCAGGGATGGAGGAGTGCAGGATCAGACCTCAGCAGCTCAGGGGGATGGTTGCCCCTTGCTTTCAGGCCTGTGATGAGCAGAGCCCTGTGGCTGGTTTGATATAAAGCAAGACTTACTGTGCTTTCATCTTCCCGTGGGGGAGGTTCTCTGTGGTTCCATCTCATCAAGATGGTCATCTTGGGGATTAGGATTTGAGCTTGGAAACTGCAGCACGGTGACCTTTTTGCTGCCAGAATTACCCGTGAGTCTCCTTTGATCTCAGCTCAGGGGTGTTCAGGTCCCGCTGCAGAGCAGAGGTCGGTCTTTGAGGTCTTGAAGCTGGAGAGGAGAAGCTCTGGGTTGGTCTTTGGGGTCTTGAAGATTAAGAACAAGGTGCTTTCTGAGCTGGTGCCAAACTCTGGTGGCTTCGGCAGCTCTGTCTTATATCATACCTATGACCTGCCTGCCTATGTGAGTCAAATCAGCCCTTGGACTTTGCCTGCTGAGGTCTGTGAGCCAGTGGAGGGTACCGTGACATAGAGCCCTTCTGCAGTGCTGTCTTTGGAGAGCAGCTCCTGGGGCTGCCACCAGCTGCCAGCCCCTTTCATTATACTGGGAGACAGGCAGGAAGGACATGTCTCCAAAGTGTGGCAAAATGCACGATTAGATGGGCTGGATTGGGCAAAAATGAACAGCAGCTGCAAATCCATCATTCGGTGTCTCTGTGATGCTCTCTGGTTCCCAAAGGCCAGTTGGGAACAGAGCACTCAAACCTCATGGGCTGGAAACCAGGTATCCAAATCCCACCACCACTTGGTATCCAAATCCCACTGGCGACTTTGCAGATGACATCAATCCTCTCCAAAAGATGTAGAGCAGTAGCTGATGGTGGCAAAAGTTAGGTTATAATCCAGCCAGGTCATTAGAGGGGTAGAGATCTTAATTTTTTGGGCATGCTAGGTGCCATTGTGGGTGGCATCCTCCCAAGAGATAGAGGTGGGAGAGATTGAGTCATGCAGGGGTGGACCCAGATTTGGGGTTGGCGTTTCCTGGTGCAGGACTGGGCACAGGTTGGGGTCTCCTACATCTGGATTTGCAGGTTGGTGCTTAAACCCTCGCTTTTGTCTCTTCCAGCTTCCCATTACTACAAGTACAAGCAGCAGTTCATTTTCCCGGGTAGGTCTCTTCAAAAGTCTCTCCTGTAACGTGGGGTGCTGCGATGTCCCTTAGAGGGTTGGGTGCATGGCTGGCTCTCCTCACCTCTGGATTTTTGCAGGGGTGTGTGTGCTAGGGCGGGACTTTTCCCTCAAACAAGTATGTTGTTGCAGCACCATGCTAAGACCTAAGGCTTGGTGGCCCTATGAGAATTTAACTAAATTGAGCTTGGGGGCGAAGGGAGGTTTTCACTGAGGTTTAGTTCCCCTGGATGCTCCTGGCACTGGAAGGGACTCCTGGTGCCTCCCAGCCCTCTCTCACTCTGCTCTCTTCTCCCCAGACGTGGTGCCTGAGACGCCGACACGAGCCCCGCAGGTGATCCTCCACCCTGTCAACTCCAACCCCATGTGAGTGCCTCCTCCTTCTCCCCGCGAGCTTCCCCTTCTCCTCCCCAGGCCTTTGTTTTATACCCACCACGGGGCACATTGCACAGGCAGCTCATCCTCACCTCCCCCAGGCACCCGTGGGTGCTTCTTTGGCTTTACAGGACCAGTCTGGGGCTCAGGGGTGCCTTTGGGGCAGGTTGGAGAGGATGGTTGGGGTGCTCCTGCTATCCTAGCTCATGGCTGTGACTCGTGTCTCAGGGAGGAGAGAGGTTGAAAGGAGAAGGCAGGGGATTGATTTATAACCTGCTGCGGGAACAAACTCAGGGGGTCTTACTGCAGGGAGGGTCTTTGAGACCTCCACTTCTCAAACATAATTGAAACCCACATTTTCTTCTCTTCTGGCTGCTAATGGGCTGTGCTTGTCGCTGTGGTTGGTGTTCGTTGGGAAGAGAATTCTGATCTTAGAAACCACCTAAAACCACCAGCGCTGCTTTGATACGGTCAAAAGCTGCGAGGGTGTAAATCTGCCCCATATCCTGGATTAGCTGGGGGTGATGCCTCTTGGGGTGTGCAGCATGCAGCTCACCCTGCACTTTGGGTCCTGGGATAGAGACCTGGTTGCATGCTCCTACCTCACCGAATCCATTCTGGATCTTCACCCATCCAATGTTAATTGCTGCAATCATTAGTATCGCTCATCCCCGTTATCTGTGTGAGCAGCCAGCGATGAAGGCAGCCAGGGCATGGGTGGGAAGGGGCTGCTCTCCCAGATGAGCAGCAGGCTTCCTTTAGTCCCGGTGCAGAGCCACGCTGCGGGGAGCAGGACCCGATACCCCTACACGTTCCCCACCTCCCTGTGTTTTTACCCAGTGGTAATTCAATGATTCTTTTAACAGCCTGGAAGGAAACCCGCTGCTTCAAATTGAAGTGGAGCCCACCTCAGAGGTGAGATGGCTGAGCTCGCTTCTCTGCTTAATGGGCCTTTATTTTATACATATCTTGGGGCACATTCCACAGGAACCAGATACGTTTAGCATCTGTGAGGTGAAATTGCTGATAATTGAATCAATAGCCAGGTCTGAGCCTGCTCAGGCATCTGTGTCCTCACCCCATGAACAGGGACCCTGATGAGCTTCACGTCTGCCCTCAAGTTTGTAATTAAATAAACTTTTCTCAAATGCATGAAAGAGTGGTGGAGGGGAGATGGAGAGTAAGGACGAGGTTGCAGATTTAATGGGTGTCGTAAATCCTGTAGAAAGCATCTATAGAGCATTGTGGGAAAAGTCAGACCTGTCCCGAGGAGTTAAATGCTCTGGTGCGTTGCTCTCTTATATTTAACCCTGTAATAAATTAACACCTCCCTGCAAAGTCTGGGTTTCTGCTGGCTTTGCATGAAACGCAGCTGCCTGGTTGCTTTGGGAGGCACTTTCCTGGTTTCTCTGGGCGTGAGGGAGCAGTAAGTGGGTCAGTGGGATTTTGTCCGTGTTATCTTCATTGCCCACCGTTTTATTCCCCTATTTCATTGTGCTCACCTCCCTTTGCCCCCCTCGCAGAATGAAGAAGGCACTGAGGAAGTACAGGAGTCCGAGGATGACTTTGAAGAGATGAACCTCTCGCTCCTCTCCGCGCGCAATTTTCCCCGCAAGGCCAGCCAGACCAGCATCTTCCTCCAGGAATGGGACATCCCCTTCGAGCAGCTGGAGATCGGCGAGCTCATCGGCAAGGGCCGCTTCGGGCAGGTCTTTCACGGGCGCTGGCACGGCGAGGTGGCCATCCGCCTCATCGACATCGAGCGCGACAACGAGGACCAGCTGAAGGCCTTCAAGAGGGAGGTGATGGCTTACCGGCAGACCCGGCATGAGAACGTGGTGCTCTTCATGGGAGCTTGTATGAGCCCTCCCCACCTCGCCATCATCACCAGGTAAGCTCCGATGTCTCGTGCTCGGCCGGAATGCTTTTTTCTTTCCACAACACCTTTCTGCAATCAAACATTACTGTGCGGCGAGGCTGGCTGTGCCTCCCTGCCCCATCAAAGGGATGTTCTCCATCTGCAGTGATTTATGCCGTGAAGCAGGAAGCAAACACATTTAAGTGACTCCAGGCAGGTTCATCTGCTGTAGAAGTGGAACTTGAGACAGGAGTGGTTTGTTTTAACCGGGAGGGATCTAACCTGGTGGGATAAGCCGCTTCTGTTCTGGGTTGAGTTTATTTTGCATGGTGCTCTGGATGGGTGGTGAGGTCTGGATGCTGCTCGAGCGCTGCCACAGCATGGAAAAGCCTCTAATTGCATAAAGCAGCTGCCCACACGTGGACACCAGGTTTTGTGAATAGCTTGGCGCTGCGAAAGCAGCTCGGGTATCTGGGTGGCTGGTGATGTTCAGGGACACTGCAGCAAAGGTGCAGGAATGAGGATGCTGGAAGGGACTTCTTGCATCTGGTTGGGAAGCAAGCTGGTATTCGGTGGCTCTCAACCATCTCAAATGTCTCCAGAGCTGCTTCAGTCTCAAGGAATTACCACTCACCCACCATCACCCGCGTGCCTGGTGGGGAACTGAGCATCCCTGCGGAAGCAGCACCGAGCATCTCCGTGTGCTCCTTGCATGGATGGGCAATCACAAAATCCTCACTGGCCTCGAGGCAGGGAGGCTGCAGCCTCTCCTAGAGCAGCTGTAATCATGCGAAATACATTTATTTCTGAGTATCGAGTTATCTCATGCACCTCTAGAGCATGTATTCAGCCACGGGGCTTGTTGTGGTGCCACTTTGCATTCCGCCACGGCTTACCTTCTCTCAGAGAAGTTTCCCCGAGGTGAAGTCGAATTTCCAGCCTCTTGGTAGCATTTCAAAAAGTCTGCACTGAAATGGCAATGCTTCCCACAACCGTTATTATTGAAATAGTGCATCCTCCCTTCCTAATGTGCCCTTGAAAGCAGCACCTCCGGACACCCTGGTCCCAGCTGGGGTGGCTCGGAGGGTTCTGGGATAGGGACTTTGCTCCACTCCCCTTTTCGCTCAGCAGCAAAGGATTTCAACATAAATTTGTGCCTCCTCATGCCATTGCTTGCTCCCTGCCCTGGTGTGTTCCTGGGCTGGAATTGGCTCAGGACTTGTCCTCCAGAGACAGGGTGACCTTGGCTCTCCCCAGCTGGGGATTGAAAAAAATACGCTTTTGATTTTGGACTAAAACGTAGTCCTTTGGAAATACTCAGCAGCATTTCAGCTCTCCATCTATTAGCTAGCTTCAAGCCAAAAGCTCTTTGAACAGTATGCAAACACATGTATTGATTGATGCATCAGGTTCCTGGCCATGTGTTACGCCGGGCAGTATTGCTGCCTCTACCTAGAGGAAAACACTGCCTCTCCGTCCTGCTCTGCGATACCTTTGCAGCCTCTATTTGCTCAGCTTTTCAATCCTATTCAATAGCAAAACCTGGGCAATATTTTTTTTTTTTAGCTCTAAAGTGTGTTCTATTCTAATACTTCTTTATATCAACCCATAAATGTGCCATATTTGACAGTTTGACAAAATAAATACGTGTGCTGCTGCAGCTTGATGCATTAATATGAGGTCTGCTAAGCGCGCTGCTTGCCTTGGTTTCCTTCCCACCTGCGCTTGGTCTCTTTTTTAAGGTCAAAGTACAGCTTTATTGGATTGCCCGAAGTATAACCTGTGCTTGCGGTGTCTCTGAGCGTTGCCTGCTCTTTGCCTACGACCGCTTTTATCTGTTTTCTTCGAAGGCTGAATCAACATCATGAGAGCTTTTCAATCGTAACTGGGAAGCTGTTTGGTTTTCTCCTGCTGGGATGTCTGGGGTGCGATCGGCTCGTGGCCGGTGCTTGTGGCTATGAGGATGCAGGGAAACCAAGGGGGATGCTGGAAAGGGGCTCAGAGCTGAGCCTCGGGGAGTTTTGGGGAAACTCCAGAACTGCATGGGTGCATATCCCTGAGCTCTGAGATCATTGTGAGACACAATTGATTCACCTTTGAGGCTTCCCGTGGGGTTGTGTTCTGCTAATGCTTCCCCAGGAGGCATCTCTGGATCTCTGAGGGCAAAGCATACCTTGCATTTCCCAGGGTGGTGGTTCAGGGATGCTCCCTTGCCCTTGTGCCTGCACTCCTTGTCTGGTCTGTCTTTGATTGAACATTTTGGGGGGTTTCTTGGGACATCTCTTATCATCTTCTATGGGGAAAAAGCCGTCTTGGAGGTCTTCATCCCATGCATGTTTCCTTATTTGGCCTTGCTTCTTGGAATAGGCAGAGCTTTCCCAAGGGACACAGCAGCCCTGGGGACTCTTCTGCCACAGCACAGATGGGAGCCGCTGCTTGGGCATCGTAGGGAATGAATCCGGGAAGAGGACAATGTGGTGTGAGCTGGACTGGGAGTGGTTGAAGATAGTGGGAATAGTCAAGGACACTAGGAATGGTCCAGGGTATGGCGCTGGAGGAGGAGGCAGGCTGGTGACCCCACACAGAGGAGGAAGAGCATCGCTCTTCAAACAGGAGTTTTCTGAAGGGCTTCAATTTCTCCCTTTATTTATGGGAATAAGTTTAAATGAGGCTTTGCACGGAGTGGGACAAAATCAGTCCCATCTATCTGATGGGGCTAATTACCAATAAAAAGCCAAGATGTCCTGATTTCCTTGCCTGCTTCTCCCCACTTGCTTTCCCAAGGCTGCACTGGCTGTGCGCAGAAGAGGCCTCTTTTCTTCTCGGTGCCCAGGGGTTGTTGCTCGAGGACATTTTTTTCCACCAAGGAAAAAAAAGAGCAGTTTCTTGTTGTTAAAGAAATCTCCATTTTCCTGCCGGCACGCTGGAAGCAGCTGCCCATCCCTGGAAGGGGCTTTACCACTCAGTGACGCCCGGCACTGCCAGAGAGGGGTTATTTATAGACGGGTTTATTTTTGCTTTTTCACGTCCCTACGTTTTCCTTCCTGCCTGCTTATGTTATTCAAGGATCGCCTCATTAGCAGAAAGAAATCTCCCCTTGCAAACACCATCACCCATAGGCAAAAGCTGGGAGGGCTGTGAGTGCCTGGCAGCATTCTGGGGGAAACTGAGGCAGCCAACGGCGTGATGGTTTGGGTTAATGCTCTGATTTTCTATGTGTTAACCATTAGTCTGGCCAGATAGTTTGGACCAGTACTGTTTAGTATCTTCATCAACGATATAGATAGTGGGATCAAGTGCATGCTCAGCAAGTTTGCAGATGACAGCAAGCCGAGTGGTGCTGTTGACATGCCAGAGGGTCAGGATGCCATCCAGATGGACCTGGACAAGCTTGAGAAGTGGGACAATGTGAACATCATGAGGTTCAACAATGGCAAGTGTAGGGTCCTGTACCTGGATGGAGGCAATCCCAAGGACAACTAAAGGCTGGGCAGAGAATGGATTGAGAGCCGCCCTGAGGATGACCTGAGGTCCTGATGGATGAGAAGCACAACATGAGCCACTCAATACCGCTCATGGCCCAGAAAGGCAGACCATATCCTGCATCCAAAGCAGTGGAACCAGCAGGGCGAGGGAGGGGATTCTCTGCTCTGCTCTGGTGAGACCCCACCTGGAGCCCTGTGTCCAGTTCTGGAGTCCTCAGCACAGGAAGGACATGGAGCTGTTGGAGTGAGTCCAGAGGAGGTCATGGAGATGTTCCAAGGGCTGGAGCACCTCCAGTACAAGGACAGGCTGAGATAGTTGGGGTTGTTCAGCCTGGAGAAGTGAAGGCTGCAGGGAGACCTTAGAGCAGCTTCCAGTACTGAAAGGGGCTTCAAGAAAGATGGGGACAGACTTTTGGTAGGGCCTATTTGCAACAGGAAAAGGGGGAATGGTTTAAAACTAGAAGAGAGTACATTCAGACTAAATATAAGGAAGAAATGTTTTACAATGAGGGTGGTGAAACACTGGCCCAGGTTGCCCAGAGAGGTGGTGGCTGCTCTGTCCCTGGAGGTGTTCAAGGTTAGGTGGGATGGGGCTCTGAATAGCCTGATGTTGTTGAAGATGTCTCTGGTCACTGCAGCAGGGCTGGACTAGGTGACCTTTAAAAGTCCCTTCCAACCCAATCCATTCTATGATTCTCTTAATGCTACCATCTGGGTTGGAGAGGAAGAAATTCAGCATCTTTTGGCAATGAGAAGTAGGGACTCCAAAGAGCGCTTCCATCACAGCTGCTAATAGATTTTCTCTTGGGTAATGAGCAGTGGGGACAGTTAACATTCATCTTAATTAGTCTTGAGCAAGAGCGACTGTGAGCCTTGGTGCTTTGAGCGCTGCATAATGGATAGCACGGAACAGCATCAAAGTCCCAGGCCCAGTGGAAATGAAAGGACTGGAAAAAAAAAAAGTCATTTGTGCTGCATACAGGGAAATGACAAGTTGTTTTTGCCAGTATTGAATGAGACAAAGCCGGGCCCGGGTAAGCTCACGTCAACTCCTTGGGGCTTCTGGTCCCGGCCCCCGTCAGCGGCAGCATGGGAGGGGGAGGTAAAGCCTCAGCCACCCAGGAGATCCTTTAAAGGACAAAGTCTAACAGTTTCCTAACGCTGTTAAAGCGGCTCGAGCCACCCACGAAGGCAACGGATTGCAGAAACCGCCAGTTTTTAGGATTCTGGGTGTTCCTTCTGAGGGGAGCGAAAGGAAAGTGGGATTTTATTGATCCTTCCTCCTGCATCTCATTGAGTCTGACATGGAAGTGAGTGGTTCGGCGCGTGGGGTGCAGCTTTCTGGGAGGGACCAACGGCTCTTGTGGGATGAGGATGTTGTTTGCAAGAAGGGATTGAGGTTACCAGGTCCGAAAGGCCAGAGAGAGGAGGTTTGAGCTGGAGTTTGCCCGTGCTTTGAGGTCCCGCTGACTCGTGGGGGGGATTTGGTGCAGCTTTGCTAAGAAGATTACTTAGTTAAAAGCTGAAACGTGGCACTGGAAGGCCATGCAAAGACCGTGGGTTTTGCACCCTGAGATGCTTCTGGCCAGGTTTTGGCCTCTCTTTTGTCATGGTGCAATGACAGAGCGACTCCAGACTTACAGGGTTCAACGAGGAGCCAATTTGATGGCTGCTGGCGATCCCACCCCGGGCCGCATGGCCATGATTTATGGTCCTGCCGTGATGCATTGGGAAGATGAAGGAGAATGCTGAAGAACACTAGGAATTAAGCTTGACCATGGCAGGACTACGTAAAGAGAATTAATTTGTCAAAGGTGCCTTTCAGCAAAGGAACTTGGAGTATTTCTGCCGGAGGGGGAGTATCTCCCAAAGCCTTCCCTGGAGCTGGTGGTGAGGAGCTGAGTGCAAGGATGAACACAAACCCAAACCCTCTTCTCATGTGAGATAGCAAAGATGAAAACAGAATTTGCTCTTTATTCCTATGTGGCAAAGCAAATAGAGTGTAATGACAGAGAACACGTTATCTGCCGTGAATTATCAGAGAAGGTGTGAGAGTGAGAGATGGGAAGAATATCGGAGATGCTATGACAGTGTCTTACATGATAAATTTCTTGCACCACGTGGGCTAAATGTTGGGAGGTTATTTGTTGGAGTTCCAACTCCCCTGCCATGGACAGGGACACCTCCCACTGGATCAGGAGCTCCAAGCCCCATCCAACCTGGCCTTGGACCCCTCCAGGGATGGGGCAGCCACCGCTGCTCTGGGCAACCTGGGCCAGATCCTCACAACCTGAGATGCTTTTCAGGTTTGGCCCTTCTCTTCCCACTTGTATTTTGGCAGCAGAAGCCATGAGATCCTGCCTGCCCTCCCCCTGCCTGTGTTTGGGCACCCACTTTGGGAGCCAAGGCATCACCTCCTACCCTGCCTTTTGGTTGTTTTCCTTGCTTTTACTCTCTGCTGCGTTTCCCCTCTCCCAGCAGTTGGAGTAATGGAGCTCGTACATCATATAATAAATAGGTATTGACTTCATGCCACAGCCTGGATCAGAATTGATTGACCCGTGGGAATACACTCCTTCGCAATCAATAAGAGGCCATCAGCCTGGATAAATCTTGATAACGACTGACAACAGGAAAGTCGATAGGTGTATTAATATATACGTTAAGTGAGTATATATCTTCTGCCTGGAGACAGAGTTGCTTTTGGCAGCTTCCAGAGCGGGATGGGTTGAAAGATCCCAAGCGAAGAGGATGGTAGGGGTGGCAGAAAGGCAGCAGCTTGATGCTCTGTGAGGGTTTGTTGAAATAAGAGGTGGCTGCTTTGGTGCTGGCTGCGATTCTCTTCCCCGCTGCAGCATCAAATCCCTGCCAGCGGCTGTTCGTTAGCACCGCCTTAACGTGCTGCTCTGGCGGGGGATGCTCGTGGGGAAAGTTCTCCTTTGTATTTGAAAAGTGTTTTGAAATGCCATAGTATTTCTATTTTGGCTGTGACTTCTTGGGGAAAGTACTTAACACAGCGGGACTCGGCGCTGAGGTGCTTCTCTAGAGAGGAAGGGATTTAAGCGGGTGTTCGAGGGAAAGCCTGTGATTAAGAGCCCTGCTGGGAGATGGTCCCGACGAATCTTTCTGCTCCTGCCAGCTTTTCCCCTCCGCTATTGAGTGACGTCTCGGCACAATCCCTTATTATTTTCTGAGCATCTTCAATGCCAGGGATCCTCTTTGGAGCCCTGCGTTCAGTTTTAGAGTCCTCAACAGCTCCATGTCCTTCCTGTGCTGGAGCGAGTCCAGAAGAGACCACGGAGGTGATCTGAGGGCTGGAGCACCTCCCGAACGAGGACAGGCTGAGACAGTTGGGATTGCTCAGCCTGGAGAAGAGAAGGCTGTGGAGAGACCTCAGAGCAGCTTCCAGTACTGAAAGGGGCTCCAGGAAAGCTGGGAAAGGGCTCTGGATCAGGGAGTGCAGGGATAGGACGTGGCGGAAGGTTTTGAACTGCAAGAGGGGAGATTGAGATGAGATCTTGGGGAGAAATGTTTAGTTGTGAGAGTGGGGAGACCCTGGCTGAGACTGCCCCAAGAAGTGGTGGCTGCCCCATCCCTGGAGGGGTTCCAGGCCAGGTTGGATGGGGTTTGGAGCCCCTGATCCAGTGGGAGGGGTCCCTGCCCATGGCACAGGGGTAGAACTGGATGTGCTTTGAGGTCCCTTCCAACCCAAACGCTTCTATGACTTTGGGGGCTGAGGAGAGCTGTTTCCTTGGAGCAGTGGGTGACTCCCCTGCTGGCATCCTCCTGCCTTGCCAAAGAGGATGCTGCCCAGGGAAACACATCCCTCCTGTGACAGCGTTGTTAATTTTTTATTAATAATTATTATTACTCTTCCAAAGTGGAATGGGTTCTAGTGAAGAAGCCATCTCGATCAAAGGATTTACTTCTTCCCTCTCTTCAAAAGAAGGATTTTTTGTTTTTTTCTTTCCTTCCTGAAGTTCAAAATAGTGGGAGGATCGCAGCGCAGAGAATATATTAGCCTCCTTCAAAAGCAACGAGAGGTCAAAGCTCCTTCGCACATCCCCATACACCCAGCCAGCCCTCTTGGAGCCGATTACCAGCGCAACCCTTTCAAAAGGCAGCAAGTGCCACCAGAAGCAGCAAGTATTTTCGGATGACTTGTTTGCAAGGAGGGCTTTAGATAAGCCGCTGAAGCCTGTGGCTGCTTTGCATTCACCTGTCTCTTAGCTCTTTTCCCTGCAGCTGTAGAAGGGCTCGTCTCCTCTGACACTATCTCCTTCAAATAAAAATGCATAGAGTTTGCTTTTTCTAAATAACTTGGTTTTTTTTTTTTTTCACCAAAGCTGCGATGGAGTTAGAGCTACTTTTTGAGGAGGTTGATTTCCCCCTCGTCTTCCACCACCACCTCCTCCTCCTCCAGCCCTCGCGGTCTGGCTGCGCTGGCTGTAGTTATCTCACATGCCAGCTGCTGGGAGGAAAATTTTGCTGCCTAAGGTAATATCCATCAAAGGACGGCACTTCCAGCAGGGAGATAGCGAGTGCGGGATGAGGGGAGCATCATCTCTTCAGGGTTTTTCTATTTCCCTGTTCTCATTTTGCTCTGCAGAGGCTCCTTTTTGCAAAGCGGGAGCTGGATCGCTGCGAGCTCCGGGCTGGGAATCTGGGCTTTATTTGTGGTTAAAAAATATTGCTCGGGGCAGGTAATGAATTCCCTGCCTCCCCAGTGGGGTTGCTTTAGGAATCTTGTGTAAGGGTTCAATTCGGAGGTGGAGTTTGCCAGGAAAAGTGTTGTCACCCCTGAGCGATGCACCTGGAGGAGCCCGGCTCTGACGGATGCTGATGCTCAGCATCGGGTCTGCAGGCTCCCGGCCCAGCGCCGCGCTGCCACGGAGCTTTTGGCTGCTGCTTTCCTCCCTGCTCATGGTCCAATGAGGATGGATTCTGTTTCTTGGTGCCTGGGGGGAGGAAGGAATCCATATGTTGCTTTTTTTTCGAAAGCAGAGGGGGAGGTGGCTGCTTGCTAAGGGTGTGCAGTGAAGAGGAGGGAAATTAAGGGAAAGTTTTAGTCCTGGGGTTGAAACGTATCACATTCCATGCTAAATCTCGGGGTGCCGGATATGCGTGGCTCAGGGAAGAGCTCTTTTGCTTCATCTGCAGGTTTTGGCAGTGGTCAATCCCACCAAAAGCAGTGCTGAGCATCCCTCTGTGAGGCTGGGGGAACTTGGGGCCCCCATAGCACTTGATGCTGCCGGCATCCCAGCAGGGATAGCTGGCCCGGGAGCCTGCCAAGCTTTTTTACCCTCCCCTACCCCTAGCTTTTCATTAGGAGCAAAAAATGTATATGAGTATGTGTATATATATATATATATGTGTGTGTGTGTGTCTGACACATACCAGCTTTCTCCATGAACTGAGACCAAACAAACTCATTTCAGCTCATGACAGCGTGACCCTGGTTATCCCACCCGGCTGATCCTGCTGTCCTTGGGGTGATGTTTAGATGCAGAGGGCTTGCAGAGCTCGAGCTGGATGATGCTTCACTCGATCCAGCGTAGCAGGGAGAGTGTGCGTCAAGGCTGCGATATTTCTTATTGATTTTGAGGAAAACAAAGCCTAGGGATAAAAAAAAAAATTAACCCGAACCTCTCCTTTTGCCTTTTTTTCCAGCCTTGTTTAATTTTCCATTGTGTGAAACACATTTGTAGCTCTCTCGTTTCAAAAGCACAATTGCCAGAGATCGGTGAAAGGGAAAACCAAGGCAATATATAGGAACAGATCAAAGACTCTCCAAATCACTACAGCACGTGCAGGCGTGTGTGGTGCTTGTTTCTCCGCTCCCTGATGTGTCTGGTCCTGCTTAAAAGAAATCAAATAAGTCCCAGCTCAGCAGCTCTGGTTGCTATATCTTTCTTAGTATTCCCTAAGGATCTCTTCTGTGAAATACTAAAAATCAGTTAACTGATGGGGAATGTGGGAGCATCCGAGCCATCCTTCCTTTGCTCTGTCTTTCCTCAAGCACAGATGTAACCTGTTAGCAGCCGTATTTTTATATTAAAGTAGTTATTATTAATTCCCCCTCTCTCCTTCTGTGTCTCCCCTGAGTGTTTAGTGCCGGCTATCGCCATGGTGTCTGAGCTGGTTCCCCATAAATCAATATACTAGCAAGTAACGAGCTTCCTAGGGTCTGGCATTTATCACTTTGGGGTGCTCAAATGATCCTATTTAAGTTAATGGGCATTTATGTGCATGGTTGGGCAGAAGGAAGAAAAGCACAAAACACAAGTAAGTAATGGCATCGCAACATGTGTGTAACCGCTGTTCCATCAGCTCTGAATTTATTCCTGCTCCTGAGCATGAGCCAGTTTCAGCTCTTCAACCCTATAGAGATGATGGCCATCGATATTGAGGTGATGGCCATCGATATTGCAAGGGACTGGGGGAAAACCCCAAGGGGTGAGGGATGGATGAGGCTTTTTTTTTCCGCTGTCAAATGGCAAAAATATCAAGAGGCAGAGCTCCAGCTCTTCCTCGCTCATCCCTCCCAAATTGTTCCTCTGCAAGTCGCTTTGGCTTTGCTCCCATTGCTGATGTCTTCAGCCCACGCTGGTGAAATGCAGAGTGTTTATAAAGCAATTTGGGATTTGGCTTGCTTGGCTGAACACTTCACAAACTCATTTTAAATAGAGAGTTGCATCTGCAGCAGGATGGGGCCGTGGGGCTGGGGCTTTTGAAGGGGCTGGTGGGGGAAAGGCTGTGAGCTGAGGTTGCACCATGGGTTGGGGTGCACTCCGAGGTGCTGGCAACCCTAGGATGGACTTCTGCACCTCCCTGAGCTGCCATAGAATCATAGGATGGTTTGGGTCGGAAAGGGCTTTAAACCCATCCAGTTTCAACACCTCCCACTGGATCAGGGGCTCCAAGCCCCATCCAACCTGGCCTTGAACTCCTCCAGGGATGGGGCAGCCACCACTGCTCTGGGCACCCTGGGCCAGGGCCTCCCCACCCTCACAGCAAAACATTTCTCCCAGAGATCTCATCTCAATCTCCCCTCTTGCAGCTCAAAACCATTCCCCCTCATCCTATCCCTGCACTCCCTGATCCAGAGCCCCTCCCCAGCTTTCCTGGAGCCTCTTTCAGTACTGGAAGCTGCTCTAAGGTCTCCTTGCAGCCTTCTCTTCTCCAGGCTGAACAACCCCAGCTCTCCAGCCTGTCCTTGCTCTAGTCCTTGGATTATCTTTGTGTCCCCGCTGCCCCTCAGCTCCGGCTGGTGTTTGTCACCTCAGGGTGCTGCGACACGTGTCACCAACCTTCTTGCTCTGCCAACAGGTGGGATGGAGAGGTTTAGGAGAAGACAAATATTTGTTTATGAATATGTACTTCAATGGTGAATAAGCTGAGATCCGTCTTAAGACGCAAATCATCTGCCTTTGTTTCTGGTGTCAAGCGTAGGCGGTCTCTGGCCTTGTGATCTGTGGCATCACTCGCTTGCAGCTGGCTGGGTACCTCAATGCCACGGTTCAGCGTCGACCTCTTGAAGTGGAAAGGCAGAAAATGATGTGCGAGCCCTGGGAGCTGCGCTTTGTGCCTGCCGCTCCTGCCCAAATGGGAACGATTGACGGCAGATGAGGAACACGAAGCAACAAAATTGTTGAGCTCTGCCGTGAAAAGGTTGTGCAGGTGGTGGTTGAATGGGCTCAGGTGCTGCATAATAGGTATCAACCGGGCTTTATCTCTGCTTTGGCAGCTCCTTACCCAGCAAGAAAACTCCAACAAATACCGGTGTGGTGTTTGCTAGTTGAATTCGTTCAGAGGAGTTACTCATCGAGGGGAGGAGAGAGGCACCTGGGTGCCTCGATGGCTCTGCGGAGGACTGGAGACTGGTGCTGGCGTGTCCCCTGCCCAGGGTGCTTCGCCGTGCACTGGTGCCACCACCCTGGGGTTGAGTGGTGTCTGTTTTCCTTGTGCCGGGGCTCACGCCGGGTGCATCTGCTGCCTCTTTTAATGTGGTCCCTCTGTAAATGAAGTGGGGAGATGGGAATATCATCAGTAAAAGGCTATGGGCTCTGCTCCTGGGGTCATCTCTGCAGTTTACATAGGCAGGAACTGAAGGTTTTTTTTCCTCTAAACAACCCTTTTACAGGAAACCAGCTGATCTTAACTCGCTTTAGGGCTGAAATCGAACCCCCTCCCAGCACTAATCTATTCTTACAATCTTGTTTCGTTCTTACAATCTTGTTTCGTGACTAATGCAGACCACAAGCATCTTTCTGGAAAGCTTTTCTCTAGGGGAAGACAAGTGTTTTCTGGATAATGAGGAGGGCTGAGGGAAATCCTTCATGCGCTTGCAGCCCACAAACCCAACTGTGTCCGGGGCTGCATCCAAAGCAGTGGGACCAGCAGGATGAGGGAAGGATTCTGCCCCTCTCAACCACTCTGGTGAGACCCCACCTGGAGCCCTGCATCCAGTTCTGGAGTCCTCAGCACAGGAAGGACATGGAGCTGTTGGAGTCACTCCAGAGGAGGTCACGGAGATATCTGAGAGCTGGAGCACTTCCCATACAATGACTGTTGGGGTTTTTTAGCCTGGGGATGAAAAGGCTGTGGGGAGAGCTTAGAGCAGCTTCCAGTACTGAAAGGGGCTCCAGTCGCTGTGGGAGGCCGTTCCCCTCTCTGCAGGGCTGTGCTGAGCATCACCGCTCTTGGTGTGTGTCTTCCCCTTCATGCGGAGTGCAGGGATAGGATGAGGGGTAACAATTTTACCCTGAAAGAAGCGAGATTGAGTTGAGATCTTAGGGAGAAATGTTTTGCTGTGAGGGTGGGGAGGCCCTGGCCCAGGTTGCCCAGAGCAGTGGTGGCTGCCCCATCCCTGGAGGGGTTCCAGGCCAGGTTGGATGGGGCTTGGAGCCCCTGATCCAGTGGGAGGTGTCCCTGCCCATGGCAGGAGGGTGGAACTGGATGGGCTTTGAGGTTCCTTCCAACCCAAACCATTCTATGATCTATGCTGAGAGTCTGAACTGTCTCCTCTGCCCTCTGAGCAACGTGGTACCAAGGCAAACCCAGAGCTGCTTGGTTGCGATGCTCCTCGTCCCTTGTAATGAGGCACCGCTTGGGCTCGTTATATCCATCCATCAAGGGCAAACCCTGTTATCTCCCAGGGGACAAATCCAGACTGGTCTGTGCTGGCATCCCTGGGGCTGGAGGAGAGCAGCGAGGATGCGGTGGCGAGAGAGCAGAGGAATTAAAACCTGTGTCTTTGTTAACTAGAAGAGGATCAAATTAATGTCTGTGGTTACTGTAGTTTTTTTAATGAGATGTATGTTGGGCGCTTTATTCGCTGGGCACAGGTATCCAGTCTCGTCTTTCTAAAGTTGCTTGTAATGAGCGTGGGTGGATATAGAAAAGCAAAAAAGCCCCTTTTTGTGGGCGGGAGTCGAGGCAGCATCCACCCACGTACTCCATTATGATATTCAAATGTCAATATATTTTTAATTGGTTTATATCCCCCCCTCCCCCTCCAGCTGCCTTTGGTAATTAAGGCTCTGTAAATAGATTTTACTGTAATTGGTACGAGAAGGAAAATTGGAGGACATTGTACAGTGCATTGGGTTTTTTTGTTTTTTCCTTCCCTGTCTTTCCTCTTTTGACTCATATTACATCTGTGAGCATTGTATCCTCCGAGGGAAGAGGCGGGGAGCTGTGGCCAAAAAGTCTGAAGCAAGAGGGCCAGGTGGTTTGCTCGTGGCTGGGATGTGGGGAAGAGCTGGGACATAGCCTGGGTTACCCCTCTGGGGGCTCAGCAGCACAGGGATGGCACCATGCACACCATCCCAGTGCCAAACTGGAGAGAGCCCCCAGTTTTCTTGCTGTATTTTCAATCTGCCTTGAGATGTAGCCAAAACTCTCGTGGTTATTTATAGTTCCCCGCCACAGCCGCTGTCTTTATAATTTGGTGATGTTTCTTGGCGCGGGTTTCTAAACCAGGGTTTTATCTTCTTCCTTTTCCTGTTCTTTCAGCCTGTGTAAAGGACGGACTCTCTACTCGGTGGTGAGAGATGCCAAAATCGTCCTGGATGTCAACAAGACGAGGCAGATAGCGCAAGAAATTGTGAAGGTATGGTATGATGCGAGGGCGGCTCGGCACCCGTGGGGGTCTGGATCCAGCCAAGAGCCCAGCTGAGCTGCTCCGGGTAGCGGGAGAGAAGAAGCCAAGGAGGATGGGTGGGATCCCACCTCTTGGCTTTAAAATCCAGGTCTCTTAGACCTCTCCCCCCAACTTTGAACTGAACCAGGGTGGCACAAAGGCTTCCTGTGGGTCCTCCACGCAGCGGTGAGTCTGGGGCTCATCGTGGCCGCGGCTCCTGTTTCTCTTTTGCGTAGTGCAGATGTTTAAGACCAGCCTTGCTGCCGTGAGCAAGTTCTGGTTGGACGTTCCTCTCCTCTAGTCTGCAGTTGGTCTGAGTTTTCCATGCTTCTGTAGCAAAAGCATCGCTGCAGCCACGGCGCCCGGAGGGGTAATTGCCGTGATGCTCGTGGCAGGAGGCTCTGCGTGCCAGGAGGGAGAGCACACACGTACAACTTTCAGAGTTAAAAATGCTTTTCTTTTTGCAGCAATGACTCAAAGTGCATCTTTGATGCTTCAGACCTTGGCCATATAAATAGATGCTGGGGAGGATCCTCGCGTGGCAGGGTCAAGTGGCTGAGGAGTGGGATTCTGAGCCATCAAAGCTTCCCCAGTGTTTGCCCAAGAGGTGCTGAGCTGTCTGCCAGATTAGGGTTCTACTGTGATTCCAAACATATTTGGAATGAGTCCAGAGGATGCCATAAAGATGATCTGAGGGCTGGAGCACCTCCTGTGTGAGGACAGCATGAGAGAATTGGAGTTGTTCAGCCTGGAGAAGAGAAGGCTGCGGGGAGACCTTAGAGCAGCTTCCAGCACTGAAAGAGGCTCCAGGAAAGCTGGGGAGGGGCTCTGGATCAGGGAGTGCAGGGATAGGGCAAGGCGGGGAATAGTTTTGAGCTGAAAGAGGGGAGATCGAGATGAGATCTTAGGGAAGAAACATTTTGCTGTGAGGTTGTGGAGGCCCTGGCCCAGGTTGCCCCAAGAAGCTGTTGCTGCCCCATCCCTGGAGGGGTTCCAGGCCAGGTTGGATGGGGCTTGGAGCCCCTGATCCAGTGGGAGATGTCCCTGCCCATGGCACAGAGGTTGGAACTGGATGGGCTTTAAGTTCCCTTCCAAAGCAAACCATTCTATGATATTTAACACCAAACGATACGAGAAGCATTTGGCCCATGTCCTACCATAGGAGCTGTGACACTGACCCTGTGCCCCGCTCAAGGTCGAGCCAGCGTCTCTGGCCCACAGCAAGACCGAATCCTCTGGGGCTGAGCTCATGTTTAACATAATTCTTTGAAAAAAAAAAAAATAGAAAGACAAAAGAAGGTTTTCTGGTAGATCTTAAACCCCTTTAAATATTCAAATCCGTGTTTTAAACATGAATATTTTTTGCCTGATATCCTAATGGTGCTGTTCCCCTGCCTGTGCTTTCGCTGTCTCTTATTGGATTGCCTATTTTGCCTTTATTCACACCTAGATTTAGCAAAGCGCACGCTGTTTTTAAAGTCAATTCCTTAAATTCCCCCCACGTCTCTGGGCTCTGGGCAGGAGCTGGCAGTTGAGAATAGGCTTAACCGCTTTGCTGAGCTGCCTTTGCAAGGGCTGTCTTGAAACAGCGAAGCTATGACCTGCATTTGGGGTGTCTGGGGCGGACGAGGTCCTCTCAGCTTCATTGCTGTTTTTGATCTGTATTTTCCATTTTTTTTTTTAAAGATGGATTTTTTTTTCCCCCCCCTCAGCAAATGTCTGAGGCATCACATAGGTTTGCCTCATGTTTTTTTCCTGACTACCACTGTGCTTGTACTCAGGGTTCTCTCCTCTTGGATGTTCGCAGTGGGAGGTAATGGCTCGGTTCAGCCCCTTTCTCTGTGTGGGTTTGTGTTGCTTCGTGTGGGTTGGGATTTTGAGAACTACGCTAAGAGACTGCTGTCTTCTGCAGCTGCATGTGCTTTAGGAACAGGTTGGAAGCTTCAAACTCTTTGTGGTCTTATGAGGCATTGCCAGCACAGGGGGAGCATCAATGGGTCTCTGAGATGATGCCTCTGGGTTGGGGCAATCCCAAGCACAAATCCAGGCTGGGCAGAGAATGGATTGGGGGCATCCTTGAGGAGAAGGACTTGGGGTGCTGGGGGATGAAAAGCTCCACGTGAGCTGACAAAGCACTCTTGCAACCGAGGAAGACAACTGTGTCCTGGGCTGCATTCAAAGCAGTGGAGGAACAGAGCCAGGGAGGGGATTCTGCCCCTCTGCTCCGCTCTGGTGAGACCCAACCTGGAGCCCTGCGTCCAGCTCTGGAGTCCTCAGCACAGGAAGGACATGGAGCTGTTGGAGTGAGTCCAGAGGAGGCCACGGAGATGATCCAAGAACTGGAGCACCTCCTGTATGAGGACAGGCTGAGAGAGTTGGGGTTGCTCAGCCTGGAGAAGAGAAGGCTGTGGGGAGACCTTAGAGCAGCTTCCAGTACTGAAAGGGGCTCCAGGAAAGCTGGGGAGGGGCTCTGGATCAGGGATTGTAGGCATAGGATGAGGGGTAACAGTTTTGAGCTGAAAGAGGGGAGACTGAGATGAGATCTTAGGGAGAAATGTTTTGCTGAGGGTGGGGTGGCCCTGGCCCAGGTTGCCCAGAGCAGTGGTGGCTGCCCCATCCCTGGAGGGGTTCCAGGCCAGGTTGGATGGGGTTTGGAGCCCCTGATCCAGTGGGAGGTGTCCTAAGTTCCCACAGGAATTAGCAAAGGTCCAAAAGCAAAGGTGTGAGGTATGAGTATTAAACGCAGTCTCTCCCTGCACACTGGAGGGATTTTAAGACAGTGGTTCTGACTTGCAGGAGAGATCCATCAGAGCTCCGTTGTGGTCACTTCGGTACTGTGTCCTGGACACACAGCCATTGCTGATGTGTACCAGGAGGAGCAGTTTCTCTGCCTTCCCGCTTTCCATGTCAGCCATCAGCAGATGTTAAGGATGTTTTGGTGGACTTAGAGGTGGCTGGTGTGGTGGAAAAGGAAAACTTAGACGTCTTGGTTTGGGTTGCACTTGGGGCAGCATCATAGAATGGTTTGATTTGGAAGAGACCTTAAAGATCATCTAATTCCAACCCCCTGCCACCGGCAGGAACACATCCCACTAGGTCAGGCTGCTCAAGGCCCCATCCATCATCATCCAGAGGAGCTGGAGATAGGTGATGGAGGCTTTGGCTTTGCTAACTCATCACGGCAGTTTTTTGACTCTATCCCTTGAGTCCCCGTATGTGACGGTAGATCCGTTAAGCTTATTGGATTAGCAAGTGCAAGGGCTCTCGTTATGCCGCGATCCAGAGGCAAAAGTTAATTTATTGAAGAAGCGAAGCCGGCAGAGGGAGCTGGCTTGTCACGCACATCGGGCAGCCACGAAAATTAAGGCATTATTGCGCTGAGAGTGTTTTCTCACACATCATCCCGGTGGGCAAAGGTGTCGGGGCTGGAATTTGCAGTGGGATCTGTGTGATACCCTGTGGAGCGAGGGGATTGGAGTTTGTTGAGAGTTCCTTAAGAAATACCTTCAGCAAAGGCTTCGCTGCGTTTGATGACTGCATGGGAGATACGTTCCCATCCGTGCTAGGTGAGCTTGGGTGCAAAGTCCTTGCTGCCTGCTCTGAGCTCCCCTCAATCCCGGCTGGTGGGAAGGGACTGCAGAGCATCCCTGTGATGCTGTGGATTCTTGGGGCCCTGCCCTGTGCTTTGCAGGAGGAACGGGCTCACAGCATTGAAATGCTGTTCCTTGCACGGCCCTGGAGCTTTGTGAAGGTGACAGTGACATTTTAAAGTAGATTTTTAAGTCTCATCATTATTTCATGTGCTGAGACCCAGAGACCTCTAATTAATCCTGGTGCCTGGAATGGTCCCGGCATCCAGCTGCAGTTGTGGCATCTCAGGGACAGTCATGGCCTCTAATTCTTTTCTTCCTCCAGCATCCCTTCGCAGAGGCTCTTTGGGATGTGACCGCTGTAGGGTGCAGGTAAACACCATAACTTGCTGGGTTGAGGTGTTTGCTGGCCCCAAAACCACATTGTCCTTGGCTGCCCCCAGGCTTTCCTGCTGTCCCGGGAGCAGAGCCCTGTGGGTCTTTGCTATTACTGAGCCTTTGGTACCTTCAGGATTTCTCCTATGTCGTGGGCATCTGCATTTGAGGATTTTTCGGTTGCTTTCCCAGTTTTTCCAGATCGTTTCTGAAGTTGGGTTGTGCCTCCCAGCTCCACATTGCCTGTAAACTTAAAAATGTATTCTTGTTCCACTGTCTGTGTGGTTAATGATGATATCTGAAAGGACCACACCTCAGATGAACCCCTACAGAAAGGCAGGTAATAAATCCTCCCACATCAGTGATGGACAACTGATATTTGATCATAGAATAGAATAGTTTGGGTTGGAAGGGACCTCAAAGCCCATCCAGTTCCAACCCCCTGCCATGGGCAGGGACACCTCCCACTGGATCAGGGGCTCCAAGCCCCATCCAACCTGGCCTTGAACCCCTCCAGGGATGGGGCAGCCACCCCTGCTCTGGGCAACCTGGGCCAGGGCCTCCCCACCCTCACAGCAAAACATCTTCCTAAGTGCTCAGCTCAATCTCCCCTCTTGCAGCTCAAAACCATTCCCCTCATCCTATCCCTGCACTCCCTGATCCAGAGCCCCCCCCCAGCTTTCCTGGAGCCCCTTTCAGTCCTGGAAGGTGCTCTAAGGTCTCCCTGAAGCCTTCGCTTCTCCAGGCTGAAAGCCTCATCTCTCTCAGCCTGTCCTCGTACAGGAGGTTTTCCAGCCCTCGGATCATCTTTACGGCCTCCTCTGGACTCAGCCCAACAGCTCCATGTCCTTCCTGCACTCCTCTTAAGCAACACATTTCTGTCCTGTTTGCCATTTATTCTTTGAACCTTCCTCTAGACCAACTTCCCGTAGCCTGCTTATGAGGATGAAAAGTGAGGCAGCATCAAAAGCCCCGCCGAAGTGAGGATAAATGGCTTTTCTCACCCTCCCCATTCCCAGAGCTGCTTATCCCGTTGAGATGAACGTCCACCACATGGAGCTGTCGGCAGTCTGCTCAATTTGCCCATGCTAAACAAGCCCGGTGCAGGCGAGTTTGGATTTCCCACCCATGGCCTTTTTTTTTGCATCATTAGCAATAATTTTAATTAACCACCAAGTAGTTTTTCCTGGAGGAAAAGAATCAAGGCAGGACTCCTGCGAGGCGCTTGTTTCCAGGCTAATGGTGTCGGTGAGCACGTAGGAAGCGCTAATGGCTCAGTCAGGGTACGCAGTAGCAGTGATGGAGAGTTTTAACTTATTATCCCTCTGCTCCCAGCCCCGAAAGAAAATGAAGGCGAAAAAACACCATCATCATCAATTTCTCAGCGGAGGATTTCAGGGAAGTGACTGCCAGTTTGATTTGCCGCTAATTTTTCTTGCATAACCAATTAATCAGGAAGATGAGTGGGCGCTGTCACAGCCAAGAGCAGGACACACACACAACGATGCCGTCACCCTCCGTGAGCACCACTCGATGCTTGTCCCAAGCCAGGGACCTCCCCAGACTCCTGCTCTTTCTGCGGGGACATTCAGGGCTGTGCAGCTTTTGGTGGTGGCCCAGCGGTCGCTTGCTGGTGTGGACGTGCCACGGCGGCAGAAGGGTGCTCACAGCAGGGCTCCCCTCATCGTGGCGATCACGGGGCTGCCCCTGCTCTGGTACTATGGCCTCGAGTTGTTGCAGGGCAGGTTTAGATCAGATATCAGGAAAAATTCCTTCACTGACAAAGTGGTGAAGCCCTGGCAGAGGCTGCCCAGGGCAGTGGTGGAGTCTCCATCCCTGGAGGGGTTCAAAAAAGGTGTAAATGTGGCACTTTGGGACACGGTTTAGTAGTCACAGTGGTGTTGGACTGATAGTTGGACTTGATGATCTTAGAAGTCTTTTCCAACCATAGCGATTCTATGATTATCCTGTCTGTTTGTGCTGGTTTTTTGTTTTTTTTTTTAATTTTGGGGTATTTTCCTCTCTCTTCCATCCTAGGGAATGGGCTACCTGCACGCCAAAGGGATCCTTCACAAGGACCTCAAGTCAAAAAATGTTTTCTATGACAACGGGAAGGTGGTGATCACAGACTTTGGCCTCTTCAGCATCTCGGGAGTTCTCCAAGCGGGCAGGTAGGACATGGCATGGTGGAAATACTGGTGTCTTGGACCCAACTTCTTCTCCCATGGCCAAACCAGCATGCAGCCATCTGGGAGATGGTCCTTGGGCTCCGTTCACCAAGGCCAAGCAAAGCTGTCTCATTCCTTAGCCTTTCCCCAATGCCTTTATAAATCCCCCAACATCTGCTTCATCTCCCATCTGTGGGCTGATGAGTGGTGCAGCCAGAGCAGCAGCTTGGGTTGAGCGATGCCATCCCCGTGGTTGTCCCCTGGCTGCGCTGGTGACCTTTTGGGTGCTGTAGACATCTGGCCATTGTTTCTGCACTGAGCCAGGGCATGGAGCAAACCAGAGAAAATCAGAGCCAAGCTGAGGACATTTACAGTGCTGTGACATTTTTTGCTCTCTTTGGGTTTGGAATCAAGCCCATGTGGTAAATGTTCCTTATTAAATGTGTTTTTTCCCAGCACTTTGGGATGTTTGCAGGCTGTAGGCGCGGCAGGGCAAAGAGTTTCAGCAGCTGTGGAAAGGAAGAAAAGCAAAGCTGGGGGGAAAAGGAAAGAGAAAAGGGGGAAAAAAGAACAAAGGTTGTATTTTTTTTGTTTGCTGCAACTGAAAATAAGAGCTTTGCTGACTTCTCCCGGCGTGAGAGGGCTTTGTCACTAAACCCTTTGTGTTAAAAGCAGCACGGGCCAAGCGTGGTGTTATCGGTGCCGGCAGTTCGAGTGAGTTTCCTCTGGCAGCGCAGGACCCGCCTTCTGGTCCTTTTGGTCTCCATCACTCCACGTGTTGGGGCTTCTCACTGGAGAGGTTGTCGTGGCCAATCAGCACTTCGTGGCGGAGATGCTCAGGAGATAAAATTCACCTTAGCAACTATATACTTTTTCCTAGTTTCCAGGTGATGAGATCAAAGGATTAGAGGAAAAGGCAGTGCTGCCTCTCTCCATCCCACACCTCTCGCGGCAAGCCAGGCAGCCAGCCTTTCCATTCCACTTGTATAAATATCGTCTGGTTTTAGCACAAACTTAGCCAAAAGCTTAGGAAGCCCGAGAGATCCAGCAGTGCTGCTACTTTCCCTGCGGTGAAGTGGGTTTTGGCTCTGGTTTAGAAGCTGCGTTTCGGGATTAGGTCCTTCATGAGGCTGCAGCTCATTCCAGCGGTGGCAGAAGGATTTGGGCAAAACTGCCCGAATTTTGCCAGTGATATTTGCTGTGAAGGTCAGAGATGTTCTGGAAATCAAATGAGAGATGAGATGCAGAGGAATTAGGGTATCCTGGGGAGCAGACTGATGCGTGGCCGTCTCTACTCAAGATTGGGGTTTCACTTGAGGGTAATGCCCAGCAAATTGCTCGGAAGAGGAAGGATGGTAAGAAATGTAAAGCTGGAAAGAAATGAACAACATTG
Organism: Cuculus canorus; assembly: GCF_017976375.1. NCBI lineage: Eukaryota > Metazoa > Chordata > Aves > Cuculiformes > Cuculidae > Cuculus > Cuculus canorus. The sequence goes on from NC_071417.1 coordinate 12,519,494, forward strand.
TGCTAGAAAAACGGGGGAAATGAGGAAATTTCTGCCCCGAGGAGCTTTCAGTGTGGCTGCTCTGGGCTGCTGGCAGCACAGGTGTCTTCTGCTGGTGGAGAGCTGAGAGGTGGCTTTGGGGATCCACTCATCAGTCACGATGAATTTTGAAGCAGCAAGTGTCTGGAGGTCTGGCTTCCCTTCTCAAGGTGTTTTTTTTTGCCACATATGGTTTATCTCAGGTGAAGAACACCAATAAAGGCCAGATTTGGGTCCTTGGAGGCTTATGTGGGCAAACGTGTGGAGAAGGGGGCAAATTTTCCCAGTCAAGCTAAGGATGGTGATGTTCATTCAGATGTGAATGAGAATTGCAAACTGGCCTGTTTTCACTGCAGTTAAAAATGCTGTGAGTTAAAGATCCTCCTTGTCTTCCCGGAGCAGGCTCACCTTCAGTTCATGAAAGTCTCTGGCACAGGGAGTTTGCAGCGTCCATCTGCGCTGTGACACGCTTGTGCTGCTGAAAAAGGAGATGGCTATCGCGACTAAAATGCCTTTTACAGAGACTTTGTAATCTAGCGTCTTAGCCTGCTGAAATTAGATTAATTTCTCCTTTATTTAGATGCTTTGGGGCTTTGTAGGGCTGCTCTTTAATTAGTAGGAGTGCAAGGTGGGTCTTAAGAAGTCTGAAGAGCTCTTTTGCTCTTGCTTTTGCCTTTGGGGCTGGCTTGTCCTTTGGTGGATTTGGAAGATGCTTGGCTGGTTGTGCCGCTTTATGCTAGCGAAGTGGCCAGGTCAGTTATGAAGTCAGGCAAACTGTTGTCATGAAACCTCAAATTACCGTAATTGAACCATGTTTGGAATTGCATTAAAGCTCAGCCCTTGTTGCTGGAAGCTCATAAACTTATAGCTGCGTGCTCAGGCGCACGTGAGCTTTGTAGAAGGATGGGGCTGGGCTTGCAGGGGAACTGCAGAGCCAAATCCTATCCCTGGAGCATCCCAGTGTGAGTCTGAGTGCCGATCCTGGCACATCACTGCGCTGGGCAGCTTGAGTGAGTAAAAAGGCCAGGTTGGATGGGGCTTGGAGCAACCTGATCCACTGGGAGGTGTCCCTGCCCGTGGCAGGGGGGTGGAACTGGATGGGCTTTGAGGTCCTTTCCAACCCAAACTGTTCTGTGATTCTATGAAAAATAAAAGGCAAAATAAAGTGCAACCCTGGCCTTGCTGAGGGTGGAAGATCAGACCCAAGTGCTGCCCACCACGTCCTGCTCCCTGCTGCCTGCCTGGGGATGGAGACCGAAGATACAGGGAAGGATGAGTGAGCTCCACCGCATCTTTTCTAATTGCCCTGGTGCTTAGTACTGGCTTGTAATTAAGAGCCATGCAGGTCTGAAGGATGGTGGTGGGAGGTGGCTGGGGAGCTGAAAGCCTCCCCCCTGTGCCAAAGTGCTCTCATCTCCAGCTCCTGGTGACCAGAAGATCCGTGTCTCGCCTGTGCCACTGATTACAGCAGTGGCTCCAACACAGCGGGGTGAAGAGGAGCTGTCAAGTCCCTGGAGGGGGCATGGAGGCTTAATCAGCAACTCCCTTCATCGACAGCACCTTTCCCTATGGAGAGGGTTCCTCCTCTGGTGGCTACCAGACCTGGGGCTGATGCCTGGGAATGGGAAGAGGAAGATCCGGACTGTGTCGTCTTGGGATTATGCACATTGTTTGCATGTAGCCACGCGGGCAAAAGCCAGCCGAGGAGTCAGTGTTTGCAGAGGGAGCTTGTCATCCCGTCTTGGGGGTGGATGGAGATGCCCGTGCCTGGATGGTGTCCCTTGGGACCTGGACTCTGGGATTTTGGCCCCAGACTGAATTTCAGGAGGACAGATGAACCCACAGCCATGACTGCACATCACTATCTTTGGGAGATCATCAAAGCATGAACAGGGAGGAATTCCTTGATACAAGTCAGTGGACTTTTCCTCCTGTAGCTTGACATGACATGGGATGGTTTTGGTTGCTTCCTGCAAAGCTATGCCATCAATTTAGGCCTTGAAGACATGATCAGGCTGCTTAACTGTTGCTATCACTGGTGGTCCCTGCCCGTTTCCCTGCCTGAGGGCACTTTTTAAGCCAGCGGTGCATCCTAGATGGAGGATATAAAGGATGAAGAGGCAACCAGTGTCATCCTCAGCTGTTGGCCAAAGGAGCCTAATGTGTTTGTATCGATCAGGAGGACTTTGAGGCGGTACAGGAAAAGATGATTGAGGTTTGCTGAGGGGCTGGTGGTTATAATAAAGCCAGGCTACTCCCATGGGTGGTGGCATCAGAGGCTTGGACACAAAGGTGGGCTGGAGGGACTGTTTGGGGGACAAACACGGGAAAACACGGGAAAACACTGATTTCCAGGCCATGATTAGAGGATGGGTTTGCTCAGAAGAAACCCTTAGCAGTCCCCAGTCAAACCTCACGCTCAAAGCGCTGTGGGGCCAGCTCAGGTGTCAGCGCTGTGGGATGTGCTCCAGGTAACGCTTTTCCCCTGAGTTTGTAGGGTGTTTTGGTGCAACGATCACAGTGAGGGCCCTGGCAGACCCTGCATCCCCATCACCAGCCTGGCAGAGTCGAAGCTCCCCCCGGATTGTATCCTGCTGCCTGGCAGGGACAGGCATGAAGCCATAGGCTCTGGCATTTCTTGGAGCAGGATTAATGAAAACCTGACTTTGCAAGGATGCTGTAGGGAAAACCAAGTTTCAATGCCCTTAGGAGAGGATGGGGTGGCTGCGGGGCTGCTCGCCAGTGGTACGGTGGTGACAGTCCACCCCGTGGTACCCATGGCTTCGGCTCTGTTTCCGCAGGCGGGAGAACAAGCTGCGGATCCAGAACGGCTGGTTGTGCCATCTTGCCCCCGAGATCATCCGCCAGCTCTCGCCGGACACTGAGGAGGACAAGCTGCCCTTCTCCAAGCACTCGGATGTCTTTGCACTGGGGTGAGTCCCTGCACCGGGGTCGTAGGTTTTCCTGCAAAGAACCAGTGTGGGTGTGGTGGGTGTGAGCTGCTCGGAGCAGGCGAGAGGGGATGGGGACAGCCTTTGCTTGCTGCAATGCCAAGGGGACAGTGCCCGCAGGAATCCCCATGGCTGGGCTTGGAGCACCTTCCTGCTTCAGGAAATGTTGGGTTAAACTCCCCTAAATCGCCAAATCCTCCCATTTGAGCTATGGATTAGGGTGGCTCTGGGCAAGAGGATCCGGAGCATCCCGGGGATGCCAGCCTGGTGTAATCTCTCCCTTGCATCCTCCTGGGATGGGTACCTATGAGAAGGTGCTCTTGGTGTCAGCTGGAGACGCAGAGGGTTGAGGACACAGGTCTGGGGCCCCCAAACATCCCGATTCTTCCCACTGACTGGCAGCGGTGCCACGGGGAGGAGATGCCAAAAAGCCAAGAAGAGGAGAATTGATGAGTCTCCTTCAGTGAAGCGGCTCATCGCTGCTGCCATTTATCTGAAATAAACCCTCCCTTATAGCAGGAGCCCAATCACGCCCCGATAAAACCTTTCTACCAGCAGACGTAGGGCTGGGGATTAATTTTCTTGTGGACACCTTCAAGGCTGCAGGGATTAGTGTGCCGAGGGCTGGTATCGGGGGTAATATTTCCATCAAAACGGCAGTAATTAAAGCTGAAAGGGTCTGGGTTTCTTTTCCCCTCCCCGAGGTATAACTTTAGCACAAAAATAAAGAAGTTATTAAGGGATTGTATTGAACTAAGTGAGAGTCAGTGACTTAGACTTAGCTTTTCCTTTTGTTTTTCTTTAGAGTGTGAGCTATGCCCTTATGTAAAGCATGAGCTTCCTTAAATGATTAAAAGCTTTTCCCATGTCGTACCTCTTTCTTGTTTCTTCTGTGCTCTGCAGAGCCTGGGAGGCTCACGGATGATCCCAAGGGTTATTGCCATCACCGCTTCCCTCTAGGGATTTAGGGGTCAGTGACAGCAAGAGGCACAAATCTTTTAAGGGAGATAGAAACGTGGAATTAAAACATGTGTGAGGGCGCTGCGGAGTGGGGGACTGAGGCTGGTGGTGTGTGCTCGCCAGAGCCTGAGAGGTCACGGCAGTGATTAATATTGGATGTGTGGTCTTCTTGTACAAAGGGAGACGGAGCAGCAGACTGCTCTCCATAGCACCATCGGTATTCCGGGAAACGCAGCCCAAATCATCGAATGTCCTCAGCTGGAAGGGACTCACAAGGATCATCGAGCCCAACTCCAGTCCCTGCACAGGACAACCCCAACAGGCACACCACATGTCTGAGGGCGTTGGCTGAATGTTTCTGGAATAATGTCAGGCTTGGTGCCGTGACTGCTTCCCTGGGAGCTGCTCCAGTGCTCCACCACCCCCAGGGGGAAGAACCTGCTCCTAATGTCCAACCTAACCCACCCCTGGCATCTTCCTGCCATTCTCTTGGGTCCAGAGAGAAGAGCTCAGCGCCTGCTCCTCCTCTTCTTCATGTGAGGAAGCTGCAGAGCGCAATGAGGTCTCCCCACAGTCTCCTCTTCTCCAGGCTGAACAGACCCATTTCTCACTATTTTTACTGGCCGTGATGATATCCTTTGAAGGGAAAAGAAGGTCCAGGGAAATTGCCTTGGAAATTGAGGCCAGCACTGCAGGAGTCGGGGCTCATCCAGCCTCCGGGTGCCAGAAGATGAGAATGCAAAACTCCCAGGTGGAAGCGGAGGCGGAGGACCGCGGGGGCGGCCACCAGCTCAACCGGAGACCCACTTGTTTGGGGATATTCCCTTGGCTTTGGGAGTCCTCACGGAAAGGAGGGCTTGGCTTAGTGCGAAGAGCGGTGCAGTGGCAGATGGCTGATGGTTCGTGTGTGCCATCGGCCGGTGAGGGCACTGGGGATGGTGAACACCATGGCTTGGATGGCTTTTTGCAGCTTGGAAAGGTTTTTGAAGAGGAAAAAGGGAAAAGTTGGAGTGAAAGTGAATGCTTGTCCTTCCCTGGGGCTCACTGCCCTGCACAGCTGGACCAGGTGGCAGAATTAGAAATGCCAGCCTGGCAGCTGGACCGCGTATTTACCTCCCACATCATCTATTCAGCTGCTCTGCAGGCAACGGGGTGAAGCGCTATTGTAGCCAAGTGGGAGACTCGCCCCTCCGGACTGGCTGCCGGCTCTGCACACACCTCTGCCCGTGCTTCCCATCAACTTCCATCCTCCTGCCCATGGTCCAGGTTCTTCCCCAGTGTAAACTGGGGACTGTGGCAGGCTGGGGGCTTGCTCTCGGTCAAGTTGTCAGCCTCAGTTTCCCCATCTGGAAAACAGGAGTGGTGACATCTCTGTAGCGAGACCTGAGCACCTCTGGTGTCATGTGGGATAAAGCATCTCCTGGATGTCCTGGAGCAGGGAGAGATGGTGGAGTCAGGTGCAGTGGCCGGGTGTCTGTCCCGAGGATGCCTCCCAGCTCCTCCCGTCTCTAATCCCTGCTGTCTCCCAACAGCACCATCTGGTACGAGCTGCACGCACGGGAATGGCCCTTCAAGACGCAGCCAGCAGAGGCGATAATCTGGCAGGTGGGAAGTGGGATGAAGCCCAACCTCAGCCAGATCGGGATGGGCAAGGAGATCTCGGTAGGTGGTGTGGGGCAGGTGCTGGGGCCCTGTGTCTGTGTGCATGGAGGGGGGACGTGCGCCACTGGTGCAAACCCTGCCTGGAGGCTCCCCTTGAAAAACACTCTGTGCTGCCCGGAATCTGCCAGTATAACAGCAAGCGGTCCCTCCCTGCCCAGTTGATGAGGCTCAGTCCCGCTGCTGTGGCACAAGTATCAGCTCAGCTTGCACGTCCCATCCTCTGCAGCCTTTCTCAAGGATGTGGTGGTGCAGGTGGGGTCCTCATGAGATAGACGCGTCCCCTTGGCCCCAGTCTTTCTCAAGGATGCGGTGACTGAGATGGGATCCTTATGGATGGATGTGTCTCTTTAGCCTCAGCCCTTCCTGAGGATGCGGTGGTGCAGATGGGGTCCTTGTGGGATGAATGCAACCCCTCCACCTTAGCCCTTCTCAAGGATGTGGTGGTGGAGACAGAGTCCTTACAGGATAGGCACATCTGCTTGACCTTCTCAAGGATACGGTGGTGGTGATGTTGTCCTCACAGTGTGAATGTTGACCGTGGGGGTTGTGAGAGAGAGACTGGCTCTGTTTGCTCACGCGCTTGCCCTCTGTGGCTGCAGGACATCCTCCTCTTCTGCTGGGCCTATGAGCAAGAGGAGAGACCTACCTTCACCAAGCTCATGGATATGCTGGAGAAACTGCCAAAGCGCAACCGTCGCCTTTCCCACCCTGGGCACTTCTGGAAGTCAGCAGAGTAAGTCCCTGCCCCTCTCTGTCCTTCCCCGTACTGGCAGCGCCCACACTCCTCGGGACCCCACTGTCACAGCTGGATGGCTGGCGTTGGTGGTGGGGAAGCGCGAGGACAAGCTGTGGATGTATCGATGCCATGGAGGAGGGCAAGGATGGGTAGGAAGGGTGGTCGCAGAGTTCTGTGCCCATGCCAGCTGCTACTGCAGTGCTGGCTGTCCTTGTTGGGGTGAAAAAGCCTGGGAAAGTAGTTGAAGGTGATCAGGAGGAGCCTCATCATGTGCTCCACCAGTGCTAAGAGGAAGAAGCAGGGTAGGACCAAGGGTGGGCTGGAGCCAGGACCTTAGGGACGTCTTTGGGGACGTTGGCCATGGCTCCTATGCCTGCCTGTGCACCAATCTCTGAGCAGCTTTCCCTCCCGGGAAGGTGTTTTTTCCTTCTTTTGCCCAGATTTAACTGATGGGGTGGATGCCCTGCCCAGGTTCCCTCCCCGCACCTGCAGCCTGCTTCCAGCAGTGGAAGAAGAGCATGGTTTCTTCTTCTCCCGCAGAAAGCTTGTGGCCAAGTCCTGCTCCATTTCATTGCTTTGGCTTAGTCACATCTCTCTGCTTCAGCAGATGCAGTGGAAATGGGTCCCCAGTCAGGGTCTCAGGGTCTGGCCTGTTGGTAACAGCAGGAAAAATGTAGAAGAATCACTTAGAAACTGATTTTCTTCCCTGAAAGTCATATTATTATGACAAATAAGACCAAAAGCCCAATCCATGAGGAGGCTGCAGGCACATGGGGAGGTTTTTCCTTCTCCTGGTGTGCATCCCCAGCCCGTGGAGGCTGGAAACCAGGAGGGTGGGAGGGAAAGGTGGACTAAGGGAGAGAAGCGAGGGCACTTCTGACTGCTTCGAGCATCCCTCTTGGACCCCACTGAGGGTTAGAGATGCTGATTTCTTCTCCTGTATCTGATAACCAAACCTCCTCGCTTCCTTATCTGTATGACAAGCACGGGTGGCTCCAAGGTTATGGGCTAGCAAAAGCTGCTGGAGTGTCCCCTGTACCACCTCTGTCCCCATGTGCTCAGGGCTAACGAGGGGCTCCTGGGAACACCACAAAGCCAGCAGTCAGATGGCCCCCAAATCACCCGGAACGTAAGCCGTTAATCAGGAGGGAAGTTAATTACCAATCCGTGCTCCGAGCAGGCACCAGGGTGGCTCCGGCAGCCGGGCAAGGAAAGCTGAAGGTTGATGAACCCCAAAGCAGCAGGCTGTGTAATTGCTCGGTTGGGTTTGGGAAGGTTTTTGTAATCACCGTGCCACGCTCTGCCTGCCTCCAGCTTTAACTGCCCGGCAGCTTCCCCTTAATTACCAACCCCATCTTTTGCTAAGCGTGAGGGGAGGGAGGATGCTTCAGCGCGGCACTTGCTTTCCATCTGAGCTGCCTCTTCCCTTAGGGACTTGGCTCCAGCCCCTGCGTTAGGTCCCAGCTTCCCCACGGGGTCCCTGCTTGCCCAGGAGCCCTGGATTAGCGTAGAGATGAGCTGCCTGTGGTACCCGAGGACTTTGCCGCCCCTGCATGAAAGAGATGGGAGACAAAAGCCCCGCAGCCCTGTTGCTGGGAGACCCTGGATGTGCAGGGATGGCGTTGAGGTGTGTGGTACCCAACAAGCCCTTTCCTTTCTAGATGATACTGAACCCCAGAGCTGCCTGCGCCAGGAAAACCCGAACCAGGCTGGGGTGGAGGTGCAGCACCATGCAACTTCCCATGCTGCTGCGTTCGAGGGCAGCTGCACGGCAAACCCACCTGGGGAGGCTTTTTGCAATGAGCTGCCCTGCGAAACCCCTGTGCTGCCGTGGGACAAAGCATCCAGTGCTGACTCTGTTGTGTTGTGTCCCTTCCAGGCTGTGACAGGAGGAGTTAAGGGACGGTGCCTTCCTCCCCCCAGCAGTTCTCCTCTTCCTTCCAACTTCCCACCCTGTGCTACGGAGGAGCAGTGGACGCCGTGAGCAGACAGCAGGACGGGAATGAGCCTCTTCCCCTGCAGCATCTCACCCTGGGAAGCCTCTCTGGAGGAGCTGAGCTGGCGGCCGAGCCTCAGAGAGCCCTCGGGACACCCAGCTGTGGTGGGATGGGGATGGTGGGTGGCTCTGAATGCACGTGAGGTCAAGTCTTGAGTGTGTTCCCCACCGAGCAGGGGCAACCCATGAGGCAGACGGCTTCAATTTCACCCGAGGGCTCCTCTGGTCCTGGTCAGCGTGGTCAGTGCTCATGATGCTCAGCTGGGGACAGGTTGCTTTGTTCTTGATGGGTTTATTTAATTTCCTTCATTTTTTCTTACTGAAAAAAAAAGGGGGAAATGTTGCTGATTCATAAGTTTAGCAACTGGAGCCTGCCGGGGCCAGCGAGTGCCGCTGCTATTAGCTGCCCCCCACAGGGAAATGCATCTGCAGAGCCAGAGCTGGAGGAGTCCTGCTCCCCGGCACCTCAGCAGCCCTGTAATGGGCTGTGGTGACCTTTCAGAAGTGGCTTCTCTACCTCCCGGCCATGCCCACTTATGCTCCCTCCCCCAGGTCTCCCTATCGGCAGGGTGCATCTTCACATTCCTGTTAATTTAGCTGTTTGCCTTCGCATGTATCTAATCAGTGAGCCTTTCCCTCTCACCCTCCTCAGCGCTGCTTTGCTTTTGGCTTTGACCTTCGCTCCTGAAGTCACTGCCAAAGCCTTGGGGTTGGGGATGCTGTGGAGCTGAGCAGAGCGGGATCGACTATGGTTGGGACCTTTCCCCTCTCCCATTGCCTCCCCTGAGCTCATGGCCGGAGGGATGCGGATGGACTCTGGTTGTACAGAGTAAGCATCTCCCTTCCCAGCCCCCCCATGGAAGCTATGTTGTCTCAGCATCCCTCCCCAACCAAGCACTCATGCCCAGGACCGTTTTCCCCTGCATATTCATCTCCATCAACCAAATCCCGGACCTCCCCGGAGAGATGCTCTTTGGACAGTGTCTCGGAGCCGGTGTTGCCATCTGAATACCATGTGCTGGTATCTCCCTCTCTTCATCAGTTTGGATGGGGCCTCGAGCCCATTAGATGAGCTGTCGAGCGACAGATGATAGCAAATTGCATTTTCAGGCCTTTATTGAGCGTAATTGCTTGACAGGAACCATTCTGAATAATTCAATCCTAGTCTAAGTTAGCTTTAATTTGAAGACATGACGAAGCTCTGCAAACTAACCATCCCCAGTTTGTTTGCTGCTCCTCCGAGTCCCAATTGCCGGCGTTTGAACTGGTTTAGCATAAGTAAATGAAGATTAGAAACCTAATTGCAGATAAGAAGCGATGTTACTTTAATTGTAGGGGCATGTAAGAAGATGCTTTTATTTCTTCAAATTTGCACGCGTGCATGTGTATACAGTCTGAAGTGGGCAGGAGCAGGGAGGGGTGAATCTGGCCTCCAAGTGTACTGACGGAAGGTTGGTCTGGATGAGTCCCCGGGTGATGCTTTTGGGGTGTTTGCTGTGCCATGGAGTCACATCTCACTCTAAGATATTTTGCACAAAGTGGGGATGAGACCACGTGGGATGAGCGAGCATGAGGGTGGCGTGAGCCCTCATTTGTGCTAATTGCCTCCTGGTGGTTTGTGGTCTCCTGGGCATGATGCTGTAGAACTCAGCGTAGGTGGCTGAGCATCACCTCATCGTAAAGGATGCTCCATGGCTGCTTGGCCTCTACCTCCTCCACATCCCACCTCTTCCCACGCTAACACACACTGGCTTCTTCATCGCCCCCATCAACAATGTCCTCTGCTGCCTGTCGTCCCCCATCCCAACCCTTCCCTGCTGTTTCATTCCCTCTCCATCCTCTGTGCGCTCGCACACACGTGCCATAAATGTTGCACTAAACCTCAGAGTCTCTCTGAGTTTTCACCGATGCCTTCGCCCATGGTGGTCCCAGGGTCTGCGGGAGGGAGCGAACCTCCACTGCTGGAGGTCTCGGCTGCCAGGGGGGCGTGGGGAGGTCTCACCATGAAATCACCGGTTCCCAAACGAAGTTCAGATGGAGCAAGTGCTGTAGAAATATACTGTCCTCCTCGCTCGATGGTTTTGGTTTCTAAGTAGGCATGAGCTTCCGAAGCGAGCAGTAGCAAGTAGAGTGTGTTGGGAAGATGAAGGAGGTGGTGCTCAGCACCAGGAGCGGCAAAGTGCTGTAGCCTGATAGATGTTGTGTAGGTTTATGGTGGAAAGTACAACATCAGTCTTGAAAGACTTACTGTGGCTTTGCTCTCTGTGCCCCAAACCCTCTACTTGCCTGGAAAGTCTCACCTTGGCATATTTTCCTGTGGGGTCTCAGCAGCCCTTGGCAGATGCCAAGGAAAGAAGTGAGCTGATGAGTGTGCTGGTTTGGTCCTCGTGGGAGCGCGGGACTCTCTGTGGTGGCCTTGGCCGAGTGTTTCTCCCTTGGATTTTGGGCATCCAAAAGGAGCTAAGTGCTCCTGGAGCCAACAAATCTTCCTCCATCTCCCTCCTTTTTCTCCCCCCTTTTCCCTCACCGTAACGTCTCACAAGCAGAGCCATTGCACAATAGTATCGATGGAAAAATAGCTGCCCTGTATTTATCATAAATTAGCTCAGAAGAGCAGCTCCTTCCCTTCCATTCAGCACAGCAACGGTTGTTTATGCAGCCGTGTTATTTGCATCATGCCTTCTTATTTTTGAAAGTCTTAATTATTAAAAAAAAAAAACCCAATAACCCCAAACCAACAAATCTTATCTTTTTTTCTTGTTGTTGTTCTTTGTTTTTTTTGACTCCAGCTTTGTGCGGAGATGTGGGGTTTTTTTTTTTCCTCAGTTTAAAAATATCCAGCCCTTCAGCAGGGAGAGAATGTAGGAGAAACTCTCCACAATGCCCTCTAATAGGAGATCCGAAGGAGCGAGAAAGTCCATCCGGTGGCTCAGTTTAGCTGCGTGAGCTAGAGGAGAGACAGGGGTTATTTCCAGACGTGCTGAGCTGATTTTAGCACAGTGGTGTTTCGAGCAGCAGCTCGAGACATAAGGAACCATCCCCAACCTCAGGGTACATCCTCGGGTTCTTGCAGCGGAGCAGCCCCAGCGATGCTGTCCTGGTCCAGTCCTCCAGCTCTCAGCTGCTTCATCCTTTCGCTCCCCCTCCGAGGCCCCTCCCCAAGCTTCCCAGTCCCTGACCTTGCTGCTGTCTGAGTTTTTATCCGGCATTTCAGTGCTCACAGGGAACACCACGCTTGGGGCTGGGTGGTGAAAGCACTGCCAGCGGTGGGGTAGTGGTGCTGCACCGGCCCCAAAGCACGAGATCCTCCTTTGGCTGCTAAATCACATCCCCTGATCCTGCTGCTTCTTCTATCCCCCTCTTCTTCCCAAATTACCGGATTTGAGCCATGACTGGGTGGTTCCTGGGAATGATGAGCTCAGAATCCAACCTCAGCAACTTTTATCCAGTGCTTGACCACGGCAGGAGCCGAGACTATTAAGTTTTTAAGACACACTGTAGGCAGAAATGAATGTCTTGGAGGTGGAGGAGGAGCTGCTCAGCCTTTGCCAGATGCTGTGGAAGGATTGGTGCCTCCAGCTTGGTCTCTTTGGCCATGCTCTGTGGCCATGCGGTGGTGGTGCTGTGAGATGCTCTCTGCACCTCCAAGTGCCGCAGGGAGCTCCGGGTCGAGCCCGCTGGCGGTCGGCGCTTTACTGGGCACTTTCGCTTTCCTGCTTCCTTTCTTTGCCATCTATTTATTTCAATTTATTTTAATTAATTTATTTTTCTTGCAAATAGTGGTTTTTTGGGGAAGCTTGGTCAGCTGCAAAAGCCGCCTTTAATTTCCAGTCCCTGTAAAGTACGCTGTGACATTTTCTTGTACATAAGGTATATATAAATATATATACATATCTCTATATGTATGTATATAGATATATACATATATAACGAGCTCTAAATCCTGTACAGTTTCAAACTGAACTCGGTGGCCTGCTTTGTTTTCTCTGTGTTAGTTCTGACTGTTGCAGAATGAGCTGACTTTCATTTCCCTTTTCCTCTTCCGCTTTTCTTTTTATAAATATATACATAAATATATATAGATATATTTTGTTGTCGTCGTCGCAAAACTCTCGTCACTGGAAAAGAACAGTTGATTCTGGTGCAAAGAAAATAAACAAAAAAAAAAAAAGAGATATCACCCACTACCCAACAAAAAGAAATCGCTGAGAAAGGCACGATGGATCTCCCCGATGTAAATTTGTACAGTAACATTTATAACGTTTTCTACACTTGAAGAAAGTATTTATAATTTCAGCTGTCTGACTGAGTGCGAATCTCTGTGACCTGCAGAAATGGATAGCCATTTGTTCCCGTGGTTTCTCGTGCAGTGTTTGGTGAGGTGACAGTGTATGAATTATTTATGCCAATAAAAAAAAAAACAAAACTAAACAAGAAACCTTCGAAAACTATCGCAACCCTGTGCTGCTCGGCATCCCTGCGCCACCCGACACTCCCTGCCCTCTCTTTGCTCCACAGCGGCATCGCAGCCCGGGGATGGGGTGGGAGTATTTGTCCATGGTGGGATCTGGACCACTCTCCTCCATCACACCCCCGTGAGCCAATAATAGGGTGGGACTATTTGTCCATGGCACGGTCTGGACCACTCTCCTCTATCAGATCTCCAGGAGCCGGTGATGAGATGGGAATATTTGTCCGTGATGGGCTCTGGACCAGTATCCTCCATCAGATCCCCAGGAGCCGGTGATGGGGTGGGAGTATTTGTTCGTGACAGGCTCTGGACCAGTATCCTCCATCAGATCCCCAGGAGCCGGTGATGGGGTGGGAGTATTTGTCCGTGATGGGCTCTGGACCACTCTCCTCCATCAGATCCCCAGGAGCCGGTGATGGGGTGGGAGTATTTGTCCGTGGCAGGCTCTGGACCAGTCTCCTCCATCAGACCCCCAGGAGCATCTTGGTGCCAACCTCTAGTCCAGTGATGCTCCGGGGGAAAACACGATGCTGCCGGATCCCCTTTCCCTCTCTCCCACCATGTCGGCTCTCAGCCCAGCTCTTTGAGGACAATACTTCACAGCAAACATTTGGACGGCAGCCACAAGGAGACGCAGCAGCTGAAAGCCGGGGAGATGGGCGAATTATGGGGCAGGCAGCAGATAAATCTCCATGCAGCTCTGCTCGGCAGAGAGGCTGAAGTGGGGAGTGTGCCAGGGGGATGCTCCTCCCCAGCTGGACCCCTGTGGGGATGGCTGAGCCCAGTGATGAAGTGCCGGAGGCTCCTTGCATCTGCTGCTTTCTTTGTTTGCGTCTCGCATGCTGTTTTACTGGGGGGCCACCATAAATCTGTAAAGCAGCCCATCGGAACGCAGCGGCAGCATTTGCTTGCGGGACTAGCACAGGTGGTACCTGGTGGTAGGAGATGGAGAAGTTGTGGAGGGTTCGTGTCACATCCCCCCCTCTCCTTCCCTCCTTACTATCACCTGAGTGCTTGAAAGGTAAAATAATGATGGCTTGCCATTAATAAACCATGAACACTCAACACTTCTCCCATCGAGGGCTTTTCATCTTTCAAAGCCTGCAGAAGCCAGTAACCAATTAAACCAGGCACATCCTGGGCCGGGAGCAGTGGCGGAGCGGCTGGGGGGATTTTCTTGGGAAGGATGGGGAGGGCAAGGCTGGGTAGAAGGGAGCTGCTGTGGTTGGGCATGGATCTTCCAGAGGAGAGAGAAACAGGGGGTTTGGGCATAAAGAGCCACCACTTGATGCCCTCACCGTGCCAGGGACTTTGCCACCTCCCTGGCTCCCTTGCGGGCTAAATGGGATGCTGGCTGCACTGCAGTGTCACCATCTCTTCTGCCTACGCAATAAACGAGGGGCTGGTGTTTACCCTGGTGTAAATCTGGAGGGGTTTCACCAGTCTGGAGCATAGCTGGTTGGCACTGGTGCGTAACTGGACAGACATGGCTCCAGCGCTCCAGGCACGGAGCCGCTAATTGAAATGCTGGTGGCAGCGCCGAGCCCCTGCTGAGCCCAGCACAGGAATTCTGAGCTCCCCCCTGGCTTGTGCCTAATGAGATGCCAGCATCAGGATGGGGATAAATGTGCAATATATCCCCAAAACAGCCGTAACAATGGCGTTGGTGGATTAGAGGCGCCTCTGAATACATATCTGCATATATCAATATGCGTGTGTATGTGCATCGGAGAGCCACATGAATGCATACACGTGTCCGTAATCTCCTTCTTGCTGTTGATGAATCACGAGCCATTAATATTTCATAGGCAAGGAATAAACGCAAGGAATGAAAGAGGAGCTAAACCCCCAGGATATCGGCTCTAGCCCTCCTGCCGCTGCTGCTGGGAGAGCCCACAGCCACCAGGCTCAGGGTGGGCGCTGCTTCCATGTGGGTTCAAGTGCTGATGGCATTGGCACAACTAGAGTGTAGCCAGCCTGGCGGGTGTGCGGGGGTACAGTCACCAAACAGGGCTGTTTTCTTTGTGTTAGTAACCCTTTGGAGGTCAGCTATGCTGATGGAAAAGGAGGAGAGCAGAGGGCATCCACATCTTCACTGGGAAGGTGGCTTCAGAGGTGTCCCCATGCGTGTTGGGTGCTGTTTGGGTGACCCACCCTCCGTCCAGACTCTCGATGTTTTATACACGTGTGTCTTTCTTGGCTGCCCCCAGAATAAAGCTTTTTATTGATCTGAACTTAAAAAGAATCAGTTATGTGAGTGCCACGATGGTTCACCCGCTTCTTAGACCTTGGGCACCGGCTGTGAGCCTCAGCTCACCACGTGGACCACGCTGCCACCACAGGGATGGTTCCAGACACCGTGCCTGCTGCCAGCAGGTTTAGGTTCCCCGTCCCGCTCTGTATCAGCAGAAACGGGAGACAAAGAGGCTGGAGGAAAGCCAAGACCTGAGCCCAAAGGGTGAGAACCAGCCGTGGCCCCCAGCCAGTGCTCTCAGCCATCCCATCCCAGCACCAAGGGGGCTCCCAGAGGGAGCTGGAGCTGCACAGGGTGTGAAGAGCAGGAAGACCGCTGCAGGTTAACACAATACTTGTGCTGCAGCCAAAGCCAGAATGTGGCCCTGGAGGCTGCGGGGACCTCAGGATGGGGCTAGCGAGGGTCCCGCATCGCTGACCTGGGCTGGCTTGGACCATCCTGCTGGTGCCAGTCCTCCCTGGGACTGGCTGGGGTTGTGGCACTGCCTGACAATGGGGTATTGTTTGGCCACTTTAATTTATGTTTCCTCCCCAGGCTCGCTCGGGCATTCCCAGGAGCCTCAACGAGCCCTCGCCGCTGGAGCGCAGGACTGGTCCACTTCTGGGGCACCGAGGGTGAGCTGAGCCCCCCGAGCCACCCCAGCAGAGGCTGGGGGTGCTGCTCAGGGGATGTACAGGTGGGCTGGGGGACAAAGCCCAGCTCCAGCTCTTCATTAGGCTTGATTAACTCATCAAGGGCTGTTCTCCACCAGGAGCAGGGCGTGCTGGGACAGTCCAAGCCTGCTCCACCATGGATGTCCTGGAGAGCATCGTGGGGGCTGTGGGAAGCCCCGGATGGGCTGCTGACAGTGTATGGACTATTTGGCTGTTTCTATCACGGCCACCAGCCCTTCAACGGGACTGCTGCTCTGGGCTGGAGCGGAGCTGATCCTGCTTTACAGAAAGACCTGGCTGCTTAACGAGATTAATGACAGCCAGGGCATATAGGGGAGCTGCCCAGCTTCCCCTCGTGTTTTGCTCTGGGGTTTCCATCCTCCTCTTCCCAACTGTGAGGAAAGGCCCTGCCCTGGCTGAGGTCCTGCTGTCCCATTGCTCAGCAGATTTCCTGTCCTCACCTCTATCTTGGTTCCCACCACAGGACCTTTCCCTCAGGGCCTAGGAAGAAGCAGCAATTCCCAATTCCAAGCTTTTTGTCTTAAACATTGCACCTGCAACTACTTCTGAAGGTTAAAGAGCCGTGCCCTCAGCAACACCAGGTAGAAAAACTGGCTGAAGGTTTTCCCATGCCTTGCAGCTATTTATTTATTCTAATATATATATATTAGAATATATATATTATATTTATTGGGGACCGGGTGGCTTTCTGTGTCTGTGCAGCAAACCCTGCACCTGGGGGGATAGGGCACCCCTTGCCATGGGTGTTCCATGAGGTTCTGGTGGTGTGGAAGTGGGACTGTGGTGCTCAAGGTCCCCTCTGGAAATAAATCCGCAGCTTGTGGTTTGTCCCTGGAGCCTGGAGGGCTGCGTCTGGTGGAGAGGTCATCCCGCTTGGGTGCAAGCTGACCTTTTGGGGCATGTAGGGGTGCCAGGCACTGCCGTGGTTCTCCGTAGGGTGTGAGGAAGACTCCACACCCATCCATAACCATTGGGGCTTGTAGGAAAGCTGGAGAGGCGCTTTTTCTCAGGGAGTGCAGGGATGGGACAAGAGGGAATGGTTTAGAGCTGAAAGAGGGGAGACTGAGATGAAATCTTAGGAAGAAATGTTTTGCTGTGAGGGTGGGGAGGCCCTGGCCCAGGGTGCCCAGAGCTGCCCCATCCCTGGAGGTGTTCCAGGCCGGGTTGGATGGAGCTTGGAGCAACTGATCCAGTGGGAGGTGTCCCTGCCCGTGGCAGGAGTGGAACTGGATGGGCTTTGATGTTCCTTCCAACCCAAACCATTCCACAGTGCTGTCACCCCAGGGGTAGCCATGGAGTAAGAATTCTCTGCAGCACTCTTTGGCTCCACATCCAGCTGGTGAAGAGAAGCAGCCTGGCTGGTACCGGGTACTGCGGGTGAGCCTTTGGCCTTTCCTCCCTTCCTCCTCTGCCAGCAGCCCCCGTGGGGAGAGCTCAGCCAGGCGATGCTCCTCCTGATCCCCTCCAGCCCCATGGAGTTGGGGAGGGCACCATATGGTGGTCACCTCACCATGGGCAGCTGATTCTAGGCAGACCCTGCAGGGTATCACGCCCGGGTGGGTTTTCTTTCTGGGAGTGGTAGGAGCAGGGGGGACCTGAAACCATTATTTGACCCTAAGCATGAAAATCCGAGGGTGTGCAGTGGGCTCGATCCGGGCTCTCCCCTCCACGTGCAGGGGGGAAACTCATGCTGGCTGTGATCTGCTGGGGCAATACAGCCCTTCTGTGGGGCAAAGAGATGTGACGACTCCTACACGGATCATGCACCTGGTCACGCATCAGCTCTGGAAGCTCATGGAGGGATCTGTGAAGGTCTCTTGGCAGATCATTCTCCATAAATACCTTTTTATCTCCGGGGCTTTTACAGTGCCGGGTTAGCTGTCTGCTCTACACAGAGGTACTTTAGGAACGCCCCAAGCTTTGGGACCAGCTGTTTCTCCATGTCTGCTGGCACCATCGATCTGACGTTGCACCAACAGGCTCTGTTATCTGTGGGTGCTGAGCTGTGGCTGGGGGGATGTAGGACGGGACAACTACCCCCAGGCTCATGGACACTGATATTAGAGCGATGCCACGGTGGTGGCCAAGCCCCAGGTTGCGTTTCACCTGCTGACTGCTATTTTCAGCCCTGCAAATCCAACGGGAGATAATGCTCGTGACTGCTGGGGGTTTGGGAGTGTGTGTGGGGTGTGATTAAAGTCATCCTCGGAGCCATGAGTCCTTCCTCAGCCTGGCCACGGGCCACACTGCTTTGTTTTCTAGGCTCTAACTTATATACTCGTATTTTCAGCTGCTTGCTCCATGCAACCTCTTTTCCAGGATCCTAGGTGGGGATGACTCCTTACTTATCCCTCGCACAGGTGGTTTGCTGCTTGGATTACCACGTGGCACCCTTCCATGTGGTGATCAGTCCCCGCTCCTTACCCAGAGCCCCCCAAACCCAACATCTTGGACTTTTCTGAGTATGCTTTGCCCTTACAGCAATGCAACCGCGCTGGTGGAGCAACTAAACCCCAGCTCTGCTGCGGCACTGGCTCTGCAGACTATGGATCCTGTTCCTCAAGGATGTGGGGAGGCTCCAGCCAGCTGCTCTGCTGGGAAGAGGAAGGTTTCATCTATAGGGATCCATCGCTCTGTGTCTGGGCAAATGCTCTTTGTGGTTTCCCCCAGGTCCTGCCCCTGGGCTTGGCTTGGAGCGAACCTGCCTGAGGTGCTGGGAAGAAAATGGATTGCTCCATTCTTAGTGCTTTCTCCCACACCTTAAATACAATGCACCTGGCAGGAGAAGGGGCCTCTGGGTGCTGTTTGCCCACAATTGATGGGTGCAGGCAAGTGGCTCAACCACAGCCTCCTGGGGAACAACCCTGTCCGTGTTCTTTCCAAGGGGACAACACTGCATCCAGCCCTGGACGCAGCGGTGAGCAAGACCGGAGGCTGTGCTGGTGGAGCGAGAACCCCACGCTGGGTCTGTGTGTACCCGGGCTGGTGCAAGGGCTTGGGGCAATGCTGGGTGGGCTCCTGCTTTGGGGGTGCATGCTGTGGAGTTGGTGCTGGGGTTCCTGTTGTGCAGGATGGAATCCAGGGGCTGAGTGGCTGAGGAGGTTGTGTGCAGCTCCTAAAGGGGCAGATGGAAATGGTTGCTGAGGCTCAAAACACTCTTGCCTGCAGAAATAAGGCTGGGAAGGCAAAGGGCTTGCCTTCAAATCTTAGAAAGCTGATAAAACAACAATTACCCCAGATGGAGCTGCCTCCCGTTCCTGCCCAGGATCTTCCCTCCTGCCTTTTTCACCTTCCTTCTTGTTTCCACAAAGTTGGTTGATGTGCCTTTGCTGTGAGGTGATTGCTCAAAGGTCTTTCTTACTGAGACTTGTTGGCAAAACGGCTCTGGTGCAGAGCAACGGGGACCGAGTCTGGGTTTGGAGGAGGAAAATGCTGGGTTAAATTGCTCCCAGCTGGATGAGAGTGGGGTTTTTCCAGGCAAACAGTGAGCAACTGGAGGACATGAAAGAAAACATTCTCAAGAGCAACACCTGAGTCACCTTGGGATGGGGAGGGCTTGTGTAAAGTATAGCAGGCACTTGAGCTATAGGTATTGATGTCAAGCAGGACAGGATGTTTAAAACCCAGTTTTATTTTCCAAGTTCTGGGTTCCCTGGGGTCAAGCAGAGGCTTCTGACCAAGACAGCCACATCCACGTGGGTGTGATGTGCAGGTGAACCACATCCATCCCTACTGGGGCTGGAACGCTCTTGCTTGGGGTTAAAGTCTCTCAGATTTAAAGAAACAAATTTCCTCCGCACCAGCTGAGCCTGGAAAGCTCAGGGGTTTTGCAGCCGCTGAACCTGATGCTGAGTCAAGGTGCAAGTTCTCCCTTTGGAGTCTTCATGGGGAGATTGGAAGTAGAGGAGACAATAGGGTCCTTGGTGATTATTTAATTTTGAAGCACGGGTTTAATTAATGCAGGAGCCCTGGGATGCATCCTAATTCTCTGGGCGCACACCAGACTTCGCAGTATGTGGGGGCTGAAGCTGTGGCAAGGAGCCTGCAGGTGCCTTTTCTGCTCTTCCTCACTTTGTAGCTGAGAAAAATCAATGCAAAACCCTTCAAGTTGCTTGGACAGACCCGTTATCTCCTGATCGAGCCAAGGAGGTGAAGTTCAAACAAAACCCCACTGCTGCATCAAGGACGAGAGCTCCTTGCCTGTTCTTTTGGGGGTGGCTTAAAAACTCAACTCCTTCCTTACAGACACATAAAATTGCTTTGGTTTAAGGCAAAAAGAGCCTTGCTCACCCCGGTTGAAGTGGTGAAAGAGCCTTTTCCCTGGATCTGTGACTGGTTCTGCTTAGGAGAAAGGATTTTGCAGACGGGAAGGTCATGATCCCCGGTGCACGTGTCCCCAGGAAGCAGGGGACAACCCACTGCAGCCTATTTATGCAGCACTGAAGGCTGTTGGGCTTCCTACTTCTCATTTTTTCCCATTAGTTGGGTGTTATGAATCCAAATTTCTTGCTTGCTCTCATCCTTGCCCTTCTTCCTTGCGACTCCACCAGTCAGTCCAAGGGAGAGACAGACCCTAAACCACAAAATGCCTGAAAATCAGCCGAACTCCACAGCTCGTGTGATTAGACGGCTTCCACCTGGAGAGGTTAAAAGTTACTGAATAACCAAACTACTCCGTCAGCTCCCAGTCGCTGCCGGGGACTCTGCGGCTGCGCTGGTGCCGGGTGTCCCGTGGGTATTTTGGTCACCCAAACCCAAAAGCAATTTTCCCCCATCCCAACCCTGGGAAGCCCTGACTGGGGTGATGGGCAGAGTGGGTCCCTGGGGAGCTGTGTGGCGTTGGGCACAGCCTGGAGAGAGGATGGGGACACTGTTGGGCCCCAGCGAGGGTGAATGCCACCGTGGGAAAGCAGTCTGGGGCTGCGCAGCCGGCTTGGCACCGCGCACGCAGCCCTCCCGCAGCTCCCACTGGCCCCTCCGCCTGCTCCACCGCAAGCAAAGCCCTTTCTTCCCACAGCCCAGCGCCTCTCTCCCCCCAGCTCTGGCCAGCCCCCCGCCTCTCGGACGGCTCTGGAGGGATGGAGTCGGTGTGTGCCTTTTGTTTGCTCTTTCTTTTGGGGCTGAAATCCCGCAAGCCGCGGCGGGGTGGGGGGACGCGGAGATTTGGCCAAGGAGCATCTGCAATGGGGGCGAGCGGGGCACGATGCCCGACGCCCGGATCTCTCCGGACACAAGTAAGGCTGGGGGTGGCGGGGCACCTGGGGCGGTCTGGCTGTCGGTTGGCAGACGGGTGGCTCTGCATGGCTGGGGGGGTGTGAATGTCTTTGCATCCCACCCAACGCAGAGGTTTCCAGGTGTGGGACCACTGTGGTTTATTTGGGATGGGATACGGGGCTCAACTCTCCCCATCTCTCCGTCTTCTGTTGGTCCCTTAGCCTGGGAATTGCAGAGGCATCACTTCTCATCTCCAAGCCTCTGAGTGTTTTACTTATTCCCCTCCTTGGGCACATGTTTTGCTGCTTTGGTTGGAGCAGCTCCCTCCTGGCTCAGCAGGCTGATGACCTGCGGTCTCCAGGGCTGTTTTATCCACTTAAAAATCCCTCTTAATTCCTCCCCTGTGCATCTTGGTGCTCTTTTGGGACCTTTAGCTTCTCTTGTGCGTCTTAGTGCTCTTTTGGGACTTTTAGCTTCTCCTACATGCCACGGGCTGGTGAGGTGTGCTCTGCCTTGATTACCTACAGCAAATTTTCCGTGCATGTTTGCATTGGTGAAGTGATGTGGGGTGTAGAGGGGCAGCTGTGGGGCTGGGGAGGGGAGGAAGAAAAGAAGAGGAGGGGAGGCACCTCCAGCTTGCACAGCAGCTTCTGTGGGGAGGCGTGTGCTCCTTCCTCCAGCAAGGACATCATCTACAAACTGCGTCGGCAAGCAGCTGCTCTGGCTTCCTGGGAAGTCCTATTGATGCCAAAGCAATCCTAGGCGGGGGGGGGAAGTTGGGGGGATCAACTAAAGTTATCCGGGACCGCGTGTGGCTGCAGATGTGGGGTCCTTACCCACCCCCACCCTCCCTTCTCCTTGTTTCCTGGGGAGGGGTTTGGAGACTGTGATCAAAAGCTGGAGCTGCCGTCCATCTGCTTCTGACAACCTGAGCGCTCGCTGGCAGCTTCTGAATTCAGAGTGTTGAATTCCTCAATAATTAGAGGGGATTTTTTTTTTTTTTTTCTCCGCAAAATACCCCATCTGGGCTTTTTCATGATGGGAATGAAAAGCCAAGGTGGGTGTGGGATGGGGGCAGGTGGATTTTCAGCCTTAGCAACCCAAATCTTGAAATATTACATCAGCGGCAAAGAGGTGTAATTAAGTAGGAAACAAACGAGCCCAGCTAATCTGTTTTGCTTGTTTGAGCTTAGCGGCGTGCAGAAAACAAACAGAGGATGAATGATGAATGAGACTTTCTTTAGTTTTTGTTTTGAAGGGTTTTTCTTTTGCTGAGCCCCAAGCAGGGGTTGGGTTGTGGGTCAGGAAACTCAGCCACTCTCCCCCGCTGCTCACAAGCCATCGGGCTGTGGTAGCTGAGGCTGTGTGCCAGTGCTTGCCGTTTGCCTGTTTCTTGCTTTAATTGGCTGCTTTGCTAAACTGGCTCCCTTGGATGCCTTCCCGGAGGGATGGGAATGGATCTCAGTGCTGTTGTTGCTGGTGGCTGGGGGGCATCAAAGCTGTGGCCCTGCAGGTTGCCGTGAGAGTGCCCTTTAGCGTGGGCTTCATCGCCGCATCCCTCCCTCGGCAGCAGCCCCAGGAGCTTCCGCGCATCCTTGGGAGGATGAGCTTGTGCCCCAGGTTCTCTCTCAGTATCAGTGTTTCCGACACCGTGACACAGAGAACCGATGCTGTCGGTGCATCCTTGGGGACCCCACAGCATCCCCTCATCTGTTTCCCACCCCTCCTGCGGCACGAGCCATCCCAAGAGGGATGGGGGGGACATGTCTCTGGCTGTGAAACCACCAGCACAGGCAGTCTTCTGCATCCCTTTAAACACCTTTTTTCACCCCCTTTAAACACCCCAAAGGGCTTTGGCAGCTTGGCTGGAGCAGACCTGGCTGCTGTTTCTCCCCGTGTGCCCGTGCCCCAGCCGCCTGCGCCTGCCCCCTGCCCACCCTGAGCCCACCGGCACGGGTGGCAGAGCTGCTGGCTGCTTTCGGCCGGCCGCAGCAGCAGGAGGGCTGGCTGCGGTTTGTTTTCTCCATGCACTCGCATGCTTTCGGGCTCCGGCAGTGGCATGAGGTGCCAGGAGCAGATGGCAGCACTCCGCCGGGCTTTCTCTCAAATCCCTGTGGCTCCTGGCACCGTGCTGGGCAGTGGCTCCTGGTAACCCCCTCGCTCCCACACAGCTCTCCAGGGCAAGAGCTGGGGTTTTATCCTCTTCTTTGAGCATGTTGCATCTAAGACCCTTCCTGATCTGTTTCTCCCTATGGTTTTCCGAGTGATGCCCTGTGCTGGGGGCCAGAGGGGACCCAGCACGCACAGGGTTTGTGTTACAGGCAAAGAGGTCTGAGCTGCTGCCCATCACCCGGTGTCGGCAAAGACCCCGTTCCCCCAACACCCTCTGGCCAAACTGTCCAGAGATGGTTTTAAACCCAGAGGAAACAGGCAACTCGCTCGTCCCTAGGAAGGACAGGTCACCAAGTGCCATAGGGAGGAGCAGTGGCTGGATGGGAGCGGGGTGTGCGGGATCCCAGGGGGCTGTTGGCTGTGGGCTCACCCTGGGATGGTCAGCCTGGCTGTGCTGCTCTGAGATTCTCCCCGGCCCTTGGTACACATCTTCTCAGATTGCACCGTGGCCCCCAATACTGCATGGCAGAGGGGATGCTCCTGGTGAACTGGGGGTGTCTCTCCCGATTTGCATCCCCCCAAAGCACCCTGGTGCTTCCTCTGCATCCACCCTCTTGGTCCTGCATCTTCAGGTTGTCTTAAGGCTCTTTGCCAAGGGTTGCATCCTCACTGGCGTCTCTACCGGTCCCCCCCTTTTCCCACAGCAGGAGGATGCTGAGCCCCCTGTGGATGCATCCGGCTCTTCCTTGTGTGCCCCGCAGCCCTGCCCTGGCCTCCCCTGCCACATCTCCTGCCCCCGGAGGGTCTAGGAAATTGGGAAATGGCCAAAATGAAACAAGTTTTCCCCTTCCCTCCTAGGTGACAATTTCAACTCTGCGGGAGCCTGGTGGCTGCCAGCCAGCTCCTGCATCCACATCAACCCCCGGAGGGGAGCACCAGTCCCTGCCTCCCATCATAACTAGCACAAACATTTGCTTTTTTATTATTATTAATTTTTAAATCTTAGTTTTTTTCTGTGCGAGGAAGAGGTTGGTGCTATTTGTTCACAGGCATTGCAGTCCACTGTGTTGTTTCAGCAGCGTTGTGGTTCTCTCCAAGTAATAAGAGCGGCTCTGGACAAGAAAATTGAGCAACTCGGTAGCAGGCAGTGCCTTCCTCGCCGAGTGAGGGTGTTTATCCTCCTCATGTTGTTTCAGCTGAATAAATTTGCCAGACAGCAATGATATTAGCCTCGTCTCAAAGACTTTATCAATTTGCAGTTGTCTCTTCGAAGATAGTTTTTTATTGAACCGTCTGAGATGATTTCCAAAGAGAGGACTGCAATTTAAACTATTAAGTAATTTGGGAGAGCAATTAATGTTAATCTGGAAACTCCCTGTGTTGCTCCCGAATAAATCAACCTCTCCGTGAGAGCCATGCTGAAAGAGCCTGGACTGATTTATATAAAAGGTGGGGGGGGGGGTTGGCCAGGAAAACAACAAGGAACAAGTATTTCTCCTGGAAAACATGAATATTTTAATAGGATGGTGCTGTGGTTCAGAGGATGTCGGGGACTCCAGGGGAGTGAGCTTTTGCTCCTGGGGTCTGCCAGCGTGCCCTTCCGTGCATCCTCATATCTGAAATGCTTCTGTGCTACTCCTTGGAAAGGTCTCGGTTTGCCCCAGAGCTGGGTTTTTCCTTTGGGCCTCGTTTCTCCCTGGGGAGATGATGGAAGAGGGAAGGCAAGGACAGGGAGATGAGGAAAGGCAGAGTGGACCCCTTCTTCCCTCTTTGCTGCAAGATCCAATGGGATCAGACCTGGCTGCTGTCTGCCCAGAGCGTGGGATTAAGCATTAAATACTAGAAATGCTGTGTGGTTCTACCAGGTGGAGCTCGTAGGGGTGGAGGCACTTCCTCCTCTGTCCTCATCTGTGTTGCTTTCTGCTTAGAACGGACCTCCAGGTCTCCAAACCTGGTCTGTGTGAGCAATCACTGTGCTCTGCCTTGCACCCTGCCTCCTCCGCCTGCACCGTGGGCATCCTTGCACCAGGCAGGGCCAGAGGGTTTGCTCAGGGCCATGACCCCGCCAAGGTTTTAATAACTCCAAGGATGAAAATCCCTTGTGTTTTATCACCCTCACAGGGTTCCTGGGGATAACAGCCCTGCCTTCCGGCATGTCAACTGCTTCCTCCTATCTAGTATCATTCAAAAATGAGCTGGGAGTGCACCCTGTCCCCGATTTATCTGCTTATCCACAATTTGGGCATGAGGATTCTACAGTAGATTCTGTCAAAGACTTTGCTAAAGTGATGTTAGACGGCTCGTGCTGCTCTGCGCTGGTCCGCAGAGCCAATTCTCTCAGCCTAGAAGCTGATCAGGTCTGTTGGCAGTAATTTAGGCTGGATAAACCCCTGCTGGCGGTTCACAGCGATGTTCTTGTGTGTCATTGCTCCATCACCTTCTCAGGCAAGCTGAGCAGCTTGTGGTTCCCTACGTCATCCTTGCTGGATGATGGGTGACATCTGTGTCCTTTTTTATGTCCTCAAGAAGCTTCCCTGGTCCCCTATATCACTGGGTGAGTGCAGAGCCAGAGAGGGGAAGCCAGCAGAGCAGAGAGACCATCACAGCCCTCCTCTCCCAACCTTGCCTTTCTCCTCAAGGTCGCCTCAGGGAAGATATTTCTGTATGCAAGCAGCACGACAGCACCTTGCGAATGGCAGCCTGGAGAGACTCCACTTCTTGGACAGTTGCTTCTGTTTGGAGCTATTTCTGTTTTCTGGTGGCTGCTGGTTCCCTATTCAAATCCCTTCATAATCCACTAAGGGACCTCGCATCTCCCTTTCTTTCTTCTTTTTTTCTTTGTCTAAAACAATTAGCTTGGTTCAAGCCCTCTGCAATTCATCAATTAATACAAGCTGTGGCAGTAAATTAAAGGGAAACAGGAACAACTATGCTGGGATTAGGTCACTGAAACTATAAACTTTGGAACAAATCAGATTTCCTTGGGAAGGGAAATGGACAGCGGTGATATGTCAAGTCGTGAGATGAGACAGGCACGGAGTAACTTTCCAGAGTCTCCTGACTTGGCCGCTGGATGCCCGAACTTCTTCCCTAGGGAAAGTTTTGGGTTGCCAGACCCTGTTGCTGCTGAAAGATACTTGGATGGCCAAACAAACAAATGAGAAGAGAGGAAAAAATGGGAAAGAGGGTGAGGAGGGAAGCTGGGCAGCTGCTTTGGGCAGGGTCTGGTGTGTAGCTGTATCAAGGCTTCCTGCTGGCCAGGTCAAGCCCCATGTCCTCTCCTCTGCAGTGGTTGACGCTCTTGGATGTTGTACGTGGCTATGATAGAAGGGCAAATTTGTTCATTCCCAACTCGCCAAGTGATACTTCTGTCCTGCACGGCAGTGGCAGGGAGCGATGCTGGGAATGGTGGTGGTGCTCAAGGACCCCTGCAGAAGGGCCAGAGGAAGGCAGGGCACTCACACCTCTGTGCCAGCACTGTCTGCAGCCAAAAGGGGCTAAGAAAGTCCTCTGAAAAGCCAAGGTGATGGGTGCAATGACAATTTCTGCTCTGAGGGAGTGAGAGCCTCCTCTCCTCAGCGCTCCAGCAAGGTGCAGGCAGTTCCTTTCCCTGCCCATCCTCTGCACCTTGCTGCTGGTACCCAGGACAGACAGACTGCCTGACAGAGGTCATCTGTTATCCCCCTCCCCAGGGAGGGTTCTTTGGTGTTCCCAGTGTCCTGAGGTTGGTGGAAGGCCAGGAGTGGGTGTTTACACCCTCCTGGGGCACTCTCGCCAGCAGAGATGATTGCAGCCCGCGCGTTCTCATTAGCTGCATAAACGCCTCATCCCTTTTGGCCTCTTACTCAATTCTTGGCTTCTGTGAGACGCTGCAAACTGAATTATATGATGCGTGCATGAGCAAAACTTTTCCTATTCCCAGCTCTGCATCATCCCTCCTTCCCACAGCTTCTGTCTTCACCCCATGCTTTGTTCCCCGGGCAGATCACACAAACCCCCCTGAGGTCCCACCACCTTCACACGATCGTCCCACTCACCCTGTGAGCACAAACTCCCACTTGCTGCTGCGATCTGAGCACCAAGCTGACCCCCAGCATTTAACCTCTGCCCACGCAGCTTCGTTAGCAGCAGCGTACAGGTTTGCTGCATAGCTTCACCTTCAGACAAAAGTCTTGCTAATGATGGAAACATCTGCTGGTGGAGCTGGAACAGTGTGGGAGCTGCAGGGACAGGGATGCAGTGCTCTGTCTTGGAAAAAAACCCACCCTTTGTGGCCTTTTATTTTCCTCCAGCACTAATGATGTCTCTCAGCCACCCCAGCTCATTTGGAGCATCAGAGTTGGGATCAAACACTCTGGGCTCCTTGTGTTGTCAGGGAGAAGAGGCGTGTCTGGAGGTTGGGCTGTGGTGGGCTTCCAGGGCTCCCAACTCTCACTGGAGAAGGTCCATAGTGGGTTATGGTCCCAGGAGACCATAGGGGAGCTGGGTGTCTGCAGGTTGCACCCTGCAGTGGCTGATGTGGCATGACAAAAGCTCCCTGTAGCAGATGTGTGATGGAGTAAGGCTGAGTAGGTGCTTGGTGGAGCAAGGTAGCAGTGACTGCGTGACTGAATCTTGTCAAACTTGGTTAATCAATTTTCTTGGGTTTTGGTTAAACCAAAGTTGTGCCACCTCTTCCTGCTGAAAGGAAATGCAAACCAGGCAAATTCTGCCTATGCTTGTGCTCCTTCTTTCTGAGGTGACACCTGGAATGATGCCACTGAGACAATCATTGTCATTGGCCATTGTAGGAAGAAATATGTTGTGATGCTCCTGCCATTACCGCCCTGCCTTCCGCTGGGCTGCCAAGCACGCAGCCAGCTCCAGGCTGTGTCGGAAAAGCTGGCTTTGCCATCCCAGCCTGACATTCCTGCTCGCTGCTGCTGGGGACAGAGTTCGTGTTCTCTCTCTGTATAAACTGGTGCAGTAATGAAAGGCTGAGAGTAGATTTGTGGTGAGAGGCAGAGGTTCTACCCTGAGGAATCACAGAGGTGGCTTCATACGCAGTGCTACACCCAATTTATTGCTGTTTCACCACCTCTTCCTTGTATTAAGTGGGAACAAGGATGGGATAAGCAAAGAGATTTCAGCACCACTGAAGTGAAAAAAATGGTCTTGGCTGTTCGGATGGCTCCATATAACTCAGCTTATTTCTTGATCGTACAGTCATAAAATTGTTTGGGTTGGAAAGGACCTTTAACAGTCACCTAGTCTGACTCCTCTGCAGTGAGATCTTCAACTTGATCAGGCTCCTCAGAACCCCACCCAGCCTGAAATTCGGTGTTTCCAGGGATGGGTCTTCCACCACTTCTCCAGGCAACCTGTGCCAGTGTTGAATCTCCTCTGAATTACTTTTCCTAAGTCCTCCTACCATCTTAATGATAGAGAGTTGACCCCAGAAAACATGTTACCGTGAAATGTGATGACCTTCGAAAACCTCCACATTCATGTAGACTCCAAGACTGATGTCAGGAGGACCCTTGACCAGCTTGCGTGGTTGCTTGGTGCTGATTCAGGTGCAGTGGATACGTCGTATTTAATGCCGTAGCATTGCTTCAGTGTCTCGCTTGAGTTTTTGAAGTTAATACCCTCAGTTCTCTTGGGAACCAACACGCTACGTTGTGTGAGAATAAGCCACCAACCAGCAGGAGTGTGGAAGTGATTGTCCCCCTGTACTCAGTGCCCTTCAAATCCTGTGTTTGATTTTGGACGCCTCCTTACAGGAAGGACATCGAGGGGCTGGAGGGCAATGGAGCAGCGGAAGGGTCGAAGGAACTAATTCCATGAGAAGAAGCTGAGGGAACTGGGATTGTTTAGCCTGGAGAAAAGGAGGCTGAAGGGAGACCTCATTGTTCCCTACAACTACCTGAAAGCAGTTTGTGGTGATGTAGATGTTGGTCTCTTCTCCCAAGTAACAAGCAATAGGACGAGAGGAAACGCCCTCAAGTTGCGCCAGAGGAGGTTTAAGTTGGATACGAACAAAAATGTCTTTCCTGACAGAGCGGTGAAGCCCTGGCAGAGGCTGCCCAGGGCAGCGGTGGAGTCTCCATCCCTGGAGGGGTTCAAAAAGCACGTGGCCGTGGCACTTGGGGACAGGGTTTAGCAATCACAGCGGAGTTAGGCTGATGGTTGGACTAGATGAGGTTAGAGGTCTTTTCCAACCTTAGTGATTCTATGATTCTAAGAGGCCAAGACTGCAAATCAAAGTGGGATTTGTAGCTGGACACCCCAGAATAATGTCTGCTCAAACCTTTGCCTGCAGTGCTCCCATTCCCACTAACAAAACCTCAGTCTTTGGCTCCCATCAAACTTTTCTTCTCTGTGTCCACCTGCATCTTGGATTTCTGTGCCTGCTTGGGGTTTTCTGGGGTCCTCGAGCCTTTGTAGGGAGTGGAGAAAGCTGCAGTGAGATGGGGAGGTTCAGACACTGGCTAATCCTGTTAGGAAGCCAGTGGTTATTGCAGGGCTTCCAGTGGGACCTGCTAAATGAACCATAATTCTGTAATGAGATTTCCTTTTCCCGGCCAGACTAAATGCTCTTGGCCACTGGGAATAAAAGGTCGGGGGAAGCAAAAATAAAGAGAGAAAAAAAGGGGAGGGGGATGACTGCCTCAGGTTCTGTCTATCTCAATTGTATCAAAGATTTGAAGAGCATTCAGATGGGTTTGGTTGTTGCGGCTCAATTCTATGCCCTGCAAGCGCAGCTCAGGGCAATAGGCTGCCCTGTCCTCCTCTGCAGGGGGTTGATAGGACCCTGAGAGCAAGAAAAACACATTTGAGGTTGTGATAGCGCTCCAAAATACAGCAAAGGTGAGAGAGAGAGTTCTTTATGAACCAGCAGGATCCTGGAGAGGAAGGGAAAACAGCCTGCGGGGCCAATGAGGAGAGAACAGACCCTAAGAAGACAGCGAGTTCTTTGTAGGAAAGCTGAATTACACCAAGAAACGTTCAAAGTGTGTTTTGCTCTGACCTCTAGCTACACAGGGCGAAAGCAAGCAGCCGCCTGCTCTGCCCCAGGAGGTCTCTGGGGCACAGGATGAGGGGAAGGGATGCTTCGGGCTGGGACAGCTCAGCGCTGATCCCATCCTGCTTCAGCAGCAGGACACAAGCGTCGCTGTGGCCCCAGCGCTCTGGATGTGGCGAAGTCAGGGTAGAGATGAGTTCCACCTAGGATCTTTGCAAAGAGCAGGATTTTTTAGGTGAAAACCTGCAGTGAAAGCTGCTGTTAGCTCGAAGAACATCCCCTGTTCGCGCTGGACCATGTCCCCGTGCTGAGTGGATGGGGGCTGCTCACACCAGGGCACGTCCCCAGCCCGGCAGGGATGGCTGCGTTCAACGCGGCTCCTTGCTCCCCAACGAGGTGGGTGTCGCAGCTCCTGAGCCCTGAGGGGTGGCATTGGTGGCAGGAGTGACGCTTGTCACACAGCGGACGTGCGCAGGGCTGGTGACACTTTGGTCACAGCAGTCTGCGCGGGGAACGCAGACACCACCAACACATGGTGCAATCGCAGCCTCTGCTGTCACCACATCCCTCCCCTCCTCCTCCATCAGCTTGCTTGCAGGTGTTCCCATACTCCCCAAATTGGCCTCATTTCACCCCGAGATGAGCAGGCAGCCTCCCTGGGGAGAGGGTTGGGCTCTTTGTGCCATTGCTTGCTCCAGCGTGGTCTCTGCTGGGGAGCACGATGGGACTGGGAGCAGGGGGAGATTTGCCTGCTGGGACTTGGTGTTTTGCAACAGCTTTTTTTCTTGCTTGATCTCGATCTACCTTTGAATTTTTTCCTTTCTTTTTTGTCTCTTTATTTTTTTTTTTTTAGCATTTGACTCTCTAATTTATTTCTATCTAAACGGCAAACAAAAGCTTTTGGTTTGCCAAGTCCCAGGCTGGGCTTCTCCAGTCGTGGCTGGTGTTTTGGGTCAAGTGTTTTCCAGCCTTTCCCTGCTTGAGGGATTCCTGATGGTCCTTTAACCTTGCAGTGAAAACCCTGAGCTCTATCTCTCCTCTGGTAGGCAGGTGAAAAGAAAGAAAAGCAGTTTGAAATTTGGTCCCAGGGTGGTGCAAATATGTTTACTAACCTTGGCCCATTCTGTGCCTCAGTTTCCCCACTTGTAATGATGGGAATGAGTAAGATGAGAGGTTGTTTTCCAGTGTTTCGTGGGCTTGTACTTCACAGGTCCAAGGTGGCCTCTTTATTCACTAGACTGTTTTTCCTGTTTACTATGTTTTTAGCCTCAAAGCTCTCCCTCGGGCTGCGCGGATGGGTGCCTCGTGCTCCTAACTCGGACCCAGTTTCCAGGCCATCAGCTGCTCTTGCTGCAAACACCCTCAAATGAGGATGGGAAAATAACATTGCTAAAAATAAAATTAAATCAGAGTGGTTTGGGTGTCAGCTCTCCTTGGTATCTGCTGAGCCCCTCTCCTCCCTCCTGGCCCACAACCATTTGATCCTGGTCTCAGTGGGGCAGACCATAATGATCCTGGGCTACAGGTGGGTGCAACGGGCTGGGTCTGTCCTGCTCTACCAGCCGTGGTGCTTGGGTGAGGCTAGAGACCATGGGTCTCCTTCCTCCTGCCTAGATTCTTCTAGGAATCTTTAGCCCGGAGAAGAGGAGGCTGAGGGGAGACCTTATTGCTCTCTACAACTGCCTGAAAGGAGGTTGTGGAGAGGAGGGAGCTGGGCTCTTCTCCCAAGGGACAGAGGACAGGACAAGGGGGAATGGCCTGAAGCTCCACCAGGGGAGGGTCAGGTTGGATATCAGAAAAAAATTCTTCATGGAAAGAGTCATCGGGCACTGGAACAGCTGCCCAGGGAGGGGGTCGAGTCGCCTTCCCTGGAGGTGTTTAAGGAATGGGTGGATGAAGTGCTCAGGGACATGGTTTAGGGAGTGTTAGGAATGGTTGGACTCAATGATCCAGCGGGTCCTTTCCAACCTGGTGATACTATGATGCTCCAGTAATTAGTTGTGGGGCGAGAGGGGGGTTCAATCCATCTGGCATACAGTGGTGACAGTCTGGTCAGGGGACACTGATGAGGTCCAGAGGAGTTGCAGCTGTGACCCAATTTCTACTGCCAAAGGGCTTTTGCTGGTAGCCTGGTGGCAAAGGGGTCATCCCCCGTGCTGAAGTGGCCGCTGAAGGAGCCCGACGGTGACAGTGGTACTGCTGCTAGGATCTCTCCTTCCCCACTTTGGGAGCACCGTTGGACGTGTCACTGGCAGGTGCAGAGTTGGGTTGGGAGCAGAAGGTCAACCAGATGGGTCTGAAGAGCTGCGAGTCCTACGGCTGTGACCCTGGGCTGGCGGACAGATCATCAACCAGCTCTGCACAAAGTGGAGGGGTTCCAGGCCAGGTTGGATGGGGCTTGGAGCCCCTGATCCAGTGGGAGGTGTCCCTGCCCATGGCAGGGGGTGGAACTGGATGGGCTTTAAGGTCCCTTCCAACTCAAACTCAAACCATTCTATGAATTTCCCTTCTCCAACAGCACCAAAACACTAGAAGGTGTGTGGGGTGGGGTGGGTTTCTTTCTGAAGATACTTTTGGTACCACTTCCCTAAGGAAACAGGGCTCATCCAGCTGAGCTCTGGTTTGTCCATCTGCCTCATCCTAACAAATCCAGCTAAATTAGATGAAATTTAACAGGAGGATTGAGACCTCAAAATTATGATGTCTTTGTGAGTTGCATGAAAATGGGTCCCAGGTGGCTGAAATGAGTGGGATGCTGAGCAGGAGACTGGAATGTGGGCTGAAATGAGTGGGATACCGAGTTGGGGGCTGGGATTTGGGCTGATATCTATGTGGTACTGGTGATCTCGCACGGAAACATCAGGGATGTTTTCAACCACAGGCAAAGTATCTGTCAACCTCATTAGCGCTGATATCAGCCCCACTCAAGGATCAGGTCCCTGGTGCTAATGAAGCTCTCACAGGTGACATCAGTGAGCTGCTCAGCCCAAATTCCTTCTCATTAGTGGGTCAGCCCTGCTTCCAGGAGCCTGAAACCAGAGGGGCTGTGTGTGAGCCAACGTTTGGCTGTGGAGAGCCTCTCGCAGCCTGGAGGCAGGTGAATCACTGAGGCTGAGCTGCATCTGGAGGTAGCCAAAAAGCTGTAAATTGCTTTATTTTATATTTTTTTTAACAAAAAAAAAAACACCAAACCCTGTGAACTCAGGGTCTGGCGTGTTCAATCCTGCTGTTGGGGCTTCGTGTCGCGTTCCTGAGGTTTCCCAGCCCTGACTGTGTTTGTGATCTCAGAGTAGTTCATGGAAGGGTTTGCTTTGTCGTGGTTTAACCAGGAGAAGCTTTTTAATGCCTTTAAATTGTAGCAGTATTTCAATATCCCATTAAAGTCAGTCCAGAAATAAATCTACATTCCTGGCATAGCTTCTGCAAACTTCTCCCCGAGAGCCGTCTTCCTTTTGTTTGGTTTGTGGAAGAATAGGGGGTGAAAAAAAACCACATCTCTGTCTCTCAACTTCTTGTTTTTCTGTGTTTTTTTTTTTTGGGGGGGGGGGGAGCATTTGCGCTGGGAGAGATCCTCGGGTGCTGTTTGGCCGTGGCCAAATGATGCTGATTCAGAGGTGGGTGACCAACATCTTTGTGTCCCCCTACGCTTGCACATCCCTCAAGGCTTTCGGGTTTCTTTTTGTACTGGGGCTGTGAGTAATCTGGGGGCTGGGATCAGCCTTCCACGTAGTCACCTTCCCCCTCGTCTTTGCAGCTGCTTTGCTGCTCTATCCAGGTTGGAAGAAGCTGGGGTTGATGTGCCAGAGGGGCTGCACGGCTTGTTCCTCCTCGTGGGGTGCCCCACACATGCTGCTTTACTTAAGTGGGTCTGGGGGAGGACTAAGGATGCTGGAGCCTTCCTCCTCGCTCGCCCTGTGGGGAGACACGTGAGGGGCTTTGCTGGTGGGGGTATTTTTGGCAGGTTTTTTTTTTTTCTTCTTCTTCTTGCTCTTTTTTAGGAATTAAGAACTCGACCGCAGCTGTTTCTCTGCTTTTGGGTTTGCTTTGTGTTCTTTTTCGCAATGAATGCTTTGCAGATTTGGCTTATCAGGCTGCTCCAAGCCCTCCGCTCTCCTCCCCGTCCCTATTTACCCAGGGCGCTGGCTGACGCAGGGCCCTTTCCTGTGTTTGTCACCACCCACCCCAAGGTCCTCCGGTGATAACTTTTCATTTAAGATTAGGGATTTAGCTCTTTTGGAAAGAGTCTTTAACCTACAACCCTCCGAAATGTGTCACCTCATAGAAAGAAAATCTCTAACTACTCTTTCTTTTTCAAGCCTGACGCAAAAAAGTGATTTTTCTAGTTTGTAATTACCCCGATAATTGATCCAAAAGGTTTAAAGGTACCATTCAGGGGTTGGATATCAGGAGAAAGGAATGGGCTTGAAACGGGGACTCAGATGGTATAAAACACTGAGAATTGGCTGGTTTGAGCTGGCTTTAATGATCTTGATTCTGCTGATTTCAGTGGAGTCGTGTAGCTCTGCTGCTGCCGAGCATCTGCCCCCAAACTTACAGCTGCTGGTGGATGGCTCAGGCACTTGTGTTTCAAAACAGTGTTTGCATCTGAATAACCCAGAAGAAACTCGAACTCCTTTCAGCCCCTGAAGCAGGGGTCTTAAAGCAGTTTTTTAAAATCTGTCTAAATTAGACCCTGGATTTACAAGGAGTCCTTGAACTCTGCTGTGTTTGTTAGCGCTCCAGTGTGTTCTTAAAATGATAATGAAAGCAATTCAGATTTTGATGGAAAGCTGGTAGAGCTTGGGCTGGAGGAAACATGCTAGAGTGACTTTTGAAGGTAGAGGTTCACGTTTTGAAGTACAAGAAAAAGAAATGCAAAGGAAGACAGACAGGTGCTTCTTTGCCCTGCAATAGCGATGAAACATTAATTCATCTCCCTGGAATTTCTTGTTTGTGGGTTCCCATAATTTGGTTTCTTTGGTGTCTCTATGAAGCTTGAGTTCCTTGAATGCCAGAAGCCAAATACTCGTCGACTAATATCTTTTTATTAGATTTTTTTGTGTGTGCACGCTTGCCCGTGCGTACACGTGAGAGATCACTCTTTATATACCCACGTTATACCCTTGGAGGCTGTGAGAGGGGCTTCAAAAGAGTCATTCCAGCAGCACATTTTGAACTGGAACAGAGAGGTTTAAGACATGTATTTGGCTTTTGGTGGGATTTACAGGTGCCTTGTTGGAAAAGAGGGTGGTTTTGGGGGTAAGGAAGCGCTGGAAGGCTTCATGTTGCCACAGCTCTGCCTCAGGACTCGTTACAGCTTCTGAAAGTGGGGAGCAAAGAGTTTCCTCCAAACGTGTCCTGGAGCTTGGGAGCTGGTGGAGATGGGAGCTGGCACAGGGATGTTTCTAAAAGCGAGCTGCCTTGGCCGTGTCCTCCCGGGTGTAAAAGGCAATCAGGAATGGATCATACCCCGATCATTTCCCCACGCATCTTGCAGAGGGGAGGATGCCAAGGAATCCCCCTGAGCCTGTGGCGTGGGTGTGCGTTTCACACGTGGAGAACGGAGGAAGGAGGCAGCAGGACTCCTTGCAGATGGAACTATGTGCCATGTGGGCACAGATACCTGTACCTATGCCCACAGCAAACAATCCACCTGCGGCCAAGCGAGCAGAGAGTGCAAAGCTCCTGCTCAGCTGGGGACTTCCCAGGCCCTCCTGCTCTGCTCTGCTCCGGGAGAGGACAAGAGCGAAGGCTCACTGCCACCTCTAGGCAAGCACCAGCATAGGCACTTGCTCTAAACTGGAGCACGGACAGACAATCCTGGGATTTGTCCCAAATCACTGCAGTGTCAGTGCCAGACCCCCCTATCAGCTGGTGTGTGTGTGCTGTTCATAGGCTCCTTAAGCTTTAGTATAAATATGTTCAGCCGTTTCTTTATTCCCCGGGCAGTAATCCCTCAAACACATTTCGAGTCGCATAGAAATAGCAGCTGAATAACTCCAGAGCCGTGGCTGACGGGGATATTGTGTGTGTGTGTGTGTGATCAGCGCCGAGGCCGTGGTTTCCTAAGGATCTTAGAGAGCTGAGCATCCTGAGCGGCATATTCCTGCTGGCGGGCTGTGAACCTTGGCAGCAGAGCTGGCTGCCGGGCATCCTTCCCTCAAGAAAGACCCACTGCCAGCTCTTAGACACCGACCCGACCTCCCTGCTGGACCCACAGCCGCCGCCTGCTCCTCGAAGAGAGGTGGGTGAGGATAAACGGCAGCAGGAGAGGGGTAAGATCCCAGGTTTTGAGGCAGAGGGGAAGGAAACTTGGGTAAGCGTTAGCTGCTCTGTTTATGTTTGGCTTCTCTAACTGCTGGCAGCATATGGCCAGAAGCAAGCGGCGCTGAGCTGATTCTGCAGGAGAGGGGGAACCGGGGAGAGCAGCTGTGTGAGGGGCAGGGAGGATGCTGTTCCCTCTCCCGAGCAGTTTTGGGGGATAACTTGCTCGGTAGCACTGTTTGTGTTTGCTCCTGGCTGTGGGAATGGGAGAAG
The DNA here is from genome assembly GCF_017976375.1 of Cuculus canorus. Taxonomy (NCBI): domain Eukaryota; kingdom Metazoa; phylum Chordata; class Aves; order Cuculiformes; family Cuculidae; genus Cuculus; species Cuculus canorus. The sequence continues at coordinate 12,556,082 of NC_071417.1, forward strand.
CAACTTTGGTGGATGAGGCTGGCTGGGGAGGACTGGGCATGGTGGAGCTTCCCCAGCGCTGGGGTCTCTTATCCAGGGCTCTCGGAGACCCAAGTAGGATGAGGCAGGGTGGCAGGAACATGCCCTCTAGGGAGAAATCCTACCCACAAATGATCTTTGCTGGAGAGAGGAAGGTGCAAATCTTTGCTGTCACATCAAGAGCTGTGTGGGAACAGGCTCACTGGGTGCAGGTGGGCTGCAGAGGGTCACGCTTGACCTTCTCCATTTGCAGACCAACATCTGTCTTATTAGTTGCTTATGAACCTTTGAGCCTTCCTCTCCGGGCTGACTCATGGCTACTGGCTGGAGGCAATGGCTATGTGGGGTTCCTCCATTGCTCAGGAGGATGCACAAGACATGTCCAGGCCAGCAGCTCCCTTCTGACACTGACACTTTGCTCCTGGCTTGCCTGGATTTACAGGCTTCTGTGAAGCTCCAGATGATGCAAAAATGAGCATTGTCCCATTAAGTTTTCTGAAGGTGAAGGAAACGATGCCGTGCCCTGGTGATGCTGTGGCCTACAGATGAGCACAGCCCAGCTGGTTCCTGAACCTCTTCTCTCTGGTGACCCAAGAGAATGGTAGGAGGATGCACCAGGAGTGGATTAGGTTGGATGTTAGGAAAAGAGGGTGGTGGAGCACTGGAGCAGCTCCCCAGGGAAGCAGTCAGGGCGCCAAGCCTGATAATATTCCAGGTGCATTTGGTCACCATCCTCAGAAACACGATGTGAACATTAGGGTTGTTCTATGCAGGGACTGGAGTTGGACTCGATGATCCTTGTGGGTTCCTTCTAACGCAGGGCGTTCTATGATTCTATTATAAGTTCTGGGCTAGTGGAGAGGGCTGGGATCCCACCAAGGGTGCAGCTGCAGGGGGTGAAGTGGGTGAGCTGCTCTGCCAAAGCCATGTCCCATAGTAGCACAGGCAGCCCCACATGCCTGGATCTGAGGACCCCAGCAGTCAAGGCTTTGCTTCCACAGCATGGTCTTGCCTCTTGTAGATCTGCCTCCCTGACAGGAGGGCAGAGAAACGGTGAGATACAAGTGGCAGGAGCTCATGTGGTGTGTCAGGGTGGCTTTGGCAGCGGAGAGTCCCCTTGAACACTGCAGGAGTGCATGAGCTGCACCTCCAGACATGCTATACTCATAACCCTTCTGCACCCCCATCCGAGGGGGACTGCATTAGTTTCCCTGATAATCACTAGCTCAGAGGTGAGCCTAAAAGGAGAAGGTTTGGACTTTGTTTGGCCTGAAGCTGACAGCCCGTGACTGCTTCCTTGCCAGCGTTTACTCATTCCTTCACGGGACAGGTTTCCTTGCCAAATGGATCAGAGCAGATGTCGTTGGCTAGCTCACTATTAGATCAGTCCTGCATTTAAATAAGCCTAATTGTGTTTTAATTAGCCCCAGATCGTGCCTTACAGCTTGATGTATGGGGAAAGCAGCCCTAGCCCCAATTCTGCTGCTGCGTTTGCCTACCCTCTCCCCTTTGCCATCTCTGCAAAACTCCCTGTGTTCCAGAGAGGAACAGGGCTGCTCCGTTTCCTCTTCCCTGTGGGAAGTTTTGTAATTGAGTCACCTGCTGTGCTATGCTTTATTCTCCTGCCTCCGGAGAGGCAGTGGGGCTCGAGGCCGTTGGCTCTCGGAGCTGCTGGGCACCGACGGGCTGTGTCCATCCTTGCCAGGCTGAGGCCATCCTCGCTGTGCTCCGGTGGGAGATTCCTTTGGGGTTTGGGAGGAGGCTGCGAGCAGGTGAACCTTGCACTCCTGCCCGAGAGCTTGGCTTGGGTTTATATAATATTATATATCTGTAATTGTGTGTTTGTTGTTGCTATGGGAATGAGCACAATTGCAAAGCCTGGAGACTGATGTCAAGGCTCGGTCTGCACCGGGCCTTACTGGGGGCAGGTAAAGAGTCAGAAGGGGAAATGGGGCGAGGAGAAGCCCTTTCATTGTCTTCCCTGCATAAACTCACGCTTGGCTCCAGCAGCAGAGGTGCAGGCGGCTTGGAGAGGGGTAGGGATGCCCCAGTCTGCTGGGCTGGGGGCACTGGGGGGTTGCGGTGGGGCTGCTGCTGTCTGCCCTGGGCACAAGGGCAGGGACAGACCTGGCAGGAGGGAGCTGCCTGCTGTCAGGGAGAGAGGGGGGGTGCTTTTCTGCAGCCCTCAGAGCACAATTCAGCCGGGAGCAGGAAGGTGGGGGGCTGCAGCTTTCCAGGGGTGCCGGGGCAGGCAGAGCCTCTGCTCCCTCGGGGCAGGATGGGGCTGCGGAGCAGAGCTGCCCGGCAACAAGTGGGGGCCAGGGGGTGCCTCTTGGCTCTTTAATTGGTGAGGAATCGGGGGGGGGGGGGGGGGGGGGGGGGGATGTTCCCCGTTAAGGGGAGGGAGGGGGGAGAAAAGCCACGCTGGAAATGAGGTTATATAAAAGATGTATGATTTGGAGAGCAGAGTGTCTCCTAATGAGGGCTGCACCGGCTCGCTCCACACCCATAAAAACCCTGGTTGGACGTCAAAGCGGATTCGTTTCGGTGATGCTGGGATAAAGGGGCGCAGCGAGGACTGGCTCCCTCCCTGCCAGCCCAGCGCAGCGCCGGGCTCCGTCCCTCCGCCGGGAGGGATGCTCGGGGGCCGGGGAGAGGCTCGGGGCCGGGGACGGCTCCCCTCCGCCGCACGGTAGGTGGGGAGGGGGGCGGGCTGCCCCCAGCCCCGCTTCGCAGGGAAACTTTGCCGCGGGACCGGAGCCCCGCGGTCCGGGGCGCTCCCTCGGGCGCCCGTCGAAGCTCTCCCCGCTTCCCCCTCGGGGCACCGGCACTGGGCTGGGGGGCAGCAGCGGGACCCCTGCCCCACCGCGGCGGCCAGCGGGGCTCTGCCTCCGGCTGCGGGAGCCCGAACCGCCCCGCGGGGCATCTTCCCAACTCGAGGCTCTTTGGCGGCGCCGCTCCGCGCCCCCGGGGCTCCGCTGCCGCCGCCCTGCTCCGTTCGCCCCTCCGCATCCCTTCGGGCTGAACCAGCTCGAAGCCGGCTGGCATCTCCCTCCCCTCGCAACTCTTTGCAGCAAGTTTTGAATGGGGCCGAGGGGGTGTGGGGGGTGTGTGTGTGTGTGTGTGGGGGGGGGGGGGTGCTTGCACGGTACCGGAGGGGGGGACACACACGTTGTGCCCGGGAAGGGGCAGTTTTCCCTGGAAGGAAGGCAGGGGCAGGTGGACGGTGTGCTCGGGAAGGGCAGTGAACCTGTTTGACCGAGGAAAGCAGGCGGGCAGCGTGCCAGGGACAGCCGGCACTTTGCCCGAGGAGGGAATGGGACCGGGGTGGGGGGAGAAGGGGGGGGGGGGGGAGGGGGCTGAGATTATAACGGCACGAACAGGGACGGGGGACGTTTTTGCGGGAGGGTGTTAACAGGGCAGTTTCGGAGTGGGGGAAAGGGTGCAGTTTTCCCGAGGAGATGAAGTTTTTTCCAGGCAGGGCGTCCGTTGGAGGGCAGTTCTCCACGGGGGGGGGGGGGGCAGCTCCGCGGGGGCTCTGCAGGGACACCCCCCCCCCACCACCCCCCCCCCCAGTCCCAGCCGCGGCGCTGGAGCTGTCCTGGGTGCTGAACGCCGCGCGGAGCCCCGGCCCGCCCCCCCCCCCCCCCTCCCATCCAGCCCGGGAGCGGCGGGGAGGGCTCGGGGCTGCGGGAGCTGCTGCCAGGGCTGGGGTGGAGGGGTCACCCACACGGGGTCCTCTCCCTGTTGTTCCACCCATCCCACTGTCTCCAGGGCATCCCCGCTGTCTTGGGGGCAATGGGGCGGGGTGGGAGCAAGATCCACATCAACCCGAAGCTTAGGGAGAATCCTCTCTGATATAGTTCCAGCACTGGGATGTCCCGTTCTCGGCTGGCTCGTGTCCTCCAGGGAAAGCCTGGGGTCGATTCAGATTTTGCTCCTTCCCTCTCCCCAGCCGTGCACCAAGGACCTCGACAGTCCCCTCTGAATGCAGTTGAAATGCAGAAGGGAGTTGTCGCAGGGATCAAAGGAGACGAACCCCACTTGCCCTGCCAGTGCTCTCACTCTCTTGGTTTGCAGTAGACTGTAGGAAGCGTTTTGGTTTGGTAAAGCAGAGGAAAAGAGGTCTCTGTATATGCACATCTGGAGCATCTGGTGCTGGAGTGGGTGTGCATCGCCCCATCCAGCTCCAGTCCCGCAGAGCTTTTCCTTGTCTCAGCTCTGCGCTCCCTGAGCGCGCTGACTCCGCAGCCCAGGTGCAGACATTTTCTTCCAACGCTTTCAAGTTATGACTGTCAGGAGGAAATTCTGGCAGGCAAGTTGACAATTATCTGCTGAGTCCCCGAGGAGCTGATCCGCCTCTCACTGAAATGGAGGGGAAGCGTCTCCTTCCTTCCCGTGGGAACACAGTCTGTCTGGAGTGGGAGAGATATGGGAGACTGCAGGGGGGCAGTTGCAGTGGTGGAGGGCTGGATTGCTTCGGGTGCTTTAAATGCCATCTCCTTTTCCTCTTCTACATCCCCAAATTCTGATGGCTCAGGCAGATGGCAGAGTGGAATCTATACGGTTGATCAGTGGAAAGCTATGGGGAGCCTTTTGGGGTGTGTGTGTGTGTTCAAAATAGCGCTCTCCCAGAGATATCTACCTGCATATCTTGGTTGGATTTGCCTTTTTGTTAAAGCTTTTGGGTGGAGAAGGTTTATTTTAAAGAATTTGGCTTTGCGTCCAAAATTTCTTCCTCCCTCTATTTTCTTCTAGCCTGTATTACCCAGAATATTTTCTTAAAGATGCTACAAACTCAGTTGTAGACTTTCCAGGTTTAAAATGTGGATATGTTTGCAAACAAACTCCCTTTACGGAGTGTCTTCTTACACAGATGTGGGTTTGAGGTGGGATATTTCTCTAATCAGATATCCGCACTGGAAGAAGCGTTACAATCGCTCTTGAGCCAAGGAGAGTGACAAGTCCTGGTGCCCTTTGAATTCTGTTTATTCCCTCTGTTAGCACAGCAATCGCGAGTGAATACCGGAGAGGCCATCTTAGGCAGAGGGTTTGGGGCTCAATCCTTGCTTGCAATTAATGTTGTCAGCCTTCTGACGGGGAGGACTTGGTCCTCCCTGAAACCCAGGGACATTTTTGGCCTGTCAGATTTCCCCCCCCCCTCCTCCGCTTTGCCTGTGTATTTGTATTTTCCATTTCAGTAATGTGTCTGTACAAAAGCTTAGGAAATCTGCCAGTTTGCCTAAATCAGTGCCTGAAAACAACTATATATAGTAACTGATAAGTCACGTGAGCTCTGCTCGCATAGATTAGCATTTACCTTTCCTGAGTAATGACAATATTGGTTGATACTTGTTGATAGCATCAATTTTTACTAAAGAAATACAACCCCGATAGCAAGGGACCAGTTTTGAGAGGAGGTGCCAAACAAAGCTAAAATGCCTTTGCTCTACTCACGCTGTTCTGATTGTATCTGTGCATTAAATCAAATCTATATATGCGATCTGATCCCTTGAACGCAGCCAAAAATAAACATATTGTGTCCCAAAGAGGGAAAGATCTGTAAGCCACTGTCTGGCTGAAGCCGGATGAAAGCATGTTTACTTCCAGCCGCTTGCTCCCAATTAACTCTGTGATGGGCTGTGTGCGATACCTGACCCAACGCAACCCAGATTGTCACCCTGCGCAGCGGCTGTAAAGCAAGTGGAGCAAAGTATCGGTGCGACGCTAAGCAAGTGCTTGGGATCTGGCTGTGAGCACAAGAAACACACAGTCTGGAAAGCCCAAATGTCATCAGTATGTCGGTTCTATTCGCAGAGTATGGAAACGTGCAAGTACTCTATATGTGTGTATATATATATATATATATATATATATATATATATATAAATTGGAGGGGTTTGTGCTAAGGCAACTCTTCCCATAGCCTCTCTTTTACATGACAGTTCAGAAATGCTTAACAAGATCTTGCAATGCCCTTCTAGGGCAGGCTTTTCTTAATCCCATTTTGCAGAGTCTCAGGCTTATGTTTTCAGACACGCTGAAAACGTGCGGTTTTTCCTTGCCGCTGAAAGCCATAAAAGCTCAGTCTTTTCAGAGCAGGACACGTCCTTCATTCCCAAATGCCATCAAAATGAACGTGTCCCTTGAAATACCAGTGGTAGGTCTCGGGCAAGGGCTCCAGAGGGGCCACAAGCCCTGGTGTGACAGCCTGTCCCACTGCGGTCTCTCCCCGTGATGCCAGGATTGAGGAACGTGGGTCTTGGGAAGCCAAAATCCTCTCCTCTGGCACTGGGAAGACGTCTCTGTTTTGAAGACGGGTGTTGCTGCTGCTTCAACCAAAAGCAGCATCGCCAGCGTAGGTTGGTCCCTTGGTGGGCAGAGAAAAGCTCCAGGAACCGATGAGCATCGGGGCCCATTTCTGCACCTCTCTGTCATGCGCTCATGGCTTTCTGGCCACCGCGTCCCAGTCTCTGACCCAGGGCTGTGTTCAGATGTGCTGGTGGAGTGAGGATGATGTGGCTGATGCTGCCTCTAAGGAACAGCTGTCGCTGGCAGCGCCTTTAGCAAAAATTAGAAAGCAGAAAATTCCACATCCTCCACACCCTAATCCTGCCCAAACGAGAGCCACAAACCTCTGTGGGACAGGGAATGGGTCCCAGGAGGCCCACAAAGAACTTTGCAGCTGCTGTTGATACTATGGCAACAAGTGCTAATGCAAAACCCTAAGAAAAGCATGGACAGAAAGTCAGAGCAACGAATTATCTTTGCTTTCTGCCTTACGCAGTCACCAAGGATGATGGTGCAAAGAGGGCGAGAGCTCTGCTTTGACTCCACGTACTGGATTAATTGGTGGGGAATCACACCTCTAATCCTCTTGCCCATTTTGATGTTGAAAAGAGATGGTAGTGATGCTCGGGGGACAGAGAAAATCCCGCAGCCTTTTCAGCAGTGGGATTTCACGGATCCTTGGCAGGAGACTCGTGCCTCCAGGAACCCAGGCTTGTGCCGTGAGAAGCCTGATGTTTCCCCAAGGCTTTTGAATAGTGATATCAGTCACACTTTATCAAAGTCGGTGACAATGAGATTTATTGCTATTTAGTGTCCTAATTGAGCTACTTCTCGCAGTGGCTTGTTAGAGTAGGAATATTCAATGCTGTTCTAGAAGGACTTTGGGGAGCCGGGAGCAAAGGATGAGAAACGTGAGCTGCTGAAATGAGCCGGGAGTTTAATTCCTGGACCAACTGAGCTGAAAGCTCTGTTGCTGCCTTTATTGAAGCCGGCTGGCGGCTCTGGAGCTATTACAGCTCTAGCCAACCTGCTGCAATTTTAAAATCCCCTGTTTCTTTTTTTTTTTCCTAAACAGAACCACGATCCTTCTCTCATGCTGCAATTGGATTTTAAGGCCATCTATCAAGTGGCATTTTCTCATTTATTTCCTATCTACCTATTTTGTCATTTAGGACAACGCAGTGTTGTGTTAACGCGGGTCCCATTTGTCAAACTGGAGTTGCTGGTGTAATTCCAATCCTCTTGGCAAATTGATGGTGGTGGAATTTATGTTTTACAGATGGGCCGAGCCCTAATAAAAACATCAGTTCTTGATGGGGTTAGTGGCAGAATTGACGGTTTTATCTAAACTCCGTTTCAGCTGCACAACACAGGTGCCAAGAAAATATTGTATGGAACCGTGAAAGAGAAATAGCAGGCGTGTTACTGAAATATGCTAAGCCTTGAACTTGAAATAAAAACAAAACCCCGTTTCTCACATCTTAAAAAGGGGGAATACTGTCAACACAGTTGTCTTGGCAACTTAAAATGTATTGCCTGCAGTCTGCTCAGAGAGGTACAGTTCGTATCAGTCGGGGTGAAAGGGAGAGGGATGAGGAACTTCATTAAATTATGGCGAAGTTTCAGAGTGGTTTTGCCTTCAGCATTGCTGCTCCATGATTAGGAGTGTACGGAACGCTGTCTGGATAGAATATAATAGAATATTTCAGTTGGAAGGGATCATCAAGTCCAGCTGCCTAGAAAGAATACGGGCGGCTGCTTGCTCCGGCAGGACCAGGCTTTCCTCGGCTGTTTAATTCCCCAAAGCAGGGTGGTTGGGATGACCACAGATGCAAGTGCCAGGAGTTGAGAAGCGTGCAGGTTGCGGGGCTTTGGGGCAGCTCCAGCCCAGTATATGGTCAGAAATAAACATATATTGCTTTGCTGTCTACAAAATAGCCCCCTCATTAGAGGCAAATAAACTTTCTTGGGGAATGGAGGTAGGTTTATTTCTATCAGAAAACAAGCATTTATTTAATGAACTGATGTATTACCAGCAATGGATGGTTTCAGTGCAAACACCCATGTCCTGCTGGCAGGTGGTGGGGAGACATAGGTGTCTCCAGGGCTGGGACCTCGGTACTTGATCCCTTCAGCAACATCCTTCCCCAGCCCACTGGCTTCTGTGGCCGCGTGGAGCAGTTCAGCAGCTCCGCAGCATCACTGGCGTAAGGGTGTTGATGGTAAAGCGCCTCTTATTCAATTCGCTCCTATGTGTAAATAAGGTTTTTTGGAGGTGAAGCAAATGTCACAGCCCAGGTGAAATAGCCCATTCTTAGCCTTGTGTGCTAAGGATGAGAAGGGAGAAGCGGAGCGCGTCGTCAGGCTGCGAACTAAAAAGGGCTCGCTCCTTCCCGGGCAGCTCATGGGATAATTAGAGATATCTGGGCAAACACTATCTATATATTTGCAGGATTGAAAGGCCATGTGTATGTCTACACTGCATTGTTGGGCTGAGCCGAATGCGAGTTGAGTGCCGAACCGCTGGCATGAGTGAGTTGGCTGCCAGTGAATCACTTTAATGCTCCATATTCAGATGCACAAACACGCAGGTTTACAGTAACTGTGCATATGTTGCATCCCATTGCTCCTCATCAGATTCACTGACGCTCCATGGGTTGTAAAAATTAAACAGGCATAAATCCATCATCCCTGGGGTTCTTCATCGAGGGCTATAAATCCCACAAAAAACTAATTAAATAAGGCAATGATGTCCATTTAAAACTGGCACATAGAAATGTAAGCCATTATCGCAGCGAAGACGGGACTCAAAGTCGATTTGTGAGGGCAAGGACGACTCGAGTGCCCGCGCCGCAGGGCCGGTGTCGGGAGGTGCAAGCTCACCCCTAGCCTGCAGCTACGGCTGGGAGAGTTAAGAGATTGTGTTAAGCTCCTAAGATTTATTTCTCCTCCGCTTTGGTTTCTAAATCAAATAATCCAATTAACATATGTGCTGGAGTTTGTGGCTTGAAATGTTATCTGGCGACGCTAAAACCTTTTTGTTATTGCTTTCCGTAAGGCTTGTTTGTGAAGAGAATGCCTGCGTTGCTGCCGTAGGGGAGCCTGTTCTGCTGCTCTTTCCTACGCTGATTAAAGCCTCCAAACAAGCAATGTCAGTGTGGATCGGTGTCAAGATGAGAGTTAACGCTTTTTTTGTAACCCTTGTCTGGGGTGCTACGAGTTTGCAGCTCTGCAGGGTTTGTTGCTCTTCTGTAATTTGATTTGGTTTTATGCTTTGGAAAGGGGAGGGAAACTAAGGCAGGGAGTGGAACAGCATCGTCCATGGGTGTTTATTCAAGTAGGGTGGCTCAACAGTAAAGATGGGTCCAACTTTGCCCGCAGAATTGGCCATCTCATTGCATCGTTCTGCGATTCTATGATCTCGCTGCTGTCTTTCAGGGGTGAAAGAAGTGTTTCTACCTCAGTAGCACTCACCCCAGTGAAACCCTCCTCGCCACACTGCTCTAGCTGGTTTTAAGGAGTTAGATGTGACACCTCCGGCAGCTTTAAATGTATGACCTGGCAAACATACTACTGCTCGTGGGTTCATAAATCAGACCCTTAACGATGCTCTTAGGGAGAACTGCACCCGGCAGAGCTGAGCACTGCTCAGCCACTTGTACTGCAACCAGCTGGCGTCTCCCTGTCGCTTTGCAAAGGGTTAAATGCTTCAGGATTGATCTGAAGCCTGTCCCTTTGGGAAGAGACCTGCAGATATCCCGAGACACCCTGGGAGCTGTGTATGGGGAAGCCCTGACCCATGCTGGGTGTCTGGGGTGGTCTTCCCTGTGCTCCCAAGTGTCTCCTGCTGCCTTCTCGTTCCCTGAACGTCTCCCTGTCCCTCCCATCTTTGGTCTGAGTTGTGCAAGGTTTAGTAGCTGGAAAATGGTTGGACTTGACAATCTTCAAGTTATTTTCCAACTTAAATAATTGTATATTTCTACAAAAATGCTTGTCCATCTCTTCTCCGAAGGAGTAGACAGGTCAGGCACTTGGAGACAGGTTGTCCTCAATCTCCTTGCCTCTACTTCTGGCTTTTTTCTGACCTTCGTTACTCTGGGGAGCAGCTGAGAAACGGGAAAGAAAAGGATTGTGTTTGAAGGAAAGGAAAAAGTCCTGAACAGGAAAATAATGTCATTCCCTTCCAGCCAGTCCCCAACAGCTGAGGCAGGGGAGATACTGGTCACCGATCACCCATGGGTGAGAGTGTGCAAGGTCCAGGAGTGAGTTACTCTCTTGTCTGTAGGGAACATGATGGTCCTCAGCCCCATCTTGGAGAAACCCCCGGCTGAGTGCTTAGATATCGTCTATAAACTGCTTTTCCCTTCTCCCTTATAGGGAATGCTGCAATGTTGACACCTTTTGGGGTTGGAGAATGGTGTGCGCCCAGTAATAACGTTGTTCCCTGGGATCTTGCAGGCTGGAGTTGTGTAACAATAGAGGTGTCCTCTGCGGGCAGAGGTGCTCTGCTGCCCTGAGCCCTGCGAGGCAGCACAGCCCATCACGGCTGGCAGAGGTCGGGCTCCACTGGCCTTCAACCATGGCCACATTCGGGAAGTCATCTAGCAATTAGGGCTTGTGTTACTCAAGCTAATTAGCCCTTGAAGAAGTGACTCCCCACTCAGGCGGCATTTAACCCTTTGCACACATGTCTAAGTAACAGCAGAAGGGTGATAGAGGTTAAACCCATCAGCTCGGGTTATTGGGCTCTAATTGCTCTGTTCTTGACTATAAAGAGCCAGTCTGGGGTCAGCAGCCTTCATCACATGAGGATTAACATGCTCAAGTGAGTTAATGCCAGGGCTGGTGTCACAGCCCTGCTCCTCCGATCCCTTTATTTCCCATCCAGATGCTGGAGGGAGCTCCTGGCAGAAGGATGCTTGATGTCTCAAGGTGCAGGCGCTGCCCTGAAGGTCCTGCCTCTGGGAGACAGGAGAGTGTTTTCTTCTGCCTCCAGCCTGCAGATCTATTGCCCTCTGTCCTCTCCCCAAAAATTCAGATTTAAGAAAGAAAAGAAGGCGTCTGCATTTCAGCTTGCTGCTAAATGCCAGGGCACAGTCATGTAGAGAAGTGTTCTCTGGAGCATCTCAGAAATGAGAGGGGAGCGTGGAGAGGATTTGGGAGCTGAAGTTATCAAATGCAAGCGTAAGCCTGTGAGAACCAGGGGTCCCATCAGGAGTCAATGAGACGTGGCTCCCTAAGCCGTGTGAGGGCTGTAGAAAGTCATACCCAGCTGCATGATGTTCCCCCCAGAGCTGGGTAAACTCTTCGCATGTTCACCTCTCGACGGTTTTCCATCAGCTAAAGCAGTTTCTTTGGGAACTGTTCAGAACTGGATGGCAGGGCTGGGCACAGGGGAGCGCTTGCTTTGCCTCCTGTGTCCCCATGCCAGGATTGAAATACGGGGAGAGGAGGAGCTGAGCCAGGCTGAGACTGTGATCCCTGTTGCCAGGCTTAAAAGCACTTGCCTGTAAGCGCTTTGCTGTAACTCAGGGTAAGGGGAGGTGATTGTCCTCTTCTACTGCTTCGTTTTGGTTGTGACTATTACTCTTTCTCCTAAAGCATCAGAACGGGTTTGGTGTGACAGCACCTGTGGAATGGTTTTCATCCTGAGCAGGGACATTTATCTCCTGTCTGGTCACCCTGATCCACCACAGCCATCAGGTTGTTGGATACTCTGGAAAATGCGTGGAGACAAGATCATCAGCGGGCAGAAATCACTGCCGATCTCCATGCAGCCTGACCCATTTGCATGGGTTGCTCGCGTGTTTTTTTTTGCTTGCAACCCAACGGCAAAGCAGGGAGGGTGAAAGCAAAGCCTCCCAGGGCTCCCCAGCTCCCCCTGTGCTTTCCTGGCCCCTGCCAAACAGATGGTGCCGATTTTCACAGGGGGAACGGAGGAAACAAAGCCCAGAGCAATGGGAGGCTGCAGCCTGTCTCCCAAACGCAGCCCGGGGGATGACATCTGTGGGGACAGGCTGATGCATGGGGGTGTCGGTGGCATGCCGAGCCCAGTGCTGAGCCCACACTTATGCCAGCCCTAGCTCTCTTTTCTTTACCCTCTGTTTTTTTTTTCTTCCTTCTTTCTAGATAAAGAAGCTCGTGGACCGTTTGCAGCGATGTCAGTGAAGGAAGAGTGTTGCCTCTCCGCCTCTGCCCAGCGCAGGACCAGAGGCTGACTGGAAGCTGGCATGTTGCCCCCTCCAGCTCCTGCTTGGCCGCACGATGCCCAGCCCTGCCTGCCCTTCCCGTCCTGCCCCTAGCCTCGCTTTCTGCCGGTGATACACCCTGCTTCGCCCAGGACGTCGCTTTGGGAGAGAGGCGGCAGCGAGTATGCTGCAGAAATCCAGCCTGCAGCCGAAGCCCAGGGGAGTTTTGCAGTGAAGACAGCTGCTTAAAAGCCAAAGAGTTGTCCCTTCCCCGCCCCGGCGCGGATAAGCATCTTGAGCACTGAATTTCTCTGCGCTCAGAGGCTGTTGAGGTCCTAGTCTGCAGACTTGAAGAGGGAGGCTGCCATGGAAGAGAATGTGTTCAGCGTGCAGCAGATACAGCCCAACGTCATCTCAGTGAGGCTCTTCAAGCGCAAGGTGGGTGGCCTTGGCTTTCTGGTGAAGGAGCGCGTCAGCAAGCCACCCGTCATCATCTCAGACCTGATCCGGGGAGGGGCTGCAGAGCAGAGTGGCCTCATCCAGGCGGGGGACATCATTTTAGCCGTCAATGGCAGGCCCCTGGTGGACATGAGCTATGAGACCGCGCTGGAGATCCTGAGAAGCATTGCCTCCGAGACCTACGTGGTCCTCATCCTGCGGGGCCCCGAGGGCTTCACCACTCACCTGGAGACCACTTTTACAGGTGATGGGACACCAAAAACCATCCGTGTCACCAGACCCCTCTGCCCGACTCCGAAGGCGGTTGACTTGTCCAACCCAAGCCCACATAGCAAAGAGCTGCCAGCAGCCGACCGCACCATGGGCTCCCTATGGACAAGACAGATCGGGCAGGAGGTGGAGCCGATGGTCCACATTAACGGTGTCGTTACCAGCAGCAAAGGGCAAGATGCTGGGAAAGGGAAGGAGGGTGCTTGTGGTCACCCTTGCCTCAACGGCGGCATGGAAGACAATGAACTGCTGAAAGAAATCGAGCCTGTCCTGGATCTCCTGAAGAGCAGCAGTAAGGACAGCCATGGAGAAGCAACCTCCAAGGTAGAGACAAGAGATATAGAAGTCCAGGTGGACTGGTAGGTCCCTAAATACATTTTTTTACATTTTAGTGGAATGTGCTGGTTTTGGCTACCCAAAGCGGCTGGTTTAGGTGTCAGTGGGCACCTCTGCTGCTGGGTGGAGATGGAGGGGAAGGGATGCAAGATAAGCGGGAAGTGGTTGATGAGGGGGAAGATAAAAGTAATGAAAAATTAGGAATAGGAAGAAAGGGAGAGAAATGAAAGTGTGGGAAATGGGAGAGACAGTAGGAGTAATGTGTTGTGGGAAGCTGAGCAATGCGATGTAGGGGCTCAGGGGCTGGGTTTTGTTTCTATCCCATGTTCTTGATGTAATTTATTGTAAGCTTTAAACAAAATCCTGTGCCTCAGTTTCCCCACCTGCCAAATCAGATTCATGGTATTGTCTGTCCTTGCTATCCTGCTTTAGAGCTCTCCAGTTGAAATCTGCTATTGATTAACTGCTGGAGAGGGGGAAGGAAGGTCAGACTGGCAGAGTACAATGCTTCCCAGGAGAAATGAGTTTCAGACCCTTCTGTGGTTTTGGCAGTCGGGCTCTGGCTTGCGGAAGGGAGAGGTGAGCCCCAGTTCAGCTCCAGCTGATATCAAGGGGACCTCTGTGTGAGGATGGTGGGACCTGCCTTGGGCGCTCCTGTCTCCTGGGAAAGAGGGAACTGATTCCCGTTGGGAGCTCAGAAACGGCCAGCCCCTGTTGAAAGGCAACAGTGGAGCTGCCTGTTCATCCCCTTGACTCCTTCTAGATCAGGCTGATTGTTGCAGTCTGCGTGTGCGTGAATAACAAGAGTGGGGGCATACGGATGCATCCCCATGGCTTTTCGAGGAGGGTGAAGTCCCATCATATGGAGGGAGCTACTTCATTTCTGCTCCTGCTCCTGCAAGGGGCCACATGCGCGGTGTTGTCCTCCTGATCTTCCTCAGCGTGAGGATGCAGACCATCGCTCTGGAGCTGAAGTAGCTCCCTGTGGTCCTTCGTGCTTTGCAAAAATGTTGTTAGTATCTGTGTTTTTTCGCAACCACCTCTTTTGCCTCCTGGCCATTTATCAGCAATGATAGGCTGTCTTTTCCTGGTGCCTTTTCCCTAGTCCCCAAACACATCTGAGCGGTGTCAAGTGCTGCAGCACGTTGTGGTTGCCCTCGGTTAGTGAGTGGCTGGAAAAGCCCGGAGGCTTTTTTCAGGAGGGTTTGTTGAAGCTGATGATCTTGGTTCAGTGACAGAGGGATTTGTAACTTCAAGTTCCCTCGCTGCGCATGCTTCCTTGGGGAGGGGAAAAAATGGTATTCATTCTTTTTTAATATTGGAAACAATGAGAGGGGAAAGGCAGAGCTGCAGAGGGGCAGGACCCGTGCTGTGGGTTCCCTTCTTGTTTTGGCAGCAGAGCCCACACTGAGTTCCCGATTGTTCCCATCACAAACCAATGCGGCATATTTTCCTTTTTCTTTCTTTGTTTTCACGCCGTCTTTCTTGCTCTCTCCCAATTTTTTTTTTTACTGCAGAGGACACAGTTACTTTAAGCCCATTAGGGTGGTCACACTCAGTCGGAGGGGAAAAAATCATCTCAGCTTGGTGCTGGCAGCTGGTGGCAGATGTCTGGGGAAGAGTGGTGGGACAGGACATGTTTTGGGACAGGACACGTTTTGGGACATCCTTCTCTGCTTCCCCCTCCCAGGTCTTGGCACAGTGCTTTTTTTGCTTTGGCTGCTTTCAGAAACCATTGGTTTGGGTTTCTGCTCTTCAACGGGAGGCAATTTAACCCCCAGCCCATCACTACGGGTGGCTGAGGGCTACCTGCCCGGGCTGCACGTCCTTTAATCCAGCACCAGCTCATTCCTGGGAGAACCTAGCTAAAGCGACCAAAGAACTGAGAACTTGAAAGTGTTGTGCTTGACTACAGGTTCAACAAGACATGCAGGAGTGCTTTAAAATCCCCTCTGTCCCTCTGCCTTTGACTGCTGTGTTGGAGCTGGAGGTCAAGAGCCCAAAGAAGCCCCCAGAGGACTCAGTACCAAGTACTGATACAAGGTACAGCCTCACTCTTCAGACTGTGTCTCTCACTGTCCCTACTCTGTCCCGCTAGCTGCAGGGTGTCTGAGGAAATTCTGCTCCAGCTGAGGGAAGGGATGGAAAATGTGGTTTTTTTTCTCTTTGAGGAGTCTCTTCTGCTCAGGAAGAGATTAAACCAAAACACTTGAAGAGTTCACTTAAACTGAAGGACCTCAAACCAGCAAGAATTATCAGCAAAGTGGGTACTTCATCAAAACTCCACCTCCACTTGCTTTATTTTTCAATACCATTTTAATAAAAATCAATGTACCTTGGGACTGAAAATCCACTTTTTGGTCAAAATTAATTTTCAGTCTTCTGCTTTATGAAAATTTGCAGCATCACTCTTGTGGAAGGACTTTACATGAGCAAGAGTCATAGAATTACAGAATGGTTTGGATCGGAAGGGGTATTAAAGCCATTCCAGTCCCACCCCTGCCATGGGCAGGGACCCCTCCCACTGGATCAGGGGCTCCAAGCCCCATCCAACCTGGCCTGGAACCCCTCCAGGGATGGGGCAGCCACCACTGCTCTGGGCAACCTGGGCCAGGGCCTCCCCACCCTCACAGCAAAACATTTCTTCCTAAGATCTCATCTCAATCTCCTCTCTTTCAGATGAAAACCATTCCCTCTTGTCCTTTCCCCGCGCTCCCTGATCCAGAGCCCCTCCCCAGCTCTCCTGGGTTTGAGCAGAGAAGTGAAAAAGGAGATACACTGCAGCAAAAACTTGTCAAGAGCTGCTGTGCAGGGTAAAGAGCATTTCTCAGCCGCCTCTCCCCCTGCTCCTGCGATGTGCTGGAGATGATTCATCTCACCTGTCTGGTCTCAGACAGAGCCAGGTCATTGTGAAGGTCTTCTACGGTGAGAGTTTTCTTGGTCCATAGGAGAATTGCAGAAAGGTTGGGGAGTGATAGGGAGTGGATAACTGGGGAGTCTGTGTTGGCTGATGCCAAAGAAATGCTCCCCAAACTAAGCAAGCCTTAGATTGATGCTCTTCTCACGACATAGGCTGTGACTTCTCCAGGCTAGGCGGTAGCAAGGAAAACTGGCATGAATTGAGTTCTGCTTAGATATCAGGAGGGTGCAAAACCTCACTCAAAGGCTGAACTTTGACACCTGCAGCCTAGACCATTTATCCATCAATTCAGCTGGAGATGCTGATCTCTGGACCAATCTTGTCCTGCCTCCGTCTCCTCTCGGTGCTGACCTTCACAGCCTGCAGCACTTTGTCAAAGCCGGTCCAGCTCACAGAGCTGTGACAGCTTTCCCAGGGCAGAAAGGAATGGTACAAGTTTGAGGTTATTCACAAGGAGCCAAACACTTCTTGCTCAAGATGGGCTTTGCCAAAAGCCATTCAAACCACACCTGATGCTTTGGGTTTCCAGCCCTTGTCTCTAATGTTGCTTGCAAGGAAAACTGGAAACTATGAAATTGCGCTGGGGGAAAATATCAGTTCGTTTCCATCCCATGATTTGCAGTCCCTGGGGCAGTTGCTCCTGCAATGACTGGGCTTTTCCTCCCTGCTGCTTTCCAGCTTTAAGGTGCTCTATGACCATATTCCATGCCCATGGGATAGGCTGTGACCAGGGCTGAATGTCTGCTACTCGGCTCAAGCCATCTGCGATGAAGTCGATCATAAAACAGAGCATAGAAGTGGGGTGCAAGGTATGATGAGAGCTGGCATTTCTGCCATGAGGCTCACCGTGGGCTAGAAAACAAAAATAGAGTTTGATTCACTCACTGCCAGCTAACCTAGGTCTGTTTTTCCCTCTGAGCTCTAGGGAGATTGTCATGTCCCATCTTCCCCCCCTCTCTCCCTGCCACCGAGTTGCCAGTATTTATTTTTTGTCTCAGGTCTATTCCATAACATGAACAGCATGATGAAAACATGGCAGTTTCGATCCAAAAAAACAACGTCAGGAGACCGAGGAGGGAGAAGTGAGCTGAAAGCAGGAATTCTGTTTATGAAGGGTTTCAAGGTTTCAGGCTTCATCCTGCATTGGAACAAACCCCATAATTTTGTAGTTCTTGAAAAGAAAATTCTCTTCCTCCCACCTCCTTTGCTGCCGCCAAAATCTCTTTGTGTGGCTCAAAACATTTCATCTGCATTTCTGATGTCTTCATTATTCTGTGCTTGGCCACCAAACTTTAAAACCTCTGAAATGAAAAGGTTGCCTGTAACTAACGTGTTATTGCTGTTCTGCATAGCGGTGAAGGAGGAAGCTTTGGCAGTGAATAATCCTTCCCTTCTCCCTTGGCAGATCCTTCTTCCTTATCCCTCAGACTACATCAACCTAATCCAGAGAGGCATTTGGTGCCTGCAAACAGCATATTCCACCTGAATATGTGTCCAACCGTATCCTGGGCTGCATCCAAAGCAGTGGGACCAGTAGGGTGAGGAAGGGGATTCTGCTCCTCTGCTCTGGTGAGAGCCCACCTGGAGCCTGAGTCCAGCTCTGGAGTCCTCAGCACAGGAAGGACACGGAGCTGTTGGGGAGACTCCAGAGGAGGCCACGGAGATGATCCAAGAGCTGGAGCACCTCCTGTATGAGGACAGGCTGAGAGAGTTGGGGTTGTTCAGCCTGGAGAAGAGAAGGCTGTGGGGAGACCTTAGAGCAGCTTCTGGTCTGGAAAGGGGCTCCAGGAAAGCTGGGGAGGGGCTCTGGATCAGGGAGTGTAGGATGAGGACAAGAGGGAGCGGCTTTCAGGTGAAAGAAGGGAGATTGAGGTGAGATCAAACATGTGCTGTTGTGCCGGACCTTGCCTTAACCCTTGCGGCGAGGAGCCTGCAGACCGCTGGTTTTCCAACATTGCAGCCTGCGAGGAGCCCTGGGGGGGGGGGGATGATAGCAATGAAATATTAACTTCTGAGGATGCAGTGCCCTCTGGAGAATGGTTTTCTGTGGGGCAAAAGAAAGGTGAGGCATGAGCCACTTCCCCCAGCCTCTGGCACTGGAAGGAGGAACAATGCAAAGAGGAGCCTTGCAGCCATCTCCAAGGGCACACCAGGAGAGAGTAAAAAGGCATTTATCTCCCGAAGATCGAAGTGTGCATGCGTGAGCTTCCCATGCCGTCCCAAGATCAAGCCTAGGGCTGTCAGGCACTGGGATAAGGGTCTGGAAGGAATCCATCCCCTGCAGTCTCCGGTGATGCTATCAGCATCCATGCACAGAGCCATCATCAGAGGTGTGGATGTCGGTACCCCGATCGCTTCCTCCAAATTGGCCCCTGGGGATTGCAGCAGCGAGTGGTGTCTCTCATCTTTGCCTAGGAAACCAGAGAGATTCTTCTGCCAAGCGAATTCAAAGGAGGGAAGTGACAAACTTCTCTCTTCTTTCGCTCATTTTTTTTTCTTTCTTTTTCGGAAAAGCTTTGGAGAATTTTCTCAAAGGGCTGTCTCAGCAACTTCCCTTCTGCTTCATCACTCGGAGCACTGCAACATCATCAAATTAGTCAAAAGAAAACAGTGGTGCCTCTCATTTCTCCAAACAGCCAGATGCTCTTTCTGAGGTGAGACAGCACCCAAGGCTCTGCCTGAGCACCAGTCGGGGAGGGCAGGATTCCTCTTTCTTTTTTTAATTGACAAATTTCGCTTTCAGAACAAAAGATGACCTCAAATAGGGTCCCTACCCCAAAACCCGCTCTGTATCCAAGAGATCTTGCTAGTAACAGTATTTCATAGACCTAGCAGTGGGATCAGGTCGGAGAGGGATCTCTGGCTCATGAATCTCGCCTTTGTGGAGCTCAGCCGAACAAGGGCCGCCGAGGACAGGGCTTCAGGTTGTTTCCAGTTCTCAAAGACGCTGAAGTGGTGATTTCAAAAATCCTGTTCAATCATAGAATCACCAGGTTGGAAACGACCCACCGGATCATCGAGTCCAGGTTTGCTCCAACACGGAGAGGGAAGGGATTCTGCCCCTCTGTTCTGCTCTTGTGACACCTCACCAGGAGCCCTGCATCCAATTCTGGAGTCCTCAGCACGGGAAGGACATGGAGCTGAAGAGAAGGCTGTGGGGAGACCTTAGAGCAGTTTCCAGTACTCAAAGGGGCTCCAGGAAAGCTGGGGAGGGGCTCTGGATCAGGGAGTGCAGGGATAGGATGAGGGGGAACGGCTTGAAGCTGAAAGAGAGGAGATTGAGATGAGATTTTAGGAAGAAATGTTTTGCTGTGAGGGTGGGGAGGCCCTGGCCCAGGTTGCCCAGAGCAGTGGTGGCTGCCCCATCCCTGGAGGGGTTCCAGGCCAGGTGGGATGGGGCTTGGAGCCCCTGATCCAGTGGGAGGTGTCCCTGCCCATGGCAGGAGGGTGAAACTGTGTTGGCTTTAAGGTTTGCGTTGAAAGACACAAACCATTCCATGATTCTGTCTGACAGTGAGTCGTGAGGATTTCTCCCAAGCTGCTGAAGACACCTTCCTTACGCCTGCGTTGCTGCACATGGGGCAGCTCCCAGGATATGTTCAACCTGGCTGCCTCCAAGCACTCCTCAGGGGAACCGTGCCCTCCCCATCACCCACCAGAACTGCCGTTGATAGATACTTTTGGAAGCATTATCTGGAAGCTGAGCACAGGCACGGTGTTTTGGCCATGCTGCCACTCTCCTTGAGTGTGTGAGTGGCATCCTTTCATGAGCGGGACAGGTCACCAAGTGTCTCTGTTGGTGACTGGGCAAGCCACGTCTAGAGAGGAAAACAACCGACCCCGAAGACCCTGTTGCTGTCTGAGCTCGCAAACAAGGCAGTTACAAGAAACGGGCAGGAAATATTTGTAAAATGAAGCAATTGCTATTTTTAATTCTTTTTCCTCCATCTGGGGTGAGGCTGTGGCTGCTCTGAATGGGCTTTTCTCTGCCTGTCACTCTCCAAAAGACAGAGCCGGATACTTCTGGGCAGCCTCATCCGGGAGAGGTCTGTGCTAGCTCAGCGCAGGGGCAAGAACCCGCAGCCCTGTGAGGGACAGACCTCCTCGCCTGACACCGAGCAAACCTCAGCACAGAGGCGAGAGACTCTAACGGCTTTGTCGCATCTCCGCCTGACTGTGCTTTTATAGCGGAGACGAAGGTGAGGGCAGCATCTCTCTGCCTTCTTCACGCAGCTGTAAATCCATCAAGAATAGCAATGCACAACCTGTTTCTGCACCCGTTGCAAAGGTGTAATGGGATGTGGAGGATTTGCTTCGGAGCATCCAACCCTTAATGCCCACTGGGACTTCGCTGTTGCTCGTGGTGATGTGTCTCGCTGTTGAGTGATGCTCGAGGCCAGCGAATACAGCAGGGCCCTGCTCCAGCAATACTTGTAATAGACAGAGTAGCCGACTACAGCGATGACTTAATCCAAGCATCTGGTCTTTTTCCATGCCGTTGGCACAGGTACTAACATTTATGGTTTGCTGGTGTGAGACAATGAGATTACGCGTGCAGTCTCCCAGCTGAGACCTCGGGCTTCTGCCGCCAATTGATAGATTCCTCTCTGAGGTTCCCTCGTGCCGGCAGATGCCCTTTTAGATGGGCTTGCAAACACCTTCTTGGAAACAGCAGGTTGTGCCAGGCGCCTGCAGGCGTATGCTCAGTGTCATTTTGGAGGCGCCAGTGGGATATCTGGCGTGCTGGGATCTGTCTGCTCAAGCATCTCCTGTCTGCATAGAGGCAAAGTCTGTGCCCCTGGAGAGAGTCCGTGGTTCCCTCGGAGGCAGGTTCCCTCTGCTAAGTCCCAGGCATCAGTAAAGCCGAGGGATTTCTTCCAATGTCTTACGGATTTTGTGCTTGTGTCTTGATTTTGGGCCAGTTATGGGGAGCAGCACATTTGGGCTTGTCATCTATATGAGAAGGTGTTTGGGTACCCATCATTTCATATACACGGTGGATCTGTGTTGACATCGAGTTGTGCCAGGGGAGGGTTAGATTAGTTATTTTGATTGGATACGGGGAAATTTTTCTTTGCTGAAAAAGCGATGAAGCCCTGGCAGAGGCTGCCCAGGGCAGTGGTGGAGTCTCCATCCCTGGAGGGTTTCAAAGACCAGGTGGCTGTGGCACTTTGAAACATGATTTAGCAGGCATGGTGAGGTTGGGCTGACAGTCGAACTGGGTGACCTTAGAGGTCTTTTCCAACCTTAATGGTTCTACGATGAGGCTCAGAGCAAGAGGGCAGGGATGTGCAGCCATGGAAATGAGCTTTTGCTGGGAGGTTTAATAGCTGGGCTTGATATGGAGGTAGAGCCAGGTTTGCTGAATTAGCATCCTGCTAAATCTCTGTCTTACTGCTGGGAATCCTCCAGATATAGGTAGGCTGGATGTGTCGAGAGACATTTTTGGATGGGCTGATGGACAGCTAGGTGGGTAATGTATGGTTCATAGTTGTTCCCAGCCACAGGGTACGCCTAACAGTGCTACCACCGAGTAGCAGTGAGCTGGGATCTGTTGTCTTTGGCTGCAGCTGTGCAGCAGGTGGGGTTTCTTATGTTTTATCTGATTTAAACCCTTTTGCATACTTGTAGGAGCCAAGTGGCAAAAGAACAGCTTTCTTTTCCCAATGCGGGGGATAGAAAATCCAGTAAAAGCTGCCCCTGTGGAACCTGTACCTCCTTGCTTGCACCAAGCTGGGCACTTTCACCCTAAGGCAGCCAATGTTTGGAAGGCATCCAGGAAACCGGTGTAATATTTTGGCAGCTGAATGTTGCTCTGTAAATGCAGAAAGATTGGAGAAAACATAGAGCACAGAGAGATCATCTTGAACTGAAGCGTTTTTCCTTAAGCTGTACCTAAAACGTGGGCTGCAGAGGTAAAGAAAAAGGGACTGCACAGGAAGGACATGGATCTGTTGGAGCAAGTCCAGAGGAGGCCACAGAGATGATCCAAGGGCTGGAGCATACCGAGTAGATCTTGTGCACCATGAGTTACACCAGTCTCACTGCACAGTCCAGCGCTGGGGACGTCCTCAGTCCCTCAGCCTTACCAACATCCCCAGCCCTCTGGAGACAAGCCCTCTGCTTGCTTGGGTAAAATCGCTTGCACTCGCCCACATTTGCAGCATCTGTAAAGATCAGGAAGAGGAGAAAGAGCTGTCTCTCCCCCCTGGGAGCCACCTATTTTTTCCTTGGGTTTTTGCCTTTCCTCTGCTCATACACACCAAGCAGCTCTGCAAATCCAGCTGGTTTCCCTATGAGGTTTTGCAGCTGGAAATGCGTGTGGTTCTCCTTCCCTCCCCCAGCTCTGTGTTTGCTTTTGTAGGGTTCCAGCTTGGTTTTTTGGGGTGCAGAGGGTCCGGCACATAACCGTGCTAGAGCCAGTGTCGGGGCAGGGGTTTCCTGTTGTTTTGCAGGCGCTGTGCTCGCCTACACGGTGATATTTCTATTGTGTTTGGGTTGCCCTTGCCGCGGTGATTCATTGCCTTGGCTGAGGCAGAGTGTTTCCTCCCCTCCCGCAGTGTGATGATTGAGTTTTCATTCCTATGGGAAGCAGCTGGAACAAGTCTTGGAAAGACATCACTCCAGGACCTGTCCCCGTTGTCCCAGCACCCACCCTCCTCCAGCCCATTGACCTAAATGGTTTTTAACCCTTCAGTTTCAGGGAAGGGGAAAACAAGTCACAGAAAGCCTTACCGGCTCGGATGGAGAACGACCGTGTCTTCGGTGACTTGTGGGGGAAGAGCAATGTGCCCATGGTCCTGAACAACCCTTACTCCGAAGCAGAGCAGGTAAGAGGCCACGGCTTGTGATGTTTTGGGTGGGAAAGGGGCTTGAGGGTATGTGACCCATCTTAGTGGGCTCTCGCACCCTACAGAACCTGCAAGGATGACCTGCACTGCTCTGAGAACCTTTGATCCCCAGAGGTGGAGCTGATGGAGTGTAGAGGCCAATTGGTCCAGAAGCTGAACTCACCATTGCTCAGGCAGGGTAGAGGTCACTGGAGAATGATGCTCTTCATCCATGGGGATGAGTAGGATGGGAGCATAGCCAGGGATCAGGACTCTGAAACCTCCCTCAGGAATATTGTCCTTTTCTGTGGTAAAAGGCTGAGTTGCTTTGTTAAAGTCGTTTTGATTCGTGTGATGGTAATTCAACAGAGCACTTCAGATAATACGTTGTACAGTGCCTTTTCATCTCCTCACGCTCCACAGACATAAATTCTCAGGTTTCCTTGCCAAAAGTGGATTAGCTCCACGTTTGTAGCAAATCCAGAGACGTAAGGCTGGCCCAGAAAGATCACCTCGGGGAAAACTTGACGTGCTTGAGCGCGGCCAAGCCTGTTCGAGCAAATGCGTCTCTGTGATGGGATTAACCAGCAGCAGGGCAGGACATGGGGACCAGTCTGGGAACCATTTGCTCTCCTGGCCTCACCTTATTTCTTAGGGAGACACAGTAAGGGCTGTTTCCAAGGGAGGGGAGAAAAGTGATGTAGCGGTCATGTGAAGATCTCTGAGAAAATCAGTATTTCCTAAGTTCGGGAGTGTCCTCAGCAGATACCTCTAGCTGATGCTTCCCAGTTCCAACAAGCTGCAGCACAACGCTCCTCACTGACCTGCCACGCGCAGATCAAAGCAGTAGCAGGTGCCACTTGTGATGCGGTTGACACCCAGATGTTGAGCCTTGCCTTGATACCCCACAGCGTCCAACAGCACCTCCCAGGCTATGGCTTTGCCCGTGAAGATTTTCCCATCTCGTGGGCATTTTGCGAGATGCCAAGACAAAAGCAGGGTATGAGGTCACAGAATGTGACATGGTCCCTTCATGCCCATGGATATGGCGCCGTCTTGGCTGCAGTGGTTTAACTCTGCCCATGCCCTCATTCCTCTGGTGCCAGGAGCACCACTATTTCTCCTGGGACTCCTGAGCACAGTGATGTTCACGTGCACTTTTGCAGGACGCACAGCGTCACAGGACACGCGAGACCTGCTGTGTGGGTACTGATGCACATGCAGGGCTGCTGGAATACTCCTGACAATGCCAGACTGGCTGCAAGGTTTTAACCAATGTAGTTGGGTGCTTAGGTGCAGTTGGGAGCGATTTCCATCCTCCCCTTGTCTGGCCGCAGCTTGGGATCACAGCCAGGTCATCCAGCAGCACAGATGACCTTATGGTGGGTATCATCCTACATCGACACACACAACTAGGTGCATCCAAGAGCTGCGACACACTTTGTTCAGCCACTGGAGAGATGTCCCTGGGCAGCCCCATGTCCTGCTGCGCAGTTAATGCGCTGTGGCAGGTATCACGAGCCCATCTCGCCCAAGGACAGGTCTGGTCCCTTTGCCCTGGCTCTGGAAAGTCACTGTCTTTCTGCCTCCTTTGCTAAGCTCCTTGCATGTACGTGTCTGTTATAAGCACTTTATAACCTTCTGTGTTCAGAGCTTAATTTCTCTCTGTGTTAGAGCTGCCAAAACCCCCAGTCTTAAGCTGCTATTAAACTCTTTAATATTTTTTTGCTAGATGTACAGCTTTCTTTTTATCCTTCTTATCCCCAAATCGCTATGCCTGCTCTTCTGAAGGCAAGTTTGCTTTTTTTCCCCCATGCTCCCTGCAGCCGTTCCCCCAGGCTGCACGCGGTCAAGGCAGCCGAACTTCTTGCAAGCTGCAACGAATGCTCTTAACACAGCAGGGAGTCAAGCCAAGCGTGAGCTTTTTAGACACTTGTTCTTTAAACAGGATTTGGTGGACTCACTTTTCCAGGTGAGGAACGCTCATCTGGAAACGCTTGTAATAAGGTGCTGAAAGACCCATTGGGCATTGATCTTTATCTCTCTTTCTCTGCAAAATCACACAGTGTGTTTTGTTTCTTTCCCAGGAGCCTAATTCCCCTGGTCCTAAACCCGAGTGATTAAACAATGCTGTGACTGCACCAGCCCCCGTCCTGCATGAGATGTATTTCAGTCCATACAGATTGATTTGCGAGGAGCTCCAGGGTAACCACAGGGGTTAGCTAGCAGAGGAAGGGAGTCATGTCAGCTCCATGCTTGTAAGAATGATTTACAACTTTATAAAAGGGAAAAACACACTTTCAGCAAGCGGGGTTAATGCAGTCTGGAAGGAAATGTCAGCGTGCCAACATACCCATGACCTGGGCTGATGCTGCAGACCTCGTCTTCCCACAGCCAGTGCATTCCAGCAGCGCCGTATGTGCCATCGTTGCAGAGACTCCCAAAGCCTGGCTGGGACACAGGAGGGAGGCTGAGGACCTGTAGAGCCCACTCAGGGCTACAAAAAAGGGAATTGTTCCCTGCCATTCTGGGGCTGGGTGCGTTTCGCCCCTGTGTCTGCAAGAGCTGCAGACAGCTCGCAAGCTGCACGCTGACGATAAGTGCTAGCACGCTCCCTTGTAAAAGATGTTTGCATAATGCATGTGCGCCCTGACTGCTACGTTAGTCTCTCCGTTTGTCCCACTCCGGAGTAACTAATATCACAGCTGCCTAATTAAAACATGAAAGGATCTCACGCAACCTCCCTGACAGAAGCGGGGGTAATATTTGGCTTCAGCTGTGCCACACGGGGAAGGCAAACATACACACACAGAGAGCTCTTTCCCGGTTTCATTCTGAGTGTTGCTTACTCCACAGCTGCTCTGCGATGTGGTTGACAGACCTGGTACCTCTGCTTCTTGTAGGTGGTGTTGCCTCGGCTATTCCAGCCCCACTGGCATCCCAGGGATTCGGCATGGCTCTGCACCGTGGCCCTCTTGCAGCAAAGATGCAACCTTTGCCATCTCCTGCAGGGAAAGGATGAGAAGGAAAGGGAGCAGCTTTGAGAGAGCTTTAAGGTAGAACAGCTGTAGGGAGATGCTCTCAGTGCAGGAAGGACATGATCCTCTTGGATTGAGTCCAGAGGAGGTCAAGGAGACCTGAGGGCTGGAGCATCTCCTGTATGAGGACAGGCTGAGAGAGTTGGGGTTGTTCAGCCTGGAGAAGAGAAGGCTGCAGGGGGACCTTAGAGCAGCTTCCAGCACTGAAAAGGGCTCCAGGAAAGCTGGGGAGGGGCTCTGGATCAGGGAGTGCAGGGATAGGACAAGAAGGAACGGTTTTCAGCTGAAAGACGGGAGATTGAGGTGAGATCTTAGGGAGAAATGTTTTCCTGTGAGGGTGGGGAGCCCCTGGCCCAGGTTGCCCAGAGCAGTGGTGGCTGCCCCATCCCTGGAGGGGTTCCAGGCCAGGTTGGATGGGGCTTGGAGCCCCTGATCCAGTGGGAGGTGTCCATGCTCATGGCAGGGGGTGCAACTGGATGGGCTTTGAGGTCCCTTCCAACCTAAAGCATTCTATGATTATTCTTAGCATGATGCTGTGTCATGTAGCCACGCGCCTCCTAAGATGCACTGAAGCCCCTCCGGCAAACCAAAACTAACTCAGAATAATAATAAAAAAAAGTGTTGCTGGATACAGCTGACGCTTTCTGCTTAGTACTTCTAATTTCAGTCTGGCCAATGCAGGTAGGAGTGAGGACTGGTATTGTTTGCATTTTTGAGCATCAGTTCTCAGTTACTTTTCATGAGTCTCATAAATCTGCTCTGAGTATTCACACTCAAGAGGAAGGTGGCAGATGATTCCCCTTTGGTCCTAAGGGTGGACAGGTTGGTTCAGAGAGCACGGAATGCTGTCAGTGGCTCTCTTGAAAGAGTAAAATAAGCAAGAAAAAATGACCAGGAACTGCTAGTGCCATAATTCAGGTCAGGTTAACCCAAATAGAATGAAAAAAAGAACTTAAAAATTGTGTTTTTCCAGGACTACATGCAGGAGGTTCTTTTTATTTGCTACTGGTTTTGAGCTCTGTACGAGGTCTCACATTTGTTTTCTGCAGCATAGAAAGGGGAAGCTGAGATCTACTGTGTGGTCGTCTGGCTTCAGGGGCCAGAACTTCAAACTGCTCCTTGGGAAGATCACAGGATTTGTGACATGAGCAATGTCACAGCGACCGTGACAGCATTGCTTGAGGGCGTGAAAGATCAGCTTTCATAAACTCCAGGCACTAAAGAAGGCCCTCCAGAGGGGTCAGGTTGTAAAGCTCTCCCTTCTCCTCCATCCGATGTCTTTTGCTCCCAGCATGTGCTTTCAGTGCATGGCTTTACATTGTGAACCTCAGGCTGCTTAAGAGCAAAATCCCCATTTTCCATGATGAAAGCGTGGACTATATGGTAAAAAAAAAACCCAGTCTGGGCAAAAACTATCACAAACATTGCCACCAGGGTGACGCGGTGGTGTCTGCTGAGCCCAGGCATCAGTCTTGCAATCAATTGGGCATCATTCTCTCTATGCTTTGGAAAAACAGAGCAATCCTCTGTCTGGCAAAGCAAGAACGAGTTAGATCTGGATGCTCATCTGCTCCCAACATCCTTACGGCCCCTGTTGCTGTCATTCTTGCGTTTGCTCACCAGCAAGAGTTCTTGTTCTAGAACAAGAGCTTCTTTTACTGGGTGCTGGCTCTTCTTCAGCTGGTCGTTCAGGGAGGAAGGCTCTAACGCTGGGTTTGTAGTGTTGCCGCCAGTCCGTGAGCTGCAACTGTGACCCTAGTCCAGAATTACAGTGTCCTCAGGAACCACTGAAAAGGAAGTGAGACTGCACAGCTCTGCTCAAGTCTTACAAGGAGTGGTTGAGAGAACTTGGATTGTTTAGCCTGGAGAAGGGGAGGCTGAGGGGTGACTTTGTTGCTTCCTACAGCTCCCTTGAAGGAGGTTGTAGCGGTGTGGCTGCTGGTCTTTTCTCCCAAGTAACCAGTGATGGGACGAGAGGAAATAGCCTGAAGTTGAGCCAAGGGAGGTTTAGGTTGGATATTGGGAAAAATGTCTTCTCTGATAGAGCAGTGAAGCCCAGGCAGAGGCTGCCCAGGGCAGTGGGGGAGTCTCCATCCCTGGAGGGGTTCAAAAACCATATGGCTGTGGCACTTGGGGACACAGTGTAACAGGCTCGGGGGTGTTGGGCTGACATTTGGACTGCATGAGCTGAGAGGTCTTTCCCAACCTTAATAGTTCTATGATTCCGTCTTTAAAAACCCCTACTATAAGATCTGATTCCCAGAAGAATTGTCTCTGCTTTCCAGGGCCGCTGTGGTTCTCACTGTCCCAGCAGACACTGATTGCTCTTTCAGTGCTCGGGGCAAATAACGGTCACAGCAGAATTACCAGATATTATCTGTGAAAACATGTGCAAATACAAGCACTTGCAGCCAGCTCTTCTTATTACCCACTCTCTGCTGGCTCCCTTCTGTTGGTACATAACTCAAGATGTGCTGGATGAGCACATCCAGAATATCAGGGAAGGATGAAGATTCAGAGCTGAGACTGAAGTAATCCGACTATGCATAATGCAGCAGACTCCCACTTGCATAATTTATCCATCCTTATTCCTACATTCTTCTAGCGTTGATATCAAAGGAGATGTGCCTTTGGCTTGCTCAGAGAAATGATTGACTCTTAGCTCTGTCTCACAGCGCTCATATTATTGAAGCAGAGTTTGACACACACACACAGCCTGAGCAGGTGATGCTCCTTAGAAGAAACATCTAATACCTTTTATAGAGCTAAGTCTTCCACTGGGAAACTCGAACAAAATGTTCTTCTAAGTAATTTCTATCTCTGTTTTTAACTCTTTATCTACTGGTCTGGTTGTCCTGTAAACAGAGATGTTCTCTCAATTGCTTTGAGAGTGGGTTGTTCCATTGTAGGATCCTAAATGCTGCCAAATATTTGGATCACAAACCTTGTGTTGCTATATTATCACTAGGATTTAAGCACAGGCATCCACTAGTACAAGATGCTGCTCCTCTTTGTGGTCTTTGTCCCGTATCTCGGTAGTGAATATTAACCTTGTGCCTGGTCTTCACTGTTGATCAGCCACCACCATCCGGGCGGCAGTCCCCAACGAAGAACACAGTGAATGGAAGTCCTTCCAAATGCCCGCGGTTTGTCAAAATCAAGAACTGGGAGACAGGCTCCGTGCTTCACGACACTCTGCACCTCAAGACTGCAATGGTGAGTAGAGTTGATAAGACTGGCCAAAAGCTGCCTGAGCATTATTGAGTGTGAGGACAGTGCTTCCACGATGGCTTTGCCTGAAATGTAGAACTGGATGGATTCAGGCTGATCTTGTCTCTGGTGGTATCTGAATGTCAGAACTCTGCTACAACAAGAGGGAAATCCATCTGGCAGGAAAAACAGATGACTTAATGGCAAGCTGGGGCAAAATCTAGTGAGCCCCGGTTGTCTGTATCGAGTGCACGTGCTTGAGCTGTCTTACACAACGTTACTGATAGGTGTGAAAACAAATAAGCTGGAAATACCCCTCTTTGTTAAAGGTGCCACCGATTTCTGTGCAATCATTGACCTCCCCCAGCCCAGCTCGTGTATTGCTGCAGTAGCCCAAGATATGCTTTTCTCCTCCTGTTTCATCAGGCTACGGCGTGCACGGAGCAGATTTGCATGGGCTCCGTAATGACCCCTAGCCAGCATGTCCGCAAGTCGGAAGATACCAGGACAAAAGAGGAGTTGCTCCTCTTGGCTAAGGACTTCATTGACCAGTACTACTCCTCCATAAAGAGGTAAGTATTCCAGAGAAGGTCACAGTCCAAGGCTGCTGCTTACGCTGAGATGTCACAAGTGATCTGATCTTCCACACTTGCAAGTCAAAGGAAGGTGACACATTCACATTCAGCTGCTTCTTCAGTGGAATTTCATTTGTAGCATTTGTTGTGTGCCTTTGTGCAAATTACTGCCCTCTCCCACTTCCATGTGGTCATCTGTTACCTGAAAGTACACACGCGTGTGTTTATGTGCATACATGTGCTTAAGAAAGGAAGAACTTGTGCTCGGGTGGAGAGCAGCAGGACTCCCTGCTCTCTACCCAGCTTGGTGACTGCCATCTCCTCTGCTCCCCACATGTGCAGATCTGGCTCCAAGGCCCACATGGAAAGGCTAGAGGAAGTGACCAAGGAGATCGAAGCCACCGATACCTACCAGCTGCGGGACACAGAGCTGATTTATGGAGCCAAGCACGCTTGGAGAAACGCAGCCCGCTGTGTGGGCAGGATTCAGTGGTCTAAGCTGCAGGTGAGCACCAGCACAGCTGGAAACAGCTGGCAGGTTGCCTGCCAAGGGATGCACCGGAGTTTTGGAGAGGCAAAACTTGCTTTTCAAATACCTGGGGAAGCACAGCACAGGGACAGTTGGAAGCAATCAACACGCAGCAGCTATGCTCTTGTTGACAGCTTTGGGGATGCACAGGCTGGGAAGTCAGCAGGAGCTGGATAAACATCTGTGGGGTAGGTGGAGCTGAGGTGTCTGTGTCTGAAACGGGGCCAGCTGGAAGCTGGCCCTCTAGAGAGTTTCCAATACTGCTCCAATGTCTTATGTGCTGCTTCCAAAACTGTTGTTCCTCCTGAAGAGAGGCAGCAGAACTCACAACTCATCCTTGGTATGGAGATGCCGTGGTAGGAGATTTGGCTCAGTGCCCTTTTGACTAGCTGGAAGCGTAGGGTAAGATCTGAATTAATGATCTCTAGTGGAATCCCTTGGTGGAGATGGTGTCTCCCTCTGTAACCAGGAGTAGAGCTCAAGTGTTGCTGAGCAATTCCTGCGGCTGCTCCACACAGCATGAGGCTGATCCTCCTTTGATCTCAACTCAGCCCTCAGCTCTTCTCTACCACCATTTCTTTTGGCGTATCCAAGCCTTGGGGGGAGCTGGTTTTACAAGAAGTTGTCCTCAAGGCTCCTGTTGACCACCTTTCCTGGTTTCCCCATCCTTTTGTAAAGGCCCCACCACTGGAAACATCCAAGGTCAGGTTGGATGGGGCTCTGAGCAACCCGTTCTGGCTGAAGATGTCCCTGCTCACTGCAAGGCGTTGGATTTGGTGACCTTTACAGGTCCCTTCCAACCCAAACCATTCTATGATTCCCCATCCTCAGGCTTGATACCTGTCCTATTTCAGTTTTGAGTCTTGATCTACGAGAGACAATGAGCAGAAACCAAAACTGTTGGTGAATAAGCCAGCAACAGCAGCAAGTTGTGAGCGCGGGATTGAAGAGGTTTTTGCCTGAGCAGCAGAGGACAGCTGAATTAGACATCCACAAGTTTTAAAGGCAGGGAATACGCATAGTTGTGGAGCTTTAGATACCTAACGAGTCTCAGTGGCCTCTAGGACTTTCCCTATGCTGTGTTTCTTCTGCTTGGCCCTGCCCTAGGAGTTGGAGCATCCTATAGCACGAGACAATTGGTTCCACTGTTTTCAGGTGTTTGATGCCCGGGACTGCACCACAGCCCATGGGATGTTCAATTATATCTGCAACCACATCAAATATGCCACCAACAAAGGGAACCTCAGGTGAGCCACCAGGGGGTCACCAGGGTTTATGTCTGAAGGCTTCTGGATGTGTGTCAACCCAGCTGTGGGTCCTGCTGACATTGTTTCCTTTAGCAGCCAGTGCACAACAGCGTGGTTGCAGTTAGAGGGACCTGATACCAGGGGAAGGTGTCTTGCTGGCCCGAGTATATCTCTTCTTGCTCTCTGTGGGACTTCAAAGAGCAAATTTTCCAATCATTTCTCCTTCCCTATATTTTGCACCTAATCCAGAACCTGGACTACTCTTCAGATCTATCTGAAACCCCACGTTAGCAGCCAGCTTCTGCCTGGAGCTGAATTGCTGGAAACACCTTAAATTCCAGAGCTGAAGTACACCTGTCCATGCCTTCTTCTGGTGAAAGAAGGATAATAAATGCCTGGGGCTTGTCCAAAGCACAAGCAGAGGTGGTGTGTGGGGTGGTGGCCGGCAGGGACAGCACCTTTCCCCCGTGACTTTCCCGTTCTTCTGATGACCCTTTGCAACATCCTTAGCATTCACCAGAGCTGCCTTTTCCTTCCAGATCTGCTATCACCATCTTCCCACAGCGGACGGACAGCAAGCATGACTTCCGCATCTGGAACGCCCAGCTCATCCGCTACGCTGGCTACAAGCAGCCTGACGGCACTATCCTGGGAGACCCTGCAAACGTGGAGCTGACGGAGGTACCGGCTGAAGCCATCCTTCCTGGGCGCCGTGGGCACGGGGCTGCTGGGAGCATCAGCAGAAGTTCTGACCATCCCAGGAATGAGAAGCACGCTGGGTCAGGCAGGGTTTATTGCACCCACAAAGTGAGGCTGGATTTGTCACATCCTAAGATATTTTCCTAGGAGGAAAAGCTTCTTCCACGCACGTGGGACTTGGCCATAGCTGCACGCACTGAAAGGCTCTCATCTCATTTTGCCTTTGCTGAGAATGGGCCACTTAGGGGATTGCTGCAGGAGGACACGGGTGTCCCCTGCTTGCCTGGGCCAGTGGGAACTAGAAATGAGTTTTGCCTTTTGCCACTGCCCGTTGGCGCTGTCTGCACAGCACCAGCACTCCACTCAGCTCTTCCCAAGCTCCTCTGCTTTTCGCACCCATTTTCTCCTTCACCAGTACAGTCACAAATATGGTTAGCAGCTTTTTTAGAGCCGTGATCCTACCTGGGGATCTAGTGCTAGGCTCATTTTCAGCCCAGATGCCCCCTACGTGGCCATGGGTTGGCTGTGACACGCAACCCCGTCTCATAATTCCCTTGGATGGAGGTTATTACTCCATGGCTGAGCAGAGATTCTGCTCGGAGACACCGCTTGGTGCCATGCAAGTCCCTGCCCAGAATGCTTGGGAGAGCAAGTGATCTGCTGGGACGTCTAAACCCCATTTTTGTTTTGCCTGTAGATCTGCATTCAGCAGGGGTGGAAGGCACCATATGGGCGCTTCGATATCCTGCCTCTGCTCCTCCAAGCCAATGGCAACGATCCAGAGCTCTTTGAAATACCCCCAGAGCTTGTGCTGGAAGTACCCATCCGGCATCCCAAGTAAGTCAGAGTAAGACCCAAAACTGTTCTAGGAGAACAGCAGGATTCTGTTCCTCTGGGTTCACCCTAAGCCACTTTGTGTGCTTGGCCTCTCCTTGGCATGACTTGGGTGATTTACCCAAGGCCATCTTCCAGGTCTTCACCCTGATGTAAATCTGGTAGAACCTGGAGATGGAAAGCAATTTGTGCGCCTGCTTTAGGTCTGATTTTCTTTTCTTTTACGTCTCCTAGGACTGACATCTCTCTGTAATCGGTGATACATCGCTTTCTCCCCATAAACAGCCCCTAAGGCAGATATTGCCTCCAGGAACCTTTCTACTCACTTGTCCTCCAGCCTGGTGGAGGAAGTAACCCCCATTCCCCCTCCTGCCTTGTGCAGGGGAGGTCCAGCTGATTGCCTAACCCTGTTGTATCCCTGCAGGTTTGAATGGTTTAAGGACCTGGGCCTGAAGTGGTATGGTTTGCCAGCAGTTTCCAACATGCTCCTTGAGATTGGTGGCTTGGAGTTTTCTGCTTGTCCCTTCAGTGGTTGGTACATGGGCACTGAGATTGGGGTCCGGGACTACTGTGACAACTCTCGCTACAACATACTGGAGGTAATTCCCCCTCCTTGAGGAAGCTTGACACCCCTGGGGTGCAGTGGGTGCCTGTGAAGTTACTGGGGAGCAGCTGGACATTAGGAGGGTGTTTCCTTGGGTGGGAGAGTACAGGGCATTCAGGTCTTCCTTAGAGAGAGCAGTAATGTTCTCCTGGAGTCGCATGGCCAAGGTGGTGATGGACTGGCAAGTTTTTCTGCATCCTATGGGGCCATCTAGTATCTAACACAGTGACTGTGATGCTTATTGAGGTCCCTGTAGACGTCTCAAAGCATCTTATGGATCAGCAGGCATTTGGTCATGTGCTTGGCGCAGGTCAAGTGGAAAGATGTAGTAGGGCTGAGGCACTGAGACTCCTCAGGGACCCATGGGGACTCACCAGATGGTCCCTCTGGAGCACTCTGCCATGGCTCAGAAACTTTCCACCGTGGGGACAGCATGAGTCAAAGACAAAGCCAAGCTGTGGGGAGATCCTGGTGCAGGGGATTTGCATCCAACAAGAGTGACTCTTCTGCCCTTCCAAGGGGCACGCTCTGTTATTTGGAGGAGCTGCAGTCACTCAAAAATCAGAGGGGTTAGAGTGAGTCACTCCTTTGGCTTCCTCTCCCCAAGCAGTGATCTTCAGTCCTTGGTTCTTGACCATTGAAAGTTTTCACCTTCTACCATGTTCCGTTACAGCAAGTGGCTAAGAAAATGAACCTGGATATGAGGAAAACGTCATCGTTGTGGAAGGACCAGGCCCTAGTGGAGATCAACATTGCTGTGCTGTACAGTTTTCAGGTACACTAGTAGCACGACTCTGCTGTGTTTGGGTCAGGCTTGAGGGACACAAGTATTGGATGGGACAGGGATGGAGACATCTGCCCAAGGACAATGGCAGCAGCTGATAAACTCGGCTGTGCTTCCCAGCTTTGGGCTGTTCCAGGAGCCTGCAGTGAAATTTAATAATCTCTGTGCCCTGGATGTTGCAAAGACATCACCACTAGCATTTGAGCTCTGCTTGTTCACAAAGAGCGCCCTGAGGGGGCAAGATCCAGGCCTCTGTCTCACCCATGAGGCAAGAATTGGCCCAGGTTCTCTTCCCACTTGCATTTAAAGGTTGAATAGCAAAACTGGTCCATGCCAACCCGACTTCAGAGGGTGGAAGTCCTTCCCAGATCCGAAGCAGAACTGCTCTTGAGTGGTGCAAGCATTGAAAGTTCCCCAGGGAGCTGAGCAGGGGATGCTACATCCCTTTCAGACCACCTTGGTCTTTGCTTGGCCCATGACAAATAGCAGGAGGAACAGCCATCCCATAGCACATCTGCTCAGAGAGGACAAGGGCAGCTTCTCAGCCCTGGAAAATGGTATTGCTTGGTGACTGTTGTCCTTTGGAAGACCAGGGTCAGCAGCCCACCCAGTGTCATCTCCAAAGATACAGTCCTGTAAGACCATGGCGGTGAGGCATGTTTGGGTCAAACATCTGCAAATGTAAAATCTGAGTTTTCACCTTCTGGGGAATATTAACTCTGTGGGCTCTGCTCTCTCTTCTCCTTCCAACAGAGTGACAAGGTGACCATTGTGGATCACCACTCAGCCACGGAGTCCTTTATCAAGCACATGGAGAATGAGTACCGATGCCGGGGAGGCTGTCCTGCTGACTGGGTGTGGATTGTCCCACCAATGTCTGGCAGCATCACCCCAGTTTTCCATCAGGAAATGCTCAACTACCGTCTCACACCCTCCTTTGAGTACCAGGTACCTCACCTTCCACCAGGTATATCCAAGAGCGCGGGGAGCTGGAGCCCAGGAGATGCAGGAAGGCAAGGGACACGATCTAATCCGTACAATGAACTGTTCCTCGAGGCAGTGAACTCCATGAACAAGTACAATTCATGATTCCCCCTGATGTGGTGTAATAACCCCCTGAATGTTACACTTTTTCCCAGGGGAATGGCTTTCTGCCCCTCCATGGGAACATGGGACACCTGAGGCTCTAACTTTTACCGTTGGAAGAGGAACTATGCAGAACTCTTCCCCTTCAAAGTGCCTAAGGTTGCACTTTGGTGGCTCAGTGAGGAAACGACCTGGTAGTCACCACACCCGTCCTCTCTCCAGCCTGCAGGTTTGAGTGGATGACCACTGCCAGCTTGGGGATCCAAAAATCGGATGGGGGTAGCTCCTGCCCAGCAGGCCAGACAGCGGGCTGGAATGCTGCTGCTGGAGTATTTAACACTTCAGCCCATGGGGAAAAAAGGGCCCTAAGCAAAGACTTCCTCATTAGCCAACCATTTCTGCTCCGGTGGTTTTCACACAATGTGACCTTTAGTCAAGAGCCCTTAAGGAAGAATCACGAAACAGGAGCAGTCTGTTCATTTCTGTAACCAGTCCACCAGGAACCCCGATGCTTCCTGGCCCTGATTACAGACACTGAATTAGAGTCCGTGCACTTGGTCCTTGCTCCAGCTGCCTCCTCTTCCCAAATAGTGTCTTAGGACAAAAGACCTTATGGGCTGGGAAAAATGTGTTTCCATCACTTCCCTCCTTCTGGCGTTGCCTGCCTTCTTTTTGCTCATGGTCTATTAATGCCCATCTCAGGAGTCAGAAGGCATTTGGCCAGATGTTGTTACAAGCCAGCAAAGTTTTATTATAGTGCAATTTTCCTGAGAAAGGCTTCAAGGATCAGGGACCTCTACAAGAGATGAAGAGCTGTGAACGGTCACCTCACCTTCCCCATCCTGATAAGAGGAATGCATCATTCAGTGCTGTGGATACAGTACTTCTCAAAGCTCTGAGCATTTGCCCATCAACCACTGCTGCTCTTCTCTCTTCCAGCCAGACCCCTGGAACACCCATATCTGGAAAGGGGTCAATGGGACACCTACCAAGAAGAGGGCCATTGGCTTTAAGAAGTTAGCAAAGTAAGTACCAGCAGGCTCTGAAAAGCCCTGGAGTGCCGGGAGTTGGTCCTGGGTTTGGGTAGTTCTGTTTGCTGTGTTGGTTGGTAGCACTACCCTACAGATGTGTGTAAACTGATGGGTTGTGAGCCTGGATCTCGGGCCACTGAAGGCTTTAGAGGCCAAAAGGGGCACCTGGAGAAACAGGCAGTCCTTTAACACCCCTTTAGACTGCCAAAAGCTGTGTGCCCAGGCCAATGCTGGATGTTGCATATGTCTCTTCTCCCAAGCTGGTTCATTCTCCAGTAAGGCGGTCTTCAATGCTCAGGAACGTCAATCTCACTTCTTGAGGGGTACATCATCTATTTCTGCTTTCACAGCCTCCTGAGGCAGAGAAATCACTCCTCACTGTCCAAGGCCATGCTGCAACGAGCAAGATGAGCCTTGTGTCCATATCTCACTGACTCTTTAGCTACGTGAGCAGCACCTGTCTCCAGTGCATGTCTAAACCTCTGAACACCCTCTTAGAAAGGAGGAAAGAGATAAGAATGAGGAATCTCCCTACAGGCAGCAGATGGATCAGGGCTGAGCTGAGGTTTGGGCTTCATGACCAGTTGACCCCTAGTAATGGGCCTTGTGAATCCTTTTTCCCTGCCAAAGATCTGAGTCAATATGCGTGTAGGAATGAAGTGTAACTTGGAACCTTTGGCTGATCCTGGACTGAGTGCCTCCTTCATGGGCCATTGACAGAGAGGTTTTTGTAGGATCTGGTGGCTTTGTGGCAGCAGAACCCCGGATTGAGGTTGAGGAGCGCTGGGTCTTCCCTGGTATCTGCTGCCAGGTGGCCTTATGCTCTTCACAGCATCTCCCCAAGCTTCAATTTCCCAAAGTCCCTACTATCAGTTCGCTCCCACTCTTCAGCTATCACCTTCCGTACGCTATTTTCCACTGCCCATCCATAAACATGATCAGCAGCTGATGAGTGTGCTCCTGAGGCTGACACCGGCGCCTGGGGCTGGGCGGCAGCCTGGGGCTGGTGGAGAGCACACGGAGATTAATTGAGCCATTGAGTTAAAAGAAACAATGCTTTTATTTGTGTACGTGTGAATGATAAATGATTTTATAAAAATGTGAGCATGGTAGGTAATTTAAAAAAAAATAATCTCCATTGTTCCTGATGTTGGAGGGGGGAATTCTTTTGTAATTTGCCATTAATGCTGCTTCTATCTGAACTAATCAAGGGGTGGACCAAGCCCAGCAGTCCTGAGTGTTGCACTTGGCACAGGTCGCAGCGTGATTTTGATGCCTTTTCGGACAGGCTGTGTTTGGTTCTGGCCAAAACAGAGCATTCAGAGCTGCAGTCCCTGCCCACCCTGTCCCTTCCCTCCCCCTGGGACGGTGTGAGCCCTGTGGACCTCACCCTCATGGGAAAGCAAAGGGGCAACTTTAATATGCAGAACTATGCTGAAGAGTGATTGTATAGCGGCAAATAGAAATGCTCTCGAGGCTGGCTTTGACTTGGAGGGGTGCTGCCTGGGAGAGGCACAACATACCAGCCTGATGGGTTTCTACCTTCCTTTTTGCTCTTTTTTTTTTGTTTTTTACCCCCAAGTGGTTTTCCAAACCTGGACCCCTTCTTCTCTCCTCGGCAGGAGGGGCAGGGAGAAGCCAGGCTTCTCTTCTTCTGCCAGTGTAACCAGTCCAGCTGCAATCCCCACCCCTCACAGGTCGTCTGAAGGGGATGCAGGAGTCTTGTTGAACTTTGCCACCTGGGGAAGATGCTGATCATCCTGTTGAAGGGAATCAAGAAACGCTTATTCTTGCAAAAGCCACAGAGAAGTTTTGTGCTCTCTCAGCTCCCTTAAAACTGCCCCTTCTCTATTGCAACACACCAGGCTAAATCCAGACTCGCATTTCTGGTGGCCTCATTCGATAAAGACTTCATGGTCCCATTTAGAAAAGGTGAAGATACCCTGCACTTGGGAAAAATAATGTTAATGCCCAAATTCTGGGGCTATGAATGGTCCTAAAATAATCGAACATCACACTGGGCTTGGTCCCTTGCTATGGAACCCAAAGCTGGCTGATGACAGCCTCCCTTGTCCCCCATTGCTGTGCTGCCACCGAAGCCAACCCATACAAG
Source organism: Cuculus canorus (assembly GCF_017976375.1). Classification (NCBI taxonomy): domain Eukaryota; kingdom Metazoa; phylum Chordata; class Aves; order Cuculiformes; family Cuculidae; genus Cuculus; species Cuculus canorus. The sequence continues at coordinate 12,595,144 of NC_071417.1, forward strand.
GATCTGGTGCTCCTAGTGCTGCATCACCTTGGCCAGAATTAGAGAGGCTGGTGACCTCCTAGGGACCCTCTGCCCCACTGTCATAGCTGAGCCAGTGGGGGAAGCTGAAGAAAATGCCTCCAGTCATGATTGCAGCCACGGGAAGCAGCCGCCCAGCCCTGCAAATGCTCAAATAAATGCACAGTCTCTCAGCCTCGGTAGAGCTGTTCCTCCAAGTAAAGTTCATAGCGTCGCTGGAGTGAAAATCAAAGGGACTATAGACAGTCTTGTCTGACTTTCTCAGTGTCTCGGTGCTTTGTGGGTGATGTGTGGAGCCTCAGTGTACCTGCTCGGCTAGGACAGCTCCTGCAGAAAAGCAGTCAGGTAGGATTTAAAGACATGAAGACATGGAGAAGCCACCGTTCCTCCCATAGAGTGGGCTCTGATTGGTTTTCAGCTTCTCCTTTGAGCTTATCTGGTCACTGCTTTCAGCGCCTCACTCTGCTTCTGCTTCTCTGTCCCTGCAGAAAGAGCACCTCCACACTTGGTTTAGCGTTTTTCTCCCTATACCCATTCAGGTACTGTCTTTAAGCTCCCCACCATCTAGTTTTCCACTTCGACAAGTCAAGACAGACCTTCCATAGCTTCCCTATTTGGCATTAACAACAAAAAAGTGAATGCCGCAGTTTTTTAAGGGAGGCTGTTGGTTTAATAATAAATCAAACGGTGTGAATAGTCTGGGCCAGAGGTGCTGACAAGAAAACAAGCTCTCTTACCAGGATTTATTCTTGCTTCCTAGAGCTGTGAAGTTCTCAGCTAAGCTGATGGGACAGGCCATGGCCAAGAGGGTCAAAGCGACCATCCTGTACGCCACCGAGACAGGGAAGTCACAGGTCTATGCAAAAACTCTGTGTGAAATCTTCAAGCACGCTTTCGATGCCAAGGTATTGTCCCAGCTCCTGCAAGACTGTGTGCGTATCTGGGTGGCCCAAGGAAATACGTGGCTGCTGGAAAACACATGGCCCAATGCATGGGCATCTTCCTGGCCACCAAGGGTCTTCAGCAGCTCCCAGCATATGACTCTGTGGCTCTGGATTGAAGCCTGTACTGGATGTTTTTCACCTAATTTCCACATGGATCTGTTAGAGCAAGCCCAGAGGAGACCACAGAGAGGATCCGAGGGCTGGAGCACCTCCAGTACGAGGACAGGCTGAGAGAGTTGGGGTTGTTCAGCCTGGAGAAGGCTGCAGGGAGACCTTAGAGCAGCTTCCAGTGCTGAAAGAAGCTGGAGACGGGCTCTTGATCAGGGAGGGTGGGGATAGGACAAGGGGGAACAGTTTTGAGCTGAAAGAGGGGAGATTGAGATGAGATCTCGGGAAGAAATGTTTTGCTGTGAGGTTGGGGAGGCCCTGGCCCAGGTTGCCCAGAGCAGTGGTGGCTGCCCCATCCCTGGAGGGGTTCCAGGCCAGGTTGGATGGGGCTCGGAGCCCCTGATCCAGTGGGAGGTGTCACTGCCCATGTCAGGAGGGAGAATCTGGATGGGGTTTAAGGTCACTTCCAATCCAACCCCTTCCATGATTCTATGATTCTACACACATATACTGCCTCTCAGGTGGTAGCCCCATGGTTTGTCTGTGTTCCTCGAAGTTCTTGTTCTCTTGATCCTCCTTGTGTGGAGATCTCTGCTACTGCACTGGCATGGAGTCCACAAGGATATGTTGCTCCCATGCCCAGGCAGACTGGGATCAATCCCAGGATACTGGTTGGTGGTGGATGTCCTATCTCACTAGCATCTGTCACTCTCAGGTGATGTCCATGGATGAGTATGACATCGTGCACCTAGAGCATGAAACCATGGTCCTGGTGGTCACAAGCACCTTTGGCAATGGAGACCCACCTGAGAATGGAGAGGTAGGACAGAGCGTGGTGACTCCAGCAGGGATGTGGGCAGGGGACAGGCGGTGGGGAATGGGGAGGAGCATCCTCTTATCCTCAACCTGAGCTGGAATGACCTAGAAGAGGTCCAGCTGCTGTGTGATACCTGGTGCTGTGCCCGCCTGCGTCCAGCCTGCTCTGAGAAAGGGACATCTACTTATTCTCTGCTGTGAGACAAGTAACTAATGGGTTGCTAAATTTGTCCTGCGCGACTGATATCAGTGTCACACTAAAGGTGCCAACCCCTCTGCTGCAGAGCTGTGACCTTGTCCAGCTCTGGACACCGGCGTTGCAGGCTGCTACGCTGCAAGCAGGGAGCAGAGCTGCAGCCCAGCTGTTGGTCACTGCTCCGTTTCCTGCAGAGACTGGCAAAACTGACGGACTTTTTTTTTTCCTCTTCTTTGTAGAAATTTGGCTGTGCATTAATGGAGATGAAGAATCCCAACTCCAACCTGGAGGAGAGGAAGTAAGAGCACCCCAAACCCTTCCTTTCCCACTCAAAACCCCAGCAACCAGGCACCCCCGCAGCCTCTCTGCTTTCCCCTTCTCAGAAGGGAGTGTGAAATCCCTGTGCAGGTTTTAAGTTTGCAAAGGTCCAGGGGGGTGGCATCTACCTGGAGAACCAGAGAATGGAGCAGGCAGAGGTCCCAAGGAGGACAAAACCACTGAGTCAGGTACACCTGTGGACTCCAGCTTGTGATTTCCTGGGCTGGTTTCTCTTTTCGACTATAAGAGGCAGGCAGCTACAAAAAAAAGAAACCAAATAAAAGCAGGAATCCCCCAAAACCATCAAATCTGAGAGATGAGGCTTCCCAGGAGACACCAAAATAGTAAGACTCGGAGGCAGAAGGGAGTTCCCAGCTATGTGGATGTAGGTGTGAGAGACTTTGAGAAGCAATTAACTCCTTGCATCGTGGAGAAGAGAAGGCTGCAGGGAGACCTTAGAGCAGCTTCCAGGACTGAAAGGGGCTCCAGGAGAGCTGGGGAGGGGCTCTGGATCAGGGAGTGCAGGATGAGGACAAGGGGGAATGGCTTTCAGGTGAAAGAGGGGAGACTGAGATGAGATCTTAGACAGAAATGTTTTGCTGTGAGGGTGGGGAGGCCCTGGCCCAGGTTACCCAGAGCAGTGGTGGCTGCCCCATCCCTGGAGGGGTTCCAGGCCAGGTTGGATGGGGCTTGGAGCCCCTGATCCAGTGGGAGGTGTCCCTGCCCATGGCAGGAGGATGGATCTGGATGGGGCTTAGGGTACCTTCCAGCCCAAACCATCCTATGACTGTATGATCCTGTGAAAGCATTCCTGGGAAAGTAAGAGCTGCTATAAATTCTGGCTGTGATGGATCCGGTACCTCTCAGACAGGGTCTGGGTTTTAGAAAACCCCACGCTGTTGGAAGTCAGACCTTGACTGTCGAACTGCATGCCCCGGAGGCTGGAAAGTGAGGGCAGCCAGCAAAGTGCTTATCATTTGGGGCCTCCTGTTATCTTAGCTGTTAAGTACAATGTATTTTGCCTAAATGGGACACTGCTCTGCTCTGGAGTCTCTCCTGAGTTCATACAGCGATGACTGCAACTGGCAAAAGGCTTCTCCTTAATTAAGGACGAATTAGCACTGGCCAGTGGTGCAGCGCAATTTAACCGCCCCGACTCTCTGCTTTAGCAGCACAAAGCAGTGCTGGTGGGGCTGCGGAACGGGCAGGGCAAGGACCAATTTGTGCCTCTCCAGCAAAGTGGTCTCCTTGCTCTGCAGCCAAGTCATCTGATGGATCCCCACAGGGCTCCCCAGCTGAAAACCCATTAGGCTTCTAATAGCTTTTGTGCCTTAGCAGGGACAGCTGATGAAACAGGACATGCAGGCTGCCCCGGAGGGGTCCGGGTGGAGAAGAGGCATTTTGCGTGTGGTTCTCACCTCAAGGATGTTCCCTTTCTGGGATTGGGTTGGGTGTGGAGCTGCTCCCACAGCAAGCCAGGCAGATTTGAGGAGGATAAAAGCATCTGAGCTCAGTGCTGGCTGTCCCGGTCACCTCTAAATGTAATTTAAAGCACTGGCAGGAGTTTCTAAGAGCCAGGACAGCCTGTGGCTTGCTTACCCAACAGCAAAAGCGGTCAGAGTGTTGGAAGCAGTGACCTGCGAGGACAGATCAAAAGAGTGAAAGCTATTTTATCTGGAGAAGAGGAGACAGAAATGCAGTGCAGTAGCAGAGTTCACATACAGAAAAGGTGACTGCAGAGGCGGAGGGAATAAATTACTCTTCCACGGTCCCCCCAGGACAGGCCAAGAGGTCGTGGCTCTGGATGAGAAGAAGAGATGCTGACGTTAAGCATGAAACAAAAAAATGCTTTTGCAATGAGAAAAGGTGTCCTGGAAGAAACCTTCCAGGGAAGAGGGGCAACATCCACATGGTGTCTGTAGGAAAAGGCTGGAGAGAGCAGCTCCTGCCCATGCACCTCACAGACCCACAGCTCCAGGACCACCAAGGGATGCTGGAGGTGGCTGAGACTCCACAGAATGGGGATTGGTGGCCTCTCTAAGCCACAGTGTCTCGAGGAGCCCGCCAGAGCTATGACTACAACCCAGGGGTTTTGCTGTGGTTGTATATTTGGTTCCTTCTGTCCTACAGCCAGGGTTTTCCGAGGGTTTTCAGAGGCATTCATAACTCATTCCTATTTAAGGACCCACTGTTCAGGTGGAGCCTACCCTTCAATCCTGCCATCTATTTATTTCAGCCAAAGCTGCTGATGCTCCGACCCTCAGCCCTTCACCCAAGTGGGGAACGCGGGCTTTGTGCTCATCTAAACTGGTGCGATCTGCTGCCCTGTCCTCACCGTGTAACCTGGGGTGAGGATATGGCCCAGGGACAGGGCAGAAAGGAGTGGATCCATCCAGATGGAGTGAAACAGAATAGCACGAGAGGTGTGGGCAGAGAGAAGGAGGCTCCAGAGCAGAAGAGGAACATGGGATGGGGCTTTACGACCCTGGCAGGTCTTTACGACCCTGGCAGGTCTTTTGCTCAGGGGTTGTCTTCTCTGCATGGCATGCCTGCTGCAGGAGGTCTGCTGTGACTCATACACACACTACTGCCTCATTGCTCCGGCAGTATATTTAGAAACTCTTGTGTAGAGCAATTTTTGAAGATGTTTCAATTCAGAAATACTTCTGCTGTTGTCAGATTTTTTTTTCTCCACTCCCCCTCCTCATCCCCTCCTCTCTCAATCCTTTTTTTATTTTTACTTCCTATGAATGAAAAAAAAGCTTCAGAATATCTCTTCAGACATAGACCTGACCTTGTGTGCAAGCAGGGAAGGACAGGTAAAGCCAAAGGTCCCATCAGCTCTGCACCGTTGGGGACAATGTGGTGGGCAGCACTTGGGTCAATCCACTGGGAGGTGGCTGAAGGACCTCATGGAGCAGAGCAGGTCCAGCTGGGGGGATGCAATATATGGGCTGCTACGAGTGTTCCCCAGGAGGGAGCACATGTCTCTGCTCTAGCCGCTGATCGCAGTACCTGCTCACGAAATATTAAGCCCTGAGCTCGAGCCTGCGCTGGTTTGGTCTCCTCCACAGTCTGGTCCCTTCGGAGCACGCAGCCCCGTGGGAACGAAATGCATATTTGTCACCAGTTAATAACTGATGTTGTTGCTGTTCACAGGAGCTACAAGGTCCGCTTCAACAGCGTCTCCTCTTACTCGGATGCACGGAAATCCTCAAGTGATGGCCCTGACTCCAGAGACAACTTTGAAAGCACGGGGCCTTTGGCTAACGTCAGGTAAGTAGGATGGGGTGGGAGGCAGCAGTTCCTTGCTGCAGAAGGGACAGAGCAGGAGCTGGTGCGTACAGAGCCCCTTTCTCCTACCACAGCTCACTCCTTCCTAAAACATGATATATTTTTGCAACACACAGATCCCCCCACGCTCCCTCATACCGGTGTTGGCTGTGGCGGTGTGGAAGGGGAAGATGTTGATGTCCCTCCAAGCTCGGTAGCCACATCTGTGCCACCTCTCCGCAGGTTCTCTGTGTTTGGGCTGGGGTCCCGTGCTTACCCCCATTTCTGCGCCTTTGCCCGGGCAGTGGACACCCTCCTGGAGGAGCTGGGCGGAGAGAGGATCCTCCGCATGGGAGAAGGGGATGAGCTCTGCGGCCAGGAGGAATCCTTCAGGACCTGGGCCAAGAAGGTCTTCAAGGTAACCCACTTCCCTTCTGCTCCAGGGAAGAGCAGGGAGGAGAAGGGCTCAGGGACGGAGCAAAGCTGCTGGTTAGAGCTGGATCAAAACCCAGTTGCTCCCTCCCTACATTGGGACACCCATCCATCACCCTCGCCTGCAATAAAGTGGTTCTCTATCATTTGGTGGAGCTGACACTCTGGTTTGCGCTGACTGCCAGAGAGTGGCAATTCCTGTGTTATCCCGGATGCCTGGGGGAAGGAGGGCACCACGAGACATGTCCATGGCCACCACAACAGCCTTGTAACATTGAGGCTGACTCCTTCATGAATGAAGTGGAGTGGGAAAAGGGGGGCCGTAGGCTTGATGAGAAAGCCCAGGGGCAGCGGGGAGGTGCCTGAGAGCCTGGTGCGTGCTGCAGGCAGCGTGCGACGTGTTCTGCGTGGGGGACGACGTCAACATCGAGAAAGCAAACAACTCCCTCATCAGCAACGACCGGAGCTGGAAGAGGAGCAAGTTTCGCCTGACCTACGTGGCTGAAGCCCCTGAACTCACACAAGGTATGAAGATGAGATCTAGGCATGGGGCAAGTGGAGGAGAAGATATAGTGTGCTCAAGTGGGGCAAAGGGGCCAAATTTCCTCCTTATTCTGTGTTAAATTCCTAGCATTTCAGTCTTGCTTTTCCCCCCCATCACAGGCCCAAAGAGCAGTTTCTGATGATCTCAGATCCCTCTGGCTGATCCCTGTTTGTATCTGTAACAGAGATGTTGGGATATGATCTGCTCTCCCTCCTCCTGACCCCATTTTTTGAAGCAAAGAGCTGGAAACCTGGGAGCTTTCCAAGACCGCTCCGTCCAAATGCCGCTCCGCTGAGCGTTGCGGTGCAATGGCAGGTCCAGCCCACCGACACCTGGCCCCTCAGCACGGCTCCTGCAGCTGATGATCTGCCGCACTGCCTTAGCTCTTCCCAAATTCAGGCGCTTTCCTACCAGCCAGGTGGTACTGGCAGCGAGAGGTGCATGCCTGCACGTGAGGCCACGTTCCTGCGACTCGTGCGAGTGGTTTCGGAGTCCTCCTCCAGTCGCTAACAAAAGGGACAAGTGTTTGGTTCCTCCTTAGGGTTTTTGATCAGCCTGGCTTGCTGAAGCTTTGCAGGAGATGGGGGCAGGAGGGTGGTTGAGCCCACAGTCTGCTCGCTGTGGCTGGCAGCAGCCAGCTTTGGGCCAAAGGGCTGAATCCACATGGTGGCCAACAGCCCTGCCCAAGCCAGAAGCTGTCTGCCTTGGCCACGCTCTGCTGCATTGCTTCACGGATTCTCCTCCTCCACAGGACTCTACAGCATCCACAAAAAACGCGTCTATGCAGCCCGGCTTATCACACGCCAGAACCTGCAGAGCCCAAAGTCCAGGTAGGAGATGTAGCTGTCCTGGGAGCTGCACACACTCGTGGTGCACCCAAGCAACCCTGCACGCAGTACTGCAAATACCCCTTGACCCCTAACTGTCCCACGGATACCATCTTTGGGCAAATTATGACCAAGGCTGGTCATGTTAACCCAGTGAAGGGTGTCTCCTGCCTTCTTACGCAGTGAAATCCTACCCCCCTGCTGCCACTTTGGTGATGTGCTCAATGGGGCACCAGGGTTTGGACAGGCCAACACTGCCCAGCACAACCAGCAGGTCTTGAGGTCAGAGCTCAGTGAGTCCCTGAAGGACCCCTCCAAAACACATCCTGCTTTTTCTCCTTTCCCTGTAGTCGCTTGACAATTTTCCTGCGCCTCCACACCAACGGACTCCAGGAGCTGCAGTACCTGCCCGGGGACCACCTGGGTGTGTTTCCAGGGAACCATGAAGACTTGGTCAATGCTCTGATTGATAGGCTTGAAGATGCCCCTCCAGCCAACCAGCTGGTGAAGGTGGAGCTCCTGGAGGAGAGAAACACTGCTCTAGGTAATCAGGGCCACCTCAGCACAGAAGTGGCCTCTCTCCTCCTCACCCACCCCTTGTACTGGTTTTTGCAGCTCCTTGGGGAGGTAAGTGGCCCATAGGAGAAATCATTTCCCATGTTACTGGTGCATTTGCCTGGATTGGGAGCACCTCCTTCAACCTTCCTGTGCCCAGAGCCATTGCTCATCTGTGCTTGGGGTGTAGAGGAAGGGTTTGAAGGGTGAGCACAGCCCTGGGGAGAAGATATTTCCTTCTTCATCAGAAAAAAATTAAGGGCATTTATAGTCTCATGGAAAGAGCAATGTTTAAGACTGGAAAGAAGAGTTAGAGACCATCTCAACACTGTGTTTCAGAGATAAGTCTGATACCCTGCTGCCATGCACAGTGTAACAGGAGATAGAAAACAATGTTAACTCAGTGATCAAGGCTGAAGGTGGTGGAGTATCAGACTCCGTGTTTGTGTTCATTGTACAGCATCTCATTCTAGCATGAGGATGTCTTACTGACTCCTCTTTCCAGCTCTTCATCATTCGCTGTCTCAGAGCTGAGCAAGGGAAGTGAAAGTGAGGATTTGTCCACCTTGGCTCTTATGTTCCACTTATCCTCTTCTTATCCTATTGTTGTGCTGAATTCCCTCCTGGCAGGTGTGATCAGTAACTGGACAGATGAGAACCGTGTCCCACCATGCACCATCTTCCAGGCTTTTAAGTACTATTTGGACATCACCACCCCTCCCACACCCCTGCTGCTGCAGCAGTTTGCTCTGTTGGCCACCAGTGACAAGGAGAAGAAACGTCTACAGGTCCTTAGCAAGGTAAAGTCTCAGACCCTAAACCCCAAGTTCTTCAAGGTCCTGAGGACAACCAGAGCCCCAGGGCACTTCCAACTCATGCTGTGGTTAAGCTGAATCCCAACCCATGACAGCAGGGCTCCTCCTGCCCGCCTTCACTGCTGCCCACCCCGACACTGCCATTAGGACTGGTGGGATATCAGTAGAGGCACCTGGGTTGGAAGAGGTCAATGTTGCAGGTCTCTCTTCCCTCCCTCCCTCCCTCCCTCTTTCCCTGGCTGCAGGGTTTGCAGGAGTATGAGGAATGGAAGTGGTCCAAGAACCCCACCATCGTGGAGGTGCTGGAGGAGTTCCCCTCAGTGCAGATGCCCTCCACGCTGCTGCTCACACAGCTCCCCCTCCTCCAACCACGCTACTACTCTATCAGCTCCTCCCCGGAGATGTATCCAGGCGAGGTCCACCTCACTGTGGCCGTGGTCTCCTATCGCACGAGAGGTACGGTGCTCACGCAGGGTTCAGCGGAGACAGGCTTGGTGTGGGGAGCACGGGAAAATATTAGCACACAGGCAACATCATGAGGTTTTGGCAGAGAGGTATTATTTTAAAGCCTTTCTACCTATTGCAGTGCCTATAGATTCCTTCAACCCATGACACTGCTGCCCCGTGTGATGGAGAACGGTCACCCATCGAAGGGCAGTGTATTGCAGAGGTGCCAGACCTGAGCCAGGTACCAGCAACAGACCAGCCACCGCAGTTCCAAGCTCGACATGGGATCATTTCTTTGCCTACGCTGAAGTGCACACTGCTATAACTGGTCTGGTTTCTGTACCTGTGCAAGCAGAGATGTGTCCAAGCAGCCCTGGTGATGGTATAGACGGACACAGCTTCATCCACTCTGCCCTAAATAGGGCACAGGGGACAACTCTGGCCATTCATCTGGGGCTGCTGTGGAGGGTTTGTGTCTGAAAGCACCACAGCATGATGCTGCTTCTGCCAAAAAGGACCAAAGAGAAGTTGGGTGTTTCTTACCTATCATGGAGGTCCAGCTACTCCAGGGATGGGTCCTGGCTGAACTTGGAGAGCTCCACAGAGGGACCCAAGTGCCAAACTTCTACCAAGTTCGCAGGGGAAGGATGCAGAGATGCTAAAGTTTTCAGTGAGGTCTTCATGTGGAAAGTAGCAGGGAGGCTTTCAGAAAGGAAAGCAACTGGAGTAGTTGGCTGGTGTGTCAAGCAGAGACCTCCTTTTCTCCCTCCTAGATGGAGAAGGACCGATCCACCACGGAGTCTGCTCCTCTTGGCTCAATCGGATACAGAGTGATGAAATAGTCCCCTGTTTTGTAAGAGGGTAAGTGAATCCACACAAGGCAAGGGGTGAAAAACTTGGGGTGAGCAGTTCATGAGCTCTTTGCCCTCGATTCTTCTTTGCAAAGCACTGAGGGTGCAGAGAAAACAAGGCTGGAATTGTCAGCAAATGGGTTCTTCTTGGGTGTAGATCTTCCATGATAAATTATTGCTTTCTGGGATTTCACCTCTTTTTTTCTACCTCTCCCTCTCTGAGTGGTGTCTCTTGCTGCGGGCAGAGGGGAGGGATGGAGCATCCTACCCGGCTTTAATTGGCATCTCCAATGTGTGCAGTGCGCCAGGGTTCCACCTGCCCCAGGATCCCCAGGTGCCCTGCATCCTCATCGGCCCTGGCACCGGCATCGCCCCTTTCCGGAGCTTCTGGCAGCAGCGGCTCTTTGAAATCCAGCACAAAGGTGGGTTGATGCTTGTTCCTCCTGTTTCTCATCTCAAGCAGTGCTTGGGCTGGTGGCGTGGGGTCCAGTCTCGTGCCCAGGCTGCCCTGGAAGGCAAAGGGCTCCTCAAAGGAGCAGCTGACCCAAGTGCAGGCTTGGACTCAGTCCATAATCCCAAAACAAACTCCCTGAAAGTCCTCCTGTAAAACTTCACAATTTTTATGGCAGAACTATGGAGAATGGATTGAGAGCAGCCCTGAAAAGGTCTTGGCGGTGCTGGTGGATGAGACACTCAACATGAGCCAGCAATGTGCACTCACAGCCCAGAAAGCCAATCGTGTCCCGGGCTGCATCCAAAGCAGTGGGACCAGCAGGGCGAGGGTTCTGCCCCTCTGCTCTGGTGAGATCCCACCTGGAGCCCTGTGTTCAGTTCTGGAGTGGGAGAGACGAGTGGGAATGGTTCTCAGCTGAAAGGGGGGAGATTGAGATGAGATCTTAGGAAGAAATGTTTTGCTGTGAGGGTGGGGAGGCCCTGGCCCAGGTTGCCCAGAGCAGTGGTGGCTGCCCCATCCCTGGAGGGGTTCCAGGCCAGGATGGATGGGGCTTGGAGCCCCTGATCCAGTGGGAGGTGTCCCTGCCCATGGCAGGGGGTGGAATTGGATGGGCTTTGAGTTCCCTTCCGACCCAAACCATTCCACAATTCTATGATTCTAACTATAGAGCTGGCATTGTTTTTATGTAAAATATACATTTTCAACTGAGCATTTAGACCATTTAGGGGTAAAAAAAAAAAAAAGTTTAATTTCTCCCCAAAACCTGGCACGAGTATCCCTGCTCTGTGACTCCACGCCATACCCTGGCTCAGGGAGTGTATTTATTACCTTCTCCTTGCTGGTTTTTCCCCCCCTCCCCGTTTGGGCAGGGAGGGCTCCTGGCAGTGTCACGCTGGGTGCTGGGGCTGCTGGCAGATCTGGAGGGAGGTGGCTTGCAGGGACCAAGAATCGGTGGTCCCCAGGATGACCGCCTCTCCCATCTCTCCCCCAGGTCTGAAGCCTTGTCCCATGATCCTGGTATTTGGCTGCCGGCAGTCCAGGATCGACCACATTTACAAAGAGGAGACGCTCTTTGCCAAAACCCAAGGTGTCTTCAGAGAGCTGTACACAGCCTATTCCCGGGAACCGGACAAACCAAAGGTACGTGATAGCCGCTGCTCTGGTCCTGGTGTGCAACCCCGGGTGGCTTTTGCCAGTGAGAACACGAAGCACTGAGGTGCCAGATCCTCAGCACAGCCACAGAGCCTCGTGTCCTGCGCTGCTGTGGTTGCACAAGTGTGCAGGATCGTGTCCTTGCCAGCACAACACCCTTCCCGCAGCACATCCCATCCCTGCACCAGCCTGACTGCATGCACACATTGCTCCTGCTTTGCCCTGGAGGGCTGCAGCCATCCTGAGCAGGTGGGAGCAGATGAGGAGGGGAAAAGCACGTCCTCCCAAGCAGGTGGGTAAGGAGGGTTGTTACCAGCGGGGTGACCCAGAGCCAGCACAAACAGCTGGGCTAAATTCCCAACTCCACCTTGGCGAAGAGATATATGGTGAAGGTACGAAAAAAAGAGAGGGCAAAGCAATGCTTTGCTGCTTTCCACATCTATTTCCATCGGTGTGGGTGCTGCGAGGTGCAGGCATGCTTCCCCAAAGAGGCGGTGGCACGGTGCTCCTGCATGGAAGGCAGCCGGAGCACGCAGGTGGGGAGGGCTGGGAAGCTGTAGCTAATGTCAGCTCCCACCTCCTCCTCCTCCTCTCTCAGAAATACGTGCAGGACGTGTTACAGGAGCAGCTGGCCCAAACCGTGTTCAAAGCATTGAAGGAGCAGGGAGGCCACATCTACGTCTGCGGGGATGTCACCATGGCTGGGGACGTCCTCAAGACCATTCAGCGCATCGTGAGGCAGCAGGGCCAGCTGTCGGTGGAGGAGGCAGGCGCTTTCATCAGCAAGCTGCGGGTGAGTAGTGTCTGCACCCTGAGACACCACGCGAACTCCTGCCACGGGCGCTGCACCTGCTGCCTCCTCTGCAGAACGGGCAGCACCGAGGAGACGGGCGCTGGCGGGGGGATTGCAGCTCCTACCCACACTGCCTGCACCTGGGCAAGGTCGGGAACGCAATCCTCCAAAGCTCTGGGAATGCAGTGGAAGCCTCAGCCTGTGCTGGGCTCCCACAATGAGCCCCTGCTGGGCTCAAGTACAAGTGCTTTCGGGAACCCTTGGTAGCCCAGACAGGACTTGTTCACCTGGTTAAGTCCCTGCTGTCCCTCCAACATTACAACAAGCTAACAGGGCAGTTTGTGGGTCCCCATCCCCAAATCTCCTCTGTCTGTGTTGGCTGGCTGGCTGCTGCCCCTGGGCAAAACCAAACACTCTTCTGCAGATGATGCAACTAAAGCAGAAGTGAGCTCAGTTTGGGACACCGGCCTGAGAAAGGACACTGAATGGCTCTGCTTTTGCCCAGGAGGATAACTGAGCCTCATTCCTGCGGGACTACCCTTCTGAGCCACATTCCCCCACTCCGTCCACGAGCCAAAGGAGGCCTGAGCCACATTTTTAGCTGGCTTGCTAGCACAAGGTCTCCTACATGGACTGGCCTTGGGCTGCTTGTGCCCCTGATGGCCAGACAGTCCCTGGGTTGCTAGCAGTTGAGGAGGTCTAATACCCAGAGCACCTCCACCACTGCCCCACGGTGTGACCTTGGGAACGTCATTTCACCTCCCTGTTTGCTCCTGCCCCTCTGCCCTGCCTGTCCCACCGGCTCTTGAGACAGACCCCACAACATTTGCTGTGTATTTGGTATCTACCCACACTACGAGAGCTTTCTGGTGTTGCAGCATCACCAACTGTTTACTGTAAAGGCTCCCTTTTTTTCCCACTGCCCCTCTCCCATCCTCTGTTTCAGGATGACAGCCGGTACCATGAGGATATTTTTGGAGTCACTCTGCGTACATACGAAGTGACTAACCGCCTTAGATCCGAGTCTATTGCATTCATTGAGGAGAGCAAAAAAGATACGGATGAGTGAGTTGACATGTTTCTGTTAACCCCTGCGATGGTCTCAAGGCACAGGGGCTGTGGGATGGGGAAAGGAGCTTCGACTTCTGCACACGTGGGTCTTCTTATAGCAGAGGCTGAGAAGGGGGCGTTTGATTTTTGCACTGGAAACAGAGGCTGGAATAGCGGTGACCTCACTAGGAAAAATCCCCCCGGCCTTCCCAGGTTACTGCACCCCCTGTACCAATGGGCTTAGACCTGATAATCCCATCCAAACGGTGACGCCAGCAAGAGTGCTGCCCGCCTCTGCTCCCCTGCCAGTGAGCTGGTGGATGATGACGCTGGAAGGTTTGCCGGACCCCTCCCCAGCTCCAGTGCTGGCTGGGGGGGTCCTGGCTGCCTCCAGGGAGGGCACAGATGGTACTCACAATGCAGGGAGGCCTCCAGCCCACTGCATGACCAGTTAGGAAAGATCTGGAGCCTTTTCTTTCCCTTGTTGTAAAAACAACCATAAGAAGTTAAAAAAACTTGACATTTGCTGTGTTTGTTTCTGCTTCACCACATCTTGCCATTTACTCAGCTTGGTCTCAGTGGGATTTTCCCTGCCTGAGCAGAAGGATTATTTAGGATGAAGGATTAGCAGCTGCACGGATCTTGCTCCTTGTCCTGGCCCTCAGGAGCATGGAGTGCAATCCCTTCCCTGCGCTCCTGGTCGTGCCCCGGAGCGCCTGGCTGGCCCAGAGCGCATCTCCCAATATCCCTGAGGTTTGGTAAGAGTTTTTCTCCAATGCAACACATACTCTGGAGCGTGCACTGTATACAGAGCACCTCAGTGTCCCATCTCTAGGTAGGGATAAGGGCTACCTACTCGCCCACCTCACCCAGCCGTAAATTCCTTCCTACAACATGAGAAGTCCTTCATCCCAGATGCTCCTTCTAAGGCCAGACTTTCTCCCCTTTCCCTTGCAGGGTTTTCTGCTCCTAACCGGACCCTTCACCCCAAGGGGATGCCAAACCAGTCCCAGCACCTGCTGCCCCCTCCAGCCTGAGGGCACTGGGTTTTGTATTTCACGGACACGGTGGCTCCTTTTCCGCGGGGAAATGCCCATGGAAAGTGCTCTGTCTCTCGTCCTGTTGTTGTGTCCTGATGATGATGATGATTTTTATTTCCTTTTCTTCCTCTTTCTCTTGCTCTTGTCCTGTGGGCATTTCTTTCCCTTCCCTGGATTTCCTCCCCCTGCCCCGAAGTACGATGGCTTTATAACCTGCAGTGGCTCTTAACAGAACTTCACATTTCTCCTCCTTCTCATGAGGGCATTTTGCGGCTGCATGAAATCACCACCTTTGTGATCATCTGCATTTTTGGTGTTTTGAGGGAGAGCAGAGGTGGCAGGGACTGGGCAATGGCTAGGTCTTGTTGCTTGACCAGAACAGGGGGTTCTTGCCCCCAGGCTCCCCCTTTCCTCAGCTTGGGGCTCAGCTGAATCCTTGCATTTCCACAGCTTTCCTTTGGACTTGTACAGACCTGGGCACGTGCCTGAGGCTGGGGGCAGATGATGTGCAACGCCCTTGTGCCTATGAACTTTGTTCGTCCCCAAGCAGCGTGGGTACAAATGTGTCTGTTTTGATCCAAAAGGTGGGATGGCTTCGATTCACATGTCATGATTTCTCTTAAATGGACTCTGCTATGTTTGCCTCCTTCTCTGCTCCCTGTGAGCCTCTCCTTTTGCTCAGCCCCCACTTCTGCTGGCCTGAAAGTCCTCCCACAGAGGAGCCAAGCATTGAACACACAGGCTGATGTGTGATGAGTGAAAAACTCACAGCAATGAGCGCTGCTTGGCCAGGCTGTCCTCCAGAAGGCTTTAGCAGAGATATATGATCTGCAGCCACGATCCTGGTGGGAGAGATTCAAGGACCAGCTGCATCCCAGAGCTCTGCATGCTGTGAATGTGTGAACCCTCTCCCAGGTGAGACTGGAAAGCCGTGAGGATGGGAGAGCAGCAGCTCCAATCCTGGCTGAAGAGGCACCTCCTGGTAACAAAGCCTATTTGGAAGACAGCTCTTGGAAGGTCCTTGGTGAGGATGTGCCGATCAAGGACTCCTGAAAGCCCAGAGAGGATCAGCGCCACCTTAGCGCAGTCCTGCAAGCAGTTCTAGGACAGCAGACCCCAGCCACTTCCACACCTTCGGGTGCAGAAAGTGTGAGCGCAGAGCAACCTGCCTGCCAAAAGAAATACATGTGGCATCTCGGTGGCAGTCCGGTCCCCTCTGTAGGCTCTGCACCACCTACCAGCAGCACGAGCTGTCTCTGCTGGGACATCTCATGTGAAAAGGGAGGTGAGATCAGCTGCAAAGATGCTGTGTGATCCTGGACTCTGACACGCTCACACCTCAGCCCTGCTGCAAAAACCTGGCCCCCAAAGCAATCTGTTAACACAAGAACAGAAAGGGATCAGTCCCTTTAACAGAGAAAAGCTGCCTGCAAGGTACAGCATGCATGACCTTGTGTGTCCTTCCTGCTTGTCCTCTCTTCCTCACCCTGAAGAAGGTTTGTCCTCCCTTGTTGCCAGGATGAGGGCAGCAGGGCACGGCTGCAGCTCCTGCTGGAGGCAGGGATATGGGGTTGACATTTTGAGCTGCTAGATGCTGATCCTGTCTCCTGCCTCTGCTCTGCTGCACTGTGCACTGATGCTTGTAAGGAGCAAAGCACCTGCACTCCGCAACAGTACAGGGCTTGTCCAGGAGCCACAATGCTGAGCTTTGCTTTCAGAAGGCTAAGATTAGCTGCCCTAAGACAAAGTGAGAGCAAAATGAGCTGTAGGAGGTTTGCTGCTCTCCCTGCCCATGGCACAAGCTATGCTGGCTCCCTTAACTCCAGGCTGTGCAGTTATCCCTGCCCTCATCCAGCATTTCCTGCCCTTTCCTGTGGCTTGGCTGGCCACATCTCCATGGGCTGTGACTACCTCCTGCAATTTTTGACTCCCCGAACGCTTAAAGCAGCTCCAGCCCCAAATCCAGGAGCAAAAGACCTCCAGGTCTCAGTTTTGCAAAGCCTCTAGCGTGGTGTACAATACGAATGAATGCTGCCACGGTGTGGCCAGAGATGAGCTGCTGGGCTGGCAGAGCAGCTGGAGCAGGGTTTGGAGACAGGTTCGTGTCACCCCCTGGGGACTTCAGGACCTGGAGGTGAAAGCAAAACAGGACAAAATAAAAAAAGGACAGCCCATGGCCCACCTCTGTGGGTTATTCCCTAATCCCAGGGCAGGCAGATTAGGGATTAGGGGAGCTGGGTGCCTTTGCTGCTGGGATGTGTGATCCTGGGCAGAGGTCTTGTCTGTGGGAGCCAGCTCCCTGACTCTCAAGCTGAGAACAGCAAGCTTTGTCCTAACCCCCAACCCTAATTAAACTCATCTCCTCCTTTTGGGAAGTTTGATTCTAGGCTTTGTGCTCTGGTCCCCCGTTAGTAGAAAGAATGATGCAACCTGAAGAGGAGGAAGTGCCTAAAGCAATGCCCTTGTCTTCGTCCTCTTTCCAGCTCACCCTGTGCTGCTGGCAATTAATTATCTCCTGTTCTGCCTTCTGCCTGTATCAGTATCGCATCTCCCACCTGGAAGTTGTATTGCTGTTGCAGTCTGTGTCGGAGATGAATTGGCTTGCTTTTCCTGCACCCCAAAGCTCGTCGTCTCCATTTCCCCCCTTCCACCTGAGCTGCCACTGAAAACAACGGAGAAGTGCAGCAGAGAAGGGAACGGGGGGTGTGCCTCACCTTTGGTGGGATCTCCAAAGTGGTCTGTGCAGGGCAGACAGCCAACAGCATCTCAAGTTCAACAGGCTTCGAGGAGGTGAGTCCTTCAGAGCCCTGTGGAAGTCCTTCAGAGCCCCGTGTTGATTTATGGCCCTGGAGAAGAAGAACCCTCCCTGCTGTGAAGGTCCATGAAGCGAACACGACCCCAGAGCTCGTGGCTGTCCCTCTGCCTGAGCAGGACCGTTTGCTCCTCACGAGCTGCACCACTGGGAACTTTGATTCATTATTTTTTGTTGAGTCCGTCTCAGACGGCTTAACAACTTCTCCATCCTCTTTACCTGCAGGGGCTTTGCATTCCCCTCCAGCTTCATTTTCTCCCACCGCAAAGCAGGAAATAAACTTGCCGATCTGCTTTATCATTCCACAAATGCGGCTCTTCCACCACTTGTCTAGACTCTGCTCATCTCGATGTGACATTTCTGACGTGTGGGTGTAGCTACGCTATCTCCAGCATGCATAAACGGCGGAGAGCGAGGTGGGGTCTGCTGCAGACCAGTGCCATGAGCTGCTTGGCGGGGTCATGCATGGAGAGGTTGTACCTCTTGGGCATTTGGCTCACCAGCGTGTCACCTCCATGTCCCTGCTGCCTGTCCAGGCTCCTGCACAGCCCCACGCGACTCCTGCAGTAAGGGGATACCGGACCTGGACACTCAGCCTGATCCAACATCTCCTGGAGGATGGCCACCACTGCCTGGTTTGTAGCAGCTCAGCTTCTTTTTGCTCCCCGGGGCTAAAACATAAACAGTCTTTTCTCAAACCAGGAGATGTGATTTTCAGGACATGGTGAAGTGAGGGTTTTTTTCTCAAAGATTTTAGTTTGTAGGTTTTTCTGATGTGCACATAAAGTCAGATATGATCTTGAAAACTCATGGGAACCGGTTCTCTCTTTTCCCAACCTGCTGTGTCCACTAGCAGGGAAAAATAACTCATTTGTTCAGTGCAAGGATACCTATTGCCTGTGTTGTTGATGACTTCAAAGGTTTCACTTCCCCAGAAGGACTGCCTGGGAGTTTGTTGTTCTTCAATTTATGAGAGACAGCGGGAAAATAATGAGACTTCTGCCACTGGGAGTAGACTCGCAAAGATGACACCTCCACGATCGTTGCCGGGTAGGGCTGAGCTCATTGAGGAGGAACTGAGCTACTCGCTTTCATACTGGCTAGAGAAATAGGGGTTGAGTTCGGGCTGTCCACGCTACCTGCCCTGTGCCTATACGTCCCCGGGGCAAGCAGGGGACTGTTCACACCCAAAGCAGTGTGAGTCAAAGCGTGTGCGCATCACCGGCGGGCTTAGAGTTGTCCCCAGAGCAAACGTGACTGCTTTATACAGAAGAGATGGGAAGAGGCAGGAGCTGCATGAACCTGTGCCCAGTCTGTGACTGTTCCATTACTTCCTTTACTGTCAGTACGTGACGCCTCTCACCCTGTCCTGGGCTGTAACCCACGTTCCCTCCAGTGCTTCCCTCTGGAGATCCCTGCTTTCTCCTTCTCAGCCCAGTCAAAAGGTGCAAGGAGCTGCTCAGCAAGGATCTTGGGGGTAGCAACAGACTTACAGTGCCTTGTGCTGGGACGAAACTACTGCACTGGGATTGCCCTCCTGTTCCTGCTCTCTCCAGGGACACAGGGAGTGGGAGCAGAGGGGAACAGATGGCTTCATTTTATTAGTGAAATTCTTGGTGGGCAAATTCCCCCTGGGATAACTGAGAGCAAACTTAGAGCCCTGTTTAGCCGTCCTTTGCAACTGATCTCCCTCCGATGGGGTTTTGCAAGGGTATAGAAGCAGTGCAGAGTGAGAGTGTGGGTGTGAACTGGACACCACCTTCTGCAAGGACCGCAGGGCTATGAACGCCCACCACGTGCCGGAGACCACGTTTGTATCAAGGTATCGTGGAGGAGAGGGCATGTTTGTGCTGGAGCCTCACGGACCTGCACCAAGCCCAAGCCCAAGCTGCTGCCTCCCAACTGATGACCACTGAAGCCATTCCAGTCTCTGATTTATGCCCGTAGGGAAGCTGCCGAGAGTTCTCAGCATTTATCGGAAGGAGAATTTTATGCTCGAAACTAAATTTTCTTCCTGCTTTCACTGGGGACCAGCTCCCAGCTTCAGATTGCTCTGATAACTTTGCAATTGCTTTGATCGTTCCAGAGGGGAGCGTGGTCCCTTTACAGAACAGATGGAGACACATTTTTCAGGACCATTCAACTTTGCCATAACTCTGCCTTTGTTATAACAATTTCTTCCGTTACTACGGGAGGAGAATCATTTGGCCAGTGCTGAGCGCTCTTGAAAACTCCGAACTTGGACACAATTAGTCTAGAACCTGATATAAAACGCCTTCCAGACCCACCGGCTTCAGCGGCGCCGGGGATTTCAGCAGCTCGCAGGGTCAGGCTTTCACAGCAGCCGCAGTTTCGTGCTGGCAGTATTTTTGCGTGCGTCAATCCGCGCTTGCCTGCAATGCATGACTCTAGTAATTCATTTGAAATCTTACCCTCGACGCGGAGATGTGAGCTCTAGCTTCTTCCATATGGCTGTGTGTGTTCAATAGGAAATCAGGGGAGCTGGGAAAAAAAAAAATCGAATGAGCTTGCTGCTTTAAAGCACTTGGTTCCAGAAGTAAAGTAGACCTCGCCAGAGGTCTTGATTGGCTTGATTGGCAAAATTGGCTTGATTTAAGCAGGGCAACTCATGAAATAGCTAAGGATTGTAATGCAGATATACTCATGCTGTGCCAGGAATGAAGGGGACGAGGAACTCTTGGCCTCCACCCCTACAGATGTGTGGCTGTGTTGCAAGTCTGAGCCATCGAAATCACAGTGGGGGGGGATAAAACAGATTGTGAGTTCATAGCTGAGCAGCCGCTGCTTGTTCAGCAGCGCGAGCGCCTCACTGTGAGGGCTGCTGCTCTCCTGCCTTACTCATCCATGTACCCACCTGGCCACCTTTCGGGGAGGGAGGAGGGAATAAGCACTTCAAAAGCCAGAAAATCGAACCTGTGAGCTTTGTCCTTCATTTAACAGGAGCCTTAGAGGCCAAGGCTTTGCAGATACTCATCACCACAGTGGGGCTTCAATTCTATCCATGGGTCAAAGCTTGAGAAGCTGTGCTGGGAAAGCAGGAGCACGGAGCTGAGCCGTGGGGAGGATCCTGCACCCAGCTCTCTCTAGGGCTGGCTCAGCTTTCTGCTGAGGAATACCACAGAGCAAAGGATTTTTTTCTTCCATGGGCATTCTTAATACTTTAAAAATGTAGACTAAATAATGGTTGATCTAAAAGAGCAACTGATTTGGGGCTTCTTTTTGCTGCTTTGCTTGGCTTTGTGTGGGGAAAGCAAAAAAACACCAAAAAGTACACCAAATTGTTTTGGACAAAATTGAATATTTTGTCCGCACAATAACTGCTAATGGAGATTTTAAAGTTTTCCAAGGGCAATAAAACTGCCTTAATATGTGTCCAATGAAAGGCATTAGCGCTACTCACTTCTGAACCTGCTCTTTGTGTGATCGCGGCGTGGAATTATGTCTCAACAAGACACTCTTTACAGCTCCTAGCAGGGTGGGTGGAAAGAGAAGGCAGCGTTTCAGAATCTCCCTGTGCTCAGCATTGAAGCGATGGCTTTGAAGCCAAGGAAATTCAATGCAAATTCACTGCTTTGCTAGAATACTACAAACTAGTCTGCAATTCCCAAGGTTAAACGTGCTCCACCGCCTTGAAATGCCTTCAAAAAACCCTGGGATCTGTGTGCTGAACAGAGCTTGAGGATAGGTTCCCTGGTTTGTAGCAACATCCCCAGCTCTTCCAGAGCATACGCAGTTCCCCAGGCAGCAGATGAACAGAGTACGACGACTTTCAGCCAGAACTCATTGCTTTTTAGATTGCATGTAGTTAGACACGAGTTCTGCCAGCCGCCCAGGGGATTTGATATTCAGTGCCAATTAATTTTTCAATAGCAACCAGGATTCATTCCCTCGATTCCCTTAGGCATCTTTGACAAGCTCTTTTTAAACTCTTCAGATGTGGGGAAACTCTGCTCTGCTAGGTGGGGCTCCGACCTCTCGCTTCTCTCTGGTCCTCCTGCTCCTTCCTCCCTCCCCTTAGCGCCTCCTCATGTCGCTGTGCCTTCATTGGGGTTATAAAATGATGCCCGTGATTTAAGACCGGCAACGTTGTCTTCACTTTGCATCCCATAAGACACGTACGTGTGGAAGGGGGTGAAGCTTATTTGGTAGTTTTTCGTGTGACCCTATGGTAGGTTTGTGCTGAGGAGCAAAGGGGTGGGGACAGGGGTGAGCTGGTGTTGTATTCCATCATAGCAGTGCTTTAAGTGGTCAGAAACATGGTTTCCCCCCTACCTCTGAGCTCTCGATGCTGCTAAAATCTCTGCCATTCGTACAATGTACTCCAGCCCCTCTCTCGGACTGACTCTGGCTCTGTTTGCAAGGTATCCACATTGTTCTAAAGCATGCACCTCTTTCTGTATAGTTCTGATCTTCTGATTTTATGGAATACTTATGCCTGTTTGCATTACGGTCAAAATAAAAAAAAAAAAGTGAAATAAAATCTAGCAGACCTCTTTTTTTTTCTCTTCTCTTCTCTTCTCTTCTCTTCTCTTCTCTTCTCTTCTCTTCTTCTCTTCTCTTTCTTCTCTTTCCTCTTCTCTTCTCTTCTCTTCTCTTCTCTTCCCTTCTCTTTTCTTTCTTCTCTTCTCTTCTCTTCTCTTCTCTTCTCTTCTCTTCTCTTCTCTTCTCTTCTCTTCTCTTTTCTTTCTTCTCTTTCTTCTTCTCTTCTCTTCTCTTCTCTTCTCTTCTCTTCTCTTCTCTTCTCTCTTCTCTTTTCTTTCTTCTCTTTCTTCTTCTCTTCTCTTCTCTTCTCTTCTCTTCTCTTCTCTTCTCTTCTCTTCTCTTCTCTTTCCTCTTCTCTTCTCTTTTCTTTCTTCTCTTTCTTCTTCTCTTCTCTTCTCTTCTCTTTCCTCTTCTCTTTCCTCTTCTCTTCTCTTTTCTTTCTTCTCTTTCTTCTTCTCTTCTCTTCTCTTCTCTTCTCTTCTCTTCTCTTCTCTTCTCTTCTCTTCTCTTCTCTTCTCTTCTCTTCTCTTCTCTTCTCTTCTCTTTCTCTTTCTCTTTCTCTTTCTCTTCTCTCTTCAGAGCCCCCTCACCACACCCTCCTTTCCAGGAGCTGCAGAGAGCGATGAGGTCTCCCCTCAGGCTCCTCTCCTCAGGATAAACAGCCCCAGCTCCCACCCCACCTCCCAGAACCCCTGAGCTCCAGACCCTTTCCCAGCTCCTTTCCCTTTTCTAGACACTCTCCAGCCCTTCAATGTCCTTCTTGCACTGAGGGACCCCAGACTGAACACAACGTTCGAGGACAACCCCTCCCTAGCTCTTGCTAGCCACACCATGGCTCACACTAGCCAGGATGCTGGTGACCCTCTCGCCCACCCGTCCAGCCGGCTGCGAATTTGCAGACGCTCCCTAACGCCGCCGCTGCCCATGACCCAGCGCGGCGGACGCTCCCTAGCGCCTGCATAGGGAAGGCGCGGCGGGGCTCTGCGCTTTACGGCCAGTTGGTACTTGTCAGATGCTCCCCCACGCTCGCTCCGTGCCGGCCGCGTTGGGCGCTACCAACCTGTCCCGCAGGGGGGGGAGAGCGGACGCTCCTTAGCGCCTGCATAGGGAAGGCGCCGCGGGGCTCTACGCTTTGTGTGCAGTCCGCGCTCGGCAGACGCTCCCTGGGCCGCTCCCCCACTCTCGCTCTATGCCGGGCGCGTTGGGCGCTACCAACGCCTTCCGCGGGGAGGGGGAGGGCAGGTAAACAGGCAAGATGGCGGCGGCGGAGAGCTCGGCCCCGGCGAGCGAGGGCGAGGGGATGGGCCTGACGGACCTGCCGAGCGAGCTGCTGGAGCTCATCCTCTGCTGCGACGTGCTGGGAGCCGCCGACATCGGCCGGGTGTCCTGCACCTGCCGCCGGCTGCGGGAGGCGTGCCAGCCCCGCGGCAAGGTGTGGCGGGAGCGGTTCCGCCTCAGGTGGGCCCGGAGGGGGTGGCTGCGGCGCGGCCCGGGCTGGGTGTCCCCCCGCCAGGCCCAGGCTCCGCTCCCCGGCGGCGTCTGACGGGCGGCGGGGGCTGCAGCGGGGCGGCTTCTGCTCTGAATCCCACGGGGTACGGCCTGGGGGAGCCTGGCACTCGGCAAAGCGAAGAGTGCCCCCGCCCCGGCCTTGGGGAGGGCGCCCCGGGCATCCCAGTGCTGCCTGGAGTCTGGCAGTGGAGCAGACAGACCCCCACGACATCCAGCTGCCCTCCCTCCCTCCTCCCACTGAGGTAGTCGGTGTTAGCTCGGAGCTTCCAAAACACCCGCCAAGACTCATCCTGCTGCAGGACTTGCACCTTGCAGCAGAGAGAGGTGTTCATAGGGCTCTTGGGAGAGCTGTTTTCACAGCAACCCAAATCTTTTGGGTCAGCTTTTGCTGCTTGTGGGTGCCCCGGGCATCCCTCGGTCTTTGAGAGTGTGCCCTGGGCATCCCTCGGTCTTTGGGAGCGCGCCCTGGGCATCCCTCGGTCTTTGGGAGCGCGCCCTGGGCATCCCTCGGTCTTTGGGAGCACACCCCGGGCATCCCTCGGTCTTTGAGAGCGTGCCCCGGGCATCCCTCGGTCTTTGGGAGCACGCCCCGGGTATGCCAGTGCTGCCAGAGTCTGGGAGTGGGGCAGACATGCCCCACATACATCCAACTGGCCTCCGTCCTCCCGCTGAGGTAGCCAGTGTTAGCTCGCAGCTTCCAAAACACCTGCCAAGACTCATCCTGCTGCAGGACTCAGGCCTTGCAGAAGAGAGAGATGTTTGTAGGACTTTTGGAAGAACTGTTTTCACAGCAACGCAAATCCTTCAGATCAATTTTTGCTGCTTGTGGGCGCCCTGGGCATCCCCCAGCCTTGGGGAGGGCACCCCGAGATCCCCAGGTTTTTAGGAGCACGTCCCAGTCATCCCAATGCTGCCTGGATATTGCTTGTGCGGAAGTGGTTTCAGCAGTTCTGGGCACACCACTTCTTCAGTGGGGCCGCCAGCCTGTCTACAATAGGGCACACTCCTCTGCTACCTGGTTTTGTCTGAGTTTTGGCACAGGCAAAATAGCAGTATTGCTTTCTCTAATTGCCAGTTGGCTTCTACAATTTACCATTGCTCAAAGGAGAGGATTATTCTCATTTCATGGATGAAAAAGGCTTCTGAACAATTGCAGCTTCCCCAATTTGCAGAGCTATGGCTTGGGATGGCTGGCCAGATACTTTCAGCAATTCAGTGGCTCTAATTTCTGAGGCAAAACTGAAAAGTTGAGGTCCAACAGCTGCAATTGGTAATTAGCACACACTGTGGTCCTCTTCTGTCTTTGATAATAGGACTTTTGGCAGGAATTTGTACGTTGACCTTGTCATCCTGGCTGGACTCCATCACAAGTAATTGCACTTTATCTTCCTAAAATTTTCAATATCGTTTCAACCCAAGGAATTATTCTTTCTTATCCTAAAATAAATGACTGTAATTGTTATTACAATGTGGCTGCATCTTGGCAGTAGGCAAATGGCGACAGATCCATTAGGAGGGAGGTGATTCTGTAATGTGATGTTCTCTGGTTAGTCTCCAACTTTATTTTGTAACTGTAGTTGCGGCGTAGTTTTATTATTAACTGGTGGTAGAATACCTTCTGTGTGTGTAGAGTCGTAACTGCGCTATGGTCCGTTGGTAATAATTTTTACACAGAAGTTGTGATTTAAACCTCTGGCATTTATTTGTAAAGGTAATATATATATATATGTATATATATACATGTATCTGTAATATTATCTATAGAGAGAGATATGAATTATATATATATATAATAGAATCGCTTGGTTGGAAAAGACCTTTGAGATCAAGTCCAACCGTACGTGTCCACTGTTAAACCACATCCTTGAGCACCTCATCTGCCTGTCTTTTAAACACCTTCAGGATTCTGTTTCCCTCCAATAGATGTTGCCACCAGCAAGTGCAATACAGGGAGCTCCGTTTTATGCGTCCTCTTAATTAGACCTACGAGCTAGCAGGAAGAACACAGGACAATGACTTTTCATTCTATTAGATGACAAGATAATTTAAACATGATACCTCTTCAAAATGACAAACTTTGTTTTTATCATAAAGCTCTGCATCTCTTCTATTAATGTGATACCTGTCTTTATCTTGCAAGGCTCTAGAGACAATCTCAAAAGTGTTCAAGATGCTTAGATATTGAAATACCTTGATAGGAACCTTTTGAAGGTTTCCAGTTGGCGGTTTCAGGATAACTTACTTTTAAATAACTGTTAACATGCAGATTAAATCAGTTGGATTTATGCTTTGGGGCTCGAGTCAGCCATGAGATTAATTTATCCCTTACGTTTAAATTTGTACTGTGTGTTGGCAGTGTCTCAGCTCCTCGAGTCACATGGTTACCAAAAAGTATTTTATGGTCCTGGAGGTTCTGGTGATGTTGAAATACTAACAAACCTGTTCACTTCTGTCCTGTGCAGATGGCCATCACTGCTGAAATACTACAGCCACACAGACGGCATTAGCTGGCTTGAGGAATACAAAGCACGGCATGACGCTGGTCTAGAAGCCCAGAGAATTGTAGCTTCGTTCTCCAAAAGGTTCTTCTCAGAACATGTGAGTAATCTTCTGTACGTATGTGCAGCAGCCTAGCTACTTGTTTAGTACTTTTTATTAGTTTTTCTTTCCTCTCTCTTCATGTCTTTTCGACTATGCAGTCAGAAATTCCCTATCACAGCCAAAAGGGGAGAGAGAGTTCAGACCCCAAAGATGCATAGAGTCTAAAGGGCACTCCGTGTATCACATCCAGCTGTTTCCGCTTTGGTTTTCAAAGCTATTTGTTCATTGCTGCGTGTTCCAGCCTGGCTCTGGGGCCTTCGGAAGGACCGATAGTTTGTTGACACATACCACAGCCTATGAATTTCTCTCACTGCAGACCTTGCCCAAGGATGCGTTCTGTGAGTTGTCAGAAGTCATTTGCAATCAGGACGAGGCACAATAGGTTCACTGAGTTGGAAAGTATTTATTCCTTACCCAACCATGACACCAAGATGCTTTTGCGTTCTGAGTGAGAAAGGTGGAAATGCAGTTTCTCAGCGAGACTTTGTTGCGTGTAGGACAACAGTGATATCAGTGTGTGTTTGCATAGTTCATGGCCATGGAATTTAACTAGCTGTAGAATTCAGGTCAGCCTGAAATTCTGTGGAATAGGTGTAAATGCTGCCGGTAACTTCAGCTGACTTAAAAAGTTCACACGAGCCACTAAACGGCCGCTCCTCTGTGGCTCCCCTGCCAATACGTTGTGGTCCAGTAGGGAATTCCTTGAAGACAGAGGAGATCCTGTGTTGAAATCCTGTTAGCTGGTTTTCAGCAAGGTTGGGCAGCTCAGTTTTCACCCCTGGAGAAAAAAAGGCCATGAGGCCAATAGGAGATAAGTATCTCAGCTGTCCTCTTTGCACTGTTCCACTGCAGCTGCAGCAGATGCACATTTCTCCATGGTCAAATGTATGTCAGGGCATTAACCAGGGGCAGAAGCTCCTGGATTCCTACTGTTTTAATCACATATGCAGAGATTCCCAAGAGACCACTTAGCAATACCCAAAGGCCTAATAATGAGGATCATCTCGTATGGGGCTAGAAACTGCAGCTTGATCCCTGCTTAGAACTGAGGGGAAGGGACTTTCAACCCAGTTCTGCTTGATCCTGCCTAGTGCCTGCTAAGATATGGTATAATGGGAATTGTTTTTTCCTTACTGTTGTCCTATACTGAAAAGCTTGAAAGCAAATAGATTTCTTAAAGTTCAACCAAAGCTTAAAAAAGAATTCTGGAAGAAAGTAGCTGTTCTGAGTATAGATATGAATATAGATATGAATATAGATACATAGAACATAGGATGGTTTGGGTCAGAAGGGACCTTAAAGCCCATCCAGTTCCAGTCCCCTGCCATGGGCAGAGACACCTCAGGTTGCTCTGAGACCTATCCAACTTGGCCTTGAACACCTCCAAGCATGGGGCAGCCACGACTTCTCTAGGCCATCTGGACCACCCTCACAGGAGAACATTTCTCCCTGAGATCTCATCTCAATCTCCCCTCTTTCAGCTCAAAACCATTCTTCATCCTGTCCCTGCACTCCTTGATCAAGAACCACCCCCCTCCAGTTTTCCTGGAGGTTCTTTCATTACTGGAAGCTGCTTTCTTCAGCCTTTTCCAGGCTGAAAACCCCAATTCTCAGTCTTTCTTAGGCCCAGCCTGTAAGACTGGTGTGCTGGAGCTGGTCCTGAATGCTGGAGTATTTAGCTCAAATTGTTGTAAGGTGCTGCTGGGGCTCATAGTGGATTTCTGGAGTAGAGACTGTGAGTACTTGGTGTGCTGGACATTTTTAAGATTTTATATAAATTCAAAAAAAATAAAGTTGGTTTTGAGACTTTTTACAAAACTGTGTTCTTTTGGGAAGAATCTGTTGTGCTCTGCATAATTCATTGTCTGGTTTGACAGGTTCCCTGTGATGGATTCAGTGACATTGAGACTCTCGGATGCCCAAGTCATTTTTTTGAAGATGAGCTAATGTGTATCCTTAACATGGAAGGAAGGTACGAAAGAGGGGTTAGAGCTGAAAGGGGTTTTCCCTCTTAGACCAGTTGAAGGCAAACAGTAGGGTGGTGAATGCCTGACCTTTGCTTCTGTCCTTTTGTCCCTGATAAAACAACATCCCCAGGCTTTCCAAGGCAGGGAAATATTGCTGTGTGTTTGATTTCAGAACAAATATAATATTCCCAGAAGAAAACATGTAAACTGTTCTACAAGAAAGCAGTCCTCTAGCTTTGTGTTGCTGTTTGTTGCTTGTTTCCTTGCCAGTTCATGACCCTCTTCTCTGCAATAGTTTTAAGTTAAGGAATTCCCATCCTCATCTTCCTTTTTTATTTAAACCCAGATCAGTTTGCTGAACTGATTTGCAGGGTGAGGCTACAGCACTGGAGGAAAGCAGGAATAGTCAGTGAGGAATCCCACCATGAATCCCAGTATCATGAAATTACAGCTTTTTTTCCCTCTCTTCTTGTTGCTTTTCTTAGCTGTAGCAGGTTGGCACAATCTTTCCCCAAATAAGCAACTGGTTTTAATTTGGCCACTGGAAAATTAGCAGTTCTGTAAATTATTCAGAGATGTGAAATGCAAGGCAGGTAAATAAAACTTATGGCTTGCATCTGCCAAGGTATTCTCATCACTGTGGTTAAGACTGGGTGAGATGAATAAGTCACTGCTTTACTTGAAGGTTTTTCCGCTGGTAGGATATAAACCATGCTGATTTTGCTGTGATACGAAGCAGCGATAGATTGGTCTTAATAGACTCTAATAGCCTTGATTAAAGGGACTGTTAGTAGAGCTGGAAAAAACATAACTGGAACAGCAATCATCTAATTTTTGCTTTTTCACGTCCATTTTATTACCTTCTCTGAACTGGAACTAAACATCTCTCATTTGAGCTTTTGAGCCTTCATACTGGCCAAATGTCTCCCCATAAAGCAGAATTGATGCTAATTGCACCCTGATTAAGCTGTAGTCATTGCAATTCAGGAACATTAGGCTAAATCATTTCCCTGGAAGATATCCCAATAAAGCAGTTGTCCCTATTGAGCATCCCAATTTATTGGAAGAGGATAAAGTGTTATGAGGTTTGATTGTTCTCCTGACCAGTAGGATGGAGAAGGCTGATTTGACCTGCAATCTGGAGGAGAGGAAATGTATGTGGGGAAAGAGGATTGTTTTCTGAAGAAGGAAACTGGACTTGTTCTAAACATATGGCAAGGGCAGAGCCTGGGAATCGGTGGATTTCCCCCTTTGGATTTTTGGGGGTTGGGGCTTTGTGCCATTCCTGACCATTTAGTGTAAAAGTGCTCAGTGACACTGAGCCAGGGCTTGCTTAGATGTGTACGACTTGAGTGCCTCTGAGTTGGTCTGTGGTATTTGAGGCGACCTTTTCAGATTTTACCTGGACAGTAACCAGCTCTCTGCTGCTGCTTCATGGGCGCTCTGCCTTCACTTGTGCATTTAGAAAGTGAAGGGGCTTTACTATAAAAGCTGTAAGGTTTTGGACTGTGTGATCTCTACAGACCAAATGTTGACCTGTTCCTGCTTTTTCAGAGCAACAGAGGTGATTTTTCTCTGGAGGCTTTGTTGTTTTTTTTCCATTCTGAATGCCATTGGACCTACATTCAGTAGTTTTTAATGAGAGAGTACTTGTAAGTTTGATTCTGGAGGAATCCAGTCAGATGAGGGGTACTATTTTATGTATAAAACATGGGATTTTAATCAAGTATTCCTGAGCTGCTTTAATTAGGATCTGTGCTGTTTCCCATGGTACCACATTTTCTCAAAATGATATATTGGAGATAGAATAAAAATTGGAGATAAGAGCAGTGTTTTGCAATTGCTTTATGTTGTGGGGTTTTTTGTTGATGAGTTTCCTCTTAACGTTTACCTTTTTTGTTGACTCTTTGGTGATTGTGGTGTTGTCAGTTCTCTTTAGAAAAGCAACAATTTCAGTTGTAAACCTATATTCACTGGAAAAGTTAAATCAAATTAAAATGCTTGTTTAGGGCAATACTGCTTTCTGTATTTAAATGCGCAGGAAAGGTCTAACCTGGAAATACTATGCAAAGAAAATTCTATACTTCCTACGGCAACAGAATATATTAAAAAATCTGAAGGAGTATCTGCAGCGCCCGACTGATCAGCAGTCATTTTTGGAGGGTAAGTCTTTTGCAGCAATCCCACGTAGAGCACCTAATGACAGCTTTCCATCATTGTTGTTTTACTTGCAGGGAGGGTTCCTTGCTTATATTTCAGCTAGCCCTTGGACAAGGACTCAGAGTTAAGTTTGGATTTTGATGTACCTGTAATCCTCAGCATCTTGCAGTAGTAATGTCAAGATTACATTAGCTTCTGGCAGTGCTGTCTGCTTGAAGAGTTGCCCATGGACAGAGGAGCTGAAAAGCAGCAAAGAAAATGTTAAAACACCTGCATTTGAATCTTGAACAGTGCATTGAAAAAATTGGCAGTAGCTTGGCATCCTAATTAGCTGACATCACAAAAACATTTTAATGCCTGTGGTGGGATATGGCCAGACCAAATGATCTGATTTTGAGTCAGCTGCCTACTGTCTCCTTTCCCAAGAGCTTCCCAGAGAAGGACAAGGAGCAAGCGGCAGGCAGGGATAACTGGTGTTGCAGCTCACAGCCTGTGTGCTGTGGCCTTCTCTCGAGAGCTGTCTGGCTGCTGGGCTGTTGAAGTTGTCCAGTGTGGAGCTGGGTAGTGGATGGGAGTCCAGTCACGCGGTGGGAAGGTGTATGCACCTGCTATGAAGAAACAAAAGGTTTTTCTGCAATTCATGACCTTAGTCTGGTGGATTATTCTCTGCTTCAGACTTTTTATAGAGAAGATGGTCTTCTGAATGGGACAGAAATTGCCAGTGTATGTAGAGGAGTCTCTTATTCTTGATATATACCTCAAAAATGCCATAGGAAAGAGTCTCTGACACCAAAGCTGGTTCTTGTTAGTGGCAATGGGCTTTGAAGAAGGGGCAGTGTTAGAGCAAAAAGAGAAAGCCAAAAGTAGCTGCTTCTGGAAGCAACCAAGACAGTTAATTAGGTGACTTAATCATGTGGGCCAAAAATATGTGTTTCTCTGCCATGGAGGTGCAGAGACAACAGTGAGTCTTCCACAAAACTTCACGTGGTGAGCATGGAGAGCACTCGGAAGTCGGGGGGAAGAAGACATGGCTTAGGTCCTGCTGAGACCTAACACAGGCCTGTCACAGAACTGCTGACAAAGCAATGTAGGAAGTTGGAAGAGGTACGATTCGTGCAAAATTCCTGCAAGTGAATACAGTTGATTACAAAGGTTGAACAGTTCAGAGGCTTTGGAAAGAGCAGTGGCGACCAGATGACAAGGAGACAGTAAGGAGAAAGTTCTGTATTTTTTCGTGCAGGTGTTTGACAGAAGAGGTTTGGGCAGAAGGAAAATAGAAATCTGTTCTGTCTTAGTGGGGTTTTGATGTGAAGATGGAGAGCAGATGTGGAGGAGAAGAATGTAACAGAACAGGGAACAATGAGCAAGAATGATAGCTATGGAGAATATGGCAGGAGGAAAATCAGAATAGAAGCTGGAGTGAAGTTGAGATTGTTTCAGGCTCTGACTAAAAAGCACTGTAGGTTGGGAGGGTGCCAGGAGATGCATTGTTGCTGGTTAAGGCTTGGATTAAGCAGGATACCTGCTCAATATACGAATCTATTGCTTTCCCTTTCAGGATGGTGCAGAGGGAAATACTGATTTTTAGTTGGCATTTATCATGTCAGCTCCTTCTTTGCATTTTATGTGATAAATCCAATATATTCCTGCAGATTTCAAAAGGAAGGCTCTTGTGTTCTGCTCCAGTTGCTTGCTGCATGCCTGGAATTTTGAGTAGATAAAACTAAGCACAGAGAAAAACTTAAGTCCTGTTTCTTATATAGCTTGTTTTTTCCAGGTGCCGTTTTAATTGACCAATACTGTAACCCACTGTCAGACATCTGCTTGAAAAGCGTCCAGGCACAGGTGGATGACATCACAGATAAAGTGCGTGAAGTCCTGCGATCAAAAAATCCAAGGCATCCCAGCTTGGCTTCCAAGGCAGGTACTGTACAGAAGTATATGCTTTACTGCAGAGTGTCTCTGCAAGTCGATACAGGCAGACAGGGTGAAACAGCTGTTGAATTATTGCAGCTTAAAGAGCTGTTGTTCTTTATCCCCTGGCAGGCGTATTCTGACATTTGCTTAAACCATCATTCAGGAAACAGTCGTTTGTTCAGTCACAGGTACTCAGCCCAGTTCATCTGATGCTGTCTAAGCCAAAAGAATTGAGAGGGCAATTTTTGTTTCCCATTTGTCCCTGAAGTCTTCAGTAGTCTTGATGTGTGTAGCAGGGCTGTGGGGATCAACCTCTTTTCCTTCGCAAGTCTCAAAGTTGACAGCAGTAGAAGAGGTACGTGCTTTATCATCTCCAGAGGTCAGGTAGCGTCTCGTTCTTTGTGTTTTATAACCGTTATCTAACATTTGCTGTCTTTCAAAGAGTGAATGAGTAATCTGTATCTCTGGATTGACCAAACTGGGACTCCCAAGCAGTGAAAGCGC
This sequence comes from Cuculus canorus, assembly GCF_017976375.1. NCBI lineage: Eukaryota > Metazoa > Chordata > Aves > Cuculiformes > Cuculidae > Cuculus > Cuculus canorus. The sequence goes on from NC_071417.1 coordinate 12,627,750, forward strand.
ACTTCCCATGCCTGAGCGGTGTAATGTGTCCAGCTGCAGTGCTGTGCTGCAACAGGGTGCTTAGGATCCAGTCCTCCAGCCACAGAAGGAAACGAGGCAACACTAATGCACAGCCAAGGAGCTTGGCAGTCCCCTGAGCCAGGCCACGTTGTGAGTGCAGCACTAGGGCCGTGCAGTCCTGGGGTCAGCTCCAGCCACTCTCTTGACTATGGTTTGGGATGAGTCTCTTCTGTTCTCAGTCCATATGAAGAATTTTGGTATTAGGTTCATTGCATAAAGGTTAAGTACCCTTGTTTCCTCAGTTTTTATTTCTTTGCATGTCTTTTTAGGAGAGGTCCTGATTCCAGAAGTGGAGCTTCAGCGGCAGGTACTTGATGCTATGAATTGTGTCCTGTACGAGCAGTTAAAATACAAAGGAAATGAGCTGGATTACTATAACTCCCTCAATTCATACATTCACCAGGTACGTGTACATTAGGCAAAAGCTAGGAGGCTGCAAGGCTTGAGACATTCCATTTGTGGTGTTTATTTGTCCAAATGTAGTCAGACAAGTAATTCTCTCTGAACAGTTTGCTGTAAAGTCAATGTGATATCACCTTCTAGTGCATATTCTGTCAAGCTGGTGTATTTTCATTTGTGAAGTAAAACCTCAGAAGTTCATGTTTTTCTCAGTATCCCGCATGTTTTTGTCATATTTTTATCCCCCAGGTTTTGATCCGCAGGACAGGAATTCCCATCAGTTTATCTGTGCTTTATTTAACGATCGCCAGGCAGCTGGGAGTCAGACTTGAACCAGTCAACTTTCCCAGCCATTTTCTGCTGCGATGGTGTCAAGGAAAGAAAGGGTAAGTGACCTGCTGAATTTTGAAGTTGTGACCACAGTAATAAAAGCCAGAAAGCATTTACAGCTCCAGACGTGTACCAGGATGTTTAATTGTTTTCCATCTATAAATTATAACGTATAGAGAGGAAAAGATCTGACCTCTAAAATAGTTTTCTCAGAACTCAGCTTTGCTGCTGCTGAATGGTAACAGGTTTCCTGATTATGAAATGATAGTAACCTTGAGGTAATGTCCCTGTTCCTTAAGAAAATTAAGAAAAAATAAAAAGAAGAAAAAAGGCACTGGTTGCACTTACCCTTTCCTAACACAGTTTCTAGAGACGACTGCTGTTGTTCTGTGTGCTCTTTTAATTCTCTGGGTCAGTGCAGAATACGTCTTTGCCCAGATCATGGTCAATTTACAGAAACCTGTATTCTGTGAATGACGTCAGCAGTCCAGAGTGATGGGTCTATGTTTGTGTGCCCCTTTTAGCACTAGAGTGCCATATGTGTGGGTTCTGTTACACTTCCCAGTGCAGCGTCATAAAACCAACAGATAGAGCAAACCTGAAAATATCTGAAGGAAAGAACTGTCGTGATAGAGAGAAAAATCCCCTTAGTGTCTCTGTCTTTTCCCATATATGTTTATCTGAAGAAGCAGCTAGGAGAGAGAACGTACCAGGGAATCTCTTTTTAGAAGGGAGCTGAAGTATGAATGACACTTGTTTCACAAACAAGCTTGAAAGTGCTGAGGGAAGGACGGAAATAGGTAATCTTGCTTTATCATGAGACCTACCATCACAAGTTTCCTTGTTGTTTCATTAGAAGCACAGATATTTTTGACTACACCTACATTGACGCCTTTGGGAAGGGGAAACAGCTGACGGTGAAGGAGTGCGAGTACCTTATTGGCCACCATGTGACAGAGGAGTTCTATGGAGTGGTGACTTCAAAAGAGGTCTTGCAGCGTATGGTGGGAAATCTCTTAAACCTTGGCAAGCGGTGAGTTGAGGATTGATCATCTGGCCTGAAAGGCCTGTGTGGAACAGGACCTGGAGTATTCTGCCTGCATGTCAATACTGCTGCCTCACGCTGTCTGAGCGGGCGCTTTAAACAGGTGGCAGTCACCCCACGGATCTTGAAAATTGTCTGTCCCGTTGCATCGTCACCTGCAGTGGTATTCTTTGGAAACAAGAATATTTAGTACAACTAGTCCCCCTCAAGAAAATGGACAGATCATGTTTGTTTCTTTGTGAAAAGCTGATAGGGACTGTCCACCTTCATCATCATCTGATAAGCATAATCGACATGCTCAAAAGAGCACTTGTAAAGGTACTGTTGGTTTTATTTTCACTTAACCCTGATAATCACTTTCCCAAACCTCAGACAAAAGTCGCAGAGTGAAAGGGTTGCTTTAGGTGTAATTAAGCTAGGAGAACAAAAGCAGATCTCAAAAGGAGAATGAATTCTCTATTTGACCAAGTAAAACACCAGTGAAGTGGGAGGGTAGAGTCCAGTTTTCCATCATGTACCATTTTTCCTTCTGAACAGGCTGTTGGATACGATGAGTGGCAGCCAGTCCCGGACTCAGTCTTGTTGAATGAGTATGCTTATACCTGTAGCATCATATACCCTGCACGTCGGAGTACTGGGTATAGGGATTGGGAGAACTAGCCTTACAATTAAGTTTCTTTTTTGCTGGCAGAGAAAGCACTGATCAGTCTTACCAACTCTTGAGAAACTCGTTGGATCTGTACCTGGCCATGTATCCGGACAATGTGCAGCATCTAATGCTCCAGGCTAGGTTATACTTCCACCTGGGAATCTGGCCAGAAAAGGTACCTCGCCACTCGGTCCTGTGTTTTCTGATGGCTAAGCGCTGTTAACACGAGTCTATTGATTTTAGGACTACTTCAGCTTGCATTACAGTCTGCCACACTTGTTTCTGCAATAAACACAATTGAACGAGTTATCGTGTTTCAGAGAATCAATTTCTGCTATGGGAAACAGAGAAGGGAGAATGATGCTTGCTTGCTTGCCCTACAGGACATTTGTGAACAGCCTCAAGTCTGAGTCATAATTTATGATTTACTGCCCAAGTCTGACAGTTTGTCTTGCAGTCAATACTGTGGACTTGTAGCTGTAAGTTATAAGAGCATTCTGTTTAGTTTATGCCTAGATTATGGTGATGCTGGTACAACTCCTGCTGGGCTCATGGTAAAGGAGAAATTACCATACCAGAAAACTTGTAGGAAAATCTCTTTTATAAACATGATCAAAGTTGTTGTCTGAAATCTTCACCAAGAGATTAGCGGCTCTTGTGAACAAACAACTGTAAAAGAACCACAAGGACAGGAATATTAATATCACTTTGTTGTGGTTTAATCCCAGCCAACAGCTAAGCACCACACAGCCGCTCACTCATTCCTCCCTGATGAGATAATTACAGTGCCAGTGCTGGTGGGCTGGTGTTCTGGGTGTATGGGGTTTGCTGCTTTGAGAGCACTTCGAAGTTAGTGCTCTGTAGCCATCCTGAGACAAGCAGGTTCTCTGTCTCTTGTTCACTACTTCATGGTATAGCATCATAGAGATTATTTGCATTTCTTTCTGTGCTTCCGTATTTTTTTGTTTACAAAGGCCTGTAGTGATAGGACTAGAGACAGTGGGTATAAACTGGAGAGGGGCAGATCTAGACTAGACATAAGGAAGGATTTCTTCACTATGAGAGTGGTGAGACCCTGGAACAGGTTGCCCAGGGAAGTTGTGGCTGCCCCATCCCTGGAGGTGTTCAAGGCCAGGTTGGATGGGCTTTGGGCAGTAGTGGGCCGTGTCCCTGCCCATGGCAGGGAGGTTGGAACTAGATGATCTTTAAGGTCCCTTTTAACCCAAACTATTCTGTGATTCTATGATTCCTCTGCCAGGCTCCCACAGACATGCTGGGGAACTCTTTTAAACTGTTTGCTCTCAAGTACAGCAGAAGTCATCTGGAATCACCTTACAGCAGCAGTTTATCAGAGAGTAGCAAGAGCATTCTCTTAACATTTCAGAAACTTTGAAACAGTGGTCATTGTCCTGTGGTTGCAAAATGCAATGCAATTAGCTTGTACAGCTTAGTTTTAAGGAGTTACTGTGCTCAGCAGTGCCCTTCCTGGGAAGCAGGGAGTTTTACAAATACACAAAGGAGAGGACTGTTTGCGATTTCTGCAGGCTAAGCAAGTGGGAAGAACTCTTTGGGAGCCTGTAGCTAGAGCAAAGCTTCTTATTTCTGTGTGGAAAGCTCATGTGCTGGACTGGCACTTAGACCCAGCTAACTCGAGAGATACTGTATGTATTCGTAAGTCATGGATTGCTGTACAGACTTGTTCTGAATCTTTTCTTTTTGGTTACTGAAGGTTCTGGACATCTTGCAGCATATTCAGGCTTTGGACCCATCCCAGCACGGGGCCGTGGGGTACTTGGTCCAACACACACTAGAGCACATTGAGCGCCGGAAGGAGGAGGTGGGCCCGGAGGTGAAGCACCGCTCAGATGAAAAGCACAAAGAGGTCTGCTTTTCCATCGGGCTCATTATGAAACACAAGAGGTGAGCTCTTCAAAACCTTCCCCACGTTAGCATGCTGTACTGTACCAACAAGCGTGGAAGTGTTTGTTCTGACAGTAATGAGACGTGATTTTATCTGCCAAGAAGGTATCTGGAATGGAAAATGGCAGGGATGTGCATCTATGCCATGTACCTCGCAGAAAAATGGGAGTAGCTCTGTCCATCCTTTTGAGAGCACAAGTGTATTCACTGCTGTTCACTTGTAGTCTGTGAGGTGACTTGTCTGAGTCATCATATATCGCGCAGCTAAAATTTCCACATCCCAGGGCTCTCAAAGGAAGATCAGTAATCAGTTAATGAGGGATCGTGGAACAGAACTGACTTCAAAAGACTGTAAGATGCCTAAGACAGCTTAAGAATCTTCCCCAGTGCTATTATTACCCCCTTTTCCAGCACTGCACAGAGGCTTTGTGTTCCTATCTGTACTCTGCCAGAGCGACGTGCCAGCACTGTGCCGCCTCTCCAGCTCAACAAGGCATCTGGAGCGTATTTTAAGGGCATCAGCAATGACAGTTATAATACCTGGTGATTAATTGCATAAATGACCTGAAAATAACAATGGCTTTGTTTCTGGGAGTTCAGGATTGGGGTTGCCACTTCTGTGTGATGGGCAGTAATTGCACAACACAGTACAATGGTTGACTCTCCCTATTTCCTCTTTCCTGTTCTCCTGGTTGATGACTTCCGGTCTCTTTCCCATTTTCATTTTTTGCTCACATTTGGTTTTCCTTTGTCCTGGGCTGTTTGTTCCTGTCTGTTTATCCAGTCACTCCTAGTCATTCCCCTCCACCTCAAAATACACACACGTATGTACACAATCATTTTTTTCCCCCTCCTTGTCCTCTCCCCTTGTGCCAACTCCCAGGAGGCTGCTGCCCTGTTTGTTCTGTATTAGTTTTGAGGAGAAAGAACTGTCTCTGGAGTTTTCATTCTTCGGTGATTCTTTTTTTTTTAATTAGATACGGCTATAACTGCGTGATTTATGGCTGGGATCCTGCCTGCATGATGGGACATGAATGGATCCGGAATATGAACGTCCACAGCCTTCCAAATGGCCCCCACCAGCCTTTCTACAACGTGCTAGTGGAGGATGGCTCTTGCAGATATGCTGCTCAAGGTGAGCAGGAGTCTCCTGTGTTTACTTTCTGTTTAAAAGTAGTTAGGAGAAAGGGATGGTTAAGTGATTAACTCTTAAGTATGAAACGTAAACTGTTAGTTAAGGTTGACGTAGGAAGGAAAATTATCTTCAAGTCATGGCCTGCATTGTTTGCTCTCCATGAAATCAGTACTGTTAGGAATGAACGTTAAGGACACTCAGTAATCTCCTTTTGCCTTAGAAATGTGTTTTGGACGTGACTGGTTTTATGGTATAAACCATGATGCTTTAAAAGAGGTAATTCAGCTTTTGCTGAAGCCTGGAGTTGTGTCAGCAGCTCTCATTCTTTGAAATTACAGCTGTACTTTGGGCAAGACCTCAAAATAGGAACTTGTGAAAGGAGAGCACAGAAACTTTGCTTGTCAGGGCAAAGTTCTGAGCAGCTTCCGTCAAGAGGCTGTGTGTGCCAGCATCCCAGAGGACACAGATAGCATGGCTTTTAGTGACACTTCTGATAGCGATGGGACTAAAGTCAATGTCTCTTCCAAACCTCTTTGCATTTGGGAAATCTTGATGTCCATACTTTATGGAACATACCATAAGAAAAGAGATTTTTGTCTAGGATACAAGAAATGTTGAACTGAGGTTCAAAAGGGAAAAACACCCTTTATGTAGAAGTCTGTATTCTTGTACATTGTAAACGCAGTATTTCTTTGCCTCGTGTTTGTTCTCCCTGTGATACAGAGGTATCCTATCTAGCTGGCCAGGCAGCTGCGCATCCTGACTTTCCTAAAACAGGACATTGAAGCTGCCAGAGGAGAAATGCTGAACAAAATGCAGTTCAGCTCTTTAACTGGGGGTCGCTCCCCAGCGTGTTCTGGTCCTGTCCATGTAAACAAGAGGTGGTTTTACAGGAGGACACCCCTACCTTTGTAGGTTTAAAGTACAGGTGTATCTCACTGTCCCAAGAGTTTCTTTATATTCAGTCATCCAGAAAGATGAAGTGGGGACCAGGAATATTGCAACTTAGGCTTATGGTTAATATTAGGCAGCACTTGGCTTCTCAGAGAGTCTTCAAAAACAAAAACTCGTGTGCCAGTGGTTGGTATTAAAATATGCATCCGATAATGTTCCGTAGTGCTTCTGGGGCTGAGTCATCTTGCACACATTTTGTCTAATTGTTTATAAACAACTATAATGCTGACTGGTTCCAAAGCATGAAGAACTTTAGCCAAGCCGTAGGTTGTTACCATTATCTCTGTGCATCCAAGCGTTTTCATATTTCTAGAGAAGACTGAAAGGTTTGTCCTTGATGGCTGAAATCTTGCTGCCTGACAGTGAAGTATCCCCTCTAAAATACATCTTCAGATCATTTTGGAAGGGACTATTCCATAACTTACTGACCTGACTTAGGGACGGGATGGTAGTTTTATACTGAGAGAATCTTAAACCAATCTGCACACAGAGTTTTATCTAACCAGCTCAGAAATAACACCAAGCTTATGACAGTAACGTACCTCAGACTGAGTCCTTCTTGTAAATGTGTAGGTTGAGCTGTAGCTAATTCCAAAACACCTGTTTCGGACAGCCAGGTTGGTATGTACCTGTCCACTCTTGCCTTTCTTCTGCTTGCTTTGTAGCAGCCCAGGCCAGCTATCTGTGCTCAGAACTGCTAGTCGGCACGTTTCTCAGGCTCCCCACCTAGTGCTGAGCTCGCTCGTCTCAGTCTCTTCGCCCTTGCCAGCTCCTGTTTCGTCACTGTGTTTTTCCCTTGTACACAGCTCACTGCTCAGACGTGCTTCTGCAGAGCGTATGGGAGTGTAAATTGTTTTCCGCAGTGTTGCAGTGTACGAAAAAAGTATTTTACAAGCCTTTAGGACAGCACCAGCACACCAAGGCACAGAAAGCTCTTGGGCTTTCAGCTGCACACACTTCAAAGAGCCTGTATGGATTAATATCATAGAATCATAGAATGGTTTGTATTGGAAGGGACCATGAAGTTCATGCAGTCCAACCCCAACGGTGAGCAGGAACATCTTCAAGTGGATCAGGTTGCTCCCATCTTGTTCCCACCCTGCCTTGTAGATAAGTCAGACTTTGGGACTTGGGCAGCTTTTGTTTCTACGTTTACGTCTGGTACTGTGCTAGGAAAAAATGACATAATTTGGGGACTGTCGCAGGGCACCTGCACATGTGATTTACTGCCAGGCTGCCTCCCGGTCACACTGCCTGTGCAAATACCACAGAAGCAAAGGGACCCTCAGCTTAGGTCACCTTTGCATTTTAATGCCAGTGCTTCCGTGGTGTTTAACTGTAGGGCTTAATCAGCTTATCTTTTAGTACAAAGGAAGGATTGAGGTGCTCTGGGAAAGAATCAGCGTGTGCTCTTAGTTACTTCCTCTTATCCGCAGGAATTTTGGGTTTAGAAAAGTCAGTTTTGCTGAGGGAATTGCTTGAAAAGTAGTCTGGTGACCCGATGTGGTTGAACTACAGACTGATGACTTAGAGCAGGAAAGCTTCTCTTGCTTCTCTACCAGGACAGCCTTGAGCAGTCAGCCTCACCTTGGAGCATTGGAGAAGGATCTCTCCTAGCAACCAATCTCCTATGGGATACGAGGGATCAGAGCTCAGTGCAGCAGCTTCTCCTTGCACTTACAACCCAAAGCTGTGACCAGTGGAGTGGGAGCGGGTTGGCATCGTCTCAGGCATAAAACAGTTTTCATGGCACTAGTGAATGGGGTCAGCATCATGTAGGATGTGAGGCTCCGTAGGCAGTCATACTGGCATATGCTGTGTGTATTTTCCTGTATTAGAGTTTTCTTTAAAGTATCAGGAGATGGTGTTTCTAGAAACAGAAACAGGACTTGAGAGAGGCGTAGTATTTATTGCCTCGTAGCAAGCCGTTTCATGTGCTGATAATGGATTCTTTCCCTTTCCTAATAGAGAACCTGGAATACAACTCTGAGCCTCGGGAGATCCCTCACCCTGATATTGGCCGCTATTTTTCAGAGTTTACTGGCCTTCACTACGTAGCAAACACCGAGCTAGAAATTCGGTACCCAGAGGATATGGAGCTCACTCGTGCCACGGTTCAGAAGATCTACAGTTCAGGCAAGGAGTGAGTGCAGAAGGCATTGTGAGGACAGAAGCAGCTGGAGTGTAGCTTTACCCTCTTTGCAAAACTTGCATGGAAGGCAAGTTTGGTGACAATCCTTTGGCTTAATGCAATGAAAACTGCGTTGAACTTTGTAACTGGTGCTATAGCATCTTCCCATTGCCTGCCTGCCCACTCCGACGCAAAGGCTCAGGACACAGTCACAGCTGAGGCCAAGCGTAAGGATCTTGCAGGGACAGTCATGCTGGAAAGCGTGTTGTCCTTTGGAAGGATTTGCACATACTACTCATTCTGTGATCATCTTGCCTAGAAGGTCTACGCACTGAGATCCTTGGTGTGGAATGTGGAAGAACCCCCTCTACCAGAGAAGGAAACTGCGTGTCCTTGCAATATTGTGGGGTTTTTGTTTGTTTGTGGTTTGTTTAGGTTTATTTAATGTATCTGTCTCATGCAGGCAATAGTTTTTAAAGTCTTACGTTTCACTGTTGTCTTCTCACGTTTGAATTTCTGGTTAGAGTTTGCTTTACCTCTGTATTCTGATTGTTCATAGAGCTACTGTTCTGACTCGGGATTTCCTTACAGGCTGGGAAAGAGCCCTGGCAACACAACTGTGGGCTTCCGGGGGTGGCAAGCAGAATGATAAATCTGACATCCAGTTGGCCTAATGCAGAAGATGAGCTTCTAGCCCTTTTCCATGCCTGCTAAACACACCCTTTCCTTGTTCTTTGATCTGTTCATTCTGTATGCCCAAGGAAGGATCTGCAGCACAGCTGGGTGTGTTCCCAGGATGATACTGAACCTCGTGGCGCTGTTTCATTGAAGCTTTGAGCTCAGTGACAGAATGACTTTGATATATGAGGAGTTTCCACTCGCTGCTGTCTCCAGTCCGTAGGTATTTATGCAATACAGTGGGATCGTGACTGGAAACAGGCCAACCCTGGAGTCAGCCAAACTGTGTATGGAGGAGAGATGTTAATTCCTGCAGCTTGTGGCCTTCCTCCTTTTTGCCAAAAGAGAATGGATTTTGAGGGAGCGCATACTCTGCTGCCCAGAAGGAAAAAGCTTTAGCAGCTCAAGGCACATGAATTTAGCACATCTTAAAGGCCCAGACGGAACCAATGCAGAAAAGCTTTTCCTCTGGACTCGGGTGTTATGAGGTGCAGTGTGATGCTGTTTGTGCGTACACAGAGCCCGCACGTCGTCGTCATTTCTGCAGCGACATCTGTACAGTAGCTGCAGCGAACATCCTATCCCTGTCCAGTTGCCGTACAGTAGTGTCAGAGATGAGAAATAGGTGCTGTCCTCTGTAGTGTTAGGTGGATGCTCTTTGTCTGTTATAGCACTTCAGGTATCACCACGTCAAGTCACGCAGCCCTTCTCTTAAAGGAGTGCTTGACCTGCATGCCCTCCCGTTAAAACATTGAGCACTGATTCAATATGAAAGAGAACTACTCAAAGTCTAGTGCTTTTGCCGGTGGAGTGGTGCTGGTCTGCAGGAATCTCAGTGCTTTGGGAAGAGCAGCCCTGTGGTTAGTGCCAAGGAATGCTGAAGGTGCTGTACTCCAAGTAGAACTATGTTTTTAAATAATTTGGTCCTGAAATAAATTCTTCCCTCCCCCGCAGTTTATGTGGAAGCAGACTGGATCCAAGGCAGGGTAGGAGTCATCAGGCAAAATCTAAAAATCCATCTCTTGGTTTTGAGGGTTGGAGTAGTCCCCAACACTCAGCCCTTTCTGAGGGTGAGGTGAAAGCAGACCCCAAAAGATTCCTAGCAGGGATGCGAGGTTGGGAATGGGACTGTGGAGTCACAAGGCTGATGCTGGTAGCTGAGAACATGCATGCGGGAGCAGGGCCTGGGATTTCCATTCCCAGCCTTTGAGGCAGGCTCTGCGACAGCATAGATACCAATGAGTTTCCTGGGGCATTGTGCTCCCCTCTACCAAGCGGGTGGTCTGCTGACGCCTCTCAAGAAAATTGCCACATACTGAGCTCGTAGGAGTCCTCAGGAAGAAGTGCTGCCTGAACACCGAGGAGAATCGTGCCATAAAAAAGCCACAGGAGTCAATCTGCCCAGAGTTTCTCTTGAGAGCTGGTGCTGGACAATGCATATCCAACCCACTTGAAAACATGCTGCGTACTTTAAATGAGGGTCCCAGAGTAGCCAGCAGAACCCATTCTACTTGTCTTTTTGGGGCCACTCTGTATATTCTGAAGAGAGTTCAGACATGGGGGAAGTGTGGGAGCTGCTCTTCAGACGGTTCACACACACTTCTCTCACCCGCAGACTCAGCCATTTCCGTTTTTGCGTGGAGTGCAGAAGTTGTTTCTGTGCACTGGGACAGATGTACTGCAAAGTGGCTTCTGTTCACAAGACAATGCAGCCAGCCCTGTGACTGAAACCTCTTGTCCCTTCAGCAAACGTCTTGTAGAGAAGCTGTCCCCTCAGACAGGTCTGCCTGCCCGCTTCACGGTGCAGACCGCATCAGCGCGTGGTTGTGTGCTTTTGGTGGCATCCAGAACTCCGACACAGCCTTCTATGTGCCAAATTCGGAAGAGACCGGAGGCATTTCAGTAGATGCCTCACGTCATCATCAGCCTGGGGTCCAGATCTGATTTTGGGACTTCAGACAAACCAAAGGGCATGGTGTGTGACGGCTCCCCGTCTTTATCCTGTTGGGTTGGGCACGCCAGCCACCTGCCTCCGTGTTCCTGCTGCTGCCTGAGGGTTGGGCTGTGCTATGTGCTGCCGGTTGAGTCTTGGTCTTAGCCAGGAGGAATTTCTATGTCAGTATTTTCAGGAGACCTCAGCCCAAGCAGCCACTGAAAACAAAAAATACAAGGATACCTCCGGAAGTGCACCCCCATTCCCCCTGGCTGAGTAGCTGAGGTCCAGCAGAGCTGGGAAGCACCTCTTTGGGGCGATGGAGGGCACGCTGGGTGTTTGCTGTGCATCAGGCGGCTCTTCTGTCCCTGTCCTGGCAGCACAAGGATCTTTGCAGTCATTATGTACCCAAGAAGACAGCATTGGATCCCAAACGTTCCTTGTGTCTGTGAGCAATGTCTGGGTCTGCGTGAATGTACATATGTTAAAGATATACAGATGTATACAATATACACTGCGATTTGTCCTGTCATGTTTGTGCAGAGTCCATTTGGGAAAAGGGGTGTTTTACTTTCTGGAGAAGGCAAGATTGCTGCCCTCTCTTACCTGACTTTGCTCGCCGTATCCCGGTGAATGGAAGGACTATCCTCTGGCGCCAAAGTCCGCTGGTTCTGAGTTTCCTGGGTGCAGAGGGGTTGAATTCCTGCAGCCAGTACTGTCTTTTTGCTGTCTTTCTGTGTCCTCAGCCATCAGTCCTGGAGACAGAACAGCCAGGATGCTTCCAAGTTAAATGCATTTCTGTAGGGTGAAGGGAAAAAAAATACAGAGGTGGGGAAAGGCTTTAAAAAAATAAACCACCCTGACTTGCTACCCGCGGGCACAGCTGCGGTGCTTCCTGAGCTGCCTGCGCTCCCCAAACTGCTGCGCACCTGCCCTTACCCTCCCTCTTGGGGGACAGGGGTCTCTGCCGGGGCTGGAGCCTGGTCTGGGAGCAAGGAGACAAGAACACCCACTGGGCGCTGCACTGCCTGAGGCCACCGCTGGCACCTCTGGCCCTGAGGAGAGATGGGGTTCTCTCCTTTAGAGGGATCCTGTCACCCCTCAATGCCCCTTTCTATCGTCCCAGGTCCCCGGGCAGGGCCAGAGATGGGGGAATCGTAGAATCACAGAATGGTTTGGATCAGAAGGGACCTCAAAGCCCATCCAGTTTGAACCCCCCTGCCATGGGCAGGGACACCTCCCACTGGATCAGGGGCTCCAAGCCCCATCCAACCTGGCCTGGAACCCCTCCAGGGATGGGGCAGCCACCACTGCTCTGGGCAACCTGGGCCAGGGCCTCCCCACCCTCAATGAAGAATTTAGAGTTAATGTAATTCCGCCCTCTTTCAATTTAAAGCTCTGCTCCTTGTCCATGCCCTATAGCACCTTGTAAAAAGTCCTGTTTCTTCCAGCTTTCCTGGAGCCCCTTTCAGCACTGGAAGCTGCTCTAAGGTCTCCCCGCAGCCTTCTCTTCTCCAGGCTGAACAACCCCAACACTCTCAGCCTGTCCTCATACAGGAGGTGCTGCAGCCTTCAGATCATCTCCATGATCTCCTTTGGACTCGCTCCAGCACATCCCTGTCCTTTGGGGGACCAGGGTTCTTGCCACTGTGGGACATTCCCAGACCTGCAACCCCATCCAGGCCGGGCAGGGATTAGGGAGCCTGGGGGCTGCTTCGTGGTCCCAATGTCATAAACACGAATGAGCACGGCCAGGTGCTCCTGCGGCTGTTAACTCTGGAACCTACTGACAGCGCAGCTGCGGGGAGCTCAGGGACCCGGGGCAGCTGCACCGCCTCCTTCCCCGCCCCTTTATAAAGCGTTGGCGGCGGCTGCCGGTGCAGGGCTCGGCCCGGCATGGGCTCCGCGCATTCCGTGCCCGCAGAGATGCGGGAGCTGGCGGAGAGGACCGGCTGTGAGTACCGCGGGGCCCCTGCATCCCCCTGCCCGGAGCCGCCTGGCCCCTCCCTGCATCCTTCCCCCTCCCTGCATCCCTCCCCTCTGCATCCTCCCCCCCTGCATCCTCCCTTCGCATCCCCCTCCCTGCATCCTCCCCCCCATCCTCCCTTCGCATCCCCCCCCGCCCCGCATCTCCCACCCCACCGGGGTGACACGGGGGACTGCAGGACATGTCACTGGGGGGCTGGAAACGTGTCACCTGGGGGGCACAAGACATGTCACTGGAGGGGTGGCGGGATGTGTCACTGGGGAGAGCAGGGCAAGTCACCTGGGGGTGCAGGACACCTCGCAGGAGAGGGGAGCAGGACATGTCACCTTGGGGAGGTGCAGGATGTGTCACTGGGGGGGGGGAGGAGAATGCACCCCAGGGGTGCCGGTGTGTCACCAGGGTGGGGGGATGCAGCTGTGTCACCCCCAGGGTTGCACCCTGCCGCTGCGCTGCTGCCAGCCGGGGTGTTGAGCGTGCACACGGGTGAGCGCCAGCATCACTTTGCCCCCCCACACCGTTAGCACAAGGAGTACCCCCCCAAAATCCCTGTTCTGCCCAGGAGCCACCAGCTCTGCTGCCATCCGCGATGCACTCGGGGTTGCCATGGTCCGTAACGCCCAGCGGCGCTGGGGAAAGGGACCGGGAGGCAGGGGAGGTGGGATGGGGCTCCAAGGGGGGGGTTTGGTGCATAGGATGGGGTGTTTGGGTCCCTCTGGGGCAATGTCATTGCTCCAGGATGTTGCCAGCTCTGGGCACAGAGGTTGGGATGCTCCCACTGGGTTCCTCCAGCCCCCACGAGCAGGCTGGGATGGATGGATGGATGGATGGATGGATGGATGGATGGATGGATGGATGGAGGCAACTCTGCCCACAGCCAGGATTGGGGAGATACAGCACCTCCCCCTCGTCCTCCCGAGCACCTGCTGTGCACCCCGGTGTGATCGCAGCCCTCCCTGCAGCCCCGGGGTGGAGGGGGTTAGGGATGCCTTGGCCTGCAGCCGGCACCTCCTAGCACCATCCCACGGGAGGCACCTGCCTCACGCCCCGGTGCCCCATGAATCACACCCGGAGAAGGGTTTAGGAAGGGCAACACCCTAAAAAGTCTCACCGACACCCAAGGGAGTGCGTGCGATGACCCCATGCCATGACCAGGGGGTGCGTATTGCGCCGCGGGCAGGATTCGCAGCGGTCCCACCGCACTGTGGCTGCTGCTAGAAAGAAAATAGAATTTTTTATGGACTTTCTGCTGCTGTAACACCTCGTGGAGGGCATTGCAGCCACCCTTGGGAGAAGGATAGAATGGTTTGGGTTGGAGGAGAACTTAAAGATCACCTGAGGAGCAGAGGAGGATCTCCCAGGATGTGCCCACGGGTGTTGCTCCTTCTCTTCCCGTGTTTTTAGCCCCCGAGAGCTGTGCTGGGTCCCATCGCTGCTGCCTTGTGCCCCTCACGAAGCTGCAGCGGTGATGTCTGCCTGGGTTGAAGTGGTTCTTCCCGGGATGATGTGATCTTTTCCTGCACCCAGGCTGATCCCACAGGCAAACCACGGCACAGGGAGGGCTGAGCTCTTCCCCAGGGAATGCCCTTTGCTCAAGCAGCACAAATAACTGCAGGCTGGGAAACAGCAAACCCGGCACCATTTGGTTTAAAGACCATTTTTTTCCCCCTCTATAGCACACGTTGTCGTGCTTGGGCACAGTCCCGCAGCATCGGAGCGCTGAGATGTTCCTCGGCGGCAGCGGCTGCCCTTGAGCCAGTCCTTCTTGCAGGAAAGCCTTTGCCCTTTGTGCACGTGCGGCTTTGCTTCTGGAGAGCAGCCGAGCGCCGCTGCCTTTCGCAGGACCCATCTTCCCATCCTCAGAGACCTCTACAGCCCTGCAGTGCAGCTCAGAGCCGGGCGAGGAAGACCTGAGTTTGGAGAAAGAGGGAGGAAGACCCTTCTTTTTTTGCCGTGCAGCCGTGGGCTGGATGGGCAGCAGGGCTGGAGCAACTGTGGGCATAGACTCATGGAGTGGTTTTGGCTGGAAGGGACCTCAAAGCCCATCCAGTTCCACCCCTGCCATGGGCAGGGACACCTCCCACTGGATCAGGGGCTCCAAGCCCCATCCAACCTGGCCTGGAACACCTCCAGGGATGAGGCAGCCACCACTGCTCTGGGCAGCCTGGGCCAGGGCCTCCCCACCCTCACAGCAAAACATTTCTCCCTCAGATCTCATCTCAATCTCCCCTCTTGCAGCTGAAAGCCATTCCCCCTCATCCCATCCCTGATCCAGAGCCCCTCCCCAGATTTCTTATAGCCTCTTTCAGCACTGGAAGCTGCTCTAAGGTCTCCCACAGCCTTCTCTTCTCCAGGCTGAACAACCCCAACCACTTATGGGAGGAGCTCCTGCCCTCAGATCATCCTCGCGGTCTCTTCTAGACTCGCTCCAACAGCTCCAGGTCCATGGATCGAGCCCGTGACCCCAGGTTTTTGTCGTGTCAGTGTCTTCCGAGACGTTCTTCTGAGAGACCAAAGATTTTTGGTCTGCAACAACGTCCCAGATGCTGAAGTCTGCGTGGTCCAACTGCTCCCATGGTGACAACGATGTCGTCAAAGCGAAAGGTCACTTCTCTGTGGCCAAAATTAGAAAGCAAAGTCCGGGGAAAGTTTCTGTGTGTGTGAACAGCAGCAGAGCTCCAGCAGAGAGGGATTAGGGGGGAAAAATAACATCGTAGAGAGGGTCCAGGGCCGGCGCAGAGCCCCAGCGATGGGCACAGATGGGTTTTCCAGTCCCTTAATGCAGGTCTGTAAGTGCTCGGCTTCATTGATCAATACCATTTCCATTTCATAGGCGATGAAACAACAGAAACGGAGCAAAAGACGTTATTTAAACATCATAAAGAGAGAGAAGGAGGCTGCAGCAGGCACAGGATTGCAGTGTTGACCTGTTGTCTTTCAGCTGCGGCGGTTAAGCTTTTGCAATCCCTCAATCACACTTGGAAATGCTTTTTATCTTATCTGTTCTGCCCAGAAAGGCGGATGTCCAACCGCCGGCACAATCCTGCCAGGGCTGCTCCGAGCGCCCGGGGAGATGCCACCAGCTCGGGCAAACGGAGCTGCAAGGCGCTTCCCTGGCTCCTGGGAACGGCTCCTGTCAATATTGGCTCTGCTGCTCTTCAGGGAGGTGTAGAGTTTGGTTACAGCCTGTGGAGAATAGCTGGGAAAAAATGAAATAACCTGTGTCGTGGGATTAAAGAGGGGAAAAGATGCTGCTGAGCTTCGCGCCGTAACCTCAGCGCCTGTGGGTCTCAAAGCAATGCTGATGGGCACCCGGTGTCCAACTCCAGCTGGTGTGGGCACAGCCGCGCTGCCCTGGGGATGCCCCGAGGGTTCGGAGCATCCCGGTGCCCCGGCGTCACCCAAGTAGCAGCAACTATTTCGAAGCCTGGCATTGCTTTTTGGGTGCTGATAGGTCTCCTCTATGTTCAGCCTTTCATTGCCCCTGGACTCTGGCAGCTTTGGGGGTTTCTTTTTAGTGTTATTTTCTGTCTCCCAGCATGGCCGTAAGAACAATAATCATAGGATGGTTTGGGTTGGAAGGGACCTTGAAGCCCATCCAGTTCCACCTCTCTGCCATGGGCAGGGACACTTCCCACTGGATCAGGGGCTCCAAGCCCCATCCAACCTGGCCTTGAACCCCTCCAGAGATGGGGCAGCCACCACTGCTCTGGGCAACCTGGGCCAGGGCCTCCCCACCCTCACAGGAAAGCATTTCTCCCTAAGATCTCATCTCAATCTCCCCTCTTTCAGCTGGAAACCATTCCTTCCCATCCTATCCCTGCCCTCCCTGATGAAGGGAATGAGCTTCGCAGCAGGTTTTGGTGCTCACCGGTGTCCTGGGGGCAGTGGGCAGGATTGGAGCTCTGCAGACGGGTTCCCCTGCAGACTGTTTTGTGCCGGGGAATCTCACCCTGTCTCACCACTGTCTTTTCTCTTCCCCAACAGTCACCTCTGAACAGATCGAACACCTGCACCGGCGATTCAAGCAGCTGAGCCGGGACCAGCTGACGATCCGGTACGGCCCTTCCATTTGCACCGCTGGGGCGATACCTGGGCTGGCCAGAGATTGCCCCCCACACCTGCCTTCCTCCGCCTGGCGAAGGCTCCCTGTCGGGATGTTGGGGTCCCGGGGGTGCAAGGACGAGCGTGTCCTTCCCAGCCATCCCCCGGCGGTGCTGAGCTGGCGCTCTGCAGTGTAGTGCGAATAATAAGAGGAAATATGAACAGTGAAGCTGTGGTCGCTCCTGCCGAGCATCCCATTGCTTCCAGCTTTAAAACCAGTTTTGTGGAGGAAAGTGAGAATTCCCTGCACAGCAGCTACGGGGAAGGGTTTGCAGTTGCTCTTCTTCCCCTCCTCGGTGTCTGTGCAGGGAATTATGTACCAAAGCCACGGCTCTGCTTCCTCGGGAAAGCTCTGGCACATCTCCGCAGCTTTCCCAGCCACGCCAGGAGCCAGCACGGAGCGGGGAGCCCAGCTGCCCTCTGCTTCTCTCCCCCAAGACATTATTTCTTGGCTCATTTGCTTTCTAAAAGATGTACAGCGAATGACCAACACGGGCAAGCGCAGGGGGGTGGTAGCAGCTCCTTCCCTTGCCTCGCCAAGCCCCATCCAGGACCTTCTTCTTGGGAAATCTCTCTGAAAACCGTGCAGCTCTCTGCAAAGGGACCAAACCTGAGCCGCTGCATCCCAGAGCTTCCCAAGATCCATTGTAGTGGGGACAAAACCCTCCCGTAGCTGCACCAAGCGCAGTCTGCTGCGGCAGCGCTGCTTCCTTTTGGTCTGAATTGAGGCAAATGGGGGGTTTTGTGCAAACCCTCTTTGTATTTTCATGATTGCTTTGAAAGAATTGGTGTTGGGGCTTCTCCACAACCCCTTCCGTGACCATCGCGGCATCTCCCTCCTCCGCAGCTCCCTCATGCTTTGTTGGACGGTCTCTGTTTCCTTTGCAGCAAGGAGAATTTTGACAGTATCCCCGATCTGGAGTTCAACCCAATTAGAGGGAAAATCGTCCATGCCTTTTTTGACAAGCGGTAAGAACATCCCCGGCATCACAGGGAGGGGCAGAACGGTAGAATTATAGAATCATTTAACTGGAGAAGACCTTTGAGATCATGGAGTCCATCGGGTAATTGGTTTATCCTCTGGAAGCTGAGCAAAGATCCCCTCCCTAAAGGCTGGGATGGAGCCAGGGTGAAAATTACAGACATTTAAGCTAAGTCTTAGGGAAAAAACAGCCCTAAAGCTTTGCCAAGGGCCACAGCGGGCTGTGGGCGAGTCGGGTGGGTCCCAGCTGCCCATGGCCGGTGGCTCCGCTCTTGGCAGGAACCTGCGGCAGGAGTCGGATGGGCTGGCGGATGAGATAAACTTCGAAGACTTCCTGACCATCATGTCCTACTTCAGACCCATCGAGATGAACATGGATGAGGAGCAGCTCGATCGCTTCCGGAAAGAGAAACTCAAATGTGAGGCTTTCCCAAAGCCCCGGGGTGGGGGGGACGGTGGGATGGGGCTGCCCTGACCCTGCCGCGCTCCTGTCACCCCTTCCAGTCCTCTTCCACATGTATGACTCGGACTGTGATGGGAAGATCACGCTGCAGGAGTACAGAAATGTAACGTATGGTCCCTCCCACCCCATGACCACCAAATTCCCATCCCCGGCTTTGACCCACTGTCTCATAGGTGGTGGAGGAGCTGCTGTCAGGGAACCCTCACCTGGAGAAGGATTCCGCACGGTCCATCGCTGATGGGGCCATGATGGAGGCAGCCAACATCTGTGTGGGACACATGGTGGGAGCCCGTTCATTGCTTTACGGGGCACAGAGGTGCTGTGATGGTATCAAAAATGGGGCTGGAAGGTGTCCATCCTTCCTTGGGCTGCCCCAGGCTGCTTTGGCTGGAGATTTTTTTTGCAGGCAGCAGCTTTCAAGGGATATTTTTACATTACAAAGATCCCAGGGGATGTCCATTATATGATCCAAAGGGGGATAAGCAAGCAGCACCCCATAAGGCACCATCCTCAGTGCTTGGGGCTTTAGTATATATAAATCCAGCAGCTCCTTGCAGCCATGGAGGTTCTGGGCACCAATTTGGGTTGGCCATTGGCCATGGTGTGGGGCCACCACTGTGTGGGAGACATCCCATAGCCCCGAGGGACCCACCCCACAAGGCACGTCTCCCATCAGCGTGGGGCAGCTGTAATGTTTTCTCTTTTGCTGCACACAGGGGCCGGACCAGGTGTATGAGGGCATCACCTTCGAAGACTTCCTTAAGGTTGGTGGCATCTCTGCTCATCCCCCCTGGGAGGAGGCACCGGGCTGTCGCGGGGACGTGGGCGTTGGGCCCTGCTCACCTCCTTCCCTTACAGATGTGGCAGGGGATCGACATCGAAACCAAGATGCACGTCCGCTTCCTCAACATGGAGACCATCGCACACTGCTACTGACCTCTGCTCCCTCCTGGGAGGAAGAGGAGAAGGAGGAAGAGGAGGACTCTGCAGCAGCTCCACGTTCTTGGCACCAAGCACTTTGTACCCGCCTGCGCGTCCATCCCATGGTGGGGCTGCCTTCTGCTCTCTAGAAACATAAGAGGCTTTTATCTGTAATAAAAGGTATTTATCTTTTTACTCCCTGCTGAGGAATACTCTGTCCATCCATCACCCAGGGCTTGGGCAGGTCTCTCCCTCTGCAGAAACCCTCCACAAATCCTGGTCTCCCCATAAATCTGAATTTTTAGCCTCTGCCATGTGCTGCTCTGCACAAACCCTCCATAAATCTGAATTTTTAGCCTTTGCCATGTGCTGCTCCAGGGAAGGAGCTGAGCAGCTTGTGCTGAGCCTCCGATCTCCACGCCATGTGTGCAGGCAGGGCTGGGGATGCTGAGGGATGTCCTGAGCATCCGAAGGGCACCCGCATCCCCCTCTGCACCACATGAGATGCTCAAGTCAGCAAAGGTGTCAACAGCATAAGGACTAAACCCCGCTTAAACCTAAAGCAGCCGCCTCGGCTGCAGGAGGAGCAGCGTGGAACCACGCTGGGGCTCAGGCTCTGCGACCACCTTCCCCCCACCCGGACGGAGGGATGCGGGGACATGGGGACGTGGGCTCCTGGCAGCCAGGTGGCTCCCACCTCCGCATGTTCCCGCTAGAACAAGGCACCAGAGATAAGGGTTTATTTACTGGTATTAATAACTGGATGGCTCGAGGCAGATTTCTGTCTCTAAGGCAGCCTGGGGTGGGGAGGGAGGGGAGGGGGAAAGGGCAATGGTTATTTTTAGAGAAGCTGGAAAGATTTGTTTGTTTTGTCAGAAATAGCTTCCCCCGGTGCCATGTACGCTGAACGGGAAAATACTCCCTGCCACAGCACGAGTGCAGAGTGCGATGGATGCGCGGCCGTGTAGAGCCCTGGCACTGATGCCCTCCATCCTCCGCTTCGCAGCCAGCACCCACCACCTCCCCGTCTCAGGGCACCAATAATTTCTCTTTCTGTTCTGCATGAGTTTGGGTTTCTGCGCTGCTCAGGCTTCCTCACACCGAGGGTGCAGAAAAACACTCATCCTCATAGGCTTTTGCAGCTTTGCCTCTCCCAAAAGCCCCGCTCTCTGCTCGCAGCTGCTGGAGCGAAGCCCCTGCGCTGGAAGAGCTCGGCTGAGCCAGCAGCAGGAGAGCAGCCGCGCTAACCCAGCGAAGGACAGCCCTTCCCTGCAATGCAGTCCTGTCCTGGAGAGACCTGTGCTGCTCGGCAGCTCCGAGGACACGCTGGGGCTCACCCAGCCTTGGAGGGAGCCACAGAGATGGAGCCAATCCTGCCTGGCAGTGCAATGCACGGGGACGCCACCACGTTGAGGCTGGGTGTGCTGTGAAGCTGTGGGACAGCGTTGGCACGACGTTGGTTGGACCATTGTGGTGGCTGACCCGGGCTGGGTGGCAAGGGTTGGTGCCGGCGCTGTGGAGGAGATGGTAGTGATGGAGCTTCCCGCTCTCCCAATGCTGCCTGAAGCACCACAGGCAGCTGCAGGGCTCTGGGGCTCCTCAGTGCTGTTCTCCTCATGTTCCTCTGGACGCCTCCATCATCTGGGCTCATCCCCAGCTGTGCAGCATCAGCCGGTGCAGAGAGTCAGAGCCTGACCTCCCAGCTAAGGCTGAACCTTCTCCTCCCTGTGTCAGACCCTTGGTGCTCCCTTCCCTCCCCACGCATAGGAGAGCATAACATTCAGCTTCTCCAGACATTCCCAGGTTTCAGGAGCAGATGCAGGCTCCTTTCCCCATCTTCTCACAGGAATTAGCATAGGGATCATACAATCCATGGTATGGTTTGGCTTGGGAAAGACCTTAAAACTCATCCAGTTCCGCCCTTGCCACAGGCAGGGACACCTCCCACTGGATCCGGTTGCTCCAAGCCCCATCCAGCCTGGCCTTGAACCCCTCCAGGGATGGGGCAGCCACCACTGCTCTAGGCAGCCTGGGCCAGGGCCTTCTAGATTTTTCCACTACGGCAGTATAGACACCTGTATCCCATCTCGTCCTTTGCAGCAGGACAATGTTGCGACGTACCACCCATCACTTCTCACTGAAGTCAGAGCTCTGCAGTCTGGCAGCAGCTGGAGCCTGCGCTACAGGGACAACTTCCCCCTTTGATCGTATATTCTCTTGGAAGAATAGTAGGGAAGAACGTGATGTCCATGGATTCTTCTCCCAAAGACAATGATTCACTTCATTTTTGCTAATCATCACTGTCATCAACAATAGGAACCAGAAGTCATCCCTGAGGCTCTTCACCTCAAACTGCTTCCTCCTTTGATGCCTTTTGATTCTTTAGCTATCCCTGACTACCCAACCCGTCTGATGGCCACCAGCCTGGGGCACTAAACCACGCTCTCACGCAGTGTGAACCTTCGCCTTCAGTCTAACCTGTGTAGTAAATCCAACACTGGTCTACCATGTCCTAATGGCAGCTCTTCAACTGAAACCCCTGCCATCAGCCCTGGGCACCACTCAGCGCAAAAGAAATGTCCCCTTCTCCAGTGATAACCTTGGCCTGTGATACACCAGGGATGTGCCGAGACAAGAGTCACAGACTGCTTTGGGTTGGAAGGGACCTCTAAAGGTCCACCTAGTCCAACCCCTCTGCGGTGAGCAGGGACACCTTCCACTCAGTCAGGTTGCTCAGAGCCTCATCCAACCTCACCTTGAATGTTTCCAGGGATGGGGCAACCACCACCTCTCTGGGCAACCTGTGCCAGTGTTTCACCACCCTCACAGTAAAGCATTTCTTCCTTACAGCTAGGCTGAACGAACCCTCTTTCAGTTCAAATCCATTATCCCTTGTTCGATCACAACAGCCCACCTTTGCCCCTACCCACCACAAACTGGCAGCACTACCACGTCCCCAGATGGGAAATCCAAAAGTGGCATCTACCTCTGGTAAAGATGGGACGGTGACTCCAGTCTTACTCTTGAAGTTATTATGGAAGAGGCTCCCTTTAGATGTCACCTAACCCTGGTGAAGACGTGAATGGTCATGGCTGCTTTTGCCACACTCCAGCACCCACTTCAGTGCAGTGTTAATGACTACCCAGCAAAGTAGGACAACATCCCTTTTCCTAGACAAAAAATAAACTCTCAACACAGATACTCTCCAGCAGCCCGAGTGCCCTCATTTGCATTGTGAATGCTGGTTAACACGCACAATCTTCTGCTGTGGTACAACCTTCCTAAATGAATTCCAGTGATAGGAAAAACAGACCAAAAGGACCACTCTCCAACCCAGCCAGAGCTGAAGAGCTGCATCTGGACCATGAACCAACGGAACAGTGGTGGTGGGGACAGAGAACTTCCTTCTCCACTGGAGTTTATGCAAGCCTTCTTCTATCTGGATGGGTTGGTTTGGTCCCCAATGAAGTGAGGACTTGTAGATCTCCTCTGCACAAGAAAACGAACCCCTCTACCGATGCAGGTGCTACAAAGCATCTATTTTGGAGCAGCTCAGTCAAGGAGCAATACAGAGGCAGCCTCGCTGCAGGCAGTGCCAAAGGAGAGGACAAATGCGGAGGTGGACTCCAGGAAAAGGGCTCAACACACAAGACAAACTTATCTGCTACTTGCAGCAGGGAGATGAAGAAAGAACAAAGCTGCCCTGAGATAATGAGGCAAGATAACGAAAGTCGGAACAAGCCAAGGGTGTACGAAGCGAGACAGGGCAGCAGGTCACAGCAGGGAGGGGAAGAGAACAATGACTGTGGAAGCTCTCTGTTCAGCCACATCAGAAGACGCAGGGCTGGAGCAACCCTGAAAATCACTTGTGCTACAGAAACTACTATTTACCTGGCAGGTTTCAGCTGAGCTCTTGTTCAAACTGCATATCCATGACACTTCTTGCTCTTCCAGGAAGGAAGGGAGCTGCCTTCTCGGAAGGGCACAATAAGATAAACTGTGTTGGTCAAACAGAATGACTTTGCCCCTTGCACTTTTTGTTATCGGTCCATCAGGAGGAAAAAGCTAACTGTTAAAAATGAAATACGGATGTGAAAGCCGGCCTAGGGGCCATGGAAAACCACTCCAAGCCAAAGATCATGACAAGCTGTGCAATAAGTCTGTCCCGGCAGCACAAAGCTCTCCCGGGCTCGGCGGCTGGTGAAGGGTGGGACTGCCAGCCCAGCAGCCCTCTCTGCAGGTTTGGGCACATTCCCTGCACCCTTCCCCAGCACTGCACTTTTAAACTCTTTCCACTAAGCCATCAAAAGGGTGTGACCTTAAAACCTAACCTCAGTTTAAACTTGATTTAAGGGGCTTTGCCTTGGCCCACTAACTTTACAAGGGACAATCACAACCATAAAATACTTCTAAAACAGTAAAACGTATCCACGCAGGACGTGAGCTCATGTTCACCAAACTGGTTCTACCTAAGTCAGTGCAATGCTGGTTTAAGATAAAAGTCTTAACTCCTCATTTTCACATCAGGTTCCTCGCGGATGTTTTGCCACAGCATTACTGGAACTACCCATACAGACAGACTGCAGCCAGTTCATCCCTTCTGCTTCATTAAACCAACCTGATCACTTCCCAGCTCGGGAGTAAGGGCAGTGTCAGAAACTCAAGTCCTGAGCACTCAGGCAAAGCCTTCAGGTGCTGTGGAAGGACACAATACAGCAAAGAACGTACCCAACAACTGACCTGAGTCATAACAGCCTTCTGTTTCGGCACACAGGAGTTATTTTACTCTAACAAACCCACCACAAATACACGTACAGATACAATTAGAAACATTTAATCCAGAATTTTAGAGACTTATAAAAATAATTTATTTTAAAATAATTCTGATGTGTGTGGCCTGCTGAGTTTCCAAGCACCCAGCCTGGCCAAGGGCAGCCTTCCCTTCCCTCTCTCCACCATTCCGCCCTCTCCCAATCACCACAACCTTTTGTGCATGGTCCTGCTCCTAGACACATTCCGATGCACTCTAAGGAAAAGAAGAATTAGCAGCTCATTACAAGGAAAGACATTTCAAACATGTGGCTCAGACAGATGGTTTTTTTCCAAGTCCTTGGTGTTTTCCTTTCCCTCTCAGGATAGGCATGAACTCCTGAACATGCTCCCAGCCTCCCACCGCTCCAGCAGTTTGCCACCCGGGGCTCTCACTTCCTGACCACATCCTTTGCCAAGATGGGATCGACAGCATTTTTCCCACAAGCAGCAGGAAGCAATAGTTTTGTTTACATTGAAATATTCTGTTTCCCTTCAGTCTCTCGGTTCCACCACAGCGGAACTCTGAACATATTCCATTGTTATGTTCGCGGGCAGCCATACTCCGTTCTGGTTCGCATCCCCAACGCTCCGCCTGTTTGATGAGCCTGCAGCCAACGCCAGCTTTTTGGCGCTGGTCCTGTGTGGATCTCCTTTGGCCACGTACTTGGCAGAGGGCTGGGCCACAAAAGCCAAGTAAAACGAGTTACCTAAATGTTACCGTAGGGAACCACGAGGCTGAGGTTGTTGTTATAACCCGTCACTTCGCCGTAGGAGGAGCAGCAAATACGAAGGATGCTTTCACGAGCCAAGTAAAGCGAGTTACCTAAATGTTATCATAGGGAACTGCGAGGCCAAGGTTGTAGTTGTAACCAGTCACTTCATCGTAGGAAGAGCGGCAAATCGGAAGGACGCTTTCCACAGCCAACTGGTCCACTGAGAACTCATAGGCATAAATGATTCCTCGATGCCTGTACGAAACACAACCAGGACACACCATAATTATATATTTCAACAGGGGAAATGAAAAAAGTTAGAGATTTCCATAAAGAATCAAAATTTGATGCTTTAGAAGCTAAGTATAAACCCGCACCCATTCTGCACTACCACTGTCTGTGCAGTTTTAACAGAGAAAACTGTCTCCTGCCTCCTCCAGGGATCCCATCAAGCCCTGGAAACAAACGGTGAATCATTCATTTCAGCACTGCAGAGACACGACTGTCATCTGCTGAAACATTCCTCATCTGCTCAGGAAGGGAGAAGTACATTGTTGTTTGATAGTTCAATTAGACATGCTAACAGCCATCTGAGATGCAAATATCAAAACCTGGAGTTTAAATACCAGCAGTTTTCCTTTAGGAGGAGATATCATTACTAACATTTAGAGCAAGGAAAGGGCTGCATTCCCTGTCTGGCTTCACCAGCCTTTAAATTCCCCTACAGATATAGAACGCATCTTTTTGTGCTAAAGAAGTAAATAAAGAGACAATTCATCAATGATCTTGAAAGCCCTACCTTTAGAAGTTACTAATTCTATTTTTAGGTGCTATACCTTCTCTATTACTGCTCTGAATGATGACTCAGGTACTTACTGTGCTATTTTAAAATATATAAGAAAGCAAATCTTTGCAGTGCCCCAACTCCTACCCTTCAGAGCTGGCTTACTCACTTGCGGTGCGTGGTAAGTTCATCATCCATGCTGCTGGTCCCTCGGGGAGTTTTCTCATCGGGGATGTTTGCAGTGATGAGGCTGTGAGAATTAAACCATATGTGGCGGACTGGATGTCTGAAAAATAACCCAGAGCACTGGCTGAGATGCCAACCATATTAGATTCCCAAAATCCAAGTGCAGTAAAGGATTAAACAAGAACTCATTTAAATCAGCGCCCTCTCTCTGGCCAGAGCCTGGGAACCAGCACCTTTGGCTCTCCTCCTCCCGTCCAGAGCAGATAAGCACAGCTTTTATCTCCATCTAGTGGGCTCTCACCAGAACACACGTGGAGGCCAGAAAATGTTTCAGACACTTGGCAGCATGTAAACTGCAAGGGATGCAGGCTTTGTGCTTGCTTCAGTGCTTCAAGGACGCTCCTGGGAAGGGGAAAGTGCATCCCAAAGCGACGGATGGGGCCCTCACTCTCCTGTCCCCACACCCTGAGCTACAGCTGACTGAGAAATGAGCTACACGGCACAAACTCGGAGATCTGATCTTCTTTCCTTTTCCTCTCGCTGATGAACAAACTAACCCTGAATAATTTTAACAGAATTTACTCTTCAGGTAGGAGTTACTTAACTTCCCAGATTAAGGCAGCTCATCTCCATGACCCTAACGTGTCTCCTGCAATCAAACTGTTTCTGCCCCTGCTTTCCATTCACTGGGCTGTAGGCAAGGGTAACAGCAGGCAAACCTTCTTGTCTATGGAGGCCTTTCTGACCGAAGTGATCCCTTCTGATTCCTAGATAGATCAAGCAGTATTTTAAATGTTTAATCTAACCATCTCACTTTTAGCACTCCCCCAAAGCTCAGCAGATCTGCGCTGCCTGCCCTCCTCCTCGGCATGCTCATTAGCGCTGCTCCAGAAGATAATCAATGCAATATCGTCCTTAATGCATCACAATGCGCTTTATAATTTGAAGGGTCAAAAGAGAAGGAGATATCTGCTATTAATCGCTGACCACTCCAACTTGAACTCCTCTGACTGTAAATACCTCATCAAGCTCCTCTTTGGGGAAGGTTGCCCAGAGCAGTGTTGGCTGCCCCATCCCTGGAGGGGTTCCAGGCCAGGTTGGATGGGGCTTGGAGCCCCTGATCCAGTGGGAGGTGTCCCTGCCCATGGCAGGGGAGTGGAACTGGACGGGCTTTGAGGTCCCTTCCAACCTAAACCATTCTATGATTCTATCACTCAGACTTACAAGGGGCTAAATCCTTGAGGCCTTCATTCAGACAAAAACTGCCTTGGAATTTTGCCTTTGGTCAGGATACCATAATACACCTGCAGCAACTAACAGTGATCTTCAGTTCCAGGATACTCATCTCTGTTTGTACCTTCAGCACAAAGTTTGTGTTTTCAGTACAAACTGGTATTTCTATATTTAAATTAAACACCAGCCTGGCTTTAACTGTTACTGCTAAGGGAATGCAAGAACAAGGTGAACAGACACAGGCATCGTGTACAGATATAGCAAACAGAGACAGGGAGAACCAGTCACTCGGAAGACAACAGCCAGTATCCAGCATTTCAAATCCAAGGCTTGATACAGTAAATATTGGTTGGAGATGGAGCAGGGAGAAGAAACTTTGTGGAAATCCAGGAGAAACAATTTCCACGCTCCCTTATGCCGACTGAAGTGCTCTCTCCAACTAATAAGTAAAAATCCTACCACAGCTGACGGGCACACACAGAAACGCGCACAAGACTGCAGGTGGGGAGGCAATCTGTTCCCGAATCACATGAAAACAGAACTCACAGAAGCTTTAGACATAGGCATGTTATCGTTTTGGTCCTGGATCATCCAATTCCCACATTCTTCCTGTCAGCCAGATCTAATAAACACCCTTGGAATGCAAATAGAAACTTACCTGGCGTGCATCTCCCAGAGTTTGGTGCCCATCCGTTGGTCCCACACACAGACCAAGCCCTCTTCTCCTCCACTGACGATCTTCCAGTCATCCATCTGGACCGCAGACACTCCTAACTGGTGGGCATAGAGGGAGCACAAGGATTCGCTTTTGCGGAGATCGAATACCCTGACCCTGAAGGAAAGCAAATAAAACACAGAGATAAAACCAGCAGTAGATCCGTAGGTTCTGAGAGGACAAGGACTTCTGGGACTGTGCAAATACGTCTGGGACAGCAGCAGTCCCACTACAGGGACAGAAATCCAACACGGTTGACACTTTTCACCACTGAATTTTCACTCCCATTTCTCTTATGAGAAGTTTTTGAGGCAGCGTTCTCCCACCGTAGAGGAGCTCTCTGTCTCCTTATAAGTCCAAGGTGATACACAAAGTAAGTGAAATCTGGAGAACGCTCCTCCATCTGTGCCGCCCAAATGTTAACAAATGTTAGAAGTATGGTGTTTTGGGCATATTGGTAACACATCCTACCCCTTGGCATATAACCCACGTCCACTACGGCCAAGGGGTAACACTATTGAGGATCAAGGAGATACAGACATTTCGGAAGAGACTAAATGTGTGGCAATTCACAAGACAAGTCAAGGGGATTATAAATTTTTATGCTTGAGTTAATCACCAATATTGAAAAAAAGCTATTCACAAGCACTCGGCAACTGGAATCTCTGCTGATTTAAAAAAGACAACTGCTGACCGTGGGCTGCTTTTAGGTACCCCTGGTTTTCAGAAATCACGGATCACTCAGCCAAGAGTTTTTGAAGAGAAAGATATCGAAGACTCCGCCAGAAGCACAACTGTAGCAAAACAGCTTAGGATTTCAAGTCCACAAAGCCAGTTAAAGCTAACGGTGCTGGGGTTTAAACCAGGCACTTATCAAAAGGAGTACGGTTTTTGATAATTTTATATCAGGATTAAGAGGTAAAGAAAATACATAAGTGACTAAAGCAAGTGAAAACAGAAGTAAAGGGGAAATACTGATCTCAGATTTGAAAGGAAGCCAGAGAAAGTTCCTCCCAGCTGATGGCTATCACGAATGAAACCATCAGGTACACATTAATTCCAGAAAAGGCCAAAACACACTTGTTCCAACACATTAACTGTACTTTATTCCATCCCCCTGCTATGATCCTAATGGTGTAGCAAGTCTTTCCTTTCCCTTTCTCAAATGGAGATTGCATCATATGATTTTACAAATAACACGTTTCAGCAACTGAAATAAAAGGCAACAGAACAGTCCAAAACTCCAACAGAGCAACATCCATCTGACATGCAGACAAACACGCTGGAACAGAGCGAGGAGCACGCTTTGTGTGGCTCCGCAGTCACCCTTAGGAAAACTCCATCACAATGGTTGCTGATGGCAAAAAGGACTTCTTGCTTTCTCCATCTCCAGCAGAGAGAAGCTTTGGCTACATATTAGAGCTGTGCTTTGGGTAAGGATGGGGTATTTTGGACGCGCTCACACCCAGCGCTCTCCCTCTCTTACTGCATGTGTTCTGCACGGCCATCAAAGCTTTTTCTGTTTGGTAAGCACAGTTGGAAACAAAGATCTGATCATGTCCTGGTTATTTCATTAGCAAGGGCCCAGGTTTTAGGCAGGTGTCTGTTCTGGCACACCCTTAGAAGAATTAGAGGCACACTTGAACTGCTCAGTTGTGCTTTAAAAAAAAAAAAGGAAAACCATTTTGCAAATCCAATGTGATGCTCTAACGCGGACCTGGCACGGCCTTCCCTCTCCTGCCTCAACAGCTGGGCTCACACGAGCATATCAGATTAATCCAAGTTCAAGGGAGCTGTAAGGAAGGTATTCTCATGACCAGGCTCTGATTCTCCTGTTAAATTATCCTATAAGGCCACTTGCCTTTAGGAAAATGTGGAAGGCGTGTTCTGATCCACACTTTTCCGCAGTGTTACACTCTGGGCTTGCCATATGTTTGCTTTCTCAATGCTATTCAACCAAGGGTCCACCAAGGCAAACGGTGCTGTTGTGCAGCGCATCAGCAACGCTCCCCGTTACCAGCTTTCTCGCCAGTGTGAAGCACAGCTAAACAATCAAACACATCAGCGATGCTTCAGGAGCACTTTTTGACAAGAGAAGGATTTTCTAGGCCCTACCAAAAACATCTCGCTTCAACAGGGCAGTCTGTATTACTTTTCAAAATCATGGCTTTGAAGAAAAGAAGAGTATAAAGTCATGAAATGGTGGAAGTGCTATATTTAAGTCCAACAAACCGTTTCCCCACTGGCCACCAGCAATTTGAACTCACTTGGCAAGGGCCCTGTTGCTCCATATTGGCTATGGAGGTTCATGCCACCTCCACCCGTGGATGCCCAACCCCTGGTGACACCCTTCATGCAGAACCACGTGAGGAACTGACCTCTGAGATACACACGGTCTTGTCTTCTGGATGCCAAACCGATTCGCTGAACTATCGATTCTTAACTTCTTGCTATTTTAGGGATGGTCAACCCCTGAACTCAGCCGGAACTGAAAAACTGAAAAGCTTTCTGTAGGGCAAAGCGCACAAGCATTTACTCCAGTATGAAGGGAGTAAACTTCAATCTCACTTGAGGGATATCAGCTTTATCTACTCTCTCATCACTGTGCAAAAGATCAAAATTGGAGGTAGTTTTACTGGAGTGCTTTAGAAAATCAAATATCTGCTTTTAGATGAAAAAAAAACTCCAAAAGATTCAATTACACATCAAACTTCAGATCTTCCCTTTATCCTCTTTGCTGAGAAAGGGTGAGGTTTGCTCACGCTGCCTATTCACCGAGAAGCTAAAAAAAAAAAGCTGTCTGACAAAATAATCATTTTCGCAAGCTGCTGCACTGGCGGGACAGAGGTCTGGGATTTGGCAAAAGGAAGTATCCGCCTTACAAGCTGATACCCACCACCACAGCAGACCACCACCTGCAGCCTGGTGCCCGGTGCAGAAAGGAGGAGGGAAGGAACAGGGAGCCATTAGAGCCTGGCTCCTCGCCATCCCACATCTCCTTTGGTGCACTGGATCAGACCCCACAAATAACTAGCCAAAAAAAAGAAAATCTAAAAATTGGACTCAAAGGGTCTTTTTAAGCACTTTAATCCTTTCGCACTGTTCCCAGCGCGTCCATTCCTGGCATCAGATATTGTGCTGGGAAAATCCTACTCCCCAAGCCAAGGAGTTAAAGAGAAAGCTGCTAATCAGCTAAATAGAAGCTGGAATCTGTTCATATGGAAGTCTCTTTTTTTTTGTCACCTGAGGGACATCACAGTGCTCCGAAATACACTCTTGACATCATTTGGCAGACGGACCCATCTCATCCTACATGATTCATCCCTTAGGTTATTTTTTTAATATCAGAAAGTGAGCTTTTAAATGCCAAACTAATTTTGCGGGTGGTGGTGGGGAAGTGGAAGATATTCCAAGTGGTCTCGCTGGGCTGTACACCAACTGCGTCCACCAAATGGCTTAAAAAGAAAAGTCTTCCCATGAAGCTTTTTGAAACAAAGCAAACTGGCAGCCACGTCCAACTATTACCTAATATTTTGTTCCTGAAGTTCACTCAAGCTGCATTTGAAACATGAGAGGAGAAACAAATTCTAGCAGGTCCAGATGTAGGACAGCAGGACAGGAAGTAATCTAATCTGAGATGGTTTACAGCTCTTGGTAGTACCCACCTTCTGTCTTTATTGCCTGCAACAAGCATGTTTGGAGGACTGTTCTGGAGGTTGACACACGTAAAGTCACCTATTGAGTTGCCCATCTTCTTCAGACACTGACTCGTTTCCAGATTGTAAAGAAGAATCTGGCAGAAAGAGAACAAACATCAGCTAATTGTAGTGTAAGCACAACATTTTGCTGCAGCATAAAGTAGAGCAGAGTTACTGCCTTCACAGGTGGTTTGCAGGACTCGTTTCTCAATATGCTAATACAGAATCAAGACACGGATCTGTCCCTATTAAGGTCTCAAGGGGTTATTCAGCCTGGAGAGGGCCCCGCGGAGACCTCAGTACTGAAAGGGGCTCCAGGAAAACGGCTCTGGAGGAGGCCACCAAGATGATCCGAGGGCTGGAGCACCTCTGCAATGAGAACAGGCTGAGAGAGTTGGGGTTCTTCAGCCTGGAGAAGAGAAGGCTTCGGGGAAAGGTTAGAGCAGCTTCCAGTACCTGATGGAGCCTACAGGAAACGTGGGGAGGGGCTTTTTGCAAGGGCATGGAGTGATAGGACAACGCGGACCGGCTTTAAATTGGAAAGGGGAAGATTTAGATTAGATATTAGGAAGAAATTATTCATGATGAGGGTGGGGAGGCCCTGGCCCAGGTTGCCCAGAGCAGCAGTGGCTGCCCTATCCCTGGAGGGGTTCCAGGCCAGGTTGGATGGGGCTTGGAGCAACTGGATCCAGTTGGAAGTGTCCCTGCCCATGGCAGCAGGGTGGAACTGGATGGGCTTTGAGGTTCCTCCCAACCCAAACCATTCTGTGAGTCTATGCTCACAGTTGGTCCAGCCCTGCTGCCCATCCAGCTCACGTCTGCAAGGCAAAAAAAGAAGGGTCTTCCTCCATCTTTCCCCAAACCCTTTCGCCTTGAAGGGCCTTAAGGTCCCTTCCAATCCAACCCATTAGATCATTCTGTGATTCTACGAAGAAAGCCAACAACATAGTCTCAAAAATAAGGAACTCCAGTTTCACAATGGAATCTATCAAGAAGTAGGTACACAAGGCATGC
Organism: Cuculus canorus; assembly: GCF_017976375.1. Taxonomy (NCBI): domain Eukaryota; kingdom Metazoa; phylum Chordata; class Aves; order Cuculiformes; family Cuculidae; genus Cuculus; species Cuculus canorus. Next base: position 12,660,593 of record NC_071417.1, read on the forward strand.
CAACCAGTATCCAAGAGCTACAGCTCTCAGGCAGGCAAAGCAAACCATTCCTGTTTCCTCCAGGTCTAATTTTTAAAGGTTGATGTGAATAAGCAACTAGTTTCTTCAGCAATCTGAATATTTGAAGGAGTAGTAAAAGTAAACAGAATCATCGTTTAGAAGGTTTAGATAGATGGGCTGTGCAAGAAAGACTCAATCAAGTCTAGCATAAACCGAAGAGCAGAACTGAGCACTGACTCAGCGCTGACAGGCCCTGCTGGCCGCTTCTGCACAGATCAGGAGGCAGAAAGAGAGTAAGAAATATTACATCTGACGTGACAGTTCAGATGGGAAATGAATAAAAACAACTCTGATTTTAAGCAACATCTAAGATGACTCGACCGAAGTCTGGAAGAGAGGTACAAGTTGTTTCCAGGCTGGTTTCCCCCTCTCCTTTGCGCAGCAATCAGTTTAATCATGCTCGCTGTGTTTCCTGTGAGGCAGGATGATATTTATCTATTTGGGCCTTTCAATTTAGGAGAACGAGTATTTTTAGAAACAGAAAAACATGCTGGTCAAAGCTCAGTGGAGCATAGCACAGCACCTGGTTTTATGTAACTTCATAAACATTACTGAATTTCATGGTGATGCTCCTTTAATTTAAAAGAAACCTATGACCATGACGAGTAACAGTAGTTAAAAAACATCAGAAAAACCTTACGGCTCCCATGGCAACATCAGCGCGGCCCTGTCAACGCCACATCAATATTCTTAATTTCTACTTTTCTGATTGTATTCACAAGCAGCTTAATAAATATTACACTACCGGTACCCTATTATTTCATCAGGGATAGCGATGCTGCCCGGCCTTTTGCTTCCTATCGGTGTGATTTTAGGAAGCATCTGAAAGGCCGATGAGAAGAGCAGGATGGGATCGCCTTGTGATGAGTGCCTCTAAGCAACGAAAGGGAAGAGCTTTAAAAATCTCTAGGAATACTGCAAAGGAAGGCAGAGAATTTGCCTTCACTGCTATTTCTCCCAACTAAAGAGCAGGTGTGGGTTTATTCAGACCAGCTCCCTACTAGAATCAAGACATTCATAACAGACTTCCTCAGTCGCTTATAATATTTATAGTCTCCCATCTAGTATCCTTCCCCAGCTTTGCGAAGCTATCTGCCTCAAAAGCCAGTCTTTAGCATGTATTTTTTCATCCTTAAGACCCCCAAACCCAAAGCAATTTTACCCAAGGAAGGAAGACTATTTTTACAGGGAGACTTAGGACATAGAAGTTGCTAAAAAATTAATTTAAACTTCCATCTCTACAAAAAAAAGTTGCTCCAAACTGCATAGAAATGTTGGTTTTCAAGGCAAAGAGCAATTTACAGCCTGTTCTCACTTGCAGCACAGCTTCCAACAGCTCAGTAACCAAACCCGGAGATAATGACATTCTGGCAAAGGTCCTTCACATGGTTTTCAGTGTAAAGGAAATTAATATCTGTGCCTGGCAACCAAATTTCTCCTCGGAAAGTTTTGAACAAAAGACAAAGTCAATAAATTGCTGAATTCAACTTACGAACAATAAACGATCGGGTCAACAGCAACGTATTCCAGCTCCCAGTTGAGCCCCCGAACCAGCCCTTCCCAGCTGTGCGGGGACACTGGAGAGGAGAGGGCCAAACGCTGCTCTCTCAGCAGTCCCCTGGGACTAATACTTAAAGTGAACAGCCATAAACTATTAATTTATCTAAATGACCATAGCTCCCATCTATCCTATAAACATTTGATACGTACTTGAAAATTCAGTTATGGCCATGAAAGACTAGAATGAAAAATTGCTTCCCTGTAGCATTTAAAGATTAGCCTGTTTTACATCATATTGCATATCCTCCTGTTTGGCATCTCCATTTCAGACGTGTGCCAATGCTCCTCTGCACAGGTAGAACCAGCTGAAATATCATTTATTTCTCCTCAAATAAATTGTGGATGGCTACCAATTTAAGGCGTTTGCATCCAAGAAAGAGAATCTGTAAAATAGAAAAGGTTCAGCTCCACAAAACTGGAAGAAAAGCTCGTGTTATATCGATTTCTCCTACACCCTCCAGTTCCTTCTCTTCCCATGGCAGTCTCCACTCTTTTAAAGATTGTTGGGCTGGAGTTTTTTTACATTTTATAATGCCCATGTGTATTTCTAGCCAATTAGCCCTATCACTGGAAGAAAGGCTCTCTTTGTGATTTTCTGCATTCAGGTTTTACCTGTCTTTAAAGCTCCAGCTTCTGTCTGGAGCAATTTTATATGGTCTGTAAGTAAATTTCAAACCCTTATCATGACAAACCAATAGATAAAGAAACAAAAGAGACTCAGAATGTTTTTTTTTTTAAGTCTGAATAATAATTCCTTGAAGACAGGGGTTTTAAAAGCATACCGATGATAATTTTGAAGTTGCTAGCACAATTCTGATGAGCTCTCCTATAAGGTAAGAAGGATTCTTGTTACAAAGGCCAAGGAGAAAGGATGAAAATACCTGGTCAATAGGGACTTGAAATAAGGGCCTGTATGTTAAAGGGCAGATAAAGCATAAGATCTTTAGGAGGTTCATAATCCTATAATGCACACTGCAAAGGGATTACCCTTTTAAAGATATTTATAATCCTATAATGGACACCTAAGCCCAGTGACCTAATAGGTACCAAACCGAAGGTAAGTGAACCAAGAGCATCTGGGCGTGAAATGAAGCACCCTGGGATAACACGCTAACGAGCATCCCTTCCCCCGGTGGGACTTGGGGGACACGAGGGAGGAAAAGCATTAAATACTCTGTGCAGATGTATCGGGATCTAAGACACAAAATAAAAAGTGTTACCTATTAACATTGTTCAAATGAAAAAGTCTAAGTTATTGGATAAGAGCCAAGCAATCTCCCAGAATGCTTAATAATTCAACAAGCCAGAAATAGCCAGAGTACCTTTACCATTATGTTTAGTTAAAGACCACAGAGATTAGAAAACACATTATCCATCTCAGAGGCGATTCTTTCCGTGTTACAAGTCCCTTAACGACCTTTACCATCTCTCCCTCTCTCTCTCTCTCTTTTAATAAGGCTGAGCAAATGGGACTTCATTTTATCCGATTGCCACAGAGTAGGGGTATTAATTATTCATGCTTGTACTCACTCTTTTGTTAAGGCAGTGCATTAGACTAATTTCCCTCTTTACTGTGTGACTTGGGTGAGTCTCAACCTGTGGCCACTGTCCTCAGATAGATGCGCTGAGGAGCTGGCAAACTCCTGAGAGCAGGCAGAGGAAGAAAGGAAAAGTTACTGTAGTTCAGGAAACTGCGGAGCAGCGGGCACAGGGAACTCTCTTTAAATACTGTCCAAGAACTCAAGAAAGGAGAACTAAATTAATTCACAAAGAATTAAAGCCTCTGTAGCCAGAACAGCTAAGCTGTGAGCTTTGTTACATCTTGTAGCTAAGTGAGGTCAAGCGTGGTCGATGTACTCTGGTTGAGATACTTCCAAGAAAAACCAAGGAACTGAAGGAAATGCTGTTGATGGAACTCTTCCATGCACGTCCAATACCCCAGCAGGTGTTTTGGGATCCTGTGTTGTTGGAGATGTCTTTTTTGGATGGAACATTAAAACAACAAATCCCCAAGCACTTGTTATCAAAGCGCCTGTGGTACTTTCAGCGAGAGCAGGGGTGTCCAACCCACTGTCCTGGATGGAAGCCAGCAGACAACTGCTTTGTGAAACAGCGCGCTTCCCGCTGCAATCGCAGTTCTGCTTCTTGTCAAAACTCACCGTGTTGCACGGGTAGGAAAATCCAAGCTGCCTCTCAGAACTGGGCAAAGCCCTCTGTATATTTAGTTCTTATTTAGATAAAGTATTGAATTGATTAAAGTATTGAAAAGAGTTTCATAAATACAAGCAAAAAGTAAAGCCACACTCAAAACCTACATCCTCTACTGAATAACGCACAGGATACACTCAAGAACCACTTTCTCAGAAAGAACCACCTATGAGAGAGGTTTCCGACTGTCATTTCAGAGACAGAAGATCAAAATAAAAAAACCCAAGTTGCTCAATGATGCAGAAGAACAAGCAGCAAGGCTGGGAACAGAATTTGCATGTATTTTCAGCTTACATTTCTCCCCCTTTCCCTTTGCCAACTAGAAAAATCATTGCCTGAGTACACACAAATATTGCCAACAGAAGAAGAGAAAGGGAAACTTCCAAGTCCACCATGAATAAAAAGGGATCTGCTGTTTTCTCAGGTCAAACCCATTCAATCAAAGGCTATCTGTGGAAGTGCTAAGGCTATTTCATATGCTTTTGTGGCAGGAGTCATCAAATTAAGTACAACATATGGTACACCCTGCTGCAAGTTTGAATTTTATTTCTAAAGGGATGTGGAAAAGAAAATATTTTCAAAGTTTACAAGCCTCAAGGGCACCGTTTGCCAGAGCAAATGTATTGAATTGTCTACTGTAAATATGGCACATAATGCTGCAACAACAGCAACCAAATTTTACTGTTAACAAACGCGAGGTCAGCATATTGATACTCACACACAGGGATAAGTGTGCTGGCTCCATAAATTTAAAGATGAGCTAAGATTTAAAAGAAGCAGCTGAGGGAGACAGACAGACAATCAGAGAGCAAGAAAAAAAAGAGTAAATCATACACAAAAAACAGCCAGTAAAAATAAATAAATAAATAAATAAATAAATAAAAGCAGTTAATATACATGAATAATGGATGTTTGATTTAAAAGCAGTTTACTCCAATATGATGTAATTTTTGACAATCAGCCAGAGAGACTATTTCGCAAGTTCTTGCCAGATATAAGTCATTGTGTAAAGCTGGTAACACAACCATTTCTTCGAGCATGTGGAAAATTGACTTTCATGCCATCCTAAAGGTGACTTTACACTGGCAAACGAGAGCTCTTGATTTTGCATGCGCTGAGCTGCACCGAGCAGCCTCAAACAATGCTTAAAGGCCCACACAGAAGACTGCAAAAACAAGGCAGTCTGAACAGCTTGCAGCAAAGCCAGCCAGACCCGCTCCTCCAAATATCCACACCTGCCGTAAAAAGTCACACACCAAGCTAAAAACAAGCAGAGTTTGTGGTTTTTTTCTTTAAAGTTTTCAATTGACTGGAGTCAAAAAGCAAGACTCCAAGCTGGTAGCAAGATGTAGAGCCAAGCATCGTGCAGGCAAGCAGCGCGCGAGCTTCGGCAACGTGATTCTGCCAATGCACCTGCAACCCTTGCTGTTCCAGCGCCGGACACTGCCAGCGGCCAGGCCCCTGCCAGCCTCCACGGGCTTGGGATGCGGACAGATGTCTGCTAGGACCTGGAATGAGGTCACCAGGCTCATTTGACTTGTGGCTGAAGACTGATGTAGAAGTTCAGGTAGCCAGAGAGGAAAGGATATTGTGTTTACACACTGAACCACCCACTCACTCAAAAACAAGCCCTAGCCCAGAAACGTATTTTCCCTATAGACAGCAAAAAGGAAGGCAAGGTAATTCTTAAAAATTGAATTAGTTCTCTTGGTTTCACAGATTACCGCCTTCAATACTCACGGCACATCCTAGCAGCTGTATTTTCAAAATCTGAGACACTTATCTAAGCAGCTTGTGCGAGTTTTGTGGCATTCACATCAACGTACAAATAGGGGGAAAAAGCAGAACATCATTAACATCGATCATTACAAAAGGGAATTTTATTTTTTTTTTTTAAACTAGTAAATTTATTTTTGGTCATTTACAAACAGAGAAAAACCAAGATGGATGATTGTTACGTTTCAGCAAAAGAGGGGTTAATGAATACATCATGCAAAATGTAGGCAAGGAAAACTTCTGGTCTCTGCCAGGCTGCGTTTCTTGCAGTGCCTGACACAAAACGTTACACAGTTCAGCTCCTCAGAAGTCCTCCTACACGGTACCAAAGAGTTTATAAAGGAAAAGGAATTGAAAACACCTTTCACCTTAACAGATCTGCTAATACCGTAAAGTCCTACAGCTCCTCAAAGGACAACGTTTGGACAAGTCCCGGACGTTCAAGTTCAGTAACAACTGCCCTTCTACTGGTATGAAAATCAGAGTTTGTAAAGATCAATTTATTGAAAACTGGACTATCTACAAGGGGCACAGTGGTTACCACAACTGAAAAAACCACATGAAAATGAAGAAAATCAAGATAAAAAAATCTGAAGCCTTTGAAACCACAAAAACTGGAAACATTACAACACCAGCAAAGACAATGTAAGCCTACCAGTTACCAAAGAGGAGGATTTTAACTAAAATAAGATGCAAGAAAGATGTAACAGCTTGTATAAAGCAGCTATGACCTAAATACATCATCCAAGAGAGACTGTAAAGGATGAAATCCAATTTCAAACATTATTTAAATTGTCTTTTCAGTTAATATTGGTTCAGAACATCTATTTCACGTGGTTAATTCTACTGGATACAGCCACATTAGGAAGTAGTTCAGGGACCCCATGGAAACATAAACACAGGACAAACCTAGGCAGTATTTCAATCGCCAAAGAGGAGGGACAGGTGATGTGGAACGCTATTCATCAAGTACAAGCCAATTGCCAGTTCAAAACAGATGAAAAAGCGACAGCACAACAACCAACTCCCAAGACATCGGATCTCAACACACCCAGCCTTCTGTTTCTAGAGTCGGTGGCTCTAAAATCATTACTATCCTTCCTTTACTCCTCTCTTCCCCATTTACCTGTTCTGAAATAAGAACAAGCAAAACCAGGAAATGCACTTTATAATGCACATAACATTAAAAAAGTTCTTCAGCTGCATGAGATTAAAATAAAATTATCTTGCATGCTATATGAAGTTTCTTTGGTGGAAAAAACCCTCCAACTCCTCCCACGTTGATTATCTCCTATCATCAAAAACTGCTAATATGTAAAAATTTGAATTAAATTTTAAATAGAGGAGAAAGTTGAGTTTGGCGTTGTGTCCTGTGCCCCCCAAGAGAATAAAGCACCTATAATTCAACAGAAATAAGGCACAAGCAGGAGAGCTCACCTGAAGCTACAGCAGGAGACAGACTTATTTGACAGCAGACGGTCCATTCAGGGGGAATGGATCCAACTGTGAGAAAAGCTTCGGTCAGATCTTACAGACAGGGAAATAATTGCATCAGAAATCAGATGATGTTAATCCCGACAGTTACAGCGCTACCTGTTTATGAGGTTTCTAGCCTGACACGGAGGGACCAAAGCCAGCTCGAGTTTAAATCTATGGGTTTAATTTGACATGCAATGCTCAAAGCCAGATTCAAAGGTGGATGCCAAGACTTTGTGATGCTGCTGCAGCGTCGAGATCACCGGTCTCCAAGCTGCACGACACAGGGTAATACATTATTCGCTAGACGCCATCCTTTAAGACATCCATTGGATGTCATGAGGGCTGCTTTAGGTTGAAAGGGAAGCCGGGGCTAGGGTTTTCCCTATGGTTCAATATCTGGGGTATATTATTACAAGCCTAGATGGGAACACAGATCTCAGTATTTCAATAATTTAGAATATAAGGGAAATAGTACATTCCACATTGAATTAATACAACTGAAATACCCCTTACTAAGGGCACCTCTCTTAGCTTAATATAAAACAAAGAGTTTAAGGAGCCCTAAACAGACAAACTTTGGAGAAACGGCATCGTATTTGGGTTGTCTGATGCTTAATAAAGTGAAAGTTGAACTTCTCGCAGCTGAAGCATTTATATTCTCCACTCTCCTGCACTGACATCTGTCATCTAACAGTAGGCAAGTCTATGCCACAGACTTGATGTTTTTCTCCTCCCTGATATAAAAGTTTCTACAAAATTTATGCCTCAGATCTTTACTTGGCTGTCAAATTTGGTTAAAATTAGACCTTGATTAAAAAAGAGAGAGGGAAAAAAGATAGTTTCCGTAATGATATTTTCACCAGAAAGCAGGTCGCTAGGCAGTAGCATTAGGACTGTAAGCGTACACTAAAGGAAAAAAATATCCCCCAGGAGAAATAAAGAAAACCCCAAACTGAGAAGAAACACAGCTTTCCCTCTACAACACAGCCAGCAGCCAACGGGGCTGGAATTCTTCATCATTACGTCTCTGAGATCGAAAGCCCTTCTAAAGACAGATTGTCAACTTGTGACCGGTGTAATCAGCCAATGCGTAGTCCTTTCACGTCTGCGCGAGGCGAATAATTATCATAATAGACATTAGTAATTAATTTCCGGCGTGATGTCAGCTGGTGCAGCAATGCCAAGCAAATGTCCTTGTCAAACACACCCCAGCCGTCTGGACGACTTCGGTCCCATCGCCCTGATTAGGATGCACGCTGATGCACTGCTTAATACAATCTGCCATCGAATGCCAACGAGTTCAGAACTGAATTAGGGAATATGTCCGGCTTTACGGAGTGATGCTTGGGGACCTAAGTAGATTTCTCTACTCCTTTACAAGGCACAAAGGCGATCATCGATGTAATGCCTCTGAATGAGGCAATTTTACCTTCTAACCTCCCACCTCTGTAGGGAAAAGTAGTAGATCAGGACAGCAAAGGAATTAATAAAGACAGCATGGCCTCACAGCATCTCTCAGCCCTAGAGGTATTTATGGTGGCCTCAGCGTTTCCCCAGTGAACATAATTTTAAGGGGAAATTAGATGCAGCTGAACACGTTTATTCCTGACACGGAGGTAGCCCTAAATAAAGCTTTCCTATTCTAGTTGCTTGCCAAAGAGAACACTGCATTTTTACACAACAGACCATAGCTTCTTTCAGCTGGGTGCTCACCTCCCGCTTCCTTCTCCACCTGCCTGAAGCATCCTCCTTCCCTCATTGCCAACAGCCCTTCATACGCCTGAAGTACAACCACAAAAAATGAAATGAGTGGAAAAGTTAGGCAAGATGCAGGAAAGGGACAGAAACTCTTCTTAAGGCATCTGGAAATTGGTCTTTCCGCAGCTTGGTCCCTGCCCTGGAGCATGGCTGTGTCCAGGACGAGGATGCTGCGGCCAGATGCTGAGATCCCTTACCTGGGATCTCGGGTAGGATTCTGAGCCCTCCCCAACCACAGTTATTTACGCTGCCTATTTGGGTATGCAAGCCCAAAAGAGCTGCTCCTGAAGCAGAGAAGTTTGAGAAGAGCTGCATTAAAAACTCAGCCATGAGTCTTCAGCACGGTTACAGAAACAGCCTGGTTTTGATCTACCCTGCCACCGTTAAGATGTGCTGATAAAAGCAGCAGACTGCGTCAAGGGGTGCTTCAAACCTCTGATTATAATTTAATACAACAGTCACATCCTCACCAAACTGGAAGTAACCTGGTTCAAGTCCTTAAGCGCATTAAAAAATAGCAGCATTCTCCTAAGACTGCACGTTTGCACACACAGGCTGCTCTGCAGAAAGGCTGAGGTTTGGCATTTTGGGGCAGGAGGTGTTTATTGGGGTTTTGAGGTTGTGGGTGTTCTTTTGAGACGAGTTCCCCGTAGAGGACACAGCAAACGGCTGAAGGAGCAGAGCATGTGAAGTATTTACAGGGAACCCAGCAAGATGGACAATAATCCCTTCCTCCAGCTTGTAGTGATAGGATAAGGGGGAACAGTTTCAAGCTGAAAAGGAGGAGATTAAGATGAGATCTTAGGAAGAAATGTTTTCCTGTGAGTGTGAGGAGGCCCTGGCCCAGGTTGCCCAGAGCAGTGGTGGCTGCCCCATCCCTGGAGGGGTTCCAGGCCAGGTTGGATGGATCTTGGAGCCCCTGATCCAGTGGGAGGTGTCCCTGCCCATGGCAGGGGGTGGAACTGGATGGGCTTTGAGGCCCCTTCCAACCCAACCCATTCTATGATTCTACAATCATTGCACTAAAGAGGTGTCTTTCCTCTACTGTCAGAAGTTGAATAGCAGGGGCAGAAATGGTCAGTAGCTTGAAGTCTTTTCCTTTCTTAATTATGAAGGTATAAAAAACTTAATGAAAAAGAAATACCTGGTTGGGCTCATTCAATACCCAGCCAAGGGTTTTGACTCCAAAGGCTGCCTCACGAGCAGACACATCCAGACACGTGACAGGCTGGCCGTAGACAGAGTGGAGAATCTTCCCAGGATCTTCTCCTTTCAGGAGATAAACAATGTCTTCTGCAGCTGCTACTGCCACTGGGCTCCCCAGTACACCTGGAACCAGGTGAAGGAAGTTGACCTAAAAAGAGCAGACTTTTTTATTTTTATTACAGTCAAAAATTCTTTTACATCACTGTCTTACGCTGAACTGAACAAACTACTGATGTGTGGCTATCTGCTATCCTGAATCATCCCAATTATGGATTCAACGCAGGCAAAGACTAAATATCACTTTTATTTCTGTTTTTAATTTAGGTCCTCTGATGAAATCCAGCTTAAAGGCTTTAGAATAAGCCCATATAAAAAACTCACCAGAATACATCACAAGAGAACACACCAAAATGGCACATCAGAGAGACTCATTCAGATGAAGCCATTAGGTTAAGGCACACAAAGCAAATATCATGGCTTGAACGTGAATATGATGCTCCAGAACAGTCAACTAACAAGTTGTGGTAATCATGAAGGTACGTCCGCATCACAAGAAGGACATGGAGCTTTTGGAGTTAGTCCAGAGGCCACAGGGATGATCCAAGAACTGGAGCACCTCCTATAAGAGGACAGGCTTGGAGAGTTGGGGTTGTTCAGCCTAGAGAAGAGAAAGCTGTGGGGAGAACTTAGAGCAGCTTCCAGTGCTGAAAGGGGCTCCTGGAAAGCTGGGGAGGGGCTCTGGATCAGGGAGTGCAGGAAAAGGATAAGGGGAATAATTTTAAGTCAAAATGGGGAGATTGAGATGACAGCTTCCTGCAACAGGAGGGAAGCTGCAAGGCTCAGTTTATTCCTACATACTTCCTTCCCCTTTCAAAGAGATGCTGATACTCTCAGACATACCAAAACTTCAGAGAATAGGACAGCTTTTAATTAAAATAGTCTCAAAACTTCAGTGACAGAAGGTGCAACCTAAAGTAGCTGCACAACTAGTTACGGCTTCACAAGTGATACTATTAGCTCGTCTGCAGTATCCTGCCTCAGAATTAATCAGATAGCGTTGATCTGGAATGAGACCTTGAGTTTTAGCTCCAATTGTAAGCGAGAAAACTGATTTACGAAATGAGCCAACTTAGTTTAATGTTGACAAAAAAATAATTAAAACCAGCCAACCTCCTGCACCATATGGACTTCTCTTCATTTTCGCTTGCAGCTTAAGCCAGCTTTTCACCCTTGCTCTTCAGTGATGAAAGGCTCATCCATTAACCTGCTTCAAAAATCATAGCCTCTAGCTGATAATGCTGTTATCTAGCTCAGGCAATGCTCCTGTAAGATTTTTAGAAGATCCCTCATGACTACACCAAAAATAATTAGTGCATCAGGAGCTCCTGGAATGAAGCTGAGCAGCCTGGAGACTCACCAATTTCTGGATTTCAAACGTTCCTGTCGTTTGCCAGACTCCTCTGTCATCGGGGCTTTCCACTTTGACCTCGAAGCCAGATGCCGTTGCTACCGTTGCACCCTCTGAACCAAGAGCTAAAGCCTGTATCCTCTGATTGTGCTGGTAATGATGGATTGGCTCCCGCCCAAACATCAGGTTCCAAACGCTAATGGTCCCTGTATACAAAAAAAAATAAAACAATCACTATCCATTATCTCGGAATTAAATACAATTTTAAAAGATCATTTCAAGATGTAAGTTTAAAAGCATTCTAAAGGGAAAGTCAATACACAGAACAGAGCGTAGCGCAGGAATCCAGAATTTCAGGGCTGCAAAGCACCATGTAACGGGTTCAGAGGAGACTTTCCAAACTCACGTACTCTGGCATTAGAGGCTCTGTTGCTCTCCATAATCCCTAATTTTTCACTTTCAGATAACATTGATACCTACAAGAAAGACCACTTGAGATCTCTCACGTTTCCATGTTTGGAGAAATCAGACTTAAACAGATACATAGGTTCTTGTTCCACCAGATACTTATCCTCCATCACCGCACCCACTGTGAGGAAGAACCTCCATCCATTCAAATTTAAGTCACGGAGAAGCTTTGAAGTGGAGAACCTGAAGCTCTCCACACACAGCGCTCCAGTAAGAGATTTTAACACCATTCTTAACAGTTCACAACCAGCAGCAAAGCTCCTAACCCCGATACTCTGGGGAAACAGAAAACGTCCAAGAGTTCAAAAAGCTGAAGAACACAAATCCCAAAGAATATAGCACTCTAAGTCAAAATATACTTGTAATTACATATTTCCCAGCACAGATCACTGATATTCTTTTTAAAAGCATGGTACATTAAAGCAATCATCCAAATAAGAGCAACCTGAAACAATCAGGAGTGATTACAGAACAGAAGGGCCAGACGGAATTGGAGACTTCTGGGCCACCTTTGCACTGAATTAATGGCGAAGCAATCTTCAGACGTGACAGACAGGGCTGGAGAAGCCTTCCTTCTCCTTGAGCGTGACCATTAATGATGAAATGATTAATGGTAGCTATTCCTTCAAACGGAGACATAAAAGCTCTGACAGACAGCTGCGGACGGGCACCAATGCCAGTTTGCAAACACTCCTCCCGTGTCCCAGAGGAGGTGAAGCAAGAGTGTGGTAATGAAACTGCACATAGTGAAATGGTATCTAAATGAGTTTAAATTGATTTATGTTTGCTTTAGTAAAGATTATTTGGTATCTGGAAAGTGCTACCAATGTGAAATAATGCAGATAATCCTTAAGATCTCTGTCTAATGGCACTCCCACTGAATATTTATATTCCTCGCCATGGGAATGAGTACCATAATGGGGACCATTTTAGTTTTATTAGGGATGCATATTTAAATTAATCTGCTATTTGCCTAAACAATTAGCTGCCTCTGTTTGTTTACACAAAGCCAAAACTGCAATTAGGCTTCCATCAAAAAGATAAGTCCTGACTAAAACTGTCCCGATGGAGTCATAAGGGCTCAGAGCAGAACTTCCCAAAATTACTTCTTAGCATAATGGTAATTATGTTAATTGCTTGAAAGGTAAATAACTGATGAACTGGTTTTGAGAAACAGAACATTGCCCGCATCACACGCACTTAGGCTTAGAGCAAGTTAACAAATACAAATGGACAGCACAGGCTCCAATTCCCTCTGCAGCCGGGGCTGCCCCCGCGGAGGCTGAGCAGCCGCACTCCTGCGCCTCCGCAGCGAATCCTCGGCTCCAGACTAAAACAAAGGGAATGGGTGACGGCTCACCTCCCAGAGAGCTGATTTAAGCACGCAAAGAAACACACATCAGTGATATCAGATCAGGGAATTCAGAACTGGACGTTTCCATCCGGTGCTGAACGTTGCCACCAAGCTCTTCCAGGCAGAAGTTTCAGCTTCTCTTGCAGAACATTTATCCCAACTAAAGACCACGTTTGCGAAGGAGAAAAAGGAACCTGGTTTGCTTTCAGCGAAGCCTGTTGTTTACACACCTCTGATGAGCATTGCACTGGTTTTAACAGAGTGTACAAGAGTTGTACAAAATACCAGAACACATCCAAAGCAAAGAACTCTCTTCTGGCCACGCAGACAAACTGGGAAACCCCAAATTCAGAGTTCTGCTCTCTAAATCTGAGCAACACAGCCACTATTATTATTATTGCTTCTCAAACATCACAAAAAGAAAAGATGGTGAAAATGGCTCATGCAACAATACTATCAGTCTGAGACAGATACTTTATTTTTTTTTTTTTACCAGATGTTCCAAGCAAAATCTGTCCAAAACATCTAAAAAATGTTATCAGGCAAAGACAATGTGTGCATCACCTGATGCCAAATACGGTGTGAAAACAGTAGTATAAAAAACTCAAATGGATTGTACGGTCACAAGTTAACACCTGTTTAGTGAAGGAGCACAACATAAGGAGTAAAAAGGAGTTGGAAAAGAACATAAAAAGCAAGAGAAATACTGTTTCCTTTCATTAGGATGAATAAGTATTTGCTCGCAGGAGGACTGCTTGTCCTCCTTGCTTCTCCACCCCTCCAAAAGAGTGCACTATTCTCTACGTACATCCTCCAGCACCTCTTTCTTGCCGCCAGTCAGAAGCCTTTCTCACCACACGCACAGAATGGCAGGAAGATGCTCCAGGGGAGGGTCAGGTTGGACATTACAAAAAGGTTCCTCCCCAGAGGGTGGTGGAGCACTGGAGCAGCTCCCAGGGAAGCAGTCACGGCACCAAGCCTGACAGTATCACAGCGTTTGGACAATGCCCTCAGGCACGCGTGAAGGTCGGGCTTGTCCTCTGCAGGGACGGGAGTTGGATTCGAGTTGGATTCGATGATCCTTGTGGGTCCCTCCCGACACAGGTCAGCCTATGATTCCACGGAAACGCACTATTGTCCAAGCAGACATGTGCGTTCACGCAGGACAGCTGGAAACCATCACCATGTTGTATACAGAAAAAAAAACCACTCCATTGTATTTATCAACAGTTAAAGCTATAACTAGGTCTAAAAATGCTACTGACAACATTCTGTATTCGACTGTAACATGCATTTATTAGCATGCAAGACTTTGTAACAGTCAATCATGTTTGTGTAAGTGTAAAATAAGCCATCATTACAGTTAAAGTTATTAGTATGGCAACATAAAAAGAATCAGGCGTAAGATTTACCAGTGCAGATGAGATCACTACTTTACATAGTCTATCTTCCTGCCTCCAGCAGTGACCAGCACTTCATTTCCAAAGCAATATCTTGGCTAAGGTGAAGTTAAGGTTGTAAGCACAGAGTATTTTATTTTTTTTTGTGAATACTGTAATCTTAAAAGTGTTAGAAGTCATTAAATCAAAATTATACACAATACTTCCACAGCATGCTAAAATCTGTACCACAATTGTGATCATTTCAATTGAACTCTAACAATAACTCCTCAGAGCAACTTTACAGCTTGCTTTTAGTTGATCTTGGCCCAAGGAAACGAGTTAAGAGCAAGAAGCTGATGAAGATGGTATAATTGCTGACACTTGACATCACCATCACTGCTGCAGTCATCTTGTTTACCACTTCAGCCCAGAGTGTGCAAGGAAATTAGGTTTGTAACTTCTAACCCGACACACTGTTGAAATGTGGCCTGATGAGAGGTTCGTTTACTGCAAATCATTCTAAAATGGAAGGTATTTGGATAAAACACCTTACTATGAGTCTATTGTGCCGTACACGGCACAGGGCTGACCCTGACTGTACTCTGATTTTAGTAAGCACATCATAATGCCACAGAATCGGGGAATGGTTTGACTTGGGTTGAAGGAACCTTAAAGCCCATCCAGTTTCAACATCATGGAAATGAGCACCAGCTTCAAGTCTGACGGTCTCTTACCATGAATTTCGAATTTCTCCCAAACGCATTTCTAGTCAGAGGGAATACCAGCACACAGCCAACTTGAACCTAGTAGATGCATAGTTTTTATTAACTACAATTTTACATTTTATTTTCATTGCAACGCAGTTCCTCAACTTTCAGTAGGTACAATAATCTCCCTACCATAGGGAACAGCACAAGACCTCAGTCATAAGAATCCTGCCTTTCCATTATCATTACCACACTGGTTTCCACCAAATGTTGTCAGGTTTCACCACTGCCACTCTCCAAGATTCCCCAATGACACCATCCCTGTGTACGGTCCCTCAGAAAAGGCACAGACGAGAAACTGCCTCTTGAGTCTCCAAGTCTGGAATGAAATACGGACTTCTCTAACTGTGATGTGCAATCACACGCCACCTACCCAAACCAAGAATTTTGGATCCACAGCCACCTGTATGTACCTGATGGGAATAAATACACTATCACATGCTACAAGCGGTCTCCTTCATCCGAGCCAGACTGTCTCCCTGCTCTTCCTATCTTACCAAGTATCCTGGCGCTTCAGGGAAGACTCCAAATACATTACTCCATTTCTGTCTTTGCAAGGAGGGTACAGAAGGGACAACACCCACAAGCAGCTCTAAGGGCATCAGAACGGACAAGACAGCAGATTTCCAGTCCCAGAAAGTAGTGCTGCCAAAATTCCCTTCCTGGAGCCTGCCAAGAAGCAGAAGCACTTCTGACCCCTGCAGAAACCACCTTCCTTTGCTCCAAGTTGCTTCTCCACAACCTGTGAGGTTCCACTAACTCCTCCCAATAGGTCTCAAAGGTCTTCCATGGATGGGGGCAGCAGAGCATCTCTCACTCTGCCTACACGTGTATGAAGAATAGCACTGAAAGAAAAAGTATGTTCCCTCGTTGCAGCACATTGTTTTCAAGTCAAACTATGAGACTCTGGAGGGCAGAGGGGGTGATGGCTAAAGTAGACCGCTGTTTCCCAAAAGCTGTGGCTCACAGCCAAAGTCAGGCAAGCATGGAGCAGATGGAGTCCTGGCAAGGTCTCCACTGTCCCTGCATTAGCAGCATCTGCTCATTACCCAGAACCCTCGCCTGCTTTATCTAATGCTCCAGGAAAAGCATTTTGATTTGATTCATTTCAGTTCGGTAACGTGCAACACAATTAGTGGTAAAATCAAACTGGAGGACTGCCAATGCTGACAATAGGAAACAAGGCAGAAGAAATATGAGGCCAGTGGGTCGGAATTCAAAAATCACAACTGTGGATCAAGTTGCCAAGTCCCGTTGCCCCAGGTGTACATACAGTGCCCCCACTGAGTGCTGGCATGGGCGGAGGGAACTTCATTTTCTACCCATACATTTTTCTTTCATTTTCCTCTCCTTGCGGCTTGTTTCTCGGAGGCCGACACCGTCAGAAACATTCACCAGAAGTCACAATTCAATTTTTATTTAGTGCCTTCCTGGAGTTACAATTCACTTTGGATGCAGGCATCCCGGTAAGACAAATCTTTCTCCTTCCCACGTTTCATATGCCTTGGGAAGCGTTTGCTACTACCAAACCAGCAAAACAGTGCTGTAAGGCAGGCACGGCATGAGCAGAATCTGCCTGTTAGTTCTTCCCTGTGATCGGATGCCAAGGACATCGCTGCGTGAGCTCTGTTGAACTGGGAGAAACTGATGTTATCTGAACGAGTCTGCTAGCCAGGGATTCGACGGAGAAGTCTAGACTCTGCCTGACAGCACCACCTCCAACACTAGCAGATGGTTTCTCTGTGTTAGTCAAACTTACAAACAAAGAGAAAAGGGAACTGGAAAAGTACAACAAAGAACAACCAAAAACATTATCTTCAAAGCTGTCCCTCCCCTCCCCAAGTTTAAATAATTCTCTCCACTGCACTAAATATAACATATGCTTTCAGATTCCCGTTAGTAAACATTTCTGAAAATCGGGCTCTGTAATTCCCCGTTCACACAGAAACTAATCTATTCCGACCAGGCTTCTCGAATCAGAGTAACTGCCATATCACAGAGCCCATTAAAATTTCGACCCAAAAGAATAAAAGACGGCAAGTTTTATGCAAACCAGTGCAGTCACGGCACTCACAGGGCTGACGACAAGCAATATGACAGAAAAACTGCAGACAAATTTTTAGATGAGTCAGTGGAAGGCTAGAAAACAAAGACCTTCTGCTTGTCATCGTTTGGTACGCTGGACAAAAAGCCAACACTTAAAACTCTCATTGCGTTATAATTTCCTGTGACTTGAGTAAATAATATTACTGAGTAGTCTGTAACACCAGACTTGATGTCAGAAATCGTCGCCTATCAAGAATTTTTAGCCACAGAAAACCATTCCAGCACAATCAATTCCACTTTCCAGGCTAGAAAAACAGCTAAGGACACTGATGTCTTAAAACAGCTGTTTTCACATATAAAGCATTTAATTTACTTCTCAAATAAACTATACGGATTCAAGGTTTTGTTTGGATTACCCATCCCTGGCTTTGCTTTCACACACAGAAATGCCAGGATCAAAGACAGTGTGCGTACAAAGCTCCCTAACTTTAAAAATACTCTATATTCATACCCAAGGGGAAGTTTTTAAGTGAGAAATCATACATTTTAAAGAAAGATGATAGGAGCTGAGCTCTGCCTGAGCAACTCAGCCGAGGACCCCAACTGGCCAGTACTGTCCAAACCAGTCTTCTTTAATTGCCGGTTCCACATCCAGTAGATGTACGGTCGGTCTCTGCCTCTTGTTGCCCATTAAATAAACATCTAAGTCTATTTAAAACAATGCCTATAACCAAGATTTTATTACAGTTTCATTAAACATTAGCTCGCAGTTTTGATTTCTCTATATCAAAGCACATAATATCCCACTGTTGCAAACAGATACTTCAGTTAAGAAAATGTGCATCCATGGTCTATGCCAAGAGCCAGAGAGGATGTGGATTAATCAGACATGCAAGTTCACCGGTATTCCCACAACAAAGCCTCACAGCACCCCAAGGGAGTTTTGGACAGAGGACAAGGCTGGTGGAAGAATATTTAATATTTTTATAACAAAACAAGTTATTCGCTTAAGATAGTTTGGCTGAACTACAGCCTGGCACTCAAGCTTTGTGCAGCAGTTCCAGTAGGAATTAAACATCAGTTTTAATGGGTGCTATGTTCCAATGCTTCCTAATGCATTTAGGGTTATTGGCCAACTTTCTCACATAAAAGCAAGTGTGTGCGTGTGTGTGTATACACAGGATTACAGGCAGACAAAAAGCTGAGCACAGCTGCTTCATTTTTGTAAAGCCTCTTTTTTTTTTTCAAATAGGGAGGAGAGTTGTGGTTACTTACCGTCCTCGTAAGCTGCTACAGCCAGAGAGCTGTTTATCCTCACAAAGGAGACATGTGGCTGAGGTCCAGCATCACCAGGACCATGTGCTGCTTCCAGGATGGGGGCTGTGTAATCCCAGGTGCGAGCATCCCACAACCTCACTTCTCCTGATGTGTATCTGGAAGAGAAGGCTATTATTCATCCCTAAAGCATCTGAAAAAAAGGTAGATGGAGGGGAAGGGAAGAAGAAACAAGAAACATCTTAGAACTGAACACCTTTTATGCTTCCTAGACCAATTCTCCTGTTTACACTTTGTGTACAAGCCTATCAACTCGGTTCATTGTATTCTCATTTACGGAATGCAGCATAAAGTCTACTAAGACAGACAGGTAAACCAGAACTAGAAGAACAACACAACTGAGCTACCACAGGCTCCCCCAAATATCGATGTTAGCTTTACGCAGAGGATTCAAGGAGAGCTGGGCATCATGGGAAAAAGGGTCATCAGTAACAAATCTAAATTACAGCATGGCAAAACTTCAAACTGTTTCCTTTCGGTCTTTAAAAATCTGTGATTGTGGTTGTGCCAAGGAATCGCTGTTTAATCAGAGTATTTATGTACATACATACAAGCACTCACGCACACAAGCACCCAGCCTACTGCTCTTCATTGAAAGAAACTTCTTAATGCCTCATCAGCGGATCAGGATTGCCCACATCTCTGAAGACTAATTAATTTATTAATACAATTCAGTGCTGCCTTTAGAAGGCAGTGCTGCCTTCGTGGCAGAAGGCTCTCACTGAAACATTATCAAAACTGCGTTTAACATCAAAATAGGGTTTGCTAAAGAGAAAAAAAACCCCACAGAACTAAACTTCTCAGAAAATCCTGAATATATCTAAATTACACAGCAATGCAGAAACTGCTCTGTGCCATCTATGCCATGGAACACAACATACTGCTAAAGAAAAAACACTGCAGGTAAGGCAGAGGAGAAGCTCCCTCTGTGACTGGTCAAAGAGCGCAGTTCAAGCCATTATGAACAGTTCAATAATCATTTAAGGTAATTCTGACAGAACTGTGATAATTAGCACCATCAAACAGTCTCAGATGTCTTTCTCTGTCATACTCGAGGCTTGGATTTGGTTGGAAAATGAAGGATGCTTCCTGCTCTGTCAGCTTTGTTGTTATACCCTGACTTCTGGGTGGAAAATAGTTCAAAAGAATGATTCTAATAAGCCTTAAAAGTCTACAGGTCAAAAAATCTGGCTGTCCTATGTTTCTGAGGAAAACAAGACAATGGGTATTTACAAAAGAGATGAAGAAGGCACTTAATAGAGGTTTAGAAGGTGTTGTGACTTCAACTCGGATTGCCCCAGTCTTTGGGGGGTCCTAAGCAACTGGGTGACAGGTACTCGGGAGCAGTTTACTCCAATGTCTCTGAGCAAAAACACTCCCCTATATACAACTAATTGAAGTGCCTGAGGGAGCGGTGAAATCTGTCTTAGCAGAAAGAGAAGCACATCAATTCTCTGCACTGGATTGGGAAGAGGAGAATTGTTTCCTTGTCACCAGGTTTCCTCTTCAGCACTTTATATAGCTAGATAGAAGAAAATGAGAGGATGGGGCGGGACAGCACTTCTGCCTTCTCCTGCAAACAAGGGCCAGATCCTCTCATTCCCAATTCGTAGCAGCACTATTTAAAAAGGAAAGATCAAAAAGAAGCTTTCCTAAAGCAAAGCAAAACATTTCACTTCGGGCTGAACGAGCAGTCTGGATTAGTCCACAATCAACGGTACAGATACTACAGAAGAAAGCAGATGAGGATCTTGGCCGCAGCGCTCATTCCAGTCCTGTCATGAGACGGGAGCACTGGGTGTGCTGGCAGAACCCCGCAAGCACCCACCAAACCCTACCTTCATTTGCGTCTGTCCAGAAATCCCACCACTGCACTGCAAGATAGGACAAGAGTTTTATGTCCATCAGGAAGAGGAGGGAGCAGGCTCGTAAGTTCTTTGTCCCCATCCCTCCCTGCATCCCTTCTACCGCAGTTTGTCACTCAGCCACACCACTCGCAGATACAGCATCTCAGTCCCATGCGGCAAACATAAAGGACTTGGAGAGACCATAAGACCTTGCTGGAAACATAAGAGGAGGTCCAGGTTTGGGCAGGGAACCAGCGTGGGGAAATGGGAGATATAAACCATCTCCTCAGCTGACAACACACTCCGTTGGCCACCACCACCGTGTGCCCATTTCCAGAATATACTGGGACTGTACCAGAACTGAACTGGAAGAGTTTCAAACACAGATGAAGCCAACTCAGAACTAAAAAATTTAATGGTTCAATTCCCCGCTTTTAATGTTGTTGTAAAGAGCAACACACTTTCAATTTGTAACCACAACAAAAGGCTTTTAAACTATTAAAGCATTGCCTTGTTGTAAAAAAAAATAAAAAGGCTGCTTTATTGCAGATAATTGGCAAATCTGCTGTATCAATATAGATGGGAGAAAAACACACAGCACTGTACAGAATCTATTTCTAGATAATTTCACTATTTCTCTTCATTTTCGACCACAACGGCCTTTATACTTAGCCATGCAAATTTGTTTGCGTTACCAGCTCTGAATGAAAGAACCTAAGATATAAGTTTCTGCCCCAGAACAGGCAGAGTCCTCCAAACTCACCCAGTTACTGAATTTTCTATTGAGGTGGCTATGAGAAGCCCACATCACATTCTGCTGGAGTGAAGAAAACACAACCAGCCCTTTCTGTTGAGTATAGCAACAAATACACTCTATTTGCTATAATGCAACAGCATTCAGCTGCTGCTTTTCCCCCCGATGGGTGTATTGAGATGACTAGTGCAGTGGTACATCAATATTCCAGCATCTAATGAGCCACTCGCATTAAAAAAACCCAACGAACAAAACCAAGCCCAAAATGTACAAACTCTGAGTTCTTAAGTTTAAAGGTGAAAAAAAAACCAAACCCACATTTCAGACCTTACCTGAATTACTTCATTTAGAAAGGCTGCTCAAAGTCTTGCTTTCCTGACCATAACAGGGACAACAAGGAAAAGCCTATTGCTACCAGCCCCAAGTTTCCCCCTCTCCCGATTCCCCCTGGCCTAACGCCTTCCTGGGTGTTCCATGCATCCATGCAGACAAGCCTTCCAGCTCTGGGTGTGCACGCTGCTCTCCCTACCCACCAGGCACTCTCTTAGCACTCAACAGAGACTCCTCATCTAAGGAACTGTGAGACCCCACCTGGAGCCCTGTGTTCACTTCTGGAGCCCTCTGCACAGGATGGACATGGATATATTGGAATGAGACTACAGGAGGCCACAAAGATGATCCTTGGACTGGAGCACCTCCCATACAAAGACAGGCTGAGAGAGCTGGGATTGTTCAGCCTGGAGAAAAGAAGGTTCCAGGGAGACCTTAGAGCAGCTTCCAGTACTGAAAGGGGCTCTGGATCACGGAAGGCAGAAATAGGACAAGGCGGAATGGGTTTCAGCTGAAAGAGGGGAGATTGAGACGAAACCTTAGGGAGAAATGTTTTGCTGTGAGGGCGGGGAGACCCTGGTCCAGGTCACCCAGAGAAGTTGTGGCTGCCCCATCCCTGGGGGTGTTCAGGGCCAGGTTGGATGGGGCTCGGAGCAACACAGCCCAGTGGAAGGAGTCTCTGCCCATTGCAGGGGGTTGGAACTGGATGGGCTTCAAGGTCTCTTCCAACCCAAACCATCCTATGATTGTATGAACTCAGCTTCTTTGATGGATTTGCATTTTACTTGGCTCTCGTTCTGCTGAACATCTTGGTACACGGACATGAGAAGCAGCAGCAGGAGAAAGACAAGAATTATATTTTTCTAACTATATTTCTTCTCCCTGACAAGCCAGTTCTGTAGTTCTGGGCAGATACGTACACATTTGTAAAACCTAGTCTGTAAATTTAGCTTAAGCTTTAAAAATACGCATGAAAGACTTGCTGAAATGGAGCTACAATATTTGGAATGTAAACGGAATGGAGAAGCTGAAAACAATTAAATTCATATGGTATCTACAAACATCCTATAACAAAAATACTCACTAATCTAAAGCGTTTGATCTACTTTTTATTGGCAGTAATGTCATAATGAGATGAACCATTTCCTCGTGCCCTCGCGCATGAGTGCAACAGAAGGCTGCAGGAGAAGGAGCTGGGGGTTAAAAGCTGCTGCTGTCCCGCGATGGCTGGGAAGCAGGTGGTGAAGTGCAGAGCACATGTGGGAGGGAAGCAGAGATGGAGGCTGGGTACCGCGCTAATGAAGTGGTGCTGAAGAGGCAGACGATTTCATAAGGAGAAAAACATCAGGAAACTGGTCAAAACACAGGATCTCATCTGAAAGAGCTCAACTGTGTTGGATAGCAATAGCCAGAACAAATCTGGGGAAAAGGAGGAGGGGGAGGCTGATCTCTCTCCAGAGCCCCAGATGTCTTTATCGTTGCCTAATGACAATTATACTCAACCAATTAAGACACTGCTATCACAGTTGCATTGTTAGTAAGCCTTTGGCCCTGAGTGTTGATGGCTGTCTAATTAGTGTTTGTGCAAAGTACAACTGCAACTAATATATAAACTGACAAACACACAAAAGAAAAACTGTTAACAGGAACATTTTCAAAACAGTCAAGGCTCTACATGGCAGCAGCAAAGACAAACTGCTCTCCTTCATGGCTAGCTTACTGCTGGCACTGCAGAAATCCACTTCAAACAAGCGGGTCAACTAGGCTGTCGCTGGGTTTCTGTTGTAACGGGATGCTGGTGTCAGTCCATTCCGTACACTGCCTCGAGCACAGTACTCCAGGATGAGCCTCGCTACACGAAGTTGGTCTGAACACAAAAGACTCTGGATAAGACACTTCAAAAACCAGTTTACACTTTCCGTATTTTTTCTAAAAAGTTTGTAGCAAGAAAATAAAAAGGAAGAATAAAGAAAAACCCTTTGTTTCACAGTTAGGTTTGATTTCCAGAAGGCAAAGTCAGTTCAGTTTCCAGATACCTGTGGTGATCAACAAAACAAAAAAACCCCAACAACTTTGTTTCAGGCAGTCAGCGACCATCTGTTAATACTCAAAAGATCTTATTATGAAGTCCTTACAATGTCAATGCATTTTATTGAAGTCAGTAGGAATTTTGCTCAAGTAACCATCTCTAGCTGTCTCTCTGTTTAACGGATGCCTGTTGATAAGCAAGGAAAATAATGAGTATTTTGCACTGCCTTGCTGCAACAAGCACCCCACACCTTTCATCCTTATTCCACCAAAAGCAACTAACTCGTCCTTCATGTGGTTAATTAAGGTACCTCGTCAGCGAGCCCTCAGTAGGCGTTAGGATAAGGTCCAATTAAACATGCAAACTCAAGCCCAAACACCTTTCTAAGTTCGTTCAAATTGTTCCTAAAGCTTTATCTTCTCTATAAAGCTCAAATTAAGACAGGAGTAATTCATAATGCTCAATTCAAAACACCTCTTCATCAAAACCACTGAAAGGTAGAAAATACCTCAGTCACAGCACACACTACTGAAATTATTAAATGGATTCCTTTACCTTCTTCATACTCAGTGTTAAGACCCACAAGTCTTCCCTGACATGAGGGATAATGACAGACTGCTTAGATTTCTCTACTAGAGTGTTAGATGCCTCACTCTGTGAGGCTGGATGAAAGCAATGGAAGTTCCCAAGCCTTCCTGCGTTCTTATTTACAGTTACCTAGAAACATTATTTTTGGTTGCGTGATATATCATATAGCCATAGAATTGTTTGGTTGGAAAAAATCTTTGACATCGTCGAGTCTAACTGCACCTGTCCACTACTAAAACATTGCTGAGCACCTCTTCTGTCCATATTTTAAAAGCCTCCAGCGATGATGACTCCACCACCTCCCTGGGCAGCCACTGCCAGTGCCTGAGAACCCTTTCCGCAAAGAAATTTTTCCCAATATCCAATCTAAACCTCCCCTGGTGCAACTTGAGGCCATTTCCTCTTGTCCTGTCACTCGTCACCTGAGAGAAGAGACCACCATCCAACTCATCACAACCTTCTTTCAGGCAGTTGTAGACAGTGTCTCCTCTCAGCCTCCTTTTTTCCCGGCTAAACAACCCCAGGTCCCTCAGCTGCCTTTCGCAAGGCTTTGCTCTCCAGCTCCTTCTCCATATATAAGCTATGAAAAAAAAAAAGAGACTAACTTGTACCAAAATGGATCCAGAACCACTTGAAGATTTAACACATAGGAAATACATTCTGAGCATCCCTATAACCCATTCCCAAACTCTTCTGTTGGGAACTTGACTTTCCAATGCGTTGACCCATGTCTATCTGTGGATCCCATTTACAGGAACTGAGCTGTGGAAAGCTTATGTTTTCCTTTTTCAAGTCTCACTTAGGAAATTGTAGCTTTAGGAAGTGGGTTAAGCTGCTGGAGATGGTATGCAGTTCTTCTGCAGCTTATGGTTGTTATCTGTAAGAAAATTAACATTTCACCAGCCTAAGTACTTCAGCGTGCCTCACTTTCTTATTAAGCGCATGCAAATGTCACGCCAAGGGAACAGAAACAAGCCACAGGGTTATATGTTCGGCAAAACATTTTAATGAACATTTATAAAAGCAGAAGTCAGAGAAAGCCAAACTGTCTCTACTAATTTCATTTTTAAGGCCAAAAATCTCCCATCATTTACATCAAGGTTCCAGTGGTTTGCATCAGCCCAGGTCCATTAATGACACCAGCTGCTCTGGCCAAGGAAACACATTACTGTGGGTACTGCCTAAGGCTACGGCCGTGGCAGGAGAAACAGAAATTAGCTTTTTCAAGAGAATTCAAGAGGAATCATGATGCAATTTGGGAAGGATCTGGTCTATCAATCCTTTTATTTCACAAAGGACAAACAACACAACAGATAAAACAGTGGCTCCAGTTTCAGATACAGGCGAGAAAACATTTAAAGAGGACGTAAACTGATATGTTTACATGTTGGAAGGAACACAAACCACAGCACACTCCAAACAGCAGAGAGGAAAACCGCCACCTGAACTCTAGGCTGGAAGGATGTGAAAACAGTAAAAAACATAGAATCATAGAGTGGTTTAGGTCAGAAGATCTCATCTCAATATTCCCTCTTTCAGCTGAAAAACATTCCCTCTTGTCCTGTCCCTGCCCTCCCTGATCAAGAGCCCCTCCCAGTACTGGAAGGCTGCTCTAGGGTCTCTTCGGAGCCTTCTCTTCTCCAGGCTGAACAACCCCAGCTGTCCCAGCCTGTCCTTGTACAGGAGGTGCTAGGATCATCTTTGTGGCCTCCTCGGAACTCACTCCATCAGCTTCACATCCTTCCTGTACTGAGGACTCCAGAACTAGACACAAGACTCCAGGTAAGGTCTCACAAGAGCAGAGTAGAGAGACTGAATCACCTCCTTCAAACTGCTGCTTACGCTTCTTTTGATGCGGAAGGATGAGGGTTTTTTGGCCTCAGCCGAAAATTAGGCTTTAGAAGCTCATAAGAAACCACTGTGACCTCGTTACCACACACAGCGCAACTCGCTGCAGTACCGTGTTCCTCTGCATCCAAAGCAAAACCTACCAGGAAACCAATAGCTTAATGGCCAGACGGGCTGGAAAAGCAGCTTTCACAAAGAGTTAGTATCAAGCTTCTACTATTGGTTTCACCTGAAAGTCTCCTTTTCACAAGATGACAGAGAAGCCAACGTGTTTGTCACACAACACAACCTGACCTACTGTCCCATCCTTTGTCATCCGACCCCTCTGAACTCATGATGTCATCCTGTTTTCAACTCTCCTAAAGGTGACTCACTTGAGAAAAAGGTCTGACACTTATTACTTCTTGACAATGATGAGAATGAGTGAAGAGAACACAAAAGGTCTGAGGAAGGTTGAAGGGAAAAGGCAAGTATTTTTTCCTTCTACCTTACTGCTTTGTTTTACTCAGTCACCAGGAGGGGAGGGAGAAACCCATCAACGTCTTGCCACTACACAAGTGAAACTCAAGCAATTAAATAAAGCAGGGGTCTATTCAGGCTGTTTAAGACTTTGGTTTGCTAACTTCTATTCATTTTTCAATACTAATTAATATTTTGGTTTCCTCGGGTCTGCACACTGAATTAAGATGCAAGAGCTAATAAATACCTTGAGAATAGCCCACAAGCCCTATAGCAAAGAAACCAAATTAGATGAGAGTTGACATGAAGTTTTAAAGAGTGTAGCAAAGTGTTTTCAAGCCTTTCGGGCTAGTTTCACACATCATTATGGAGCTAAAATAGTGGCAAACCCATTTTTTTTTTAAAAAAGTCATTTGCAGGTCACCTTTGAGCAAGAGAAAAAGCAATGTGGGAGGTGAACTTGAGGAACAAAGAAACCTACCATATTGTAGCAGTTGCTTGTAGGTCTGTGTGTTGCTCATGACCTAAACTGAAAGGCCCATATTGTTCGGAATGCTGCAGTGTTCAAACCGTAACTCCCATAAGGCTCCTTCAGAACGAAGACAACTGTATGAAAATTACTTCAGTGTATTTAGTTTCTCAGTATGAGAGAATCAAAAAGTATTACTACCGCTAAAACAAGCTGTTTAGAAAGTTCTTCTGTTGCTTCTCATTGCCCTTTCTCAGGCATCACTTGGAGAAATTCCACCTGTACCAGGTGTGCTCCAGACTGAAAGGAGAGGATGTGAACCTGCAGATTTATCAAGGCACTCAAAGCAGACGACTCTCTCTCACTCTAACTCAGGAAAATAAAACACCTAGGAAAGAAGACTGTACTTACTGAGGAAACGAGGAAATCTCTGAAGCCAAAACACAAAGAGAAGAACCAAGAGTCAAGTCTCTAAGTGGTGCAGGACTCCAAGCAGGACCTGCTAGACTGGTCTCCATGGCACAGCAGAAGCATGCCCTTAAACCTCCATTTATGCAAGCCCTGAACTACCACTCCTTCTTCAGTTAAAGAAAGATGAAGAAAGAAAAAGCATCAGATACCTTTATATGGTGTTCTGACTCTGGATCTCTTCTGTTTATCGTCATTTGGGAAGCTTTCAGAGCTACAAACAGCAGTAGTAAAGCCACAGTGCCCTTTCCACTGGCATAAAAAAGTAACACAAAGCATAATAAAACATTGCCCTGACTCCCAGCAGACTTGGTGTGGCTTTATGGGATGAGCTGGGAGGCAAGACGATCAGTGCCGACACAAGGCAAGTTTACGGCACAGCTTCAGCAACAGCCACTTGTTAAGTATTTCACACAGAGCCACTCAGGCAGCAAACAGTCGCTTAACATGTTACGGACATGTTACACCACAGGATCCGCTCTGTAATGACAACACAGTTCAAACAAGGACCAGACGCATGCTCCGAGATCAGTGTCTCCGGGATGACCCAACCTCTGAACCTAAATGCCCGTCTGTGTGGCTGTCAACACTGCTGAGAGAGAAAAAGTACTAATTTTACTGTCTTAACATGCGTGTGCTTAAAAAAAAAAGAGATTTGTTTAAGATTTTATTAATAGAAAGTGAAGAAATCCAGGAATTCTGTATCAAAACCAAATAAGTGATAGGTACAGTGAACCTAATCATCAGTAGTGATTTATAAAAGCCAAGTGAGCAGACGTATAATTGCTTTAAGTAAAGCCTGACATAAAGAAGAAACTACATTTGAATTGAATATGGAGCCGGAGGATGACAACAGCCCTTTAAAGAAGATCCTTCGAGACATGTAACCGTAGAAAGGCTGGCAAATACAACATTGATTGGGAGTGAGGTAACCACAAACACCGCTGTCTCAAATGAAAAGGGATTCAAGGTCTGACCCAGAAAACAAGCATCGTAACCGCTGGGATGAAATTTTAATGATAAACACAAGATGCTCTGCACGCAGGCCAGATTGAATTATCTGATGTCAGCCAGTAAATGCAAGGCGCTCGGAGAAAGAGGAGCTGCGAGCAGCCACCTTCCACTCACAGCTCAGGTTGCACTTAATCAATCCTTGATATTCTGCCATCTTCTGGCTTGAGCTTTGGCAGCAGCGTGAAAAACCGGAGGAGCACATGAAATAGGTACACTTCTCCAAGGGAGAGCTAACGCTATATAGTTTACCTTCGCTTCCTATGCCTCGATGTATTGCACTTGTAGCTGCTGTTTTGAGTCATTCTGCCCACCGCCTGTACAAATTCCTTTTCAGAAAGGTTAAAAAGCAGCTCGACATCAACTAAAATAAAAATGATTCCACTTCCCAGCAGAGTTCAAAGAAGTATAATGAAGCATGCTAGATTAGGTCTATCACAGCACAGGTTGAAATCAAATAAGATAGCTCCCAGGCTTGCTTCAAGACCCTGAATACACAACAGCCCCAGCATTTCTGCTGGAGAACCTCCCTCTCTACCCCTTTTTTAATTTTGATAATCATTCTCAGATCTCCCAAGATCCTGAGTCGAACCTCCTGAAACCAGGGAGCAGCTGCTTTACACTGCCACAGCTTCCAGACATAAAGACAGAGCATAATGCCTGGCTGGGCTGACCAAGCGGAGCCAGAGCACTGCAGCTGCTCCCCAAAGTCAGGCATCAATAAACCTGCTGAAAACCAAGTGGCCCTATTTTATCCAGAGCAGCAACCTGATTATAGGAGAAAGATAGGTAAAGGATGCCAGAAGCCACTGCTTAGAAAACCCTGGGACACACTGCACACAAAATCAGCTCTAAAATCATCACCAACTGATCCAAGGGCTGGAGCACCTCCTGTACAAAGACAGGCTGAGAAAGTTGAGGGTGTTCAGCCTGGAGACGAGAAGGCTGCGGGGGGACCTGAGAGCAGCTTCCAGTAATCAGGGAGTGCTCAAAAAGTTTTCAGCTGAAAGAGGGGAGATTGAGATAAAATCTTTGGAAGAAATGTTCTGCTGTGAGGGTGGGGAGGCCCTGGCCCAGGCTGCCCCATCCCTGGAGATGTGTTGGATAGGGCTTGGAGCAACCTGATCCAGTGGGAGATGTCCCTGCCCATGGCAGGGGTTGGAACTGGATGGGCTTTAAGGTCCCTTCCAACCCAAACCATCCCATGATTCTCAAGCGTTGCCAAGTCACACATCTGTTTAGCTTTATGCACATGGCAAGTATCACTGTATTCTGTGATTATTCACATGTAAAGCTAAGCACATAAGTGTTGGCGAAATTGGAGATATAATCATTAAATGTAACAGATAATTGATATTTATGCTGAGAAGAAAATTGACTTCTGTTAACCTCAGCTATTAAATTACTTCTTCAGTACTGAAAGAATGCAATAGCCAGCTATTGATCACCAGATTCATTACACTTTTACGACAAATTTGAAAGCACAATGCCATTAAGTACAATGCCATAAGCTGGGAAAGAAAGGGGAGGGTTATGTTTGGATTTATATACAAAAAAACCAAAATGAAGCCTCAACAAATTCCTCAGTCTACGTGCATTCCCAAAGGCACATAGTGACCAATGTCTTTCCCTGTACAAACTGCTAATCACATAATCATGGAATCTTTTGGGTTGGAAGGAAAGAACTGAACAGTAATTTGAGTGAAGCCCATAAGATCACTTTTCCTAATGGATATGCAGCTTTTCCCTCAGTGGTCTCTTACCTGTCACTTATTTTCATGAGCCTTACAGGAACCCAAATTCTTTAAGAGCATCATCTCCCTTCACTGTGCCAACTGAGGCAAACTCACCAAAAGAGCCAAGAGACACAGGAGGAACTGGGGAACCAATATGAGAAGACCGTGTGAAACTGTGTAAACCTGGTTTCTGTAATCTACTAAACTACAAGAAAGACCATTTGAGTTTAATACGTGGGATTAACCTCCTTTGTTCACCAATTCTTTAGAAATTCAATTTATTCTGCCTACCTTCTCTCTACGACATGTTTGGATGTAAACATAATGGAGAAAAAACAAGAAACAGAAGAGCTGGAGGTTTTGGCAGCAGCATGGCAATAACTGGGGCTCCTGGCTCCCAGGAAAGCGCAGGAGGTTTCCTTAGATAGTGGAACAGATACAGTAGCGCAGATCCATCACCCAGGCCAGGAACATGCTGCCCAAGCTGAAGGGCACAAGTCCGGTTGCTCTCCGCAGAGCTGGATCTCTGTGGCAGACCAGAGCAGGCTGGGAGCTGTGCTGTCCCATCAGTGGCCCAAGGAAGTCTCAACCTAAGAGCTGCGCTATTCCAATTGCACAGTTTCTTCCAGCCTCTCCCCACAGCCACTGTCAAGGTTAACCACTACATGGCACTGCCCATCTAGAGGTCACAGACTACACAGCTCCTCAGCAGAAGCATTTCCATCACTACAGCACAACAGATTACAGCAAAAGCATCGTGTGAAACAGAGAAAGAGCAGCAAGAGCCAATGGACAGGGTAGCGGAGCGAATAGGAAGGGAGACTCCAAATGCAGAAGTAGAACAAGGGTTGGAGCACCGAGTTAAAAAAAAAAACAAAACCAAGAACAAACCTACAAACCCATGGAAGATTAGAATTCCCCTTTCACTCTGCTGTCTGCTGGTTTAGATTTCTGCTCTCAGCTGTCCGACACCATTCAAATGCATTTCAGTGTGTAAAGGAGTTACCAATATGCAGGGTATTTCAAGGCACCTTTCTAATAGCCCATCGGTGAATTTAACAGTGTTTTTTATAGTTTTCTCTAATCCCACAATGCATAATCACACCATTAACATGAAGTGCTTCCATAAAATATGGAGCTCTGGTATGTTAAGGACAATGTCCTCTGCCTGCCCCCAGGATGATATAATTTTTATTTATTCATGTGACTTTTTCTGCAAGGCTACTGCTTACTAAAGCTGTAAGATTCAAGCAGGATATAGTAAAGCCTTATCCCTACTGAGGCAGGCGTGGTAAGCTCTTCCAACAGATTGGGAGGTTCTCAAAATTGTATTTAGGGGTGAAAACCAAATAAATAGCTTCTATTAAATCAAAGTTCTGACAAAGCTTTATATTGGGAAAAGAGAAGTTTGAGTTTCTCTGGTTTTTAGATGGGTTCTTTCCCCAGATTTCCTTGTAAATAAGAATGGAGAGAATTTCTTTATGAAGTTATTTGCCACAGCACACAAAAATATCCTTGCGATTAAGAGGTTTTTATGAAAAAAAAATATGAAAAAGAGCATTTTTCAGTAGCTGTGTGCAATATTTAATACTTTCTGGGTGTTTTCACAGCAAACAGTTCATCAGAAAGTACTACTGTCTTTACAGGGACTAAACATACAGGAGATAGCATTTTGAATAGCGCAATAAAAATATGTACTGCTGACATGACTCGTAGATAACCATCATTACCAATCACTTTAAGGACAATCTACCTCATCCTCAAAGGAACCGCAGCCAGAAAAATTCCTCCAACGGATACTTCTTTTGAATGTGTTAAAAAGCAGAACATGAGATTTCAAACCTCATACTCACCCAGCAATAACAACTCCATCGCAAGAATGTACATCACACAGAATTTTTCCCAGCTCGTACCCCAGCTGGCTCACGGCACCGATGCGGTTCTGCACGGAAAGACAAGACACAGCGTTGGGACTGCAATACATTCAGTTGCTGCTTCGTGGAAAACTCTGAGGTCTGCAATTGCTACTGACGAGTCACAGTGCAGCTGAGAGAGAAGACACGTGTATTTTATACTTGTTTCCTGCAATTTTATAGGAGAAAGAAGCTATCACTCTTCATTATCATTCATAATCTTTAGGTAGAGAAACAATTATCACAACAACAACTAAAGAGACAGCTTTCTTGTAGCCAGGGTATGTAACAAGCCTTCATCTTGAAGGCTGATTCTCATTATCAAGGGATGGCTGAAGTATAAACATCTATCACCAAAGTCAACGGAGTAGCATAGCAAACAAAGACTCACTCCCAAAAGCAATCAGTCATTGGGGAAAAAAAAAAAAAGAGCGTTACAGCTCCGGCTGTGTCTCATAAATCCATCAGCAGCTTTCCCCTTTTAACTGGCAAAAAGAAGCTGCAACAGGAAAGACCAACTTTCCACTACCACTTGCTCGAACCAGGTTCCCATTTTTCTACAGCATCTGGAGCCCATTAAAGAAATTCCCTTTTACCTTCCAGTTGGTTTTCAGAGTGCGCTCTCTGGCACGGCAGTTCTTGAGGGCGAGCTTCCAGCAGGAATGATCAGAGATGCTTGTATCTAAGAGATATCCTTCCCGTTGGCACAACCGGTACCACAACACTTCATCTTCTGCAAGTACTTTCCATGTCCTGCTCACCTGGAAATCAAATTTATATATATAGCATTAAGTTACAAATAAAAACTAGGCTTCATATAAAGTTATTTAAATAAAAACTGAAACATGGTGATATAAAACAATACAGGCCTGCATCGACATTAAATTCTTGTCTAAACAAAGGCACTACTGACACGATGGGAAAAAAACTATTAACAAAATGCTCTGGATTCTTTTGAAAATAACTGAGCTTCTACTCCACTAAAACTCCACACAGCATGAATACCAGCATTTAGTGCCCATGCTGCCAACCTGAAATGTCAGCGTATTAAGAAATTTTGAAGTAAATAGAAAAAAAAAAACGAATTAAGACAGCATTGTAAGTTTAGAGCAAAAATATGAATTTATTTTGATATCTGCAGCTAAGAAAACCTCTCAGATCACTCCAGCGTCTCTCTAAAGCCCTACTGACAATGCCTGATTAGGTATATGACATTGGTGATTTATAACCTATTGTACTACAGTATGCATAAATAGGAATGAATTATTAAGTTTCTCAAGCAGCCTCAAGTTGCTGTCCATTCCAGAGAGAACTGCTTCATCATAATCAACTGCGGGCTCAGAATTAAAGATTCAAGAGGTAAGAGCCAACTTAAGTAGCATTTGTTCTCTCTAATTCTAAGTTTAAAGAAACAGACTTAACCAATGAAAACTGCTACTGGTGAAAGCAGCCATCAATTGTACACTGTTTCCAAAAGACATGCTCAGACTGACGTCATTTTTAGTAACTTAAGCATCTCATGTCTGTTTTAGTCCCACGATCGCACCAAGAACTGAGGTGTCACATACAATCTCTTTCCATCATTGGATAAGGAAAACAAACTGGATACAACAATCATAGCTGTCTTACAAAGGACAGAAATGGCGCACTGTCTTCTCTAGCATCATCGTAGAACCATACAGAATCATGGAATGGTTTGGGTTGGAAGGGACCTCAAAGCCCATCCAGTACCACCCACTGGATCAGGGGCTCCAAGCCCCATCCAACCCAGCCTGGAACCCCTCCAGGGATGGGGCAGCCACCACTGCTCTGGGCAACCTGGGCCTCCTCATCTTTACAGGAAAAGATTTCTTCCCAAGATCTCATCTCAATCTCCCCTCTTTCAGCTTCAAACTGTTCCCCCTTGTTGGATCCCTGCACTCCCTGCTCAAGAGCCACTCCCCAGCTTTCCTGGAGCCCTTTCAGTACTGGAAGCTGCTCTAAGGTCTCCCTGGAGTCTTCTCTTCTCCAGACTGATTTATACACTATCCTGCAACAAAAAGCAGTGCTCAATGCTCCTGTTCCTATAGGGACACACTCAGGAATTTCAAAAGAAAAAAAAACAGAAGCAACCCAAATTTCAAACCGCTACGGTTTAGAGGAGAATTTGCTCTTGATTTTAAAGTAATATAAATCCATATATTATTGCTCAATAAATAAAATTCACTTGGCTTTTTGCTGACATGTTCCTGCTGACATCGAGAGGACAGACTAACACCCACGCAGAAGCAAACAAAGTCCAACTACACCAATTTCTGCCTGGCTTTAAAAAGAAAAAGAAAACATACACAAACCTTTGGAGTCTGCCAAAGTAGACAATGTTGCACAGCCCTTTTGAATTTCAAGATCATAAAAGCATTTTATAAAGACATTGAAAAGAAAGGAGGGGGGAACTACATAAAATTTAGGCTGTCTTTTCAACTTTCAGGCACAAACATTCAAGGGGAATAAAGATCTTATCCTATTATGATTTTTTTAAATCAAATTACATCAAATCCCACTGCTTTACAGGCACGAATTTCCAAAGGGTCCCTAACACAGCCTTTTCTTAATGCACCAAAACTGGCATGACAATCCCTTGTAAAAACCCCACTGAGTGAGCCTCAGCTGCAAGAAAGCTCTAATAAAAGTGTCTCAAGCATTTCACTTTACAGCACCACCGTGAGCTGCCGCATTAAAACCGGTCATTGGCCTGAAGTCAGCTTTATTAGATCTGCTTGACTTCGAGTTTCAGGTGAGGCCCCAAAAGCCAGAGCCTTCCAGCTTTATTTACAGGCACCCACACTTCCTGCTCATTGGAGAGTAGCTGAGATGCAGAAAGCTCTTACTGAACTACAAACATTATTATTTCCAACTCTGCATTACGCAGGACCCCAACAACAATCAATAATAACACCTTACAGAGCTGTTTATGGATTTAAAGTCCTCAGTTTCCTTGGGGAAATCACCTTTATCCACCTGTATCAACCTGCAACATCCTGATGCAGAGTTTCTTCATAGCTGTAATCCCACTTTCTGACAGACCTTTGCCTCCTGGAAGGTCAAAGTTCATTTTCTCCATTTCTGAACGGTGCTTGTCCCTTTGAAAGCGAGTGCTCCTTTGCAGCAAATACATTCTTCAACCATCTGGATTTTAGATGTAAGGAAATGAAACAGAAGCTAACAAGAATCTGTTTTAATCCTTCAGAAGACCTTTGGCTTGAGAAAGAGGCCCACGACAAGGTGTTTACCCTTACGGTTTTCTATCCGTGGGAGATGAGCAGGCCACACAGCAGAAAAACAGCGCTGAGCATTGACGACTCTCTTAAAAAGAGCATCTCTATTGCACAGTCCAGAGCAAGACATTAGTGCCACGGTTGCAGCTTGAGACACGACTGACTTCCAGGGGCTCTAAGGGTGACCTTCAAGAACTGAGACATCCTCCCAGTGAGTCTCTCTGACACGAGAGACTCTTTTAATGCTTGCCTTGCTGATCTATTTTATGGTTTTGTGTTTTCTATTCCTGGTTTCCCGTGCATGTATGTTTATTTGCAATTATCAGCACAGCTCGTTTAGCGATGTGCTGCGTGCTAGTGCCTCTTGCTTGCGCTGCAGTGGGTGTGAAAGGCAGGAGATGTGAGGGTATCTGTGTTCTGTTATCATTGCGGGGAATAGATGTAAATATGACCTTAGCAGAGGTTGCTTCTCTGTGGAACAACGCTGGATGAAAGAGGGATGGATTTCCCCCTAAGCCACCGGTTTGATGACCCAGTCTCTGTTGGATGTCCATTCCTCTTATTTCAGCTGTTTATCACTCATGTGCTTTAAAATCATTCCGTTTCTCCTCAGAACGGTGGTGAGCAGAAAAATGTAACTCTCTTGTTGGTGTTATCACAGTGCATTATCCTCTCACGGAATGTTTTGGCCAGTTATGAGAAGGTCAGAAGCAAGCCTGAGGTGGTGTATGGCCAGAGAGAAGTCAGGGGACCTCTGAGGAAGTGATGGTCATTTCCTTGCTTGTCATAGTCAACACAACCACGCGTCTATGAGTACCATGCAACTGGAGTTGCTCAATAAGTTAGGCCTAAGAAATATTACTTTTAGCATCACAGAATGGTTTGGGTTGGAAGGGATCTAAAAGATCATCCAGTTACAGCCCCCCTACCATGGGCAGAGATCCCACCTGAAAAGTTCGTTTCTGTATGTTTCCGATTCTTGCCTTGCTTGTTCCGAGGAGCTACAGTCCAGCCTCAGAGTGACCAAACGGGGAAGGTCTACTCTGTGTGGCTGCAGGGGCAGCTCCCATACCCACCTCCGATGCTCACAGTGCAGCCAAGGTCTCCAGGAACAGACCAGGGGTCATGGGGAGACACTGGAACAGGCTGCTAAGCAAAGCTGCGGATGTGCTACCTTTGAAACGGTTCAAGGCCAGGCTGGTTGAGGCTTTGAGCAACCTGAGCCAGTGGAAGATGTCCCTGCCCAAAGCACAGTGGTGGACTGGATGCACTTTAAGGTCCCTTCTACCCAAACCATTTCATGATTCTATGATTAATTTTGTCTAGAACGTTCCCAGTATCTTTTTACTACAATTCTCAACTGTTCTCAGGAAAGAAACTTTGGTTTCCCTTGAGCTCCACACAAGAACAGGTTTATATCTTATAGTTCAGCAAGTAATAATGTCCTGAAGGACTTCAAAGGCTTTCGCTGACAGAGGTTTTGCTATTTGGTTTTGCCTTTGGGGGATTTTTTTTCCCCCCCCAAGGAAAAAAAAACCCTAAAAACCCACCTCTTCCATCAAATCCTACATTTCTCCTAATCCCGTCTAAATGAACTGGCTCAAATCCTAATGAAGGGTTATTCATTCCTCTCCATCTGATAACTGCCTTTGTTTCATTAGGTTTATTTTCTTTCCTAGTCACACAAAGACACATTCAAGGTTCAGTCGCTGAAGCCAGGAGCCTCAATTAGAAATATGTGGACTTCCAATTCAGCACAATACCTAGCGCCAAACAGCATTTAATCCAAAGCCATTCAGATGCACATTTACCAGGTGGAAGCTGCTCATCTTTTCAATTCACAGCCATAATGTTATTTTAAGTCTCATCCTGAGCCCAGGACATCCTTATCCATCCGCTTCTCTGCGTTCTCTCTCTAAACTACGAGGATGGATGAAGACTTTCCCCATATACAACCCTGATGCAAAAGTAAGCTCGAAAAATACACAAGGTTTTCTTTTTATAATGTACAAACACTAAAAGCCTAACAGTGACAATTTCAGAAGCTGCAGAGGAAAGCATCCAAAATTCTTGATCTAAGCAAATCAATTAATTCTTCAATTCTTAGAAGCAGACTCCCTTGTCCTAGATACATACACAATTGTGTGCTGGTAAACATTTCTAAACCATCTCTCGGATGAAAATGCCAGCAGTTCAAGGCAATTTCCCATCGTCCTTTTAAGAAATAAACCCGCCTTAGCATTGCCAAAACTCAGTATATACCGTCGAGAAGTAATTCACACCACAAAATGCAGTTTATGCGGTCTCTGATATTTACTAGAAAGCAGTAATGACTGTCGGTGTAGGGAGAAGGTGACAGATGAGACACATCATCTCATCACAAAGCTGAGAATTTAAAGTCTTGGTACCAAAGCCACAAGTGAAGTTAATGGCAGATATCTGCGGTATAAGCCCCAAATAACACAAGGACTTCTGATGTGTTTCACTTTGTCATACTAGTGGTGTACCAAGTGACCATTTTTCTTTTCCCTCTGCACCACAACTGGGAAGGAGGAGAAACTATTCTCAGATCCATTCACCACAGAAGACACAAGAGTCACCCTCTGCATAAGTATTTCTTTCAGCGGCCAGATGAGAATCAAAAGGTGCTCATAGGGCTGACACAACACAGTGGGAACATTTTGCTGTTACTCTGGACTGTTCTGCCGACACATTAACTCCTGCATACCTTTCTCCTGGAATTATCAAGACAGATTTTGAAGAATGCTACTGAATATCGCACAATTACAACAAACCCACCAGAGCTCAGGAACTGATGACACCTTTAACTTACAAAGCTGCACGTGGCTTCCACACTTCAAGTGCCATTGGGACAGTTCGTGTTTTATAGCTCTGTGGAAGAGGGAGAGGGGGAAATATCAGGGTGAAATTAAAGTTCCCCAGAGAAGCCTGTGGTGTGATTAAATCTCAAAGAGGCCCTGCGGTGAGGCTGCTTTGCTGTTTGTCAGTTACCAATTTGGCATAAAGACCTAAGCAAACAGTTTTTCTCCAAAGGCTCTCACACAATTCCACTAACTGACCCAATTTTGCTAAAATTCCGAAGCACCTTAATAAGAAACCCTTTTGATGTTAACACTGCCCCTTCAACAGGGGGCTCCCCCCCAAAACCAAAAATCATCGAGGGAAAGATGAAAATGGTACTTATTTTTATTACCTTGATTTTTATTTGAATACTTTAAAAAAAAGCCAGTTCTGCACTAAAAGCACTCGATATTCATCTCATTTGGAAAGTCTTGTAAAACTCAAGGTATTTGCTCAGCCACCCGTCTGCTGCCATGCAGGATCAACAGCCTCGGTCTTAGAAAGGGGATGAGAAACATGGAAAGTTTTCCCAGTGCTAAACAGATCTTGTGAGAACAGGTTCAAGAGGAAAAGCAAACTGAGCAAGAGAGAAATCAAGCGCAACCCAAGCAAATAGAAAAGGAGCAGCCCTTCATCCGCCAATCCTTTTACTGTGCCATGAGGTAAACTGATCATGCCTAAGGAAAAGAAAGACAGAGAAAGAATAACCTTAAAGTAATCTACTTCAAAAATGCCATCCTGTTGCATTTCAGGGGCTGTGGCCTTCACCGATCAGGTATCTCCACCTCAAATGACAGAAATTCGAGCACTTGTGAAAGCTTCAGTCTCCTGGACAGCATCAACAAATAATCCTAGAAAATTCTTTTTCCTCTGCAACAAAGGCTCTCCAGGAGGAATTCTTTTTCTCCTAACAGTTCTTGTTCCTAAAAAGCATCAGCAAGTCCAAGGTTTAAGCAACAACCACCTGTTGCTATTTAACACCATGACTTGCTTATAACGAACATTAAAAGCTTCGTTTTGTTTCAGCACACATGCCATTTGGATACTGCTTTGTGTCTCGTTTATCATCCACAACAAAGCTACACTTTGCCTGCCACTTTTCAGTTTTTACAAACTAGCGTTTCTTTCTCAAACAAACAGCCCAAGGCAGGGTTTGAGGTAAGGCAAAGAATGGTTTGGGTTGAACTTCTGTGAAGCTGCAAGATGTGCTTTGTACCTAAAGAGTTCAGTAAACAGAAACACTTAACAGTGGCCAAGGGAGAAGCTGGCAATGAACATCCACAATACCCTCCTCTGTTTCACAGGGTAATCACAGAATGGTTTGGGTTGGAAGGGACCTTAAAGGCCATCCAGTTCCACCCTCTGCCATGGGTAGGGACACCTCCCACGGGATCATGTTGCTCCAAGCCCCATCTAACCTGGCCTTGAACCCCTCCAGGGATGGGGCAGCCACCACGGCTCTGGGCAACCTGGGCCAGGGCCTCACCACCCTCACAGTAAACAATTTCTTCCTAAGATGTCCTCTCAATCTCATCTCTTTCAGCTTAAAAACATTTCCCCTCATTCTACCCCTGCACTCCCTGAATGAGCACTCACCAATTAGGCTTGCTTTGAAGAGTCATTCAGACAGGAGGTTCATCATTCAACGTGTGAAGAAAGGAGACAGAAAGGCTAAACAGTGTGGGCTGAACTGCTCTGAGCAGTCAGGTGTGTAAGAGCATTTCAGCCAGTAAAGCAACTTGAAGAGACTTGCAGTTTACAGCTACACATCAACTCGGGACTGCATCCAAGTACAGACTGGTGAAAGCATGACCTTAAAGCATCACCACAGGAAGATATCAACCCCTTGCAGGAGACGGCGAGGAAATCAGTGACATTTAAGAACTTAGCCTACTACAGGAAAAATTAATTCTATGGTTCAAGTCAGATACTGAAAACTGAGGGGGAACAGATTTGCTGCCGTGCCCATAGCTCTCTAAAGAGCCGAGTTCTAAACATTGCAGCAAGACGCTCACTTCTTTTTAACTACATTCACTTGAGTCAAAAAATCTTTGCAAGCAGTTATTTTCAATTTCAAGGCTTCGCTTTTGTCCAAGCCACAAATGCTTTTTTTAACTACTCACCCGCAGGCTATAAATCCAGCTCATTTACTATTATTTGTTCAATAGTAAGCTTTGAAAGCACTTCCAATAAGTGAGAGTACAATCAGCTGAGCTACCAGGGCTACCACACATCTCCCTTGCAGCAAAGTGCTGTTTCTTGGATATTTCTGCCAATTTTAAGGGCTATCAGAGAAGCAAACTATCAGCAGCACTTACCTGAGCACACCTGCCGAGTTCAGTCTTGCCCAGGTACTGAAATATCTTCAGTGCCAGCTCATAAGGCAGCTGGACATCAAAGAAAGGAACCTCATTTATTTCATTCTGAAAAGAAAGAAGAGGAAATAATTTGTTAGGCTTCTGCAAGGCACAGCTAGACAGCAGCGAAGTTACCATTGCACAAGAACACAACGTTGTTTCCTCAGTGCAAAAACCCATAAAAAAGGTGGAAGCAATTGTGCCCCTCCATCCTGTACCAGTAAAACGTTGGACAGATTACACCAGCACAAAGGTACCCGAGTCACTCTTCGTCATCTCCAAGTCATTTTAGGTGAAGGATGTTACAGGGCAAAGTGGAGTGGAAAGCAAATTTCACTTACAAGGAAGCTGGGAACGGACTCCTGATCAGGGAGGGCAGGGAGAGGGATGAACAGGAATGGTTTTAAGCTGAAAGAGGGGAGATTGAGATGAGATCTTGGCAAGAAATGTTTTCCTGTGAGGGTGGGGAGGCCCTGGCTGCCCAGAACAGCAGTGGCTGCCCCACCCCTGGAGGTGTTCCAGGCCAGGTTGGATGGGGCTTGGAGCCCCTGATCCCATGGGAGGTGTCTCTGCCCATGGCAGGGGGTGGACCTGGATGGGCTTTGAGGTCCCTTCCAACCCAAATCATTCTATGACTCTGTGATTAGTAACATATAAATGGCTTTTTAATACAAAATGTGCTGCAAGAGTCGCAGCTTTAACTGATTTAAGTATCTCAAAAGAAAATTTAGATCAAAATGAAGGATCTCTTGGGTTTAACAGCTAAATGCAGCACATACATTTTTCCTAATGTTTTTCATGCTTAACTACAGAATTATTCCTGCAGTTATTGCATCAAGATTTGTCCTCACCCTCATTTTTGTCTGATGTTCTAAATTTTTATGCTCTACAGCAGAAAATGCAAATCCAGCCCATCTTCCATTCTGTGAAGTTTTGCTCTCCAGCATTGGTCCTGGTCTGTGCACCAGCACTCCACAGGTGCTTCCAAACACCTGATCCCTCCCCATCAATCCTCATGCACAGAGCCAGTTGCTCAGCTAAAACCTGTGTCCATTGTTTGCCACCAGAAAATCAGGCAGATCCCTCATCAAGATCATCTCCCGCCTCTTACTTCTTCTCCAGCCCCAACACCTTTGTTTCTGTGAGGGTCTCTCCTACATACAACTACTCCTTGCTCATTTAAACCTGGACCTCCGCAGAGTCAAGAAGTGCTAAAACCAGGCTACGCTGGGTTTATTTAATGTACAGTTACACAGGAAAATGATCATATGATACGGTTATGTGAAAGTTTTCAAGGCAAAAGGTATTCTACTCTATGGAAGTGTTGAGATAGCTCAAATATGGGCAACGTTCCCATTACGTCTATTTAGCAAACAGCACCAGTTTATAAACAATGGAACCTTACACTTGTTCCAAAGCTACTTAAACGGGCCCTGCAGACAACCTCCCTGCTCCTCTCCCTCCCCGTCCACACCTTTGCTGCACAAACAGCTCCTTTTCCCTTCCCTCTGCACGAGGAGCAGGGGCTCTACTCCCTGCTGTGGATTTGCAAGAAGATTATTGGCTTTCATGTGATTTAAACTGCATCTATTGCCAAAATGGACACCAAAAATAACAGGAACTCTGAGCGCATCCCCACGGCCACACGCAGGCAGACCTCAAGCTGGCCAGATGTGAACCAGCTCGGCTCCAGAAGCCACACAACCATTTGAGAGCAACGCGCTGCCCAAACAAATAAGAGGAGCCACTGAGCCAGGCTTATTAGCTCCAGGCTTATGAGCTCAGGCGCAACACCACTATGCATAGATCGCTTCCAAATTGGAGCTGACGCATGTCCAACCAGCAGGACCTGGTCTGTCTGTATGCACCCAGAGATATCATCAGAAGGACAGGCTGCCTACAGCCAGAGCAGTACAGACACAGCAGTCAGGACTTGACAGCTCTCCCACAAAAAAAGGGAAAAGATAAAATAGTTGTACAGATCTTACTTTAAACAAAGAGTATTTATAGTCTAACTAGTGAGCTTGTGGCAAAGCAATGGCTCACACTAATTCCATTATAATGCAACCTTAGCATTAGACACAGACCAAGCTCTTCCCTACCTACATCCCAAAAATCCACGTAGCCTGTCTTCAGCAGAGCACTCAGCCCCACAAACGGAGCAGTAATGTTCAGCCAGCACGAGCCTGTCTAAAACTCTACTGGAATGACTCCAAAACTCCAATCCTACCATCCCCTCTGAGACAGACTCAGGCTCCTGTGGGCTAATGGAGCACTGATTCAGTAAATGGATTAATTTGTGCCTTGCAGACAGAAATTTAATCTGCTCCTTTTAATTTTTTTAAGCAAAGAGTAATTAGTCACAGCTAGGTGAGCGAGAAGCAAGAAAATGGGTTTCCCCCTTAGTCTTCCTACGCTGTAAATAAAATCTCTATTGCATTTAGAGGACTTAGCAAAATAACATTTACCTGGTTTAGAACTGTATTTAAAACTGTTTCCAAATTAACTCCTTTACTCAAGGAATCAATAGTTGTTTTCTCACTACGCTGTCGCTTCAGTTACTGCACCTGCATCAACCAACCTGAATAATACTAAATCATAGAATGTCCTGAGTTGGGAGGGACCCACAAGAATCATCGAATCCAACTCCAGTTCCTGCACAGGACAACCCCAACATTCACACCATGGGGCTGAGGGCGTTGGCCAAACGCTTCTGCAATATTGTCAGGTATAGTGCTGTGACTGCTTCCCTGGGAGCCATTCCAGTGCTCCACCACCCTCTGGGGGAAGAATCTGTTCCTAATGTCCAACATAACCCTCCCCTGGCATCTTCCTGACATTCCCTCAGGTCCAGAGAGGAGAGCTCAGCACCTGCTCCTCCTCCTCCCCATGTGAGGAAGCTGCAGAGTGTGATGATGTCTCCCCTCAGTCTCCTCTTCTCCAGGCTGAACAGACTCAGGGGATTCAGCCATTTCTCCCACTCCTAACCTCTACGCCCTTGAGCCAACTCCGTGCCCTCCTCTGGACACTCTCCAGCACCTTTAGATCCTTTTTATTCTGTGGCCCCAGAACTGCCCCCAGTGCTCAAGGTGGGGCGGCCCCAGTGCAGAGCAGAGCGGGACAATCCACTCCCTCACCCGGCTGGCGATGCCGTGCTGGATGGAGACAAATCTACTGTAGCCTTTCAACACTTAAAGGGAGCTTATAAGAAAGATAGGGAAAAGCTTTTTAGCAGGGACTGTAGCAATAGGATAAGTCGTGGTGGTTATAAACTAAGAGAGGAGAAGCATAGAGTGGACCTTAGGAAGAAATGTTTTCCTGTGAGAGTGGGGAGGCACTGGCCCGGGTT
This sequence comes from Cuculus canorus, assembly GCF_017976375.1. Taxonomy (NCBI): domain Eukaryota; kingdom Metazoa; phylum Chordata; class Aves; order Cuculiformes; family Cuculidae; genus Cuculus; species Cuculus canorus. Next base: position 12,704,674 of record NC_071417.1, read on the forward strand.
GCCCAGAGAAGTGGTGGCTGCCCCGTCCTAGAGGTGTCAGGTTAGGAATAAAAAAAAAAAAACAAATCACAGAATGGTTTGGGTTGGAAAAGACCTTAAAGCCCATCCAGTCCCGCCCCCTGTGATGAGCGGGGACACCTCCCACTGGATCAGGTTCCTCCAAGCCTCATCCAGCCTGGCCCTGAATGCCTCTAGGGATGGGGCAGCTCTGGGCAACCTGTTCCAGGGCCACCCTTCCATCACGGCAAAACATTTCTCCCTAAGATCTCATCTCGATCTCCCCTCTTGCAGCTTCAAACCCTTCCCCTCATCCTATCCCTGCACTCCCGGATCAAGAGCCCCTCCCCACCTTTCCTAGAAACCCTTTCAGTACTGGAAGCTGCTCTAAGGCCTCCTCAGAGCCTTCTCTTCTCCAGGCTGAACAACCCCAACTCTCCGAGCCTGTCTTCACAGGTTGGATGGAGCTTTGAGCCCTCCCAGTGGGAGGTGTCCCTCCCCCCATGGCACAGGGGGTTGGAACTGGATGGACTTTGGGAACCCATTCCAACCCAAATCCTTCTGTGATTCTATAAAGGACATCGGGGGGGGGAGGGAAGGTTGGTTTGGAGATTTAAAACCACAACCTATTAAGCAGCTGAGGTTCCAAACCAGGTGGGAGGGACCCCTCGGCACGGGCCCCGCTCCCCCATCCCTACCAGGTCTCGGATGAGCAGCCCCAGCAGATCGTCGCCGCCGTCCCCCGGGGCCGGGCCGGGGGTGCCGTGCCCGCCCATCGCCTCTCCGCGCCGCCGCTTCGCTCCTCCCGCCGCCTCCTCCCGCCGGCGGCGCCGCCACCACTGCTGCGGAGCGGCCGAGCCCTCGGCCATGGCGGCGCCCCGGAAACCGCGCCTTCCGCCGCCACGGCGGTCCGCCCAGAAAAGGGTCCGCCGACGAAAGGGTCCGCCGAGAAAAGAGTTCGTGGAGAAAAGGATGCTCGGCCAAAAGGTTCCTTAGAAAAAAGGTTCCGCGGCCAAAGGTTCCCTCGGCGGGGAGGCCGGGGGAAGCCGACAGGGGTCCTGGAGCGAGGGCAGAGTCCAATCCGGGCCTGGAGGTCCAACCCTGAGCCTCTCCAGCGCCTCCCCTCCAGGGCCACCCATGGACCCAGAGGGGAAAGGGGTCCCACCTGGGGACTCCCTGCTCCCTCGCTCCAGGGCAGAGAGAATCCCACCGTGAGCTCTGCTGCACAGCCCTCAGCTGCCTCTCTGCAGGGCGCCCTTGGCCCCGCGGGGAAAGGATGGCAGGGTGAGGGCTGCATCCCACCCCAGGGCTTGGGGGCCCTCAGTTCCCCCCCCAGAGCTGCCCACGGCCTGGGGACGGACAGTGGGGCGAGGACAGGGGCCCACCCGCTGGGGACCGCCAGTGCCTCTCCACCAGGGCCACCCATGGCCCCATGGCGACAGACCAGTTATCCGCCCCTGCTGATACAGGACGTAGTTACTGCTACAAAAAAAATGTGGAATATTTTTTAAGTTAAAGTTTCATATAAGTAATTGTGTTCTTTGAAAGTTAGATGTCCCACTGATAACATGTTTTCTATCAAGCAGTGTTCTTCCACATACTGTTCATTCTTTGAAGATGATAACATCTTGTGTTCGGTATGGTCTGTGCTGAACAGATCTCTCTTTTTCTGTAATCACCCCTGTTTGCTGTCTTTCCCCGTCTCAAATGAAAGGTCAGACAGACCTGTCTCCAAAGCTCCAAGTCAGCAATAGATTTGACTGTTGTGAAGTTCATAATAACATTAAAATTAGTCCTTGGAAAATAACACAATATGCACGTTATTTCTGGGAAAATTTATACATATGCATCTAAGCGGCCAGGATCCCATCCAGGGTCTGGGAATCCCACCCTGGGACTGGGGAGCCCTCTCCTTCCAGGGCCATTCGTGGGCCCCATGGGGAAAGAGCCGCTCCCAGAGAGGCAGAGAGACGGCACGAAGTGGCCACTGTCCCCAAGCTGATGCAGAAGCATGCTGCCTCGCCAACAGGTAACCGGCACAGGCTGATCCGTTCCTTCCACAACCTGCAAGCAGGGAGACTCCCGACCCATACCATCCCCATCACACCTCCTGCGGAAGGTGGACTGCACTGCTCAGTGCGCCCTGAGCCACGGCCAACACCTCCCTGGGAGCTGCTGCTTCCACGGCGCTTTGGGGAGGAGATGACATTTGCTCCACACCTGCCAGTATCAACCAAGCTTGGTGCTTAAAGGCTGTGTTTCAACTGGTGGCCAAACCCAACTGTTGGCTAAACCCAATTGATGGGCAAAACCACTGATGGCTTTTCCAAACAATGGCTAAACCCGGCCGATGGCTTAACCCACCGATGGCTAATCCAACCATTGACTAATCCAAACAATGGCTAACCCAAATTATGGCTAAACCCAACTGATGACTGACCCAAATGATGGTTAACCCTATGCTGAAACATGACCATGAGACCAGTATTCCTTCAGCCAGTCTGGCTGTGCAGAGGAGAGGAAAGGCTGCGAGTATTCAAGTCTTCAACATAACTTTCATGGAAAATAAGCCAGGTAAGCGATATTTGTTCACTTTTAAGGCAAAGAGCGAGTGAACATGCTAAAACGTGTGGCCCTTGGTCTTGGCAGTGAACCTCCACCCTCACATTCAGCATCCTCAGTGGCCACTTGCTACTCTTCTCCTTTGTGGTTTACAAAACCCAACTTAATGAACACAAAGATACACTTTGGAGTCCAAGAAAAACCTAAACCTACAAGAGAAATTATGTAGAACCCCCACAAAAGGTTTGTTTTCCCCACGAAACAATCATTTGGATTGAGTGGTGAGCCCTGCAAACGGAGCTGCCCTTGGAGCAGGACATGGGGCTGCCCCATGGAAGGCAGACGGGTTGGGAAGAGGGCGAGCCCCAAGCAGGTCTGCTCAGAGCCCTCTGTGATACCAGGGTGATCTGCTAAGGGGTGGCAGCAGCCTCCCTGGCAGGCAGGAGGCACACCGGGCAGTTTGGGGTGATTCCTGCCCCACAGGGAGCTGCAGGGAGGCCCTGCTGCTGTCTCCAGGGCTGATGTGGGATGGGGAGTCCCGCCCAGGGGTCCCAGCCCTGCTCCTGCACACTGACAGCTGTGGAAGGTCCGCATCCACCTGGAGGGTGGCAGGGATGCTGTGCGCTCCTCCTTCGGCCACCTGAAATGTGAGCTGAATCTGTAATGCTCTGGGTGATGAAATCCCCTCCAACTCCATGTAATCACGTCACTGTCCCCTCCATCCCCCAGCATTCCCTCCATCCCACACTGTGTCCCCCATCCCCACACTGACCCCCCCACCCTACTCTGTCCCCTGCAGCCCCACACTGTCCCCCATCCCCACACTATGCCCTCCATCCCACACTGTCCCCCCATCCCCACACAGTCCCACCAAACTCCCCCACCTCCCTCGATAACAAATGTCCCACCACACACCGTCCCCTCCATCTCCCCTTATCTCCTCCATCCCCCTTATCTCTTCCATCCCCCCTTATCTCCTCCAGCCCCTTACGGTGCTCTCCATCCCCACACATTCCTCTCATCCCACACTGTCCTCTCCATTCCCCATGTCCCCCCCCCACACTGCCCCCCAATGTCCCCTGCATTCCCCGCTGCGTCTCCCCCACCCCACACTCTCCCCCATCCCATTCTGTCCCCCTTCCCACAATGTCCCCTCACTCTACGCCCCCACTGTCACCTCCCTTACCCCCGTGTCTCCCCCTCCTACACTATCCCTCCATCCTCACAGTCCCCCTTCTTCTGCTTCCCCTCTCCCCCCATCCCACCCCCCACTATCCCCTCCATCCCTCCATGCCCCTCTCATCCCACTCTGTCCCCCTCCCACTCCATTCCCCCCCACTCCCCACTCTGCTCCTTCACTCTATCTCCCCTCCCCACTGTTCCCCTCCCTCTCTGCCCCCGCAATGTCCCCATTCCACCCCTTCCCCTCCAATCCCCACTCCCACTCTCCACTCTACGCCCCCGTCCTCCTCCCATTCTGTCCCCCCACTCTGCCCCCATCCCACTCTATCTCCCTCCCACCCCGTCCCCTCCATTCCCTCTCCCACTCTCTGCCCCATCGCCCCCGCACTCTGTCCTTATCTCACCCCACCCCGTCCTCTCCATTCCCCACTCCCACTGTCCCCCTCCCCTTCTGCTCCCCCCACTCTGCCCCTCATCCCATCCCACCCTCCCATTCTGCCCCATCCCACTCTCTGCCCCCTCCCACTCTCCCCATTCCCCCCTACTCTGTTCCCCTCCCACTCTCTCCCCACTCTCCCCCTCCCACACCCCATCCCCTCCATTTCCCCCTCCTACTCTGCCCCTCCCACTCCGCACCCCCTCCCACGCCCCATTCCCCCCTCCCACTCTGTTCCCCCATCCCACTCTCTGCCCCCTCCGACCCCCCGTCCCCCACTACCCACTCTGCCCCCTATCCCACTCTACCTCTCCCGCTCTACCCCTCCCACTCTGCCCCATTCCCCCATCCCACTCTGCACCCTCTCCCACCTCCCGCCCCCCATTCCCCCATCCCTCTGCCCCTCCCTCTCCCCCTCTGCCCCCATCCCACCCTACTCCTCCTACTGTCCCCCTCCTACTCTCCCCCTCCCACCCCCGTCCCCCATTCCCCCCTCCCTCTCTGCCCCCATCCCACTCTCTGCCCCCTCCGACCCCTCGTCCCCCTCCCTCCCACTGTACCCCCCCTCCCTCTCTGCCCCTATCCCACCCTACTCCTCCTACTCTGTCCCCCTCCTACTCTCCCCCTCCCACCCCTCGTCCCCCATTCCCCCCTCCCACTCTGCCCCCATCCCACTCTTTGCCCCCTCCCACTCTGTTCCCCCATCCCACTCTCTGCCCCCTCCCACTCCCCCCATCCCACCGTCCCCCTCCCACTCTGCCCCCCCTCTCACTCTCAGCCCCCCCCCCGCCCCCCATCCCCCCCTCCTCCCCCCGCCCCCCTCCCCGCTCGCCCAGCGCCGCCCCGCGGGGATGATGTAAGGCCGGCGCGGCTCTCCCCGCACTCGCTCCGCTCTCCGCCGGCTCAGCCATGTGCCCGTGCTCGCAGCGCGGCCGCCCCGCGCCCTGCCCGCGCAGCCCCGGCCGCGCCTCGCGGCCCCCGGCCGCCGCCCGCCTGCTGGCCGCCCGCCTGCGCCGCCTGGGCGATGAGCTGGAGCTGCGAGCGGCGCGCCGCAAGCCCCGGGGCCGCGGAGCCGCCCGCCGCCTGGCCGCGCTCTGCCTGCTTTGCGCCATCGCGCCCGCGGCCGCGCTGGCCTGGCTGAGCCGCGCCGGCGGCCCCTAGGACGGACGGCGGCACGGAGCGGCGAGCGGGCGGCGAGCGCAACAGGTCTGCTCCGCGCCGGAGGGGAGCGCCGAGGGGGGTTGGGGGGGCGGTGGTGCCTCCAGCACGGCTGGGCCGGATTGGGGTCCCGGTAGGGTCCGGCTGAGTCCAGCCTGGATGAGTCCTATGGGGGGTCCCGCGTGGGTCCGGCTGAGTCCAGCCTGGATGGGGCGGGGGAGCCCGGCTGGATCCCAGCTGGGTCAAGCAGGGTCGGGCTGGGGGTCCCGGCAGGCTCCGGGGGGTCCCGGTAGGCTCCGGTGGGGCGGGGGTCCCGGCAGGGTCCGGGGGGGGCCCAGGGGGTCCGTGGGGGTCCGTGGGGGGTCCCGGCGGGGGCGGCGCTGTCCGCGGTACCGCTCTCCTCGCCGGGCGCGGGGAGCCCCGGGCTGCGGGTCCGGCACTGCCAGAGCGCACCGACCCGTCCCCTCCTTCACCTTTTCCTTCTCCCTCGCCGTCCGTCTCTCCTCTCCGTCTTTTCCTTCTCTCTCTCTCTTCTCCCTCTCCCGGGACCCCCCAAACACCCCTTTCCCCAAACTTCCCCAGCTCCGCGCCCGGTGCCTCCTCTCCCTGTGCCCTCCCAGGGCGGTTCCAGCTCGGGGTCCCCTCTCGCTGAGCCGGTGGCCCCAGCGGCGGTGGCTCAGGGCAGCTCGGGGGGATCGGAGCAGGTCCCACGTCACCCCGACTGCCAGGATGTAGGATGGTGGCAGCATCCCGCTGCAGCCGTGCCTGCCAAAGCCTCCGTCCCCCTTGCCAGTGGAGGAACTTCCCCTGTGTCCTGTCATCCCCCAGACCTCGCTGCGGTCCTGGCAGGGTGGGATGTCACCACAGGACAGTCCAGGACTTTGGCTGGCTGTACCTGGCTCTGTGTTTGGATAATGCGTTGCCCAGGGCTCAGGATTTCCCCACAGGGGTCCCGAGCTACCAACCGGGGAAAAGTGTCCCAAGTCTAGTTATCCCTGGTTCCCAGAGCCCCACCTGCTCTCCACTGAGCAAACCAGCAGCAGGGAAGCGGGACATTCGTGGTCCTGTAATCCTCAGTTGCTTTTCTGGTGACACCTCCTGGTCTGGCGAGGACAGCTTTGCATCCTCAGTCTGGGAAGCACCAGGGATCTCACAGGGATCAAGGCTGAGGGAGGAAAGATGCTCAGAGACTTCTTAAGGGGACGTAATTGTCCCAAGTACCTTCAAATGTAAGGCTTCAGCTTAGGGCAGTATCTGAGTATACAGGGGGTCACCTCAGGGGGTTTGAGTGCTCTTTGGGACATGAATTGCTACACACAGATTTGAGGAGCAAGGGCTGCTGTTTTGGGTGCTTTAAATTCCATCTATGAGTGCCTCCAGTGCCTGTTGATGGTCAGGAGAGACCTTACATGCACGTCTGCCTATCAGCGTGCACTCATTTCCCACCAGCTCAGTAGGGTTTGGACAAGAGCATAAAATCAGTTGAGAAATGCCACCAGTGCTGTGGCTGCGCTCTGACTATTTTGGCTTGAGTGGGCTGTTTGCAACTCTTGGGCCAGATCTTGGCTGTCAAGAATAAGTCTTAGACTGAAAAATGTCTTGCATGCTTTTTATGAGCACGAAATACCTTAGTGTGGGAGGAAAGCATGGTTATCGAGAGTTTAAAAATAAGGTTTTCCAGCAGGTATGTGTGCAGCGAGGGGGCATCGTGTTGTCTGTCAGAGGCACATCTGCTGCCTCTGTTAGCTGGGCACCTTTGGAAAGCTCTCACTGAAACCAAAATCCAGAACAGAACTGTTCTTTCATGAATCAAAGCCTCAGGTTCTACAGAACTGCCCAGGATGGGGTCTGCAGAGCTGTGCCCAGCAGAGCCCTCAGAGGGGCAGTGTCAGCGGTGTGGGCAGTGGTCAGAGATGTGGGACGGGGGTCGGGAGCAGAGCCTGGAGATCTGCTTTGCCTTCCCAGCAGTTTGTGGCACATTTGGTTCTGGTGTTTGGAAGCAAATCCACCCGTTGGACTTGCTTGCCTGCTCAGCAAGTTGAAATCCGAGGAGGACTCCTCAGATCATCTCCCTCCAGTCATCTCCCTCATCTATCCCTTATCAAGTGTCTCAAGTGTCCATTTCTTTCTGACAAGCTGGCGAATTCCCTCTCTGCACAGTCTGGGACTTGGTCCCGTGTCCAGGAGGTGACAGGTGAGAAAGATGAGCAGGGAGAGCTTGTTTGCTGGCTCTGTGCAGACGCAGCCCAGGCTCCCTGGCAATCCCACAAGGCCAAACCTGTTTGAATTATCAGTTTTTGTGAGGGGTGGCATACCTTTTGTTAGGCAGATAGTATTTCTTTTCCCCCCCCAGTCTCTGCTGCTTTTGCCTCTGTGGAGCCCTCACCTTCATTCTGGCTTTCTGCACTTCAGGCCCAGCAATAACCAGTTGCTTATAAATTGCTTTGATAAAGACACTACAGAAAAGCAAAGCATTATCCTCGACACAACCGAGCTCCTTCAGCAGTCCTTCCTCGCAGCTTCAAAGGCTGCCACAGACAGGACGTGCTGAGCTGCCTCCAAATGCTCTGGGGCTTCGTGGACACAAATATAAATGTAAGCCTGTGGAAAAAAAAAAAAAAGAAGATCCTTACGTGTGCTGTGAAGCAGTTTCAGGGATAGATGTGGGAGAATAACAAGCTGGTAACGCTCTCCTGGTCGCCTCTGTGTGCAGCAGACTGACCTGCCCGGCTCCCTGCAGGCTTCTAAGGCACAGCGACCAAGCTGCGGGTGAAAATACAGTGCAAATACAGTGAATTATTAAATATATCATCTACACCTCGGGTTTCAGGGTTAGTTTTGCTATTAAGAATCTTTTCTGTTCTCCCTGGGTAGTATTTTGCTCACACCAGTGGCAGTACCTGATTATCTGCAGGATCTCGGAGCCCGAGTGAGTGCAGTGAGCTGGGTTCGAGAAGCAGTAAGGCAGCAGTGGTTTATTAACTCAGCGGAGTATTTCTGAGCAAAATATGTGTTTTTCTGCTGTCCTCTGAGACAGAGACACTCTGTGGTGATAATAACACCCTTCTGCAACAAGATGGGCAGTCCAGGTACCTGTGATCTTGGGATTTCATGGAACAGCTCAGGAAAGGAGAGTAACTTGTACACTTAATGTGCTGCAAAGTCAGCATTTGTCTTGTGATCTGGTGGTTGCAGAAGGAACAGGGAAATTAGAGGAAAAGGCCGTTTTCGGCTTGGCTTAGTACTGGAGTTCCTCTCCTGCTTTTTCAAGTGGTAACTGTGTTTTGTGTTGGCTGCCGTGAGCGTAGCTGCTGTCTCTGAGGGAGAAGGTTGGGAGTTGTTCCCTCAGGTCCTTGTGGCTACACAACAGCGCAGCTCAGGGAATAATCCTGTGCAGCAGGGAACATCTCCTGCTCTCACGGCCCCCAGGTGATGCCGCTGAAAGCAGGATTAGGGCCGCCACACACCCTAATCTTGTGCCTGTGGACCGTGCTTGAGATTTGGGGATGAATGCTTTGCAAATGGCAGTTTTATAATATATAATCTGACATCACCTTGAAACACCCAGCCAGGGCATGAAGTGTAGTTGTCATGTGCCAGTTTGGCATACAATGCCCCTTGTATTTCGCTCTATTAGTTCAGAAGTGGCAGTATATTAAAATCAAACCCTACTTTTCCCTGCCAGCCTCACCAGCCTGGTTCTGTGCCCACTGTGTTGCCAGTAATTCCCCCCACTGTTTGCTGTGAGGTTCACGCAGAGCCACTCTGTCCAAAGTCTCAGTGCAGTTAATTATCTGCATTAAAATCGGGTTGATAAGATTTCTGGAGATGTCACACTGAGCTGCGCAGGAGTGCAAAGTAAATGAAGGACCAGAGGCAGTAGAGCTAGCGCAGGACTAAGCCGATGAGCTCAGCAGTGCGCTGCGGTCTTGCACGAGGGCAAACATTCAGCGTGTTGCACCCTGTACGCGTCCCTGGCACAAAGAGGCAAGTGCTGTTGTTTATCCTCCTGGATAACCAAGGAAGAAGGAGCTTGCTCTTCCTAGTGGCAAGCATCCTACTCAAAAATACCAATTGTCCCTACCACCCTCACTTCACAGTTAAATTGCTTGAGGAAAACTTCAACATTAATGATAAACAAGCAGCAAATAAAATAAACAGCAGTCCGGTCCTCGTTCCGCAGGTGGACTATGTCCAAGCAGGCCACTTCTTTGTAGAAGGATTGGAGCCCCAATGTGTTTCTTTACCCTATCTGAGTTCCTTCATCTCCCTGTGTTAAGATCTCTGGGACACACCATTCCTCCAAGTTCTTCCCGAGCTGTTCTGCTCCCCTGTCCTCTTAGCTCTCAACCCCCCTCCTAATTGTTTTTCAGTCTTCCAAGTTCCCCTTGGGTCTCCCACAGAGATGCTAATGAAGTGTGAGTGTACATGGATGCAGGCTGCTTGGGAATTTGACAGGGCTCTTGCCCAGCCCTTGTTTTCTCATTAACCTGCTGCTGTGTGATGAAGGAAGTGACAGTGTCTCGTTTTGTCCCTGCCTCAAGCTTTCCCTTAGCGATCCAAGCCCTTGAATACCTTTTTTTTTTTTTTCTTTAAATATATCAATAACTGTTATTTTGTTTAATAGGAGTGGAACATGTGCCACCCAAATTGCCTGGGTAACCAATTTATATCAAGAAGCTCCACGCTGACACGTTAGCCGTGAGCAAAACTCCTTTTGCCAGTTGCTTTAGGGGACGTGAGCTCTGATTCTCCTATGGCTTTATGCCAGTGGTACCCAAGCACGGCTTTGCGCCTTATCTCTGAATAAAGATTAGTCAAAGAAATGCTGAGACAAGGCTGGAGACCCCCTGCCTGAGTCATTTCATGCCCATCCTACTCAGCATGTTGGGGGAAAAGCAGCTTTCTCTTTCTGCTGAGAACCAGCTCAGCGAGCGGTGTGATCCAGCAAGGCTGGAGAGGTTAAAGTAACTGAGTGGTTGAGGTGCCCGTAGCTGTTAGGAGCGATGGGATGTGTCGAGGCTGGCTGAGATGGGTTTGCAAATACCAGCCGATGTGATTTATCATCTCACAACCTTATTGCTTAATAGGTGCAATGAATAAGAGCAACTTTCTGAGCAGAACCTGCACCTCCTTGAATGCCCAGGCAGAGGGGGATGCATCACCGAAAGCAGTGCTTGTTCCCAAGAACAACTTCAAAGCAAGTCATTCTTTAATTTATCATTGCAATCCATGTTTTCATATAGAACTCAGCTATAATTCCTTCTTTTTATAGGAGTTAATGAAAACTGTTCATAGTAGTGGACAAACCCCTCCTCCAAAGTGTCAACATTATGACACGTGAAATAAACCATGTTTCAGCAGCTGGGATAGGCTGGCGCTCTTTCCAGCTTACTCTCCACCCCAAATGGGATGAAGTTTGGCTTTCCTCAGCTTTTTTCAGACCCAAAACACCACATTTTGATCTATCTGCTGAGTACCTATTGTGGGAAATTTGGAGTAACTCCACTGGAGTCAATTGGGTTGCCCTGGATTTACAGTGCTGTAAATGAGATCAGAGTTTGGCTCAAAGTATATTCCATTAATGAGTCAGATACTGGCAATGAAGCCAGTATGCACCCAGAAATGGCTTTAACACAGCCTAGGATATTCAAAATTGTTTTATTGAGAGATGGGCTGAAGGCCAGGATTCTGGGGTTCTCTTTTATTCTTTCCATGAAATTCACCTTCGTGCACAAGGCTGGCGCGAGGCTGCTGCAAAGCTGAAGAGCCATTTAAGCTCTTAGAATAGGGCTTGGGAGATGCATCAACATTGTGCTGAGCTCTTTGTCTGCCCCAGAGCAGATTTATCACTTGGAGTTCAAGATGTTCTACGATTTATCAACTTTTACAGGGTTTTAAAGATTTTCTATACGTTAAGTGACACAGAGGAACAGTTTGTAAAATACAACGACAGCAGGGCTCATCTGTTGCAGCCGTAGGTGGCACGGCGGAACCCAGGTTCATAACTGGCATTTGGAAGTGCTACTGCAGGAGAAACAATAAATAAGACTTAAATGTGTTTGCTTTGGCGGAAATCCGTTAATCAACTCCTGATGTCTTTATTCCAATGTAACTTGACTAAATATCTCACCTCTTGGAGGGCAAAGGACTGCATTGCAGACTGTGCCTCCGTGTTGCCAGCCCTGTTTCTCAGCAGTTGGCACACAGCTCTGATTGTGCCCTGTTTTCCCCCAGCACGGTGACAGGCTGAGATGGGAAAACCTCTCCGTGAAGGGATCTTGTGGGAGAAGTGCAGGTGCCTGGAATATCCTCCTTGTGATGTTTCACAAGCCTAGAGCAAGCCATGGGGCTGTTTGTCTGTCTGTGCCATGGGGCTGGCTGGCTGTCCGTGCTCAGCATTGGCCTGAGCGTGATGCTGCGCGAGATCCCAGGAGCCTGCGGGGCTGCAGGAAGGGCTCTCTGTCCTGCGCAGGCAGGAGGCTGAACCGAGAGGCATTTCAAGCTCTGGGCTCCTCATTGCCAGTTGTTTATCGCTGCTCCATGCTCTGCGGGCTGTTTTTGTGCAGGCAGTGTTACCAAGTCCATGCTTACTCAAGTAGGAACACTTTTTCCATTGACTTCTGTCAAAAGAGCTGAGCAGCTCTGCAAAAATCTCTTAAAATATGTCCGTAATTGAGAGTGTGGGGATGTGAGGCGGTTTGTGTGGGTGCAGGCACAGAGCTGTAGGAGCTGTGTGGCCAGGTGGTAGCCTCGGTCACAGCAAGAGGAGTGACCCTGTGCTTCACCCTAGACGGTTCAGCCTGGCTTCAGTCCTTCGAGCTGTTTCCACTGTTGCTTCAGACGCTTCAAACTAGAGCAGACAACTGTAGACTGGGAAGGGGAGGTTGTGATGGCCACATCCTGTGCGCAGCAGCCGCTGGAGCATCTGACAGTAGCTGGGATGAAGCAGATATGGATTAATCTCATGAGGCTGAACCAGAGGTCTTCTAGCTTGCTCAGGGTCCATCGCAGCACCAGAATTTTCCCTCATTGGAGGTTTCAGTTCGTCTCCGAGGCAGTGCCAGGGAATCAGGATAACCTTCACGCTGGCATAGACAGGGCAGTGCTGCAGAAGGGAGAGAAGCGATTGTGGGTTTACATCAGAGTAACACCGATCAGAATCTGCCCCAAAGCTGTTTGCCAGCCCTAATTACACTCTGACTTCATAGCTGATGCAGTTGCACAGTCAGCTAGTCCCCCCTCCTTTCTCCCACCCGAATGAAATCACCTCATCCAGGAGGCCAGCAGAGATGTCTCCACTGAGGTTTCTGTAAGATCGCTCATTGTCACAGCCCCTGCAAGCCAGACAACACTGCCGGAAAGGTGGGACCTGCCCCTGCAACTGCTGGTGTCAACACACCTAGGGAAAACGCGGGAGATGGGAATTTCATCGGAGATGCCCCTTGGGCACCTCTCCTGCTAATTTGCACTTAGATAGGTGCCTTTCTCTGAGCACTTTATTAATTAAGGCTTGCAGTCCACCTATGAGGCAAATAAGTTATTACTGCCCTCATTTTAAGTGGTTTGCCCAAGGCCACAAATCTAATCAGAGGCAGAAACGGGAAGGAGCGAGTCCTTCCAGTCTCCTGTGATACTCAGTGCACCCCATTGCCTACCTGGAACAGAATTAGTGGCTTCCCTAGAAGTTAATGTTTTTGTTAGCGTGATGTAAATGAAGGTGGAGCACCCACAAGAACTAGTCTTGTGAAATGAGAGCTCGTCAGAAATCTGGCAGTAGCACGGGGATAAAGGTGTAATCTCTTGTGTTGAACCACAAAATCCGCATCCCCATAAATTATATCCCGCTTCTCGTCAGTAAATTGAGCGGGAGGGTTCAAGCATAAATTTAAAAGAAGTTTTTATTGTAACCAATGCATCAATATAATTAAACCCAAGCACAATTCTTTTGCTTTCTTAGGCTGGAGAAAACCCTGTGCCCTTGGAGAAAATCGTCTCCCCTTTTCCTACAGGGAATCCAGAGCCTGAGCAGCAGCTGTGAAGAGTGGAGATAAAGAAAGAAGTGGAAGATGTTGGAAGTGCTTTGGGCAACGTGAAGAAGGATTTACACGGAAGGAGCTGTTCAAGGGCCCAGCAGCAAACCAGAGACACATACATGCTTATATATAGAAGAATGTAAACCCTCCTGTATGCATACGTTAAAATGTGCATGCCTTGTTGAGAACGTAAGCAACATTCCTTGTAGATGATGGTGGTCTGAGCATTCATGCTCCTGCAGTCTGAGTCCAAACATTAGTGATGTCCTTGCTGTAACGCTAGCATTTTCTCCACTGCACCTCGTTTATGGCAACATAAACGTTCCTTTCAATGCAGCAGGGTGAAAATTAATGTGCACATCCAGAGTTAAGTAATATCTTGAGACCAAACTTGCTGCAAAATGGGCACGTCCAGGCCGCAGTGGTGAGGGAAGAGGTGCTTGGCAGCTCGGACAAGAGACAGTTTGTGTGTGTATATATTAAGCGCTATAGCACCAGGCGAGATAAGCTTTTCTTCTGACTTTAGTTTCTCTGGTGCTACATTTAATATTTGTCTGGGGCTAAATTGCCTCTCTGTGGTGCTACAGTTTCCCCAAGAGGATGTTCTGAAACATGGGACAAGGAGAAATCTATTTTGGTTATTGATATTTATACACAAGATAGCAAAAGTTACTACTTGTTGAGAAGGTGCTATTTTTTGTTTCTTTCTTTTTTTGATCTCTGCATAAATTAAAATAAATAATCTAGCCCAGAACTTTATAATAAACTAACTTTCTTTGGGGCAGTTCTTTTTCTTTTGATGGTTTGGAACTTGGGAAGCAGCATTCACTGAGGTGGTAAAGACACATCAGCTCTTTCCTTTGCAGTGTACGTGTCTGCTAGCACAGCATCTCCTCCAGCTCCAGAGCTGGGTGTTCTCTTGGATGGTGATTTAAGTAGTCTGGTGAACCAGGGAAGAGAACTATATCTAGGCTAATCAAAGGACTAAGGAATAACAAGAGAACTTGTCCTTAGAAGTCAAAGGGCTTTTTTCAGTCTAGTACTGAGCACTTTTGCACTTGCAGCCAAAACTACTTTGTCAGGTTCAGGATACCTTCCAGAGAATTGACCCTTCCCATGATGGCAGGGGGGATATTCAAAGGCATAAAAGAATGTTAAGAACCCAGTTTCCAAAGGTGGTTTGGCTCCTCGTCTTTTCAAAGTACTTGCCAACCCTCGCCCAGTCAAGGACCAAGCCAAGTGGCCACTGAGTCCCAGTCAGACCTTCCGTTTTTCACTGCTGCAGGAGAAATGTGTCTAAGTGATCTAAAAGCTAAATTCTCGCTTTATCAAATATTCACCCATGTGTTTTGGGCCCCTGCACACATATTCATGGGTGTTATTGATCCAAATCAATTCACAAACAGCAGAAAGAGCTGTGCTGGAAGAGCAAATTGTTCCTAACGAATAACCATGCCCCGCTGTATATTATGTGCAGTGTTGGGAGGGATCATGTAGCTAATTGTAGTTTGTCTATTGATAGAGTTTGAATGGTCTCAGAACCACAGGGACCGAAAAAAACCATTTTCCTACCATTTTTGGCCTGATGCTTAGTAATACTCAGCATCCTGTACTCCTTCCCAGCTCAGTCTCCTACAGAAGTAAGAATTGTGGCAAAAGGAGGAGCCTCAGCTGATTTCAGCAGTGGTGCAAGTGCTGGATTAGTGGCTGCTGAATCCGGGCATAGTCTTAAAAATACAACTTTCTGCACATCACTCAAACGAGGAAAGGAAATTGTGTGTATGGTGTCACACAAGACAAATTTGATCAGCAAATAATTGATTGGGAAGACTGGATGCATGACTTTGTGTGTGGGACGCTGTCTTCCCTCCACCCTGTGTGCATTCCCCACCTACGCAGAGGCAGCCTTGTGACAACATAGGAGCTGCCTTACATTTCTCGGTGCAAGAGAGAGAGGGCTCTCTCTCGCACATTTCTCACCTCTTACAATTATTAGCTCCTGAGTTCTGAATGTTTAATTAACTTCTCACCTGGAATATGCATTATTCCATTTTTCCTTGCATCTGCTGTGCATACAGTCTGCATTGCCATGGGTTTTCCTGCCATCCCACTGTGTCAGTAGCCTTGAGACTTCTTGTGGCATCTTTGCCAAACAGGCAATTCCCTGAAACATTACAGTACAGCAAAGGAAAAGGAAAGTTTTGTTCATTCCATGGTGTCCCCACCTTGGGAAAGCCCCTCGATCCAGTGATTAACCTGGGTAGCAAAGTGACTGGCTCATCTCCCTCAGTACTAACCCACTGTGGACAGGCGTTTCTGTAAAATCCCAAACCCTGCAACTGCCAGGGATCAGTCTCCTCCTCGGCGGTTCCCAACATTCAGCACAAACATTAGCAGACACGTGCTGCTGTTGTTATTCCCATGAAACAACAACCAAATCTACAGTGCTTCCCAAGTGCAAACCAGAGCAGGGCCAGTACCCCTAATCCTGCTCCGATCCTGATTTACTTTACTTTTTTTGTTCTGATTTGGATGTTTAGTGTGAACCAAGGGTTGAGTTTTGGAGACTTTCATCTATTAGTTGCTGGGTTGAGCAAGTTTTGCTAGCGAGACAGCTTCCCAGCACTTTATAGCCAGCATTCATTGTACATAAACCAAATTACTAGAGGGTATGTATTTGTCAAAGCCTTACATTTTCTGGTATAATTGCTATTGAATGCCTCCATTTTTTTGACAAGGGGTGTTTTTATCCTTTTTAAAGTATCTGATTTTACCCTGGTTGAGATTTGTATTGGAAAAGAAAGCATGCTGTGTACTCCCCTAGTGCTGTTCTTACTGTATTGCAGCAGCTGTGTGAGGTGGTGGGGTTCTGTACTGTACTGATGGGTAGGAAACCAGCACAGTTCCTCTCTGCCGCTCCTCTTTTGTTTGTTTTTTTTTTTTACAGCAGCCCAGAAGTCATTGATTTTGATTAGCTTCACAGTTGCGCCTCCGTGAAGACTGGGGAGTGCTCTCTAAATGATAAAAGAAAGACCTCATCTTAGGTTTCAGCAGACGGTGTGTGTGCAAGCCAGAGGAGGAGGCTATGAGATCATAGTCTATAGAACGCCGCATAATGCGGCTGTGAGGAAAGTCTTTATTAATTTTTAAAGCAGCACTCCACCAAGATAGCTCCCATCACATGTTAGAACTCTGTATTTCAAGTTAAAAATGCAGCCTAGTGTGGACTACTAATCAGCTCCTCTCCCCCTGCCTGTTAAAATAAATCCTTTGGTCAAATTAATTCTGCGATAGCACTGCTGCCTGTTTGCAGACAGCTGGGTTACACCCAGGACAGAATTTAGCCCATTAATTCCAGATTCCTTCCTCTTCTCTCATAGAATTATTTCCAGTAGGTAAAATATTATGGAATGGGACCAGGCTTCTTGTTGTACACTTTCATGTGCCCAGGAGAGGCATCATCCAATAAGAACATAGAGCAAGCCACCAAAATCAATGAGTTGTCAGTGATGAGGAATGTGAAACCCATCATACTGCTGGGTTAGAGCACGTAGGCATGCAGAAATTACCCTAATTTAGCTAAGCCCATTACTGAAGCAATTTACTTAGATCAGAAACACTTTGTAAATCAGTTTAATCTGATTTATGCATTTGCCTTGTTTCTACAGCACCCTGGAATTATAAGTGTCTAAACTCCGCTGCAAAAGCAGCAGCAGCGCCTTCTGATGAAGCAGATTACCAACAGGTTCAGTTAAACCGGTGCAGTTTCTATGTTCGCATGCGCCTTGGAATCAGGCACTTTTCCCCCCTGCCTCATGCGATGAAACAATTTGGTTAAATAAATGCTGTTCTTGCTGTCGTCCTCGTAGGCTGAGCAGGCAGAGGACAGTCTCACTTGGGAGTGGCTGAAGGAGATCTTTCCCTGCTGACAAACTGCACTATCACCTACAAAATGGTTCATGGTGAGGATAGCACAGGATAGATACCTTAAAAATGTCGTTTTCCTACAAATTGTTTTAAGACATCGGTCCATGATCCTGACAGAAGTCTGACTTAGATATAACAAACTACCTGTGGCTCCAAGTTAAATCCTGGACCCATGCATTTGTCCATGCCAGAACCTCCTGGCTATATTCTACCTCCACAACAGGTGAACAATATCTTCACAACTTTTCTTAGAGCAAATCTGCTTACAGAAAATTTGATTTTGAATCCCTGCTTCAAAATCAGCCCCGTGCTTGTACAAGACTGTGCAAGGCACTGCTTGCCGTATGGCAAGCTAATCTTGTTCATCTCTCTTAGTACAAAAGGTTAGGAGACCCCGGCCATCTTAATTCAAAATCCAAAACTAAATAAGTTGGGAGTTGACCTTCCTTAGGAAAACACCAGTGTACCAGTTAGTCTGAATGGAGGAGAGGAATCCTCACGTGCTGCTCCTACCTTGGTCTCCTAATTCTGTCCTGGTGTGAATGTGCCAGCTTTTTTTGTTCAAAAGGCTGTCTTTGCTCACAGTACAGGTATCTCCGTTGCATTCTGAGGCTTCTTCCCTCTGCCAATCCTCCTGGCTTGCATCACGTGCCATCTGCCTGGCACGGATCTCCATCAGCACACGCCCCGAACGCACTCCCCAACTCGGGTCTTCCAAACCACAGCTCTGCCCTCCGCAGCTGCGGGAAAAAGCTGACTGTTCCAGTCAAAGCTGCCGAACTTCCATTCCCCATCTGCAAGGGAAAGCAAAAACTACAAAGTACAAAACAGGTGACTATTTTTTTCTGAAAACATTTATTAGAAAACCAGATTAACTTTTCACGTAACTGCTCAGAATTCACTCTGCGTGGATACTCGAGTACCTGAATGTCCCAGGATTTTTAATACTTACAGAAAGTGACTTTGAAGCTTGACCAAAATTCACTGAAAGCATCTGGGTCTGGAACTGCCATTATTAGTTACATCCATTATTGGTTATATCCATTATTAGTTACAGATGACACCTACGTAGAGAGCAAAACCAACTACAATGGGATTTAATTTTCATGCTTATTCCCATCATAACCTTTCCAATTGCTTTTAAGACCACATTTTATCACAATAAAATTTTTTTCCATCATCTTTGGTCCTTAGGACATTTTCCAGTCTGCTCCCAAGTGCATGACTAACTGAATAAAGCAGAGGGAATGCAGTGAACACAGAATTCCTTTCACATTCCTGATTTAGTACTAGTTGGATATGAACTCTTGCAGAGTCACTGTGCAAGTTTCCACCCTCACCAAAGCAAGAGCAAAGCCTATGCTCACTGCTGATATGAGTTCATGAAGGCTCCTGTTTATGGTTGGATGTGGCTTCTCTCTTTTGTAAAAGGAATTTCATATGCTGAGACTCTTTGTACATATTTATAATGACTTTATTAAAAAAAAGAAAAATAACTGTTCAATGGCAAAAAAAAAGAGGCTCCTGTTTTTATTTCCTCTCTGAAATTGGAAAGAATAATTTCTTTCCACAATGTAACTGTTTTCCCATGGAAGTCAACAGAAGTTTCTCACCAATTTAAGTTTGCCCTGTGTGTTTTCTGGTCCAAATATCACGTTCTAAGAGAGTGTAGAATTGTCCTGCCTTACAAAACCATCACTGTCATGTAGCCGCGGAGGCAGGGTTTGACACACTGAGCAGCACAGAGCTGTCTCTGCCATCACGGCCAGGCCAGGCCAACACGGACCGAAGGACGTGGTTTTAATTTAACAGTGGCCAGTAGTGAACTCCTTATCTTAGAACCATAGAATGGTTTGGGTTGGAAGGGACCTTAAAGACCATCCGGTTCCAAACCCCCCTGCCACAGGGGGAGGAATTCTTGCAGGAATTAAGATGATTGTTATTATGCTTCCGGAGAATAAATATCCACAGCATTGAATTTCCCCCTCTGTTTAGCACTAACTGGTTTTAACAGAGCAGTGGAGGGTCCACTCAGATACAGAGTCTTCCATAACGAGGGTCTCACAAACAGATCGTCACTGAGGTATGTGAATAGCATGTCTCAAAGGTAACCCAGAAAACAACTTCCCTGGATGTCTGTAAAGACAAAGGAGAATTACCTGTGTGCAGGTGCCAGATACCACTGAAGCTCATCACCAGAGCACCAGACGTCCGTACCGCGGCCAGAATGCTGCCTTGGAATAGTGAGGGAAGGCAAAAATCAAGAAGCGATCACCGAGACGAAGCAAAAGAAAAAAAAAATCATTAGAAGTTCTTTAGAAAATTAGGACGCTGGTGCAGTGTTTTTTAACATGGGTACCTAAACCTCCCAAGGTAATGTCACAGTTCCACTGAGTGTAGTATGAAGTTCAACTGTGTGATCTTTATGAGTCCTTGGTGCGTAGCAAAATGTTTCAAGTGTACAACGATGACAACCTTCTCTTTCTTACACAGCCAACTGGGAAAATCACTCATTAAAGAAAAAAATTTAAAGAAAAAGGACCATAAGAATGGCAAAAAGTATTTCCCATACTTTCCTCCTGCCTGCCTCTCTTCCTTATCACCAAATGAAAGCCACACCTTTGAAACAGCACATCAAATGCTGCCTGCAGTGCAAGGCTCGTACAGACCTTTCCACACACTTCTCTAAATACATTTTCCAAGAATAAAAACAGAATTAGAAGTGGCTTTTCAAACATTTCGAAAGCGAATACCACCAACCCTTTAATTAATTGGCTCTGCACTGATAACTGATGCTGAAACCTTCCATAAATTGTCTGCCCACAGCATGAGACGTTTTCCTTTTTCCTGGGGAATATACCAGGCGACCGTACATAATAACATTTTATGCCCACTGAAAATCTTGCTTCCTTTCTTCCTGAACTCTCTCCCTCTACCCCCAAAAGGCTATTCCCATTGGAGATAGCCACTGGATTCCTTGGCTTGCTTCTCCACTTTCATAGGATCCATTTGACAAGAATCAAATCACTCTGTGTTGGAAAGTAAAGGTTTTCCTTCCCTACTTTCCTGTATCTCTCAAGCCAGATCCGGACTATCTTCCCTGCTCAGGCTCTGCCTCTCACCATTTCTCCTCTAGCCATACTGAACTATTACTTCCAACGAAACGTTGAGCCTTAATCCTGTTACCACTAGCTCCTGTTTGCTTTAATTCTTCTCCCTGTGGAGTTTCGCAGCAGGAAGGGAAGACGACAGTCAGTACATACACACAGGCTCATTTCCCTCAGGTACAGTTCTTCCTGATTATCCACTCAAGTGGGATTGTAACCTTACGGCCATTTCCATAGTAATGAGCATGGAAGATGCCACAATTGCCTAATGAGGCACTTTCTCTGGGCATGTAGCGAAAAGCAGAGGTTGTTTAGTGAAAGAGAAAGCTCCAGTGAACAAACAGTGACTCCATTTGCATGCAAGTGCCACCGCAGCGTCCTGAGCAGAGATGGAAATTGCAGCCATATAACATATGCTAATCCGCCTGCTAACAACACAAGGTGCCTCCTCCAAGAGCTTGTTCTGAAGCCGAGGTATTACAATCAAGTCTCCACCATCACAGGTGGATTATCCAGCTTGTGTATAAACCCAGATAGCTCCTAAAGCAAGGCAGCTACTTCTCTGTAATTCTGCCCTCAAGCCAGTCTTGCCAAGCCCAGTCTCTCCAGCAGGCCTGGTATCTTGATGCCCCAGCATTTCTGGCACCAACAGAGCTGTGTGAGCATATTTTTTCTGGTTTTGGATCCAGGTAGGTTCTGGATGCTGAGTGGCACTGGATGTGAAAGCAAGTAAAAGCCTTGCCTTAAGTGGCTGTGCTGAGGGGCACAGAATCATTAGGATGGTTTGGGTTGGAAGGGTCCTAAAAGATCAACCAGTTCCAGCCTCCTGCCCTGGGCAGGGACACCTCTCATTGGATCAGGGGCTTCAAGCCCCATCCAGCCTGGCCTTCAACACCTCCAGGGATGGGGCAGCCACCACTGTTCTGGGCAACCTGAGCCAGGGCCTCCCCACTCTCACAGCAAAACATTTCTTCCCAAGATCTCATCTCAGTCTCCCTTCTTCTAGCTGAAAACCGTTTCCCCTTGTCCCATCCCTGCACTCCCTGATCCATTAGCCCCTCCCCAGCTTTCCTGGAGCCCCTTTCAGTACTGGAAGCTGCTCCAAGGTCTCTTCAGAGACTAAATTGCAGATACACCTGAAATTGTGAGATGCTCCTGGTTAGGACTATAACTTTTCATCCATAAAAATCAAACTTGACTTTAATCTCTCCCTGCCTCTCACTGTTCTCTCCATATATTAGGAAACCAGAAAGCCTGATCACAAAAACTGAAGAGGAAAACCATTCCCAAGAAGTGCAAGTGTCGGTTCCAGCTTCAGTAGCATAGGCTTCCCAAGCTCCTTGAGATCTTATTTTGATCGCAGCATGTTCAGTTGGTGGAATCAATTGCAAAAACAGGGCTGCTGGGAAATGATGTTTCTCCAACCCCAAATAAACTTTGGGCATGTGGTTCTGAAGCCCTGATTTAGAAGAGATCATAAAGGTAATGCAACACCAACAACGTAATTCTATGAAGTTACAGATTCAGGCAAGCTAAGACCATTTAATGTGAAAAATCTCACCAGTGGTTTAAGACACAGGAAAACGGCTTTTTTTTTTTTACAGTATACCAGGTTACACACACGCAATTCACAGTACGTTCGCCTCATACAGGCAATATTTATCTGTAGTAAAAGGACACAAAAAAGGAAAACATCCCAGGCAGTTTATAAACATGGAAGTTCAAGAAGAAATCTTGGCTGTAGCTCAGCCATGGAGTTTGCCATAACATAAACCACATCTTTGTTGCCTTTGAGGATAAAGTTTTGGCTAGTAATAATTGTTCTGTTGGCTCCTGGAGAAACAGAGTGGGAAGGAAGACTAAGGCAACAAATCCACAGGCAACTAAAGAGGGGCATGGGATCACCAGGCTTTCCAGATTTTTCTTGTCTCAGCACATGTTATTCCATTGTTGGTATGTATTGGTTTTAATACACCTGGAAGTGAGCAGAGGTGGTGCCATCTTTCCAGCAACGCAGGGTTTCTACTGTGACAGAACGGCAAAGGGGACAGGTTTTCTCCCTGTCGAACCAGAGGCAGAGGCATTCTTCACAAAACACATGCTGTTGAGACAAAAGAGCATCGTCACAACAAGGGCAGGAGGTCCCATCTTGGCACCAAGTGTACACACTCAGTAGGACAGTGATGGGAGCAACGATTCTAGTTCAGGTGGACAGTGCAGCTGACAAGCAGTACTCACATGACATGAAAAACAAACCCCATTATCAGTACACCAGTTTGCCGAAGTTAATGACATAGTACTCTATTTCTTAATACAGCAATAGAAACATTAAAAAGGCCCAAGGTCTGGACTGCAATGCTTATCTTTTCCACCTCAGTGATCAGCCCCTAAAGAGCGACTCAGCTATCATGAATCACTGGGTATCCGGAAAAGGGCAACCAATAATCACCAGGATCTAGATCAAACCCCAGAAAATCATTTTAGAAGTACCTGGGCTAACTGTGCCTCTCCCAAACTGCAGTTGAACCTGACAGGGGAAGCTTGGGGTCTTACCTGGCACATGAGGATCAAAGGTTCCCTGAACTCTGCTTGGCAAATAGCACAGATGTCACCTGCCTCGCTGCACTGCTGGCTGGTAGCACGAACTCCATAGTTCTGTTAGGGAGAAGTGGAAAAAATCCCCGTGTCAAAGGGTTTGAAGAGAACCTGGTTTGTAGCTAAGCATAGCTAAACATAGACACTGTTTTTTACACTCATATTCCCTGCGTGCCCAGGCAAAGACACCGATGTTCTGTTACTGTGTGTGGAGAAGGGAGGTTTGGGCACCAGCACACAGAACACAGGGCTGGAGCTCTGTGTCCTCTGTTTTGTTTCCCCTCCGAGCTGGCTCCATCTTTTAGTGCCTTCACTTGTGGAGCAATGATAATGAAATTTAATGAGCTCAACAGGGAGCTGAAAGGATTAATTCAGCATCATTTGCAGAGGTGTTTAGATAGTGGGAGGTATTATTATTAGCAAGTTAGACAATAGAAGAAAGAATAACAGCAGCAGAACCCACAGGCTTCCCACTTTTCTTTTTTTTTATGTGGAATGTAAATGTTGCTTCTTCCATCGTAACAGTAATAGGGGAGATGGAAACACGCTGAGGAAAAATGACCAGTCCAACCCCACAGAATAAGGAAGGCAAGCTCTAACAAACTTCTATGATGTTCTGTCCCTTTTCTCTACAGCCTTTGATTTCACTATTTTAAAATACCAGTCACAGTATTTCACTGCAGCAGATCTAAATAAGAGTGTATAATGCGACGTCTGGGATAACCTCTGTGCACTGTAGGATCTCCTCTAATGTCACTGCACGTCAGGCACCATATTCTTCTATTTAAAGTCTTTCTCACAATCTGCACTACGAAGTCTTGCAGCTTTGGCCTCAATGGATTAATCCATATTACACAGGGCTTCCAACCAGCCAAAACAGGCCAGACTAGCACCACCCTCTTAGCAGGAGAGATATTGGAAAAGGCCCCTAAAATCCATGAAAAGAAATATCAGCTTATCAGCCATGGAACAACAGATCTTCTTATTCTATGATCCTGATACACTGAGCAATTTTCAACTCCATCATTCAATAGCAACAAGGCTCCATCTATGAACCTGCTCTAAGGTGTGTGACTACTCACCTGTGGGGTACAAAGGACCTTCAGTGCCTTCCGGACACTTCCCAGACGACCACAGATGTCAAAAGACTGCAATAAAGACATTCCATTTTAGATACTTTCTACCAAATACATGTGTGTTTATGTCCAGGAACTCAGAAAACAGTGTCTCCAAATAGATAACTCAGAAGGAATAAAGATCCTAAGTAACAATGGTGCCAAAAACCATTTCATGGTGATCATGAATTATGTAATAAATGTGAATTGATAGTGCAGAAGGGTGGCCAAAAAAGCTTTGGTAACAATGGACTGCAAATCAGGGACTTCACGGGACAGAAAGAGGAGCAGCATCAGGAGTCTGTGAGAGGGTAAATTTCTCAGCCCCAGGAGTTAGGAAAGGGCTAAAATGGACCCATTCCCACCCTCGGAACTGAAGACCTGAGAAGCCCAGAAGTGAGGTTAGAAAACACTGCAGTTAGCTTGTGAAAGAGGGAAAGAAGGGCAGTCTCTTCACACGAAGGAGGCAGAAAACAGCCTTCTTCAGCCTCTAGGGAAAAGGGAGATTTCCAGAGCCACACAGCTCTGCCCGCAGCCTGACACTTCGGAGCCTAGGTGATATTATGAAAGAAGTGGGAATTGCCTGTCTGGCTGCAGAGTGTGATTTTGTGGAGTGCAGCAACTAAATGCTATCAAGAGAAGTACAGCCTGAGGAGTGAGAAGCAGGACTGAGGCTGAGCTGCTCCCAACCACTTAAAGAGTGAGGAACTTCAAATGCCAGGAAAGGTGTGGTTTTCCAGCACCTTGGTACTTTACAGATTCTCAAAGACAGCCATAAGCAGGGGCAATACCAGGTCCTTTTCTTCCCCCCTCTCTCCATTGCCCAGCAAACATGATGTAACTGCATCTGGAGAGCAGCACTCATTCTGGGCTCCTCATTAAAGACTAAAAGCAGTTCAGAGAAGGGCAGAAAATAAGCCTGCAGAAAATGATTTTTGAAAAGAGACTTAAAGACATAAATATTTACAGCTTGGCTGAGCAGTACAAAAGCAGGGGGAAAAGACAATAAACTGCCTACAAATATCAGGGGGCTGAGCAAGAGAGGAGACTCTCAGCATTCTCAAAGTGAAGACACAGTACTACTAATAAAAGGGAAAACAGTTTGAATACCTAATCTGGTTCACCTTTCCTACCTGCTGGCAGAACATAGGGAAAAAGACAGTATGAACTAGAGAAGATATGAATAAATTATTGTGCAAAGAACAAGCCTAAATTTGCTTGGAGAAGGGCCAGATGACACAACAGGACTTTCTCATTTTTAACCCACATGAGTGAGAAGTGGCTGGGAGGGCAGAGGAATATGCAGAGCCATAGTGGACCAGTAGTACAAAGGCACCAGAATGCCTGGAGTTGGCTTTCTATTTTTTTTTGGTTAGCATGATTAAGTGGGCCCACTGCAGGGAATGCCAATGAGATCATCGCACAATTGATATGGAATCAAATGAAGGCACCAATAATGCTTCCAGTCAGCACGTAAAAAGGCTCCCAGGGTCCTTCCAGTAATGCTTCCAGTCAGCAACTAGCACTTGAGGCTCCGACTACTACAGACTTTTTATCTACTAACAAGGATAGGGATCAGCTCTTTGCCACAGTTCAATTCACAGCTTTTTCTGGTTGTTTTGCTTACAGTGTGACTTCTAATGTCTTTGCTCTGGTCTGGTGTTTTCTGTTCTCCCAGCCCATTTCCCCACTTCATTTTTTTTCCCTCTGGAGCTTCCTATACCCCCCAAAACCGCATGTTTCAGTAGTCTCTTAAACATCCATTTATCAATCCATGCACTGAAGTCTATGTTGCGTCAGCCGTCTTTCTAGCAATAGGATTGCAACAACTGGGTTCGCAGCCAGTGCTTCTGTTTAGGACAGGCTGAAAACAAGACCTGGATGTCATTACTGATACCTTTATTGATGAATATCAAGGATTTCTCTCCCCAAATCAGAGGTTCATGTCTTCACAGTCCAGACAGAGACACCAAGATCACTCCCATCAGCTGCACTACATACAATGTGCTGAAAGTCGAGTCTGCCCTTTGTGCGGGGAAAGAGGATGCAGCCCTAGCTGAGCCCTGGATTTTTGCCAGGAGCACAGAAGGTCTGAGTGCCAAATTGGCTTCTGTGGTTTTTCTAATGTGGTTTGTGGCTTTGCTAATGTGGACTCCTTTGGGTATATTTTCAGTTTCTCAGGCAAGGAATTAGACCTGCAACTCTTGTGATTGTAAATGGGATGCACGTGTCTAGTATTCCATGATCTGTACTGGAAGAGTGTGCTCCCACTTTTCTTCCACTTCCAAGCAAAGCCTCTAGTATGAAGAGGTTTAATCTTAACCTGGACACATCTGTGGTACTAAGTAGCTGCCACACAACGACCTGGGACATGTTCCTGAACACATCACCCTTCAGCTGGCCTATTATCCATTTCTATCTCTGATGAAGTAAATGAATTAAAGAAACACACGTTTAAAGGCCTAGGCTGTAGCCAAGGCTCTTTCACACAAGCGTGCCCCACAGATCTGATCCTAAGTTACAGTCAAGGCCAGTACATAGCTGTCCTTCTCTCCTCACGGAGCTTCTATGCAACAGATCAGCAGAACTTTTCAAAATCAGGTTGCTTTTACAAACCAGCTTGGGTGCTGTGGGGCTGGGCCCTGCCCAGTGAGGCCCCTGCTCTGCCAGCTGTGGTTTTGTGCTTGGCTCCCCTTCCTCCAAGAAGCAGATTGCTCCACAGCTTCTTCACACTATAACAACGTCTACCAAGGTAAGAAATGGCATGTGGGTCTGCAGGTAAGCATCCTTTCTCTAGCTGTTGAGTGACTTTTCTAAGAACAGACACCAGAAAGATGATTTCAGATCTATCCTTGTAATTGCAATCTGTTTTCCTGACCTCATGAGCCAGCAGGGCACAGAAAGGTTGGATACTCTGTCTAGAGGGGATCCAGACGGTGGCATCTTTGAAAAGGAGAACAATCCTGTTGCACAGCACAGAGTAAAAGACAGGACACATAATGCTGAAAGAAAGGACGGGTGTGCAGGGAACCGTACTGGTCCCATATGCTTCCTATTCTGGCACTGTTTGCTCTGGTTTTTGGGTGATCAGGGACCTGCTGTGACTAAGTTGCTTCCTTTGACCTCCCCTGTCAATCTTGCCTACGAAAACTGTAAATTTCTTGACAGTAAAGGTTGCATTGCTCCATTCCTATACAACATACAGCTGCAAATGCAGCCACGTCTTGTGTGACAGTTAAATTACGATGCATTGCTCAGCCATTTATTCGCCCCTTTGAGCTGTTTTCAGCTCGAATATATTCTCTTCTGTTCTTCAGTCTGCAAAACCATAGCCCCTTTCTCCTAGGCAGAGACAAGCATCCGGTTACGGCAAGCTTGACTCACTTTCCTCAGAGATAGCTAACACAGGTATATTGTTGATTGCTTCAGCTACTGCTTTTCCCCAGGCAGGACTCAACGCACTTGGAAATACAATAAGTTTTAGAGCTCAGACCTGGGACTCTTCTAAACGAGTCACTCCTACTCATTTACAATTGTACAGGCAGACTGGGTGCTCTTAATATTATCTTTGAGGAAATACTAATTACTCTTGTCCTTCACTGAGATCCCAGGCTTGTATCAGTCAGACCAGGACCTAGAATGGGGTGAGAACTACCTGTTTTATCTAGGTAGGACTGGGATATCCTCTGTGTTGCTGCTGCGTTCAGTACTGTGAGTGACGGAGTACCTACCCTGCCTGCAAAGTCAGAGGAAGGCTTGGAGAGAAACATTTAACTATCTGCAACCTTCCTTTCAGTGCTGCATCCAGAAGTCTGGAGACAGCTAACCTCTAACAGTACTGCTTCCCCAGGACTCCACTCCCATTCTCTTCTAGCCTTTACAGAAAGGGATTAGAAAGCAGCAATGACCTCATCAGCCTGATGCAACCCCACAGGAGTAGCCCCAGAGCCTTCTCTAGCTCACCAATGCCTGCACACCAGAGAAACAAAATGCTTTAGGCAACTAAAGCATGTGGTGTTGCCAGGTGCTTTTCCTTCCTGGATAGTGACAGTAACAATCAATAGGTGTATTTGTTCCCCTCAGCTGTGCTTCTTTCTATGCTCTTGCTACAGCTCCCATGAAGGTTGGTAATGAGGTGGTGCTCACCTTGCAGAGGCTGTACAGGATGATCAGGATCCCACCTAGGAAGTAGCTGCTGGATGGATCATCTCCCATGATGTACTTATACCACAGCTGGATGGGGACAAGGGAACGGAATAGCTGGCTCAGCTCCTCAATAACCAGATAAAACTTGCCCTGTAAAACAAACAAGTGATATGCGATTACTGCCAGGAGCTCAAAAGAGCAGCACTTTACAGCTATGGGACTTGAAGCTTATAAGACTTGTGTTCACCATACACCTATGCGTTGTTAAATGACGCAAAGACCAGTATTCATGAGATGCAGGTTTCTTTACAGCCAGTTAACTTGGTGCCTAGAAAGGATAATTATTCATTTTTGCTTAGTGTTTCTCTTGCTCTGTCATTTATCCTGATATTCTCCACTTCTGAACCTTAAACTTTTAGAGCAGGTTATGGGTATACACACTGCATATCTGGGCATGGCTACAGAATGCCAGCAGCAGAGGTTAAGACTTGCAGGATGAATATGATGTAAATTAGAGATATTAATAATGAAAAGAATGCATGATAAGTCTCTTTGATCCAATACCCCCTTCTGAAGGTAGAGAAATTTAAATATAAGGTGACATCAGTCTTCCTGACAATTTTCTAGGTCATCCTAAAGAACCAAATTAATTAACTCTTTGCCAGCAGCCTTCCACTCAGGTGTGTTAATCCTGTACAGTACACCACTAAAAAGACTGGCTCTGAAAAAAAACCCTCAAGGCATTTAAACTTCCAAACCTTTCCAAGGACCTTTAAAGAAAAGGGGGTGGGGGAAGCATACTGGTTGGAACACTGCTCTCAAGAGACTCAAAGAATTGGCAGCATTCTTTGTAAACATTCACCAAAGCTGTCCTTACTATTCTGGCATTTACTCCAATTAGAAAGCCTTCCTTCCTTGAAGGACACCTGCAAGGTAAAAAACTCCCTTCTGGCTTACTGCAGCTGTGATGTGCAGTAGCTGAAATGCATTTTTCTTAGCATGTAATTTCTATTTTAAAGCACCTAAGATGAGGGCTGAGAAGCTGGCTAAATGAGGCTACCTAATTAAGCCCCCCCCCATCTTAATGAGGACTTCTTTATGTTCTGTTTAACAGGGACAGCAGGGCACTAGGTCAGGGCAAGCTGTGAGCCCAGGACTATGCTTAATCTGCAGTGACATTATCCGGACAGAAAGATTTGTTTTTGACATGTCAAAATTCTTTTCTTTGATAAGATCAGGGAGAAGGGGAAATTCCCCTGGAATTTTGCTGTGCTGTCCCAGTTAGCCTTGTCATCAGTGATGTCATCCCAGGTCAATCATTAATTGGTGAGATTTGGAGTGGGGATTAAGTCCTCCGCAGCCTGCAGGGTAGCAGCAGCAGCTAGAGCCTTTCCCCAGGGTCTCAGAGATGAGATCACTCGACAGGCCATCCTGCTGCACCGAACAAACACAGTCCTTCAGAGAGCTCTGGCATTCTCATGATCTCATATTTCCCCTGGGACAAGGAGTGAGGTCACACCAGCGGTTGCTAACGGACCTGGGCTGCTTTCTTCCTCTCCCCCCATCCCCTCCTCCTTGTTAATCCCAGGTGGCATCACATAGCAAAAATCTAACAGCAACAATCTGGGGTCCTAAATGCAAGCAATTTATTAAATTAGCAGAGAGGTCTCTATCCAGCCTCGTGCCTCAATACAATCATCGTTTATTTTAGGAGCCCCTGTGACAGAGGGTCGCAGTCTGCTAATGACCGCGCTGTCAATCCCTTCCCTTCACACAGGCTGCTCTTCGCCTCCCCCTCCTCAGCCAGCTCTGATGAAAGCTACCCGCAAGCTAAAGGCAGCAAACTGTTTGCTTTCTCCGACTTGTTCCTCCCACCAGGCTCTCACTCATCAGCTTTTATTTAGCCTTGCTTCCTCAGCAGGCTGAGCTGGGACAGGTCAGTGCTTACTTTCTCATTGCATCAGACAGAACTTCTGGATCCAGCATTTGGGCATCAAAGCTGAGATTCGTCTACAATAGAAACTTTTGAGGCACTAAAGCCCACAGCAAGGTGTAAGGGAAGATGGGTCACAGGCAGCCCTCAAGATGTAGACAGCTTATGGATTGCAAGTGGCAGAGTGTGGCTCTCAAATGAACACACAGCAAGTGACAAATCTCCATTTTTGAACCACTAAACTGCCATCCCTTACAAAGCTTATATAATTTGTCTGATGCAAATCTTCAGTCTTCAGTGATAACTGCAGGGTATCAGGACTTCCTATCACTTCAGTACTTGTTGACCCTCACAAGAGTGCAGTTAAGTTTTAAATGGATGCTGTCCCCATCCAGCCCATTAACACCACCCACTTGACCATTTAAGAAAGGCCTGTTGATAAGATCAGAGCGATCACAGCTAGGAAGGAAGCAGTGCAAGGACAGCTGAGCATCACTGAGAAGAGAGCTAGTGCTATAGTAAATGCTTACTATACGTAAATATATATATTTATATAAATATATATAAATGTAAAGCTTGTCAGGCATCTCAGTCCCCACCGCAGTGCACCAGACCTGTTTCAACCTAGAAAAACAGAAGTAACTTTGGAGATCTGCAGCAGAACTTGTCTTTCTTCTGAGGCAGCAGCTTAGAACACAGGGTTATTCCCTGTAATTTCAGCAGCAAAATTTAGCCTTCTGATAGCAGCAATTTATTGCAGACAGCACCAATCATGTGGTAGTGCATACAATATACCTTTCTTTTTTCTGCTTTTCGGCTCTTATCACTTGGCTATCTAGGTTAAATTTTCAAAGTGAAATCATAGCTGGAAAAGTCCTCTAGGCTCATCCTGTCCAACTACCAGCCCAACCCCTCCATGCCTGCTAAACCATGTCCCCAAGTGCCACAGCCACACTCTCTGAACCCCTCCAGGGATGAAGACTCCACCACTACCCTGGGCAGCCTCTGCCAGGGCTTCACCATTCTTCTGGTAAGTAATTTTATTTTTTTTTTTTCAATATTCAGTCTAAACCTCCCCTGGTGCAATTTAATGCTGTTTCCTCTCATCCCAATCCCTTTGGAGGAGAGCCCAGCACCCACCTCATCACAACCTCCTTTGCAGGAGCTGCAGAGAGCAATGAGGTCTCCCCTCAGTCTCCTCTTCTCCAGGCTAAACAGCCCCAGGGCTCTCAGCTGCTGCCAGAACCGCTGTGCTCCAGACCCTTTACCAGCTTCATTCCCCTCTGGATATGCTCTAAACCCCGCGATGCCCTTCTTGTACTGAGGGGCCCCCAACTGAACAGGAGGTTTCAGGTGCTCTTTGTCTCAAGCTGTATTTTGTCTGAAGACTTCAGGAAAAGTACTTCAGCTATTTCTCCTCGATATGAGGAACAACTGTGTATTACATCAAGCACAAATACAATTATTTCTCCTGTGCATCTTACTTGGAACAACAGCTTGAAATAAGACAAGAGGAATACACTTCTAGAGACTGAGAAGCTCCCTAAGATCAGGGGAAGCTGGTTTTCTTGAACTTGTGAGCCAGCCTCAATGCATAACTGGACTACGCAGGAGCCAGCTCTCCAGAGCAAGGACATCACCCTGCTGGACCACAGAGATTAAATAGGATATTAGCAAAAATTACAGCTCCTGGTTAGGATAGTTGGGAGAAAAGAGTCTCTGCTCTGTTCTCATCAAGCCCTTGCAACAGGTTGCAGTTAGGCCTGACTAAAATGTAAGTACAGCACTTATTTTGCTTCCTCTGCGGGATCAGTTACTGCGAAAGCTGACAGTCTGCTACTCCTGTTATCAAACACATCATTAGCGCAAGTAGCAAAGGACTGTGCTGCAGATCTAATTATAGCAACTCTGCTGATGAGTCTGGTGATATAACACAGTGAAATCTCGATTCCTGTTTTTTTTCAGACTGCTTTGTTAAAAACTAAGTCAACAACTCGTGTCTAGCCTTCCATTTTCCTTCACCACATAGAAAGACCATTTCAGTACTTGAAATTAAGCAGTTTTGGAAGAGCAGAAATCAGGATTTTGATACAATTGCACTTTTCCTTTGGTACATGCAGTACTGTCTGTAATGATGTACACATACTACATGTGTACACTCACAAAGGGTGAGTGGCACTCAGTAATCCTTCAGTATTTCCTAACACCCTCATTACTTGATGGCAGAACTACATCCTATCACTTCATGTTATTCAAGCTCTGTTGAGACTAGAGAATTCATAAAAATTCTTCAGTCTCTTTATGACATCACCACTACAGTAAAAGATTAAAGACCACCACCTTATTTTCGTGTTGTTGGCTGACATGAAGGACAGCTATTTTCCGCATTTTCTAAATGAAAACTTGAGACACAGGAAGACTAAGGTTAAGCTAAGATTATTTCAGTGCCCAAGCTAAGATGTCTGGGATTAGACTTTTTACAAAGCACTTAATTTTCTAGATCACGTTACCATTAAAAGCTAAACCACTGACTTCAGTCTGCAGCTGTACGTGGCTTTTCTAGAATCACATAGGAATTATCTGGCAAAGAAAAGATGGAATTCAATTCTCCAGTGTAATAGTCAACTTTAACTTGTAGAACGTTCTTCTTCCAATGCTCTTTGTTCTCTATGCACTTTCCAGGTTCTTTTAATACCTTGCTTTGCTTTATCCGTGGGGCACAGTATACGTTGCTGATGGATGGAAGAAGACTTACAGAAAAATAACATGGAATCACATAATTAAAAATTGAATCACAATATATACACAGCAAAGGGGGCAAATTACAGCTGCAGAAGCAGTGCCAATTCTCACATAGCCTAACCGAGCATTGACTTTGCAGTCCCTTTTGACATAAGGCTTTGCAAAAGTGTGCATGTGTGCCCCCACAGTAGGGAACAGAGGAACGCTAAGGTTTTACACAGTGGAATTAAAATGGGGTGCAAGAGAAGTGAGAGAAGTTGCAATGAGGCAACTGTAAGTTGTGATTAGCACTCAGGGGAAGTTCCAAGTCTCACTTATTCTGTTGCCAGCAGCATTAGGGCATATTCTGAAACAGGAAGATGCTAGAAAAAGCTTTTGAATCCTGCTGACAATTTGGATCAGGGAAGAGCAGGCTCTGCTGAGATTTCAGGTCATATTGCCAATATAAGGAGGTGTTGGGTAGGAGCAGCAAACAGGATTGTGGCACAGAGGATGCTGGTGAAAATCCAAGACTAATGAGGAGTAATTTCAAGGTGGGACTAGAGGGGGAGAAAACAGCAACAACCACCAAACAAACCTCAAGCATGTATTTTCAAAGAGACAGTGAGAAGTCCGCAGTGCCAGTGTGCACTAGTACTTGCACACTGCTCCCTGACACCATCTGAACAGCTGAAAGAAAAATCTTCAAGAGTAATGCTAGTCTTGCCACAAAAAACTCATTTGCGATGTCTAGATTCAGCTTTCCAACAAAAGTGATGAGTATTTATTCAACAGCAATTTTAAACTATGTTTTCAACAAACAACTGTTAGTGTTTTCCTTTTGAATTTTCAGTCTTGTGGGAATGCACTCCTTGTAACTTGGCTGCACATCTGTATTAAGCATGCAAAGAAAAGTCTTACTTAGGGGCCTCCCTTAGGTACCAGCCATTGAAAGTACTGGAAAAATGTGTGTCCTTGGAATCCTTCTCCCTGTAGAGACAGCATATACATAAACAGAAAAGAACTTGGGATATCAGTTTCTTACAGCTGTTTTGGCTTGGTTTTCTTTCTCCTGACTCTCGCCCATGCTTCACTCCATTCTCTGAGAGATCAGCTTAGATAGCTGTCAAGAGCATGAGGAGGGGATGGGAGACTTGCAGGCACCTGGGATTTCCTAAACAAAATCTTTGGCAACTGTGTCTTTTTATTATTTATTTCCTTATTTTGAATTCCACCCCCCTCAAGCTGTCATTCCTTAGCAGTGAAAATGAAAAGCTGCCATTTATGTGTGTACAACAATGGAGGCTTCTGCAGGCCACATGGCTCCTGCAGTTTAATTTACTTTAATTCATTTTATATTGAACCAAATGATCTTATTTGCCTTTTTTAATGGAGAGCCTTCAGCATGCAGGGTGGGAGCCAAGCCCCCCTTCCAAAGAAATGATGAGCCCAGCTGCTATTAAAACTTGTGCTCAGCTTGATGTGGCATCACAGCTCACAGGGGAGGAAGAAGATCTTTAGCCAGGTATGCTTCCTCTCCCACTAATACTTCTGATTGCAGAGGTGTAAGACTGGAGTCTGATGTTGGGGTTACCTTCCATTTTCTGCTTGTCTCCCCTGTTCACAAACTCTTCTTCCTCTGCCTTCCAGTCCAATTGTTGTGTCTCAGCCTCTCTTGGTACCTGTTTTCTAGGCTGGTTTGGAAGCTGAGAAAGCCTGGGATTATTTTGTCAAGTTTTCAGTCTTCCTTCATCCTTCGAAGGGATTGCTTGCAGAGATATTCCATTTCTGAGGTATTCAAGCTTGGAGAACTCTGGCTTGTTGTATCCCCAAAATACCGCAGCCTTCATGCTTCACGATTCAAGCACTCATCATGTTTACTGTTCTCTGTATTCAGACTGCAATGATAAAACTCTTCTCCTGCCTTTCAATTCCAGTTTGTGTTTCCTCAGTTATTACAGTATGAACTGGTGCTACAAACCCAAGATGGTTCCTGATGCCATCTTAAACCAAATGCTGCCCTTTCTGTGCTGGGGCCACACTAGGAATACACAATCCAGGTACCTTAGACTGGGAGAACCGAGTGCTGTAGCCCAAATTTTTCATGTGTTCACTGTCAACATGAAAAGATGCACTGAGGTTAGAAGAGTTTAGAACTATTCACTGTTTTCATCAGTGATCTTAGAAAGATAGAATGGTTTGGGTTTCAAGGGACCCTAAAGATCATCTGGTTCCAATTCCCCTGCCACTGATGGAACACAGTAGGTTTGTCACATGTGCAGTTGACACTAAACCAGGAAAGGCTGTAAACACACCAAGAAGAAAGATTATAATCCAAACTCAGCGTGACAGACTGGAGAAATGGTCTGGAAAGTAGGGGGAACTGAAGACAGTCTAGAAGATAACAATAAGATATAGAATGAATGATCTCTGAGAAAAGACTCAAAAAATCAGTGGTGTTCAGTCTACAGAGAATACTGGGGGGGGGGGGGAGAAACAAAGAACCTGATCTTGCTCTGATCACAATGGATATGGAGAGGTAAGAGACTTGAAAGAAAGACACTTAGCCAAGGGAAGTTGTGGCTGCCCCATCCCTGGAGGTGTTCAAGGCCAGGCTGGATGGGGCCTCGGGCAGCCTGATCTAGTGGGATGTCCCTGCCCATGGCAGGAGGGTTGGAACTAGATAATCTTTAAGGTCTCTTCCAACCCAAACTACTCTAAGGTTCTATGATCTATGATTCTATACTTGGAGGAGATGCCTCATACTAGAAAGGCTATGCCATCATCAGTGAAAACCACATAGTATTCAGAGACGAGCAGACTCTCAAGGAGCAGTGTGAAAAGCCACACCAGCTTTCAAGTGCCTTTGAACCTCCAAAATGAGGAAAAAATGAAGAGCTGCTCAGTGGTAGATACCAGAATGATCAAAGTCCCTGATATCCTGTCCATGGGCAAGTTTTATCATCTATCACTGACTGCCAGCAAGAGGTACTGCAAAGAAGCTCAAGATTAAATACCTTTATGCCTTTGACGGCTGTGCTGAATTCCACCCCTGACAGCTCAGCAGTCTCCACTTCAGGCCCTATATTATGGGGTGCTAGGAGCTTCAAGTAACACCACTTACAAGCATATGGTGAGGAAGAGAAGAATTTTTTATCTGGTAAGTAGTAAGACAGCAACTAACTTCCTGATGAGAATGTGGTCAAAGTTAATGTGCCTAAAGTGCAACAGAACTGTTTTAACTCAGAAAAAGGTTACATTTAAAAAAAATTCATCTGAAGAATAAGATGTGTGGCATTGAGCTGGCCTGTAGGTGTAAGCTGAGCCAACAGGCTCAGGTAAAGAGCTCAGCTATGAGTTTACCAATTACAATTTCTTTGGCATCCTGGGGCTCTCTTAGAGCTCTCCCATCCCAGTTTGTTCTTGCTTAGTTTGTTACATCAGATCTCATCCCTGCTTGGCTTAGTGGATGCAGCGTAGAGAGGGGGATAAAAATAAATCCAGGTCCATAGAGGTAGGTAACAGCAGCCTCAGATGTCAAGGGACAGTGATGCCATCAGCAACATCCTAAGACAAAGAGAGACTTAAAAAAAAGTGAGAAATATTGCTATCCAGAAAAAGGTATTAAAAATGAAGCATCTGTGCTCTGAGTCATTATAGGCCCTTGACAGATGTGATCTTACCAGCCTCCCACTGTAGCTGCAAATAAAGACCCCTTCTCTTTCTTCTCTCCCGACAAGGATTAATGAGTACTTGGGATAGCTCTCAGGCAAGCAAGCAAAGGCTGTGAACCTTTTCCAACACTGCAATTTATCTTGGGAAGACTATTCACATCAGTTTTCCCTCCCTCCTAAGGCTGGATTATGCTCTGACCTAGCACATTAATCTCCCAAAATAAAATAATAATAATAGAAGAAGAAGGGAAAAAAAAACAGCTGGACAATTGCCAGAAATAAATTAATAACCATCTCGAATAGCCCTGCTGTGCAGGAACAAACTGCTCAACTCCCCTGCCACCCATGTCATTTGTAAGCAAAACTATTCCCAGTTTAGATAGCCCCTTAAGTGCCCTGCCTGAGACTTTCAGCGATTAAATCTTGCAACTATACAGTGCCTTTCATCCCAACAGCTGCCAGAAAGTTTCTTTACCCAATGCAAGTAACACACATTGCCCCACTTGCCACTGAAACGTAGACACTACTAAGTGGAAGAAGGGGCAGCACAACCAGTCTGTAAGAGTAAAGAAATACGAGAACGTATTTCAAGAGAGAGAACACAGAAA
Organism: Cuculus canorus; assembly: GCF_017976375.1. Lineage (NCBI taxonomy): Eukaryota > Metazoa > Chordata > Aves > Cuculiformes > Cuculidae > Cuculus > Cuculus canorus. The sequence continues at coordinate 12,741,871 of NC_071417.1, forward strand.
GATTCTGAAGTTAGGCCTAGTCTACGTGTGATTTTGTATATGTTTAACCATTTTGCTAAAATGTTCCTTCACCCATGGTTAGAACTTTTGCTGCCTTTTGTGACATCAGCAGCAACAATTTAATACCGTTACATCTGTGTCCCCAGTGCAAAGCCAAAGAGACAAGCACTTGCAATTCCCTTTCATTAAATGAAGACATCTGTGTTTCAGAAATATCCGTTAACAGAGGTTACTCATAAAACAAGACTTGGAACAAAGTCAACCAGAAAAGCAGTTATCTTACTGCTTGGGCCCACTCCTTCTCAAGCAATGCTTACCTCTCTCTCTCTCTCTCTCTCTCTCTCTCTCTCTTCGCACTTGTGGGCACTACCAAACTCTTGCTGAGGTCTGTGATGGCTCAAAAGCCAAAGCTCACTACCCAGATGACTTCCGGCCAACGTTTTATCAGAGATTTTATTCTTTTTATTCTTCCACCCACATTTTTTACTGCAAATGTGTTGTAAAGGTGTCAGATTATCAAAGACAAACATCTGTATATCAACAAAAGACTCTTACCTTTGACTTGACAGCCAGGATGATCTTGGGCAGGGCCACAATTAGGCATTTCAAAGCAATGGTGAGGTACTTGAGTATGAAGTCTGCAATCCCCACAATCCACATCAGGTCAAAGAAGTCCAGCCTCTCCAGGTTGGGTTTCAGAAATATGAGGCTGAAAGGCATGACAACAAGGCTCAAACACCAACAGGAACCTCACTTAAGCTTCTTGATACCAGTTGTATCCACTGCTGCCTAGAGAAAGCCTAGAAACTCCCGTGAACTTTGGTGAAGTTCTCAAGGGCAACAGGAATAAGACACACAAATTAGTAAGCAGGGTTCTTCCAGGCCTCTTGATTTTGCCTATTCTTGCCCATTTCTACTGAGGTCAGTAGGTTTGCTGAAGAAGATGGGACTCAAACATTACAAAAACTGTTTCGGAAGGCTGCAATCTCCTTAACTTGCAACCCACACCATGAAAGAGCCTTTGGTCTATGGCAATGCCTTTCATCCACAGGCCTGCTCTATCGCATCTCGCTGTAAAAGCTTATCCTTGGAGGCCCAAGTCATCAGCAGTTAGGATTCCTTGGGGAAGTCACGTCCCAGCCAGCCGCACTGTCTTGCTCCTCCGAGGCTGGCTCATCCCAAGGCAGAACTACGGCAGGGGCAGCAGCCTCTAAAGCTACTTGTGCACGTGAAAATAAACCAGTGACCAAGGAAGCACTGTATTAGACACGGCAGAAATGCCAGAACTTCAGGCATGTCATGCTCTGAGAGCGGCTTTCTGCTCTCTGATGTGGTCCAAGAGCTGGGTGGTGTTAATTAGCAACTCATACATGAACCAAAGATCAAAGAAGGTAGAGCCCCTTAAGTAATGTTATCGACTGGGCTGAATATTTGCTTGTTAAAGAACGGGAGTCTAGGACAGTAGAACTTCATACAGCAATATGCAGGAGCTATTGACCTGAGCAGCAATGAGAACTGAACCCTACTCAGACTGAAAAACCAGGTTCTTCTTCAGAATATTTACCTACTAAAGCCTCATGGTAGAAAGCAAAAACATTATAAAAAAATTGCAAAAGTAAAATAACCAACCCAGAATGAAAAGCCTGAACATGAATTTAAAATACTCACAACACTGGCACAGCACAACAGGTAAAATTACACCCTAAAAACAGAAACAGAATCAGAGACTTTACTACTATTCATGCACTAGAAACAAGCAAAAGTAAATAAATCAGGAAATGAAAAACAAGACAGAAAGAAACAAAACTAAAGCAGCTATTTCTAATTTGACAGGCCAGCCTCAGGAATAGTCACAGGTTCCCACACACTAGCCCAACCATGACACTGCAGGCACCACTGCAACACTTGCAGAAAAAGGGCTTTTCAGTGAGGCCACTGCCCAGACTGTTCACTATTAATAAACTGCACCTTAAACAGTGTGTAGGATGGCCCAAATTTGCTGAAATCCTTTTATTTTAGATTACCTATCCTTTGTGTTAAACCAGTGTCGTTTATGCTTTTAACCTTAATCTTTTTCTAAGGGTCACACTGTTCCCTGGTGGTGCACACAAATTTCTTCTTAACACTTTCACATTTTTCTGCCATACCCGTTTCCTCACCTCCATTCCCTCCCACAAGCCCTCTACAGTGTATCCCATGGCTCGCCACCTCTCATCCCAACCCACGCATGTAAGTCTTCTCATCTCCACCTTCTAAAAGCATTTACATACACAGCTTTCCAATGACCAAACATTAAGGGCAATTGCAAAGGATACCAGGGCTGTGGGCAGACCTTGACTCTTCCACTGCAGACAGCATTGGTGGGAAAAAGCAGGGAAGCAATGAAATAAATGGCAGAAAGAAAACACCTAGGAGCCTTCTAGCCATAAGCCAAATGATGCATATTACACACGTATTTTCAGTCTGAAGTTCGAAGCCCGTCCTCTTCAGTGGGAAGATAATTCATACAGTTTTAGCTATTAATATCAAACTTCCTTCTCAAGTAATTAGGTTTGACATTGGTCCATTTCCTCCTATTTATTCTACCAACATCCCCTTGTTAAATTTTGTATCTCTGTTTCCTATCTGTCATTCATTCCCTGTTTTGTAGGGATAGTACAGAACCAAATCCACAGGTACTACGTTTTCTGTATTTGAGATCCACTTTAGTCAGTATCTGAAAGGGGAGCCTGTCTTAATTACCTCAGATCCAAATGCCTTCAAGCCGTGAAGACACTGAAGTAAAACACTACTATTTCATCTCCAGTTTATCCTTGTAATAGACTCAAAGCTTGATAGACCGAAGAGAAAATAAAACATTATGGGAAGAGGAAAATCAGCAGGTCAATCTCTTACCTGCTTCCCACATCTGCTCTTTGTGTTCACTCACGGTGGTACCTGTTTCAAGCAGCAATGCTGTAGCAGATCATCACACCCCGGCCCAGTGAGACCCCAGTTACATCATTTATTGATAGGAACATAGTCCACCGGTAGAAGCGATGCACATATGCTTTTCCTCCAATGACAGGTATCACAAAGGCGTAACCAAGATGCCTTAAGTATGTACACTTCCTCCCAAAGTGTGGGAAGAAGCGGGCTTCCCTCTTTTCCTCCTGCTTCCATTACCACCTGCTTCCACCAGGAAAAGACAGAGTTCACTTACCTGTTGTACAGCTGCTGAGAGCTGAATGTGTAAAGCAAGTATAGGGTGTTTCCAGTGAGAAAGGCGAGGATCCAGAAGACAACCAAGACTGACCTCTTCTCCTGAGCAAGAACAAGAAGCAAAGATAAATTCAAAGTCTTGTGGCTGCACTGAGCCTTTAACTGCTGAAGAAATGCAAGGCCAGCCCAGGGGACACAAATATGCAACTATGTGTGAAGTAATTAGTTTAATTACATTGGACTAAGACTCAGAAATAGGCTGTTAGGCAAAGACATATATAAAAACAAGCAGAAATGGCTCTCACTACCTTTACAAACAAAGTAACTTCAAAGAAATTAATCAAAATACACCAGTGGAAATGATAGCCTTAATAGCAGGACAAAGTTTTCAATGTTGGGATCTTCTTCGGGACATCTGAAATCTCCTGATATTTAATAAGCAGATTAAAAGCTCAATCAGTTCCATATATTGTACCATAACTCTGAGCTGCCACCTGCCTGGGATGACACTTCACGAAGGAAGTGTTTTACAAATAGACCCAAAGTCACTTACAAGCAGGCTTAGCTAAATCAAATATAAAATAACCCATCCCCACATGCAGCGGAGATGTTATCTGAACATCTGAGGTTCTAGAACACACATTTTTTATTTAAGAAATAATTAAAGGCCAAAAGAAGTGGAAATTTTGCATTTGAAAAGACAGGAACATTACAAACAGAAGCTGCGTGGCAGAAGACCTTGTCCTGGGTCTTGAACCAGTGCAATTTTGGAGAGTAAATTTTAGTCCTGGGAGGGAAAAAAACCCAGCAATTTTCTCGTGAGCTGATTTATTGAGGAAATAGCTCTTCAACAGCCAGGGATGTTGGGTTGAGATTTAAAGCAGGCAGATTAAGGGGCATGCTGCTGGAAAGACAGAGGTGCAAAGTGCAAGGCAACATCAATCTATTACATGATTGTGCAATTTATCTGTTCATGTAGCATTGTATCACATTTATGCCACTGCTGCTGGTAGATACAAGTCTATGCTTGTGCCACCCCTGTCAGTTTTAAAAAAAGCAGTTCTACTCTTGTGCTTTTAGTGGTGTTGAAGCATTCTGCTGACACTGGTGATCATAAGGCCTGAAAAGATCTGCTGGTTTCTTTATATTCTAAGCATATTAGCAACAGAGCATTTAAGACACTAACAAGCAATACATCTACAAAACCCTTCAGCTGAATATCCCAAAACAGAACCCAAATGCTAATAAATTAAATCTGGTCATTAACTAGTGAAAAAGGTGTCAGCACCTCTATGAAAGTTTCTATTTCAGCAGTTCTGCTGCAAATGGGAAACTAAGGCCCAGAGAAGTGCTTGCAGACGCACTGCCAATCAATGGCAGAACCAGGGAAAGATTACAATATCCCTGAGTTTTCATCTCTTTGTTCTACTATGCCAGACTTCCACAAAAGAACATGATGGAAACTGTGGGAGAGCATCAATGAGGAGAAGTAGGAAGAGGAAGTGAGGATTACAGCACAGAGCTCTTATTCTGACAGATCTGTATCCATATAATGGCATTCATTCCTACACTGCAAAAGAAGGTTCAATGTAGCCATTGTTTTGTGTACAAAGAGCAATGCTAACTGGGAAGGTAAGAGAGCAAGATGCTGTACTCACCTTCAGAGCAACCTGCTCTCGGAGTGTTGAGTTGGCATAGGCGAATGTGCTGGCCATACCGATGCACACGGCAATCCCTGCAGGGAAAGACACCGTTGCAGTAGGTAAGGCTGGGCAGGAGGATCTTCAGTCCTAAACCACTTGATGTCAGCATCTCAAGCTTAGAAAACAATTTCCTGGGTGATATTCTGAATGCATTTGGAGTTAAAATATATAGGCAAATAAACCAGGGCAGTCTGGACTCATGTAATAAGTTCAAATTCAAGCTAAGGGCAAATAAAGCTACTACAGTGAGCGCTTGCCACCCAGCCGAATACACTGTCCGAATGTCAGGTTCTGTGCTGAAGTAGAACAGAAGTGCTGCAAGTTGTGGCTGCACCGTGCAAACAGAACATAGCTAGATGACAGTATTAGAACAGAAGTTCAGTAGCTCATAAAGGACAGGGCACGCTACCAAAACCATACAGCATACCAGGCCCAAAGGGCACGATGTCGCAGACATGAATCAATGGCTGTTTTGTGGAATACCGGCAGAGCAGTAAGTGGCTCCCAGAACGAACGAGGATCCTCAGACAAGTCACACATACAACTCCAAAGAGGAGTATTAGAGGAACAGATTACATGTGACCACTGAGGGGATGAAATACTCAGGTACCATTTAAAAAACCTGGACAGATACATTCTTTAGGGAACTCTGAAGATCTCAACTGCAAGATGTAACTGCTGATGCTGTTTTGCTCCATTTGACAACTACCAGCCTTCCAGCCATACAAGTGTCTCCTCCCTCTGAACCCTCCAGTGCCACACATAAGCCTTTGCTGGTCACTAATGTAAGGTCTCTCCATCTCTCCTAGAGAGAACTCTGAGTCAGAAGCGTTGGTAACATCCTCAGCCTCTGCAGGAACATCAAGAATATGTAAAGAAAAGGTACCGGACTGATCTCCCACAGGTCAGGGCAGGGAATGGATGGGACTGACACAGATGAAAACAACTTGGACCAAAAGTAGGGTGAATTTATCAAATGCATTATCCCATGCGTTTGCTTATGTCCCCTTCATGCCAGACTACCTCTAGCCACTATCATCTGGATAAATACATCAGACACCACAGCATAATAAAGCTTCCTAACCACCCTCTAAAATACTTAGAACCCAGAAAGGATGACTTACCCAGCTTATGCTGGAAACAAAGTTTAGCCAAGAGGATCAATATGAAGGGAAGTCCCTTCTGCAGCCAACCGATCACAGCTTTTAACTCCGAAAGAGCTGGGGCTGGAGTCCCAGCCTGTTCATCGCTGCCTTCCTCAGTGTGCCCATGGCGGTCTCCTCCTGCCATGTGCAGCAGAGATGAACCTCGGTGATGGCCATGGTGGAAATGATGGGACGACTGCCGGTGGTGAAATGGAGCTCCTTCTGTACGACTGGTCCCTTCCTCCCTTGGAGCTGGCATCTGAATGAACACTTCCCCACCTCCTGCTGAAGAGCCCAGAACCAAACCTGCCTGGAATGGTGCGGCTGTGATGGTGCCTGATGGGATACCTGCCAGGCCTGAGAATAGCTGCTGTGGCGAGGAAGCTTCAGCCTTCAGACTTTCAAAAACTCCGCTTTCATCCACGCTGGTTTCAGAACTGACTGTTTGGCTCCGGTTTCTGCAGTGGAAAGAGATCAGAGAAAAGTGATTAAACAAAAATGAATGCCTCAGAACTTCACAGTCTTTAAGCCCAGTCCTGACTGTAGTCATTCAAGGGTTCCTCACGCACTATCAGAATACATAGGTCTTCAAATGACAGATGTTTTTCCCCTCTATTTGCTGTTGGAAAGTCACAGCTGCAGAACTAGCTGCAGTAACCAGACTCCTAAGATAAGATCAGAGCACTTCTAAAGAACTGATCAAAATGCACCAGTTCCTTCATCTAAGGAACTGAGTTCCCAAACACCCCCTTCACTTTCAGAGGAACCAAAGAAATAACACAGCTGATACCAAATTCATCATCTTCTAGGATAATTTTTAATATTTAAAGAAAAACATACCAACCCCCACGTAACTTTAGATAGCACAGACAAGACGGGTCACGTTACATACAAACAAATTAATCAAGCAAACTCAAAGAAATGACCTGCCCTTAAAATCTTCCATCTTTATTGAGAGATGATTGCTACTTGCCTACAGCTGCATAACACAAACTAAAGACAGAGCCAACTGGATAAAAGAAGCATTGAGAGCTGCTTGTGTGTCCCTGACACAATAAATATTTTAAGTGAAGGATGTGCTCACGGGTCAAGAGAAATTGTTTTATTTTTATATTCTCAGCATATCGGACACGGATGTACCCGAATTACTGGGCAGAATTAGATCTGGCACTGATCCTTTCCTGAGCTTGTTGGATTATAGCCAGGTTCCAAAAAGAAAGTCCTAAAGATATTTATCCTAATACCAAAAGACAAAGACAATAGGCCAAAAGAAAATAGGCTTTCTTCACTCAAACTCAATACTGTGGCACTGCAATGAATACGTGGAAAGTTCAAGTGACAGGAAACAACACAGGTAACAAACAGAACAATCACCAGGCAGTAAATGCCTGGCAGACAGCAAATAGTCTGTAACTTGCAAAAGGAGAGTAAAGAATAAATAAAGCCAGCAAGAGGCAAAGCCCACAAATAAGGCACCTTGCAGAGCTTCAGTCTCTATTGATTTTAATCCTTGGAGATCTTCAACTTCAGAGGTAGCTGAGACAGCACGTGCGGGGACATACAGGGCCCTTAACCCTCCCTCTCCCACGGGTTCAAAAGCCTTCCCAGGTGTCTTACACGGCACAGAGCACTGCCTTTCACATCACTCTAGAGACAGCTTCAAACCTCACTGGGAGCACCTCCCCACTAAGTAAACTCCTAATAAGGCTTTTTATAGCTACACCCCATTCCCAATGTCTCTCCTTAGGTTCCAGCAAGGAATCAAGTCAACAAGACATTGCACACCACTTTTTGGTGCCAATTATTCATAAACTAGATCTTGAATTTTACACCTAACATTACAATTCAGGGATATGCACACAGGACAGGGACATAATGTGACTGTACTTACATCTGAGAACACAAAAAACCGAACTGGGTGGAACTCAGTGTTACAGATAAAGATAAAAGAACAATACTACCAGGATACATGACTATGCTTTCAGCAGGAAGGAATTAATCGGGGACATATTTAAAAACAAACAAACAAAGATGGAATTCTGTGTCTGCTGATGTTAACAGAAGTGAAGACCAATGGCAACAGCATTTCACGCTACAGTTAGGAAACCTTCAGCCTACGTTACTGACAACATGTATTTACCCTAGTTAAAACAGAACCATTTATAAAAAACAACTAGCATCACTCTGCTTATCTTTTGCATTCAATAATAAATACCTATTATGAATATACTTTAACCATTCAAACAGATCTGAAATCCCTTACAAGTTTGTACAGACTCAGAGCTCTGCATTGCAGATGAGAGGGCCTATACAACACCTTACAGACCTCTGAAGCCCCTGGCTTGCCCACTGATACAAAACCCACAGAATGCACTAAGGCTTGGGACTGACACAGATAAAAACAGCTTGGATCACACAGAAAAAGCTGAAGATGGCTTTCTTGTCCCCTGAAATTAGGAATGGTACCATGCTAGAAGTGGTCACAACATCAAGCTTCACCCTGGAAATATTTAGTGACCTCTTGTGATCACAATCTTTCACTTACTGAGAGAATTGAGATTAGTTAGTTCCATCTTTGTCTTACAGTAATTAGATTAGTTTCTTCTATAGAAAAAAAAGTCAGGCTCTAACCCTGGGAAAGCACAAGGGAATATTTAGTGCCAGAACAACAACAGCAGCAAGCCTCCCTTGCTGCTGCTGTAATTACAGAAATGAATCAGAGGTATTCTACTTCTAAATATTCACGTACACAAAGCCAGATACAGATTCTGGGATGCTATGAAGGATCACCCAGGATCTTCATAAAATACTAAGTCTTAGTAGGTGGGAATTTCAGTCTAGCAGAATTTTTAAACACTTGAATATAAAATAGCCTCTGTTCACACAGCTCGATCTGTTCAGATTGACAGGATTCAGGACCCCTACATGATTGTGCAAAGAATTGCTCTTCCAGAGCTCCAAAACATCCTGCCTATGCAAAGCCAAGTGTCTCCACTTGTGCCATACAGGAACACAAAACACTATAGTTGGCAGCAGTCAGCAACTGACTTGAAGGAGAAAAGCAGACCTGTCTCCAAACTCTCTAAACTGGAGCAGAAAGCCGGGCCACAGGACACGCATAGGAAGCACATGCCTTTCTCAGTTTTGAGCTTTCGTCTTCCAAAACAAACCATACACCTAAATCACAACATGAGGAAAATGGAAGAAAAAAAGGAGAAAGATTTACCTTTCAGGAGGAACGTTGTCAGTGTTGCTGCTATGCCGTCTCTGCATTTTCCTCAAAACCTTAAAACACAACACGCTCAACATCAACGTTGTAGGCCAGCAGTTCCCAGTGTGACTGCTAACAAGAACCTGCAGAGTCCGAGGGCTGTGACACCCACTCAGCTGGCAGCATGGCTGGCACGAACCATTTGCTTCTCTGAAAGAGCAGCTCGAGCTTGCGTTTGTTTCTTGGCACACTTGTGAAGAAACAACTTCCAAAGATGGACACTGGTCTCTGCAGGGCAGGAACTATTCAGATCCCCCTCCGCAGCGTGTGGCAGTCACGAGGAGCGTACACCTCTGAGATGACATCCTCTGATGAAGGACTCAAGGACAACTAACAGGGTGGCTCTTGACGTGACAAGAGAATAGACAAATGCTCTCTGGAAATGAAATCCCTTCTTCCTCTTCTGAAGAAACTTGTTTTGTAAAGCAAAACTGAGAGGAAAAAAAGAAAACATATACATTTTTTTAATGCGAAAATACCATCAGGTCATGTCAACATTCTTTTAAAATAAGCAACTCATTCCTTTTAAACCACACGAATGCCATTAGCAAACTCTGCACAATGATCATAAATAACACACACATATGCAAATATCATGTGTTCCTGCCCCACTCAGGAATTGCCAATATAAATAAAGTACCAAACAAGAAATGAAAAGGCACTGAAATTGTATTAACTTTGGGAACTCCTAGAACAGGGAGGTAAGCTGCTTTCAAGTGCTGAATTTTAAGAGAACAGTCAAACAAACAGAGAGTTGTGTTTACCACATGTACCTGCAGTAAAGGTACACATAGTTTGCTCAACCCTGAAGTTACAAAACAGTGAAAGAAGAAAGGGTATTTCAGTTAAGTCACACAGGTAACTACTGAATTTGTGAAAGGATGAGGAGAAAAAAAAGTTAGCATTTACAAAAAGGAGAAGGACTCTCGGTTTGTAACATCCCATCTCATGGGCATGTGACTCAAATCCAATGTTGTCATTGCTGACAGAGAACACAGAGGTTTTAATATGCTGTGCCAACTCTGATCAGCCCCTTGATACGTAACATAAATACACACATATCTATGGAAACAAAATTGGGCAAAATCACATGTGATAGGAGAACCACAGCTTTTACCGCATTTTACGGCGGGGATGCAGGAAGTCACTGTGAGTACCAGAAATCTCATCTAACTTAAATTTTCTGACACCTTAAGTTACCAACTCGCTCTTAACTACAAATTTTGATCTTGTAACTCCCAGTAGTTTTTTAATTTCTCACTCCATGTTTCAATTTTTTCTGTGTTTTCAGGGCCAAAACTGGTTTTATAAGGATCTGTAAGTTTTATAGAGTAAAAAATACATATTAAAGATTTTTTTTTTTCCCAGATCTCTTAAAGCTGCATTTCTAGTAACAACACTTAGTACTCCAGGAATCTTTTATGCTTTCCCTGCAGTAAGTGTTACTTAATCCTAATCTGACTCGGTTGATTTTACATAGAATATTCTCCTCTTTTTAACCAAAACAGTAACTGAGATTGGATGAAAAGGCTAAGAGAGGCTGACCCATGCAGGCAGAGCTGTCCTGCCTGTGAACAGTTTTCAGGTCACCGCTTACAAAGAAACCTGCCCATCTTTCCATGCTACAAGGTGAGAGCTGGAGTCAGTGTGGAGATAACCAGGGAACTTGGAAAATCCTCCTCTCATTCCTTGACCATTAACGTAGAGTGAAATGATGTTCCAAAAGGCCATGCAGCGCTAAGGGGAGATGCTTTTTCATTTGGCATCAGCCACGAAGGGGACAATGACATGAATGCTAAGTACTGAAGATGCAAGACTTTATGAGATGCAATCATCTGTCTGCCCAGAGTCCTACAGAATTAAGATCAGATAGAACTTAAATGGACTTTACTCCAAAAGGCACTCGGCTTCAATACTGCTTGGTTCTGCCTTTTCCAGATTAGGGGTTTTCATCTTGCAACACTTGGACATTTTTTAGCAGTACCTGAACAACAGTTTTAACCAGAGGTGCCACAGTAGGAGAGAGGGAAGCTCAAGAGGCTGCAGACATCTCATACACAGAGTCCTTCAGGTAATCCAAGAAGGCTCAGATTTCAAACTCATCACAAGTCCTTCAGGCTGGATGACTGTGAGGCACTCGGACCAGCGTTCAAACAGGTGCATCTGTAAGAAGCACATTCATAGAGTCATTTTCACCATAGCTCAACGACACCTCCTCATCTCCTCGGGAAAGACAAGGAAGGTGGGAATCCTTGGTGCTTCAACCCCTGCATACATGCATGCTCCAACAAGGCCATTTTCCCTTGGCATTGGCACCTGCAGCCCTGCTCCCTGCATGGCTTGGGCTGGACTCACACACAGGTATATGTACGTGTGTACACACACATATGTGCATGTTTAAATGTATTGGCATACACATGCACATAGAGGCAGAAACACATCTATAAGCATGGTTGTGCACACACACAGAGGCAGCGATATCTGCATAAGCATGGTTACATGCACATAGAGGCACAGATTGATCTATAAGCATGGTTATGCACACACATAGGGGCAGAGACAGATCTATAAACACGGCTACGTGCACAGCGGCAGAGGTTACACACACACACAGAGGCAGAGACATATCTGTAAGCATGGTTATACACATCTAGGCAGAGATACACCCCTAAGCCTGGTAATACATGCACACAGAGGCAGAGATGTATCGCCTGGCATGGCTCTACACACATCTAGGCAGAGATACATCCACAAGCATGGTAATACCTGGACAGAAAGGCAGAGATGCATCTCTAAGCATGGCTCTACACATATATAGGCAGAAACGTATCTATAAGAATGGTTACACGTTCACACAGAGGCAAAGACATATCTATAAAAATGGTTCTACGCACATCTACGCAGAGATACATCTATAAGCACAGTCACACACGCACACTGAGGCAGAGATGTATCTCTAAGCACGGTCCCACACACATCTAGGCAGAGATACATCCACACGCGCACGTATAGGCAGATACAGCCATAAACACGGTTACACACACAGACACACGGGCATCTCTCTCTCATCCCCAGCGCGGCCCTCCCGGCCTCCGCCCCGCCGCCCGCACCTACCGCACATCCGGTCCCGCCCCGCCACTTCCGGCCCCGCCCCGCGGAAGCGCTGTGGGCTGTGGTGATGGTGTGGTGCGGAGCGGTGCTGTGGCGGCGGCTGCTCAGGAAGCGCTGGGTCCTCGGCGTCGTCTTCGGGCTCTCCCTCGTCTATTTCCTCAGCAGCACCCTCAAGCGGGTCAGTGCCTCCGCAGGGAGAGTGGCACCTTAGTTAGAACCGAGCGCTTGGGGAAGCCGGGTGTGTTACTGGGTTTGACAGCAGGAGGGTTTGGCGCTGGCGAAAGTCTCTCTTATTCTGGCCCGGGACTGGGCACTGGGGAGGCCGCACCTCGAATCCTCTGTTCAGTTCTGGGCCCCTCGCTCCAAGAAGGATGTTGAGGCTCTGGAGCGCGTCCAGAGAAAAGCAACGAAGCTGGAGAACAAGAGGAGCGGCTGAGGGAGCTGGGGTTGTTTAGCCTTGAGAAGAGGAGGCTGAGGAGACCTTACTGCTCTCTACATCTCCCTGAAAGGAGGGTGTAGAGAGGAGAGTGATTTTCTCCCAAGTGACAGAGGACAGGACAAGGGGGAATGGCCTCAAGCTGCGCCAGGGCATGGTCAGACTGGATATCAGGAAACAATTTTTCACCAAAAGAGTCATCAGGTCCTGGCAGAAGCTGCCCAGGGAGGGAGTGGAGTCCCCATCCTTGGAGGTGTTTAAAAGATGGGTAGATGAGGTGCTCAGGGACATGGTTTAGTGGCAGATAGGAATGGTTGAACTCGATCCAAGGGGTCTTTTCCAACCTGGTGATTCTATGGTTCTAAGTTTTGAAGGGACTCAATCTTTCTGCTCTGATACTTCTTGTGGACTGTAGTTACCCTAGCAAAGAGAAGTGCTCGTGCCTGCGGTCATTTAGATTCATAGAATAGTTTGTAAGAAGAGACCTTAAAGATCATCCAGTTCCTCTGCCATGGGCAGGGACACATCCCACTAGAACATCTATGTATTTAATGTAGTCTAAGCTCCTTAAGTGGTTGTAGTGACTGAGTTGGACTGTGTTAGCTGAGCTGATAGTGAGCTCGTGTACCCCTCTTTTACTGGATTGCGTTTGCTTTCCAGCTGTGTGCAGCAAAAAGAGAGTGGCTGCAGGTCCCGTGTTGCTTACTCCATCCACACTCCAGTTTACGACTACCAGGCATTTTTAAGTGTTTGTGAAAACTATGTGCATCCACAGCAGTGGGACCAGCAGGGCGATGGAGGGGATTCTCCCCTCTGCTCCACTCTCGTGAGACCCCACCTGGAGCCCTCCAACCAGTTCTGGAGTCCTCAGCACAGGAAGGACATGGAGCTGCTGGAGCGAGTCCAGAGGAGACCACAAAAGTGATCAAAGGCCTGGAACACTTCCCCTGTGAACAGAGGCTGAGACAGTTGGGATTGTTCAGCCTGGAGAAGACTCTAAGGACACCTTATTACAGCCTTTCAGTACTTAAGGGGGCTGATCAGAAAGTTGGGGGAAAAACTTTTTTAGCAGGGCCTGTATCAACAGGAGAAGGGGTAGTAATTTTAAGCTAAAAGAGGAGAAGTTGAAATTAAATATTAGGAAGAAGGGTTTTCTTGTGTTGGCACTGGCCCAAGTTACCCAGAGAAGTCATGGCTATGCCATCCCTGGAGGTGTTCAAGGCCAAGTTGGATGGCGCTTGGAGCAACCTGATCCAGTAGGAGGTGTCCCTGCCCATGACAGGGGTTTGGAACAGGATGATCTTTACGGTCCCATCCAACTCAAACCATTCTATAATTCTGTAATGATTCTGTTATTCTATGATTGCAGTGATAAGAAAGAATGTTTGGGCTCATTGCTGTCTTTCTTTGCAGGAAGAACGGACAGTGAGAGATCGGAATCTCCTCCAAGTGCAAGAACATGAGCAGCCAATCGTGTGGAAGGTGAAGTTCAGTTCGGGAAACAGCAGTCAGCTGAGTAACCAGTGCAGGAACTCTGTGCAGGGGAAGCTCCTCATTACGGATGAACTGGGTATATTTGATACTAAGAACTTATGCTGTGTATCATGGTGCTGGATGATGCTTTGTGTGTCTGTTTTAGATGGCGCTTCTTAGGAACAACTGCGCCTCATTAAGGCCTTCTTACTGCAGAGCCTCAGCTGTTGGAATTTCAGCCTCAGACCAGACGAATGGTGCTGCCGATGTGGTTCTGTGCATGGCAGGCTGCAGTCCAGCTGGGCTTGACTCAGTACCTTAGCTCAGCTCTATGTCCAAGTGTTAATTTAAAGAATTGCTAGTTAGGACTTAAGTCAGATGGAGGGGGATCATCATCTACTAAATGATAAATAAACCTGTTCTTAAGTCATGTGATTCTTACTTTAGGTTTCTATAGAACATGAAAAGGAGTAGATCTTACCAGTTGTTCCTACTGTTCTTGTTTTCCAGGCTACATCTGTGAGAGAAAGGACCTGTTGGTGAATGGCTGTTGCAATGTCAACGTGGCCAGTACGAAGCTGTACAGCTGCGAGAGCTGCCTTCCCAACGGCTGCTGCAGCGTCTACGAGTACTGTGTTTCCTGCTGCCTGCAGCCCAGTAAGGTGTGTTGACTCTCCTGCTTTTCAGATGTTCTCAGCTGCTCAGGTCCCTCTGTGGCT
Organism: Cuculus canorus; assembly: GCF_017976375.1. Lineage (NCBI taxonomy): Eukaryota > Metazoa > Chordata > Aves > Cuculiformes > Cuculidae > Cuculus > Cuculus canorus. The sequence continues at coordinate 12,756,930 of NC_071417.1, forward strand.
GAAAGTGGTGGTTTGTGAGGAGCTTTTTCCTTGGAGGGGACAGTTCCTTTTCTTGGAAGGATGAGGAAAGCCTGCAAGGACCGTATGGCAAGCAATAAATAAAGCTTTAAAAAATTCATTCTTCCCACCTTTCAGTGGAAATACCATGAGCCTTGCAAAGTGTTTCAGGTTCAGGGGAATTGCGTTTGCTGAAGGGAAGTGATTGCAAAAAAGCTATTCCAGCCAGCATCAGTTTTGCAATTAGCGCTTCTGTATGTTCTGTTAGCTTCTCTAGATTCTCCTCCTGCTGCTGGGCGTTTTGTGATGTTTGTCTGTCAGTCCTTGGTAGAAATTCCAAGTTGAGATGCTTACTGGTCCTCTGATCCTTGAGCTGTGTATGTTAAGGTGGGCTTTGATTTCTCCTTATTGAAGTGTGATGTTTGTTGGTTTTTTGTTTTGTCTTCTTTTTGGCTAACCACTTTAGCAACATCTTCTGGAACGTTTCTTGAACCGAGCAGCTATAGCTTTCCAAAACCTCTTCATGGCAGTGGAAGATCGCTTTGAGTTGTGTCTGGCAAAATGTAGGACTTCATCACAGGTAAGGTGCAAGTACATGTTCAGGGCTCAAAAATGGGGGAAAAAGACCTCCTAAAACTGCCCTTGGAAAATGGGGCTTGGTCATATGAGTGGCTGGTTTGTTGTGCTTGCATGCACACAGACGTTTTCATAGATGCAGAAGCTATGACTGAGAGTTCTCTGAAGGCAATCCTCTGGTACGCAAGGTGACATAGTAACATCAGCAGCAAATGAAAGGTAAAGTGTATATTTAGAGCAAGGTGAGTTGTACACTCTCTTTAGAAAAGAGGAACATAAATAAAAAGATACTGGCCAAGCTCAGTGACTGGTGAAGATCTCATGAGTTCTGGGGAGGATCTTGTAAGGATGAGAACAGTGAGAGTTGTTCCCAGCAGCTTGCAGAGTGCCGTTTACTTTAGCGTTCATGTCTAGAGATACTGTATGCAGGTGATCACATGCATAGCAACTCAAAGTGTGTTGTCATTCTTTTGCTCTTTAAGAATAGAGGTGAACTGCTCTTAGCCATGTGATTTTACTAGAAGTTTTGGTCTACGCAAGCATTGACTGTCTCAGAAAGTGCTGTGGAGGTGTCCTGCAGATTGAGTATTTAATATAGCAAAACAAAGGACATAATTCCAAATGTTTCCAAAGATGTTTGGATTTTTTTTATACCCATATTGTCTGAACTCTAGCTTTATCAAGAAAAATGCACACATCTCAAGTAGCAATTTAATTATGCCTGTCTTGCTTAGGATGCTTGACAATGCTGCCTAAGCATATATAACTTTTTTGAATATTGAATCTGTTTCCACCTACTTGGGTAGTCTGAAAAGGAGGTTCTGGGTATGGTTAAACATTAAAGTGCTGTAACAAAGCAACTGTCTTTTATATGTTGGGAGTGCAGTGTTGTTTGGCTCTGGATCATACTCTAATGTATAGAAGAATTTGGGAAATATTTTGCATACATGTGAATGCTCTGGAGTTTGGCCCTCGGTGAAGGGATGTGTTGTCAATATGTGTGTGTTGTTAAAGCTTCTCCTCTTTCTGACAGAGCGTGCAGCATGAAAACACCTATAGAGACCCAATTGCAAAATACTGCTATGGCGAATATCCCCCAGAACTTCTGCCTGTTTGAAAGCTGTATGTTCTAAACAACAAAGGGAAGGAACTGGAGACAAGAATCCAAAAGAGCAAGACAAGAGCTGTTGCTTAAGAAGAGCCACAGTGTAAATGGCTTGTGGCGTTTCTGGGAACGAACACGGAGGTGTACAGTGTAAGCGAGAGAATTAAGTTCTCTGGGACTGTATCTTGCGTTTTTCAGTTTGTTACACATCTGCTTTCAAGTACTAGAGTACTAGTGCTTTCTTGGAATACCTTGTTTACATTTTAGGAATCGTGGAGTCGATCTAGGCTATAAAACATCATAGGAAAAATACCTAATGAGGCTTTGCAGCTGTACATGGAGGTTCAGTTGTGTCTCTGCAGTCCAGCGGCTTTCTAGAGTGATGGTAAATTGGAGGATTTTAGCTTTTAGAGTGTAAAGCATGTCTGTTGTGCTTCTCTCTCTGGAGCACTTCTTGACATGCATGGTAATTATGAATTATTTATTCATTTTATATGGATTACTAGCTGAAAGTATTGATGCTTTGCATAGCTTGTTGATGCTTTTCAGTCCTTGTTTTATTATGTCAAATAGAAAGGATATTTTAGATCCTCACTAAAATTGATCGGGTTTTTTTTCCTCCTTAGTCTAAAGGAATTGTATTGGGATCCATCACTACAGTGCTTATGTTCTTCATGGTAAGTTTAAAGCATTCAGAACTCCAATGGAGTTGTTCCTCTGTCCAAGTCCTGTTGCGCAAGAGAAGAGCAGGGATCTGCCAAGGATGGGGTGTTTACTGTCTGTAAACACTTCCCTTGTTACTCTGCAACAGTTTCCTCAAAGAGGAGTCTTAGTCGTGTGAACGGCTCCCTGCTAGTCCACTTTCTGGCAGGGAACACTGAAGGTTTGTCTGCTTGAACTTGTTCAGGCCTTGGCAATTCAAATGGACTTCACTCCTAGTTGTGCAGGAGGCCAAAGGGTGGGGTTGTGCTAGGATTTCAGTTTAATGATGTCCTTGTGCATGAAGGAATTAGAATGTCAGAAGCATTAGAATGGCACAAGCTCTCCTCTGAGGACCGCTGTGTTGCATGAGTTCAATTAAACAACCATGGTGTTTTTGATTTGCGGTTTGATACACTTGCTACTCTGGAACTTCGGTCTGATCAGAATAGCACTAGAATAGGGTCAGTTCTCCCACAATTTCTCTTAGCTCTCTAAAGCTGCTATTTAAAATGCCTCCCTCTTAAGGCCACACAACACAGAAAAGATAAGTAGAGAACCTGTAAAATGCTGAATAAATTTGTTCTCTCACTGCAAGTCCCCGAATGAATCCAAGTGCTAGAAAAATTGGGCTATTTTTTTATATGGAGAACCTCATTTTTCTTGTTTTTACCCCATCCGTCTCCTCCATGACTTTGACTTTGTGTGTGCTTGTTTAAACTGACACTTCCTATTCCCTTACAGAAATAAAACAATCTACAGAGGCTTTAAAAAAAAAAAAAAGCACTGGTGGAGTATCCTGGTGCAAAAGATCTGTAGAATGTTGTTGCAATTACATGTGATGTAAACAAGAAGTAGTGTTGCCACTCATCTGATAAAATCCACTTGCGTTGTTTTCATTGTTCTTTCCCAGAAGTCATCAAGTGAGATAATGGTTCCGTCAGCAGATTCTCTTGAAAATCTTGTTTTTCCAAAACCTTAAAAGCTTTAGCACTAGCAGTGTACCGAGCTGAAAATCTCTCCCCTTTGCTGCCATCCTATGGCAACTTGCTGCAGCAGACAGGTGATGGTGTGGAGAGGCAGTGTGAAATGCTGTCTTCACAGGGTAAGAGAGGTTACTTCTCGGTGTTAAACAAAGTCTTCAACCGTGTTCAGTTCTTCCTGACTGTTTTCCTCAGGGAAGGCCATCAGACTGCTCTGTTATCTCGTTCCCGCTGAGATGTATTCGAGCACTTCATGGTTTTGCACCATGACTGATGAGGTCAAGATACTGATGACTTAGTCTTGCTCTCTCATCCAACGTGGTATTAATTCCTTAGTAGGTCTTACAACCTCTTGAAATGGTAATTGTAAAAAACCAAATTTGGACAACATTAGTGGGAATTCCGGGCCCCTTTCTCTCCTAGAAAAAACAGGATGTGATCAGAAGTGCATTGTGACGGTTGTCCATTCAGTGGGACTGAAACTGCATCCACCCTCCCTCGTTGTTGAGCTGTTCAATGAGTGACTGTTCTGTATGTTAAATCATTAAAAACGTATCTGTGTTCCAAAATACTGCTTGTTTGTGTGTCTTCCCTTGAACTACAAGGCAACTGTACCAAAATGTGAGTTTGAAGAATGCAGTGAAGAGGGACGCTAATTTGAATATGTTTAATAAAGGCAAGCAAATAGAGGCAAAAAGGAAACCTATTTCATTTCAGCTTAAGAAAAGAGCATGCTTTTTTTGGTGGTGCACATAGAGGATTGAGCAGGGAAAGGAAGGCAATGATTGTTTCATGTTGTGAAGATACAGTGAGAAAAGTCAAATCTGTGCTTTCTGGTAATATGTCTGTGTTGTTTAAGTGATGTCCATCCCTCTTGCAAAAAAGCCTGATGATTCTGTGGTTGTCAGTGGCTGTCTAACATCTTTCTGTTTGTCAGCTAAGAGACTTGGGTTGTTGACTTGTGTTTGGCAACAGATTTAATGGCAGTGCTTGATGGAGCAACCAGCTCTGCTTCTCTGCACTGAGGTCAGTGCTGGGGATAATTGAATGTGTCGTGTACTCCTTGATTTCTGTGGTTTACCCGAATATTAATGCTAGTGAGAAATGGCAGGAGCTGATATCTAATGAGGAACAGGTATAGTATTTGGTTGTACCAATTTAGAAACAGTAATTTATGGCAGAAGGGCAAAGCAGTAAATGCCATCTTCAGTGAGTTTAAACTTGAGCCATTGGCTTTGGAAGAACCTGCTGTACTGCTCTACTGGGATGAAATGGATAAGTGGATAAAAACTGTTATTGTGATGGGCTGGAGTTCTGAAAAGGCAAAAAGCTTCTGGCTGGAGGCCAGCACTAAACAGTTGATGAGCTGGGATCATGGTCTCTGTATTCTCAAGATCTCACTCGTTGCAGTGGCAATTCTTTTCTCTGTCTCCTGTTTATGTTCAGGCTCTAATTGCATGGTGAACTTTTTAACAAACTGGTAGGATTCAAATTTGGAATATAAAGCACTAAGCGCAGCACATCCTGAACATGAGTCTTCATTCTGATGTGCTTTTGAAAAGCAAATGCCTTTTTGACTTCCCTTGTCATTTAGCTGGACAGGCTTGAGCTCTAGGATTTGTTCTGTCTTGTGCTAGTCACTTAAGCTGCAAAGACGCTAGATCCTTTAACCTAGCACCATAATGTGGTATTTGTTCTTCAGTTATTCTAGTCAAGGAGAGCTGGGGGAGGAGGTGAAAAGGAATTTTCTAAGTCAGCAAGTTCCACAAAAGATGGAGTTCAGCGAATTATTGTTGGTTTATAAGAGCCCTCTGCATTTCTTTATGACCTGAGGCAAACAACTAACTATATGCAGAGAGGGAAAAATGCCAACTTTGAAACCTGCAGGGAATGATGGGTAAGTACTTAGTTCTTAATTTCTGATCCGTGTCTAATTAAACAGGCCGTTCTATCCAATATTTTGGGTCAAATAAGGCGGACTTGTAGCAACACGCCTATTGTCTGTGTGTTGTTTTCCATTTTCAAGGCAGTCTCATGGCCACAGATACTTGTTAGAAATCATGGTCTTTAGTAGATTAGACGTATAGATCTTAAACGAGAATTCTCAGGATGCCTTCAGATTGAAGCATGTTTGTTGCTGTGGTCTGCTGTTTTGCCTGTGGTAAAATAACACAAAGTTGCAGAGTGGAGAAAATTAAGAAATTAATTCTGGCTGAAAAGCTTGCCTGGTGGAAGCTTTTCTAATATGTATTTCAATTAAGCAGCTAGAAGGCCACAAGCTATAGCTGCAAATGGAATGGGAGGCAAGTGTCAGGTTTTCTAGAGATGAGGTAACAGTACAAACAAATAAATTGTAAACACTTGAAATGAGGACTAGCACCTGATTACTTGCTTATTTTATAAAAAAGATAAAGTCTTCCAATAAAATCCAGCTGTCATTTACCCTGTGTGTTTTCTGCCTCTATGCATGCACCTGCAAAGTAAGGCACGCTAAGAGGAATCAAGTTGAATGGAAGTCTTTTGTCAATTTTCTGCATTCTTTTCCTGTCCTGCACAAAATCTGTCTAGATTTTAAACTGCTCAGAGCAAGAAGACATCTCTACGTTTGTAATTCTTACAACTTCTAACCATGGCCTCACCTGGAGCTTTTAATGTACCTATTGATATGAATAATACCTATCTTACACAGATATGAAATATCACCATTTGAAGAAGTGGGACAAGGTTGAATGTAAGTCACAGGTGTGACAGCTTTGTTTTAGAAAACACACACACACAAAATAATGTCCTAAGCTATTTACATTATCGTATGCATAAAAATGCATTCATCAGCTGTGTAAGGTGACTCTGGCTGTGCTGTATCCACATCTTCAAACTGAAAGGAATCTTCTAAGTAACAAGAGATAAGACAAAAGGAAATGGCCTCAAGTTGCACTGGCAAGGTTTAGATTGGATATTAGGGATAATTTCTTTACTGAAAGAGTGGTGAAGCCCTGGCAGAGGCTGCCCAGGGCAGTGGAGGAGTCTCCATTCCTGGAGAGGTTCAAAAAGTGTGTGGCTGTGGTGCTTCGGGACTTGTTTTAGCAGATATGGCGGGGTTTGGCTGATGGTTGGACTGGATGAGCTTAGAGGGCTTTTCCAACCTTAATGATTCTATGAAGAATGTAGATTATTTGCAAGCTACAGTTACAGAGCTGCTTCATAATAAAAGCTGTGCTATCTGAGGAAATAAATGTGTCCATACACAGATGAACAGGATCCTACTAAAAAAGCCCCAATCCTCTGTAGCAGCAAAAGCAGATGAAATTATACGTAGGCAAATGTAATCTATTTCTTCTGGGTCTTTTTGCCGGCTGAGCTCCTGGCAGCGTGTCTCAGCCGGTGTAGCAGCCGGGCTCAGCCAGCAGAGGTTACCACAGCACTTGGATAGAAACTAGACGGGCTGGCAGGTGGCCCTTAGCTCAATTTCACTTGGCCAAAAGCTACTGAACTTACATATAGAGAATAACAAGTCAGTACATTGCTCCAGGAATGTGTGTGGAGAATCTGGAATTGCTCTGCGCCTTCGGCCTGGCTGCCCAAACCCACAGAATAAACCGGCTTTGAGGGCTGCCGGGGTTTTTAACCTGTTGGGAGGTTGTGGGTGTTAATGTGGGGAATAGCTGTAGTACTGAGGCAACTTCTTATGGCCTCAGGTTGTGCTGGGAGAGGTTCGGATTGGACACGAGGAAAAATTTCTTCACAGAAAGGGTTCTCGGGCGCTGGCAGAGGCTGCCCTGGGAGGTGGTGGAATCCCCGTCCCTGGAGGGGTTTAAAAGATGAGCAGATGAAGTGCTCGAGGATCTGGTTTAGTAGAGGACAGGTGTGGTTGGGCTTGATGATCTCAAAGCTCTTTTCTGACCCGGTGATTCTATGAACTTGATTGACCACTGTTGTACTGAAGTAAAAGGAATCATAAACACCTGAGCCTACATTAGGGGAGAAATTGGAGAGCTGTGCCCAGCTGCTGCTCTGATCCGCCATGGCTGCTCTCCCTCACAGGGCAGTGGAAAAGGCCCTGGAGGTGTGAGAGAGGCTGCTGATGGCTCGGTGGCCAAAGCCAGGGCTCCTGCAGGGCTGTGTCTCCCTTGGGAGGCTGACACGGGGGCGCAGGGTGAAGTGTTTGCTGCCTCCTCATCCAGCCCCATTTCCCGCCTTTTTCTCCTCGTGCTGCGCAGAGAGCTCTGAGGCGGCCGGTGTGATTGTGAGCACGGTGGAGGCTTTTGGACATGAACTGAGTTCTAAGGAGGCAGGACAGAGCATTGTGGCGCTCAGACCGTTTTCCTGCCGTTGACAGAGCTCCATAACCGTGTCCAGAGAGCATCCTCCCCGCTGCCTGGTGGCTCCTCGGGGATGGCTCCAACAGGGACAGCTGAGGTGAGGCAGCAGCTCCGCAGGTGAGGCTTTTGGTTAACCCAGATATCCACAAAGCTGTATTTTGACAAATAACAAAGTCTCGTGATGGCTGATCTCAATCTTTCATTGTGAAAACTTTATATTTAGGATTTGTTGTAATGCCAAAAGAGCACCAGCGATGCAACTGATGACACCTTCTTTTTGGGTTACTTAAAATGTTGTTATAATCTCAAAATGAGAAAATATTATCTCATTAAACTCTCAAAAATCATAGAATAATTTGGGTTGGAAGGGACCTTAAAGATCATCTAGTTCCAACCCCAATATTATCTCAAAAATGAGCTAATATTATCTCATTAACATTATGATATTATAATATTATGGTATTATCGCAAAATAAGCCCAGATGAGTTGCACTCGTGAACCTTCATCTCAATGTATGCAAACCCAGTCCTGTGCTGAAAAGTGGTTCTAAAAAAAAATACGTAAGAAAAGATCTCCTCCTTTGCTTAGCGGCTTCCAAAATGCCTGGTTCTTAGCATATGACATGCTTTTTTCCTGTCCTGCTAGTTTGTAAATCCAAGCTGGTTTCTATCTCTATCATGCATGTTCCTATTTATAAAAGCTTTGCAGCTGGAAGTGAGAAAATTTACTGGCAATAAGCGAACCTAAACAGTGGTGTTGAAAGCTGAGATTTCTATGCATTCAGAAATCAGCAGCCCAGGTCCTTCCCTAACACCATAAGAAAGTTAAAAAGAACTGTGCCTGTTTATCGCCTGAGGATGGACTAATGACTTTTCAAGGTTCTGACTTCTGCTCTACAGCTGTAGAAGTTTAACTTTTCTTTCCTGTGTAAAAACTGAGGTTTCTATGTGGCCACCACATTCCAGGAGCTGCAACTAGGAAAAAACCTAACGAGTATTAAGAGACACGTGAAAACACTGTGAGAGTTGTGGAATAACAGCCCTGTTGTTCCTGCAACATGAATGAAATAAAAATCAAACTTCACAATAAAGAGCGTAGTTGCTTCTGTATGTAAAATGGAAATTAAATCAAGGTTTTCAGGTACACAAGTAATACTCGGCTACAGAAGGTCTGTTAAGGGCCTGTAATTTTTATAAAGTCAATTTTTCTGTTCCTGAGTGCTACAGCTAAAAAAAAAAAAAGATAGGCAGGAAGGTTGAATTCCTTTGGAATTTAATAAGAGCTTTGACCTCCTCAGGATTCTCCCTGGCTTCCTGCCAGCTGGCTTTCAGGTAGGTTCTGTATGAAGAGTTGATATATTCTGTCCTCAAAACCAGAGTTTGCAGGGGAAATGCTGCAAGGGCCAGGCTCTTAAAACAAATTAAGCTATCCATTTGTGAGCAGCAGTGAAACATTTTGTGATGTTACACTCTATACACTTGTCACAGTTGTGCCCCATCAAGGTTAGAGGGGGAAGGTGACTTAGCTGGCAATCGCTTAATCAAATGGAGATGTTGATTTCTCAGGTAACCCAGGCAGGGTGAGGCTTGCATGCTCCGTTGCTTTTAACAGCCAGATAATGAATATGCTTTCCAGAATTCATGTTTCTCATAGCAGAAGCAGCAGCTGCATGTGATCTGTGTCGCTGTCAAAGGAAAGTGAGATGTAGTTAATTCAGGTCTACACAAAAAGATGTATTGATCAAGGCAGTCCTTGCTGTGGCTGGGTATCTGCAATAACAGTGGCTAGGACAATGCAGCAAGCCAGGATGGCAAACCCAAATGTGCTTTGTCTTAACTCAAAAAATGAAAGGGCTGCCCACCTAGCTTCACTGTGGACCACCAGTCATTTTAGTGTAAATCCGCTTCAGTCTTCAAAGGGTCTGTAACTTGGTACTGAAACCAAGTGAAAAGGGCACATCTTGTTGCTGTTGTTATAAATACACTGCATTTGTAGCTATGAGGTTAAAATCATAGATTCAGTACAAACAGATTGCTGTGTATCAGTTCCACACGATTTAAAAAAAATCCCTATGTTTATGATATCTGGATAAAATTATACTGTGGTGCTTACAGAGGTACTGAATGTTGCAAGAATTATATGGAGTGGATGTATACATTATGTTTCCTGTGTTCCTTCTCTGCTGGTAGTGCTTGGATGTGGATGATTACATGCTATATATACAGTAGTGTTCAGATTGCAGTGTGCTTTTTTAGTGCAAAGCTAAAAATCCTCATATGCTGGTTTTGTAATAAAAAAAATCATTATTATTGTTATTTCTGCAGAGGTACCCAACTCATTGTCTGTCTTCCCAGTTTTCCTTCCTGTCAGTTTCCCTTAATAGCCGTGCCTGCTCTTCTTTTGTTCATGTGTTGTGCAGAAGAAAAATGGGCACTAACAGGTTTGCTAATTACTGTAAAATTCTTCCCAGCCTTGTTCTGTTCAGATCATTCTATTAGCTAAAGTAATGGAGTGCAGTGGCTTGATGGCTCTCGCACTTTCCATTATATAAGATCTTCCTGGTGCAATATATTACTGGGAGTCTCTTCTGGGGCTGTCACCAATCACTTTTGATTTTCTACTGCTGTTTTCTTTTATCTCACCATTCCTTTTTTTGCTACTATGTTGATTCTCCTGATCTTTCCTAAATGACTTTTGAGAGCACAGGACTGTTTGCCCCCTGCTTCCTCAGTTTTTGCTAGGACCTGGGAAAGCTGGGTCTTGGCATGCTGAGGATCTTGACAGTGAGTTCTCTGACCAGCGTCAGCATATTCACATCAGTGCAGCAGTTCCTGTCAGTTTTAACTTTTGCCACTATACCCAAAGGCAAAGTCTTCACCCTCACTGCATCCCTTTGCCACTGACATCTATTTTTCCTTACCTATCAGTATTGTCAATGTCATCTTCTCCAGCAGCATTAACAGCAGCAGACTTTTGTCTCATTGCTCTGATTATATTAGCTCCAGTGATTGTGCTTCCACCTCATTACTGAAATAAAGTTAACATTAATGAGAGTCATGCAGCTAAACCTCTGTTCACCTCTCTGGAAATTTATTCTGAGGATGAAAAGGAGATGCATGTGGATCTATTTAAAAGCAAGCTGGCATTTTTTTCCCTGACCTCCACCTGGCTACCTCCTGAATTTGGTGTTACGTAAAGTCTTTTGTTACTAAGAGCTGATGATGCAAAATAATCCAAATACATCATACGATATTAACAAGGACAAATTATATTGGTTAAACACTGATCTACGTACTGGCCTGCTACAGACTTCCTTTACCACCCAAATTTCTGTGTCACTTCTGCTTCTGGAGAGGGTTTCCCGTATCCCACTTTCACAGTAAATTCAACATAAAGTGTTTGGAGGTCCTAGGGAGTATGCTAGGAAAATGCAAGATGTTATCAAGTGTAATAGTAATCACACCTGTAAATGAAGTGAAGCATTGAGAGAAAGGTGGAAATTGTTTATAGAAGACACAGCAATGCTTTGAGCCAAAAGGAGACATATAATTTAGATAAGCGGAAGTTAATGAGATAAGACAAATGTACATGGTGCGTGTGCCAAGCAAAGAAGCTTAGGAGAACTTTCACTGATCAAAATTTGGAATTACAATAAGAGCGGTCGGTTTGCTAATGGTCATTGCACTGATGGTTTGTTTGCTCGGTTTTTAGTGAAAGGTTAGAGAACAAAAATTCTCTTTTTATTAAGTCTGTTCAAAAGCAGCTACCATGACGTGGCCTCCATCCTGTCTAAGGCCACTGTCTGCTGCAGACACACGGGTTAGCTAGAAAAACAGTAATATTGACTAAAAGGAATGCATCTTCTGAATCCACCTTATTGTTTGATGTTTTCCTTAAAGGTTACCCTTTTGTGTATGAAACTAGACTGAGTCTGGTGTAGTTTAAGAGGTCCAAATGATTCTTCCTGAAAATGTGCATATATTTTAAAGAGCGTTTATATATATATATATATTAAAAAAAAAGTTACCCCCCCCCAATGCTGTGAGGAAACAAATGTCCTCTGCACTCAAAATTATAAAGATACATCTTACTTTACAAGCTGGCAGTATTTTTTAGTAAAAGGAGTGTTTAGACCCTAAATATTCTAAAATGCTTGCTCGAGGCTTTCAAAGAAAAAAGTAATCCAAGAATTATTAAAGCATGGTTGACTCAGAAGAGGGAGCGAAATATTACTGTAATGATAATCATGCATTGACCTAGTTTGGATTCCAGAGTGTAGAAGTATTTTCTCCCTTGTGCAGGTTTGTGATTTTGGCCACAGAGTTCACAAGGAAGAATATGCGGACTTGTCACTGAAAGAGCAGCTTTCTAATAGGAAGGCTGTTTAAGTTAGCCTTTTCAAATGTCAAACCCCTAAACAGAATAGATAAAGCTCGATAAAGATAACCCTTTACAAAGGTTGGTGAAATAACATTATCGCCCTTTGGCAGAGGGAGAAACTGAAACACGGTGTTTAGGAGACATCAGTCTTGTCAGATGGTACAGCAGGGGTGGGCTGGGGCACCGCATCTAAAACGGGCCCTGGACCGCTGTCCTGCCCTGCCTTCTGGAGAGGGCTGCCTTCTCCTTCTGAGGCTGCTGCTCTTGTGCTCGAGGACAGCAGTGACTCATGTCTGTAGTCACAGGCTGAGTATGTCAGGTTGAAATATGCCTTATGGAGTAGTTCATATTATGTTTAATTTGAGAGATTTTTACAAGACTCTGTCCTAAAGCAGCTTTTCTTATAGGTGCAGACAAAATGAAATATTCTTTCTATAAGCAGTGTGAATGAAATAATTTTCAGCTCATGTTTCATGGCCATTCCTACTGTTCCTGCAAGCACTCTGTTTTGAAAATAGTCTCCCTTGGCTGAGGGTATTTACTTCACAGTTTATTCTTTTTCCTTTATGTGCACATTCCCTTCTTCTCCCACCTGCTTCGCAGCTAGGCTTTTCTTCCTCTTGGTGCCCAGGAAATGCCAGTGTCTAGTTGAATGAGCTCTGCTATAAATCAAAGTGTCATCACTTAGCCGGTTGAAGTGATTTAATTAATGCATCGTGCCATCCCCAGAGCCTCTCCCCACCTGACTGCTAATCAACCTGCAGCAGCAGGAGGAAAATGCAGCCCTCCTTGGAGTCATGCAGGAGAGATGGAAGGAAAGACAGTTAACCGCAGTGGCAGATATCAGCCTTGTCATTTGTCTCTAATCTGTTGTCTGCTTCTTGAAACACTGCTGCCCTGGTCTCTTACAAGCCATGCTTAACTCCATTTATACAGAAATTATCTACTATCATATCAGCAATCACTTTCTGTCAGAAAGTGTATTTGGCAGATGACATATTTAGAAGCATCTTATTGTGCATGTGAGTATTCCTTTAGCCGGAAGGAGCACTTTATACATAAACGCTTTCTGTGTGCTGAGGATGCACTTCATTGCTGCTGCTGTGCAGTTAATGCTGCAGATCACTGAGCCAAAAATGATCATGCCAGAATGGAATTACCAGGCAGATGTTATTAGCAAGTGGTACCCTTTTGTCAGCTGCTGAATAAATAGGTGATGGTTTTCTCTCAGGTATGTATGTGTCAATGTGCTTACTTGTGTGCAAGCCAGAGCGCTTGTTCATTTCAGTTTAGTGACTTCCACTTCTTAGGTCAGGACCTGTGGTAATGGGAATCTCAGTCTCCATCTGTTGGATACAATCAGCATAAGAAGAACTTTAAGAGTGTTGTATTTGTGACTGTTAATAGTGAGACAGGCAATCAAGATCAATATGAGCATAGCCCTTGTGGGAAGCAATGTTTTTGCTGATTGAATAGAAAACTGAGTGTAAGTATTCCTGCTTTCTAGGTTTGACCACTCTGGGTTGCTAGATGACCATGTGTAAGACACTCAACTAGTTTTTATCCATGCTCGTTGCAAGTATAACATCTGCTACAAAAGGAGAGCATTGTACTTATGATAGGGACACACTCCGTTCTCTCTTCCCCTAACCACCTCTGCTGAAGCAGATGGGTGTGCACCACTCTCTGTGGAGATCAGTGAGACCCATCATTAAGACAAACAGTAGCACACCAGAGTTGCCTTCAGGTCCACAAGTCTGTTGGGATGACAGGAATGTCATAATGATAATTTTCGCCTTAATACTGCACGTATTAGGGAGTACCTCTCTGCTTTTGCAGACCAAGATGGTGTCTCAACTTGCTCCCCTGTAACTCTTCGTGTGGGTCAAAACCTGGCACAAACTGTAGGGTGTGTAACCTGAGTCTCATCGTGTCACTTCCCAGTATCGCAAACCACCTTATGATGGTGCTGTCAAGCAGACTCTCAGCCTTTGATCCTTCCCAGAAGGACCCGACACACAATCTGCAAAACGTGCTCCTCCTCGTGTTTTGTGACAAACAGCACAGAAGGGTCAGCTGCAGTGACACTGGTTCTGTTCCATGGCTGTGGCGTTGGGTGTTGCAGGAGACGGATGCCCCGAGCCACAGCCTCAAGGCTGGGTGCGCCGCAGTCTGACCGGGGTAATTACCGTTATGGTGAAGCAGCTGTTTCCTTTGTAAGTCCATAATTTTGAGGGTTTATTACATGGACATAAAAATCCTCTCCAGGCAGAGATTTGGCAGGCAAAGCCCAGCCAGGGAGCTGTTTCATCATTTGTTAGTTTGTATATTTTTGCATCTGTTGGGCAATTATTTTGGTATTTTGTATACAAGGCAGCAAAAGACAGGCTGCAATCCTTTTCAGTTGCTTGCCATTAGGATCTTCATTGATCTTTATTTCACTGTTGGGCACTTATGATTTATTTGCAGAAACAAATGTATATTACTATACTAAAAATGTTTACTTGGTAAACAAATGCAGTATTCAAATAGCAGCTTTTTCTGACACTTCACTGATTTTCTTGTGCAATCCATGTGCTTCGTTTTACTTAATTCCCACAAACTCTGCTGCTCTGCAGTGGCTCATTGCTGGTTCTGTTGTTTCATACTCTGTGGAGTAGTTGACAAAGACAGTGCTCACTGCACAGCTTTGCAGCTATTTTTATGCTTTCCCAATTTTTTTTTGACTGAACTGAAAATCTGGAACTAAGCTGCATAAATCTCTATCTTTTTGGTGATTTAAATTGAGATGAACTTTTAAGGTAGTGGAATTACTGCAATGTTCTCCCAATGCAACTGGTAACGAAGTTTGTGCCTATTGAGGAATTTTTTTTTTTCCAGGAAATGCTTTGAATATAATGTCTGTAAATTTGATCTCTGAAGGGAACTGTGTCCTCAGGCTTTCTAAAATTCCACAACACCCCTTATTTCCACTGTTTAAACTACACCTGAGCTAATTTAAAAGCAAGATGCACTGATACCCATAGCAACCGATGCCAAATAAAACTGTCTGCCTTTGTAGTGTTTTGCTTAGGGCACAGGACTGGCTGGCTGGCCTCTTTGTATGGATTGTTCTGCAGGCAAGTGAATGGAGCCATTCTTTAGCAGGTAGTTGGATACCAGATGCGGAGCTTGTAAGTGCCACACCTGTGCTTTTGTGCTCATAAGAAGCTTTGGAAGTATCTGATGACTTAAATCTGAGTTGTCATCTGGCCAGTTCTCATCTTTTATTGAAAAATATTGTAATGAGTGTCTTCACGGAGAGGAAAGGAGCTGTGGGTACGTTTTCATCTCACAATACTACTTCACTTTATCACTAAGCACTCTGTGCACTGAGCAGGTCGCACCATCCAGAGATAGGCACTGCATGAACTGGGCTGCCCTCCTTACTAGCTATGTCATCTTCCGTGAGCATGGACAATGTCATAAGCAACGGTTGTGCTTTCTGTCCAAATGTGAGGTTCTGAGAAGACGAAAAGTTAATAATTTCTTTTATGCTGTTACTCTTACTGCCTTTGGACGGGAACAGCGTGACTGGACCTGTGTGACCAAGACAGTGAGCGAAGGAGCTCTGAGCTGTGGGTACACACACCTCAGCCCTCAGCGCACTGTCAGACTTCTGCAGCCATGTCTGCTCCTCCTCTGCCAACACCTCCCGAGAACGCTGTGACATGGGAGAGCAAAGCTTGTGTTTGTACAACAGACAGTCCAAAGCTCTGTTATTGCAGTTGTTACATGTGCAGTGTTAGCCACGAGATTTGTAAGGGCTTGCTAATTAATTTGTTTTATATAAAAATGTCTCATCAAAATCTTTCTAGCCTTTTTATCCAAAGTAAATTTTTTTTGATTAAATGAAAATTCTAAAAGAATAAGTCAGTTCTATTAAGAATATTAATTTCTGAGGGCAAGAATGATAGCCAGGTGTTTTCATTTCAACTTAATTAGAAACCTAAACCTTTAGAATATCTGGTATTTTTTTCTTAAAATTTTTACATGACAATTTTTTTTTAACTTACTCTGGATAAAAAACAAACATAGAAGAATAAATAATTTTCAGTGAATAAAATTGAGTTGAGTGGGTAACGTGCAACTGACAGAGGGTTGGACTGAGGGCCTGGTGGGAAAGCCACTTCTTTTGTGGGGAATGGAGGGGAAGGAGACTGTCATTCCTGAAGGTACAAGCAATGCAGGTTTTTTATTCTTTTCTGTGTTCTGCCTCTCATGCTCAGTTTTGTGTGTGTATTAAGTGGCTCTTGCTGAGCTCTGTGTTGAGATGTGTCATTGTGATAAATCACTTTTACTGGAGATTATATTTTTCCTCCAAATGAAGCTGCCAGCAAGACACATTTTAACAGTTACGAGTGACTGCAGCGTTTTCAGTCACCTTTCTCTCTTTTCCTCCTCCACCTACCGCCTCAAAATATTATTCAATAAATCCTGTCTAAATTCTGTTGAGGACCCTGTTTTCTAATGGGAGGGGAAAAATAACAGAGGTGGCAATTAACAGCTGTCAGCACTAGTCAGGGATCTTTATATATGCAAGTAAATCTGTTTTTCTCCCAAGTTGCTTACATTCGAGGAGTCCTAGCCTGCTTATAGCAGTATCCGATGAAGCTCTCCAAGTTCCTTATGAAACAGGGGACCCTTCAGAAGTTAAGTGAGTTGCCCGGGGTCAAGCGTCAGACCCATGGTGTGTCTGTAGAGAAAGATCACCAAGCATTTGCTCTAGTCTAGTGAACCCACATCAAGTCCAGGCACATGTTGTCAAGGTTATGCAGTGTCTTCAGCAAATTTTGTTACTTCTTTGAACAAGCAGTTGTGTGATTCTGTCATCAGTGCCGAACTGGAAAGCTGTCAGAGATCCTCATCTGACTGATGGGGTTGGAAACCTTTTCCTAATTTCTCTCTTCCATTCCTGGCTGGTTCCCACTAAGTTGTTGTCTTGCTGATGTTGTCACTGTCCTTACCCCCCTAAAAAATTAAAAATTAATGTAGGAAATAGCATGTCATATTTGTAGCAAAAAAGGAGTAAAAGAACTTTACTACAATAAAAACAAATTCTAGACCTTTGCTATTTTCCAAGTGCTGGCGGCTGGGAGATCGTATATGTAGAAAATGTTGACTGCAATGGTTTCTTGGGAAATCTTTATCAGGGTCATCAAAAGCATTACTAAATTTGTTTTGGTTTTGGCAAATTGTTAATTGGTTTTGACATTTCTGAGAAAACGGTTTTGATGAACTTCAGAGGTGCCAGCTTAAATGCAGTCCAAGCCACAAGGTTTTGCACTCTGGTAGATTTTTGGTACGCTTGGCAGTCACTTGGTAGGGTAGAATTTTATTCCCCAGGAAACAGCTGGTTGAATCCCAGCTGGAATCTTAAGGCTAAGCAAAGAAATGGGAATTAGTTCTTCGTAGATATGTAAAGTATAAGATCATTGCCTGCCAAAGGTGGCTGGTTACTCAAGTATAAGACTAAATCACTCCACTGGTGGAATGAATGGTGTTACCACCCAGGCTGCACAGGGGATATGGACAAATGGGATACACATTTTCCAGTCTCTGCAGCTGATCCCTCTCTTTCAGGACTCCTCTGCTTGTCAACCTGCTTTGGTTTCCTTGCTCTAAAATTGCTGAACTCTCTCCCATTTTTTGTTTCTGTCCAATTTTTCCTTTTAGATGAATTCTACATCATTTTGCCCTTCGGTTCCTTTTATGGAAGGTGGCTGTGAGTGAAAAATCCATGATGGCATATGCCTATGTGAAAGTCAAACAGGTTCAGGGTTTATTTAGTACTTTATTCTGTTCTTCCTTCCTTTTAAACTTTACATTGCTGGTGGATACTCAAAAGCCATCTTGATTTATGATTTTCTGTGGGGCTTTGTCTTTCTTCTTGAAAGACATCTGAGAAAACACCAACGTTACACCGTGTCCCATAGAAACAACTTCTCTGCATACAACCTGGACAGGCATGTCCTTTATTTTCTAGCTGAAATTCTCATCTTTTGAAAGTGAATTTCTTTAGAAAAGGAGGCAGAAACAGGATAGATTTTCAAATCTAATTTCCAGATGTTAAATGCCAAATCACAAACACCAGATTTTGTCAACATCCTATGAAAATCAGTCATCTCCTGGAAAAATACTGACGTAAGCCAGTGTCTTGGAAGACAATTGTAGCAAAGATAATGGATAGGGTCATTATATAGTCCCACAGTGATGAGGAGTGTGGCTTGGTCATGGAGGAGAGCCCTGTTCCTCTGTGGTTACTTGATAAACACTTTTAATTATCAGCATTGTCATTTGCATAATGGAATTGTACAGCTGGCCACATACAGCGAATGGAGTTACCACATGTCAGTACACAGGAAGGACTGGTGGAAAAATGCGAGCTCTGAGCACGGGGAAGTAAACTATGGCACATCACAACGTAGGGACTGCCTGCATAGGAAGAGTTAACTGTGGATTATGGAACTCCTCGGCAGCTTGAGGAGTACTTGGCAAGGCTGCAATTTGCTGGACTGTATCAAGAACCACTCTCTGTTGGTTGTAGGAAACTACTTTAGGTAAACTATCTTTCTTTTTTTTTTTTGTCATGGTTCAAAGCTGTAAGTCTAATGAATGCCTTTCTGACAGAGATCCAGGCATCTTAATGCAATGGTCAGCTGCATTTTGATATCCTGCGGTTTTGGCTTTGGCTTCTGCTTGACTGTAGCTACTCGACGCTGCATTTCATACTCTCCTGTACCAGCATACACAGAAATCAGAGCAGACTGTGAGAAAAGATGGATGACTGCTTTACCTTGAAGGCTATAAACACAGCTGTGCAGATCAGCAGATGGCGGACTACTGCTAGCAATGGGCCACAAACAATATGAACTGTTCCTCTTCCCTGTACTGTTCCAGATGGGAGGCCTCTAAAGGGAAAATGGAATGTGCTTGATTTACAGTGGTCTCTCCAGTTCTGCCTTCCATACATTTGGTTTGTGCTTCCCTTCTGTGGGATGCTTTTCCCCAGTGGCACTTGATTCAAGATGAGCACAGCCAGCCTCGTTTATTGTATGTACTGGTTTATGACTCTCTTTGACCTTGTAACAGATATAACCCTACTCTTGAAGCCATCACCAATCTAAAACATAAAATGAGAATAAATACCATCATTTCTGACATTTGATAGATTTACAAATGAAGGTTTTGGGCTGCGAAGCCATGATCAGTGAATGACGTTCAGAGAGGAGGAATGTATCAAAATTAATCCGCTCCATCTGGGGCAGTGGGATCTTGGCTGCCAATGCAGTAAGAGTAAACAGGATCGTGTCTTTCCGAATGACATGGTATTTCACACAAGTTTTCATTTTGTCCCACTGCTGATGTAGTTAACTCTATTCGTCAGCAAAAACCGTACCTTAGATTCTGCTCTTCTGTGTGAGTGGGTGGTTGTAGAGTGCCTGCGCATGGGGCAGCACTGGCATCTTAGGATGATAGAGTATAAGAGAAATAAATGGATTTTTTGGTTATAAAAATCGATCATTTACTTTTGTCTTCATGGCATCAGGTATCAAGAGCTTCCCAGTGGGAATCTCTTTCTTTGTGATGTGAAGAAAAAGAAGTGAGGTACTGTCTGCCCGCATCTGCTGACCTCTGCCATCAACAGACCAAGAGTGCTCTGTGAAACACCTTGATAATAACCAGTAATGCAATGAGTTGTCTGAATTACTCCAGTTTCTAACTGAATGCTCACAGATATGAATCATGAACTCTGAGGAAGGATTTGAGAAGTCAGTCATCTCAAAAAACAATCCCTTTCCCAAAGAGCTGCTGTTATTTTCCAGATATAGCATTTTTCTAGGACTATCAGAGCATTCACAGAAAAAAAATTCTTCTGTTGCACATGAAATATTAGGAATTGGTTTTGGTTTACATTTTTTCTCTCCTTCCCAAGTGCTTAGTAAATGAAACAAGCAGCAGAGAATAAATACTCCCATCCATCATCTTTTGTTTGTATATGCTACTCAAGACCTAAAAATCCTCTTGGAGAGAAAAGGGAAAAACTCTGGAGGCTTTCCTTTATGTTACTACAAAAGTAACTGCTTCCAGTTAAAGCCACAAAGCCCACAAAGTCACTTTGTCAACTGGCTGCATGGTAGCATAAACCCAAGAAAGACTGCTGGTCTGGAAGTTTGTCTCTTCCGCAGCTGACTCGGCCCATAGCTCTGAAATGGCAGCTTGGGCTGATCCCAGCAGGCATCCAGCTCAGGACTCCCTTACAAGTTCCAGAGGGAACACTAAGCAACCACCAAGATCCATTTAGAGTTTTCATGTCACATAAGCAATCACAAACATCCTCTTTCTAACCGCAGTCAATGAAGGCACTCAGATGTAAGAATGCTACAGCAGACCACTCAATATATTATTTTCCATGGAAAATTTCCTGCCAATTCTGCCTTGTTAGATAAAACCCCAGTATTTCAGGGTTTTCTTTTCCCTGAATGATTTTGAAGTCCAACCAAAAGTATTTTTTTTTGTGAACGCATCTTTAGATGGCCTCTTGGAACCAGAATCTCAACAAATACTGAGGAGGACCATGTAATATGGATTTACATGATATGTGGAATCTTCACTGTCTGACACAATGATAGCACCCGCATGAAAGCGCATCGAACACAAGGTTAAACATATGGTTTCAACACAAAATGCACTATTAAGGAAAATAGTTGTTGGAAATGACTGCATCTTGCAGTGAAACAAAAATGATAATTGAGAATTCTAGGGTTTGCTGTTGAGATTAACATCTTGAATTTATTAATGATCTGGAAAAACTGGACCATAAACTTCCGAAATTTTTGCATAAAATCTATGGAGATTCTAATATCCATGCAAAGATAAGAAAATCCCTGGGACAATCATTATTACAGCAGATATACTTTCATTTGGTTACGTGTCAAGTACTACATGCAGGTAAAAATAATGGCATTTTCCCTGTAGTATCCTGATGCACTTCAAGCTTCTTATATCCTCTAAGGAAATATTCAGCTGCCTGTGTACAAGTGTTCAATTCAAAAATATGCCTACACAATGAGCAAAAAATTGTAGCAAAGTAGTTAGGACACCTCAGAGCATCGTACATGTGACAGGGTGAAAGAGATCAGGTGGATGCTGAATTGCCACATCAGGTGTTCATTTTCATCCTCCGTGACCTGCCGTTTCCCAGAAGTCTGGGATTGGTCTCTGCCTTCCTCAGCCTGTGTATTAGAATATTATTGCTCTACCTACAATCTCATCTTTTACATTGCCGGTGCTTTTGAATAGCTATAAATGCCACAAGAATTTAAGTTGCAAGTGAGCAAAGGATGTATCACAGCAAATGGAGGTTTGACATGTGCATTTGTGACCTTCAGTTCCTGTCTTGTGTATAAAAAGCATCCATTTATCTGCCGAGACAGCATCTCGCTGCCTTACTATGTTGATTTCCCAGGTCCACTAGCAGAGCTCAAGATCTGTTCCTCATATACAGCATGGCTTATGTTGTAACTTATCCACTGGGCATCATCTTTATAAGATTCCAGAATCTCTCCATCCCAGTGGCCCACAGCTCTTCTAGAATTATACAGGAAAACAAGCTTTTCCAGGAGCTGAAAGCCAGGTTGGTTCCAGTGAGATGATGACTCTGAACTTCCAAGTTTTTAGAACAGAGTAAAAAAACTGGTTTACATTGCTCAATTTGTCATCAGGCGGTACCTCTTAAAAGCACTGAGCTGACTAATGATGGCATAACACAGTGTGTAACAGCAAGGGTGAGGCATTCTGAGTGCAGAGACTGCTTTAAAGGTATATAGCTGTTCTTAACAAAAACTGAGCTTGCTCTGCAATGCCCACAGCTTGACCGCTCATTTGCGGGACCCAGAAATGTAATATAAAATGGAATTAATTTTAATTTCTGTAAACAAGCTAACTTTGGAAAGGTAATTGAGTGGCTTGGTTTGAAGTTTTATGGCTGCCCTTCACCTAAAGGAAACGAGCTACTCAGAGCCAGCCAGATGTGGTTTAGGCATCTGGAGATCTGTAGTTATAGGTTTATCTACAGGCTTATTGATTCTGGGGGAAGATCCCCAGTGAGGTCGTAGCTGTAGGGGCTCCTGCTCAGGCCATGGCTGATGGCAGGAGATCATCTGCAAGTTCCCTACCAGCTGGCAGCCTGAAGCTGAAACAGCTCCTCTGTTGAGCAGCCAGCTGACTGCAGCCAGAAAGGAGGGCTTTCTCGCTAGCTTGAGAAGTAGCACGTTGTGGAATGAGCTTTGCTCTCATTATCAATTAGTACTTGGGATGCTCAGACCATTAGTCCCTGCAAACAGCTGGAACTTCTCCTAGTTAAAAAGTCTTCCTCTAGAAATCCCTATCCAGCCACTGTGTAGGAATTGATAATGCTGTAAGTGTGTTTATTATGAACCCGAGGCTTAGCTTCCTAAGCAATCTCCCCCTCCCTCGTTCACTCCACAGGGACGCACACAATTTCTCTGTACAGAATCTTACACAGCCTAATCCAATGTCCCGTGTTATTTTATGCTGCTTGACTTCAAGTGCTCTCAGCTTTACTGAACATGTCTATAACGTTTTAAGTGTCTGCATAGTAAGGAGGCTAAATTCCAAAAGCTGTTTTGCTGTGCCTACTGCAAATGCTTGGATATGTTCCAAGTCCTGGTCTGGCATTTAACAGGGATTTTCCAGGATGTTACAATTCACCCAGCACTAGAACTGTGCCAATCCAAAAGCTTTGCAGCCTTCAAAGACACACTGCTGCATGTAGTAAAATCGTGTTCCAAGGCACACAAAGCATTAAAAAGAGACCAGCTTCACCAATGGTTTTATTAGCAGAGACATTAAACTACCCAAAAATGCTTTCTCTGACACTTTCAGCCTGCGTGAACCATTCAAAGTCTCAGTGATGATATATGTATAGAAATACACGTGACAAAGGATGTTCTTGTGTCTGTTCCTACATGTACGTAGCCTGCCAAGGGCTTTTCATGCAAAGGAGGAGTGTCCACTTCCTTTTTTCCCAGTAAGTCACAGCATCCAACTGCAAACATACAGATCCTCCCTTTGTTTCCTCAATGCTTCCTTGGAAGAGAGGGACACAGAAAATGTGGCATTACCAGCAGCAGCTCTTTAAGCAAAGGGTGGGTCTGTTCCTGATGAAAATGGAAAAGTGGGGTTTCCATACTGGCAGTGACATGACATTGCTAAAATGTAAATTACGACATGTTTAAAGAAAAGAGTGGGTGGGAGAAAATATATTTAGCAATTAATAATCTAAAAGCTCTGCCCTGGACTGAGCATTTTACTGTGTTTGATTTAAAAGGAACCATTTGTGATAGACAGATTGGCAATATCTCTATGTATAATACAAAACTGCCAAAAATGAAGGAAAGTAGTTACTCTTGAAAAGTTTAAACAAACCAAACCAGAATAATTCTGCAAAATGGCACATACATTTTAAATTGCATTGTCGTAGTGACTGAAAATTGAACATTGTTTAAATGAAGTTGCCTTGAACTGATTCTCAAGGTGCCAAAGCTGGCACTTTGTTATGAATCTAAACTACAAGCTCTTAGCTACACACAGATTACTGGGATCAAACATGTAAGGTAAGTGGCTGAGACGTAACTGCCTGATTTTTAAATGTCAGACAAACTACTTAAAGATGTGTACTGGCCTTAAACCACAGGAGTTTTAGAGAGAGTGACTGTTTTAAGCACGAGAGCCTACAGATACCAGTACCTGCATGAATACAGGTTCCAGCCTGACAGTCAGTGGGTGAGTTTGCCTGCCTAGCTGAGTGGTTGCTTAAACCCACAGTTCATGTCTCCACTGCTGCTGCCACTCTAGAACACTGACGGTGACTGCAAAGACCAAACCTCACAGTCCATTTCGATGGGACTCCTCTGACTTGTAGGAGGCTGCAGTCCATCCTGACTTGATTTTCTCTCACACTCCTGATTATCTAACATTAAGCTACAAGGGTTCCATGTGCTAATAAGAACAGGAACATGGAGAACAGTAGTTTGTCAGGACAGATGAGGGAGTTCTCTAGGATATAATTAAGTGCTGACAAACTCAGACATAAGACACATGTAATAAATTAGTTATAGTACCTGAGTAAGAAGGATGAACTCTGCCGCAAAGGCAATTATGCAGAATTTCAGCCTTGGGACCACTTCTAGAAGTTCGTGTGTGTTGGGAAATCACATATAAATTTTATGTCTTTAGCAAAACCGAGAAATTATTAACATACTATTAACATAAACAGGTATACATTTTTTAAGTCTCGCTGAAATCTAGGAAGGTTGTTGCAATAGTACCTGTTTTTGACAGTGTTGTCATTTTTCTGGCTTTAGAAGTAAAGCAGCAAGTATGGCAATGACCTTGATCTGCTCCTAAACAAAACAAATGGACTTTTAATTACTGATCTGATATTTAAAAACCTCGGCAATCTGCTATTAAAAAACTACCAGAGCTGGGTTTCACAAGATTGTTTCTTCAGAGGTGATAAACATTCTGGCTGTATTCGAGTGTTTTCAAGCCCTGCAGTCACCACAGGATCTATTTTAAAAGTTCTATTTACTAGTTTCCCATTTTTCTGTTTCCTTTTTTTTTATAATTCTTTCTTTGTTTTTCATCCCTTCTGTCAACATTCAACTTGATTTTAGCGTATATGTGTGCTTTCATTGGAAGATAATTTTGCTCATACAAGTAAGGCAAATTATTGGATTTTTATGTCTTCTGGTTTAAAATCCATTTCACTGAGGGTGGAGAGGGATGGAAAGGGCCCTAAAAGAGCTGCTGACCCTTGAAGAGAAGTTATGATTTCCCTAGCAATAACCTGCAACTTGTCTCTTGAAAGGGATTGCCTGCTATGCTTCATATAATGAGGAAATTGTTTTATTTGCTTTCATACAAGCTGCTGAACAGCCAAGACATCAAATCATTTATTTTTTCTTCTCATATAGGCTCTGAAGTTATTTTCTCTACTGGTTTGCACTCCAGTTAACTGGGATTATTGGTGCTAAAGTAGGGAAGCTATGTAAATGGTAGAGGTGAAAGCTGAAAACAAAGATCTAAAAGAACAAGAATGGAAGGTGTGTCAAGAACAGCAGTATTTCATATTTGATAGTGTCACTGAAGTGCACTGATGTCTAGGGGAAAGAAGGTGCTGATGGAACTGGCGTGCTGTGAATATTATCCATGGGCTGAATCTTAAGCAAGAATCTGGGGCAAATGGCTATTCAAAATTAAATGTACTGTCAGATCTTCAGTTCCAATGCAGATGGGGCTTTAGCTTTTCAAATCTCAGCCAAACAACAAGCTAAGGAAAAGTGTAAATGGTGAAGAAGATTCAAGATGGAGAAAGTCAATATCAAATAGAAAGCAATTGTTTGTGAACCAGAACTGTGCACTATTCGACCGAGAAAAAAACAATGATGTAATCAAAATTAAGTGGAGTCCAGGACATTATTAGAATTACCGTTGCCCTTGATTAAATGAGTTGCTGACAGCAGCAGCAGCAGTGTTGCTGGGCTATCAGTCTTGCACTCCTGTTTGACATTTTAAAAGAAAATGATGAATGTCATCAAATGTTTTTGCTGTTATTTGTATGATGTAAGAGTTTGCTTGATGGATTTCAGGTCTCCTTGTTTAGTGGGATCCTGAGCATGTAGAAATATTTACCACTTACCTTTCTTGGAGTCAAACTTAATTTGTGTCTTCTACTGTGGTTCCAAATACAAGGGCTTGTCTTCTTATGCCTGGAACTAAATTAACGAGAATCTATTTTGATTTGTTCTGACAACTATTCCAGTCCATGTCTGTGTGTACCTATCTACTTTGGCTATAGTCCGTTAAAACTGGCTTAATCCTAGTTAGGATGTAGACAAGCTTTAATTGCCATCTTCCACAGAGCTTTTCAGATGCTATGTACTTTTCATGCATTTTGAAGGCAATGCTGCTGGACACTTGGCTATTGCTTGCTTTTCAGGAAGTGATCTTCTGGTTTGTGTCTAGCAATGTGAGGCTTCTTCTGGTGCCAAAGAGGAGGCAATGGCCACTCTCTGCTGCATCCTGGCAGAGGTGAAGGGCACAGTTTGTTTGTGACCTCTTGTGGAATCGAATAATTGCGATGGAGCTGATCCAGCCATACAAGGGTAAAATCCATCCCTCTTGGTCTTGGCTCTTCTAAGCTGCTTTAAAACCTCTTGAAAAGAAAATGTTCAGCTGAACACGAAGATAGGTACATTAACTCTGATTTGGCCAGGATTGCCTGAGTAAACACCTCCAATGTAAGTACCTGTGGTCCTTAACAGCTGGAGGGAATTAGGATTTACTGAAGTTGGTACTGACAGCAAGAGTTCCGTTGGGAGTGCCTTAGTATCCTTAGGGTGTCTGTTGAGGAATACCTGCTTAGCTGCTGCGAAATGACAGCATCTTCACAGATGCCAGTATGCTGCAAAAAGCCTCTGGAGTATGCTTTGTAGTCGCCTTCCGTTATATATCAATGTCACTTGCTTTCTGTGTCTGCAGAATAATGAAAGCCTTGCCCTAATTGCCACTGCTTTTCCAGGCTCAGGTGGAGGGTCTGGTCATGGGTTTCAACATGAGACAAGTCCCTAGACTGGCAGTTGTCAGTGCATGTAAATATCCCCTGTCTGATAAAAGTCAGAGGGAACATAAGCAAATAGAAATTACTGCCTTGTGTACTTATATTCCCCAACAACTAAAGACTAATTTGAAGTTGGAGCCTGTACCCCACTGACCACTCAAGCACTGGACCACTGCTTCCTTTCTTTTGTAATGTTGTCTGCAGCCTTCCTACCTGTCCCTAATTCTTCTGCTTTTACATTCGTGCCCATTAGAGTCCCATCTTTAAAATCCACCTTCCCAGAAGAGACTTTCTGCCTGAGAAAGTCACCCTTCCCTCAGTCTCCCTTCTTTCTGCTGGGCAGCCGCTACAGAACCATTCATTCTGGCAGAGGTGCTCTGTAAAGCTCCATCTGCAGCCTGCCAGCCCCAGTCCACGCAGTCCTGTCAGAGCAGGAGGACTTGCAACAGCTAAATGACACACGCGTTGTGCCTCTTTTCCCCTACAGCTGAGGACGTTGTCATATTATCGTTAATGCTTTTAACCGCTTTGCCTTACTTAGGCCACAAGCTGCTGTTTTGTCCTGAGACCTCAAAAGCCACACGGGAAGCAGAAATGTATTTCCAAAGATAGGAACATTGCATCACTAGAGGGCATCCCACGCCTCATCACAGCCATCAGCAAATCCCAGGGTGGTGGAGGGGTGGGCAAGCGGGGTTCCTCAGCCCCATCCTGCTCCCTGGGCTTTGTCTGCTTGGAGGTTCTCTGCGTGTAAAACGGATAGGATAAGAGTGTGATTTTCCTTGTGAAACAGCAATACACGTATCCAGACTGTACTGTAGATGCTGTTGTACTGGTACTGAAGTAGAACAGACTGTTGCTGTTCAGGAACAGTTGCTAATATAAACCTTTGGTGTTCTGTGTACAAGTACACATGAATTAGTGGGTAGGAATGTTACCATTTTAATGAGACTAGAATAAATAAAGCAATATCATATTTGGTATGTACAGAAGATTACACAAAATAAAAGCATCCAGATCAGCAGTGGTTTTCTCCCTTGCATTTAACTCAGTTTGCTAAGACTCAAAAGACTGAAATTTTTAAGTCAAGGAGAACCCCATTCTGATTCTAGCTTTCCCTGAAAGAAGTCAGGTTCTCACCGCCTGCATCCTGAGCACAGAGCTCTCAAACACTGTGGCAAAGAACACAGTGAAATGTTCTAAGTGGAACGCTTGAAAAAAACCCAACCAAAAATAGATACCAGTAATGCAGCAAGAGAGAAGGGGGAGGGTGAAGACAGCTTCATTTTACAAATGGCTTTGTTGAGGCAGTAACTGGATACAAAATCCAAGTCACAGTGGGATTCCAAGAGTGCACATCTGCCTCACAGCCCTCGTGTTTCCCAGAGCAGTACTGGGTAGCTAAGATCTTTAGAAGGTGCTTATATGTCTGTCTCTGAGGGCAGATTTTGAGGTCTAGTTTTGGGTGCCCAAAAGATAATGAATGTAATGTTTGTTCATGATATTGAGCAGACTGCTCTCCACTATGGATGTGGTTCTATATCTCACTGTTCTCCTAGAAAAGAGATGTGAAATTTACTTGTACCACTTAATTTGACTAAGGCCTGCTCTACAAAGAAGCAGTCAGTGTACAGCTCTGGTTCCATTGAGACAGACAAGGGGGGGTGGAGACTGGCTGCGATAGTAAATACTCAGTGAAAGTGTTGTAAAAGTAGAGGATCTTACGCAGATATTCCTGAAACATACTTTATGTGTCCCACTGAGGCCCAGGCAAAACTTATCCGTGAACTGGTCCTAGACTGGAATCTGTCAGTTGAGTAACTTGGTTGTGGGAATTCACTGGCACTGATGTCTTGGGCTCTCCAGATTTTTTTTTGCTATAAATCCCCCTGAAGTCTAATTCTTTTATTTCCTACGATGTGCTATGCTGTGTCTCAAGGCTTCTTTCAGGTAGGAATTACTTTTCACAAGATTTAGCTGAACAGCAAGGCTGGTTTCCAGTAGTCTTATATGGATACCTTTCACAAACATGTTTTCATGTGAGCTTTCACACAAGTTTGGCTCTCACATGAAGCCTCATCACAGCAGTGTTTTCTTTCTTCCTTTTCTGTCTTCACCATCCTCACGTCAGGGTCAAAGGACTGCCCTGAAAGGATCTAGAGAACTTTTGCTTTCCCATCCTGTTAATTGACTCCTTATCTATTGTGTACTCTCTCCGCTGTGTCACCTCTCCATTTATACTGTGCTCCTCAGGGCTTCTCTGTGGTATCTCCTATTCACAACCAGGGGCCAGAGCCACCTCTGCATAGCTGAGCATCAAGGGTTTCCAGTCTTGGAATCCACTGCTTTTGCATCCCCTGGTATATTGTTCTCCAGATCAACTCCGTTTATTTCAAGAGCCCCAGGAAGCCTTGGTGAAGGCAAAGGCTGGAGCTCTGTGGCAGTTCTTGGCAGGAAGCTCTTTGCATAAGGCCAGTTAGGGCAGCTACAGCTGAGCTTCCTCCCTAACAACTTGCAGAAGCAGGTTGGAACAAATTGTTCTTGTGGAGTGTTTTTTTTTTAAAAAAATATGTATTTTGAGAATAACCTTCAGTGTGCACACACACTCACTACTGAATTATTTTAAAACAGGAACAGAAAAAACTTACTGAAATAGAGGTCAAACAAACACTAAATAAGAGACTTCAGTTTGATGGTTTTGAGTGCAAGGAAGAGCAGGTAATGAGTACGTTCAGAAAAATCAGTGTTTTTTCTAATCCAGTGTTAAACGTCAATGGTTCAAAACTGATTCTGGGAGATTGTAAACATGCAGAGGGGAGGAAAGTGCTCATGTCGTCTTTTCAACTCAGCAGGATTTGAGTTCTTTCAGCTCTCACTTGTGCCTCTGAAAGTCTTCTCCATGTTTGTAGTAAGCAATAAAATTCTAAGAAAAATTTTGGGGACTCTAAGGATTATTAGACAAGGATATTTCTGAAGCAGCACTGGCTCCATACAAAGCATCCTGTCACATGTCTGTTCCTTCCCTCTGGTTAACAGAAATATGTGTAAACCTGAGTCCTGAGATGCAGGTACATCCTGTGCGCAGAGATATTTTCTCTTTAATTGCACGATTTTTTAATTTACCTTGCTAAATACTTTCCCACTTTATGGCTGTTGAAACTGATAGATAAAAATGAAGTGGTTCCTTAAAAGATTTCTTGAATATGAAGGCAGATAAGTCATTTGCACAGGCCAGAATTCAGGCGTGCTAGATATTTGCTATATGTCTCAGAAAGTGTTCTGTTTCATAGATTGTGTGTGTCAGTGGTAAGACTTCTTGCTTCTTTAATGATTTCAAAGTGTAGGTAAGTGTACTCAGCCTCTCTGGCTTTCTAGCAAGCTGCATGCACAGTTCTGTTAACGTGAGTGGGGAGATCAGCTCAGTAAATGCGGAAGGCATTTGTAACAAAGACCTTGTGTAAATGATTGTATAAGCCAGCATATCCCACTAGGACCAAAAAATCCAGAGCCTGACATGTTCTGATGTAGTGGCTAAGAGCTTCAGAGAAGTTAACTGCTTCCATGCAAGGAAGCTGGAAGGTTGCATCCAAGGAATATATTTTAACTAACACAGCAACAAGCAGTATGGGGTAATAAACACGTTCTGCTGTCCAGAGGCTTGTGTACACAGTGCATCAAAAGGGTTAAATAGAGTTGTTCTCAACAGTGTTTGGCCTGGCTGAGGATTAGAGCTTATTTTAGCTGTTCTTCCTAAACATAGCAAAGGTCACCAGGGAACAGGCTTTGTTGCTGAGTCTTATTGGCCTTGTTCCTTGTAGGGGTTTTGCAGGAGGACAAGATTGTCGCACTTACAAGGATAATAGATGACAAGCCTGGTGCTGATTAACCTCATTTTAATTGATAATTAATTTTAAACCCTATTTACTTTCCCTGGAACAGCTGAGACTTCAAGGGAATCACAACAGAGGTGAACAAGAACTGAAATTTTCCCTGAGGAAATGATACAGGCAGGAAGTAGAAAAGATGAAGGCAGATGCATATTCAGAAAATTGGTTTGGATCTTCATAACATTTATTGCCTCTGAAAAGGGAGGCCTCTCACCTTTTGCTAGGTCTTACACACACTTCTCCTGCTAAGGCATCCCAGTCTTGTTCTGCAAAGACTTCTATGCTCCTAATTCTGGGTCCTTCCTTAAGCCTGTTTGCCAGTTAGCCTGATTTTTGCTTTATTAGAACTTCTTTTGCCTCATTTCTGAGCCTGGCAAATTGGTGGGGTGGCCTGTTTGAATATTTCTCTTATACTGGAAATTTGTGTGATACTCCATAGTTTTGTAGCAGTAAGAGCTTGAGAATGTGTGTAAAAGGTCATTTTTATTCACAGCCCAACTCTCTGCACATTCTGGATTTAGTTCTGAAAAACAGAGCCTTCCAGGATTAACAGCTGCGTTAAGTTTCCTAGCAGTGCATTCCTGCAGCTTTCCTTATCACAGCTGTAATCTATTGAAAGCCATAATCACTGCAGTAATCAGCCTGCCCTTCTACATCACCATCAAAAGAGGCTCAAATCATTTTACAAACATGGAGGAGTTAATTCTTTAAACACCTTTGAGATGGGTGTCATCCTTATGGTACAGGCTGATAAACTGGAAATAAACTGAAAAGGCATTTCAAGCATCAGGATCTGCCTGCTACACCTGGTAGCACAGGTGGCTTCACCTGTTTACCTGTGCACATGGAGGATTTCCCCAAGCTAGGTGTTCCGTGTGTTTTTGATAGTGCCTTTTTCCCTTCCTTTTCCCGTTGCCCCTTTATACTGGAAAGAGGAAGATATTTCCCTTTTGCTTTGTTCCTGAAGGCTGCTATGTATTTTTAGCTGCTCAGGATGTCTCCAAATAACACACTGACTCTGAACTTGCATTGTCAGCCTTCCCTGTAAAGCCCCTCCTGGGAGGTTTATGGCTCACTCTCTACAGCTTTGCTGATACAGCGTGTAATGTTTATACCTGCAATCAAGCATTGGCTGAGTTACAGCTCAACGCTGGCAGCTTCTTTCTTTCTCTCTGTTGTCCCCCACCCTCTCATCCCTTGCAACTTTGCTCCAGTGATACTGGATTGATGTAGTGCATACGGTGGTGATTGCCTATATAAAAGTAAAGAAACCCGGCTTTACTCAATAGCCAGAAAATAACTTGTATGTGCTCTGCCCAGCAAGAACGAGATGGACTCTAGTCTATATTTCTTCTAGATGATTTATAACACCTTCCTCCCCTGTGCTTCTCTTTTCCAAGCCAATTCATGGATTTTGAGATTTACTAGATAAAAAATTCATCTACAGTTTATGAACTGATTTTCTTTTAAACAGAACACATTTTAGTTTCTTTTTTAGGGTACTCAACAGACCTTTTCCTCAAAGTATTTCATGTTCTGCAATTGTCTCAGAACTGCTCAACAACAGAGATTTTACCAAGCCACAAAACAACCTTGTGCTTGACAGGCAAAATTGTGGGGCCTCCCCAAGATAGGAAAATGAGTCTGATTCCCTTGGAACAGAATTTTGAGCCATCTTTACTTAAGCATTCACAATGCAGACAACTTTATTTCAGTTTAAGTGGGTCTTACTCATGTTTAGCTTTGGTATACTGTGTATTCACAGTCTGTGTAGCTGAACCAAGATAAATATATCTTACAGGCCTTTGCCAGCATTTGACTAAGTGGGTTTGAAGTCACTCTTTACTTAAATCAGTGCAGCTGTGGGTGAAAGTAAGGCCAAACGCATTCAGTTATCTTGAAGACAGTGCCAAGAAAATGCATGAAGAAAGGCATCAAGCACATTTTTTGTGGTTAATGTCTCTGCAAGTTCTCAGTTGTGTGCACAGGGGCACAAGTTGAGTTTCGAATGCCATGGAATTAAGGATGTCACTGTTGTGTACATTTGTGTTCATTTTAATAGTTTCCCTGAAGTACACACCACTTTGCGTGGATGGCGTTAGGTCACATCTTGCCTACGTTCAGTGTAAACAGGATGCTGTAGTTGCCATGCAGCTGTACATTCATATCTTTGGGAATCTTCTCTTGGCTACATGAAAAGAAAATATGAGGAAGAGTGCATCTATGAATTCAGGTTCTGCTGACAGGTGAATCTTTGTGGTGATTTGAGTATGGGCTTGAACTTGAAGATGTACTTCAGGTCTGTATGAATCTCTTCTAAGAGCTCAAGAACCTCTGCTGACCAATGCTGTGATCCCATCAAAAGCCCCTCTGCAACTGTCTCCCTGGGCATAAGGATATGTCCTACCTGTCAACGGAGTTTGTTATATAGTTAAAAAGCTCCTCCAAACTGAACTAAGTTTGTTCATTTATCCTTGTGGATTCTTGCTTAATCAAAATGGCCTGAGGGACGTATGACTGTCTTAATTTTGTCTTTTACCAGGGAAAATGTTTGAAGGCCATGATTTATGCAGATCTAGGATTTATTTATATTAACAGAAGAAACTATTGGTTACTCAAATCTTTTTTATGCTGCTAGCTGAGACTCGTCTGTCACTTTCTTAAACCTACAGAGTAGAGGTGCTGAATTGAAGGGGCATCACTGATAACACTGCAAAGAAGAAAAAAATAGTTTATCTTCATAATAGAGATCAATCAGACTTCTGTTTTTAAGCTTCAAAGCCTATATACCTGCTGTTTCTAGAGCTTAAATGAACATACAAAGGATTTTTTTTCACCCTTATTCACTCACAGAAGTTTCTATCTCATCTCTGACTTGGGCTTCTACAGTACAGTCAGCTTCTTAAGCTCCCATTTATTATTTATTGCAATAACTCCACTGAAATATGAATTTCCTCTAGGAATGCTTCAGTTTCTTGGATCTAAAGCCTGCTATTTAGCTGCTCTTAACTAGGATAGATCATTAAATGGTTGCTGCTTCACGAATTCAGCAAATGAGTCCACTACCTCCCTATTAACTCTCCTCTACCTTTCACCCCCTTAAAAGTAAACCTACTAACAGTCCTATGGTACTTGGCCTTTAAATCCTATCATACACTTCAGCAGAGCTCAGAGTACATCTCTACCCAATAAAGAGAATATTATTATGGTGTTTCTGAAGTTATAATATTGTACTGGGGTAAGTTTCCCAGCAGTACTGGAGCAATTGTTCTTGTCACTGAATTTGCTTTGCAGCGTGGTGAGTGTTGTTTATCAGTTTCTCTATTTTAAATATGCAAAGGACAGACACATGGTTTTAATTCAGAAATAATTGTTAAAAAGCTTCCTTCTAATCTAAGGTTAAATAGTAGCAAAGCTCCCAAGGGAGAGTTCAGTGAATGTGTGCCTTAGAAAAGGCTTTAACAGCTGTGAAAATGTAATAGCTACTTCTCTTAGCAGACTGTTAGAGCAAAATTAGCCCTAAGGCACAGAAGTAAGGTGGTAGGTTGTTTTCCTGCTCATCAACATCAGAATAATGAGTTAGTAGCTTACATTTATGTGTTTGAAAAGCAAGGCCTTGAAGAAGAAAGAACTTTTCTCTCCCAAAACCACCACCTTCATGTAAGAGAGCTGTCATATAGCAACTTATCTTTTCTGCACATTTGCAAACAATTACTTTATGTGGGTTTTTTTTTGTTTGTCCTTATTCCATCTTTCAGGAATATGGCCTATATATCTTGAAAGATATTTTAATTACAATAAGATTTGTGCCTAATGCTGTACAGCTTCCTCAGAATTGGCAAGTTTGGGAAGAAACTTGAAGGTCAAGGGTGGTTGCAGACGGGGATTTTGAATTTGCCATCAGGGAACAGAGGGGATGTGTTGTTTGGGTACAAGCTGTCGCACGTACCGTGTTGGTGTATTAGGAAGTTATGGATATCTTCCTAGCTGTGTTACTACAGCCGGTGATGGTTTGGAGTGAGGAGCAGAGAGATGCAGGCAAAATGTCAAAGGTGTGGTTGGCTGCACCCTCCTTGCCTTCAAGCACTGAGGCTTCATTATGTGAGTCACTAGTTATGTGCGTTGCTGTTCACATCAAAACTGCTTACAGAAACCACACAGCACTGACTAAAACTCCCAGTTCCCGGCAAACTCGCTGTCGGCTTGCATGAGAGACCTGTTCTGAAGGGATCTTTATTTAGTGAGGTAGTTCTATATGAAAATTTAGAAATTTGATCTTAAACTTCATCCAGAAGAGAAGGTGCTGCTTAAGAGAGATCCTTTCAAACTCTTGCTTTGTAGAAGTAGGCCTGGAAGCGTTAGCTATAGGAGACTAAATCAGATTTAACCCTATCTATGTGTCAGAGGGGACACACTTTGGGACACTGCGTGGCATTGTCCCATGATCAGCTCTTTTCTTGCTTCCGTCGAACTTCAGTCAGTATAAACCAGGAGAAAATGAGACACTCAGAAAAATTTACAAAATTAATCTTCTGTGAGCTGTTGCAGAAAGGCAAACAGTGAGATAAGTTTTTGCCATTCCTGTTCATATTTTGAAACAATGTGGACACACTGATTAGTGCCAAGATTCACTTCCTTCCCAGGACTTGGCTTTAACAAAACACAGAGTGAACAAACAAACTCCTCTTGTAACCCGTGGGCTGATGGCACAAAACCACATGCCAGTCAGACTCCATCGGTGCGGACAGGCTACCTCTGCACAGCCGCTGTGTGGCTTGAGTTCAAAAACAGCTCGACAAACAACGCGCTGATGGGCTCTTACATGCAAGGCCGTTTATACATGGGAGCTGAGCTGCTTAAAAAACTGTCGGTAGCTGTCAGGATTCAGACATGCTGATGATTCCAGCCTCTTCTCGCACAGCCTCACCTGCACTACTGGTCTTTGCCCAGATGAGTGAATAAGCTGGCTGAAACCTGCAGACTTCCTTCAGGAAGAACTAGCTTACAGTGCAATTGGGTCCATTCGTATTGCAAAATGTCGATAGCTTTCTTCAAAAGTAGAAAAGCTTTGCTAAAATGAGGAAAGGAATTCTTCAGCTGATGGCAATAATCACAAAGCTGATGGATCTGGTGGTTGCAACCTCAGCAGAGACTGGCCACATCTCCATCAATCTTCAACTTCTTTGATTTCTTGTTGAAAAAATATACTCAAATACCTGTGTCTTTGTGGAAGGAGTAATGCAATAAAGTTAAATAATGTTTTAATAGTGTTTGCTTCTGTGGCTTTATGAATGCGTATATGTCAGCTTGGCTGAGAGATCTGAGGGCAGGTTATACACTCAAACTACTGTCAATGAAAATCTTTCTGCTGAACCCACAAGCGGCTCCAGATTTGCCTCACTGTAAGTTATGCACATACCCCCTGCAGTGTTTTAAGAGCTAACTAGGCTAAGACAAAGCAAAACCCGAAAATAACAAAATGCTTACCACACATTTTAAGTCCCAGACCCAACCCTGACTCTATACCTACCCAGCACAGTCAGCCTGCGTAACCATCGCTATCACAGGTGCCACACCTTGCGTTCTGGTCCCCAAGATACTTCACCACAGTAAGGACAAAGCCCATTAATCCAAAGACAGTGCAGTGTTAAACCAAAACAAAGCCGAACTGTAATCCTGCGGATTATCGTTTCAGGAGAAAGGTTTAATGTCAGATAAGTGGTGGTGGGGGGGGGCTGCTTTTTTTTTTTTGGTTTTTTTTTTTGGGTCTGTGTTTTTTTCAGGCAAACTTCAAAGTGCCTCATTAGATGCCTTCAGAAGTCATGAAGATGAAATGAATAAGAAGCGATTCAGGCAAATTGTTGACTCTGGAGAAGGGTTTTAAAAAACAACACTACAAAAGACAAGCCCCTGGGGGTGACTGTAATTGCATATCTGAAGAAGATTCCTGCACTGGTCTGCCAGCCCCACTTAGCTGAAGCACCTTTCCTTCGTCCTGAGAAGGGCTGATCCTTTTTGTCCTGGCTTTGCAAACATCAATCTGAATTTTCCTTGACTCTCTAAATTTCCCTTGAGTGTGTCACAGTGACTGAGCCTCACAGACTTCCTGTGGGGAATGTTTAATGCTATGGAGTAAATCTGCTGAGGAGAGATATATTCGATATCTGGTTTTTAACATTGGTAGGAATCCGGACAGTTTGATAGCTGCTGAGGAAAAATGATTATTTCTATTTATTAGTTTAAACAATGCTGGGATAGGATGAGAGAAAGAAAAGGAAAGATTCTCTCTGATAGGTGGTTTCCATATTGTCAGCAGTTAAACCCTTAGGTCAGGCTGAACGCTGTCCTTGGGGAGTACGTTCTCTTTCAGGTTTAGCTGAGCTCCTTGGCACACCTATTCTTTTGTAAAACCACAGGTACTATGGAGTCTCTGCTGTATGACCCTGCTGCTCGAAACAAGTGTGGACACATGCTTGCTGTGTCAGCAGGGAAGATCTGGCTGCCCTGCTCGCTGCTGAGTTAAGACTAGTGGAGAAGGAGTTCTCAAGCCAGGATTTTTGGGACATGGCACTAGGCAATATAGGAGTGATATATTCCAGGTGTCCTGCAAACCTCTGGAGGATGCTACTTTCAGCAGAGCAGGGACAGGGACACCAAAGGAGGAGTGAGACTCACTTCATGGCTCTCACCAGTGTTTTCAGGCTTTGTGTGTCTCTCTCCCAATGGAGCGAGAAGGGAGGTGGTGGAAAGAAGAGGGCAGATGAGTGCCTCCTCCTTTTCTTGTCTTGGTTAGACTGGCATCCAGCTGTGTTTCTCTTTCCTGACTGCCTTGGCTACTGTGGTGAGCACTCCCTCTTTTTCTTTTACATCTACTGTCTCACCAGTGCCTTGGAGTCCTTGCAACACAATGAACAAGAGAAAAACAGAGAAGCTGGTAGGGTTGGTTTTATGTTGGGGTTTTGGGGGGTTTGGTTTTTTTTTTTGTTTGTTTTTTTTATCCTTGTGCAGTCCTCTTTTCACAGGTACAAGGAGGACGTGAAATTTAACATTGGCTGGGTTCCAAAGTTCTGCGCATCACACACATACACAATAAAAAAAGGCAGGTTTGATAGGGTCGGTTACTTTATTATAGCAACTGATACAGCTGGGAAAAGCCAGACACGTTTTCAGGCAGAGTCCCTTTTTGTTTGCTCGCTCTGTCTTGTGTCTGTCAGGGTACACCGTCTTGTGTCTGTCAGCAGTGCTGCTACCAGCAGCAGCCAGACGGTGCTGCTCTGGCCCTTGTCTTATAGGGGAAAGTGCAGGAGAGAAACAGTGGAAAACAGGCGCTAGGGAAAGAACGATTTGTTCCAAAACATTTGCTTTGTAACAGGGTCATCTATAAATTCTGGGATTTCCTGTTTGCTGAATGGCAGGCTTTCTCTTTTCAGGTTACAGACTGGAATGATTTTATTACAGCTCATTGTAAGCTGCTTTCCTTTCCAAACCCAGATTTGCAGCCTTTGCACAGAAATTTCCCAGCTTCCTTGGGTTTTAAGTTGTATCCTTCAGTGCCGTCCTCTTGAGCTGTGTTTTAATTTCCTTTGGGCTTTTGGAAGCAGTGAGATCACGGTAGTTTTTAGGGGAAAGCATTAGACATATTAATAGGTTCTTTTCATGACGATGTGTGTTTGTTCTGGATACTGGGGAAGTAAAACTTAAATGAAGAAAATGGCAAAAACTGTAATTTTAAGCACAAGGAGCCTGATCCCGTGCCTTGTACATCTTATGAATTCACTGACTTCATCGGGAATTGTCGGTGTTCAGGAAAAACAAGTTTCAGGCTACAGTGAGGATTGGGTTTTTTTAAGCAGGTTTTTTTTTCAGAGAACACCCATTAATGGCTCAACTTTGTCAACAATATGGTTAGGGAGTACTGTCAGGGCGGTCCCTCAGGTCCAGACCCTTCCAAATAAAACAAGAGAGACCTGTCCTGAAATATTATCTCGCAGTGATAACAGCCTCACACTGGGAGAATTCACCTGCGCTGTTACAGATCTAGGTCAGGTCACTGGCCTGGAGCAAGCAGCGACCGTTTTCCACATGAGTGCCCCAAGTACCTGGATATCTTGGTCTCCTGTTTCATGGAGACACTCACGAAATACATCCTTTGAGAGCTGATGATAAATGAAGAGAGAAAGAGAAAGGTAATTGCAAGTTTTGTGAGATAAGAAAGCTATTTTCTGCCTGGCTATAGCAGGAGATATGCTGACCTGAGGACAGTGTTGAGATGAGACACCAAAGCGAACTAGTGGCTTTGGCCAGAGCTGTTGTGTATGCCTGACACTGTCCTGCACAGGACCTCAAACAGCGAGAGATCCTCTTCTCTGTCCTGGGGAGTGTTTACTGATTACATTTATAATGAGGGAAAATTAATTTGTTGTAACAGGGGAATGAATCTTCCACTACCTCAGCTTGAATTTTTATCAACAGTACAAGGTTTTAGAAGCTGTTAACGTGTGATTTTGAAGACGTTTGTTGTTGAACATGCTGGGAGCACCTTGTCTTTATGCTGAGCCCTTCACTGGCATTATTAAGTGCTATTGTAACAATAATGAAAAGAAGATGATTAAAACCTGCCTAGTGGGGGCTGATGTTACTCTGTAGTGAAATAAGTAAGACAGCATTCTGATCTTCTTGCATTTTCTGCTGGTGTGAGCAGATGTTTAAAAAATATCTCTCTGTTGTAAGGTAAAATGGAATTTTCAGAAAGGGCAAAGTGTGTAATTGCTGTTTTTAGTTCAACCGATGAAATAGCTCACTTTGCACATGGAAGATGCTTTCCAGGGAAATTTTGTCTGTTAACTTTGGTCAAAGCTTCAGATTATTTTTGGCAGCAATTAAAAGCATTCAAGAGATGCCTGTCACTTCAGCTCGTGTAATTCCACAGGGTACTCTATTTGTGTTTTATGAAAGAAATAGAGAACACAGCAATATGCCTTCTGCTTAACTTTAACCATCTCGCATCTTGAGGCAGCAAGCGACAAGCAATTTTTCTTCATTGGAAGCTGTTCTTCCGGATATCACAGCATGGAGTTGCTGATAGGGTGTTCACAAGAAAAATAATATCACCGAGCATTCGCTGGCACCTGCTGCCCAGCAGTCTGAGTGTGCTTTTGAGAAATATTCGTTAGGATGGGTAAAATTTTTCTGAACTGGGTGTACAAATTAGAAAGCTGATCATTGTGCCTCTAATCCTCTAATCACCACTGATTCCAAGTGTCAGCATTTTTGAAGGCTTAATCTGAGGGAACTGGG
This sequence comes from Cuculus canorus, assembly GCF_017976375.1. Taxonomy (NCBI): domain Eukaryota; kingdom Metazoa; phylum Chordata; class Aves; order Cuculiformes; family Cuculidae; genus Cuculus; species Cuculus canorus. Next base: position 12,796,860 of record NC_071417.1, read on the forward strand.
TCCTGATGTTGAGAGTTCAGTTCCCACTTTCTTCTGATAGGGTTAATTGATCAGAAATTGGAGACTCAGGCCCACAGGTTTCCAAAATTAAGCGAGAAGACACAGCTCCAGAAAATTTATGTCTAGTACTTGCTCAAAGGGAAAACAGATTTGTATAGTACGAAGCTGAGAATAAAATTTGGATCTATTTTATCTGCAGGATCCTCTTCTCATTCAAATATTTATAAAGCTTGTTGAGTGCATCTGTGTGTGGATTATGTGGGAGGAAGTATGCAATGTATGTGTGGTATCTCTATGATAAAATTTAGCTTGCTGAGTGGGTATACTCTAAAAAAACATGAGATCAAGGGTACAGCTCTGTTGAGCTCATCTGATGTATGATGTACTCAGCTTCTAAAGGGATTGTACTGGAACAGCTAACGCTGTGAGCTTCCACCACAATTCTCCCAACCTCTGCATTCTGAATTTTAAGATCTGTGATGTAGTTACGTGCCAACACTCTCTAATTAATATGGTACTAAGCCACCTGAAGGCACAAAAGCAACGGTTCTCCTGCCACACCACAGAGCTCCTTCTGAGCAATCAGCACTAATTGCACACAGCGTCTCCATTACGCTTGCACACACATAGTCCATGTCTACGACTGCAATTCTTATCGGAATTAAGTCACTAAATATAATGCACAGCCATGTTTGCAACCAGACACAACTGTGTTGTTCCCAATTGTGCACTACTGAAAAATACAGGGGGCAGAAATGCAGTGTGAGTTTTAGGAAGGCCTCATCCACACTATGTTAACACATCAACGTGTTTGGCCGGCCACACTGGTAGGCACCCAGGCTGTGTGGCTGCTGTTCAGGTGCCACTGTATGGGTGACGGGTGGTCACAGCAGTAGCAGAAGTTGAGAAGGGAACCTTGTGATGTGAGTAGAGATGGAACATTGATTCAACAGCTTCTTTCCTTACAGTTCAGGGCTTATTTGGGACTATACAACCCGGGCAGTTTATCTGAAAGTTCAGTTAAATCTGTTCTGTGGGGGAATGAGTTGGATGCTGGGATTGTATTTCTACCATCCTTGGAGCCTCTGTTTTTGTGTTCATGGTGCCGGGACTATGGTTCATTATAATTCTTCCTTGCTGTGTTTCCAGGCCCCTTTGTTAATACAGGTGTTTGGCTGTGGAATGCCGTACAACTCCTGTGGGTGGCTGCTGTCAATATTATATTAGGTATATTGCAGCAACTCTAGTCTTAGGCACAGACCAGACCAAGCTTCCCTGAGTGCTGTACAAACAGGTGAAAAAAAAAAACCTCCTTAAATAATTCTTATCTTCAGTTCTTTCCTGTTCTTTGGCTTCATATTGCTGCTGGTCCAGACTGTGGGAAGGATTAAATCCCGAGAGGAAATGGTTCATCTCCGAGCAGGGAAATTCTTTTAAATACAATTACAAGTGGATGCCAGAGTCTAGAACAAGGTTTCCTGCATGGAAAGGTGCTGTGCCAGTTTTTATAAAATATGTAAGTGTAGTTTATGCAGTATTTCTGTTAATCATGCTCTCTTTAAGATATCCATTAAAGCCCATCATGTTAATGTAACTGAAAGATTCTGTGGGAATTGTATTGGATTTTTTTTTTCACATTAGATGAATGTTACAGCCTTCAAATGGGATTTCTAGGCATATTTGTTGTTCACAGAATTATATAACTTAAACTTTTTTTCCTTTTGCCCCCTGTCTACTCCGTCCTCCTCAGCCTATGTTTAATTATCCTTTTCCTTTTGATTTCTGGGGTCATTACCATGATGCTCTGTTGGGCTTGCCACAGGACATTTGTTGTTTGTTTGTCGGTTTGTGCCTCTCTGAATTAATCTGTTAATTAATTAAGGTACTGAGACTGCAAAGTGTAATTCCCTGGGTAACAGCTCAGCCCTATGGTGAGGAAAAGGCCAGCTCCTTACTCCTGTTGGTGTCTGGGGAGAGGTGAAATGGGATGAAGATTGTTAAGGACTGAGCTTTACTCAGCCAGTTTGGAGCACTGTGCCCAGGCCTTGTGTGGTGCCTTTGCTGTGTAGAAATGAAACTGCGAGTACTACCTGGAATGGCTTTTGAAGACACAACTAGCCACTGTTTTTCCCCTCTGCTCCCAGCTGACCAATGGGGGCCCATGTCCTTTCGTATAAACTGCACCCTTTGTGGAACCGAGGGCACCTTGGTAAATGCTGTTGTGTAGTGGATGCCTCAGTGCAGGTTATATTCAAGATCAGTAAAGCCTTGCAGTTCTTACACAGGATGCCTAAGTGAGATAATTCTTTTTTTACTCATGGGTTTTCAGCTTCCCCCCATTTCTGTTGCTGTGTTGTGGTTTTTGTCTTTCCCCAGACTTCAGCTTTTGCTGGAGTTGTTTCTGTGCAGGGTGATACTACACAAAAGTAAACAGAGCTGGAGCCCTTTAAGGAGTTGGGGTATTATCCAAGTAGCTACTGAATCTGAGAGCCGTGACTCGTATGTGCTGAAGTGCGGAGGGAACAGCTTGTGCTCACGTTCAGAGGAACAGGTGCCGCCGCACAACTGGGGACGCCATGGACGCCGGCACACGGGAACAGCAGCATGTGCAGCATTGGTTTGGTATTGTTCCATAACCTGATCCAGGCAATGGGTTGCAGCATGGGGCTGTGCTTATTAACCGTCCACCTGCTGACACCCTCCCCCGTCCTTTCCTAATTAAACAGTGAGTTCAGGTTTCCCAGTCTGGATCAACAAAATCAGGAGGAGAGATGATAGTTCTGGCTCCCTTCCTGTCCTCCAGACACAGCCTAAAAGGAGCAGAACAGCACTCAGCACAAACTCTGGCCCACAATAAGAGAAGTGCCTGAAGTAGGACTGTATCAAATCAAACAGTTGAAGGAATCTGCTGTTGAGTTTGCAGGTCGATGTGCTTTGTTTTCTCTAAAAAAGCTCCAGTCCTTGTGTTCATGGTTATTTTTGCGTAACAGCTGTGTTTCCGGCAAGCAGCTGGGGGAGCTGCCTGACTCAGCACATCTCCCGCCTTAACTGTTGAAAAGTGCACTCAAGCAAGACCAGGAATGCTGTGGGCAAAACAGTTGATCCCCTCTACTACCTCCTGCAACCAGTGAATGGAGGGATGCTTGTTCACATGGATGGGGTGTTTAGATTCAAGTGACATGGATCGTTTGCTCTGGGGAGTGCGACCACAAAGGAGGAACAGACACATGGTCTTTATTTCAGAAATATATTGTGTGCCTAAGTTGTTAATATCTGTAAAAGCGCTCAGTCATGAACAAAGCATCTGATACAAGGCTGGGGGATCATAGGGAATGAGGACCTCTTTCAGTAGAAGCAGAGAGCATTCAAGGTTTGCCAGATCAGCCCCACAGAGCAAACTGAGCCATTTTTACACTCCAGTCCCATGACAATATGTGATGTCTCATTAGTATCTTGAGTCACTTTTTCCAGACAGGTTCATCACATCCTTTGCACGGGGTAGCATTTGACCTCTCCACATGTGTTACTGATTTGTGGGATGTTTACACGCTGCAGAGTTGGGGGACCTTTAGAGGGTGGATGAGAATGGCTGAGAGGATGCTAGGAAGATACTTTTGTCTAGTGGTTTCAGTCACGAAACAAGAATAGGAAGATTGTATTACCAGATCTGCTTTTGACCTTGGACAAGTAAACTTTCTCTGCCTCCTCTGTTTTCTGCCCCTGTCTGCATTGTCTGTTTTGGCTGTAATCCTTTGCTATATATATGTGTGGTCCCTCTTCATGGGATTGCACAGTGCCTAACAGTCAAAAGCTGAGTTGGCGGAGAGCTTTTCAGTACTATCACACTGCAAATAGGTAACAAAAACAATGTAAAAATTAACCTGTTTTATAAAATACAGTGGGACTTGCATGAGCAGCAAAGTACCAGTTAGAGTGAGGAGGAATTAAATGTCTCATGTAATTTGAGCACACTATAATAAGCAAACTAAAATTCAAGTTGCAGTGAGGTTGCTGGTGGCAGCAGGAAAGGAACTTTCCTTGTAAGCATGAGAATTTAACCGTAACACAGGGTAACAGTTTTATCATTTGCCTGGTTAGGAGAAAAAGGTTCTTTAAATGATTGGATTTTCTGGCAGCAGTTTCATTTGGAATTGAGTCTCATGGCAGATCTGTAGTTTGTAGTTGATGGAGAAGAGTGAGAAAACTCATCTCTCCCGACAGGACACAAGCCTCCTTGACTTATGTGGCTGTGTTTGCCTTTAGGTATCCTGCCTGTCATAGAGGCAAGGTGTACTTCCCATTCCAGGCAGAACGGACCAAATTATGAATCTGGCAGAGAAGGAGCATTGTGTTTCTAATGCAAGCACTGATGCTGGTATGGTGTCTTCCCTTGCCTTGCCTCAGAGCTTGCAGAAGAGCTGTAAGGGCTGGCTGCCCAGTTTGTGAATAGGCTTACAGGTGTTCAAGGCAGCCAGCGGTTAACCCTGGGCTTGGGAAATGCTGCATCCTCACCAGAAGTGTCCAAGAACATGCCTTGTTTTACAGAGTCCATCTTGACATCTCTGTTCACTGGGCACTTGAAGACAGCTCATACTACTTTGATCCTCACAGCCCTGCTGCTATACCAAGTCAAGAAGCGGTGATGGTGCAGCACTCTCTCAGAAAGCTTCAGCACAGCTTCCTATCCCACAGATAACACAGCAGAGGTGGCCTTCCTTAATTCCAGGCTGTCTGTCTGATCCAATTAGGATTTCATAGCAAGAAGAGCTAATGTTTGTTTACTTCTCTGCCTGATTGTAACTAATGCATCTTTCTAAGTCAGGAGCAGGAAGAAAAAACAAAAAAAGAAGTTGAGGGTTCAGTGTGATTCACTTCAACCAGCTTCAGAATAACATTTCCTTCCAAGGGCAGCAGTGACTCCTTACACACTTGATTGCTCCATTTCCTTCCAATCCCCTCAGCAAACTTTTTTTAACGCCAACTCATACAGAGCTCACAGGAGCGCAGGAAGCTTTTTGCTGTGTAAGAAGGACTTGAGCTCTTTCACATGCTTTTGTGTCATGTGTGAAATTAGATGCATGTGTCGCCTCACTACAATATCTGTTGATCCTTTGTTTAAAAACAGATAATTTAAAAACAAAACTGCAGTAGTCAATCTATGTGTGTGTGTATGCTTATCTGTATATATATTTATATATATGTGGAGAGTGAGAGCACTTTGTCATGATTTGAGTTGACTCAGTGGGATTTGCAACCAATATTACTTCTCATAGTGCTGCTGAGACAGAGATTTTAACATATGAATAAATAAACAACGTGATCTGGTGCACATAGAGCTCCTGAACCCTATCCCATGGATATATGAATAGTATCATTAAGAATAAAGGTTTCCAAAGGTCCTCCCAGTATATCCGCTCCAGTCCTCTGCTGTCACAGGCAACTACATCTCGTATGTTTATTCATATGGGGATCATAGCTCTCATCTGAAATCTAAATACTTTCTTTTGCCTTTATTTTGTAAGGAAGAATAAAGGGCCTCTTCTCTGACCTCATGTGCACACAGAATTGAGAAAACGCTGGTAGGTGGCTTGTGGGATCTTAAAAAGCATCATCAGTGCTACATCATTTCATCGCTTGTTCTCCACCTCGATAAGATAACTATTCTGAACAGTGGGCCATCCCTCTTTAAGGCTAGTCCTGTTTATTGAAGGAGTAGAAACTTATTTAATCTAGGATTTGATTTTACATGTAGTGAATGTTGCAGATTTTCTGCTGATAATGCTAATATTTTGGAGGTCAGAGATCTCTAGATTAACCATTTAGATGTAGAATGCTTAAAAATAATTTTAATTAAGTGAAATCGTGAATCTAGCAGATGAACTGCTGTACTGAAAGAGTCTAATCACCTCCACAGTTGAGACGGGCATTTAGGAAATCAACCTGGTAAGTTTACTATCCATCTTGCACTCGAGTCTTCCAGGAATGACTGGTCTGTGGGTGCATTAGAGCAATTTAGGTGCAGAGCCCAAACCAGTTTGTCTGGATTGAGCAGAAAGAGGTAGAGGGAAGGAGCCGAGTTGTGTGTGAGAGAATGGTAGTTGTAAGTCAGCAAGGTGGTTTAATGGTGTGGCTCTTGTGTTCTTCTTTCCCAATGACAGCAGTATGTCAGACACTTGGCTCCTAGTCAAGGAAGGTATCTTCCTTCCCCTGCTAAGGGAGAGGAAACTTACTTTAGATTTTATATGTGTTTGCATGTGTATGTGTCTCTGCGCGTCACTGGGCGTGTTGTTGAAGCATCCTGCATATAGGATTTCTGAAACCTGTGTGTTCTTAAATCTTCTCTTAAACTCTGTCAATGTGAAATTTAAGTCCTCCCTCCTTTTCCTGAAGGTCTGGCTACTTCAGACCAAACTGTTCCCAGGATGGGCTTCTCAGCCCATATTCTACATCCTGATCTCTCTAGGACCTACTGTCTCCTTTGTACCTAGATGGAATAATGAAACCTGCCACTCAATTAGTAAAATGCACTTAACCCTTTCCCAGCAGGCTCAGCACTTACGACCGTGTAGCATTTCAGCTACACACTTACAAGCCCTTTTTCCTTTCCCCTTTGTCTCATTTTTCTGCAATCCTTTTCTTATTACATCACTCTCTGTCCTGGGATTATTTAACCGCAGGGACAGCGTTTCCACCTGTCTGTCAATGCAAGAGCTCTCCAGCCTTTTAATGCAAGGCAGTCATCCATAAAAGAAAAGAAGGTAGACAGGGTACAAGGATTGACACCGGTGGAAACAAAGGCAGGTGATGGGTGCTGAAACTGTGTGCCTGCTGTGTGAGCTACCTTGCTCGCCTGCCTTGAGTGCAGTGGCTTCCACAACATCTTTGTCCTCTGACAGCCTTGCCCTGCACTACACAATAAATAATGGCTCGGAGCAATGTGACCTGTGGCAAGCAGTAAGTGATGACATTGTCAGCCATACACAACTGTTGAAAGAACCAGACTGTAATCATCACGCTGTACCCAGGCAAAGACATTTGGCAAATGAGATTCCATTTTCACATTGGTCTGTGCCGAGCATGTAAATTCCAGTGGGACAGCCAGCATTAGGGATGTGTAATTGATTGTCTGAATTATAATAAACAGGCTGTGACAGGTGATCATCCATCATCTTCCCGTGGTGTATTCCAGCACCATTGTGAGAGAGGGAGGGAGAGGGAGCTGGAACACGAATGAGGGAAATGGAAAGTCAGATCTGTACAGAAACAGAGAAGAGGGGGGAATAGAAAAAAGGATCATGGTGGAAGGGAGAGGAAACTGCAGCCATGAGGAGGAAAACAAGGATGGAAAAGACTAATTAATTTCTGTGATTAGTTAGAGATGTTATTGAATGGAAAAGTCCCTTCTGCTGTTACTGCTGCTGAGAGCAGGAGGATTTGCTGCAGTGGCTGGTGTTTGGAGCAAGGCGTGCTGAGAAATAAATACACTGAAGAAGAAAGTGTAAAGGAGGAGCTGGGATCAGAGCAGAGCCAATTACAGAGAAACATATATGTGTGTGGGAGAGAAAGAATGAGGACTCCCAGCCAGCTTCCTTCTTCAGGCTTAGACACTGGATGGTCAAGAATAGTGTCAGGTTTTTATGATCACACTAAAGAGAATTATTTCCCTGGTGCCTTAGCACTGTAAAAGCCTGTGGTTTGCAGTGACGTCATTTCAGAATCAAAGTGATCTGGATGACAGTGCTTCCCTAAGAAAGGAGGACAGAAGTCTAGAGTAGCTCAACTCTTGTTTCTCACAGCAGCCTGTCCGGAAAGGAAATTGTGGGTCTTGGAGAGGAGTGTGAAGATTTGTTGAAAAAAAATGTGAGGAAATATTGTCCCTGGATGGATTGGACAGTAATAATTTCCTGAATCTTTACAAGCATACCTCAAGCAAATTGGAGTGTGAAGCTTCCTCACCCTCTGTGCTGAGATGGTCAGGCAACTCTGGAAATGATCTAGCCTTTTAATCTACCCAAGTTCCTCTACTTTCCTTGCTCTCTAGGCAGTATGTGTGATCGGACTCGGGTTTTTTTTCCAAATTTGTGAAATTTTTAATCTCTCAGACTTGATCCTGGACAGTTTTATGCCATTATTTGACAATCAACCAAACTGTAATTGTCATGGAATTATTTGTGTTTGCTGTTTGATCATATGCGTGGACGTTTCCCCTGCAGGCTTTTGCCCATACATTTGAAATTCGCTCTCTGCAAACATGACAGTCACCAAAATTTCTGGTGTAAATGCTTATGTAAAATGGATGTGACACAATTAGTGTAAGTTCACCTAAGTCATGTAGAAGAATGAAGTGAACATGGTGAAAATTCTTAAAATTATTGTGAAATTTATGAGTAAATAGTGGGGTTGCTCAGCCTGGAGAATAGAAGGCTCCAGGGAGACCTTAGAGCAGCTTCCAGTACTGAAAGGGGCTGCAGAAAAGTCGGGGAGGGAGTTCTTACAAGGGCATGGAGTGATAAGAAGAGGGGAAATGCTTTAAATTGGAAGGGGGAAGATTTAGATTAGGCATGAGGAAGAAATTCTTCACAGTGAGGGTGGGGAGGCCCTGGCCCAGGGTGCCCAGAGCAGTGGTGGCTGCCCCATCCCTGAGGGTGTTCAAGGCCAAGTTGGATGGGGTTTGGAGCAATTTGATCCAGTGGGAGGTGTCCCTGCCCATGGGAGGGGAGTGGAACTGGGTGATATTTGAGGGCCATTCCAGTCCAACCATTCCATGATTCTATGATAAAGATCTTTGAAATTGGAAAAAAATTTAATTCGATCAAATAGCCATTGAAACATGTTTCTTACTGTGGCTTAAGCTTTAAGATTCATCTTTGTTCCAAAAGGTAAAAGTAATTCCATCCTTTTTGTGTAATGACTGGCTTCAGTGACACAGCTCTTGTTGAGACTTCTCTGCTCAGATGTCAAATTTTGTTCCTGTCTCACCAAAATCCTGAGATCAGTGAAGCAGCAGCCATTTGTTCCTTGAATTCTTTAGCAAGAATCTGATTTAGGCATCCAAGTTGTCTGTGTGAACAGATGTGGCGGAGGGCAGGCCCAGTGTAAACCACTGGTTTCTGAAACTGGGAACACGTCCTTTCCTGAGAACGAGAAATGAGGGTGGGAATGGAAAAGCTTTGTAGCGAAGCAGGATATGTTCTGGGCAGAGGCTTTCTGGATGCAGGACAGAATATTTACCTTCTCACCATTTTCTTTTCTGATGGTTATTTTATGACTCAAGGAAAACATGGGAAGGGGCGCAGTTGGAAACAAACTGGGAAATCTCTGAGGAGGGTTTATCTATTAAGGGAAATGGGAGAGGGTCAGGCTGGGAAGCTGAGTGCTGCTCTGCCGGGTGTTGGACTGTAAGTAACTGCTGCTGGCACAGCGGGGGTTTGTTTTGGCCCAGACCTGCCCTGGGAACAGCAGAGAAGCTAACGCTCTTGGAATTCTCTCCTTTTACGATTCACTCAGCAACTTGGCTTCAAAAGAGTATTTAAAAAAAAAAAGAAAGAAAGGCAGGAAATTTATCCAAATACTGAAGCCAAGGGTTGTATGTGAAACTGTGAGAGGGAGATTAAAGACCTGAGAACTCTGATCTCCCTGAGTAGGAAATTTAAAGGGGGCTATGAGGGAAGGCTCTTGTACAACCCGGGGGAGATGCACAGCTGGGGACAGTGGCTTCTATTCTGAAGAGTTTATTCAGCCCCGGGTGAAAAATGTCCTTGTGATCTCTGGAAAGGGAGGAACCTGCTTCCCAAGCGAGCACACGGAATTTGCACTGTCTGTGGCAGTGAGAGGAAAGGCCTGAAAGGCTGTGGGGAAGGAAGCAGCCAAAGCTTTTTTGATCCGTTTGTTTCTGATCATGCAGATTGTTGTTGTTTCCTTTAGTGCTGCTGCTCTTTCCCCAGGGCTGCCCTCTTGCTTCCCTTTCCAGAGCCTCTGGTGTCCTTGGTCTTAATGTTCATTTGACATGTGGGAGATGAACCACAACGTACTGAGATAGCGGTGAATCCAGCAACAGGGTGAACAAAGCACAATTAAGCTGGAAATAACCCAGTGCATAATGATGAAAACTGGTTTAGGTGAAAACATCACATCCAGGATTTTTTAAATGACTGCAAAGCTCCGCCATCAGTTCACAAGGGTCACAGCTTAGTCCATGTGAAAGGAATGTACAATACAATTTTCAGTATGGGTAGTATATGTTACATTATGTATTTTTAGCCGGGAGGATGAATTATGTCTCTTAAATACCTGTTTCAGCACATAACCAACTGGAGCCTCCAGGTTATGTACAAACCAAGTTGGATAGACTCTGTTACTGGTGTAATGGTTTGTGAAAGGGCAACATAACAGCTGCCATTGAAGAACATTGATATATAATCAGTACTATTTGCAACTCCAGACTTTCTGGCAAATAGGGTCTTTCCCTCTTTTTCCTTTCCTTTGTTCCACACCCAATCATCTGTTAAGCTGGACATGGCAATATTTTTCTCCTTTTTTTTTTTTTTATGTAAACAGAACTGAACTCAGAGTAGAAATTCTCTGCAGCTCTAAGATATCCCATTTTTCATTTGACCTTTATAAAAAGTCAATTTGTTCTTTGTTTCTTTAACATGAAATCTAAAATGCCCTCCAGTCACTTTCTCGCAGTATTCATTTTTGACCATAAGGAAAGCAATTCTGCATTTGCTCTTTTCAGGAACTACTAGTGCTCGGGAGACAGGGGATTCATTCCCGCTTTTTGTTTGTACTGGAGACTTCAGGCTGCAAAGATCTGGTGTCACCACCATAAAGTCACTAACTTTGTAGTTAACTCTGTATTGCAAATTGTCAATGCAAGCTCGATTTGAGGGAGAATGGGATAACTGTGGATAAACAGGGAATGAAGACCCAGAGCTCCAATTTTGCATCTGTTGCTGACAAACACATGCAAAATCAGTCAGGCAAACTATGTAGGCCAGAAGTGGAAGATCTGTTACGGTGAGTCATGTTTTGGAGATCCCCCACCAAGGCACAGTGAGCCTGAATTTGTAGAAAAGGGAAACACCAATGTTTCCAGATGGTGATCACAGAGCTATTGTGGATCTGCAGACTCCTTTAGGAGGATTGCATATGGAATGGCCTCCAAATTCCTTTGCTTATGTCTCACAAAAAATCACGGAGGTTTTTTTCATAGCATTTTGGGTGGTCTGGCTCTAAAGGTTCAGTGAGAGATTCATACCTAGCCATCTTTGTGTTTTAACAACCTCTACCTAAGTAAATCTCATTAACTCCTTTGGCAGCTCCTCATTACCTTCTGAAGTCATGTGATACGAAAAACCCCTTTTAAAGAGTGCTGCCCCACTGGGTCCCTCTGGGTAAGTGTTTCTGCACCATGAGGGCACCTCCCTGCTGATACCCAGACTTGAAGGCACACGTCCCTTGCCCTGTTCCTTGTACCACGCCCAGAGTGTGTATTCTTCGACAGGAGCACGCATGCCTTATCATGCCACTCGTTGCTTAAGAATTCACATGAAACTTGGTATTTCCAAAGAAGATGCTTCAGTTTATAAATGTTGGAGAAGAATTGCATTATCAGGCACCCAGTTTATTGCTGAATTGAATTTAAATACAATGACTTCAGTAGTACGTGGCAATGAGTTGAAAACCACATCACGGTGTGGTTGGTCATACCAGTGACGTTTCTTTTCTGGCTGAACCAGTGTTTGCAACTTACTTGCTTCTTCAGTGTTTTAGAAGGACTGGAAGGTTAGCAGAACTACATGAATTGACCTTTGTCTTGCACAGATATTTTTCACATAACCATGATTTAATCAAGGATTACGTTTTGGGAAATTAAAATATATAGTAACCCCTGATTGTCTAGTGATCTAAAAATAAAGTTAACACAAAAAATCAACCACACAGGATAATTTTTGTATCTCTTCTTTTCAAACTTTGTAATCTGTGATAATAAAAATTCTGTTTATGAGGTATTTTATGTATTTTGTGACAGTATAATGTTTTTAAATTAAGACCTCAAAGTGCTTTATGAAAGCAGATTTGTTAAGTCTTCTAAGACTGTGGAAGAAAATGAGTGTTATTGCACTGGAAGTCTGCAATATAGTAGGAAGGTGAAAAAAAACTAGGCCTCTAGATTCTGTGAATCTTTTACTTTAACCACAAGACCTTCCTTTTGCATCTGTGACTCAAAAAAAAGAACTGATTTTTCTTCATTGTAATGAGATGGAGTATTTAGAATATGGAAACAATCTATGGCCTCTGAAACTGTACAGATGTCACTGCATTTTATAATCACTTTGGGCTTTGTGGTTAACTGGAGATAGAATTCAAACCATCCTGTTGCAAAAGCAAAGGCTCTTAACATTTAAGCTAAAAAAAGGGATCTGCAGTGGTTCTTTGCTATAAAGGGCTTATGATGTTCACATGTGATAAGATACAATTCCGGCCACTTAAAATGGTAGTATGCCATTTGTGTGTGCATATCAAGGGTGCAACAATAAGAGTTCCTGAGCAGTTTTTAGTAGCTCTCGATGCCTGAGTTAGTAATCAGTCAATTTGTTTAATGCAGCTTTGTGTGCAGAGTGATGTGGCTCCGTGTTGTATAATTTATTTCCCTAATGCAAAAGACTCATTGTCCTGGTTTGCCAACAAAACCTCATAAATGTGTCTCTGTTGCTCAAGCAACAATTCTGCTTTGGGAGATGGAGCCCATCTTCCTAGCCTTATCCCTATGGAAACTTCTGCTGAATTACCTACCCACAGATGTGCCATTCCAATGCCCTGGCTATCCCAGCATAGCTCACCACGTGGATATGCTTACTCCGATGAAAAATATTCACACAGGGAGTTATATTATTGCAGCAGTAAGTCTCTGTCATAGATTTTCTTGAGAATACAAGGTCTTTATGTGTTGAGAGCTTCAAGAAAGAAGCAGTGGTGGCCAGTGAAAGGAAGTAAGAAATGAAAATTCGGTTACTCTAAGGAAAGTTGGACCTTGCCTAAACTAAAGAGTACCTAGAGTTTTGCCTCCCCATATTAAGTCAACCAAATATGTGTGTCATTTTGGCTATGTTGTGTCTGCTCCCCACCCCAAGTATCTTATTTGGATGATTTTTGAGGATTTTATCCATTTGCCTGGATTTCGAGCAGCCCAGAAGCCCTATCAAAACAGTGGGTACTGCTGCAAGCAAGCTACAGAGGAGATCTGACACATAGCAGACGCATTTAACTCACTGTGTACGTGTTACAGAGCACACAAGCATGTTATTTTCACTCAGGATTTCCCCAAAGTAAATACAGCTTCTTACTTTCTTTGGAACTCAGGTGAACTTTGCTGATGCCCAGAGACTGCAGCCACAGCTAAAACCAAGTGGTGGCGTTCATAGGTGGAAAAAGCAGCAGTCCTGAGTTTCTCAATCATTATGTGAGCAGGAAGTTTTGTTTAGCTATAACCAGTGGTGAAAAGGAAGGGTTTTGTCATTGCTTTGTTTCTCCTTTCTCAAGAATTGTTCCTTTCCCTGGACTTGTCACTAGTGGGCCAGCTTGTTTACAGCATCCGTATCCAGCCCTTAAGGATTAAAGCAATAGACCTTTAAACTTAACTTTAATGCAAGAGTCGCTGCTTGCACTTTGGACCTGTGTAACTAAAGGAAGAAAAAAAGAAAACAGTCTTCTGGCAGTTTTCCCTATTCTGTGTTTTAAGTAGCAACTGTTTTTCAAACTGTTCCTGGAGTCTGGAATAGGGTAAACTTTTAGAGAGTTGGGTTAGTGTACAGAACACAGGTGAGGTGGCCAGGGTTGAATGAAAAATAAGATTTATTGTCTGTTTTTCCAGTTTACGATGCTGTCATTTTATATGCGTGCTTTATAAAATGCCACTCTATTTATTGTTAGCTGTTGTATGTGAGTGCTACCCATTTATACGGCTCAACAAGAGCCTGCTGCAGTTCTTAAAATAGCCAGACATAGTCTTGCTCCAGAGATTTCAGTATTTCTAACTACAAAATAAGTTTTAATTACTTCCCGTGTCTCTATTGTGGCTTCTTAGTCATTTTAGTCTGTCTCTGTTCCTTCTCCGTGGAAAGGTTCCAGACAGTAAAACCAGAGCAGCTCAGGAAAGACTGGGTATAATTTTGCTTTACAACCTGTAATGTTTTACTGCTGGACTTGTATGGGGGAGTTAAAAGGGAAAATCCTCCATGTAGAAACCTTCAGGTGAGAACTGGTGAAGAGAAGGAAGACATCACATTATGCTTTTTTTTTTGCACATACCTTACTGTGTGAAGAATATTACAAATAAAATAGCATCTTACAAATAAAATATACTGATGCAAGCAATGCATCAGCAAAACCACTTCCATCTGAGATCGTTGTATGGAGCCACTAGTTCCTCCGGCTTCAATCGGAAATCAGCCATTCCCCAACAGATCTTCTCTGGGGAGAGAAACGTTCCAGTCTGCATCAGTTCTCATTGTCTTTTGAAACAAGCTCAGCGTCAATGTACTTGAGTTCAAGTATTACTCAAACTGCCTGATTTTAAAGGCAGTTCGGTCATTGTAGAGTCTCCTCCAAACCTGAAGTACCTTCTCTTTCTAATCATTTGTAGAAGTGTACCACCTTCTAATAGAAAGAGTTCTCATATACACTTGTAGTGAAGAATGGGGATAGCTAACCAGCAAGGAGAAAGAAGTGGACCTCTGTTCATGGAGGGCAAACAGTTTTATTGTCTATTACCAAGCTGCATTGACATAATCTTCCAAACAACAGCTTTCTGGTTTTAACAGCTATAATCATCACCAGGAAAAGACGTGAAGAAGAGAGGATCACTGCACCCTCTTGAAGCTATTTCTTTTCTTTTCCAAGCAGTCATAGAAAATTGAGATTATTCACATTCTGGAAGAAAAATATTTCTCTTTTGCCCATCTCTTTTCAGTAAGAGGAGACATGAACTCATTCACACTCCTCTGTATCTGTGACAACAGTGAGGTTCCATAACCTTCACAGAAACCCCCATGTTTCTTCTCTAAATAAGATTAGGACATGACTACAAAACTTCATTGTGATCTCAGAGGCTCTTCATTAAGAGGTTATTGGATATTAATTTCCTATTGATACTGACAAATATTTTATAAGCAAGTTTCTTTGCTGCCTGAAGTTAAATCACTGGTGTATTTGCAGAGGACACTATTAGAGCTAATGCCAGTACTACAGAAAATATTCTGGTATTGTGTTACAGTAAAGAGATGTAATGTGAGGACATTTACGCTCATGAATTGTCATCTGTAATCAGGCAAAGCAGAGATGGACAACACGGTGGCAGGTTGCAAAGTGCCAAGGAAGTGATGGCTAGCTGGAACCTTTCTCTCAATACAAAATGGGCAGACAAGTCCAAGTCACATAGACCACATGCCAGGTAATTGCAGATTGTGGGCAAATCCTTAGAGGGAAAATAGTTTTGTTTAAAGAAAGGTGTTGGTAATAAGCAGAATTGGGTTTTGATGGGGTTCATACAGACAGAACAGAAATCAACTGTGAGTCTAATTGGCATATGCAAGGTGGAATGAGAAGCGGAGGGCACAGAGCAGCAGTGGCTGTCTTGAGCTGAGAGGCTCAGCAAGCAGAGCTTATGCAGCCGGCCTCCATTAAGATCCTATGCATAATAGATGAGGTTCGGAAACCAAGGGGAATGTCCAATAAAAAGGGAAGAACCCTCCAAACTATGCTTCAGCAAGTGATGGGTATGCTGTCCCAGAAGGGGCCCGTCTGGAGAGCACTTTGAGTAAGTAATGGTTGGCTTTGGCAGCAAAGGTGATAGAGCACTAATGCACGCCGAGCCGAGTGCTGGCCTCCCTTCCACTGCACTCCAATGCTCTGCTGTTCGAGGATCACTGCGGAGAAACGCGGCTTTTTTTATTTCTTCAAGATTGCTGTTGTTTTTATTTTATTTTGAGCAGATTGCAGGAGGTAATCCTTAAATTTTCTCTGAGGTTCGGAATATTGACATCCTTCTGATGACTTAGTTAAACCCTTAACTCTTTAAATGTTAAACCTTAATTACAGTGGTACGGGTCTAAAAAAATGAGGTGTATCTTTCAATAATTCTGAGCTTTAGAAGAATCCACATTAAGAGATTTGATTCAAACCATCGAAGTGCTAGAACAGAGAGGCTAGCCTGCAAATGTGGTTTTGGACTGAGCTTGAGATGCCGTGCCTTGATCCTCACATATTTGTCTGTCTTTTGAGCTGAAGTTATGGGCCAGACCTACTGTCCATCACAGCAGTCCTGTTTCCCATTTCTGATTCGTGGGGCCTATAGCATTATAGAATGTTCCAGTTACATTTTGTACTTGCATCAGAAAAAATCCTTACACCGAGCATTTCTACAGTAGAATTATTAACTGAAATCTCTTCCTCATTAGACCCAGTCATGTGAGAAAGAAGCTCCGCCATGCAGTGATTGGAATGATTGAATAAATGATGCTTGGAACCGAGAAGGTATTTCTCAGCTGTCCACTTTTTATCTTCTCTGTGGACTTCATGCTATACAGCAACATAGAGCTGAGACCGGCCTCCTGGGTCTTCACAGGAGCTGTGGTGTGTGACCTTTTCCATCGCAGAGGAAAGGGAGGATCAATCAGTTCATACTTGTCCAATTCATTTGCAGCAAGTTACAGAATTCTGGAGAATAAAAAGCCTACATCCCAGACATCACAAAGTTTCCAAGTATCTTGCACTTTGGCAGGCATCTGAAGGAACAGGGATCAAAGGTGCAGTACCATAAACAGCTTTGGCTCTTCTGAAATCAAACTCAGCAAAGTATAATGGTGAATTCACTTTTGGGGCCTGAGAGCTGCCAATTCCTTCTTCTTTTCCAGTAAGGCCTCCTGCCTCTTGCATGGGATTCAGTTTGATGAGTAAGATTTATGGAGAACTTCCTGGTCTTGAACTGACAGAGCGTGCACTAGGGAGAGACAAATGAGATGATACCTGAATGTTCCGATTATTAGTGGAGATTTGTAGTTCAGTAACTTGAGGGAGACTGCAACAAGTGTTAGTCCTTTTTCTGAAGCAAAAGCTGAAATAGAATTCTTTATCCAATTATAAAAGAGACATGATATCCCATATATTGTCTTTGAGTAGAGGAAAGGCTGATGTAAAGAGGGAAGGAATAAGTTTTTCTTCAATTCATGGTGGGCAGACAAGAAAAAGCAGTCTGCAATTGGGCAAGGAAGCCTGAGGCAAGCTTTTAGCAAACTTTTGCTTATGATAATGGTAGTAAAGCACTGAAACAGATTTCTTTGGGAAGTTGAAGGAGATTGGAAGAAGCTATATAAGCATAAATTGGTCTTGCAAGCAGGGAGGACTAGATGGCAAGGCTCTTCCAGAATATGATTCCACATTTTATACTAGGTTGTAACTTTGGACGAAGTCCTGGATTTGTGGTGCATAGTTTACTCTGCCCCATTTCTATCCATCTACCATAGACAGAGTGGGAGAAGGCCAGGAAAGTTTCTTCTTGTGCATCTTTCTTTCTTATTCTTGTGTATCTGTGGTTTTAGACACAAACAGGGAGTTCTCCCTCCAACCTGGAATCCAAAGCACAACTTGGGGAGATTAAGACACTGAAATTCAGAGAGGGCTGTTTCTAAACTACTCAGATTACACATTTGGCTGGTTCCCATATTGTCACATGCTTCTATACAGATCCTTTGAAGCCAAAGTAAATGCTGAACGAGTCTTTCTCAGCCTTCATGCCAATGAGAGTCTGGCAGCAAAGAACCATCCATTGAAATGTGATTGCCAATATGTGCCAGGTAGTTCAAGTTGCACACTATGCAGCACTTGTCAAGGGAAGTTAATACCTAAAACAGTGGTGGACTTAATTTTACTTCCTTTTAGGTGCAATTAATGTCTAAATACTTGATTGTTAGTGTCATAGACGATAGGTTCTGAAGAATAGATGACCTATGGGTTATGTTCGGCCCATAAAAATGGCCTATTTGCATCCCAGTGAGGTCCCACGTGGCAGTGGTTCACCTGGGAGGTAGGTTAATATGTTTTTTGGCCCCAAGGGGGCTTCATTTAATATACAAAAGGAAAAGCTCTTTAGTTTTTCATTGTTGCGGTTCTGTCTCTAATGACTTTCTCAGCTGTGCTGTGCACTTTGGCAGAGATCACATTACTCCGCCTTCACAAGAGCCACTGCAGTCAGTGGACACTGCCTGGCAAGTGACATCGATGCTAGGGAAGATAGGAACATTCCCAAACCAGACTTTTACTGCATGCATGTCTCTCTTATAAAGTTCAACCCAGGGATTGACAATAGAGACCATTCACAGAACAGTCTTGAGTGTATGTAGAAGTTGACTGAACAAAGATGTCTTCAGATTATCACCGAGAGACCTGTAGGCAACCTGTGTGCTCTTCAAGCCTGAAATATTTTCTAGACATTCCCAGAAAAGCATCCTGAGGGAAGCTGACTTCTGGTGGTGTCTGTTAAGGAGCTGAAAAAGACTACTTTAACTTTAAAAGACTATTTAAAATAATTTATTTTTGATTTTAAGTCTCTGCAATCTTTCAATGCTGCTTCATGCCGTGCTTAAAAACATGTTTGTATCAGGCTGGGATTTTGCTTTGCTCTGAATGGAACACATTAGTTCTATTTGTCATGATCATAACATTTATCTCTAGACATCTTTTTATGGCGCTCAGATTTTGTAGCTACTGGAAGCTTTTCTGTTATTATTGATTATTGTAGCTGACAGTGACCCCTCCTTCAATGTGACATAATCATTTCTACTTTTGTCTTCTCTGCATACTACCATGTGGAAACAGACCACCTAGGAGGAACAGATGTGAGTGTGACAAGATGAGAAGGTGTTAATTGATTCTATGCACCAGGTTGTCTGTACATTTTGCCATAGTCACCTAGAGAACATTGTAACAGGTTTGTGTTCAGCTCTGTTGCTCCAAAGTCTTTTATTTGCATGTTGCTCATCCTATTTTTCAATAGAAGGTGACCTACTGTGAGCTGGAAGGTCAGTTCTTCCTGCACAGTCATGTCAGATGGTACCCAGACTCCAATGCAGTCATCCCTGGAGGAGTGGGTTGCACTGTTGGAACTGGCAATCCTATGGAGGATCACGAAGAACAGCAGAAATAAAACCAGACTCTTCTAAAACAGATCTGGGGAGAGTACAGGATCCTTTGATCACTCCAGACATGATTTTGCAGAAAACCCAGTGTTGAGCTTGTTTTGAAAGCAGAGATACTTGTCAGCAATTATTGCTGAGCTAGGGAGAGCACAGTTAAGACAGATAAACTTGTCAGCTGTGTCAACTGTGATGATGGAAGAGCAGAAGGGCCAGCTGTGAGGTTGAAAAAGACCTTTGTATTTCAGATGCAGATAATGAGGTTGTTCTTGCATAATGCTGCAAAATGGCTGAGAGTATTCTCGGTTTTATACGCACTAATTCCACAATCGTTACAGAAAAAAGAGCTGTCTTGTCACCAGGAATCATATATGCTCTTGGCAACAGTTTTGATTAACTGATCTCCTCCTTCTACACACTATTGCTTTGCTCATCATCCATCTTTCATACTTATGTCTTTATACTGTACTTGCTGCTGATTTTCTCCGAAGCACCTCCATAGCCTTGGCTGATAACTGTGTCAACTGCACCCTTGTGTTCTTGTCTGATGGTTTCAGGTTCTCTCTGTGACATCAAATTTGAGATTGGCAATGAACACATTCAAATGTTGACTGTGTTGGGCTGCTGACTTTAGCTGTCTACATCACTGGTGAGAACCCCTGAAGAGGGACTTGGAAAGCCCACGTAGACTAAACCATTCAAACTTGCAACCTGCATAAACACAATGTTTAAAAGCATAAAAAAATCCTTTAAATGCTACCATTACTTTTATATAAAAGTAATAGTAAACACATTTTGGTTTTGTAGGACCTAAACAAAACATTATCTTCTGCTCTGATGCCTGAGAGCCAGCAGAGGGTGTGAAAGGTAACCACTAAACCACCCTGGGCAATGCTGGACTGAGACACCCAGGAAAAAGCTTGTGCAAAAAATAAATTGCATCTCATGTTCCTTTCAAGTCCCATTAGGAATGAAGACTAAATAATCGGTCTGCCAAACCAAAAAATATGATAGTGATAACAAAAAAACATTTTAATTCCATGCTTCTAAGTGGTTATTAGCAACAATAACATTCAACAAAATTAAACCATAAAAAAGTGCTCAGGAGTATCGTGTTCGTAGTCAGCACACAGAACCTGATGGGACTTCTGATATGTTCTCTCTGTTAGCAATGTGAGTGTGAAGGAAGTGAAAATTCTCTGTGTTGCCCTTGGCTCATTCAGCTGTTGGTTGTGTTTATTTCTATAATATTACCCTCTCTCTCTCCTACTCTCAATAACTTACAGGTTTCAAACACTGTTTTGCTCAGCCACAGTGGAGGATGTTTAATGCATCTTCATTAATATACACGAAATGCTGTTACTGTTTTCTGCTTAGGAGGTAACTGTGGCTGTTCCATCCCAGGTCTCAGCTGTGGGTGGGAGAGGGAAAGAGACAGAGAGAAAGGGGGAAAAGACTCCTGTCAGGCAGGCTGGGAGGGGGACCTTTTCCCAAATTGTTAAATTTTAAGGCCCATCAGCCAGCTTTTAACCAGCTTGATGTTGGAATGTATGTCATGTTATGACTTCTTCCTCAGAATTTCATATTATAGAAAATCAAATGTCATCTATAGACGTGAAACTGGAGGAGTGGCCCTTTTTTTCCCCCCTCTCTGTTTGCACAACACTGATCGCACTAATATAGAAATCAGTGAGGTTCCTATGTATCAGTATATTAAGAATTGTAGTAAAGGAATAAAAGAATTAATATCACATGTACATGTATTTTTAATCAATTTTGAAAGTAATTACGGTTCATCGTCTGCTTGGCCTTCTCTAGACAATTCCTTGTGTTAATAAATGGAAAGATTTTAGCTATCAAAATAAATTCTAGTGTTTTCACTTCTCAAAACAGGAAGGTGAGTCCAACAGCAAGTTCACTTTGAAATTATAGTGATGTGATAAGGATAAACTATCTGATGAAAATAAAACATCCATTTCAGTGGTGCAGGGTCAGGAACATGGACTTCTGCTGGAAAAGATAGTGCTCTTTTTCATTTGCTCCAGTCAGATCTTGTGCAGATCTTCCTCCTTGAAGTGTATGCACTGTAGTCTGTGTACCAGTTCTAGCTTAAGAAAGATTTGTACAAAGTAGGGGAAACTCATACCAGCATCAGCTCAAAGGATGAACTGTCTGGAGGTTTGATAATGAGGACAAATCAAAAGGTTTTTTTTTTTTATGTACAGCTTGGAAGAGAAATGTAAGAGAGAAATGGTCTGATACTGGAGTGTTTCAGAAAGTCACAGATGCTGTGAAGTTGCAAAAAAATAGCCAGAACTTACAGCATTAAACCCCAAGGAAAAACTTGGGAAATCCCATTAAAGACGATACAAAGGAGTGTAATTTCTGGAGGTAAAATGAGATGATGTTTATTCCTGATGATGAGTCAGGGTAAAGAGGAGTGCAGTTCTAAGAAATATGATAGAAGTGCAGTCGCTGACTAAGACTGAGTAACGTTCTTAGAATACATTAATTGCTGCACTAATCAGGATTAGGGTCTTGATGGTCTCTTCACTCTCTGATTTTTGTAATTGTATGGAATTGTTCACTCTTTCAGTACATGACAGCTAATAATGTTTTGTATTCCCGTAGCCCCTTTCAGCAAATGTTTTAAAATAGCTTTAATTAAGACTTATAATTCCCCTTTGTGATCAAGTGCTCTGCTTCTTAAACACAAACTGGTAAAGTGAGATGGGTCTGAAAAGCAGCTCCGTGTAGATGGGCCTTTGCAAGGGCTATGTGTGACCTGGAGTTTCTGCTGCCGGAAGAGAATATAAACCCCCTCATCTCTGTAAGTAAGTAGCTCAGCCTGTGCTGTATATATGAACTGTCCACCGAGAGCTGCCAGCAGATCAAGAATTATCCAGTGAATAGAGTTGTAAAATATTCTGATAAACGTATGTTCGAGAGTTTGACACACAATATGTGAAGAAAGTGAAATGTATTGGAAACTTCTGCTGAGATGCAGTGGATATTTGTTCAACTGTAGTTGACACAGAAGACTTTTTGCCAGATGACACCTTGTAAGCATCACTTGGTCCTCACTTTCTATACACCAGGCAGTATCCCGAGTGGTGTAGTGCGGAGCGCTATGGATTGAAACAGAGGTAGAGAATATCAGAATCGGAATCAATGTTTGAAAGGAATCAAAGGATCTTTTGTCTACTTTGACACTTGATACTCTGCAGCAAAGATTTCCACTTCAAATGAATAAAACTGCCCTAGGCCTTGTTTCTTACTCCAGATATCCAGGGAGTAAATCTCCCCAATTGTTGCACACTCCATCAATATATTCTATCTGGAGGAATGTGCAGCAGAATGGATATAATGTGAAAAACCTACAAGACTGGAAATAAAAACTAAACAACTCTCTGATCTGCACGCATAATCCCATGGTGCAGCTGACCCAGAATTGTAATGCAAATATTGTAGTTCAATCAGGCTATTTTAAGACAGGATAGGAATGAGGCTTCTACTTTCCCCAGAAGGAATGTACATCATTGCCTCTTCTTTAATTTCCTTTTGATTAAAAAAATATTAGACTGTCTGAAGAGTATGTGCTATCTTTTCTGTGTGTTGAGGGAGAGAGGAGAATCAAAAGGAATGAGAAATACAGGTGAACTTGTCAATTCAGGTTCACTGGGAGAAGCTTAGATCTTTTTGCTAGATGCTTTTGATAGGGTTTAGTTGCTGTGATTAGGAAATTCTTTCAAAAATTGTGAAGTCCACAGGAGCTCCAGATAAGGCACTGGAGGGAGCGAGGGGATACGAGTTCAGTTTCTGTGTAATTCTTCCCTCACCAGTTGGTGGAGGTTTATTTACAGAGCCATTAGTTCAACAGTTTGTGAGATGCAAGGGTTTGATACCTGAAGTACGCTGAAGCTGAGCTTTAGTGTTACCCCATTTGTTGCAGCCAAGCAAAATACCTGGTGGCAAAACCTTTATTTTAGAACTTTGTTTGGGTTTTTTTTTGAGGTTTGGAAAATATTTGCAGAATGAAAAAAGGTCACAGAAAACTTCCAAATGGTTTACTGTGTTTTTATTATTTAACTGATTGTGATGGCAGTTTTCCATGTATCCTTTGTCTACCTTGGAGCCAAGTGGGTTAGTTTGTTGTGGTTGTCGTGTGACTTCTGACTGGCTGCCAGAGCCTTTGAGTGGCTGAGGGCTAAACATACCCAGTCCCAAGACATTTAGTAGAAAAAAATTTTACTGCTTTTCACATTCTCTAAAAAGTGTTTGGCGAATGTCAGTTGCAGAAAGCATCTAAGGAGAGTGGCTTTTCCTGACAGCGTCATGGAGACACCAGAAAACAGAATAATATGTCATCTAAAATACAGATTAGGCAGACAATGGATTGGGAGTAGCCCCGAAGTAAAGAACGTGGGGTCCTGGTGGATGAGAAGCTCAACATGAGCTGGTGATGTGCACTTGCAGCCCAGAAGGCCAACCATATCCTGGGCGGTATCATAAGAAGAATTGTCAGCAGGTCAATGGAGGGGGTTCTGCCCCTCTGCTCTGATCTGGGGAGACCCCACCTGGAATACTGTGCCCAGCTCTGAAGCCCTCAGGACACGAAGGACACAGACCTGTTGGAGTGAGTCCAGAGGAGGCCACAGAGATGATCCAAGAGTAGAGCACCTAACAAATGAGGACAGGCTGAGAGAGTTGGGGTTGTTCAGCCTGGAGAAGAGAAGGCTGTGGGGAGACCTTACAGCAATCTTCCAGTACTGAAAGGGGCTTCAGGAAAGCTGGGGAGGGGCTCTTGATCAGGGAGTGCAGGGACAGGACGAGGGGGAATGGCTTTAAATCAGAAGGGGGAAGATTTAGATTAGACATTAGGAAGAAACTTTTTACAATGCAGGTGGCGAGGCTCTGGCCCAGGTTGCCCAGAGCAGTGGTGGCTGCCGAGCTGCTGCAATGGTGCCGTAGAAGAAGTGTTTGGCTAAACAATTTACATAAATTTAAGTGGTACCATCCTGAGAGAAGTGGTGCTGGTAGTTCAAAAAAAATGGCCACAAAACTATGCCTGTGTGCTTCTGGTTGTCTGTTTTATGGTTTTGTTAAGACCCTGTCTTTGGTCTTTTTAAATTTTTAAGGGTTTTTTTTTTTAGCTACTTTTTAGCTTCTTACTCTCTTTCACAATGCATTAGTTACTATAGTAACTTTGCTGTGAATGGAAAGAGGCTGATGCACTGTAAGAGTGAAATATAAAGCTAATTTATATAATAGTTGGAAATTTATATTATGGGTTTTAAAATACAGCGGTTTTGTGGTGGTTTCTATGACCACATATGTGTTATAAGTACATATATAGTCCTCTTAGGTCAGCACTGGTAATTATCCTCTTCTGCTAACATCCAGGATGGTAACAGACCTGTCTGCAATTCTGCTGTGCAGAGGAAGTGTTCTGAAATGCACATCCAAGTGCTTCACCACCATCCATTGTCACCTTGTTGTTGTGGAAAAGTGATCTGTACCTGTAGGCCAAATGCTATATTATAGTGAACTTAACTTCCACTCACTAGGCAGGTGGGTGGGGAGGGATTGTGGCCGGACTGGCCACGATTCATAGCTCACTGGTGTAAAAGCCGTGGTGTTTGTGCTGTGACCCTGTTATCTCCTAGTCTGGCTCCTCTGAGCCACTGCTTTCACAGCTGAATGCCAAACATTACAGGAGTCAAATGCAGAGTAGAAAGTATTCCTGAAGCCATTTCTGACCTGTAGCATCAGGAGACACTGCCGTACAAGGTACCTGTTGATAAGGATGTAACACACACCCCGTAACTTCTGTCTCTTTGGGTCGTAAGAGATTTTGGGTGTGTATTTAAGCACAGCCCAATGTAAATTCCTCCTTTAGTAATTGTGTTCTACCTCTCCCTGGAGTTCTGAGTGAAAGCATTGCCATTCATTGCTTCCTGTCCTAAACACGGTGCTGCCAATTCGCAGGATTTTATTGAGTCTCAGGATAGCTGTTTTATTTTCAAAAAGTTCCAGCTCCTGAAGTAATGCATATATGTGAAATCTATTTCATTACTTAAAGCTCGCACTTCTTATTTTCTCAGCATGGGTAAAAGCTGGAACCAGCAACTCAGTGCACTGGTAAGGCCGGAAAAATACCATAATATAAAATGTATTCTTTTTAATATTGTCTCTAATATAAGCAAGTATCTTTTCACTTTCCTGGCTCATAAATTGTGAATGTTTGAGCTTGACAATAAGGCATTGTTTGTTTATTTTTGCTGCCATGCTCTACTTGGGAGACTGAATTTGTCTCTGACTGGTAGAATATCCTTTGCATTACCTCATAAAAGAGTGCAATCTAAACTAGAAACCCATTTAAAAATGTTTTGAGATCCATGGATGGAAACTGCGAAAACCACATCTGTACTTTTAAATATGCATTAAGATACAAAGCATATTAAAAATTCAGTTCTTAAAATCCTGTTCACATGACCTTAATGTCTGCTCTGGTCTCTCTCTGACTGGCAGATTCCCAATGAGAAGGCTAATTCCTTATTTAAACTCTACAAACCACTTAGCACAAGCCTGATTCTTAGGGTTCTTAGGGAACAGTGAGTAAAAAATGATAGTTACAAGAGGAAAATAGCAAGGTTCGGCCGAGGTGTAGGAAAAGAAAATGCCAATGTGCATGTGCATGCACATGTGTGCGCGCATGTAGGGCCACTAGCACCCTGCGTTTGAAAGGATGTTAACCACTGGTCAGGAAAGAAAAAGGGTGAACAAGTTATTTAACAACTACTTGCTTTCTGCAGGTTTTCTTGGCTCTTCACAGAATCATTTAGGTTGGAAAAGACCTTTAAAATAAGTCCAACTGAGTCTTCCTTTTTAAACTCCTGGAACTGATCACTGACACGATACTTGGCTGTCACTCAACTCCTGTGCTCTGCTCATCCACACCATCAGCATCCTGTGCTTTATCATGCGCAAGCTTGTATTTTTTCCTTGCAAATCAAGTTGTTTAAAAATGTCCTCACTCTGTGGTAGTAGGATGTTTATTTCCATAACATGAACTGTTGGATTCCTGTAACTTGGAGCCCAGAGAAGGAGCAGGAGAGAAATGAAATGGTTTTGTACAGACCCCTGGCCCCAGAGCCCAGGAACCCCTCCAGAGCATTGCCTTCCTTCAGCCACATTAGAGAAGGACTCGGAAGCTCGTGTGAAGCAGGCTGAGGAGGAGCTTATGTTCACATTATTGCTGGTATTCTCTGTTTTCTGGAAGAGAGCCAACAGGAAATTCCTGGGACAACTCTTTCCACTTTTTTTTTTTAATAAAATATTTAAGAAAAAAAAAAAAAAGGAAAGAGTGAAACTAATTCTTACAGGACAAAGAAGCCAATATTAACCTCAAATCACAGCTCTGTAAAGTTTCGGGCAACCTTTGTGATTTTATTTTTCCCTCTGAAGGATTTATGACCTCACATGCCTGGGCTCTGTGACATCAGAGGTGTTGCCATGGGAACCATTTTATTGTCAAAAACAAAAGAATTTTGAAGAGTTCCCCAGCAGCTCAGGACACAGAGTGCAAAGTACAAGGAAATTATTTTTATCCAGATGATAAATCTGTTTTATTAGGCTCATGATTTTTTCTGCTCTGTCCTGCTAGAAGCAAGAATGAATCTGGCAAAAACAACAACAGTTGCACCTGTTAATCTGGGTCTGGATATGTCCCTACATGCAAAATCTCAGGAACTTCCTTTCTTGTCTCCCCCTCCAAATGACTGATAGTTTCCAAATGCTTTACTATATGAGAATAAACAACAATCTGCTCAGACAAGCTTTGCAGGAGCAAAAGTTTGATCAGTAACAGGAAACCTGTATTGCTGTGGGTTTGGTTGTTTTAAATCTACAGCGTACAATCCTGAATGCAGTTCATGCAGAATGAAGTATTGGCTGTTCATATTTTGCCTCCATAATACCCCTGAAATCAACGGGCTTGAGAGATTTGATACTTTATGTGATTAAACACAGAATTTTCTAGTTTGTACAGAGACCATAGAATCATAGAATGGTTTGGGTTGTAAGGGACCTTAAAGCCCATCCAGTTCCCACCCCCTGCCGTGGGCAGGGACACCTCCCAATGGATCCAGTTGCTCCAAGCCCCATCCAACCTGGCCTGGAATACCCCCAGGGATGGGGCAGCCACCACTGCTCTGGGCAGTCTGTTCCCAGGCCTCCCCACCCTCAGAGGAAAACATTTCTTCCCAACCTCTAATCTAAATTTCCCTTCTTTCAGCTGAAAACCATTTCCCCTCATCCCATCCCTGCACTCCGTGGATATGAGGGTGAGACCCGCTTTCCTCAGCTGGAATGATGGGTACCCATTGATGGACTTGTAGTAAAAAAAGAATGAAATGTTGTGACTGAGTGTGATTAAATGTAGGAGAATGTGCAAACACCAGCTGAAAATAACATGGGATAAACCTGCTAAAAACTAGCTTTAGCCAGTAACAAATCTAGGTTTATGTCCATAAAATAGCAAATGTATGATGTGTATACCTGCATCCTGAGAAGTGTAACCACCAAACCTGCATGCGTATCAACATACAGAGTTCATCACACAGTAACAGGGGAACAGCCTTGTTTTCCTTAAGGAAAATATCAACCTGGGCTCCTGAAAGTTGTCAGAGGAAATTTTAAAGATTCACATCTGTACACTGCGCCAGTTATGGCTCTGCATCTGCTGAATTTAATGCCCCAGAACTGTTGCTGTGTTCCAAAAGACAAGTGATCTCATTGCTGTATATTTGCTGGAGTAAAAGTAATATACTCCAGGGGATAGGTAGGTTAAACGCCATATGGTTAACCCCAACATTTCTGTTTTAAATGACTCCCTGCGTTTGGGCGTATATCAGCATTTTACAATGTTTTGCTGATCTTTTCTTTTGTAACGAGGTAACTGGGGAGGGAGAGAATGATAGTAACTGTAATTACTACCGATTTGTATCTGTTCTCTGTCCAATTCACCTCTACAAATATATTCCCGTAGACCTAAGCAGCTTAGAAGTGGATCTGAGGGAATATCAAGGATGCAGAATCCCAGCATGGGAAGGAGAAGGAAAGTGGTGCTTAAACATTGACACATTGCCAGATGTAGTGCTTTTTAACATTGGTGTGGGCTTGTTCACACTTGTCAAATCACACTGTGCTTGCTAATGTTGTGTTCTCATCAAATATATTGGCTCGCTCTCTATTCCCACTCTTCAGCAATTCTTTTTGTTTCATTCCTCTTTTCTTCCCTTCATCCCACTGCTCTTTGTTTTTCTTTCCCCCCCCCTCCCTTATCTTATGGTTATTTGTTTTCTTTCTTTCTGCCTGACTCCCTCTCAGCTGAAAAAAAATCAGTCTGACCCAATCTACATTTTTTTAGAACATGTAGGTTAAGCAGATGCCTGCCTGGAGGGCTTTGCCATCTCATCCTTCAGTACAACATGCGAGGAATGTACAGGGTGATATACAAGAGTGGGAGTAAGTAGCTGTTAATCAGCAATTAAAGGGTACATGAAAGAAATATGTTTGGGATTTTCTTAGGAAGAAAAGGTGTTGCAGTTGATGTCTGCCCCGGAGAAAAGGGAGGCTTTTTTTGGTAAACCAGTGGGGAGTGTTAGGGAAGAAATAGAATTCAGACTCGAGGAGAATTTTGTGCAGAATACTAGGATGCACTAGAAATAAGAGATTACAGTAGGTGGGAGTTTCTTATAAGTGAAAAAGTGGATCTTAAATTAGTTGTGGGAAACAGCTGAGGTTTATGAAGGGATTTGAAAATAATTACATAGAGTAGAAGAATATCCCTGCTTCCCTCTCATTTTAAATGTACACAACAAAAGAAAGTATACCCATTCTTTTTCCCCCTCAGCTCTTCCCCATTTCCCTGTGTGATGGGAAAGGATAAAAAGATACAACATAGAACTCAGAGTATCTGATTCAGTTGGACAGGAGAAATACCAAAAAGAACTTTGCTGAGGGCAGATCTGTAGGCAGTGAACAAGGATGAGTGGAAAGAAGTTGTCCTGAAAGGCTGTTATCTGGGATCTCATCTCATTTCATCGGAGTGAGGGATGTCTGACAAGTACAGACAGTTAAGTGAGGCCAGTGTTAAGCCAGACCACTGCCTTCAGTGGTTTGAGAGCTGCTGCTGGAGGGAGAATGTGAAGCAGTACAGACTCCTGAAGGAACACTGAGATAGCCTGAGCTATGTAGGTTATGCTATCTTGCTGATAGGGGCAGAGAGTGTATTAAAACATTATTTTTTTTCTCTAGATTGTAAGTCTTTGTATTCTTATGGTGAAAAATGCTAGTGAGTCTAAATCTTCCCTTCACATGGACGACCTTTTAGAAACCTCAAACAGAGATTTTACCAAGGAAGGATTTCAGCTCAGAGTCCCCCAATACGGTCCTGCGTAATGAATGTTTGTCCAAAAACCAGCAAATGAGTTGCTGAGGAAGTTGTACGAGCTTTTTCATGGACCTGACATTTTTGCTGAGTAGATCGCAAAATGGGGTTTGATCTTTGTTACTGTTCTCAGAAACTGTGCAGTCAGCTCTTCGTATTGCTATGGGCCAGTTATCCACCATGGCAAGGGACTAAAGGTACTGACTGGTAGGATTCACGTGGGCACTGCTGCACTGGAAGCCCTTGGAAAATACTGATCAGATCAGTTATGTGAAGAAGCAGAGAATGCTCCTGGATCCACCTGTAATAATGGAATAAGGATTACTAGCCTACTCTGCCTCTGTATCTTGTCCTTACAATGGGTAATTGCTGCTCCCATGCCAGCTTAGTGTGTTGCATCAACACTCAATATGATACAGATTCCTAAGCCTGAGAGCTATCCCAGACTGCAATGTTTGGGAGTGATCACATCCTATGCACAGCAAGAGAACATAACTGTGTGTATTTTAAAATAGTCCTGTTTCTTCAGGGAAGGGGGTATAGTGTGTTCAGAAAGGGATATGATTTGTGCAGACGTAGGCTTACCACAAGCCATCCAGCTTTCCCTTGTATGTAATATTAGGCTTCTCTGTGTTTGGGGAAAGATTTGCAGGGGATTTGATTAAGTAAACGGTATTTACGTGTTAGAAGATAGAGCTGCTGGTATTCGTTGTGATGGCTCTACGTATTGTAACAAACCCTTACAAGAACAGTACTTGTTTGAGGCTAAAGAGACTTTACCTGAATTAGTGTTTTGGTTTGGAGCAATGATGCAGTTGTGAAGTGCATCATCTTTTTTTTCTGTGCACTGGAGTGGGTTTAGAATTCATTAATGAGATTTCTTTTGGAACACTTAAACAAAGAACCTCAAAACCTTCAGCTGGAATATAAAAATCCAAAGCAGTGATTGGTCTTGTGGATACTCCTGAACCAAATATACAGCAGGGACACTCTGTCCATGCAACTAGGCTAAATCTAGACTGAAGTAAAACTCCAGGGCTGAACTTAGTGTACACTTTGATCTATTAACTTGCTTCTATTGTATGAAATTACTTGCAGGAGGTAGCCAGGAGTAGCTGCAGTTTAAATGTAAAGATCAGAAACAGGAGCAACAAGAATGACTCCCATGCCAATGTTATCAGTTCATCGCAATAGTTCACATTGTGAGCAGCCCCATTCCTGCCCCTCAGCTCCACATTAGCTATTAACAGATAAGGCAAGTTCTGGCCTTCTTTGCCTACCAAATCCCCGCAGCGAAGTCAACCCCTCTTCCCCCATACAGGAAAATGAATGTCAGCTGCATATTTGTGAAAATTCATGGATCAGAGCAGGACTAAAGCTGAGACTTACCCTGGAGAAGCAAGAAGAATAAACGGTGTGGCATGGGAAGTGATTAGCACGTCCTACATGCCTATGCATTGCACTGGGGATTGATCTCCCTGGTGTTCAAAGGACAAAGATAGTCAGAGAACCTCAGGGAACTTTGATTTTGAATTCTCTCCCTGCACAGCACAGGTTAGTCTTGTGAAGAAGGAAACTGGAGGTAAATGTTCCTGCTTTTCATCTGTGGGGTGGGGCAGCAATTCACAGCCCATGGCTGTGTGCCATCGTTTTTGCCACTATTCTAAAAGGGGGAAGATTTTATAACTTTCATCTTCGAATTAGAGAACAGCTGGGGCGATTCAAGCTCTCCATGCCCTGTGGCTGTCTGTAGTTTCCTCTTTCTTCGTGACTCGCACAAGCAGAATTGTTTGGTTCTTTTGAGAAGGGAAGGTTGTATTTGTTCCTTTTAATCACTGATATGCATTCTTTCGACCCTATGTTGGATTTTTGGTTAGAGAGAAGAGAACCACTTTGAAAGTGGGTACAAGAATAAAAGATTAAGGCCTCAGGCAGCCCTGAGACTTGGAGAGAGATGGGACACAATGGATCCATGGGCTGAAGCAGTACTGAAGGCAGGAATCCTGTTAGAGGACAGGGGGTTCTGCCATAGCCATATGTGGTAGTTCATACGGGGTGAGGAAACAAAGGAATCCTTACAGGAAAACAGCACAGACATTGTGTTCAAGTGAAGCTTTTTATTCTCATTAGTCCTATGAAATTTCATGGTAAACCAGTATAAAATATTGCCTCCTAATGCTATTGTTTCTTGCCTGGTTTTCATGAGAATCCTATAAATCTTAATTTTTATGGCATTCCCCATAATGCATGCATTTCCACCGTTTGTTGGTATAGTTGTTTAGAATTATGTTATCTTTGTCTTAGAGCTCACAATGTAATTAAAATACATTAACATTGTCTAAGCTTCGGTGTTTGTAGGTTCTCAGCTTAGAGCTTGAACTCAATGTGTAAGAAAATAGAAAGAATGAGTTTTATGTACCCTCTGTGCACTAGGAATGCTTTCTGGAAAGTGCTGAATCTTTTAGATGAAAACTTCTACTGGAAAAACATAGAATCTTGCAGTTTCACTTTTTCATACTGATTTATAAACCAAATTTTTAAAGGATAGGAAGAACTCCAACTTGATTTTTTTTTCACAGCTGTGGACTGTTCAAAGAGCACATATCCAGAGGACATGGGTCTTGGGGAGAAAGCACAGGGACAGTCTAGTGGAAGTCTTCCCTCAGATTTAGTTTAGGTAAGATTAGTTCTGACATTTTCTCCCTGTCTTATTGCTTCTCTTCTCCCATGAAAGGGGAATGAACACTAGGATTTCCAGGTCAGAGTACAGGAACACAAGTCAGAGCAAAACTGTGGGAAGCCTGCCAGCGCCTGCCTACTCGTCACTTCCGACTGCTGTTCCGTGATATATGTGATCACTAAATACTACTGTAAGACAAGGAAAGAAAAAGACCGGTCTGTCTCAGTGTAGAAAGGGGTAGAATAAGAAAACAGGTGACAGAAAACCTTCCTGGATGCAGTGCCTTACAGATCCAGAGTTGACTGCAGCTACATACATGGCTCTGGTCATACCAGGTATTTAGGCTGAGCGATGAAAACATTGGTTCCATTGGAAATGCTCAGAGCCCCATCCAACCTGGCCTTGAACCCCTCCAGGGATGGGGCAGCCACCACTGCTCTGGGCAACCTGGGCCAGGGCCTACCCACCCTCACAGCAAAGCATTTCTTCCCAAAATCTCATCTCAGTCTTCCCTATTTCAGTGTAAACTCATTTCCACCTCATCCTGTCCTTGCCCTCCCTGATCCAGAGCCCCTCCCCAGCTTTCGGAGCCCCTTTCAGTACTGGAAACTGCTGTAAGGTCTCCTCGCAGCCTTCTCTTCTCCAGGCTGAACAACCCCATCTCTCCTAGCCTGTCCCCATGTGGGAAATGTTCCGGCTCTTGTTGAGCTTCTCATCTGCCAGCACCCCAAGTCCTTTTCTTCAGGGCTACTCTCAATCCATTCCCTGCCCAGCCTGTAATTGTGCTTGGGATTGCAAGCAGGTTTGATGCTCCCTTAAGTACTAATTCCTGCTATTCCATATCTGTTCATTCATTGGGACATTTCATAAAATATTAATGTTTTTATATCACACTTTTTGCCACCTAAGTTGCGCAGTATTTTGTCTGCTTCCTGAGTGATACTTTTTAAACTGGATTATTGCAAGGACGTTTAAAAAAAATGAATTAAAAAAAAGCCCATGGGATTAATGAAATGGTGATTGCTTTGTTTTTGCCTTTCTGACTGTTCTTCACAACAGGGAAAAATCTAAGAAGCTTACTTTTTATTTTCCCAAAACAAAGGTTCCAGACAGTCATGGGGCCACAGAAACCAGGGCTTTCAGAAAACACTATAAAACTGAGAGATTCATTACAAAATCTTGTGAGTGGACAAAGCACCAGCTCTCCTCTACATACAGCAGCTCTTGTGGTGGTCAACAAGAAAAACAAAAATCCAAATGCCACACATCACGAATTCTTCGGAGAAAATTCAACATGTTTTTCACAAAAAAACCCACAGCACAACAAACAAAACCCAAACCTAACACAAAAAAACCCCAAGTCATTTATTTGAATTAATGTTCCCCATCTGCCTTCTGACTTTCTAGTTTTTCTAAACTACTTTGAGATCCTAGGGTCAAACACCAAATGGGGAATAAAGTTCTGAGAGTCCAGGAAAGGGGAGCTTTACTGGATCTGAGACTGATTAATGAAAAAAAATTGGCCATAACTGATTTATCTCTTTCCCTGGACTCTTGATCATCTTTACATTGTGTCTCTTTTTTCTTTTCAGAATCTAAATGTTTATATTAGAATAAATGGTGTGACTGTGAGGATAACCTTGCTCCTTGCTCTGTGGTATTATTTATAAGCCAAAAGGAAGAGATTTTTTGCCCGTTGGATATAAATTCACAATGTTTCAGTTTCATCCCAGCTTTATCGAGCTGATGCAGGTTTCCCAGGAGTCCACGTGCACAACCCTTGCTCTGCAGCAGTGTTGGCACTACACCATCGCTGAAGCCGTGAGGTTTGGGAACTGCTCTTCCCCTTCTCATAGCATACTCTGCTGGACTGCCTTGGTGCTCCTTCTTGCCATGCACTTCACATTCAGCACACTGCAGTGAGGCTTAAAATCCATTGCATTGTCACTGCAGGTTATGGAGCTCCGGGCTTGTGCTGCTCTTTGGTAAACATCTGCTCTGCATACTTGCCATTTGCATTGACCCACAGTTCCGTAATCGTTAGAGTACACAGCTGGAGTGGCCGCAGCACTGCAATTGTTGCTCCCCTTTTGCACTGCAGGACACACCCACTGGGTATTGTTATATATTAAATCCACAACCATAAAACTCATTCACAGCTTAAGGCATTTTCTTTTCCTAGGACCACCTCAAAGCCCCACGCAGTTAATACGTGTAAAACCCTGCTCATTTTCTAGCAACTCATTTTATTGGTTCGTTCCGTTTTGCCTTCTGCTGCATCTCACTTCGTTTTTAATATCTTTCTTTGGTTCTGCTTTTTTGTCCAAAGTTCCTCTGCAGCACGGTGTTTGTCCTGCCAAACCAGCTTGCTGGTGCACCTCAAGGTCCCAACTATTGTGCACAGAAAACTTAGGATGTCGTATGTGCATCTTGTAAGTTTGGGAAAGGTCTTCTCTCTGCATCACAATGTTCTCTCTGTCTATAACTTTTTAAAACAAGTTAATTAGAAATTAATCAAGTTCTGAGTCCACCTCCAGCTCTTTGGTTTCTCTATCAAGTTAACAACCATTCCCTGACATTTAACATGAAGGTGCCAGGTTCTTGGGTATAAAATCTGGGACTCCTCTATTCAGTTCCAACCCTACCTCAATTCAGTTCCACTCCTACCTTTGATTGCTGTTTCCTCCCCTTTATGATTTTCAATATCTTTTCTGTTTTGGACTTCGAAAATGCTTAGGTCACCAGTGTCGGAAAGCAGAGGATATGAGAAGCTGTACAAGCTGAAATCTGATTTCCTGAGGATTCAGTACTCAGGAGAGGAGGCGCTTGTGACAAGTGCTGCTTGGGCTATGTTTGCTAGCAGAGTAGGTGATGATGCAGATTCCCTGTGGCACCATGGCCATGCTCAGGGTCCAGCTAAAGGGCCTTCAGAGTATCCAGGATTGAGTCTGAAGAGAGTATTTTTTCAGGCAATGGGATTCCTTGGAGGTATTTATTTACTCAAAAAGAGGAATACTCCTCCTGAGCTGCTTCCAGGGCTCCTTATAAAAACTGCCGTGTTTTTGGAGGAGCGCGTGGGGATGTCTCTGCCTGTGAGGGAGAGACAATGTTCATGTAGCCTTGTACCATATGATGTGGGAGTCGCTCTGGCAACTGCCCATGGCTTAGTGAATGCCAAGGTAAATAACAGCAAAAGACATGCATGCACTATTATTCTCATAATTTCCTGCTGCCCTCAGGCTGTAATAACTTACACACCCTATTTTACAAGTGTTTCTAATTTATTTCTCATGAGCGGAATTATCTCGCAAGGAAAACTCCTCCCCCTTGCAAGCAGTACCACCTCCTCTTTCACTGATGAGGTGACCAGTCCAAAGAAAAGATTAGGGTTATTATATTTACTGCTAACTACTGAAACAGAACAGCTGCAGCACACTTAGCCCCTTCGTGTCATTCCGGCTGTTCATCCAGAGCTCTGGAGTTTTCCCTTTTCAAGTACTAATTTTGCATGCGATGCTGCCTGAAGTTCTGCAAACATATTTCATTCCTCATCATCCCAGATGACGGTTCTCTTACAGCTTCTGCTTTTATAGCTGAACCTTAGATGGTGATAACCTCGTTATTCCAGTCCCATGTCTGTCATGTGCAGCTTGAGCTTGATTTGCAACATGCCTCTTACATGAGCTACTGATCTGCACTTGAGAAAGAGCAACAGAGGGAAGAAGTACCCAGTTTTGGGGTTTATTTAACAATAAGGCACCCATACAGTTACACGCCTTCAATTTTCCCATGTTGAGGGGTATCTTTGTTTTTTTCAATCCTTTTGCCCCTTTATCGCCATCTATATTGACTTTCGAATTGATTTTGAGAATGCAACAAATGGTGTGCAGTGATCACATAAGAGAATTGCAAATGTAGTAGAAAACACACCTCAAAATTAGTTTTTGAAGACTAGTTAAGCAAATAAAATATTTCAATGAATATTCAAGTTAAACTGCAGTTTGGAAAGGATCTCCCTAGACTAGACTGTAAATACTGCTTAGTAACTCCTCTCCGGCCTTAACATCCTTAAGTGTGAAGGTCAGCAGCAATTTCCGAGCTCAGAAGTGAGAGAATCCGGCCTGGGCGACTCCTGAAAGTGCATATTGAAATTTTTGGTCTTCCTTTTAATTTTGGGGGACTCAAAATAAAAATACTTACAAGAATGTGTTTTACATTTAGTTTTGTACAGACTGCAGTGAAAAAGCACCGGGTCTTCATATGAGAGCCCCATGGGTCCGTCTCCTCTATTAGATTGCCACAATCCTTGAAATGAAAAAGTTACCGTGCTTCTGTGCCCAGCCACGTCCTTAGGAACTAAAGAGGTACTGAACCCAGAAATAGACACTGAAAATCTTTAACCGTGATATGTTTTGTTATAAAAATTAATTTATAGCTACAAATTTATAGCTAATGCTTTTTATTTTTCCTTTGTAATCATGCAGTTTAGCCTGAGAACTAGTTAAGTGAACTAAGTATCAGGATTAGCCTTTTGTTCAACAGCTCTTCACTTCCTTAGTCCCATGCGCTGGTACGGTATCACAGTGACTGGATTGCAAACCACATCTGAGATGTTAATTTCCTCTGGAGTAAATGGAATAAGCAGGTTTTATTGATGTACTGGAAAGTCATCAAGAAAAATAAGTTTTCTTCCTTTTTCTAAGCTATTTATTGTGTACCCTGCCTCATTCTCCCCCGCAGCTTCCTACAGCGAGGGACATTGCGCTGGCTGCGTCTGCTGCCTTCTCTCCTTACAGCCCAGATAGCTCTGCTTTCTCTCTGTAGCTGACCAGAACGAGGTGGTGGTGGCACGGCAGAAAGAGGAGTGGTGAGGAGAGGAAGGGCTGGTGAGGAGCAGGGTGGTTACAGTGTGGGCTCTGTGGTCATGAGAGGTAACAATGCAGGAAAAACCCTTGGCTTCCCACAGCAATGCCTGTCCTTCACGTGAATGTCAGCAATGTGGTGAGGATGGTGGCATGGCAAGTGGGACGAATCCGTGAGGGTATTCTAATTCTACTTCTATTCTAATTCTACTTGGGTTAGGCTTTTATAAGGCTCTTAGTTTTGTTTGATATTGGGAAAAAAAGTTTTGCTGTGAGAGTGGGGAGGCCCTGGCATGGGTTGCTCAGAGCAGTGGTGGCTGCCCCATCCCTGGAGGGGTTCCAGGCCAGGTTGGATGGGGCTTGGAGTCCCTGATCCAGTGGGAGGTGTCCCTGCCCATGGCAGGGGGTGAAACTGGATGGGCTTTGAGATCCCTTCCAATATAAACCTTTCTATGATTCTATGATTCTTCTTTTGGTGATTAAGTTTTTATCTCACTTTTTTAAGCAGCCATTTTCAAGGAACTCACTTGTAAGGATTTAGCTGTGATCTAAGACAGTTGCTTCTGTGCTAAATAAAGCAGCAATTAATTATTGAAAACATACCTTTTGTGGCTGAACATCCTCATAGCTGTTAGACTCTAAGACATGTTTTACTTTTTAATAATTCATTTTTTTAAATTTATTTTGTGAGTATACAGTAAGTGCTTTGGGGGAAATTGGGAGAAGGATGGTCTGGCAGCTGCTGAAGGCTGCTGTGTGACCCAGGAGTGGTTCTCAGCTCTGATACATGCCAATACCTGGGTATATCACATATGTCTGCCTCAGTGCTCTTGTAAAACAGCTGTCAGGTTAGTACTGACAAGATTTAGTACCTCCTCTTAGAGGACTGGGAAGATCCCTGCCCGTCAGCCTTTCCGAGGAGTTGTCCCAGAGACCCCAAATGTAAGGTAGTGCCACAATAATTACAGGCATGGAACAAATGAACCATAAAGGCTGATAGGACGGATTGTGTATTCTCCTCCCCTTTCCCTATTGATAACCCATGAATCAGAACAGCACAAACCCCAGATTTTTGTATGAACTGAGCCACTGCACTGAGAAAAACTGGTTCTGTAAACTGAGAAAAAAATGGCAAATCTATATGCTTAAGTTTTACAAGATATTTATGAGTTTTGGTAAGGAGGAAATTTCATCTTTGAACAAAGCCTTATGCGCTAGATTCTTTGGGAACGGCCTCAAGCCCTTCTCTGTAATTATTCATCGGATCTGTCCAGGGTGGATTCGGTGCAACACATTCAGCCTCACAAACCTGTGCTGAGCGTTACAGCAGAGCCCTTTCAGTCTTTGTGCCGGGAACACCGCAGGAGCCTGTGACACGTAGATCTAAACTCTGCTGGTGCCAGTGCTGTGCGCTGCCATGGTGGGGGAGTTACGGTGGCAAAGCAGGAGTGCTAGGAAACGGATAACGGGGCCAGATAGGCAGTGCTCCTCACTGCTGTGTGAGAGGGCCTTGAGCTGCTGAAAGTGCTGTTTTCTTCTAATGAGGCTTAAGGCCGTAGCTCTGACCTCCCAGTGTGCATTAGAGCTTTCTGCAAGAGATGAGATATTTGGAACTGGCCAGATTCCAGCCCACAGTAAATTGTTATATTGTGCCTGTCGAGGTTCCCTCTGCACTTCCAGGTACGCTGAGTCTCCTACTCTCATCACCCTGAACAGTTTTATCTCTGTTAGCAGTGCACGGCAGCTTTGATAACTACCACTTTCCACTCCAGAAAGGACCATCCTGCGGTGTGTACACGTGAGAAAACAGTGCATGAAATACTGGAGTTGATGGAGAGAGAAGATTTATCGTTCTCCTACAGTAGCTTTGCCTGGAATCTGAAAGAGTGCCTGCCCTTTTGAGGAAAGGATGATAATGGTCCCAAATGAGGAATGATTTTCTCCCAGCATTATTAGGAAGGTGTAATTGTGCCCCTGCTGCCAGCTTTAGATACCGCTCCTGCAGAGGGAGGTTGTCTGCGTGGCTTTGAGGGCAAATCATTTAATAATTCTGACAGTATAACTTTCATTTCAGGCCCCGTGTCTATTTAGCATGGAGAGCAAAGCACTTGTGAGGAGATTCCAGAAACCTGGAGGCTCTGAGTGAACAACTGTGTAAAGACAGCCCAAAGAGGCCCTTCAGTAAAACAGAGGCAGTGTGAATTTGTTCCTTAGGCCTAGCTATGATAGTGGATTTTATTCACTAACTGATTAATATGAACATGGAGAACAGTCCTGGAAGCAGGGATCAGAGCCCAGAACTCCGTCTTCCAGGTGTGTGTCGTAATGACTGAAACGCACAAACAGGCTGTCCCTTTCTAGCCAAAAAATCCTGAATTATTTCTGCACAGAGGTACAGCAGAGACAGGCCATGCTCTGAGAGGTGAGCACTGCCTGTCAGAACTACTGAACAATGTTATTAACTAAAAATAATCTTTGCTCCATTAATAAAAAACAGTCAGGAAGAGCCTGTCCAGAAGAGGGGCTGCCAGGTTACACGTCCTGGTGGTGCCTCTCTATAGCTCCGAGGCTGAATCTGTGACATGAGTGTTAAATAGACGGTAGAGTCCATGTCCTCAGTGGGCAGTGCTGATTGGCATTAGGCAGCATTTTGTTCTTGGAGTGCTGATGAGGCGCATGCTTGTGTTACTCAGGTTTTTGGAATCCATCCTGAGCAATGTCCCTGGGCTCCAGCTGCAGTCTGGGAAGACCAGGGAGCAAGTCCATAGGCAGAGTCAACTGATCTAGCTTAGCTGGCTTTCTTGCGTCACCCTTATTTAGATGCCTAAGTTTGGGCAAATTAATTCCACTCTGGAAAGCTGAGATGTAGGGATTTAGGCTGTTTTTTTGGCACGATTATCTGAAATGGAGGAAAAGGTTTTTATGGTTTTGGAAACCAAGAGTAATTAGGAAAAAATATTTTACTCAGGAGATAATAAAGTTCCAAGGAAGGCACTGAAGTGGAGAAAGCAAATACCTTCAGGAAATACCTGCTGTAGCTTTTGTTTCGAAAATGTGCTTAGTAGACATAGTATAAAAGTAAGGAAGCAGGACTAAGAGTAATCAACCTGGGCAGATCTGTGGTCGAGGATAGTCAAGTGGTTTTCCTGACATTTCAAACAGGATTTTCCTGTGTTATTCACTTCTCAAGTGCTGAGAATGTATTTAATTAATCAAATGCAATTGTTGTTATAATGAAGGCTCCCGAGTAGTCCAAAATTGGGCCCTCTGGGTGAAATCAAAACAGTAGATAGGGTCAGTCTAAAGGAAGACATAGTGGATGAGAAGTCAACAGGTTAAAAATAAAGGGATCAAGGAAGGCAATGGCAGCAAATTTCATGCTTGTGTATGATTTCCTTGGGTAGAAGATCTCTGGAACTGAATCAGAGGTAGGAAAAGGCAATTACTAGGGAAGGAAGGCAGGGATAGGTTTGAAATGAGCCTGGGGTCTAAACAGTGAAAATCTGGGTGTGAAGAGTGACCAAGCAACAGTCTGTCGGGCTTTGGGGAATACTCTTTGTATCAGCTCACTGCTGTGTGTACTTCTCCTGCTACTTTTCTGCAGGTTCCTTTCAGTGGTTTCTCCACACGGTAACATCTTCCTCCTGCATTGACAGTGAGGTGTGCGCTGTTCATCAGGCAGTGTTCTTTAACCACTAGAAATAATAAACCCTCCCCATTCTCTTACCCAGCCCAACAGGGGCTCTTTGCTAACACTGTACCTGTGTGCCCATCTCCAAGGCTGCTTCTCTTGCAGACTGGATTAGCAGCAACATGCTAAAAGCAGCAGAGCCAGGACTTCCCTACAGGTAATTCATCTTGTAAGTACTCTTCTTGCGCCAATAATCAATCAGACTTGTACATTCTCAGACTCATTGAAGGATCTCCCAACAGAGGCAGGGAAAACACAGGCAGTATGGCAAAAATTCAGGAGCGCTTTCATCACCTGGTGGCTGATTCAGGAAAGTCCTCAATACAAATAAATAATAGTAATGGTAATTACTTTATGGGTTCCTATAGTAGTGTGAGAGATGGATAGTACTGGCTTTTGGCAGGAGCTGAGGAAGAGTTTACTGTGCAGGTTTCCCTGAGTAGCTCTGGCAGTGCACGCCACGGGCCTTCTTACAGCTTCTCCCCTAGATTCTGGTTTCCAGCTCAGGGATTCTCTTGATCAAGAGTCTATCCTTCACCAAAATGGGCTTTTTTTCTCATGATGTGCACAAAAGACAGCTTGGGTGAGATTGCTGAATCCAACTTCTTACCTAAATAAAAAAAATACATCCTTCGATCTGTTTGTTTTTTTTCCTAGTGGTGAAAAGCTAAAGAATTAAGTCACAGTGA
This sequence comes from Cuculus canorus, assembly GCF_017976375.1. Classification (NCBI taxonomy): domain Eukaryota; kingdom Metazoa; phylum Chordata; class Aves; order Cuculiformes; family Cuculidae; genus Cuculus; species Cuculus canorus. The sequence goes on from NC_071417.1 coordinate 12,838,428, forward strand.
TGTGGCTGCAGTGGCAGCAGTGATGTTATTTCTGTGCCACGTACTTTTGAAACAACCAAATGGGCAATTGATCTTGAAGGACTGATAATATGAAATGAGCAGGCAGCCAGAATAAAGAGGAAGAAGCCCAGTGCGCAAGTCCAGTAGTCAAACAGATGTCCAGAATCCTGCTAATAACAGGGATATGTAGATTACCTCGGGCTTAGAAATATTGCAAGGCAAACATAATGCTATGGGTGTCAGGAATTTCACAATGAGGTATCCAGCTTTATGCCTTGACCTTGCACTTTTTAATAATGAAAAAACTATTCGGACAGGTTTTATGAAAGCCTTGGGAGCTGGAACTCATCACACCACAGGGCTCAGGGATACCTAGTTTACTTTCTCATTTTCTTAAGAAGTATCTACTCTTAAGTCTGCTGGGACAGTGACGTTGCACTCCCAGCCTCCCTTTAGGAGGGCAGGTAAAGATTGGCATAACTTTTGACAGTGCCGCCTCTAGTTTTGGGTGCTGGGCTCCTTCAGTCCAGCTTTGTTCTTTGGGCTGTACTGGGTTTTTCTAGCATTCATTTGCCAGTCAGACGTGGCCTTCCTCATGCCAGCTGAGCTTGAAGAGTGCCAGAACTTCATGTTGCCAACCCGTCCCACACATCACATGATGCCAAAATTACAGAATCATCCTGATTTCCAGATCAGCACAGGGACATGAGATAACCCATTTTTTTAGATTATATATTTGATATTCCCATAAGTTCCTCCCCACCCTTTGGCAGAACTGCATCATGTGACTAAATTTCCATACTCAGAAACTCCTTGGCAAAGGTTCCTTCCATTTCAGTGGTTTTATTTCCCTTCTGTGCGAGCCTATTTTTTAAGATCTTTCTCCTTGAGAAGACAGAAGATTTTCTTTATAGCAATTGAGAAGTGCTTTTGTATATATATTCTAGAAAACAGCATGCACCTTTCAGTGTAAATGATTATCCAGCACTATATCATTTCAAAAGCAGTGATGTCTCATATTATGGGGGCAAGGGGAGGCATCGAGTTTAACTAAAATAGAGCACTGAATTTGGCAGGAACATCCAGCGTAATGCTGCTCAGACTGTTCATGAGAGCAGCAAGTCTAGAATGTGTGCTGTGGAAGCAACGAACAAGAGAGATTTCAGCAATCCTCTGCCTAAATTAATTAGCATTATGTAAGCAGAGAGAAAAGCAAAAATTTAAAGGGAGGGAGACATCTGTTATGTCTCTGAATTTTCAAGCCCGCCTGCAAATCCAGATCTCCTGAAAAGGCAGAAGTGTCTCTGTGCTTTTGAAACAGTGAGGGGAGTAACCGATGAAGAGTCACTGGTTAAAATCCAGTGGTGTGGTTACTGTTAATCCTGGCTCTTTCTTAGAAGGGATGGTTCACTCTCGCAACTCTTTATCATTATTTATTGTTATGTTGTGATGGGGATTATGTAGCAGCAAAGCGTGAGGACAACTGAAACCTCCCCGCCCTCTGCCAACAAATCTAAGCAGAGCAGCTATGCCTGTCAGACTGATGGATAAAATTCCCGAACGCTCTTGTCTACAGAATAAGGAAGTTTCCCACAATATCAAGATATTCTTATTCGGAATGTGTCCTATTTGCTCTACTGTGCTGCTGGCAAAGACAGGGTGGCTCAAGAATACTTGTGAATATGTACCAAGGAAAGAGCTGATTACAGTGGCGAGGTGGGAGGTAATGTTCCAGCAATTTGGAAATCGCTTTTGAGAGTTATAATGTTTGGTTAAGGAAACGCTTCTCTGAAATAAGATGTTAAGGCAGACTGACTCTTTTTCCCCCCACTGCTTTCCCCTGGTGGGTTCTATTAAAGTGTATTGGGAGGAATAAAAGCAGCGAGGTCAGGTCAGACTGTGTGGCGAGGAAGGTCAGACAGGGTTAAGCAGGTCAGGTCACATTTCTATGTCTTCTGTCCTTCTCCAGGAATTTGGGGTCACTGCTTAGAAACTGCTGTTTGATCAGCTGTTGGTAATTTGAGCATTACACAAGAGCAAGTGGAATCAAAGATGATTCTTGAAGACGGATGATTGGAAAGATGGAATGAATGGAACACTTACATTAAAAAATTAAAACCACCAATCCTTTATTTTATTTCCATTTCCAATAAGCTATTGCGGTTGGTTGACCTAGAAACAAGCACTGTCTGGCTGAGCAGCCAGAAATATGTATTTCACTGTGCTTAAATTAATGCAGAAGAGTCCCTGGGAAAGGAGGACACACAGCTGAGACATGTGCATAAGGTGTTGTTCTGCTGAGAAAATTAACTTGTCACTTCAAAAGCACCAGGCTTGGACAATGGTTACTTTGAATACCTGGTAAGAGATGGGATCCTGTTGAAGGGCTAAGAATAATCTTTATCCAGTAATTGCAAAGTATTTAATAATTTTTTTTTAAAGTTATATTATCACGCAGTAGTTTTCATCGCCATTCATCAGGCTGGCAAATGGAGACAGTCCGAGGTTAAATAACTTGCCTAAGGTCACGGCAGACCAATGGCAGCACTGGCGGTAGCTCCTAGGTCTCAGTTGCGCTTGCTGAAATGATGGTGTCTGACAGCAAGTCAGTTCAGGGGGGATAAATTAACTTTTCCTGAATGATGAAAATGTCAGGAGAATCAAGTAAGAGGAGAAAAAGCCTTGCATCACCAGTTTAGGAATGGTAACTTCAGGATGGAGTTTCTTTTCCCAGGGGAATGGAGGAAGATAAGGCAGAACTACGTTTGGGTTTTATAACTTCTTTTGCCAGATTGTGTTGTTTGAGTCCTGGATAAGAATTTATCCAAGTATTCACTAATCTCTTCCTCTTTGTAGGCCAGACTCCTTATAGAGTAATATTTTCAGGCCTGAGAGTGGCAACGTAGATAGAAAAGCAAACCCACTCGGGACTGTTGGCTTATTAGTGAGTTCTCCTGTAATAGCTGCTCCAGGCAATGAGATGCATGTGGCTCTCTATCCCCTGCCATCCTTGTCTTGGATCTCCCTCTCTTGAGTCCCTCACCTGGGAATGGCTCTCCAACATGCAGAGATGAAGCTGAGAAAGCAAACACCCGTCTCGTGGGGAGCAGAGGGAATACCCTGTCCATTTATAGTCAGTGAGGAAAACCTTGTCATAGAAGGAAGAGTTTATTTACAGCCCAGCAAAGGAAAGTGAGGTTCAAGGAGATATTTTATGGCTGTTTTACTAAAACTATAAGGATTTACACTCACTCACTTTTTATGTCACTCCAGAATTTTGTGATCCAGCTCAGAGTTCCTACTCCACCGTTTCCCTCTGCCCACTCCTTCTTGGCAGTTCTTTCCCTGAGCCTTGGTTTTGGACCCATGACAGATTTCTGCACAAAACAGCAGTTTCCCTGCACTGTGATTTCTACAGGGTTCTTGGATGTTCAGATGCACCTGCACCCCTACACACTACAAACATTTAATCCCTCTTCGGGCAGAAACTGCTACTCTGAGTTAAGCTATAGCCGGGGTAGAAGAAGCAAGCCTAGCACACAGTCACGTCTTTATTGAAGCAGTCAATCAATTTATCATACAAGTTAATTGTGTATACCTTAAACTGAAATGCTACAATAGTTTTATAGCGAGTCAGCGCTTTAAAATCATTTGAGACTAAACATGTTTAATTCATTAGAGATTTTCCAGTTTCTGGAATCTGAGAGTACTACTGTTGTGGTGGAGAACAAAGAAAGCCCCACAAAGATGACACTGCAAGAACTTCTTTCATTTATCCTCTACTTTACAAACAAGGGAGCAGCCTGGTAAAAGTGTGGATGTTGGGTGATGGAAGCACTTTAAAGGCAGAGTTAGGTAAGATTTTCAGGAAATACAACCTACCATTTTGTCCAAAGCCACAGGCTCCACACTAAGGCTCCACAGGCACTTCTCCACACTAAGGCAGCTTTTCCAGCCTTCAGTATTTTGCTTTGGGTTATGAAAAAAATGAAATGTATATGCTTCAATGACGCTACATTATTTGCTGTGGCTTATTAACAACATCTACATTTGGGTTTCCTCCATAGTGCTATCAAGAGCAACTCGCTTAAAACAACATGCAGGCAAATGTGTCCCTACTTTTTATAGCAGGAGGGAGAAGGATGAGTGTCAGTCAGTCAAGGCTAGTTCCAAATACATCTCCAACTAGGCCTCCTACAGAATAAGTGATCCTGGCCAGGTGCCACCTGGATCATTCAGAGCTACAGCTCTTTAAAGAGTGTTTGTTATGGATTGCCACAGTAGAGCTATTTACCAGTGAAAAACAAGCAGATCCTGCCACTGTGTTTCCTTGTGCTTTACTGGAGTGCTCTGAACTGTTCACAGAGTTGCCTAATACTGTTTAGATTGGTTTCACTTTCTGGGTGTTGTTTTATCCTGTCCTGTATTGGTGTTTGTCTGGATGCAAACTGGCTGAAACAACTCCTCTGGGGGAAGAGCATGGGCTCAAGGGTGATAGCAGCGGGGTCAGGCTGGGATGAGAGAGCGTGCGAAGGGACTCAGGATCCCAGCAGGAGATGCATGGATTATGGAGTATTAGAAACTGGAGAAACTTATTGGGAAGAGGGAAGCATCACATAAGATAAAAACTGTGTGACTGGACTCTGCACCCAGTGAGAAGACTGGGTTTTCTTTTCCCTGTTTTTCTTTTCCCTGCTTGTTAATTGTTGAGGCCAATGGCCCTTAAGGCAGTGGAACTCCTGTCATTGGGTTTATCTCTACTTTTTCAGTCCTGTCAAGCAGCAGCAATGTAGATAAGCTGCTAGATGGAAGCTGTTCAGGCCCTAATTAAAGCTATACTGAGAATTACAAGGAAAAACTCAACTGTACTGATGTCAAAAAGAAACTTAAAATGGAAGAGGTGTCAGTTCAATCCTGCCTGTCAAATGGCAACACTAAGCTCTGCTTGGTCAGCTCCTGCCTGCCTGGCTTAAAGATCTAGACAGGCTTACTAAAATCTATAGTGAAGATATGGCTATGTCAAGAAGAATCCACACATTTCATAATGTAACCAAAGCGAGCCCCCATATAGAATTGTGCTTGGCTCATCTTCTTTTCATTCTGTCAATGCAATTCCACTAATTGCAGTAGGGATACTATGGACTCAAGCATCACGCTTGTTTAGCAACACAGATATAAGCACTCTGTCTTCTAACCCACGTCAAACGTGGCAACGGGTTCTGTTGTAAAGTGTCTGTAGTCTTTGAATCAGAAGAGGCTTCTATAACCTTTCAGTGGACATTTTGACACTACTACTTAAGTCCAGTTTGTGAAAGGAATTCAAGAGCTGAGGCCAGCAGAAGTAAAGCTATCCAGAAGGGTGAAACCATTACCTTTCTTACAGTGTATCTTTCTGGGTAACTATAGACTCACAGAGAGCAAACGCACCAATGCCATACCTGTGCCTTACCAAAGGCTGGACCACAGTGAGCGGCACTACTTACCTGAGCACTAGAGTGTTTGAGGTGTCTGAAACAATGAACTTAAGAGGCCAGGGCAATTTGAGGACAGTGTCCATTTTTAAAGATGTATCCATAAACAATGGGAAGGATTAGAACTCATCTCTGAACCAGGTAGGACAGCAGACACCTCGTTGTGGAGGTAGTCATTATTCTGGCAGTTGCATGTGGTACAGACAATACCTTGCCGTTCGTCAAGGGCAGAACATACATTTGCTTCTGGAGGAGGGCATACGCACACTGATCCCACAGGAAAAGCTGCTTGATTAATAAAGCCATAAGGAAAATTCTGTTTCTCTTTGTTCTCTGTTTTCTGACTTCATGGTTGATGAGTCTGAGGGACAGAGAACAATTGGCAGTTTATGGTATATCCTTATAGGAGGGAAGCATGTAAGCCACCATGGTTAATAACTATCAATGCATCAGTCCTCCGTGAAATAGTGTAAGCCCTTTCAGACCCTATTGCTTCCACAACATCCTGCATCAATGAATTCTACAGTTTCAATAATGAAGAAAAATCTTTGTTTTGTCTGATTTTAAACTAATTTATCGGATTTCTTCACTCCTTCATCCTTGTAAGTATTTCATCCCTTTTATCTGTAACACTCAGGATTTACATCTCTCTCTCTCTCTCTCCATTCTCTCTTCTCTGAGCTGAAGGTAACTGGCTAACACAACTTTTGTCGCTGCTGCAGAGTCCTTGCATGACTGCTCTGCAATTTCCGTGCATGTAAAATGAGGACAGGGCTCCCTACACCATGAGATAATTGCTGCTTGTAAAGAACTTAGGACTTTCATACAGAAAAGGTTTTACTGTAGCATTCGAAACGCTGCGTATAAACTAATTCACAAGGTTGCATACAGGGGATGAGTACAAATTTGGTCATTCTTATTCACAAACCACTTTCCTTACAAAATACAGTTATGGATTACAGACATCAGTTTTTGCATATGTGACCGTTATTAGTGGAGAAAACACTCCCAAAATTTTCTTCACTCTAAAATAAGAATATTGCTATGGGGGAAAGGGATACAGTGAGCCCATTCAAAACATTAATTGGTATGAACTGAAAGAGAAGTCCCCCGCACCTCCTTAATCACTGCCTCACTCATGAATCACAATTTATATAACGCATCTGCCTTTCCTGGACTAAATGAAAGGGTGATGCAAAATCCTGTGTAAGTATTTCCTTAGTCATTTTACATTGTTAAATTTTGATTTGTCTCTTTCAAACCTTCTTTTCCTTGTGCAGTCTTTGAAAGAGAGGTGACTGTATGTAAGGAGTTTAAATGGCAACTTTTGCAGTTCTACAAGGTTCTCTTCTGAGGAGTTTGTTTATAGCTCATTTCTTAACATTTCAAACTTGTTTTTCCCTCTCAGGTTGTCAGTTCAGATCACTTTGTTTTGCTTAATGTAAATATTCCGTCTAATTGCAGAACCAAATAGTGATGAATGTGATTAGAATCAGAGCTGTGTTAAGTGGTATGAGAAGATCCTTTATTTCAGCGCGGCAGATATATCGCCTCTGCTACAAATTATATCATGTTGACAGAGTGAAATGTACTGTAACCTGATGACAAAAAGACCGTGATCCAACTGTATTGATACAGGAGGAAAGAAACGCTCGTGGTGTTCAAAACAAGCATGTCAGGAAGAGTTTGCTTTTTTCTTGTTTTCATTTTCTGCAGCAGATAGCGAGGTGATTGTTCCTCTGGATGGAAAAGCACAGCCAGTGCCTGGTTGGTTGGTGGGTGGGTCATTTGTTTGCTCATTAATTGAGAATTCACGGTATAGGGGACAGGAACGATCCTGGTAAGAGTGATGAAGATCCATCTTGAACAGAAAACATTACAAGATCTCATCTTGTGAAATTGTACATGGAATGCTTTTAAAAGCTGTTTTTCAGAGGAACAGATGGATTGTTTACAGGCAATAATTAAGACCATGTCCTTTCCCTAAAATGCTTTTGATGTCAAGGCCAAATTTCATTTACCCCTACTTCAAATCTCAGATTAAGTCATTATCTGCTTCCTCCAAGCCAACAGAGACAGTCTGGATTGATATAGCAGCATTGGGAGGAATATCTACTTAAAGAACATGTACAGTGAGAGAGTGGAAAGTCAAGTGGAGAAAAACATTATCACTGAGCACTAATACGCAGCAAAATTATTTGAGTCTGTGGTCTTGTTCGCTTCTTTGCTGGATATACTGGTTTGCTGAACAGATCCCACAATAAGTTGCAATTCACAGACTTGACTGCCCGTATAAAAACCTGTTGAGATCCCTTGAGGTCGGATGGGAGGCAGCGCTCACTGATGGGCACTCACACACAGGAACTCACAAATATGTAAATATATCACCTACCGTTGGTGCAAGTTACAGGCATCACTGTATTCAAACTGATGCAAACAGAGTAGCAGGACTGCTTGGAGTGTTGTCTTGTGTGCACGAACCCAGGCTGTCCTCTATCACTCTTTTCAAAGCTTCTTTGATATTTCAATTGAGCCTAAATGTCCTTGTATGGGCTTGTTATATTCAATTAAAAAAAGTAGTTTATCTGCCAAAGCAAGTTCTTTTTGAGTCCTGCAGTTATTGATACCGCCGGCCCTGTGTATTTTACAGCACAATTCGCCGCACTCTTTACTCTAAGCCATTGCTACAAAACATATTTCTACTGAAGAAACCCATTTCCAGATGAAATACAACACAAAGCTTCCACTATACTGACTTTGTAAGTACCTAGTTTTCAGATCATCGGGTGTATCAGTAAATGTACCCACTCTTTGTAAGTGTTTGTTAAACCTGTACTTAAACTGGGCTTTGAAACAGCAGAAAATTGCATGTTGGATTTATCGATGCAGGGGAGCAACAGGAAAAAGCCTTGTCTGGTGTATGAATAACAGAACAAGGGAGCTTTTTCTTTTCCCATCGCTCATTTTTCAAAGAGCTGTGGTTGCAGTAAAGATGGAATGAAATGTCCCACGGCTCCTACGATAGTTTTGAACAGGTACAGTCGGACTTGATGATCTCAAAGGTCTTTTCCAAACACAAAATTCTATTCTGTGATTTTGACAAAATGTGTTAAATCCAAAATTTATCCCTGAATCTGAGTGAGGGAGAATGTGCTTGCCCACATCTAAATTCCAGCCTATAATTTCAACAGGTAGGTTTTACCTGCCGTTCTTTTTTTGTTCTAAAATGCCAGGAGGTGCTGCACCATTCCTATCAATGCAAAATCCCTGGATGGTGCTGGCTGTCATGACATCAACAGGGAATAGTTATCCCTGCACAGGAGCTCCAGTTTTCCAAGTTGTTTTGAAAATTAGCAAGTAAATAAATACTTATGCCCTGTGTTGCTACTCTCAATCTTACAGACATGTTGGAATAAAAATGTTTCAAAAAATAATTTAAAAATTTAAATATTTTAAAAATACTTAAAAAAAAGTCAGGGTTACTTTATTTTTTTACCTTTCAGCTTCTCAGTTCTGTGTTACCCAAATGACCATTTTCTGGACTTGTATAAAACAAAAATAGTTTTGCTCTTAAAAGATGAGATTTGGCACTTAGGGCAAAATTTCCCTCTCCAATCTGCAATGCAGATGCCTTCGCCGCAGAGCAGATTTCAGCTGCCTTTCTGCATTCATTTCATGCATAAAACTTCCACTGACGTCTATGGGAGCTCCATCCATGGACTCTGTTCAGACAATGCAGAACAGGCCAGAGGGAAGAATATTCCCCTGATTCACCTTGAATGTCCAAAATCTCAGCAAAGACTGAAGCTGTGCTGGTAGCAACCATTTTAAGATGGTTTTCCCACAATCAGAAATATTCTCGGAATAACTGGAACAGGCTGTGATGTGTTGGAGATGCTGAGATTTGGTGAGAGCACAGTTCTGTCTGTTTTCTCTGAATCAAACAAGAGGTGATAACTTTGCAAATCTACTAGCTAAAATCTGTTATTAAAACCGAATCATTGCAGCCTCGGTTGTGCGCAGGGCTGTTACCAGCGTGCAGGAAGAATTAATTTCCCTACAGCATTGCCTTAGAATCATAGAATCATAGAATGGTTTCATTTGGAAGTGATCGTAAAGCTCATCCAGTTCCACCCCCTGCCATGGGCAGGGACACTTCCCACTGGATCAGGTTGCTCCAAGCCCCATCCAACCTGGCCTTGAACCCCTCCAGGGATGGGGCAGCCACCACTGCTCTGGGCAACCTGGGCCAGGGCCTCCCCACCCGCACAGCAAAACATTTCTCCCTAAGATCTCATCTCAATCTTTCCTCTTTCAGCTGAAAAACATTCCCCCTTGTCCTATCCCTGCACTCCCTGATCAAGACCCCCTCCCCAGCTTTCCTGTAGGCTCCCTTTAAGGTCTCCAAGGCTGCTCTAAGGTCTTCTTAAAGATATCTGTGTCCTTCCTTTAGCTGCTACTCTGGGGTGGTTGGTTGTTGAATCCAACCACCACTACCCCCCAATCCATCCCTTCTGTCACGTGCTGAACGTGTAGCAGCTCCACAAGGAGGAGACCCTCCAGATGAAGTGGACACGAATCCATTCGGTATTTGTACGTGAGAAGGTTCCTTCCCCTATGTAGGAAGAATGTGTTAAAGCCGGTACCAGTTGCTGTTCCTGCGTGCCTCCAGGCAATGCAAGCAGGATTTTCTCTTTAAATCACTGCTAATTAGAATGAATAAATCTAACGAAATAGCAGCAGTGAATATTAATTGAAATAAACCCCCAAATCTCACCTAGATGTATTTTGAATTTTTTTGTTGTGTTTTGTTTGTAGAGAGTCACACAAATACATTTATCCATGTGGGTCCATGCCGAAGAAAGTGTAAAAAAGCAAAGCAAAAATTACAGACACCAGAGAAAATGTATTTTTGTAGAAATTTCCAGCAGAAATATTTATTTAGCCATATTCAAATCTTTTTCTGTTGCCTCCCTAAAACACTCTGAGAAAAAGAAGGGGGAGAAGGCCATCGTCTCATTCAGATTTCCATGCCAAGTGTGGCAAAAAAATGAAAGATACAGGGTGAAATTTTGAGAAATACCTTTGTTAAAGTGAGACTCGATTCCTGCTGCAAATGACTGGGCTTGGACACATCAGTCATTATTAGAGGGTTTGAAATGTTATTTCTCCTGTTGCAAGGACTGAAGCCAGAGCAGGGAAGCTCATGAAACAAATTCACCACAGTTCAACTCTTCGTGCATTGCAAACAGAAGAAAGGGCTGAATCCATGCAGCTGAAGAGTGCTGGGGGTGGGTGCTGAGTGTTGTTGCTTGTGTTTTTCCAGTGACAAGACCTCACCCTCCTGTCAGCCCCGTACACTTTGGTCTTCTCTGGTTTCCTTAAGGCCAAGCGCACGTGCTCACTGTCTGCAGATCCAGCCCCTGGGTGTAGTGGTCTTAAGGATACAATACAATGAACAAAAGCAGAATGGATCTATTTTACCTGCATTTAAATCACAGAGTAGAAGGTTCTTTCAACTAACTGCAACAAAGATTCACGAAGTAACAGTGCTGGGTGGGATTAAGGAGAATAAAGATCCTTTTGGAAGACGTATTATAACATAAATTCATAGAATCATTGTTCTGTAGGAAGAATAGGAAGAGTTTCTTTGCATCTTAATACTGGCTACTACTTAAATGTCTGGCTGACTATTTGGAATTAATTACCTTTATAGAAAAGCTTATTTAAAACATAGTATCACAAAAAGCTTTGCCTGGAATTTTGATCTTTATAGGGATGATAGTTTTAAATTCCTTGGATAGGACAAAAGGCCTTTCACTCCAAGTGTTTGACTTGGTCCTGTGCTTTCTGTGTTTCGTTGTTTCTCTATAACTTTTTTCATAAACTTGGGCAAGTCTCTTAATACCCGCATTTCATTCCAACCCAAATTGGATGCTAAGATCTGGAACCTGCCTGCTAACTTTGCCCTCTTCATAGACTGGAGGAGGAGCCTCAGTAAGAAGGAAATTGAGCAATTAATCTGTATCACTTGTTCTGGTATTAATCATTCACTCAAAAAAATTGTGTGGAAGACACAATGAGGTTAAATGGTCAGTGTGGATTTAAACATGTGAAGTGGATATTTTTAAAAGAGGAGGTGCTGTCTCACCCTCAAAAAAGGTTCCAGGAGGTATTGCTTTGCTTACACAATTTATATATACATTTTAAAATGCATTATCAAGCTTTACCACTCAGTGGAAATGCTGAAAAAATCAAATTACCCTTTTCATTACAAAATAATGCAATAGGCAACACTTTCCCTTTTTAAAGGTGTAATCAACACCAAAGCTAGAACACCTCTCAGTCCATGTGTGCTGTGGTTTGCAATGTCATCAGTTCCAGTGCCCCCAAACCAGCCTGGAGCTGTCTGACGCTCCGGGACAGCCCATCTCCTGTGGAACGGATTCAGTGAAACCCCTGTGATCAATGTCTCTAGCACGTGTTTTCCCATCCCCTCCCTGTTACCACATTACACAAGAAATCTCCAATTTAGCCTCTAATCCTGGCAAGCATTTCTTGGACCATATCGCTATCCTTTCATGTTGGCCAAGTTTAAAGGGGGAGAAGGAGGAGGAGAAGGATTAGCCAGCTGCTTTGAAAGCCCATCAGTGTGTACTGTATTTACTGAGACGGGCAATAAAGACCGGCTTTGGTCCTCTTGTTTGCTTTTTGGATATAGACTGTGTTATGTTTGGGGATCAGAGATCATATTTTCTCGCACTTGTGATGGGTGTATTGCTTAGAGACTATGAGGAGCAAACTTGTGCTCCAAAGGAAGTTGGCAGTAAGTTTAGTCTATAAAAAGAAACCTGCAGTTCGGATACAGTTTCCTATTCTGAGTCAAAGCGGGGTGTCGAGTCAGAAATTCCGACCCAGCGGGTCAGGAAGGATTCCAGGACTTCTTGAATCACAACTGAAATGTGTTCCCTTCCTTTCACCCTTTTGGCCCACGTCCCACTGGGATTACAACTCAGATTTATTTTATTCAGTTCACTGTGTGACGGGTGCTTGTTGTGCGTACACATTGTGTTTTCCCCACACTGGAGCATCTCTTCCTGTCCTCACTGATCACTCTTGCTGTGTTATGTTCTCCTCTACACACTCTGCAAATCACCAGCTCCCCCATTTTTGGAATACATTTTTATACCTGAAACACAGGGGATGCTGAACTCTACCCTAAACGGTGAAGACAACAGCCCTTGCTGTTTCCATGTCCTTGCTCACAGCATTTCACATGTAAAGGAAAACACCAATGTACTTATAAGCTCTTTGGATAGTGTTTTTTTTTCTATATTTATATCTTCTTCTATCTTTTTATATTTATATATTTGAGGAGACATAACTCTTTAAATGAACACCTTGTAATTTGGCAGTATAGGTCATTTTAATGGGAGATGCGGGTTTGAACCTCCTTAGGCAGCTGTCTCCCACTTTCATGTTGCTGTGTTAAAAAGGAGCATCAGCTCAGCATGGGAAGAAAGCATTTCACAGAAGGATGACCTTAGGTAGCTAAACTTGAGGAGAACGCTCTTGGCTAGGGATTCAGTTCTGTTGGAGGTGAGCAAAGGTGGCCACGAAGGTCAGCAGTTTGTATCTGAGAACCCAGAAGTCCACAGCCTTGCTGCGGGAAGGGACTTCATACACATGCCTCACTTCAGTGTTTCCTGGTGGCTGGACTTGGAGCAGCACGTTGGCTCCCGTGGCTGTCGTCTGAGGAAAGAGACTTTCTTCATGAATGTATGTGCTGAACACCATTCTGGGAGAACAGTGCCTTCCTTTAGATTGGATGATGGACCAGCCTAAGCCCACTGTAAATCCATACATCGATTCTTTTCCTGACAGATTAACGTCTCTGATAACTCTTGGGTATAGACCAAAACAACTAAATATGACGATGAATTTCTGCCACTACCTTAAGCTCTTGATCCTTCTCTGCTTTTTAACAGAAAGGTATGAAGTGGTCAGGAATCAGACATATTTTTCTGGGTTGACTTGGCACATGTATAAAGGACAGAGTGTTAGGATGATGGAGAATCTAGCTCTTATTTTCCCTCAGCATGAAAACTTCTGGATCAAAAATCCAGTGCCATGCTGCAAAGACCGTCTCAGGTTCCCTTCCCATTCTAGACAGTGGCAGTGGTTTATTGTTCTTATTTCTCATTTGCTATGCAATAGCCTACAAGGCTTCAAATGGTGAGAGCAAGCAGGGAACAGCAGTCTTCCCTTTACTGCTTTCGCTCAAACACGGGCAGGTTGTTTTAGACGATGATTACTTTGCGGGAGAAACAATGAACTGTATGAATCAAACGTTTTCACAGCGGTGGAAAACTATAGCTTGGCAACGAGACGGAGCGGGAAAACATGAAAAAGCCAATGTGGTAAGAGCAGACAGGGAAGAACGAAAGAGATGGTGTAGGAGATAACAGGATACAGGGTAGAGCACACAAGCTAAACAGGAAAAATTAGATGAGGAAAGGAATGTGGAAAAAAATGTGGCGGTAAAGATTGAGAAATCTGTCTTGCCAGGTCAGCGAGCTGTGGTGTCTGGCTTGGAGAAAAGGAAGGTTAGAACTGTTGACTGACTGCTGATCAAACATACTATCTATTTCCACAACAGCTTAATCATAGTAGTAAAGTAATTATATTGCATGATGGTCTGAGAAGTGGATACTCCTAGCCCTGATTTCTAGCACTCTCCCTTGCTGCTGTGACTGCCAGGATACCTCTCTCCTTTTGAGGGGTACCCAGGCACTCTCTATTGCAGGGATACTGCAGGGGCCACGAGTTTGTCCTGCTTGGGGCAGGCCATGCCCAGGCTCCAGGTTTTGTGGTAGTTTTTAGCTATTGGACTCATACGTGTCCTTTCAGTGCCTATTTCTTCTGCCTGAGGTTCTCTGTGGAGGGGAAAGAAAAGGTTGGTGTCCAGCACTTTAGAACATAATTGAGATTTCATGGCTTGAGGCTTTCATACAATTTGTTCAAGGAGTTTAAGGTGTGTGGCCAAACACAGCTGATCTGTGTGTTGGTCGTACAAATGTCCCTGTATTGAAACCTCAGGAGGTTTTTTTCCCCTCGATTCTTATCCTGAAACCTACTCTTAAATCTGTGTCCAGCAGACACTTGCAGTGACTCCTGTAGATGTTGTGAGACAGACTGGCAGCTGGTTGTGGGCTAGGATGACCACACTGCAACACCCCACAACCAACTGCCTATTTCTCAAAGGCAAAGCCCGAAGACCCGCAGTTTGTGGGCCTGTTTTTGTGATGTGCTGCTGTGGCAAAGCATCGGATGGAGAGCATTTGCTTCATGGGTGGTACCTCTCCACATGCCTCAGCACGAGCTTTCCCACTGAGCACTACTGTCCTTTATTCCTCCTTTACATCCCGTTTGCCTTGCTTGTGTTGTTTATTTGGGCACAGTCTCTTATACCTGCAGTCGGTTCATAAATCCTGCGGAGGACAGCCTTTTTAACTCCTGAACCCGAAGGCATCCTGTCGCGTTTCACAGCCACAACCTTACTGATCTGAAAACCTGCTGGTGACACTCACACTCAGCCTGCCCTGGAGCTGAATTCATCCAGGTCTCTCAGAGAAAACCGCAGACCTTGAGCTGCTCCGCATTTCCCTCATGCGATACCTAAGCTGCTTTAAAACACAGCAAATTTATAATGTGTGGTGTCATCTCACAGACTCTGCCAGTGAATGTAAATGGCATAAAGAGCATGTGGAACAGATGGAATGAGACATGCACATAAAGAATTAAAGTATTTGTGAGGGAATTTGGCAAGGATATTGGAATGCTTCAAGCACTGTGTACGGGGGTGGTGGAAGGGAGACTAGGATCAGTTGGGGGGGCTGTATGCTGGTGATCCATCTCTTTCAGAAACAACGTGACCTATTTCTGTTTTTATGCGGAATGTAGCAACAAATATTCCTTTTTTTCCCCAGTTTTCTTCAGGAAGCCTGACAACTTCTTTAGTTGGAGAAAATGTTTCCTTGAGGAAGAGCTATGAGTTGTTTGATTTTCCATTGCAAATACTAGAGCAAAGAGGAAGGGAATGACTTGTCAAGTTCGGTAGCGGTGCACCTACCTGCAGTCCAGGTGAGAAAGTAGTGAAGGAAGCCTTACACTAACACAGTTGTTAAATTTACTTATGCGAAATGACTTAAGGATTTATTTTTTAAATTACCTTATGTATTGGCTTAGACTAATTATTTTAAAAGTCTCTTTTTAGCAGGTTTTATACAAAAGCATGCACAGAGTGGGGGTTTTTTTGAGTGGCTCAATAAATTGGAAAGGAACTGGAAGAAATTTCTTGTAGAAGTAGCATAAAGAAAAGCCACTGGAAAAGGGAGTAAAAAGCACTAGACTGCCTCATCATGGACTTCTAAAGACACCCCCCCCTTTTGTAATTCCTCTAAGCAAAAACTTGGGGAGCAACACTTTTGATCAGTTTGTTGCATAACTTATTTTTTTGGAAGGTACATTTGGGAGTTCGTGATTGTTGCTTGGATTGACTTAGAGTGCATCTTACAGGGAGCTGCTTGATCTGCTGCAGACCACTGGTGACACATTCACAGCGATTACAGAGACACCCCAGTCTTCAACCCAGTTTTGTTATCTTCACTCTCACTTTCTCGATGAGTGGCCACAGAAGCCCCAAGTCTGTGGGTAAATGTTCTTGTTCACTGCTCGAACAAAGCATTTGAATTCATACATGGGAAAGGAAGTTTTCTTCCAGCCACTGGAAAAGCAGAGACATTAACTGAAAAGCTTTTTGAAAGAAGTGACACTTGTTTGAGCAATGCAGAGTCTTAAGAAAAGGTAACACTTGATGGTTTTCATTAAATCACTATCACAACTTCTCACTATGCTACTGGACTTTAAAGGAAGTCCACGTCCAGTCAGTCTGCCCCAAAAGCAATCCTGAAACAATAATGTGAATAGAAGAGACAAGACAGGTTTCCCTTGATAATCATAAAGGGCTTAAATTACCTTCCTTTCCATCCCCAAAGGGGGCATAAATACTTCATTTATGAGATCGTTTTTGCATGACTAATCTATTTCTACTTGCTAATTGTAATGACTAATGCATCTTACAAGACAAATATTAGCTTGTAATAACACCTGAACAAGTAGACTTATAAGTGTTAAGCAAAAATACAAATAATTAGCAGAAGCCGAGTGGTATTATCTTCTAATTAACTCTAAATACACTTTTTATTAAGAAGAAAAATTAAGAAGATTCCTCAAGAAGGTGCAGAAATAATAGGGCAAGGTACTGCTCTCTTTAAAAAAAGACAGTTGCCAGGTAATATTTAATTTTCACAGGAGCTGAATTCAGTCATGCCTCCCCCAATGACGTCAGCTAAGAAAAGCACTTTCAGCCTGTTCCTACCTGCTGAGACCATATGTCCGCTGGGAAGAATTTGGCAGACATCTCCGAGTAGAAGTAATTACAAGAGGCAGAAATGGTCCTGATAGCAGAATTCAGGAGTTATTTCTGTGCTGCCAGCTAACTGACCGTTGCTCCCAGGAATGGATCTGAAGGAATGCTGGTGAGCAAATGCTGGGTTTGGGACATACGATACTTTTGACTTGGGCTGTTGTGCTTTGTTTCAATAGAACAGTAAAACTCTGCAGTGGTAATCACACATACTGTATTAAAAATACGCTTCCTTTAAGTGAGGTGGAACACCAGAACCGTTATGGAATGTATTTCTGAATTTTGGCAATTGATTGACATACTTAACACCAAAGTGATTTTCCAGCTGTTGAGACGTGAAATTTGTGTGCAGGTTAAAGCATCACAGCTCATATTATGTTTGCAAACTGTATTTAAAGGGACTCTCTGGACTCCGAGAGGTCAAACTCTACTGCTATCATTTTGTTCAGATTTTACACAAATATATTTCTTCTGAATACAAATTTGGAACACCAACTGTGTTTTGTCAAATACCATACTAACCTGGAGTTCTAGAACAGAAATTAGACACTGCAAAGTGCCACGACACGAAGCTTTGTCAATCATTTGAAACAATCTCTGTTAGTAACACTCGCTATACTTGTCCTAGAAAAAAGTTTCAGAGTAAGCTTCTATCCAGAGAGCCCCAACAAATGTGAAATAACCAGCAAGTACAAACACTACTTGTTTCCTCACATGAGTAAAAGGGTTTGTTTAAATCAGCAGAGTTGATCTTTGCCCAAGTTAGGCCCATGTGCCAAAAAGCTGAAGGTCAGACTAGACAGGATCAGCTGCGGCGTCAGGAAATGCAGTTGCTATAATAATATGAATTCCTGCTTCTTTGTCAGAGTGAGCAGTGGGAGGAAAACCATGAAAGGTGAGGTCAGCTGCTTGGTTTGGAACAGACGTGATCCTCCTGTAACCAGGTTGTTGTTGCTCTATCCACTGACATTTTTAATTGTTCTTCTGCATAAAAATCAAAGGTTTTGCAGCAAAAATCATCAAATTGATCAATAGATAATACAGTCATAAAATCACAGAATGGTTTGGGTTGGAAGGGACCTTAAAGCACATCCAGTTCCAACATTTTGCCATGGGCAGGGACGCCTCCCACTGGATCAGGGGCTCCAAGCCCCATCCAACCTGGCCTGGAACCCCTCAAGGGATGGGGCAGCCACCACTGCTCTGGGCAACCTGGGCCAGGGCCTCCCCACCCTCACAGCAAAACATTTCTTCCTAAAATCTAATCTCAGTCTCCCCTATTTCAGTGTAAACTCATTTCCCCCTCATCCTGTCCTTGCCCTCCCTGATCCAGAGCCCCTCCCCAGCTTTCCTGGAGCCCCTTTCAGTTCTGGACACTGCTGTAAGGTCTCCCCACGCCCTTCTCTGCTTAGTTATGTTGCGTGTCTTAAAGAGGCCAGAAGGATTCAGTCTCCACACAGAAAAACAATAAATATCACCATGTAATTAATGTAATTATTTATCAATCATTTCAGTTTCTTCCTAAAATGAGTGTCAGAAAAATCCAGAAAAGAAATATCCACCAGGCTACAAAAACCAGAAGGATGAAGAGGTATCCCTAAGCTTGCCTTGCGGCTCCCTTTAAACAAATGTTTCAAGCCATGGCTAGTTTCTTGAGTAACCAAGAGAGCAGCTGATTAAATTATAAGCAGTTGAAATATTTTATTATATATGAGTATAATTCTTTATAAGGCTAATATTTAATATTTTTGGTTGGAGGAGTGGCAGTAAAACAGGATTTGGTCTGCAATTCCTTTTTAAATTAGGGCTTGTGAAATGTTAAAGTCTCAGAGAAATGAGTTGTTTCATTTAATAGGGCTCAGAAACAGGGATGTCAGCACAGGGCATCTATGGAAGCCCGACGTCTCTAATTCTTTTATTCCATCTCATAATTTCAGCAAAGGCTTTCAGCACAACGTTCATCTGCAGCTGATGGATCACTGAATGATTGCAGCTGAAGAAAATGAACATCAAAGATATCCAGTAAATTATTTTAATGGTTAGATCTTTCACAGAGCAAGCTGTCACCTTTTGTGTACTTTGTTTCCTATAAAACTACAGTTTATATATGTTTTAAAGGCAGAGTTTACCTACAGCTCACTATTTGCTTTGATTTACGTTTCTTCTAACTGAGCTGTAAGTGAGCTTGGCAGCTTTGTGGCCAAAGGGAAGTCCTGATACTCAGGTTCCACAGCAAAAATGCTTCAATGAGGTGAGAATGGTAACAGAACACAAACCAGAACATTTCTCATCCAGTCTCACTGTTACTGATGAGCCTCCGGTGGGTCTTCACTAGGTGTTCAGGCTCCCAGTTCGGAATGGGGTGGGAGGAAGAAAAACAGATGTGAGAACAGGGATAAACTGTGAATAATATAGAAGTTATTACAAATACTGAAATGTGTGTGCCTGCTTAGAGCAAAATGCACAGGCACAGCTTCTGTGTTTTGTCAGAACACCTGCGACTGACTGCCCTGCTCAGTTTTAGATCTTCAGGGATATGAGTCTGAACCCTAATCTCTTTACATGATGAAGTGCATGACAATGACATCTGCTTCAGGCTGGTTTCTGTTCATCTCAGAACTGCTCAGTGACTGCTTGTTTGTTCAGGATACAGCAGGAAGAGACACACACCCTCTTCAGATCTTAAACTTGCTTAGTGTTTTGTTCTCATATCAGTTTGCAACACAAATTTTTAGCCTCAGAATTCCAGAGGTACAAAACGTGGGACTGCTAGAATAACATATACTTTTAAGGATGAAAAAAATTAGATTTGGGGGAAAAGGAGAGGAAAAATCAACAATTTAATAATGCCTATAAGAACCTGAATATGAATGATTGGTGTATGTTTGGTGACATTTTAAGAATTACCCCTCACTCACGAAGAACATGCACACTGGCTGCTAAAGGCATGAAATTCCAAATCTGTTGTCTAGACTTTATCACCTTTTCAGGTTGTGGTAACTCTTTCCATCTATCCATATAGAAGCACTCCAGCCAACGCTTTGACAGCATGGATAGTCTGTTCTTGTCTTCGAAAGCATTATGGTTTCCTTTCTTCCAACAGTGTGTGAAAGTGCTCGCACTAGATTACAATCAAAGCAGCCAAACCACTATAAAGATATGTTACAGTCAGCTCTCACGGAGGTTTTATTTGCTTACAACTTCAGGATCAGGTCCCTGGTACAATTCCATGTCATCAGTATAAAAGCAAAATAACCTGTAATTGAGAGTTATCAACTCTTTTTTTTTTCTAGATCATAATGGTAACATAACATTTTCAATTCAATCTGTTTAGAGGAGGTTGGTTTTTCATTGTTTTTATTTTTTAGTTTGTTCACTGTGCTCCACCTTGCAGGACCACGGTATCCATCAGATGGACTCAAAACTGCAGCTTGGGAAGTGCACAATTTGCAGCAAGAGGAGTAATAACTCCAGAAAAGAAAGAGTGAATATTTGAAGGGCGAAGGTTTGAAAGATAACAGAAGACAAAGAGAGAACTACGTTAGCCCTGGCTCCAATCTGGTGAGCAATCACAGAACATAAGCCATAGATTTTATTAATCTTTTTTTTTTTTTTACATAGAATCATTAAGGCTGGAAAAGCCCTCTAAGCTCATAGAGTCCAAACATCACCCAACCCCACCATGCCTACTAAACCATGTCCCCAAGTGCCACAGCCACACATTTTTTGAATCCCTCCAGGGATGGAACCTTCACCACTACCCTGGGCAGCCTCTGCCAGGGCTTCACTGCTCTTCAGTAAAGACATTTTTCCTCATATCCAATCTAAACCTGCCCTGGCACAACTTGAGGGCATTTCCTCTTGTCCCATTGCTTGTTACTTGGGAGAAGAGCCCAGACCCCACCTCACCACAACCTCCTTTCCAGAAGCTGCAGAGTGTGACGAGGTCTCCCCTCAGCCTCCTCTTCTCCAGGCTGAACAGCGCCAGGTCCCTCAGCTGTTCCTCATAAGAGTTGAACAATACGAATTTTGTAACAGCATGGCTTAAAAACGCACAATAATATCTTAGGACTTAAACCAAAAACTTTACCTTATCTTTTCTCAGCACAGTAGAGCAAAATGATTTTTAGAACATAAAAAACCTTTTGGAGAGATATCCTTAATTTGCCATTTGCCCACACTTCTCCTGCCCTTTGTCTGGAAAGGCCACACTGTCCCTGGTAGATTTTTTTTCCCTTTAATTTTAAGCTGCAAAGTAAACATTGTAAGCTTGGCAGGAGAAGCTTGTATGTATTTCAGAGCAATGTTTTGCAATTCTTGTTTTTACAGCCATAAACACCTTCTAATGCCAGAGGGGAGAAGGACTTTAATCCAGATAAAATATGGTTCTTAAAGACTGAAATCTGCACTCAGGTTTATAGGCCAATTTTAATATTTGAGCTCCTGAGCCAAGAGCTGCACATTCCCTGTGTGCAGCACGGGGTGTTGCCTGACGGGCTGCTTCCAAGGTCAGAGCACATCAGGCTGCTTCGCCCAGCCAGAGTTACCCCACCATCTATTCCAACAAATACACTTGGAGTTTTGTTCTCAGAATGTGTTTGCCAAATATTATTTCCATATTTACTTTGCCTTTTAGCCTTACATCTTTGATTTTTTTTCTCTCTTGTAGTATTTTTATCCTGTATTTTATTTAACACCTTTTAATAAGACGAATTCTTACCAAGCGAGCACAACAACATCTGAAAGATGAAATCTATCTCTTTGATGGTATGAAACCATGACCCAACAGGCCCGTCCTCTGCCTAGAGGGCTAGCAGAGCTTCATGTTAGATTATTAAACCCTTTGGAAACTCGGCTATGTTTATTCATAATGCGAGGTATCTAGCCGACATCACAATCCTTTCCTCTTTTGAGTGCAAAAATAATTTACAATTAAAAGTATTTGCCATTTTGCTCTGCCTGAGCCATGCTCCTTTTTTTATTCCTGACGAGTTTCAGTTGACATTTGCTTCTTTCTCTTTTTCCAAGTAGCTCATTTGCTTTAGAGCTACAAAATATTTAAATGAGAACATACAACCATGTCTCACAGAAACCAACAGGGCGTGCTGGTGCACAAAACTGTTCCCTACCTCCAACTAAAAGCAAACACGCTCCCCACCTCCCTCTGGTAGCTGCCTTTGCAAGATCCTGCTGGCCAGTTCACTCCATGCTGAAACTCCGACCCTTATGCCTGTGGTTCCCAGAGGCCTCTGTCACGCAGAGCATTCGCAGACTTTTTTAACCAAACAAGTGAAAAGTTGCTGCCACAGCAGTAATGTTTGCCTGTCAACGGTCCATCGTACACGGCACTCATGAAGCATTAATTTTGAATCTTGTTTATTAGTCTTTCTAACAACTTTAATTTTTAGCATTACATTTTCTTGAAAGTAACGGTTTGCATTTTGCTCTTTGCTTTGTCCCTACCAGTTGCACCTGAAATATCATCTAACTATCACCATGATGGAGGGAAGAAGCCAGTCTACTTATCTGGTTTTATCCTTCCATCCAAAGCCACCATTCTAGAGACTTTCCGTGTCTTCTCTGGAACTGGTTGCTGGCAGTTTAAGCTTCACACAGCCAAAGCTGGACACCCTTTTTCCTGACTCCCTCACACTGCCTTCATTAGTAAAGGCACCATGCTACTAGTGTTCCTCTTGATAACTAGTCAGGCTCCTTTGACACCTTCCCTTCTTTCACTGCTTGTTCCTCTGCTCATACCACTCTCCACTGCTCTCACTCAGTTTCTGCTGCTACTCCATCCATAACAGTAAAAGATGACCTTTTCTCTTTCCAGACAGTAAAAGCCCTTGTCTAGGCTCCTTGTACCTGCCAGGGTTTTCTTTCTCACCTCCCTTCCATCTTTTACAACCCAGAGAACAAGGAACTATGGAGAAAATTTAATGGCTATAAATTGGACGGGGCAGATTTAGATTAGACATAAGGAGGAATTTCTTCACAATGAGGGTGGTGAGGCCCTGGCCCAGGCTGTCCTGCCCCAGAGGTGTTCAAGGCCAGGCTGGATGGGACCTTGGGCAGCCCGTGGCAGGGGGTGGAACAGGATGGGCTTTAAGGTCCTTTCCAACCCAGACCATTCTATGATTCTAAGATTCTATGATAATTTGTTCATTTTTTCATTACATAGAAGCATGTTCTTTTAACTCATTGTGCAGCTTCACATCTGCTGCACGAATCAGCTCAAATGTCTCATTCCCGTCATTATGACTCACCTATTAACTTGATCTTTTTCTCTTTTCACTTTCATAATGACGTGACCTTCAGTTAATCTAAGTCCTCTACAACAGTTTGCAGGTTTCTTTCAGCATTATCTTGTAGGTGTGAAAACTTCCTCAAATTGGCTGTCTGGGTCATTTATCTTTCCTCAGACTGCTCCTCCATACGTACCATTAGCAAAGTATTGGTATGAGCAGATAAAATAATTGTCAAGGAGTTTCCATTCTTCAGAACTCTCAAGCGGTTTGCTCTAACACTGACCTCTGCCATGGGTGGGCTTTTCTGAACCCCCTAACAATCCTGGCACTGAGCCAGTTGTGCCTTGTGAGGAGCTTCTTCGTGTCTTGGTGACATCAACAGATTCAGTCGACAGAAGGTATTTATTTGTGAAAGGCATTTGCAAACTCTCTGCAGTATAACCGCTGTGGGGTCCAGCATCACAGCCGGCAGCAGCCTACATTTGGTCTTTTTCTCCTCCTGGAAAAAGAAAAGAAGCAGAAGCCCTGTGCTGTCCCAGCAGACTGCGGCTGCTGCTGCGTGTCGAAGGACAGGGCTTAGATCCTTCTGAACGATGGCACTGTAATGATCTCAGCTTCAGCTGGGGAGGTTTGGAGTCATACAGGATGTGCTGGACTTGCTCCTGTGCGCTATACAAAAATCCATGTTATTAATTTTGATTAAAAATATACTTTCTATAGCTATTTTCTGTACTTAAGAGTGGCTGTGAACAGACTGCGTGGATCTGTCTGGCAATATGAATTGATAACGATGGTGAGCAAGGATGACTCATTCAAAGACCGTGGTGTAATCACTAGAAGGACTCAAACCGTGGGCCTGAGGAACGACTTCTCCACAAGCACAGCTATTACTTACCTACAAACTTTTCCTCTTATGTAGAAGAACCTATCTCTTCAGAAAATCAATGTCTTGTTTCGAAACTCAGGTAATTTTTTTATCTTTACTCAGAATAAATAAATTCACACATGTAGCCAGTCCTGTATCTTCATAATATCAAACTTAAAATACTAATTTACAGGCAATTTGTAGGTTATCGGAGGCTTCAAAAAAATTAAAATAACTATTTAGTGTGGACTTAAGGTGTGAAATATTTTTATTATTTTTATGTTAAAATTAGATGCTGTTGATTTCTTTATGCCAGTGAACCAGGTTTTTTTTTGATTTTTTTTTTCTCCCTCATGTCTTCAATCTGTGGAAGTAAAGGTTTCTTGTTTAAAACAAAAATCATAACGTCTTCTTATTTAAAAATGCTTCAACAAAAAAAAAATAATTACTGGATGGATTGAAAAACACTTAAGAAATTAATGCAGCTTCGCTAAAAGTAGACATTGAGTCTACCAGTAACATGTGAAATCAGGCTGTTAATCTAGATTGCAAGAGCATGCAAGAACAAACTGTTTAAATCACAGACAAAGAACTTCTTAAATTCTTTGTTGCTTAGTAATCCTCCATGAACTTAGTAACTGGAGTAGAATTCGTTTAAGAGCAACTCAAGGGCAGAAGGGAAACAAACTTATTTTCTTTGATACTTTTTGCCATATAGAGTAGTTAAAGGCCATTTGCTTGTATTATATTCTTAATTTGGGACTCATACCACTCTCCCTCGCCCCATCCTTCCCACTGCTGGGTATTGTAGGCAGCTGGAGAGGAAAATTTAGAAAACAGTAGAAATTATACCTTATTAAACTAGACACAAGACAACCATTACTTATGCTGCAACAGCTGGAGGTTGTGCTAGCGAATAACCATAATGTCTAACCCAAATGTGTGGAAAAACAGGTTTTACCTAGAAATGAGAACCTTTGACACTGCATCTTTTTGACATGGACAAAACTGGCTGAACTCCACTTCTGCCATCAGCATAAGAAGGGCCGGACTCTCCATACCTGGAGCGCGGAGAGCCCTGCCCAAATCTGGTGCTCAAGTCAGTTGTGTTCCTCCAGTCAATATTCTTTTCCTAAACTGGAGGCTCTTGAAAGTACAATAAAGTGGACATACTTTAAGACAAAATAGACCCAAGCAACTCCTTGACATTCTAGCTTTGCCTTAGCCTCCTGACATCTTTGTTTTCTTCCTCCATGTTTACTTTGAAGCATAAGCAACACCTGCTGGTGAAAAAAACGCCTATGAAACTGCTGAGCCATCCTCCTGGAAGAACAGGTTTGATCATCACTGTGAGCTCTGGGTAAGCTGGTGTAGAAAAGGAGCTTGCCTATCGCTGTTTGGAGTTATTCTGCAAGAGCAGGTAACTGGCTCCTTCCCAGAGTGCCCATCAGCTCCGTAGGGTGAAAACTAAGTGTGACCCAGCTGATCTCCAGCAGCCTGGAAACTCTTTTCTGATTCTGAGAGGTAGTCTTGCAGCTTGCGAGTTAATGCATTGGTGGAATGGATTAAAAGATTCCTGACTCTTGCTAGTAGGGAAACATGGTTATTTTGTTAAAGAAGGAAACCTGATGTAATTGTTCATGTTCATTGATCAAATTTCAAAAAGAAGTAAAAGAAAAGAGGGGATAAAAAATACCCTGAGTTGAGAAACACGTTCTGCTGCATACCATCCGGGGTAATTACACATGAGCAAGTGTCACTCGTCTGTGATAGCTGCAACAATTTCTGGTTTAAGTAACACTATTGTCAGGCAGCAAAGGAGCTTCCCTGGTTCAGTGCGGTGAAGTGAACTATCAGACTGTAATGGTTTCTCTTGTCTACGAACACCAAATATAATATAAAGTCAAGTAACTGGCAATCTACTTCAAGAGATGCCATCTTTTTCAGTTTAAGGACAAAATCAACTTGGCAATGCTGGGACGTGGTCAAGTAGCCTTTCACAAAGGCGAGCAACAACTCTTAAACTTCAGAACATTGACCCATCAGAGGTAATTTAATTACACTAAGAGATTTTTAATTTAAAGAGTAGTTAATGTTTGTAAGAATCCTGAAAAATGGCCAAAGCAGCACAGTGTGAGTATATTAGCATTTCTCCCCATGAAAATGGATCTGAATCATGTGTTAGACCCCACATTTTAATGAGCAAATCAAGCATAATAAGCCACGTCTACTTGGAAGATCCAGGAAAGGAATGCTGGCAACTAGAAATACCATTTGGAGGATAAGCAGCATATGGAAAAACACAAATTCTGCAGTGTCTAATTCCCCACAGTATTGTCAGCTTTCTCTGGGATAAGTAATAACTTCATCCCGAGTTTCAAAATATTTCTATAATAAGAAAACCATTTTTTTCATGATAAAGGAACTCTTTTATTCCAGAAATAGAATGGATGCTCCATCAAAGGGTTTGTTGTACCCTAGGCATCATTTGGGTGTAGGATGGATAACTGGTGCTGCTTTGTATTACAAAGAACTGCTTTATTTTAATGCGGAAGGATGTGTTTTCAGGTTTATGTGTCGCTTGACATATTTCCCAGTATCCGACTGTTCTCTGCTTATAAGAGTTTTTGCCAAAGGGGGAATAATCTGGTTGGAAGCACTCTGCTCTCCCGACCCTGGGCTGCCAGGCGGCAGCGAGCAGTCCCTACACTCCGGCAGTTTGGCCGCTCCATCGGTTTTGCCCATCACCATTTCAGGGCTTTTACAGCCGCCTGGATTCTGCTCAATGAGCTGAAGGAGGCGAAAGTCTCTCCCGAGGATCCAGGCTTGGTTTGGCTGAGTAATAGGTGTGAAAACATAGAAACATCACAGTTGTAGCTGAGCGCAAGTATTTAATTCGTGAGCTTGAAAATGTTTTTTCTCTCACCAACGCAGGCCCAGTCTTTGCAGGACACAGTTCCTGTTTGGAGTGACAGAGAAGGGAACGGGGCGTGATGGATGGGATTTGTCAGGTGGAGAACGCACGTGGTGGGAACACCGGTCGGGGTGGAAATTTTCTCTTGGCCTGGATTCTATTGCTCACTCTGCAGACGCAGTTCCACTCTGCAGCCGCGGTGCCCATTCGTAGCAGAGATTTGTTACCGCGAGGGGAGTGCAAACAAACGCCATCCAGGCACTGGAACAGATGCTAATCTTAATTTATTACAAAGAGAAGTAAATGGCAAAAAAAGATGCCTAAGTAAGATTAAAATCACAATGAGGAAAGCCGCTGCCAGGCATGGCAGGAGGGCTTTTCCCACTGAACTGAATCACTGGGAAAGTGCTCTGTTTCTGCATAGAATCTGCTGTTGAGTTCCGCGAGTCCCGAATGACGCTCATCATTTCGCTTTGTGTCACCCATGGACACCTCTGTCCACAGGGAACATGGGGCCAGCGAACTCGCCCTGCCTGGGATCCAAGGGCCACTGGGGACCCAGGGGATCACTGGGGGGGCACTGGGGACCCAGGGGATCACTGGGGGGGCATTGGAAATCCAGGGGATCATTGTGGGGGTGTCATTGGAGACCCAGGGGATCACTGAGGGGTCACTGGGGGCCCAGGGGATCACTGAGGCTGGAAAAGCCCTCTCTGCTCATCCAGTCCAGCCGCTGAGCCTCGTCCCCGCTGCCACAGCCTCTCCGTTTATTTTAAACAAAGCGTTTCCTATTCGTTCGGGCCGTGCCCGTCCTCTCTTCTCCAGACCGTGGATTATCTCCGTTGCTTTATTTAGGTGTCGGGGGTTCCCCGGTCCCTTTGACGCTTTCCCCGCGCCCAGCGGAGCTGCTCTACGGCCCGGGACGCCCCGAGTCCCGCCCACGGGCGTCCCCGCGCCCCTAGGCCCGCGCGCTCCCACTCTTCGCGCCTCCGAGCCCCGCGCGCCCCCTTCCCGCCCTCGGCCCCGCCCCCTCCCGCGCGCCCCCCCCCGCCCTCGCGCGCCCCCCGTCTCGCGCCGCCCGCGCGCCCCCAGCCCCACCCCACGCGCCTCCGGCCCCGCCCCTCCCCGCGCGCCCCCAGTCCCGCGCGCCCACCCTCGCACGCCCCCAGCCCCGCCCCTCCCCGCGCGCCCCCAGTCCCGCGCGCCCGCCCTCGCGCGCCCCCAGCCCCGCCCCTCCCCGCGCGCCCCCATTCCCCGCGCGCCCTCCAGCCCCGCCTCGCCCCTCGTGCCCCCACCCCGCCCTCGCGCGCCCCCAGCCCCATCGCACGCGCCTCCGGCCCCGCCCCTCCCCGCGCGCCCCCAGCCCCATCGCACGCGCCTCCGACCCCGCCCCTCCCCGCGCGCCCCCAGCCCCGCGTGCCCGCGCTCCGCGCGCTTCCACCCCGCCCTCGCGCGCCGCCCCCCGCCCCCGCGTACCCGCTCCCGCGCGCCCCCCAGCGGCCCGGCGGGCGCGGCGCAGCGGAGGGCGGGCCGGTGTTCGTGGGGCAGCCCCGGCGCCGGGACCCCGCCCGCCGCGGCGCGTCACGTGGGCGGGCGCCGTCCAATGGCGAGGCGCGCGGCGGGGGCCGCCGCCATTGCTGTCAGAGTGCGGGCAGGCGGCGGCGCGGGTGCGCGGAGCGCGGGCAGCGGGGCCGCCGGGCGGAGCGGCGCGGGCGCGGGCAGGGACAGCGCTGCCGCTCGGCGCCGGGACCGCCGCCCGCGGCACCGCCAGCCCCGCGCGGAGCGCTGAACGAGGCGGCGGCGGCGGCGGCGGCGGCGAGAGGAGGAAAACACCGCCCACCCGCAGCCAGCGGCGGCAGCAGCGAGGGGCGCCGGGCGGGGCGGGGAGGGGACACGGCCCGCGACACAGCGCCCCCCCCCGCCGCCCGGCCCGGCCCCAGCGCCGCCCGGGGGGGGCGCGGCAGGCGGGACCCGGCCCCCCCCCCCGCCGAGGGTCCCGGGCCCCGCCCCACGGACCATGCCCCGCCGCGCCCGCCGGGGATCATGACGGCAGCGGGCGGCTGGGTGGCGAACGGGGCCAGCCTGGAGGACTGCCACTCCAACCTCTTCTCGCTGGTGAGTGCCGGGCCAGCCTCCCCGCGGCGCCGCGCCCCGACCCCCCCACCGAGGGGTCCCTCCGTCCTCCCCTCACCCCGAATCGAGGGGTCCCTCCGTCCTTCTCCCCCTCCGAATCGAGGGGTCCCTCCGTCCTCCCCTCACCCCGAATCGAGGGGTCCCTCCGTCCTCCCCTCACCCCGAATCGAGGGGTCCCTCCGTCGTCCACCCCCCCCCCCACGAATCGAGGGGCCCTTTGGCATCCCCCAACCGTGGGAGTCCCTCCGCCCATCCCCGTCAACCGAGGGGTCCCTCTGCCCCTTGGCAATGCCAAGCGCCACTGCAGCAGCAGCGAGCGGCCGTGCTGGGGGCACTGGGAGCCGGAGCCGGCCGTGCTGGGGGCACTGGGAGCCGGAGGTGCTGGGGTGATGGCATCAGAGCCATCTTCCTGCGCTGCCTATCAGCTGCTCTTATAGCAGAGCCTCCTCTCCGCGTCCATCAGACACAGCCGTGTTGGGGTGACTGACTGTTGGCCACAGCCGTGCTGGGGCGATGGCATCAGAGCCAGCTCCCTGCGCTGCCCGTCAGCTGCTCTTACAGCAGGGACTCCTCTCTGTGTACATCGGACGCAGCCGTGTTGGGGTGACGGTGTCAAATGCGACTGTGTTGGTGCAACGGTATGTCGCACCGAGTTGTGTTGGGGTGACGGCATCAGACCCCGCTCGTGGGCCGCCCATCAGCCGCTTTTTCGGCGGGGTCTGCTCTCTGTGTGCATCCGATGCGAGCCGCGTTGGGGTGACGGTGCGTTGGACCCAGCTCCATGGTCAGCCGCTGTTACAGCGGCATCTCCTCTCTGCATACATCAGTCTCGGGGGAAGAGGTAAAAACACCCCCAAACCTCATGATTTTTTTCTTCTCTGGAGAAAAACAGTAGCAGCAAATGTAGTGTAGGTCGCGTAGGTGCTGTCTTACCCATCGTACTGGTAATTGACAACTTCCTACTTGTATTGCGTGGTTCAGTGTTGCAGGAATTACGGTATTGGTTTTGGCAAGCTGCACGTTTGTAGTATGAATTTGAAACGAGAAAACAGTTCTTTTCTGCGTAAGGACAAAGTCATTCGGAAATACCTGTCTTTGTTGTACCTGACACACGTAGAAGCATTATCCCTTCTGGGTGAGCGAGAGGAGTGTTTAATCGCCAGGAGCCTCCTAGTGCTGCCAGGGATCACGTCGGAGGGAAGGAGGGGCTTTTTGTAGTGCATGGTGAGGTATAGTTAAAACAAAAACTTGTCGTGCGAGTTTGGGGATAGTGTGCGTGAGATTTGTTGCGGATCGCCCACCGTCGTATCGGAGCTCGGCCAGGATTGAGGTGGGTGCCCGTGTTCTCCATGACAGAAAGGAAGAGGCTGTTGCTTGCTTTTCAGTAGGAATTAAGGGGAAAAAAGAGAAATGATTAGAAATGCAAACGATCAA
The DNA here is from genome assembly GCF_017976375.1 of Cuculus canorus. Taxonomy (NCBI): domain Eukaryota; kingdom Metazoa; phylum Chordata; class Aves; order Cuculiformes; family Cuculidae; genus Cuculus; species Cuculus canorus. The sequence continues at coordinate 12,868,981 of NC_071417.1, forward strand.
GCTCTTTGGTTTTTTTTTTATTCTTTTATTCTTTTTTTATTATTTTCCTTTTTATTGCTGTATGTTTGTTATTTTCCCTCTGTTTTTTCTTTAATGTGCGTATGGGTTTTATTTTGGTCATTTCTATGGACAATCTGGGACAGGAGCTGTGGCCACTTGTGCCGCCAGGGACTGGCCCAGAGGTTTTCCCTGAGAACAAATGCAACTCTTCCTTTGTCTGTACTGAACTGTTACGCTGTGTAAGTTTGTGTCTGCGGTGCTGCTCGAGAACCTTTTCCGATGCTTGGAAGTGTGTGGCAGCACTGCCTGAATCCCCCGCAGGAACTGTGAGGGTGAGTGGATGCGCTGCTCTTGCCCAGCAGGAAAAAGAAAGAGTAAATGAGAGAGGGGACAACTGTATTTGATGGTAAGAGCAGGGCAGGGCGGGGTTTGTCCTTTGCAGAGAGCTGTGGAGCCCTCTCGGATCAACCAGGAACCGAGCAGCCTGTTTGTGAGAAGCATAACTTCTCTCGTGTGTTGCAATCTGCAAATCTGTCACTGGTAAAAATAATGGTTGGCGTTCAATTAGCATAAATTATAAAGTGGAGTTATTTCATCGTTATTGTGGTTTGCGCTCTGTTTTGATTTTCTTCCCCACCTTACTACATTAGGGAAATCATAGAATCACTAGGTTGGAAGGGACCCACCGGGTCATCGAGTCCAACCATAATGTTAAATTTTAAGTGGGGGGTGTATAACATCATCGAAATAAGTTGAGCAAAATTCTTTTGCGAGTGGGTTTAATGGTAATATTAATGAGTTTAATGTGCAACCTTTTAATCTCCCATGTAAATTTGTGGGAGCTATCTGTACGTGTAATATGGAGCTGTGTATTGAACAGTAATGTTTTTATTGTTTTCTGGCTCTACTTGCAAAAAAATTGCAACGAGCAAGTATTATTTAAATATAGCGTATGTACAAATGCAGAGTAACCATTAAGGTCATTTATTTTACATTACATCAGTATTTGCTAGGATTTGTGTGTCAGTGAAAGGTATTGAAAAAGGAAATACTGACTGGAAATACGTGGCCAACACCATTGACCGTGTAGCCTCAAATTGTCTTGTATTTATGGAGTGTTGAAGCTACAGTAGTCTGGGTTACCAACTGCAGAAATTCTTGCTAAGCGTTTACTTTTTCAGTGTGACAGAACAAACCCACGCACGAACTAAACCCACTGCTGGTGGGAGTTCGTTCATTCCTTAGGAGCGAAGTGGGTTAACAAATCTGTTTTTAAACCGAATCTGCTCTTAGAAGTTGGTAATTTTTTTTTCCTCGCCGGCTTTGTTTTGGGTGTGAATCAAGAAGCAGCGCTCTTGACTGGAGAGCTGCAGTCCTGAAATAGTTACGATCTGCCCCGATTCTGTTTGTTTGTGTATAAATAGCATTTCTTCCCACAAACAGTTGTTTTGTGGAAGCAGGAATGCTGTCTCCCCACCCGGTGAAGCCAGAGCCCTGTGGCCAGCCTGGCTGGCTGCGATGTGGCGTTGGGTTGGTTTAACACTTGGTGAGCTCCAGCTCATTGTGCTGCCAGCTGCAGGCGCCTTCGGAGCGCGGGCAGGCACCACTGCTCCTCCAGAATCTGGTTACAGAGAGTGTTTTCTCAAAGCTTCTTAGTGACAGATTCTCTTTTATCGCTTGTCTCCAGGAAGTGTTGAGGTCCCTGGTGTTCCTTGTTGAAAATACTTCACGTGAGGGGAAGGCACAGGCTCGAGAGAAGGTTTTAAAGTTAGTGTTGCATGTCCAGGTGCCCAGGGAGACCTCCGGCTTGCACAGCTGGGTCCCACGGAGCATCCTTCTGCCCCGCTGGACGCAAAGGGCTGCTCTCTGCTTTGTGTGTTCCTCTACATCGAAGCAGGAATCCGGTGCCGAAAATGGGTTAATGTTTGTGTGCTCCGTCAGGCAAAAAACCCACAACCAGCCTACACAAAGAAATTTTACTCTAAATGTAAAGCATTTCTTAGTAAGATGATGTAAGGCGAGTTTGCATATTTGTCATCAGAATACACCTCAGATATAGACTTGTTTCTACTGGCACATGCGGCAGATTAATAGGCTCGTTAACAACACACTTTCTCTCTGAAATCGCTGTTTCCAGCACAGCAGTAGAAGAAATTATATTTATCCTAACTCTATTTTTGCAGTAGCCAAAATGTCTGCTGCTGCTCCTGGAATAAGCAATTGTTAAGGGCCAGTTTATTTAAGTACTAATTAAGAGTTGTCTAATAACTATTTAGAGACAAAATGTTCTGAGGTAATGTGCTTTGTACTAAAACTTCAGACCCAGCTGGCAAAGTCTTCCTGTGAATAATCCTTCATTGTGAGAGTGTCTCACTGAAATTAATTTGGTTTTTCCTGTGAGTAAGGGCTCATCGTGTGATAGTGAGGGCTTGTGTGGAGTATGAGGATGGTTCCTTAGTGGCCTGGCAGTGCTGGGGCAGAAGGCGTGAGTTGGTCCGACAATTGGGATGAAGTTGCGTAACGCTTGCTATGCTGGAGCTGGAAGAAGAGTGCAGCAGAGGGTGTAAGGAATGACCTCAACTTTGGAGTAGCTCTCCTGAGGAAAAAGTGGTTACTGTACGAGTGGGAGTCTTCAGCCTGGAAGAGACAGGGCTGTGTTCTTGGAAAGCGGGACCTGTTTGTAGAGGGCTTTGGAGAAGCTGCTATGGATGATGTCACGAGTCCTTGTTTGAATGTGTTCTTAGAGAAACCAGCTGCCAGGAAGGATCCAGTCTGTAGGAATTGTCTTCGTTCCAGTCCATATTCAAAGGCAGATTCACAAACTGTGAATTGCTGCTGTTAATTTTTCAGCTGGCAAACAGGAACAGAATTTGCTGCCTTCCATCCCTGAGTTTTGTTGTCATTTTCATAGTGAAACTGAAAGGAGTCAAGAAATCTGAGATGGCATTTAAATTATTTTCTTAAAGGTTTTTTATGGCATCAGAAAGCGAAGGTTAGGAATTCAGAGTCTGGTGACGAGGTGCTCTCTGGTGTTGCATAATAGTCAGTAAAGGACTTCATAGTAAAACCAGATCTGTGTTATAGTGAACTACCCAGTAGTCCCCCAAAGGCAGAGCTCCCGGCGGTGGGCTGTTAGTTTGGCGTGTGCAATGTTGCATCACTGCATGGTAGATATCGTCCCTGTTTGGAATTTTACGTAGGTGTGAATTTACATGGATGTATGTTTAAGAAACACGGTTGACCTCTCAAGTTTTCAAGAAGCATTTGATTCTGTAGTTATCTTTATTCGGAATTTTATTAGGTAACAAGATAGAAGTAGAACGATTACCATAGAAAGCTTGCTCACTTCCTGCTAATAAAAGATTATTTCAGGCTTTAAATCACTCAGTGGTAGGTTTTTATTATGTCCTGTCAGAGTACTCGACAGCTTAATGGTATCTGTGAGGGAGTGAGTTTGGAGGAAATAGTCTCAGATTTGCCAGGAGACTGGCACGGAGTGGCGTTGGGTGGGCTTGGCCAGCGCTGGGAGTGGAGCTAAAGACCCCGTGTTGGATAACTGCCTCCTGCTGAGGAGATGGGGCACACAGGAGTGACACTGCAGTTCAGGACAAAGCGTGCTGAAGAATCCCAAGCTGCCCACTAAGAAATATAGGAGTGAGATTTTTCTTGAAATCCTGCTTGTCTACTGAATGTCCACATGTGCTGGGGCTGTGGGTCCTTCTCCAGGGGCTCTGTTATCATTTTGGTGACAATGCGAGTCCTTTGGTCTCTCTTATGAACATCAACACTCTTACAAACATCAGTGCAATTAAGAAAATACTCAAATATTAGGCTGATGTATGAAAAAAAACCCCAAACCTTGGTAACTACATCTTAAGAATAATAATCTTCCCTTACTGTAATGCTGTCTGAAAATACACATTTCTGCATTTTCCTACAAAAGTATTGACATCGTAACCCCAATCCTGAACCCTCCCAGATTCATTTGATCTTGAATTCTTTTTCCCCTTCTGCTTCTGAGAGCTCTTCCTTGCATGAAAGAGAGCAAGGAAGGAACTCTTTAATCCTGCATGTAGGCCTTTCTTCTATTTTTTTCTTCTTGACAATGCAGTTCTTTTGGAAAAGAAAATCTAAAGAAACTGAAATTTTTGAACTTGAGTGAAAAAAAATTGTGCGTATGAGATGCATCTGCTAAATGTGTTAACCTGATTAACTTCACTCACTTGATGGAGAGGGAATTCTTATGGATTTTGTTTTCATTTGTGAATCTCTTTAATTATCCATGAATGTTATGCCTTAGTAAGGGGAGTGTGTGCAGATACACTGATTTTTTTTTTTTTTAAATTAATTTTACACTGTGTCAGGAGTTAAAACATAAGTGCTTCTTTGAAGATTTTGGCTCACCTGATGAGGATGCTGAACCTGTTGCATCCCTGATCCCTGTAGGGAATTGCACCCACATTCCAGTCTCTGCTTCTGCACCCTTAGTTATGGCAGCATCCCCTTATTGGGGTTTGACTAAAGCATCACTGCTCATATCAGCAACGTTACTAAAGATTTTCCTTTACATCCTGGACTGGGACCATGCTGCTATGCTCCTGTGCTCTTCCACTGTCTTTCCTGCTGTTACATCTCAGTCACTGGGCTTCGCTTCCGAAGCCTTCAGACTGTGCCTTCTCTGCCTTTATCTGTTATTCAGCACTGACCGATTCCTCACTCTGCTGTACATCAGGATCATCACATTATAGATGGGCGTATCATCACATTATAGAGCTGCGCAGTACGACCCGCAGGGATGGCAGCCCCGTGATCCCGAGAGTGGCAGCTCGCGCTGTTCCCACTGTGGCTTTGGCTGGTCATGGGATCCTGGCGTTGGTGCGATCACTGTGCTGGACGGCGATGACAGTGTCTGAACAGAAACCACTTTGATAACCTGTAGTAAATTGATCTGCTAAGATGGGGAGGGTTCTTAGCATTTCACTTAGTGAGATGACGCCTACTTTTTAGCATCTCACCACTGTCGGAGCTTTAAGCAGTCTCCTCCGGCTTGTGCTGGGAGCTTTGATTAATTTTGATAAATCTTGACTTGCTCTTCCTACCTCAGTCTAACACTGTTATTTCTCAGGGAGTCGTGTGTGGCTGGATTCACTTTCTGGAGCAGGACTGCAGTAACGCATATGGAAATGTGACTCGAGCTGTTAGAGGCGTTCTCTCTCTTTTGTTTCTTTGAGACAGGAAATTTTATTGTGTGTTGCTGTTGTGTAATGTGCCCCTAGGCAATATTTACATTTATATGGCTGGCACAGATGAGCTTGCACACACACAAAGACTGTGTCCCTATGCTGGGGAGAATATTTAATCAGCTTATGAAAACAGAGAAAAATCAACAGTCTTTGAAAATTAATTTCAATATAAGGTAGACACATTTCTGTATCACTTCTTAATAGGTGCTTACTTCTGCATTCTTTAGTTAGCCGGTGTGATGGAGTAATTTATGGTTACTCTTTATGAAAAGAAAATAATATTAATTACAGAGTAAAAAGTGTGGGTTTTCCCCTCTTTCATTTTTTTTCTTCCTCTCCCTTCACCCTTATCCCATGCCACGGTGACGCCAAAAGGATTCTTATGCTCATGTTTAAGCCTGGATCAGGGAACTGACGGAGTGAAAAACTTTCCCCTCCTCCCTCACCAGCTCTGCACACCCCATATTCCTCGCTCCTCCCACCAGGTTTTGGCAGCAGCAGGGATTGAAGCAAGATCCAAGTGGCTCTATAACCAGGATCCGTGTTGTAGAGAAGGACGTTAAAAGCTTGTTCAGTAAAACTTTATTTAATGCATGTTTTAGCTTTAAAAGAGCTAAAAGTGCCTTGCTGTTGCCTGTTCTTATAGCTCCACGTTTGCCTATAAAATATAACATTTTTTGAGACCAGAGGGTAGAAAACCAAATTCAGAGAAAAACTCTTGTGTACCTCGTGCCCGGGCACTGGCGGCCGCCAGTCCTTTGGCAATGATGCATTTGTAGCTGTCGGCTGTGAGACAGGAGTTTCAAAATGTATTGGTTTGAACATGTAAAACCACGGCGTTTGTCCTTCCTGGAGTCTCTGGTTCACTAGGAAGCTTTCAGATCTGGTCCGGTGTGTCTGCACTCTCTTAGCATCAGGTATTTATGAATCTCAGTTCATGTATGGCCATGAGATTACTGAACTCATAGGCAGTTCTGGGCAAGTTATAAAATCCATTGCAGGCCAGCGATGGGCACAAGGGTAAAACGATGGTGGGCACTGTTGCTGGTGTTCACGGAGCAATTTTGCTTCAATGTGGTGTGCAAAAATGTCCTGGTACTGAGCTCTTAAATACAGTGTTTGTGTAAGGGAAGGAGAGGAGTTGCATTCTCTACCGCACTGTGCCAAAGTTTACTCCGCTCGGTTGCTGCTTCCTCCAGCCCACCCCCTCCTGTTTTTGCTGCCCATGTGTCAGGTGACTTGCTATGGGAAACATCTGATAGGCCATTGTATGATTCTGGTGTTTGACATTTCCTTCCTCCTTCAGTTGAAAAAAAAAAAAATAAAGTTGGGGGAAGAGAGAGGATTCCTTCATTTGTTTGCAGATTCGCTTATAATCTGGCTCTGTTGCTGGTGACATGTTTCTTGTCGTCTTTTTTTCATGTGTTGGACTGCTTTTATGTAAGAGAGGATATTTTTAGTTTGGAAAATGGGCAGTTAGTTTTGATTCTGTGTTTTTGAAGGGAATTCTCAAACCTCTGAGAATGAGGGAGAGATTCTTTGCTTAGCGAGTTGTACATTTGCCTGCTTTGAGTGTTACCTGAGGTGTGCAGCACTCGTTTTCATTGTTATCTCATGTTAGCCTTCTACTCAGAAGTTAAAATAGGATTGATTCGTTTTTGTAAAGTAACTGGCTTAGGTGTTATGGAACTCGGAGGTGCTTTTAGTGCGCTCCATGTCCGTAACCTGACCTGCAGGGTTGGTCACTCCCTAAACCTCGCTTGTTAAAACAACAGGAATGTATTCAATTCCTTCTGCCTTTTGTCTTGGAGATGGCATTTCGCTTCCAGGCATTTTACAGCCTACACTGGTATATGTTCAGTTCTGGCATGGGTAAAATTCATTCTGTGTTTTCCCCATAAAAATACCCAAAACAAATCAACCCCCACCACGTTGTGTTTGTAAATGCTTCTGTCTCTTTGCTTTACTGGGTAGGTACGTTCTCCAAGCACAGGGCTTGCTCTTGACTGGAATCATCCTATGAAGCCTAGATGCCTGCCCATTTAGCGCCTGTTTTCTTGTTCCAGTTGGCTTTTCCGTTTCCCTTTGTGGCTGGTGGTGAGGCTCCAGCAGGACAGCTTCCTGTGTCTTGTACCTGTGTTGGCACACAGACCAGCGTGTGTGGGAGCGCACACCTCTTGAGTCTAAGTCTGAGCTAAGAAGGTGTTCTGCCATCTTTCATTTCCCTTGTGGTTTTGTATCCTGTGTGTTTTTGACTCAAAGGCATCGTTTCAAGTAATGGCTGATCTCAGCCCTTTGGCTTCCAGACATGCTTATTCCGTTATCCTTCTACATCTCTGTCTGATGGACTTGGTTACAGCCCTGACGGTGGAGGAGAGCTGACGTGCCAGGCACCAGTTTGGAACCATGTACTGGGATTTATTATATCAGTTAAAGGACTGGAGATTTGCTAACCAAAGCCATCCACTGCAGTAGAAGGATGTTGATGTAACCCAAAGGTCTTCTCTCAAAAATTTCTTTGTTCGCTTTTTGTTTTATAATGAAACGCTTGAAGAGTTCCTTGCGTTGCTCCTGAGTGACTGCTAGTGGTTTATCGATGGATTGACTCAAGGATGGTGGATCTGGGAGCTGTTTTGAGGTTGATGGTTAAAGCTGCTCCTCGTGTGCTGATAAAGATAGTGGGGATGCCAGTATGGTAGCTGGCTAAATGGAAGGGCATGGGAACGGTGGTGTCGAACCAGAGTACAAGTCCATCAAAGTGGCTGATGCCAGTGGTTGTTTGGCCTGCTGGGTTTAATGAAGTGCTGTATTGGTGCTTGCCTGTGAAGCAGTCCCTGTGTTGTCAGTGACAGCTGCCTGTATGACATGGCTTTTTGTATATGGGATGTCACCTGGAGGCTCATTCCAGCCGCTGCTGTGATTTGTCTGGGAGAAGAAAAGGGAATCCAAAAAGTTAAGCCGCCTCATTTGGGTCTGGGTCTGAGCCTGCGTTCTTCTAACTTAATTTGATGCCTGGAGGACACAGCCAGGAGCTTTTCCCTGGAGACCCTTTCAATTTCCATCTTTCAGATCAAACAGCTTTAATACTGGAATGCTTTTTGTGGTATGGAATATACACTAACTTTCTTGTAACTTTTCTGCTTTCTGGATGTGGTGACACAAGAACTGTGGTTAGTGGTGAGGGTTACAGACCTGCACCTGAATCCTGATGGCCTAACAATTCCTGCTTCGCCTGTTTCCTTCCTAAGAATTTGTATCCTTCTGTTTTGTTTGGCCACCTTGTTTTTGCAGGGGACACCAGGAAGATACTGTTTCTTTTTCAGTATGTCAGTGTGTGCTCATTTTCCTTCCTTCTGCTCTATTTTTAGTCTTGTCTTCTGGTATTTAACCCTGAAATTCTGTGATGGTTGGGATCAGCGGTTTGCGCCTCTCTGTGAGGTTACTCTTTCATGCATGCCACTCAGAACTTCTTTGTCGGTAGCTCCTGCACCTGCCAGAACTGCAGAAATCCCAGCATTAATATTGGAGTCCTTTCAAGTTTTCCACCAGGAAAGATGGTCCTTAGTTGCCACTTCAGATTCCTTTTGGGACCAATTTGACTTTGTTTCTCTGAAACAATCTATAATCTTCCTGGCTGCCTCCCTATCCACGTACCCAGAATCACACTAACTTCTGGGAGAGGGGGTTGTCTCGTTTCTGTCAGCATCGTTTGGTTTTTAGGGAGAGCAGCTCATGGTGTATCTTAGCGGCTCACTTTATTTTAGAAGTACCTTGGTTTTCTGGTTCCCCCTATGGTGATGTAGTGTCTGCAGAGTCCCCAGGTGCAGGAGCCCATCAGGAAGATACCTGATAATAGGATTTTGGTATGGCTAAACCCTTCACTGAGACTGGGTGGAGATAAAGATGACATACAAGTGCCCTGACACTGTTGTTGTCGCAAGCTGCTCCGGAGTAGCAGCATTGAGATAATCTGTTCCAGGGGGTCTGCAGGATGAGGGTGGCGTGGCATGAAGGGATTTATCCAGCAGAAAGTCATTCCGGGCACACATGCTGCGGGCAGTGGTGTTTGCAGTTTCTGGCTGGTTTCAGGAGCAAGTGACAACAACAAAAGTATTTTTTTTTTCATCCTTTGATTTTAGAAGAGTGTCAGTGCCTGACCTTTTTCCTTTCTTTCCCAGCCACTTGACTGCGTGCTTGTTCAGAGAAGGATTAAAGTCCGTAGTGTTGTTCTGTTGGAGATCAGTTGTGTACTAAGAAGAATGGTGCTCAGCTGTGCTGATTATCCGGCTCTCTGAAGCACGGAGCATGGCACAGTTTTCTGTTGGCCATGTGAGGTCCGCGTCAGAAATAGATTATCTTTTTTTTTGTTGTTGTTGTTTGGTTTATGTGTTGTTTTTTCCCATTCTTGAACTTAAAATATGAAAAAATGTCAAGACCTCTATTTGTGCCGTTATTGGGATGTTGGTCTGCCTGATGGAAATGTCCTTTGGAAGCTTAGCTGGGGCTTGTTCGGTGAAGCTGGGCCAGGGCTTGTTCAGTGCAGGATCAGATCTTTTCCTGATGTTCCTCCCTTTTTAAGGGGCAGATGGATGAGCCCTGAGGGAAGGGAACACAAACCATCCCCCTCGTTTATAAATGGATAGGGTAAAGTGGAATGTTAATGTGTAGTTTTAGTAAACGCTCTGATTTCAGGAGGCGACACAGGGCTGAGGTGAGTGGTTTGTTTTGGTTATTTAAACTGAGGGACTTACAGGCCCAGCAGTAAAAGATAGGGGAAGGTCTGTGTGCAGGTGCTTGCTGCTCCGGGTTTCCCGTAGGAAGTTGTGCTCTCCAAATGAGAGTCTATCTCAGAGCGCAGAAACAATAGATCGCTCTGACGAAAGCTGGTTTTGTGGTTAAGCCATCTCCTCTGCTCCTTGGTGTGTTCCTTGCCTGGGTTTAATTCACTTGACGGGGACTCAGGCTGATGTTACCGAATTCCTCGTTTTGGTAGGAGTGGGGGACAGGAGTTCTTGCTGGGGTCGGTGTTTGCCTCCCCCTACACCGGCACACACGCTGGTACACAGTACTTTTCAGCCTTCCTTTGTCCTTCCTGCCCAGGGGTTCTATCAGGATGCCATACATTTTATCTGGTATTTCAAGGGCTGAAGTAGAGCGTGCAGTGATATTTAGTTGCTGTGCAGGGATGATGTAGTGCAATGGAACACTGTAACCAAAACAGATGGTGCTAATCTTGGATCTGTCTGCAGGATCTTATAGCATTTAATTAAAACGGGGGTGTAATTCCCATGACACCTGTAACTGCAGTTTAAATTCTTGGACTACAAACTAAGGGCTTTCTTATGCAGATTTTTACTCCTGTGAGTAGTCCTTAGTATGAGTCTCTAGTGGCTTCAGAATAGCTACTTACTTGAACGAAGCTGAGATGAGACTCTTAATAAAACTGGCAAATATATATATATATATATATATATGTATATAGCATTTACATTTCTTATGTTCCAATGTGAAGCATATATTGTAGACTAAAGATACTTAGCAGCTACCATATTCTACACAGAAGCAAACAAAAATCTAGATTAGAGGAACTGTTTAAATTGCATCTAACTTCAGAGGCTGGTAAATACAGTGTTTTAAGGTAGTCCGAGCAGCTTAGCGTCCTCCCCTTGGTTAATAGGGCATACAATAAAAGCTTGGTCATTTTTATCTTCCCTTTGGTTCACTGGAACGTGTTTGTAGAAGTACCTGACTTAATTGATGAGGAATGGTGTGGTTTGGTTTTCATATTGCCTGCTTCTTTGCTTAAGAGAATTAGAGAAACTTCTTTATGAAGCACCATACGGACCTGAGTTTGTCTGAGGAGCAGCTTTTGGACAGGCATTGGGAGGTGTTTCTATACCTGAATTTGGGTTTGTTTCAGATAGAAGAACTGAGAAAGAGAAAATGATCGGAACAATGCTGTGTTGAAAGCCTTTGGGAAAGTCAGGATTGGAGCTGAGAGAGTGTGATGGGTATCTAGTGCTTTGGCACATAAGACCCTTCAAGCCTTTCCTGTGTATCTTCATCTCCTTTCAAGTATATCCTTCCCATTTTGGAAGTATTAGGTACTGATTTTCTGTGCTCTGAGGCCCGAATCTGCCTTTGCTTTCCTCAGCTTTCTGTATGATATGAATCAGGAAAAATAAAGTGATTATATACTTCTAGCCATTTGTTTTTAATGTAGAGAAGTACAATAATACAGAATCATCCCTGCTTTATGCTTGGTGTGGCCAAATACAAGAATGTCTTGAGCTTTTGATGCTCTGCCTTTTTCTGGTTCTGCTGTGTCTCTGTTCTCATATAATCTTTTGAGGGAGCTTTATGTATTAAAATGTGTGGAATTACTCAAATTTCTGGAGAAGTTAGTTTAGAATTGGTCTGTCCATTTCCTGTACAACATAGCTAGTCCAAAAAACTTTTGATGGAGATGAGGAAAAAAAAAAGAGAAGGTAGAAGGTAAATATTTTTTATTTGTGTTCCATTTGTGAGGACTGCAGAAGAGGAAGAGAGTCACAGTGGCTACACAGCACTAATTAAATCTTCAGGGCTGCTGGTAGTGTGCCAGAATAGAGTTGTGCAGTGTGAACCATTGCTGGGGAATTGTGATTTTAGCAGCCTAGACTGTGCCAGTCTGAATGGAGTGCTGAGAGATCAACAGAAGACCCTGCCTGCCTGTCTGTTATTCTGATTTAAGCCTGAGGGGGGAAAAAACAATCAGAGCTTAGTTTTTATCTTGACTAGGAATTAACAGTTCTGGATGCTGTCCTGGAGTTGAGATGCCTACAGCCCTCAGCTGTTGCAGATAGATGCAAAGGGATCTGCATTTAGGGCAGCAGGCTAATGGTTCTAAGAGAAGACGCTAATTTGGATTCTCTGTCTCGCTGGGTTGCACGTGTGCATAGGGGATATTGGAGGTGTGAATTCGTAGTTTGTTTTTTTGGAAGTGGTTCCACTCTGTAGAGCGTCAGGGTTCAGACAATCACTTTGGTGGAGGGAACCTGCATTTGCCTTCCTCAGAGGGCTCTCTTGACATCTTTCTGTGGCCGTGCTTCTGAACGGAAGCATTGACATGACTGTATTTCTGTTGATGCCCCTTTCTCGGGTGTGCTTTGGGTGTGTTTGGGTGCCTGCATGGAACAGCGAGTTTGATTGCGCTCTTCTACTCTGATAGCTGCTGTTGGATATGTCAGAAACAGAGGCTTTTGTGTCTTGGGAATTTCACTGAAAAATGTTCAATGTTAGTAAAGACTTCGGATAATGCTGTTAGAGACAGTCTTGAGTTCTCCGATTCCTTACAAGCTTGTTCCAGTGCATTTAGAACAGGCACCTTACAAACACTTTATTCTGTGTCCGATTGCAGTTACTGGATTTAGAAAAAGAAAAATTAAAAAGCCCCTCTTACCTGGGAAGTTGGATCCTTCACTGCAGAGTCCTCCAAAACATATGTTTTTTTAGGAATGACAGCACAGATCTCTTGCATAATGCATGATTTGCTCACAATGTTGGTTAATAGTGGGTATTTGTAAGTTCCTTTTTCTGTCGGGCTCTTTTAGTGTTAAGAACACTGTAGCAACCATAACAAGCCAGGACCAGGCATATGGGAAAGGATGCAAGAAACACAGCAGATTACATCACCTGGCAAGGCTTCTGCTTTGTTCTGCATTAATTTCTAGCTAGTGGTGAGTAAAGCAGCATGTTCGCAGTTCTGTCCTCGGGTTGGCAATCTCGATTTCCATCGCAGTGAGCGCTTCAGGCTGCATTAATCCCAGCAGCCGCACGGAACGGAGCAGCTCTGCCCTCCCTGACCTGCTTTGCTGTCCGCTCTCTGGCTGGTGCAGGCGTCTCTGTGGCTATTGAATAAATTGGGGATACTGATCTGAGCAGAGGAAGAAAACGTTTAGTATACTGCTTCTGATTTTCAGTCAGTTCACCTCGATATGAATCTGTGCCAGCAGCAGCCCTGCCATGGAGCGGAAGCAGTGGTGAATTCGGGAGCAGATGAGTGATGCAGGGAAGGCGGTCCTGTCCAGGATTGCTTTTGGCACCAGTACTTGCTTCTGTTGGTTTAGGGTGTAGATTAGCAGCAGCCTCTGTGTGCAAGTGTAATGTTGTGTTTATCTGATTGGAGCTGTCATGGAAAGGGGAGATCCCGCTCCGCCGCAGCTGCGCGCTCTCACTCCTGCTCCGGTGGTTGTATGGCTGCAGGGTGAGCTGTCAGAGCACGCATCTGATAAACGTCTGTCTGGCTTTTTGCTTTTCATCTTTAAATTGGTGAACTGATTCCATTCACCATTCCGCACGGTGACTGCGTGATTGCTAGATCTGATGTGGGACTCGGAGACGGGAATGTGTGGCTGGGGATGAAGAAGAGGCTGCCATTTTGGTAGCAGCCTGTGCTCACTGCTGAGTGAACATAAATGAAGCCACGTTTGGTTCTTGAATACAGTCACTATTGGCTGTCTTGACTGTAAGAACCCTGCTACAGATTGAGGACTTTTAAAACTAGTGTTGTTTGTTTGTTTAAATAAATGAATTTCAAAAACTCCATTCTCCCTATAGTATAAATAGTATATATAAATATTTATATTTAACATCTCTAGTGACCTAGAATACATTTAAGTGTTCCTAGTGCGATCTTTTGTGCATGACTTCTGGATTCAGATCTTTTGAATTGGGCTTTAATTAATGTGAGGATGAAATCCAGACATTCTGAGGGATTGATATGCCACAGGCACCTAGAGTCCCTCAGATTTTTCAGCATGTGGGGAAGAAAATCTTCCCCAAAAGTCTGTGTAGCCATCCTGTTCTTTGTTCTTCCTTGAGGGGTAGTAAAAGACAACTGGTTGAGAGACAGTAGGTGCCTTACTCTCTCCTTATTCTATTTTTGTTTATTGGAGCAAAATAAAAATAGTGTGTGCGGTAAACCTGTAACATTGCAATATGTCATTGTTTTCAATAAGGCACTTGTTTTCTTGCGTCCTGTGGTACTTTCCTGTTTGTGACTTGCAAGCAGTCACCTTCTGGGCTGACCCTGCACTCCCCTGGGGCCTCATTCCGTCTTTGCCTTGTGGTTGGTTGGTTTTCTTCCTTCAAATTTGTGAGATTGCAGTAAGATGGTAAGGTTAGAAATGCATGAATCTGCTGGAAATGAGGCAAGTTGTGGTGTAAAACCTAAATGCAGGAGAGAGACAGATTTGGTCAATACTGTTTCTAACATTATTTTTTTTTTCCTTGAGGGTCAAGAGGGGAAAATATGGGAATAAGAGGAGTTTTAACTTTATCTGCTTAAGGCTTAATTCTGAGAATTAAACAATGAAAGTGAAACAAACCAGTACTACGAATATATCACAGATTTGAAATACCGTTCTTTAATGGCATTTTTCCTCCCCTTTTTAGGCTGAACTCACAGGCATCAAATGGCGTAGATACAATTTTGAAGGTCATGGGGACTGTGGCCCAATCATCTCAGCCCCAGCACAGGATGATCCCATTCTGCTCAGCTTCATCCGCTGCTTGCAGGCCAATCTGCTCTGTGTGTGGCGCCGGGACGTCAAACCGGACTGTAAGGAACTATGGATATTCTGGTGGGGAGATGAACCAAATCTCGTTGATGTGATACATCGCGAACTACACAGTAAGTTACAACCTCTCTCTTTGTTTCTTGATTTATGTTTTTCTAGTGAAAGAGGAATTTTGTCATGAAAGTCTTTAACTTGCTACTGTATGTGATTTTGTAACAATTTGTGTTTTAAGAGCTAAAGGAAAAAAGGGATTGTAAATTTTTCTTCTCCGCTGCAAGTGATTCACAGATACAGTGCAAAATGAAACTTGAAAAGAACTTATGTCCAGCATCATTGCTTAGGTTTTTGTGACATCTCTGATACACTGTGAAAGTAGGGTAAATTCTAGTTCAGGGGATAATAATAAAAAAGTAAAATCTTGCACTAGTTATTAATAGGTGGAATAAAGCACATGCACGATAGTCAGTTAAACCCCAAATCTGCAAGGTCAGAACTTGCCACGTTGGTCATGCTACAGGATTTGAGTATGAATGGATGTAAGTTACCAAAAGTGAATGTAACAGAGGGAAGGAATTGGAGAGCAGGACAAAGATGACAAGGAGAAGTTTATGTGATTGCAAGTTTTCTGTAACTTGGGCTGTCCTTGGTGTCTTTGGAACATGTTGCCCTCAAATGAGAGAACAAATGAACTCTGGTGCGATCCTGCTTGGTTTTGACTGTATCCACTATACATTAGTTTCTCTGCAGTGTTTATTGTTGCTATGAGTAGGCCTGGTTTGCCCGGAAATTATAACTTTTAAAAGGCTTTATTAGACTGCATGCATTTTACCTCTGTTGTACCTTATGTGTCTTGAGTGAAAACTATGATGTTCGCCAATCTTGGAGTAGTAAGAGTAAGGAAAAAAAAAAGCCACCAGTAATAAGGGTTGGTTCCTCGGTTTTTGCACTAGATTTTCATCCTGGTAATCTTTAGAACTTCTGATTATTTGGTGATAAAGTCTATACGCCACTTCAAATACACAGGATGTTGTATTTCGTGAGTGTGTTCGGCTCCCTTCCTCCCTGCTGGTTTTGTGCTGGGTTATGTGATGTTCATTTTCTCCTGTTCTAATCATGTATCGTCAGACTGTTACAAACCTCATAGAATACCGGGTGTTTGTTTGGTAGTTTAGGTCTGAAATCACAGATAGGAGACACTGCGTGTCTTCAGGCATATTTCGTGCAGGTAGCTGTGCGCCCATGCATAATTAAAGAGATGGCTCCGAAGTGCTGCACCAAGCCGTTCCTCTGACATTAATTTTTTATGAGGCACCTGTTTTGAATGAAGGCATGGGTAATATTTCTTCTTACCCAGCAAAGCTTTAATAATATATGCTCTTCTCTTTGTAAAATATAGTTTATTTAATATTTCAAATGCAGTATATGGGGCTTAAGTGTCTTTTTATTTGAGGGAAGTTGCAGGTGATAGCTTCTGTTTCTGTTTGAATTGATGGAGCTTGTTTATATTCAACTACTGAGTTGCAACACTATAATGCTACTTCCAGTGCTAACAGCATGGGGAAGCGTTTCAATGTAGGAATAGCTGAACCTGCTCGCAGATAGTCTGGGACAGAGCGTAGCAAATAGAGAATAGCATCGCTCTGATGCATCTCCCTGCCTAGTCCACAGTTTTACAAAGTGTCCGGGCTGAAGCCTTCAGCACCATCGTGCACAATCATTTTCAAGTGGAATTAAGTCTGAATACTGTCTGTAAAAGCACTGTTTGCAAGTGTCTAGAGGAGCAGTATGACACTGATAGAAACCGGTCTGACATAGTGTGTTTCCCAGTGGTGCAGCCAGCTGTCCTGACAAAGTGCCTCTGCCCTGGGACAACAGTGCTGTCACTGCTGCTCCCTCAAATTCAAGTAGAGATGTCTGAAAGAAAAACATTGTGCAGAGGGATGCAAAGAGATGCAGAGTTGAGTTTGGAGGTGGCGAAATGAGGACAATGCATATGTCATTTAGGGGAATGAATTACCTGGTAATTGAAAGAAGGAGAAATACGGTCCTGCTGACTGTCAGGACCCTACCAGAATTTGGGAAGTAATCTCCTTTGCTGCTCCTTTCCACAGCAGGTTTAGGAATTCTTTGTACTGTGTGTAAATCCTACAATGATAGGTTTACTTTTTCTGTATCAAAAATGCATTGAAACGCTTGTAATGGCTTATTGGGTAATAGTGTAAAGTGAGGTGATTCCAGAAGTGTTATAAATTATATTGCTGATAGAGCTGTCCTGCTTTCTTCAGTAGTTTTTCAGAGTTCAAACATCAGTATTGATAGGGTATTGAACATCAAATTCTGACAGAATGAGGCAATTATGTACATTGATTCCTTGAAAGAGGACGGAGGCACGGTTTGTGGTCAATGTTTCATGCAGCAGCAAGGAAGAAGAAACAAGGTTATTTTCCATTGTATTGTATAAGCAGCCCAGAGTACTGAAGTATTTGATAATTGAAATTAGTTTCTCCTTGAAAATATAAAAGGCTTTGCATGTGGGCATACGAACGGAAAAGAGGTGAGTTACTGGACATAGTAATGACCCCGCCTGTCAGCTGCACTACAGCAGCGGGCGGTTTGCTTTGGGGTAACCTACATGGAATAAGCTGCGTTGGCTGAAAGTCTGGGTTGTATGGGCTGGATAGTTACTGATCAGAAAAACAGTGGAAAACTTGAATTTTGGAAGAAAACCTCACTTTTAAAATTCTGCTAATGTAGAAGAGAGTGAAGGAGTGTAAAATCTCCTTTGGTTACTGTTTCAGTTTAAAATAGCCTATTTAAGGTTCTTTCAAGGCGCTGTGGTTGATTTTACTGTAGCTGCAAGGAATTGGGAACTCTTTTCAGGAGATAGGAAATATGTTCTTCGCTGGCGTGCAGCAAGATATGTTAATTATTGAATGAGAAGTGTTCCTTTCTGTCAAAACACAGCTTAAGTGTGTGAAGCAATGTGCAGCATCACAAATAAGCTCCCTTGCCTGCTAAATGGGTGTACAAATGGGTGTCTTGCTTTTAATGGAAGTACTCTTGAATCTTTCATTGTGTCATGAGGGACAGGAGGGAGTGTTTGCTGCTGGAATTTCATTACGGCTAGCTTGGATACTTTTCTGAAGCTACCCAGAGGTTATCTCCTTGCTCCCTGCGCTGGAATGCTTCGTGGAAGGGGGTGCAAGGATGGCATGTGTCTCATACCAGTTTGTTTCATGTGCTCTGGGATACCTAAACCTGTTGTTGTGCTCAGTTTTGGTTAGAATGAGACCACCTCCTATACAGAAAAGCAGTTTATGAACAAGAAGAAAAAGGAGTCTCTGAGGAGCTGAACTAGAAGTGTATTTGAAGGCTTTTAATTTAAGGAGACGCTACGAATATCAAGCAGCTGAGTACCACTTATTAATAATCTGAAGTTAAATCTGAAAATTGCCAGTTCTTGAGTTAAAAGTGGAATTAAAAGTAGGTTCATATGACAGAAGACTTTATTGGAATATTAAGTTACTGAAAAGTCTGCTTCTGGGTTGATTACTTTCAATAAGATAAGTCATTTGCATTTTCTTAATTGCCTTGCATAGATGATTTCCAAAGGCATGAAAACAAAGTTAAACTTTTACATCCCGTTGGAAAGAAGATAGGATTTGGAAGTGAATTCGTACTTTCTCAGAATTGCAGAATTGTTCTGTGACCCTTATATTTGACACTGTTAATTGGTGTCCAGTGATTGCCAGTTGAAATTTAGCTTAGACAAACTTTTTCTTTTAAGGAGGCATATTAAATGAGGTTATTATGCCATCATTTGGGATTAAGGAATTGCTTCGTGGGAAAATGCCAACTCCTTTTATACACATGCAGTTGACAAGAGCCTTATTGTGTCTGGGCAAGATGTCTTCATTTTTTGTTTTCTTTTTAAAATAAATATTCTTCTCACCACCCCAGCTTCTTCCCTCTTTTCATGTTAAATGTGGTTCATCGTTATAGGCAGGGAGGGTAGGAGTTGTTTAAAAAAATCAATGTAAATCTGAGTGTCTCATTTACAAGTGGGATTGTGCTTCACTTTTCCTTAGTTCATCTTTCCTTCAGTGGTTTTTCTCACCATTACCAGTGAATCGTAGTGTTCAGAGCGATACCAAATGAATACACGCGGCATTCATGAATTCATTATCAATCCCAGTCAATGATGCACCAATCCAACCTACTGTGTGTTTTCCCTTTCTATAGTCTGAGATAGCAAACTCTAATACAAAAACCAGAAATCTACCTCAGGGGCAGATGTGAGGTGGCCCAGTGCTTGTTCCTTTTCTTTCCTCTCCTAACAATTGACATTTTAAATCTTTTCCTGTTGGGGAATTTGGAGGTTTTACTGTTAATTGCAACAAATTACATTCTGAGAATAGTTTGAAGGAAGGACACTGAGGGAAGGTAAAGTCAGGAAACTCTCTGGTGAACACCCTAATTTTTCCTTTTAATCTGCTTGCTTTCAGAATGTAAAGGTAGCTCAGTTGAAACAGTTGAAATGTTGCGTAGTTAGTCTTCAAGTTGTATTGGCCATGCAATACTTACTGTTTGTTGTGTTTGGGGGGAAAAATGAATTTGCATTCATTGTGAAACATTAATAGCTGTGTTCTTTACTGACATTTCACGGTTCTTTTGCAAACCTATGTCAGTCAGACTAGGTGGTATTTGCGAGTGGGATAGAATTGATGCCACAGATGTGGTCGTGTGCAGAAAGTGCCATAAATCTGAAACGAGATTATAAAAGCTCAGAATCCTTCTGAAGTAAAAGCTAGAGTGAGGCACTACTAAAAACGTGGAGAGAACTATTGTGTAAAATGTGCTTGGAATTAACCAGGGTGGTGAGACCAAACTGAAGTCCAACTTTTGAATGTAAATAAAATAGATGTGTTACCACAGGCAACTCAGTGAACCACGTAATTAGATTTTTTTTCCATGAAAACCGAGACATTCTACTGCAGCTGCAGCAGAGTGGTATGGAAAGGATTTATAGTCTAGTTATATGAAAATTAAACAATCATTAAAAGATTGTATTTTTAAAAGTGCTGCTTGAGGGGGGGGAATGAAAAAATCCAATCAGCAGAATTTATTTTTCAACAATGTGTTGGGCAATATCATCCACAGTGGTTGATGCGTTTTGCTTCAGGGAATCTTTTTTTCACTCTGAAATGAACTCGCTTAACTGTGTGAAGTAAATCTGAGTTAGCTTGAAGAGGAATCTGCATTAATAGACCTCATTAGCGATGTTTGTATTTTCATGTACTGAGTAAGCCGAAGCACACAGGGTAAGCTCTGGAGATTTAATCCTTAAAAATGTATGAAATGCCACCTTCGAAAAAAAAAAAAAAAAGAAAAATCGTCATACAATTTCATTTTGGTACTGCTATAGGTAGAATAATTAATGAACTTCTGGTGATCTATACATGCTACTGCATTGACAATGGAATACATCGAGACGTGGCTCTTCAGAAATTAACCTGTAGTTTCTCTTTGGAGAGGTATGTTTCCACTGCATAAAAGTTAGCTTCTTTATTTTAACATTCCTATTAAAGGTTATAAATCTTGATGGAGAATTTTTACACCCCAATTTTGACATGTTTCAATTTAGGTGGCTTGATTATACATCTGCACTTACTTACCCAAGGGTTTGACAATATCTCTATGACGAGTGCACCGGGTATCTAGAAACACGTCTGTGTGGCAGTGTTAAGATTTGATACCTGTTTCGGTGTGTCTGTGCTCTGCTGTGACGTTGGAGAAGCGATGCGTGCTGAGAACAGAGGTTTTGAAACATGGAGTCTGTTTCCTACAGTTTATTTGAAACTGCAGGGCATGCTGCAGTTGTAATAAGTCACTGCCAAACCAGCACGCCGTAAACGTGCAAACAGAAAAACACTCTTGCGTAGAATTAAGAGGAGGAGCAATTGCAAAACAGCTGAGCTGCTGTACAGAGAAGGGCTTAGGAAAGGGGCTGAGTTCTTCCCTTGGCTCTGTGCCCGTGGGCCTTGTGGGCTTCAGTAGGAAACAAAAAGGGTGGAGTTTTGCTGTTAGTGAAATATTAGTTTCTTGTGTAAGAAACCTAAACAGCTGTGTGTTGGGGTCGCTCATCTAAGGACAACTGGAACTTGAACTTGCAGTGGGAGTGTTGAATTGCTGTTTTCAGTATGGAATGTTTCAGCAGTTTGCAGGAAAGGTGTGCGCAGAGGAGCGGCACGCTGTTGAGTTGGTCTGGCGTTTGCGGTGATCGAAATCATACTTGGTTGGCTTTTTTCCTCCTCTTTCAGTGAGCAGTGTGACCATAACTTGTAACGAAGCTGCCTGCGCTCATTTGATCCGATATCA
The DNA here is from genome assembly GCF_017976375.1 of Cuculus canorus. Classification (NCBI taxonomy): domain Eukaryota; kingdom Metazoa; phylum Chordata; class Aves; order Cuculiformes; family Cuculidae; genus Cuculus; species Cuculus canorus. The sequence continues at coordinate 12,890,162 of NC_071417.1, forward strand.
GAAACTTAACCTCGGTGTTCCCTTTACTCCTATAAACGCGCCCCGGTTGGCTTTGTCCCGTTAGTTTGGGTACCGGCTGGTGTGGGACAAGGCATGGCTTCAGTTTCCATTACAGCTAACAGCAGGGTTGGGAGCCTCACAGCTCTTGCCTGGTCTGCTCTGCCTCTTACCAGCCATCCTTTGGACCTGAGGAGCAGCGCTGCCCCTGCGCTTTGACACGCAAACTCAGGTGTTGCCCTTAGAGAAGCAGCCATGTCTGTGGTTTGATGGACCTGCCTGAAAACGCAGCGCCCTGAGAGTCACCGCTCTTGCTAAAAGACCGTTACTGCTGTAACGTTACTGCTGCTGGTACGCTATTTGCCAGGTCTTTCCTGGTTTTTCACAAAACCTTGAGGCGTTTTGGCTTTGGAATAGTCAGTGGGACAAGGGGGTCAAGCTGGAATGTTACGGATTTAGGTAAGGAGTTGATGGGTGGGTGGTAAAAAATAACCAGGCAGAGTTCGCTCCTCAAAGCTCTGGAGAAATGGAATGTGAAGTTCCTGTATTAAGGGGTGTGTGTTGATAAATTTGGTCTCAGAAGGAAGACTGGAAGGTGGCATGCAGGGCAGTTTCAAAGCAGGACTCCAGGAAATATCTCTTTTTCAAGAAAATATTTCTTTTCTGTAATTCACCTTGTTCTGTGACATCCTGGTTGCTCTTTCTTTTGTGACATGTACGTAGTGCCTGTTTTACAGCCAAGGGAAACTTCAAGTCGTAGGTGATGAAAGTGTTATTGTGCAGTGTCTTTTTTTATTTGAGTGGCTTTAGGAATTTAATCCATTTTCTTTCATGCTCTCTGAAGAGATGGGAAGTATGAAATTATTTTTGTCTACGGGGGGACAGGAAGGCTCACAATCCGGTGTGTTTATGGTTCTGGAGAGCTGGTTAACCCACTGGGGAATGGAAGTTAAATCACTTGGCCCCTTCTGAGTTCAGTAAAATCTATTCTGTGCAGTATTTTGCAACGTATGTCAACAGAATTCCCTGGAATCTGTTACACTCCAAGGGAAATGAGGGGGCAGTGTCTGGGTTTTGTCTTCTCTGTAATTTTTTTTTCTCCCCCCCTATTAAAATGACGCTAATTCTGATAATATCATGGTAATAAGTGTGGTTCTAAAGCATGTGTGGCTTTGGTGTTTGACTGGTATTCTCCACTCTGGTTAAGTGGCAGATAATGATATTGGAGTGTGGTGGGCTGGGATAGAACGATGAGAGGCTGAACTGAAAATCCTGCTCTTTCCAGAGGTATTCCTGAATGTGCCTGGGAATTCTGCCACCTTAAAAATCTGCTTATTGAGGAGTATGTTTCTGACATAAGTTTTATAGGTTTGCTTTAATGTGCAATTGGGTTCTTAAAAGATAATGTTTGATTTTTGGTTTGTATTAGCGTTATATTTTAAATAACTTAAGAATAACTGAAGGATGCTGCCATCCTTAGCTGCCCTCCATTGGGACTCCAATTCTGATTATCTTTAAAATGCAAAGCAAGGCTTTCATTGCTGCGATGTAGTAAGAGCAGTTATGAAAACAAGATTTTTTTTTTTTCATTGTTGCGAAAGAAATAGATGGAGCGAATTCGACACCTGGAAAGGAAATCTGGTTCTTCTTTCCTTGTTTCTTTTGGTAATAAGTGGAAAGTGTATATATGCTGCAGCTTTCCAATCGCTAATATGGACAGATATCCCCTTTTCATGGTAAAAATCACTTCAGAAGACATTAAAGAAATGGAAGAGAGTGATGTGCTTCTGCCTCCTGGGAAAAGGCGGTGTAGTTCAGTTTGAAGCCTGACAAGCCATTTAAACCTCGGTGCCATTTTACCTTTTGTGCGTTGAATGTCACCGTGAGCTTCATGTGGGGAATTGTGTCTGTAGACTGCAGTAGATTGAAGTACGGTGTCGGATATGCAGAAGCTCTGTATTTGGGAGGTGAATTGTTGTAATTGAGCAATGGGAGAAAAGATTGAGGTAAGTGGAATGCTGGGCTGTTTAATAGGAGACACTACAAACGTGAAGTGATGTCAGCATCGTTGTTTCCTCTTTTCTGCTGACTTGCTGGTGCTCTCAGCGTAGGTCAGGTCTTCTGCTCATCTGTCTTAGACCACACAAAGTCAGAGCTGCCGTTTGTGTGCGGAAGAGATTTACAGTCCATATGGAGGAGTTCCCACTCGCCTGTTCCCTTTCCTGTTCTTTGGGAAATAGTTTGTTCAGGACCCTATAAGCAAATGAGGGAAAGCTGAGAGGATGTTTTTCAGAGACTTCTCTTGATAGACTCTGGACCTGGAACACCTGTCCACTGACATGTATAGCTTCGGGATGCGTTGCTGTCCCAGGTGTGTGTGGAATTATTGCTCAGTTCACCTCTTTGCCTTTTTTCTTAAACAAAACCCTGTCTGTCTACCTAATCATTATCTCTGCTACTACTGTAAACCACAGCTGAGGGCTGGAAAATGGGAAGAAAAATGTTTTGCCTGCAGGACTGTTGTTGCTTAGATTCAAAATAAATACATAATGCTACTGAAATTCCTATCAACTCCCTTTTTGGGAGATGGGCCTGAAAGCATCTCCTTAAGCCCACCAGCGGTGGACAAACATCGCATGTAAGCACCCTTTGTTAGTACTTGCGTGTGCTGTCCTAGACGGGTCTCTAAACTTGTGCCGCAGGGAGGTGCTTCCCCCTTAGAGTAGGTGATCCCATGTTTTAGCAACTTCTAAACTTAAAGTGCTCAGATTATTGTGTTAATAATCTAACCGAAAGATCGTAATGCTTACAGATACATTAAATGTATGTGTAGAGAACCCGTTACTGTCTGAGGCAGTAACTTTTGAATTGATCAGGAATCTGCATGAGTTCAGTTCTTGGTTCTGTCTGTGGTTTTACAGTTTTTTTACATTTTTATTTATTTATTCCCCAGTAGTAAACTTACCAACAACCTTGTGTTATATATCCTCTAGGAAAGATGTTTGTTTGCTTTTTTGTTTCCCTCTCAGTAGCTGAGTACAGTTTACATTTTATCTGTTATCATCGTGCCCTGAATAGGAGTTAAAAACAAGCTTCTGAACTCAGAACTGGCAAAATACAAAATCTGTAGGAGGGCTGTGGGAGACTTATTAAAATAAAACAAAAAAAAAAACCCAAACCCAAAACAAGCCCAACTCCCCACCAACTGAGACAAAAACCTCAAAACAAAACAAAAAAACCACCAACCAAAAAAAACCCCTGGCAACCCCCCTCTGCTTATAACAAGTCAAGTCTAGAACATTACTGCTTGCTGTCTCGTGGGCCTTCGGCTTGCGTTCCCCACCCTCCCCAAATATCAGAAGAAGCAACTGACTTAGTAGTCTCATCTGAATTTAATTGCCTGGTTTAATTGACATGTAATCACTTCACTTAAAAAGTAGAGACCTCAGATTACTCATACATTGCAAAATCTATGGGAGCTATTCATTATTAAAGATAGCATTTTCTGTAGCTGAATGGTGCGCACAAGGAACATGCTGCTGATGTAGCTGAAATAACAGAGGGCTCTGGAAGGAGCTGCGCGCTGATAAGGCTGCGTGATTCATTATTATGTTGGTTCAGAATCTTTCATTGCTCAAACTGCTGAGCTCTGTACTTTTGTACTGTCATTTGTCTTTGTTTTAATGGGATTAAGTAATTATGTGTGCATTTTCTTTCAACTAACTAGCCCGATAAAAGCATGCAAAACTGAATAGCCTATAAATTGTCAGCTCTTCTGTTCTAGAAAAAGTGCTTTGATTGCACTGCAGTTTTTAAATCTTGGTGCGTATATTTAGATGACCTACTGAGGTGAGTAAGATTAGAGAAGTAGTTTGTGTAAGTAATGGGCTGAGAGTCTCCCCTTGGGAATGTGGCTGCGGGAGAGCAGATCTCAGCCTACAGCACAGGCATTTTAAGAGAAAAAAGCCACAGCATTTTAAAGCAGAAATACTGATCTGTGACCTAACATGGTGTCGTGAGTGACTCTTCAGCTGCTCTCCCCAGTGGTGGAAGGACTCTTCACTGGAATTAATTTTATTTATTGTTGACATTTATACTGTGGGTGTATCAGTGGTTGTTTCAGATTTTACTGCTGCTTTATTAAATTTCTGCCTCTGTCCTGCAACAGTTAGGACTTGCAGTGGTTGTTTGTAGCTTGATATCTGTCTGGTTTTTCAAGTATTAATTACTGGTATTGTGTTATGTGAAAAGGGGAGCATTTGTGTTTGAAGAAATTGTCAGGTGTTTGGTACACGATATCATCAACCCACTTGGTTCTTTATATAACTGTGTAGTTTCTGCATGGCGTGTTTACACATTCAATTTTATCTTTATTATTCAATTTTATCTTTATTATTAATTCAAGTGAAGTCTTGTTTTAAGAGTTTATGTAATGGCTTTGACAAAGTGGTTATTTGTTTCCTGCTTCTTTAGTACAAATGTTGGTCTGGGGAAGTAAAGGCTTTCATCTATTCAGAATGATGACTAGCAGCAACTATGCGATAGTCACCTTTGTTAATTTATTTCGAAGTGTTCTGCATATAAGAAGATTTTTGTACTGTTACGCTTACAATTTCCTGCTAGAACCAGCTTCCTTTAGGTGATGTTGGTGCTAGTCCATATGTGTCAGAGCTGTACTTTTTCATTCCTCTTCTGGGTGGAAGGAATGTTGTCAGTAGATCCATTTCTTCTGGATTTTGCAGTTTACCTTGACAACACAGTTTGAGTTTGGCGAACCACGAATACTTGATCCTAGGTAGCCATTCAAATTAACCTGCTGTGTTGAATAATGTTGAATAAACCTAAAAATTGGTGTTCTTGTTCCTGTATGATTTGTCAAAAGGCGTTCTGTGACTCTCTGTATCGGTTGAGCAGCCTTGGTGTAGAACAGTAATATGGAGGACCCAGGCTAGAAGTGGATAGTTTTCCAGACGTCTGTTGTTTTGTGATATGTGGAGGAAAACAGTCCAGTTTGTTAGTTTGCCTGTATGGCAAGTGGAGTTAGTTTGTATCCTGGCTTCCAGATGGAATGGGTAAGCTCTATTTGGATGTTGCATCTGCCATATCTTTGTACAGATCTCACCTGACATACATCCACTTTTTCTGCAACCTGTTCCATAGATTGCTGGAACACCAGTGGTTCCTCCTGCTTTGGGTTCTTTAGCTGCTGAGCAGGAGCCCTTGGGTACCTTAGCCAAGCCAAGGTGCCTGGGTGTGTATTTAGTGTTTTCCCTGAGCCACTCGGTCTTTCCTCTGCACTTCACTCTATGAGATTATCTACAATGTGAGATTAGGGAGGGAGGGAGTTCTGGTCCATGATTGCTTTTAGGTGCTATGATAAGCAAGTCGGCACTGCAGCTGAGAAATGAAAGTTACAGCTCGCTGGCTTATAACTTCACCTTGCCTTTCTGTGCTCTGGTAGGGGAAATCGGGGAAAAGGAGAGCTGTTGTGGAAACGGTTGAAAATAGCAGATATCCAGCATCCCTTGTTGTTGCTCACACTGCTCCCAGCTTCATGCTAATCCCCATGTGATTAAGAATGTTGGATGACGACACAAAGACCTCTACAAAGTGAAGCTTTAGGAAGATATCCTGCTGTGGGCTTTTGATGCCACAGCTGGGGTGAGATTAGGAATTTAAAATTGAAAAAAAAAAGAACAAAAAAAAATATGCAACTCTGAAATCTCATGAACTGTAAATTTTAAAAAGCCTTTGAATATGTAGAGCTTAAAGATAATGGAAGGAGTTAAGATATTTTGTAGAAATACATTCGAAAACAATACTGAGTGCATTCAGAGTACAAAGACACAAGTTTTATTTGCCACGGGTGCTGTCAATATGTAGAGAAACAGTAAGAACTGTTCAGCCTGCCACTGTAAGATGCTGAGCGTTTGCAGCGTAAATCCCGATCACGTGTCGGAAATGCAAAACTTCGCAACCAAATAAAGCCACACGAAAACACTGGATTCACCAAACTTCCTGCCATCTACTGTAAGTTTGGCTGTCGCCTCTGTTCAGCCTTGCAGCTGGCAACACTGCATAAAGGGAGTTTTCAGAAATGTGTGCTATGTCATGATGTTTGGGTGACGATGGTTTGTTTAATGGGAGCTTTGCAAAGAGTGACTGCCCCAGCGGTGTCCAGGTTAGGGGGGTGAGACACACGAAGCTCTAGGGCAGCGTCGTCTTGAGCAGAAAATTACATCATCAGCTTTCTGTGAGAGTGGATGAAGTTTTTTTGGAGGCGATATCTGTGTTAGTAGTTCAGTGAAATAAAAGCAGTTGAGCAGATTAAAGCAGTTGGGGTGAAATTCCTGCACTCCACACTATGGAATTTGGTGGCTTGTTTCGGATGGGCCCGAGGTCCTCACTGTGCATGGCTCTGAATTATACTTGGTTGGCTGTTTGTGTGCAGGGGTTACGGTGCATGGGCGGCATCGGTCCCTGGGGAGTGTTCCCTCAAGGTGTTGTTGTGATGACGTGGATTTGTCACATATCTCTGTTGTGTGAGAGGTTTGCTGCATCTTGGGCTCTGTGTGAGACTGTAGGAAGTGCGGTCCCCCTGGTGAGCCCAGGGTGCCTTGAGCCCCTGTTGTGTGGGTTACTCTTGTGGTGGTCAGACGTCTGGAAATCACACATATGTTGAAAGTTCTCACGTTTCAGGCACGGTTTCCAGGTATGAGGAGAGCAAGGAGGCACTGAAGGTGACAGTGGCTGCTGTGTGTATGTTCCCTTCATGATGCCACATATGCTCTGTGCTCTAACCATCCGTGTTGTGCCTGGATGTGAGGGACTGCCTGTGTTCTCACCCTTTTGTTAACGGTAGGATCAGCTACCCTTTTCTTTTAATGCTGCTAAAGATTTTAACAACTCATTAATATTTATTAAATACAAAAAAATGGCCCCCAGTACTGAATTAAAATGTAAGGTGGCTTTTGGATGCTAACTGGCCATTTGAAACAGAGCTGGGGAAAGACAAGAAGCCTTTACTCCTGACTCTTGAATTTCTCTTGGATCAGTCGTGTAAGTAATGTGGTAATGGTTGGCTTCATGCTGTTCTGGATTAAAACTAAAACATCAGACTACGTGATTTGTGTAGTTTAAATTGTCTTGCTGTGATATTTACATCAGTCTTCCCTTGTATTTTTGTTAAGCAAAATAATTTTTTGTTAAATATTTGTAAAGAGAACTTCGAAATACTGTGATTAGTTCCTTTCTTTTGAAAGAAATAGTTAACAAATAGGAAAATGCTTTTGGAGTGCAGAGTTTCTGGCAAGTACCATGGGTACAGAGTGTACTGAGCTGTAAATGTTGCAAAGTTAGCACAAACGAGCCGATAGAAAAAGCACGTTTTTGTTGTAAACACTGGCTGGTTAACAGAGCTGTGGGTCTCACAGCACAGCCTTACACAGTCGCTGCTGCTTTTGAGTAATATTCAATATTTGTCTTTTGGTGCATGTTATCTTAAGGAGAATCACTGTCGATAACAAATAAACGAGTCTTTTATTATGCAATATAAATGCAGTTGGGGGCCCTTGTTTTTATCTAGATTGTTTCAGTTGAGTTTGTGGGTTTGAGACCTTGTTTTTAACCTGAAAAATTTTTGTTTGGTTTTGTTGTTTTGTTTTTTTTTTCCCAAATAAGAGTATTTGTACAGGTGTCTCCTGGTTTCAGAATTAGCGATGTTCTTTCTGAGCTCTTTCAGGCTTTGTACTGTGGCTTTAGTGTCTCTGTTCTTGTAGCGACTGAAGTCGCAACAGCAGTGGAAAATAGCGACTCCAAATGCCCAGAGAACATCCACGTACACTGTTCTCATATGACAAGTTTCAAAGTGCTCCTAACTCAGTGTATCGTACTATAGAAATCAAAAGACCCCAACCTGCAACAACTGTAATGTCGCAAAAATCAGGTGAGAGAGTTCAAGAACATCTTAGGTCTTTGCAATTGATGAGAATTTTCTAGGTGAAATGAGCTCAGATGCTCCTAGGAAAGGAGAGTTCAAGCACTGTAGGTTGCCAAAGTAATGTATAACTTTTCCTTTTTAGGTTCTATTTGTGTGTTTACATAAACTTACTTCCTTAACTTGGTTTCTTTTTTTGTAGTAGTCCTGCTGTTAACCCGAATCCCCTGTTGATTTGGGCCCTCTGGAGTAAGTAAGGAAGAGCACTGGCATGATGGGATGTTGAACTGATGGCTACGCGACTGTAGCAGTCACTTTGTCTCCATGCATGATAGTTGGCTCCTCTAGTCTTGAAGAGGCGGATAAGAGGTGTGGGAGGTGGTTGTTCCTGCTGCTCTTGGCATGCCAGTTCCTTAGATTTTATTCTTGCTGTTCTTTGTTCATGAAATTTAGGTCTGTGGCATAATTCACTAGGAATAGGCTGTGTATGTACCCCCTCCTGCCTTTCGTTTTGCCATGTTTATCTTAATCCATCTTGGGAACTCTTGGAGGGCAGTAGGTGCCTCTAGCACTTGTCTGGTCTTCAAGGATGAACCTGGTGCCAGTAGAAGCTGTGTAGGGGATGAGCCATGGAGACAGGCTCTCTTCAGTCAGCAGATGAGGAGGAGCTGCTTGTGTCCATGCCATTGCCCAGCAGGAGAGACTGTAACGAGGAGTCCGTTTTCAGTATCGGCCATCATCTGGTGGCCACTCAGTAGAGACGTGGTGGTGGGTAGAAGCAGGAGGAGGGTGCATTTGGGGTTTAGATCATGAATGAGCAACCTGTTTATCCCCTTTTTTAACAAGGAAAATCTAATTACTTAATGCTCAACAAACGAGCCAAAGCAAACCCTAATCCAGTCTGTTTCTTTTTAACAAATTAGGTGTGCATGTCATTATTTAAGTATCTAATGAGATTCTGGAAAATTTGATTAAACCTACTAAGAAAACGTTGTGAAATGCAGCAGAGATGAAGTAAGAATTGTATGGCAATTGAGCGTAAATAATGATTTTTAGCAATCTGATGGTGTCTTTAGCAGTGCTCACTAATGGTGTATGTGATTGGGTTTTTTTTCTTTTTTTTCTGTTCTTTGTTTGCTTGTTTTGTTGTTGTGGTGGTGTTTCTTCTGTAATCGTCAGCCTCCTGCTGGCTGTCCTGGGAATTCTGCTGTGGTTCCGTGCTGTGCAGCCAAATACTTCTGGAGCAGGGAAAGAAGGGACTGCTTTCTTGCTGATAATCTCTCCAGAAAGCAGGGAGGAAAGTATCAAAAGGAAACTTCATTTTGAGCTGAACGAATTTTGATTGGAAATGCAAGATTTGGAAATACAAGGCCAGGTTGAAAGGAAGTTGGAAACTTAACAACCTTCCTTGACAGTCTTTTTTTTCTCTTTGCATGCTGAATTTTGTGAGGCTGTGAATCTTGCTTGTTTTTCCATGCGTGCTTATCTTGTGCAGACTCACGTGTATAAAACGACAGAACTTGCTTCGTCACTGGGTAAATCATTAGCGAGGGGAGAATGTTAAACAAGAAATACTTTGGAATGTTAATTGTAAATCTAATGACTTCCTTTGAAAATGAACCTGAAGCAAAAGTCTAGTGACTGTTGTTGGGAGGGAAGAAGTGTGGGAGTATAAACTAGCTGAAGCTTGCAGTAATTTAAAGGTGATTTGGGCATAAAGGGGACTTTCCACTGCTATTTCTAACACATTTTGGGGGTGTTCTGCAGCTTAAAACGGAACAGCTACATGGGATCAGTTTTTGAAGCCGATGCATTTCTCCTCAAATAGTTTTCATATCAAGGCTTGAAGTTTGGATAAAAATATTTATTAGGAGAATGGGAGGAAATTCAATTTTGGATTGCTGAGTCTTAGTAAGAGAATGTGTAGGCAGCAGTAGCTCATGTATGTCAGTGGTTTATGTAGGTGTTGTAAAACTGAGTGACCTCTTATGACAGATAGTTAAGATAAAACAAAACGCAAAAAGCCCACAAAAACAACAGTATCCACCCCCCATCACACTTGGCTTGAAGTTTTCAGCTCCTGTCTTTTTTTTTACTTCAACTATCTTCAACTTTAAGGCTGCCATCTTACATTTTCAGTGGTAACTGTAATTCTCTGTAACTGTAGGTAATTACTCCCAAAAGAACTCACGGAAACAAAGCAAATAATGAAAGGGAAAGATAAAAATTTAAAGCAGTGTTCTGCAAAGAAGCAAAAATGTGGGTATTTTTACTACAAATTCTATTGTTTTGCTATTAATAGTTGAGCCTCCTTTGTTTTCCAGAGTAAATAAGAAATTCTACATGGACTTTGTGAAACAGATGTGCAGTTCTGCTAAAAGATAAACAATTTGTATGCCTGTGCCTGCAAAGTTGGGAAGGGGGGATTATTCTTCCTATTTAAAGTAGGACATAATTTGAGCATCTGCTGAATTCTGCCTTGTCTCTGGATTTCTGTGCGTGGTAGGGAAGGGGTATGGTGAGAGAACTGGTGATAACTGAGGGGAATGAAGACTGTCTGAATTCAGTTAGAAACGGCTGCAACCTCCTTTTGCTGTTTGAAACTTAAAAAGAACAGAGTAGGAGATCTTTCCACTCATTCTCCCCCAGCAAACCACAAGAAGAGGAGTTGTTTCATGTAGATGACATATTTGGTAGTTGCCTTGCCAAAACCCCTTCTTCCTTTATAACTGTAAATAGCTGTTAGATCTGAATTACTGATCTTTGTATCTGCATTGCATTTTTCTCTGCAGCTAGGCCCTTCTTCATAAAAGTTTATTTTTGTAAGAGTTTTCCAGATTTAGGAGCTGCATTTGATGACTCATAGTATTTTTTCCCTTCACTTTATGCCAGGTAGGAGCAGCTGTGCACTCGATAATGAGCTGACTCTGCCTTTGCTCAAGCCCCGTGTTCATTGCAGTGTGTTCTGGCTGTGGGGGGAAAACACTGCATTTTTTTTCTCCTGTTAGCTTTTTGTGTTCAGCCCACAAAAGCCAATTTCACTGGAGCAGCCAGAATATTTAAATAGAGTATCTAAGTAGAAAGAGAACTATGGAACTGCTGTAAATAATCCTTTCTTTCCCCTCCACGTTCACTTTCTCTGAAGGTCGTAATTCTGACTCCTGTTGTAAATGCACAGAGGCCTCAAGGAGCAGATGGTTACTGTAGTTTCTGTGAATGAGGGCACGGTTTTACTTGGCTGAAGGTATTTTCTAGTTTCTGTCATCTTGCCTGGCATCCATGAAAAGTTTTATAAACACATTGAAGTACTCACTATTTTCATGTATCACTTGATCTCCCTTACCTATAAAAGCAGAAGTACTATCCCTGATGTTTAAGTACGCCCTTCTACTAACGGTTTTATTGCTGCTGTGGTTTACTCCTAACTGCCCTGGCTTGGTTTGCATTGCAGAGCTGGTTTCCGTGCGATGGGGTAGTCAGTGCGCTGCCAGTCAGGGCTCCGCTGCCGGATGATGGGCGGCTGCATCTTAAGGCACAATTACACTCACCTGAACTTCAGCAAACAAAGCAGCAGCCATAGCTTCTACAGATAGAGTTGGGGTTGGGGTGTGGGAAGTTGTGATCTTTAGAGCTGTGGAGGTGGTGATTAGGTGACATTTTTATTGACCTGCATTATCTGCACGTGCGTCTGCAGGCATCTCAGAGATGATGTTGAGGGATGTTCTGCGTGAACTCGTGCTATGATAAAATAGACACTTCAAAATATAGAAGGGATTCCTTTTGCTGTTGTTTTATTAAACAAGTGTTTGCCCTGTGGAAAGCCTTTTTATTGTAAAGCTGATGTTGCAGTGTTTGAATCCAAGTTTTCTTTTTAAATGACATTAACCAAACCTGTCTCCTTGTCCATGTGTGGGTGTTTCTGCTGTAAGAGCTTTACGTCTTTTGTGCAATACTTGCTCTGTGCTGCCCAAATACTGTGTCAGGGCTGGGACAGGGTATTCAGTAGCTAAGTGTTAGCTAAGTGTTAGCTGTGATCCCAGTTGAAATTCCTGTCACTTCATGAGTTCAGGAGGAAAAAGTATTCAGCAACAGACCATTTACAAACTTCTGCCAAACAGAAATTGCCATATATAGTCTTTGCAATATCAAGAACACTTTTTTTTTTTTTCCCTTCTTGATATTTTGCATTAGGGATTTGAAATGGGTAGAAAAACATTTTTTTTGAGAGGTAAAGGGTTAAGAGAGGCATCTCCAGGTGGGGCTGGGCACCCTGCGATTTTCAGTGCAGGTGGACAGGCTTTGTGCTAATTTCTGCAGTGGGCGTTGAGCAGAGTTTGGCAGAAAGGATCCGTTTTACTGAGTGGTGTAGGTAAGAGCGTGCATGCAAGTTTACTGGTGTGGAAGAAGGCTATTAAAATTATAGCTTCCACTATACTGATAGATCTTTGATATCAATTCCACGGAAGTTTTGATAAAGTGCGAGAGAAGTGTTGTGGTTTAGGTTTGTTACATTTTCCTTCTGTAAATTAGATTTTGTAGCTGTCCTGCTGCTTCTGCACGTGCCTTTTTCTAACCCTTTTGTTGGGAGTTTGCCATCAGTGGGAGAACAATGCAGACGTTTCACCAGGTTTCTGACTGTTCTGGAAACGTAAGTAGTAGCGGTCTGTGTGGGATGGGAGGTTTGAGGTTGGTTGCTTGTTTTCTCTTTCCTTCTCATGGACACTTACCTTCTCACTGCCTGGTAGCTACTGTCTCCCTAGAGAATTCCCAGTAGAGCTTTGTGTCCTGGGCCTGTCCGCCTGCAGCCGTTCTGTGAGAGGAATGGTTGTGTAACGCTGTGCACCACCGTAGGAGTTATAAGCTCTCCTCTTTTCTTTCCTCAAAGAAGCAATTAGTGTCCCAAAACTAGTAGTGACCTAGCAGATACCTAGGGAAAGGATGCAAGAGGAGAGCAGAAACACTGAAATGTCCTGTAGTTCATCTCCAAAGTTCCAGAAGCTGTTTCTTTCTGTTTCAAGTCCTCACTTGTTCTGCCTTTCCCCTCAAATTTGTCAGCCTTACTTCTAGAAACCCTGTTAATTGCTAACATTAGCAGTATCCTGCTGTGAAGTGTTCCCCTGAACTCCACAGAGTAACCGATTATTGGAGCATCCTGCCTGAAGGTTCTGCTGGGGTTGCCCTGCACCGAGGTGGGCTAAGTCAGGGATAATTCTGGAGGGAAGAGGTCCTTGTTGCTTCAGGCTGGCAAAAATATTTTATAGTGCCTGAGGAGCTGGCACTATATTGAATTGGACTGAGGAGCTGGCTGGGTTAAAATGAGAGGAGAGGAGCTGATAAACTGATTTGAGACCGGTTTTGGAAGGAGATGCTGTGTTTTATCTTCTTGCTTAATCTACGATTTGAATGATGTGAATTGTAAGTTGTGGACTTGCAGTTTGTAAAGGTGGAACTTAGAGAAAGCAAAACTAAGGGAGGCCTAGAGAGGTGAGTTGATTCCATACAAGATGGAAACTCCCACTTCTAACTGCACGTTAAATAGGTAGTAGGAAATTTTGCTTTTAAATTTTCCTTATGCTTACTTGGTTTTTTTTTTCCCTTGTTTGGTGTGGGTTTTTTCTTTCCACCCAGCTAAATACAACTGAACTACGGGCAGACAGATTATTTGCAGCCAAAACCACCACTGTCTAACTAGGAAAACACAGTTCTGTTTGTTTATTTATAATGGACGTAGCTCCATCACCTAGTATTTCTTTACTTAGATTCCTTTTTCATGTGTTTTGGCTATTAAGAAAGATCACACTTTTTTACCAGATTAATAAATCAGGTTTGTGCCTGTTTTCACTTGGCTAAAATTGAAGTTAGAGGTGTGAAACAAAATTTGTCATTCTACAACTGATTCTATCCTAAATATGTTAAGGACTTACAAAATAGATCAAGTTAATCTAAACCTTTTTGCCTTCAGACTTTACCAGTTGCACGTGTAACATTTACCTGGTTTGGCAGTCATGTCTTAGCACTGTTATCTAGAGGTGACCTTTATTTTGCATCTAATAATTTATTTGGTGGATAAGTGTATAAGAGTGCATTGATTGCTTACTTTCCTCTTCTGATATAGGAGATAAATTGAAAGAAAGCAGGCAGCTCGTCTGAGACACTGATGGTATTATTGGAGACATGGAAGGAGCTGTAAAAGTTGCACCTGTGAAAGCCAATAGAGAACAATTTTTTTTGATGTAGTAAGTCAGTGTTCAAGTCCAAAGCCTGGAGTGGAAAGATTTGGGGAGAACATGGTATATCTGAATTAGGAAAGATTTGGGGAGAACATGGTGTTTCTGATTTAGGGAAAGAAGAGCCTGTGTTGTAGGTAGAAAACTGCACAGGTTTTGGTTATTGTCTTGAATGTCCCTCCCATCCCTTCCCCTATCTCTCCGAGTTTGGTTTTAATAAATGCCTTTTATAGCTTTGGCTGGAAGACAGGTGGATGCTTCGAAGACAAACAAGTGCGAGGACAGGCAGCTCTCCCCAAGGATTTGCTATTTCCAGTTAAAAGATTGGTCCGACTTTAACACTGAGAAGACTTTATACAATCTGTTGTGAGGAAAACGAATGATTCACAGTATTTCCATTGAAGAAAGTTATTAACTGTTCCTGGCCTTGTCCCTTCATCTTCAAGGAGCAGCTGTTCAAATCAGAACAGGCAAAACTGCAGCAGCTTATCTGAACCAGGTGGCATAGGAGTAACTTCCATCTGTAGGAGAAAATAAGTTTTGTCTCTAGGCAAACAGATTGTTGCTGGCTTTATCTGTGACTGCGTTTCTGTAGGCACTGGTATCAGAAGGGTTCATGCATTATGATAACTATCAAAGAAAGCTGGAACGGAGTCAAGCAGCCTGTTAATAACACAAAATAACAACATAATGCGTTATCCCAGATGAAAACTGGTGATACGGCTCTTGAATAATAGACCTCAATAGTTTTGCTTTGACAGAGCCCTTTCTTTTAAAGGAACCCTAAGTTGTTGATAGTCAGAATTTGTTCTGTTGCTTTAGGGATGTTCAGACTTTGTTCTTGGCACGGGGGAGACTGACGGCTCTGCGGCTGTGTGATGCTGTGTGGGAACTGGTACTGAACCTCGCCAGCCCAGTTTAGATCTGTGCACTCCGTCTTCACGCACAGAAATGAGTCAAATGTGTTTAGTTTGCTGGGGAAATTGTTGTTCCTAGGTTCACATAAAAATTCTCCAGGAAGCAGACCTAGCAGCAAAACCACTAATTGGCCATCGCTCTTTGGATTTCCACTGTTTAGCTTTTCTGTTCAGCATTGCTCTGTTACAAAAAGAGAGAGGGAGAGAAAAGGAAATTACAAAATTACAAGCTATTAACACTCTTTTGTTCAATATTCTGATATGCCTAATAGCCTGAAGGAAAGAGATTGTTAAGGAAAAGTCCAAAATCTGCAGGAGCTTCAGTTTTTTTCCTACTTAGTCATGCAGTGCGTATGTCCAAATCCCAAACAGCTTAATCTCTTCAAGTGACACAGGGTTTTTCCTGTTGCTAAAGCCTGGAGGACTTTGATATTTATATAAGTAATAAAAACATAGATGGACCATGATAGGAAAATATCTTACTGCGGGAGAAATTCCCCAGGATACCTTATTATTCCCAATATCTGCTGCTGTAATTTAGTGAGGGAAATTGTACAACAAGCAATGTCTGATCGTAATGTTGTACTCTCTTCCTGAGCCCACTCTTTAAAGATCTGTGATTGAAAAAATTAGATAATTTAAAAAGCTATTTTGCTTAGCGTTTCAAAGGCAGTTTAAAATGGATGTGGGATTGGGGTGATTAGGAGGCTGTCAGTACCTATAACTTTTGGAGTGTCTGGTTAAAAAAACCCCAACGTTTTATGACAGTATATATATATAAACTTTATTCAGATTCATTTTAACAAATGAATAATACTAGATGTACTTTTTCAGATTACTTTTTGTATTCATTTAATAAATACTAGAAAATCACTTCAGTATCAGAATATAAATAAAAGCAAAATTACTGTTGGTGTTTTCTCCTATTTACTCTATGGCTGAAATATTTAAGCGTGACTTCTTGACTATTTATTAAAAAAATGAAAGGGTTAGTTTTTGTGTGTTAGCTAAGAGTTTTCAGAAGTTCAAGTTTTGGTGTTTTTTTGTAAAATGCTTTTCATAGAATAGTCTTGTTCAAGGTACGCTTCTGGATCTACCTTGGCATGTATTTCTGCTTTAAAATTTCCCAGAAGGACTTATTTCTCCGCAGTGACAGAGCCTCATCTGCAAGAGGCAGAAATGGCCTTCAGATAAGCAGCTCCCCTTACTGTCTTTCTGAACCTTTGCTTTACCAAAGCAGCACCTCCTGCGTTTTGCATCAAATTTAATGTAGGCTGCCGTTTGTAATAATAATAATGTTAAACTACTCCTTTGGTTTTCTGCTTTTTTTTTTTTTAGAATTCTGTGAGTCCATCATCTTTGAATTGGTTTTAGATCTTATTCTAATTATCTTTACTGTTGCTTGCTAAATTTGTTTGAACAAGTAGAGCTGAACAATGTATGAAAATTGTCGAACTAGTGCATTTATGATAGTTCTGACCTTATCATTTTTCCTAAACTTATACTTTGTTTAATAGAAACATGTATGAAGTGTTCATAAATAAATTTAAAATATAGATGAAGCTGCTTACAATTTTGACTTGCCAGTATAGCATTAGACTTTGAAAATATATTTTGCAGTCAGAAGAGTGTGATCTCCTTGTGAGCTGTTTAGTTCGTATCTGCTGCTGCCGAGGACAGTGCAAGGAATTTTCCTTTCAGAGAAAGAGCAGAGTAATTTTTATTTAAGAAAAAAACCTCTTGTTCAAGCCTGAAAAGTACCTTTCCAAGTGGTGGATTTTTTGGCGTTCTATAATAGTGAAAACCAATTTCCTTTGCCTTTGGTTCCATCAGATGAATGTCTTTGGTTCCACCCAGGTTTTCCTGCTGTGTTACTCTGTATTCCCTTTTATTTGAAGTATTGTAGGTAAGTTGTGTTCTGTGCTCACATGGGAGGATACAGCTGACACAGAAGGTGTTTGAGCTGTTGGCGTTCAGAGTGGAAGTGTCTTCCATAGTAAAACCATTGGCCACCACGGAGTGCCTCACTATTTGCATTTTCAGTAACTTGTAGTAATCTCTGCATTATGCAGTTGCTGAAATTCTGAAGTGCCCTCAGCTTTCGGTGTTTATCTACAATGTGGTAACTTCAGGCAAGTAATTAAAACCCTCAATCTGTTGGGTGTTAGGGATTCCTGTCTCGCTTATCTCCATTTTCTCTTCCACTGCGAAGGGTAGGATAACCGATTCTATACTTAATCGGAGTCTCTATAGGTTTCCTACTGCTGTTGGCACTTGCTCGTCTCTCAGGGCTCCCAGATTTCTCCTGCTGGTTTTCGGTTGCCCTGTGCTGTCCGTACTGTCTGTGCAGGATGTGCCTGTCAGCATGGAGTGCTCCTTCATTGCGTGATGGAGTTTGAGCTGCCCGGGTGAGGTGTCTGATGTGCTTCAAGTGCCAGCAGGCAGGCATTTTTTCAAATCTGTTTAAAAAAAAAGAATAAAATTAATAAAGAACGAACCCATTAGATGCTCAGAGGAGAAGTTCTTAAATCATAGTCACTGAGGTTACTGCTTGTTACAGCTCGCATGTATAAATCCACGTATATTCTGTAAGGGAAAACAGCGTAAGAACTTTCTATGTAAAATGGGAAAAATACGCTGTTACGTATATTCAAATAACACCTGGGATTTCCGCTCCTGAAATAAAGCCTTGTGGATGGTGTAAGGCACTCTACTAAAAAAGAATCAAACCGGTCTTTCTACTGGATAATAGTCTCTAGAATTACATTAAAGAGTTACTTTTGTTATCTACGTGATTCTTGTGTTAAATCTACCAATTCATTCTAATTGTAAAATATTAACGGAAGTGATTGAAAAGGATTCACTCGATGTACCTGATAGCAGTGGTAGCAGAGAGCCCATAATCGTGATTTGCTGGCATCCTCACCCTCGGCAGAGATGGATGACTGCATTCAGGACATGTGAGG
Organism: Cuculus canorus; assembly: GCF_017976375.1. Classification (NCBI taxonomy): domain Eukaryota; kingdom Metazoa; phylum Chordata; class Aves; order Cuculiformes; family Cuculidae; genus Cuculus; species Cuculus canorus. The sequence continues at coordinate 12,908,205 of NC_071417.1, forward strand.
AAGGAGGGGTGAAGGGGGGGATGAATACTTTCAAGCTCTTCCTTCTTCATTATGTTTTTAATTTCGTTCGTTGCATAAAAATGCAGCTCAGGGCTTTATTTAGAGTTACCTGCCTTCCAGCGCAGCCTCTCAGTTGGCCCCTGGGACAGCGAAGCAGCCCTGGGAGGCAGGAGAGCAGCGGCTCAGTGCTGTCCCTTCGGGGTGACTTATGATGGCACACTTGGAGTTGTCTCTTTCCCCTCTGGGAAAACACAGATTCGTGGGTCGCGGATGCTGTAAGCTTCAAGTTCTGAAACATATCTCATCCGAAAGCCACTGCTATGGAAAAACCAAGCGCACAGCTGTTCCTCAACATGAGCGCGCTTGTTTGAAATTCAGTTTGAAGGATGCCGTGGGTGTAAAGGGGGTTACAGAATTGGTCAGGGAGGGATTATGTCACTCTTTGATGATGCTGTGTTTATTGAATAAGTATTTATTGCTTGCTTTTTGCAAGGTATCCTGCGTGTTACTTTCATTGTAGATTTTCAGGAGAGGCCATGTACTGAACTGTTGTATTATTCCTGTTTTATGTCACTCAGAACTTGTGAAACTAGTGCCGAAGTGGTAGTGTCACTGCTGAGTGTCTCTGTCCTTAGCGTCTGTAAATGGAACGCTTCACAGCTCCAAAGCAAAATCCCTAATCCCTCAATAGGTTCTGCTTATAGAAGTTATTCTGGCAGGTAATGTTTGTATAAAATGATAGTTGAAAATAAAGCACACGGACATGTTTGAGGTTGTATAATTCAGGTCAGTGTCCAACAGTCGCCCTGATGGTGTTGGGTGTCCTGGGTCCGTCGGTCAGAAACAGCTCTGAGGGAGAGGGGCTGTCGGTTGGCTTTGGCACAGCTGGTTGGTGGGGGGTTAGCGCTAGGACAGGAATGGCACTCAAATGATTGCTAATCCTGCTGGAAATTGCTAGACTTAAGGTTTGGAGGTAGGAGCCTAAGTCAGTTTTGGATTGGGTAACTGATGGAAAAGCACGCAGAGGTGGAAATTTGTTCGAGTTCTCCGATAGCCGGGTGTTTAGGTGGAGAGTGTTGGACAAAAGTGTGGAAACTAATATGTAATAAAACAGAAGAGCTCATAAAAGAATAGGATATCTGCTGTGCTTCAAACAGTGGAAACGCATCAGTAACACTGACTTAATTTTTTTACCCTCTGTTGGGACGTCAGTGATCTAAACTTGTGTGGGCTCAGGGGTGACAAGAGGAGAGTGCCTGTAGAAACATCATTTGTCTGGGAGGTGTCTGCTCCTTCTAGAGCTGTTGATTGAATGATGAGTGTGGAAAAAATGGGAGTGGGTTACCTGTAATAAATAGTGATATAATTTACTAGGAATTTAAGTGTTGCTCAGCGTTAAAATTGAAAAGATGAGTTTGATCAGGCAGGGGCTTGATTAAAACAGTTGGCTCATCTTTCAGAGTTAGCAGATATTGGTCATGTGTAGGTGGACTCTTTAAAGTGTAAATCGGGATAAAATGAGCTGTTAGAAGCATACTGTGAGTAGGCTTTGTTGGATTTGTTTGTGATCAAATAATGCAGGCAGGGGTTTGTGAAACAAAAGAAGCAAAAATTCCTTCTTCATGGATAGTTTCTGATAAGCCAAAAAAAGTGATATCTACTCACTCCCAAACCTTCCCCTCCTGCAGCTTTTAATGCTGTACGCCCTTAGCCAGTCACAGTTGTAATCCAGCACAGGTATCCCTATGGATAGCACAGCTTTTTTTTAGAGGCTGAGAGGGAACAAAACCGTTTTTCCATTCCCTTTATCCTTCTGAAAAGTCAAGTGTTGTGCTTGATGATCCCGCAGTTAAGAAAATGAACTGCAGCCAGATGGGGCTTGTGTTTTATAGTGAAGCTGTTTAATTATCTGACGTTCTCCTGCCTTTACAGGCTCCAAGTGTGAGAGTTTTAAGGCATTAAGTGTTTTATTAGAGTGACTGTCATTATCGATGGCATTACGTGTCGGGTGGCGTTTGTAATTCAAATATGCAGGTTCCACAGTGCTTAGTGCCTTAGGAGAGGGGAATGGGGTGAAACTTGGGATAAAACCTACTGCTTTTAGTAGTCTTAGAAACCGTATTGCTGGCTGGGTAAGAAATGATAAAGTTTAGTAAGCTTGACTTTCAAGTACTCTTGAAAGTCCTGTGTCTTGTGCTGAGCAATAAACCAGGTGTTTGCTGTAGTATAGAAGGGGTAGAAGGAAACTGGAGTGCTCCTGAGAGTGGTGTGTGTCTGCCGTTAGACGGGCGAGGGGACTGGAGGGCTTTATTCTGAGTTGAAACCACAATGCTTTCAGTGCTTTGTCTTAGGAGAGGTATGCTAGATTCCAAGGCTTTTACTTGAGTGGCTGAGAATGGATTTTAATTTGTGACCTTTTGTCATTTTATGAATTCTGTTTTTTCATGGAAAATGTGAACGTCAGAAGTTAGTGGCCTTCTGTGTCGCTGTTTCTATTTATGAGCCTCTGTTTACAGAGACTCTTCATTTGGTTCTTTTAAAATACATTTTATTAGAATAGTCACATCATTTCCAAGACTTCCGTGCCAAAGTTGGATCCGTCTCCTGCACTGCCGTATAGTGTTAGTTGTGTTAATTTAAACATCCTTGGCTGCTTCTGTTGTAAGTTAGCTTATCAACATTTATATCTTCCACGGTGTGTTTGGAAATACTGGTATGTGTTGAACAAACTATAATTACATTGTATAGCAAGGTCTTGACGGAACTCCGCATGAAACAATTGAGGAATAAGTTAAAGTTGGAGTATTAATAGTGTCCAAAGTAAGCAGATGCCTGTGAATTGTAATTTAATGGAAACTGTGTCTGAATTCCATGAACTGTTTTGAGAAATTAACCTAAAAATCTCTTCAAGCCTATAATAATAATAATACAATAATAGTGTTAAACTACAGCATAATTATTGCGTTTTTTATTTAAACGCCTTATTGCGGGTGTTGCTTAGTGCACAAGAACAATTGCTTCATAGTAGTAATTTTCTTCAACTTTAATGTTTGTCTGAAAAAGAGCATTTTCCTACGTGCGTCAGCCAAACCCTTTGCTCTCGGGTTATCTCCGCGTTGAGGCTGGCTGCAGTTGCTGTGTTGTGGTTTCAGTGACTGCTCCAGCTGTGTTTCCACAGGAGCACCTCTTCTTTGGAGGCTTTCACTCCTGCTGTAGCTCATATTTCCATGGTTCACAGTTTCATGACTGTCATTGTCTCCCTGACAGAATAATCAACTAAGACAGGAGTGTTTGCATTTTCTGCTTCAAAAACATGAACCGCAAACAGGTATGAGAGTATTTAATGCCTCTTCTGTTTGCAGGAAAGACTGTGGAAGTGTTTGAAACCTTGCATTTCCTACCAGGGGTGGTTTGTGTACAACTTCTGTCCATAATGTCAAAACCAGAAAATAAAGTAGTTCATGAATTGTACAAAATGCTGTCATTCATCTGGCTCGGTGCCTCTGTGCATCCTTTTCACATGTCTGCAACAGTGCCTTTTGAAGAGCGAGAGCCAGGTCGGCTTTCCTGTGTGCTGCTCCCTGTTCTGGGATCCAGCACCTGAACTCATGGCCAAAGCAACTTGTGTTCCCCTACTGAGAAGATGTAGGCTTCCCAGTGCTCGATCATCAGGGTTCGTCTACCTCCTGGAGGCAGCAGCTGACAGGCTTGAGGAATATGTATTCGGATCAGTCAATGTTGAGTTCCTTCTCCAGTGAGCCCCAGAATTAAAGCCATTTATTTCTCAAGCAGCAGAAATTCGTAGTGCATAGCATCCTTTGCAGTCCTTGTTCTGTGTGGAGTCAATGGTTTAGATATTTCTTCCTTGAAAGCTTCAAACTCCATGTTAAGCCACACAGCATCTGTGAAATTCAGCCGGTTTATAGCACGCTGCTATTGAAACCTTTGAAGCTGTGAGCTTTGCAGTTCTGAGATGTCCTTTGTCAGTTCCATTGACTGCTACGGATTCTGAGCTGAACTGATGAGGTTTTATTATGCACATCAAACTAATTTGCCTCAACTGTCATGTAGGACTGATGGAAATGATTCCTAACATTTTAGCCGTCATACTGTGCTGTTCTTCGGGGTGAAGCTGCAGCAGGCAATTTGTCAGTATAAGCACGATTCCTTCTAGGAAACTGGTCTCCTGTAACCTCACTTCCACCTTTTTTGATTGTGTCCCTATAGAGAATGACAAAGGAGATGCTTGGAGTGCCGTACAAACAATGTGAGACCCTGAAGGCATTCATTTATTCATTCATGATTTATGGGCTTGGAAACAAAGGTTTTATCTTTCTTCAGAAGTAAGAGAAAACAAATTGGACAGAAGTGCCGGAAAATAAACAGTAGCATATTTCTGGTTTAAAACCAAGTTACAAATCAAGAAAACAAAACATTTGATGCTAATCTATTTTTAGATTACCCTGGAGGTGTTCAAGGCCAGATTGGATGGGGCTTGGAGCAATCTTGTCCAGTGGGAGGTGTCCCTGCCCATGGCGGGGAGTGGAACTGGAGGGGCTTTAAGGACCCTCCCAACCCAAACCATTCTGTGATTCTTTCCCCTAGGTTGCATCTGCTCTTTTGTAACCCTTTCCTATCAGGATATCTGATCCACGAGCTCTTTCCTCACAGGGGAGTTAGGGAGTTAAGGTGGATAAGAATTATTGCCAGAATGACAGGTAAGATGCAGTAAATGAATTACTCTGTATTGGTTTGTAGGTAGTACTGCCGCCCTCGTGCAAGCTGGAGCTTCAGCTACGGGGCGGGTGATGACCTCATCCCTGGGAAAAAGAGGCAAATTGTGCTTTCCCGGCTCTATTAGCTCCAGTGATTCAGGAGACCGGTCGCAATGCTAAGTGCAACTCCCTTCAGGTGTTGTATTTGTAGTCTTTGGTATACAATTTAAGTATTCAAAAGCTGTGGTCGGCTTTGGTAATCTAGCGCGGTAGGTACGGATCACGTACGTGGGAGCTGTACCGGCAGGGCAGCACCGGTCTTTGTTCTCACGCTTGGAACGGTGCAGAGCAGGTGAGGGCAGTGCCCGTGGCACAACGGTGTGGACCTGTAACCACAGGGAGAGGGACGGGAATGAGAGGTTGTTGGAAAGCAGCTGGAATAGAAAAATATCTTTCATATGAAGTTATCTTATTATAGAATCTGGACAGTTTGCAGATTGCTTTGCCCAGCTGTGTTACCTTCAGCACTGAACATCGCTTTCATCCCTACCTTTTTATTTAATGCATTTAGCAGAGTTTTCTCTCTTCGAAGTCGGACTTTCCTTTCTTCTGCAGTAACATATGTTTGTAATATCACGAAGGATAAAGTTAAACGCTTTGTCAGAGCTATAGCCTATTGCAAATATCCTAAGGCATTTTCTGCTATTCTGTTAGAAAAGGTTTGTTTCATTTTATAGAACAATTCCTCTGCAAATTTCATTTAATCAGATCCTGACAGCCCTATCTGACAGTTGTGGTATGCAGTCATTTTTCTGTTTGAGGCATTTTTATTGGTCATTCTTTCAGGAATTGGGCAATAGTTAATACTCATTATGGGAGTTTTTTTCCATAACGTACAAAAATTATGGTATCCGCTTTTAGTGCAATTCAGAGAAAATAAATCTCTTGCCAGACTTTTCTCGTGCATCAATTCAGATTACTAGGCTGTGGTAGGAGTTGCTCTTTTCACGATTTCTAACAGGGCCGTATATTGCACAATAACATCTATAAAAGGTGGTAGTAGCCTTCTAAGTGTCCTGCTGTGAGGTGTGTGCTGTGAGCTGGGTCACCCGCTGGAGAGGGCCTTGCACGGGGGCGAGCGGGCGTCAGAGAGCCCCGTAGCGCGCGGGATGAGTGAGGAATGGGGAGCCCGTGTTGGTGAGAGCGGGGTGTGTGCACGCAGAGGGCAGACTCTTGTCCCGCTGCTTCCAAGAGGCCCTTTGCTGGGTTTTGTTTGGGAAAAGCCTCCCTCCCTCCTCTTGTTTTTAAGCTGAGCTCCGCAGGCTCTGTGGATTATGAAGATCTGTGAGCACAGTTGCTCTTTCTTTGGGAAACGGGCTGTCAGAAGCAGCAAGAGTTCCGAGGAGTCTGTTTGCTTTTGATTAAGTGGAACGGTTGGATTGGTAACAGGTTCCAGATTTTGTGGTGGTTACTCATTTCTGCACAACCTGTGCAATTAAACAGATTCTGTTAAATGTGTGTGCAGAGCAACACACACATGTGTGAGTGTAAGGATTTGCCCTCCTCATAGGCATTGTGTGCGTACAAACACAAAATGGGAGGTACTTGAGATTACCAGAGTATTCTCTTTGCATTTTTTTGAGCACTGAATGTTAAAAATATAAAGGAGATGGAGTTCATACTGGTAATTTTCTTACTAAGTAGAATCTACAGTGATAGGATGAATAGTGTCACTTGCAGCATAGCATAATTTGTGTTTGCCACCTATTAATGATGTTTAGTACAAATTCCTTAAAATTCTGAAGTGCTGGTTTTGAAAATACTCTTTGGAAGAATCAAAACAGAGTTTTACTTCTTTCGAGAAACAGGACGACTGTCAGTGTGTAATATTCTTTGGTATAAAGCGACTGTTTTCATAGAATCATAGAATCACCAGGTTGGTAAAGACCTCTTGGATCATTGAGTCCAACCATTCCTATTAACCACTAAACCATGTCCCTGAGCAGCTCATCTGCCTGTCTTTTAAACACCTCCAAGGATGGGGACTCCCCCCACTCCCTGGGCCGCCTCTGCCAGGACCTGATGACCTTTTTGGTGAAATTTTTTTCCTGATGTCCAGCCTGACCCTCCCCTGGCGCAGCTTGAGGCCATTCCCCCTTATCCTGTCTCCTGTCACTTGGGAGAAGAGCCCAGGCTCCCTCCTCTCCACAACCTCCTTTCAGGGAGTTGTAGAGAGCGGTGAGGTCTCCCCTCAGTCTCTTCTCCAGGCTGAACAACCCCAGCTCTCTCAGCCACTCCTCAATAAGACTTGTTCTCCAGCCTCTTCACCAGCTTTGTTGCTCTTCTCTGGGCACACTCCAGAGCCTCAACATCTTTCTTGGAGTGAGGGGCTTTATCTTCTCTGTGGAAAAGAGGATTTCTCCTTCCTAGGTCCATCTTGTCCATCAGTTCTGGACAACTGGATGCGCTCGGTTGTGTTTTCTGTTGAGCCTGTTTGCAGTGCAGTGTGCTGTGGTACATTCTTGTCTGCGAAGCTAATGAATATGTATTTCAGTGCAAGCTTTTCTTGATGTACGTTTTGAAGTTTACCTCTTCTTGAAGCAGGTTTTCAGCTCTGAGGATTAACTCACGGAGCTGTTAGCATATATTAGCATACATAACTTTATGGTGGAGAGAGGTTTGTTTGTTGCTGTAGCATCATTTGAAATATGTTTGCATCTTTATAAAAAGAATATTTTGTTCTTAATAGACAGTTCTAGCCTGGGTCAGTTTAGAAAGATGGAAAGAGTGAGCCATCTATAGGGGCAACAGGGTTTAGAGAACTTTGATATTTCCAATTTCAGTGCCGTCTTTGGGGCTCTACTTGGACAGATGTCTATGTGGTATTTGAATGTCTTTGATCTGTGCAGTGGAGCACTGGCTGAGCTGCCAGAGTATTTTTTTTTTCTGAACAAGGATGATCAAACACTGCTACAGGTTGTCCAAAGGGGTCGGGCATGGAATCTTCATCATTGGAGATGTCCCAAGCTTGTCTGGGAGCAGTGTTACCTAACTTCAGATTTGGGCCTTTTATGACCAGAGGGGTTACAGCAGTTGGCCTCAAGGCTTTCAGTCAAAATTGTTCTGATTCCTTTGCTTAAATTCTTTTTGGATCTAATGTGTCACTTGAGGACTTCCCTGGCCCAGAACAGATGTGGATGCGGGCCTTGTCTGCAGGAGGACGTTACCTGTATTCTATTTTAATGTACAGCTTATGTTTAAAGGTTAGACATCATGAAAGAATGAGTATTATAAACCTGGTTTCTCTACTTAGTGCTCACTGCTTCACGAAGATTCAGCGTTTTATTTTTTCTGAGTGAGAAACTCTGCTCTTAACTACTTGCTACCTTCCTCTTCTGTGCGGTAATCTGAACAGTAGAATGGTCCGACTTTAAATAAGGAATATCTTCTGCGGTGACCTGGTTCCTGATGAAGGTTGTGCTGGTTTGGGAGTGGTGAAAGGTTGGCTGTGTGAGCTTTTTGGTGCCTGTCGAGTTGAGTAATCCATTCTCCACCTTCAAGTAACACTTTAGAAAATCAGCAGAAACTGGTAAGAGGAGTGAATAATTTGTGAGGTACAAATCTGTTTTTTTTAGCATGTTATCTGCTTCCTCTTTTAGGAAAGGATTTCCTCTATATTGTCATCGTATGAAGGTCCATCTTGTGATTTTTGTACTCTGAAGCCAAAGCCTGCCATTGGGGAAGTTGCTAATTAGGCAGGAATGGGATTTATCGTTAAAGGCCAGTTCATCCTGTCCTGTCTGCCTTTGGTCAGGAAAGCACAAGCATGGTGTCCTTGCAACATGTGAAGTCAAGTCTTGGCTTTGTTGTTTTGAACACCATTTTCACCAATTTCTGTGGGCCAGAACTGATTGTTCCTGGTGTTCAGACAGGTCATTGACCTACGGTGTGATTGCTGACACGCATCTCTGTGGGAAAGTTACTGAGTTTGGTGAGGAGCAGGGCTCAGTTTCTGTTATTGCAGCCCCAGAGTTTAAGTGAAGGCAAGATTAAATAAGCCTTCATTTATCTACTAATAAAACTGGCTCTGCAGCTACCCAAACCATAGAGATTTTGGAAAGGCTGAGCAAAAGCTGCACCAGGCAAGGTGAAAGGTTTCCTGTGAAGTGACACTGCAACCACAAAAGCAAATGTGCTGATAAGTGAGCTGTGTGCTGATTCTAGAGACGCTATCAGAGCTGGGTCAGGAAACTGGGCACCATGATCAGAATAAGCTTTGGAATGGAGCTGTACAAAAAGTTCAAACTGTTTGGATCGTTTGTTGTGTAGAAGGAAACTGGAGCTGTGAGCAGAAATGGTATTTCTTGCTGTTTGATTTCAGCTCTGTTTGAGGAACTGGAAAGAATCTTAAGGATGTAGCCTTAATCTCTTCTTCCGTGATTAAAGTCTTCTGAATCTTCCTTCTTGCCTCGGATTGATTCTGGTAGGCGGTGAGCAAATGTGCAAGGAAAGCTGGGTTCAAGGTTGGATCCATATTGCTGTGATAAATAGATAAAACAGCTTAGGAAAGCCTTTGTTAAAATCTGTAGTTCCTTGTACAGCCTTTTGTGCCTTGGGGGAATTCAGGATGGTTTGTTGGGTAAAGCACACGGTTTAAAACTAAAGAGATGTTGGATTTCATTGTTAGCCAGCTTCCAGTAGCAGCTGTGCCATGTCTGGTCTTCGTTTGGGTTATGTTCCTCTTCATAATCAAAAAGGAGAGCTGTGTTTCAAATCTCTCCTATCCTTCTAAAGTTATTTGAAGGACTATGCATTTGAAGATATTATTACTAACAGCATGCATATAAACTGTTTTTTTTAAAGAAAAGATATCTATGTACTGAACATAGGAATAGGGAGTTTGGCTTCAAATTGGATTACTTTAGAATTAGGTAAGGGTAACAAAATTAAAGAAAAAATGTTTATTTTGTTGATGTTACCCCCCAGAACAACTCCAAACAGTTCTGAAACTTCTGGAGATGTTATGTGCTGATCTAAAAAGAAAAAAAAAGTCCCTTTACTTTCACTACTGTGCTGACTTCCAGAAAGCGCCGACCGGTGGTATCGGCAATAGCGTTTAAAGGGGACCTTTCATTCTGAAAGCACAGTATGCAGTAAGCACAGATAGTATGTGTACATGGGCTTTGACCACTCTTCTTTTTCCCTCTGCTTCAGCTTTCTTTACTGATTTTGTTCCCTGGAATTTTTCATTGCAGCTGCAATGTAACAGTGTGCATCTCCACTGAAATACCGTGAAACGGGAGCGGTGTGGGTTTTTTGGAGCCTCAGGCAGGGCATGAGTTTGGGTGAGGATGCCTCTGGGTCTCACACTTGGACGGATCTTGGACGTACAGAGTGGCGTGAGGTGGTGGAGGTGACTTAACTGTTTCTCTGTTTATCTCTTTGCTGTAGTTAAGCTGTGGATGCGATCTCTAGGGAATCTTTGTTTTCTCTATAGAGACATTGGTTGCCCTTTGCTTTGTGACCCATGGACAGTGCCTACAGCCGGTCCGTTTGCTTATGGAAATGCTGTGAATAGGTCTGCAAGTTAAGATAAGGAGTAGAAGATGCAGAGTAAATGCAGTGGCAAAACCGCAAAATAATACATGCTGAACCTCTTCAAATTAGTTTGAATTGATGGACATGCCTACACAAAAGGTTTGAAAGGTTTGAATTGTAGCACTTGTTGAAAAGGTGGAGATACAAACACTTTGTTATTTTCTTGCTCTGCTTTAACATCACCTGAAACTCACCTAGAACTCTTAGCGGTGAATGGCAGCAGGTCATTAGCTGCCTGCAAGAGTTCAACAGACTTTGGGTGTGATGGTAGATGTAGTTATTACATGTTTGCCTGGCAACCACCAAAATTAGTTTAGTAACAATTTATTGTGTGGACGGCAGGATAGGGCACTTCTAAGTCATTGTGAAGTTCAAGAGTTAAGCTTATTTGGAATTTATGAATAGCTTCTCAGCTGATAGGTGGTCCACTTTCTTTAGTGGTGCAGATGTAGATTAAATGACGACTTCAGTCCTCTTTCAGATCATACCAGTAATGCAATTATTCCTATAGCAACATGCAGGGAAACCACTGTGAAATAGAAAAATGGGGTTTTTGTTCTCCAGGAAAAAGCGTGCTCCAGCTGATGGCTGCCAGTGCTTCTGAGCCTCTGGGTGTGTGGGGTGGTTCTGAATGGTCTTTAATATCACAATCAGGTCAGCTGTTACAGAAGAAGAATAAATAATTAGGAATTATGTTTTGTTTTTCAGCAAATAAGACATGCATAAGGAAAAAGGCAGGGGCTAGCCTAATAAAACATTTACGATTTTATTTCATTTAACGAGGAAAACATTTGAACAGCTGCAAAAACCAAGCACTACCTCCCAAGCTGATAGTGTGTGCGGTTAAAAAATGAAAAAGGCAAAGCTGTGATTTTCATCAATTGTCCTCTTTGCGTGCACACTGGAAGAGGCACGCTGTGCTCCTTCGTTTTCAGCACTTAGTATTCTCTTCAGGTTCAGACAACAAAAAGCGTGCTAAGAGGTGAAACAAAGATGTAGTTACATTTTAAAACTCACTGGCAGTAGCAGGGATGCTCTCAAGTGGAATGAGAATTACAAAGACCGCAATGTTGTGTTGTTAGCAAGTCAGCTTTTGATTTGCAGACAGTTGGGCAGTGATATCGCTGTTGCTGTCTGCCTTCTGTCTGTGTTTCTCCATTTTCATATTTTTAGTAGTGAGAGAAACTTGATTTTATCAGTGTTGTCTTTCTTTAAACAACAAATTAGTGTAAATTAATCGCAGTTAGTGGCTGCTTCTGAAGGAAGCAGTGCTAGATGGATGGCTTTTGTCTGTGTTTAATATGTTGGTACTTCTTGTCAAATAGACTTTCTTGTACTGAGTGTTCTCTGAGTAATAGAAGATGAGAGGCTGAGGGAATTAAATCTCCATTATTCAGTGGCTTATTGTTTCCCTATTTTGTTCCTGAAAGCCTCTGGAAGATCAATTAATGGATGAAAAACATCTCTGCATCAGATATCCATCTGAAATACCTGATGTATCTTTTAGCTCATGATAAAGCTATTAATACGTTGTCAGTAAAAACATACGAAGTGATGCGAAATAGACAGAAACCCTAAAGCCTCCAACCTAACATGGATAGAGGGACAAAGAGTTGTACCAAAGCTGTGAAGTTCGCTTACCAATCCAGAGCTTATAGCTCTTAATCACTGTCAGCAGAGCAAGCCCTGCACAGCGTGCCGGGTTCCGGGGGGAAGGCAGAGGGAACGAGCAAGGGGAGAATGAATTGTTGGCTGCGATTTGTCCTCCTTGTATCGGTAGAGATGTGAAGTTCGTTCTTACAGAGCACTGCAGAATGTCAACACGGAATGTCCTCTTTAGGCTGTTGTTATTTATGCATTGCAGCTTTTTGCTGCCAAAACAAGATTACAATATCTTGGATGTTCTTGCAGTTGTTTGTAAGCTCTTCAGGCTGTACAGAAAGACAGTGTTGCATTTGTAATTGCTGTGTGTGTTACATGTGTAGTTTGTTTAGGTGTTTTAGACAGGGATGTGTTGTTTACCACTGATGTATGGTCATGTGTATCACAGCAATTCCATTTAAAGAATTAATTACGCCATTTATTTTCTGTTTCCAGAAGATTATTCCCATTTAAGCCTATATCCAAAGCTGTATTGGAAATCTCAAGTGCTCGTGCATCTGGAAGGAGATGCTTCCAACCATGCTTTCAGGGTGGTCTTGATGTGAATCTGATCCGCTTCCCCAAGACACTGACAGTTCCTCTCCCCTGGCCTCAGTCGTGCTGTTCTGCCCCCAACTCTGTCGCTGGTAGGGACTGCAAGTCACTGAGGTCTGTGTGCTTGCAAATTCTGGTCAAAGCTGATAAAGGGCTTGAGGAAAAGGTGACGGTGACAGAACGAAAGACAAATAGCAGGAGGAAAAATTGATAGAGAGGGGTCTGGCTGCAGCAGCCGGGGAGTGAGACGCTCAGCCTGGGTTGTGGCTCGGGTACCCAGCTGTGAATTTGGGGACCTGCAAACACCCCGAGGGCCTTCAGCAGAGCAGCTTCCAGACTGAGAAGAATGGTGACTCAAGTGCTTGTACAAAGTTCACACAAAACTCTTCCCTGAGGTTTCTCTAACAGTGTGCCCAGGACGGACCTTTAGTGCTATTGAACCAAAGTGTTCTGTGCTCTCTGAGGAAAACTGTCTTAGGTGTGAGTTGTTTAAAATGTATAGTGTGAAATTCTGGAAGGCTGTGGGTGTCAGTAGGGTCTGAGGTGGGAGCCGTGACTCTGGATGCAGCCCGATGCGGTGGCTGTGCCGGGCAGAGCTGTGATCCCGGCCGGGAGGGCTCCTCTGCTCCTGCCGAGTGAGCAGGGCTTGGTCCTGTGTCCCCATCTGCGGACCTCACACACCTCTGAGAATTTCAATCGTGATTTGAACAACCCTGCATGCAGATTAAATCAAGGGCGAGCTGTAGCCCACAGCTCTGAGCAGGTATCATCCCACCTGCACTTGGCGAGCCGTGTCTGGCGGCATTACCAGGCTGTGCACACACGTAAAGACAAGGGTGATCTCTGCTCCCTAGGAATTGTTTTATTGCTTCTGATCCAGAAGCGATCTGTGGTGGATTTTGTTACTGCCTCTGGAAGAAAGCCAGAGCAGGGATGGCAGACACAGAAGGCTGTGCCGTCTTGTTGGACATGAGCTGTCTGTCCCGTTTGTCAGATAGGAAAGCTAGTGCACAGGTAAGGAATTCAGTACACTGAATGTAAATCACTTTGCCTGAAGATAGAACATGTTTTAGGGCATTTTCCTGAAAGCAAATGTTTTTCTTTCTCTGACATAAGCGGTTAAAAGAAAAATAGAAAGGGAAGGAAACCTAAATCTTCTGATCTTTTTTTCTTAGGTTCATTTTGATTTTTTCCTTCCATCCAGAGTCTGAAATAGTTAGAATCATAGAATAGTTTGGGTTGGAAGGGACCTTAGAGATAATCTAGTTTGGCCCCCCCTGCGATGGGCAGGAACATGTCCCACTGGGTCAGGCTGCCCAAGTTGTTTCTGTGCAGGAATGTAGTTTACCATCGATCACCTGAATTGCTCGGAACTGAATTCTCAGTCACTTTTGTGTCTCAGTGAATGAGGACTGGTTTTTCCTTAACAGCCCCGTGCTCCGCTCTCGCAGGAACTCCGGCAGTGTACATGGGTTCGAGTTGGCTGAGACTGGTTGCTGCCATGGGATGCGCCGGGTTCGAGAGCTGCCCAGCACCACGCGCTCGGCTGGCTGCGCTGCTGAGAGCCACGCGTGGGGCCGGGGGAGAGCACGGCGCTCACGGCGCTCTGGCTACTCGCACTTGTTGCAGTCAAATGTTAATCTCTTATTGAACAGCACAGACTCTTCAGTTTGTTTCTAATTTATGGAATGATCCCGTTGCTTTGTTAATGCCTGCAGGCTTTTATATGTCTCTGTTGGTCATCGGCGGGAAGGGCTGGGGTTGCCTTTTCTTTCCTTTTAAGGCAGATGGATTCATACTGTTTGGTCTTCATGGATGGCAGCACTGGAGCACAAATGTTGAGTTGCTTAGTTAAAGTAAACACTTTATGAGCAAGAGGAAAAGGAATAAAAGACAGAATGTCTGATTTTTATTTAGTTTAGAGCCTTATCCGTTGCTTCCTCTCACTTATCTATCATTTTAAAGAAAAAAGCCTTGTGCAACAAGCTTTGCTTTATGCATTTTGATAATTTTCTTTAGCGAATACCCCAAGCAGTGAATGCTCCAGTGCTTTATTAGAAAAAGTAAACCTCATAGAATCACTGAGGTTGGAAAAGACCTCTAAGATCATGAAGTCCGATACCACCGTGCCTGCTAAACCATGTCCCAAAGAGCCACATCTATGCATTTTTTGAACCACTCCAGGGATGGAGACTCCACCACCGCCCTGAGCAGCCTATGCCAGGGCTTCACCACTCTGTCAGTAAAGAAAAAAACAACAAACCCAACACCCAAAGAAACCCCACAAAACCGAGCCTTCAGAAAAAAATCTCCCACAAAGGCAAGGTGAAGTGAAGCCAGACTGGTTTTGCTTCGAAGCATTGGTTTCTCCTTCCTCATGGCTCTGCTGTAAAGGCACAGACACATCAGGGTTGCCAGCTGACAGAATAGATTCTCCTAGTATGTTCTGCGAAACTATACTTTTTCTTAATAAAGTCTAAGAAATATTTTTATTTAATTTGCTCCCTCTTTTCAGATGTGGGTATTTTGCTGTGTAGAAAATGTAGGCATGTATAAAAAAGAAAAAGTGGGTTTGAATCTTGCAAAGTTAAAAAGGCTTCATTCCTTAAAACCCAAACCATTCCTGATCAGTTTTAACCTAGATATTTCAAATGTGAGTTGGTTGGAGAGAAACAGTTCTGTGAATGCTAACTGGAAAATACATCATCTCTCTGGGCAGATGCCATTAAATAAACATGTGCTCACTACTACACAGGAATATTATTTTTTCTAATGTGGCATATGTATGACAAGCACAGAAGGCTCAACTGTCAAACTTGAAAAAATATCTGTGTAGCTAATTCTGTGCTTGCTCTCAAACTGGCTTTTGCATATGCTGGAAGTGTTGTTTTTCTGCATGAAATTCTTTACTTTTGCTTTTAAATATCCATTATAATCCTGGGACAATAATAAACCATGGGGTAATGGAACACCCCTGAACCCCTTTCAGGGAAAGGATTCAAAGGAGAATACATGCTGATATGAATTGGATGATATCAAAACTACTATATGTGTCAATATAATTTGAGAAATTTCATTTTATTGACTACTTTTGGAGAACTCTCTCCTTTAGATGTGTTGAATAGGCTGCACAGAGTGCAAGGAACAACAGACCATCCCACCCACCTCTCTGAGATGAGAGCAGTTGAACCACATTTTGAAACGGGTGAATACAGTTCTGTGACCCATCTTTAAAGGGGAGTTCTGCAGATATTGAGCACAAAATCCATCTACTGTGTGTCATTACATTACTTACAATAGATATCTGTCTTTTAAAATGAAACCTTCAGATTTCTGGCTTTGATAGATCTTCTGGCCTGAATAAACAGGCAGAAAATAATGCAAGTTTTGCTGGATATAGACATTATGTTCTAATACCAAATAAAAATATCTTGGACTCTAAAACTAAGATTTTTATATGACTATTAATATTATCAACAGCCTGCTAGAGTGAGAACAGCCCAGAACTCCTGCAGGGCTAAATCGTCAGATACTCTTACTTTCACTCCTCAAAATGGGCAGTTCCTAAATCAGAGATACTGGATGAGGATGATGTGGTGTCTGTGCTGGTGAATGTATGGAGTGCCTCTCTGCTGGGATGTTACCACGTTCAGTTTTTCAAAAGTCGTGTAATTGACATTAAATTAATGAGATCGAGAAAAACATTTATATCAGCTGCTGTTATGTGGGCAATTGTAGATGGTGTTTTGCTTCCAGTAGGTCTTGTTCTGTTCTGGGGTTTTTCTCAGTTGAGAAAGTGAGAGGTTTTTTTCCTTTTGACTCCTGCCTGCCTGAGTTGGAATGAGGGTTCCTGTGGGATGGAGGAGGGCTCCAGAACGGCACTTGTTTCCGGAATCAAAAAGTCTGAATCAGGTGAGCTAGCAATTAGGATGGTATTCTGTGATGGCAGATCTGGAGTCAGGTGCCATGGCCAGAAGAAGACTATTCCATTGTCTTTTTGACTGGCAAATCTTTGCCAACAGTGTTGTGGAAGGATGCTTCTTCTCAGCGAGCTGCGGTGGGACAGTTCTGACACGTCTGTGGCTCCTGCAGCTGCTGGATCCCTGTGTTCGCTCATATTTCTAGCTGTCGCAGAGACGGCTATAGGTAGGTGGGCTCCTACAGGGGCTTCTCAGTTAAAAATAGTGTAGCAAATAGTAATAGTTACTATTGTTCTTTTTGGGCAGAACTCCCGAAGTGAAAGTGCTGTTGTTGTTGTATTGAGGTATTGTTTCAATCTTGATAGGTTTGAAATTGCTTTGGAGCTTCCTCTTTCCCATTCTTCTGTTTGGATTAAAATGTATTCTGGGATCCAGTGGGCAGCCAGCCAATACTAAATGAACAGCTTCCACTGCAAAGCCGTTCTGTATTCCTGGGCTTTAGTGTGCACTTGTTTGACATGGATATTGCAGAGTTTGGGAAGTATCATTCCTAAGCATTATGAGTACATAATACATGAAGGACTCTTTAAATTTTGTGTTTAAAAATGCCTGTGGAGCTTTATGTAATATTTTATTGAGTAATGAAGTTATTTGAAAAGTGATTTAATGTTTTTAAAGGGTCTTGAAGAATATCGTATGGTTTTTATTTTATGTATGTGTATACACACAAACATCTTGCTCTTAGAGGTAAGAGTTTACTACACCCACAGGGCGATGCCTGTCAGGTCCACTTATTTCTTAACCTGTAGTTTAAAAATGAGTCAAAGGAGAAGTAAATTATTTTTTTTCCCTCTTAGTTGGCCCTGTGTGTGTTTGATTCTGTAACTTGTACCAAGACTAGCTCATTTGCAAACACTTGTTTGCACACCATAGCATCGCCTGTATTTCCATAACCCCTATTTGCAAAATTCAGCGCAGTGTGTCAGGAGTCCTGTTCTGTGGTGTCACTTGAGCGTGTACTTCAATTCTTTTCTTATTTACTGTAGAATTTCATAATGGTTTGTAAGGAGTGCAGTCATCTCAAAAATCCTCCCCGTGCCCTGTGGACACTGCCTGCTACAGGAAGGAGTCACCGTTGTATTGAAATCATTACTTCTTGTAAATGAGAGTTGCTGAGGGTTAAGCAAGCAGCAAGTTCCAAGAAACTTCCATTCACCTTGTCAGCATTTCAGTTTTGTTCTCACAGGTCCTTACCTGGTTTGGTGTTAGGAGCAGTGTCTCCTGCAGACAGACGCCGTGGCCCCCGTGTGTGGTTCAAACGACACCTCAGCCACAAAGCTGACCTTCTGACACAGAGACCGGCGCGTAGAGGTCTGCTTCACAGACCAAACGGGTTTTGTTTCATGAACATCTGCCTCTAGTAGAGTCTTTTTGATCGTATTGTTCATATACTGTATGATTTTGTTTCCTAAACATCTCTGATTTTAGTGAATCGCTGCATGGTGATGGTGCTGGAGCCAGGCATCGTGCTTGAGGGTGCAGGGCAAGGAGAGGAGGGTAGAAGTTCTGATAGTTCCGTGCAGCTGTGATGACTTGGGGTAAGGAGCGGCTGTCAGCTGATGCTGGAATTAGATTCTTAGTGTTTCCAACGTAATAAAATCTTGGGACGAGGACAGCCCACAATGTACCTATGTAAGTGCTAAATGCTGTCCTTACCCTTGGCTTGGTGCCGCTGGCGGCTGCGGCAGGACGGTGTCTGACAGTCGTCGCGTGCTAATGCTGGCAGGGCGCTGCAAGCCAGAGGAGAGGGAGCAGTAACTTCTAAACCTTTTGGACTAACATTGCATCTGGTGTCATGTTAAAAGGCATTTTAAAATATATAGAGGCTGAGCGGAAGCTGAGCGGGGTGGGTTTATTTGAAATGCAGAGTAAATACAGCAATGTGATGGTGACATCTTGTCGAAAGAACAGGCATTCAAAGCGGTTCCTGTGAAACGCAGAGAGTGATGGTGGTGAGGCAAGCGAGCCGATATTGCCTACAGATCGCTGACAATCCATTGGGAATGTGTTGGGAATAAGAAGGATTTTAGGTATAAAACACTGCTTTATCAAGCTTGTTTTCCCATTGAGGTGGGAATCTGCTTTCTGCTGAGATATGTCCTAGTGGAAGTGTGCTATTTGTTAAGCAGTGTGCCGGTTTGTTGTGGTTCTGTCTGGAAAGGGATTATCACTGGTGGTGAAGTTTTTTCTCTTTCTTAAAGGTAGGGACCGTATGCCTGTTTTAGCCAAGGTTCTGGCAGCATTTCATAACTGGGTTGATTTAAATCTTGCATGAACAAAAAATATCAGTGATTTTCCAGAATTAGCCCCACAGACCTACTTTTTATTCCTTTCTGAAGTCACAGGTAATGCCCACCACTGTTAGGGCTGAAAGTGAGTTCTGGAGATACAGGTTAATTGTGAGCAGTAGGGACCTTTATCTCTTATTTTTAATGCAAACAGAGGTGGTGCACTTACTTTACTCATTAAATCCTCCCTAATAATTGTTATTAGTAAGAAGCTGCATATTGACAGTTGAATGTGCTAATGCGTCAGTGTCACGGCTCAGAAACAGAACATAGACATCGGTTATTATTTGTGAAAACAAGGTATTTTTTTTCCTTCTCATGTGATACTTTCTGTGAAATAGAATCATAGAATGGTTTGCATTGGAAGGGACCTTCACGGGTCATCTAGTCCAACCCTCCTGCAGTGAGAAGGGACATCTTCAGTCGGGTCAGGTTGCTCGGGCAGTACGAGGGCAGTCTTCCTACGTCTGTAGAATTCCATCTGTGGGAACAAGCACTGCCGTGATGATGTGGAAAGCTCATTCGGGGAGGTGCAGGGTCAGCATGGTACTGGGGAAGGTGGGGTGAGCGGTCAAGTACAGTTGGGTCAGGAGATACAGCTGCAGAGAGAGCTGTCATCAGAAGGTAGGGAGCGTACAGGGGATGTCTTTTATGTAAGACAGCTTAAGATGGTAGCTTAGAGCAATTACATCTGGAGTTATTAAACTGGGATTATCCCCGTTTCCTGCCCTCTCCAAACAACCTAGATATGTTTGGGAGAAATTGAAATGTATCTGGATTTTTATGCCTGCAAAATATCTGGAGTAATTGTAATGTTTTGGGCTTAAAGGCAAAGGCCTCTTGCAGACTGTATGGGTATCGAGGAGGGGAGGACGAAAGAATAAAGGAAAATAAATGGAATTGTCAGTAGCGTCAGTCATTGATGTGTTGGTTATGTTTGATAATTGGTTTTTATCAGGATAAAGAATAGATAATTTAGTTAATTTCCAACAGGATATGTTTCCAGTTGC
Organism: Cuculus canorus; assembly: GCF_017976375.1. NCBI lineage: Eukaryota > Metazoa > Chordata > Aves > Cuculiformes > Cuculidae > Cuculus > Cuculus canorus. The sequence continues at coordinate 12,927,992 of NC_071417.1, forward strand.
TTTATATTCTATAATACATGGAGGGGAGCAAGCAAGCAAACACAGACTTCTAGTAATTTGCAGTTGGAAGCCTGGTTTGCTGTCAGATTATGTTTAAATGTTACAGGCTAGTGCCGTTCTTTGGCCGAGAGAGCTCAAGCTGAGTGGGGCTGCCAACTCGATGTGATGTTTCAGATGGGGATTTTTCATTGTTAATTTGCAGCTCAAACTGGAGCACTGTGATTTTTATTTAGCAGTGCAGGAGCGTGTATGTGGTTTGCAGTAGTTAAGAGTTGCTTTTTTCTTCTCTGTCATGACAGAGTCAGTTAAGTACATCTTCTCTGCCTCTGTTGTGAGTAGGTGAGAATTTGTGTATGGTTGTGGGCGTTCTGCAGTAAGGGATTTATCATATATGTAAAATAAGCTTATTTTTGCTCCCATGAAGGACAGCCTCAGCTCTCACAGGCATCTTCTGGGTACGTAGCTGTACGTGTACTACTTTTTTCACTCTAAAATTGTTGACAGAAAGGAAAAATTACAATGTCCATTACAGCATCGTGTAAAACAGGCTGACGACAGATTTCTTCTTCTTCATTACCCCTGTCCTCACCCCTGTATTTGATTGTGGTCCCACAGATTCTCTGTCATATGCAGTCAGTACCTACGTTTGCTCCTTAAATTCCCGGAGTGTCCAGTGGAGTTGGTTTGATGTGTGGGAGAGGAGGCTGTGGCCTAAGGCAAGCACAAAAGGACGCAGGCTTCTCTGCGGTGCCAGCATCCGCTGAAGCTAATGTGTGGTGACACGGGCTGCATGGTCAGCCGGAGCAGAGCTGCGGCTTAGGGCATGCGGGGATTGCTGGGATCACAGTGTCAGATCCGATTTCAATTAAGTCTCTGCAAAGAGCTCTATGTGTAGGTCCTTCTGCTTGACAGCGAAGGTCTTTCTTCTTGGACACAGAAATATGCGGTTGTTATTTACTGAAATATTAGGAAAAAATTAAGTAGGCTGAATTAAAGTCTTTATAGCTGTGGTTTTAAAGGGTATTACATTCTTTAAATAAAATAAAAACTCATTTTTAAGATCTATTATTTTCTTTTTTAGCAATAGTGTTTTGTGTTCTTAGGCCCAGAAAGCCCTGGGCAAGATGCACGGGAACATTTGGAGTCTCGAAGGGAGCTGCGTGGCTCACAGCGTTGTCCTTGAGTGTGTTTGTCTAAATCGCTGGTGGATGCCGGCTCCTGAGTGTGCAGAGCTGCACTTGATACTGCCTCCTGCAGGCACTCCCCGATCGCCTCTGCTGCTCTTGCTCATGTTTGAGCCCATTTGATGGGTTTGGTATTTCAGTATGTGCTGTAGTGTGTGTTCTCTTAGTGTTTTGGAGGCTGTCTTGTAAGCTTGTATGCTTTTATTATCCTTTGACCCTGGATTTGAGTGCGATGGGAGGAATAGCCTTATCCCTCAAGGAAAGAAAATCTCAGTTCAGTTCCTCAGGCAGTAGCTGTTGCTTAACGGTTCAGAGCATGTCTACACAGCTGAGTTCCTGCGGCTCGCCCGTGCCGGCAGCCTCCAGCTTTCTCCAGCAGGCAACTCCAGGGCCTGGGAATCCAGAGAAACAGTCCCAAGCAAGAAATGTTTTGAAAATGAGCAGTTAATGTGGAAAAAAAACCCTTGGTTTCTCTAAATGGGAATGAGTAACAAGTATGCAATTCAGGTACGTTTTGAAAGAGGAAGAACGCCTCACAGAGCGCTGCGAGTAGGAGAGTTACTCATCTCTGAGATAGTAGACTTGGATCAAGTGCCACAAGGCCTCGGAAACACAGGCCAGCGCCCGGGCTCTTTTCCTGTTTCAGCTGACAAAGGAATACTTGGAAGCTGAGGAATTGTGACTTGGTTTCCGAGCAGGTTGGAGAGCATTGCAGTAGTAGAGCTGGTTCAACACGATGCGTATTCTTATTATGGAGGTGCTGCCTCCCCCGTTGGGTGGCTCTTCGGTGCCTTGATGACTGTGATGGCAGGAAAGGGGCAGCTGCTATTCCTGTGCCATGTGAACGGTCTCATTCCGTGTAGGCATTTCTTGGCCGATCGGCAGCTCTGAGCAGGCAGAAACACCCATTCAGCCCCAGTTGCTGTGTGTCTTTTGACTTAAATCCACTTTCAGAAAAGATAAACTGTTTGGGAAAAGGATTATACAAGGCAATTTGGCTAATTGGAAGTGAGAGAAATCCTGGATTCTCTTCACTCTCGAAGATGTAAATTGACTGAGTGTTGCCTCTGCTTTATACTGTGTTATTCTTCTCTCTAAGCTAAACTGTTCTTTCCCTCTCTCTTTGTGTATATCTGCAGCAAAAGTAGATTAATATATCATAATCTTAAGTGCTGGTTTAATAAAACAAAAGCAGACTTTTTCACTATTTATTCCTGGAGACCTTGGGGAGCAACGCTGTAGAAGTTTGTGTAGATAATGATTTTTAAGGGCAATTCACAACAGAGATTTTTCAGAGATTAAGACCTTGCAGTTGCTGTGGTTCTGACGCGGCCCATATACAGTAAATGTAATTGGTTATTCAAAGTAGCTGGAACAAAAGGAGAAGGAGGAGGAAGTCCCATAGGTATTGCTAGAATAGTTGGCCACTACCTGACATTTTCAGTGAGAGTTCAGAAACAACAAAGATGTTTTCAGCCATGGTCAGAAGACAAATTACAGAAGTGCCGTTGTATTTGTTGCTACGGAGATCCCACTGTGCAGGTAGCAGTCTCATAAAATCAGGGTAAAATTAAATAGGTAGTTAGTGATCTTTTATGCAGTTATTTAGGGAAACATCCAACAATACTAAAAATATAAATTCGTGTCTTTTTTTTTCTGATTTGTTCAACATTTATTCGTTGCTAAATATTCTTTCTTAGATGAGTTCCTATTCTTCCCCTGTTTCCAAGCCCTTTCATTTTGTTTCTGCAATGAAGATGTAACAATTTATGACATCACATTAATATCCATGGCAACAGCCTGGGAAGTGCACAACACATTACATTTGCATTGCAGAATCAGCAGCCAGGGAGATGGCTCCCGTGGAAACACGGATGTGGGAAACAGCTCTAACAGTGGAGACAGGAGATTGCTGTGAAGGGGATTTTATTTGTCGATGTGCGTTCTCAAATTTTATGGACCTGATCTTTCAAAGGAGGTCCAAGTACAACAGAGTCGAAAGTTGCATCACTGTTTTGATTGGATAGAAAGTCATCCTTGCTTCCTGGGCCATTCCCCTGCTGATCAGGAGAATCTTTCTTAACCCTGTCTTTCATTTGCAGTCACTCTGGTAGAAGAGATCTTTAAAGAAGAGATCTTTATAGAGCAGGACTGATTAAATTAATAATTGCTGTATAAAATCAGCCTAAATGATTAAAAACTCTATTAGGAATAAAGATGCATATTTGATGGTCTCAAGTAATCTGCAAAATCTTGATGCATAGTTTGCTACTGTGCACAATTCTAAGGATTTTCTTAGGTCCAAAATGGCTCTCCAGGCTTCAGTAATGTTTTTTCCATCTCCAATGCTGTATATCATATTTTGTCATCTCCATTATTTTCTCTGTAATACCTTCTGTTTATAAATAAGAATAAATAACTATATTCTTATCAACAAGATTATGCTGCTTAAGAAATGGTATTTCTGTCCCCAGCAGAAGGAGGCTCCGTCGTATTCCCTTCTTGGCCAGGGGTTGCGGAACACGCGGGGCTGCGGAGGGGCAGCGGTGTTTGCCCTCTGGTGTGCTGGGCTGGCTGGCAGCGGGAGGTCTCCGATGGGGAAGGCACCACCTGGACAGACCTACGTTGGTTAACTTTGTAGTGGGAGTTCCCTGCGTTGGAACGCGCTGGGAACGTAGCAATCGGAGCGATATGTCGTGTTGGGGAAGTTCAGCATCACAACAGAGCTCCCTCGGTGTCACACTGGAGCAACCTGGGAGTGTGGGAACCTAACAACTCTCATATCCCAAAACTTTCCAGGAAATGCCAAAGAGATGAAACAATACTGATTAAAAATCAAAGATACCTGAAAATACCCAGCATCTGTGCAACCGAGGGAAGGAACAGAGGGATTTTCAAAGTGCTTATTTAGCCCTTCTCAAGGGATCACACACAGACGCAGTACTGGGCACTTTGCCTGGATTATTGTTCAAGGAAGTTATTCTGCTTTTAAAGCTGTTTCATACTGAGGGTTTGATGTTAGAAGTAGTGATTGAACTGTTGCTGCTCAAAACTGGCCCACCTCTAATATGCTCGTTATTGAATGTGGTCTTTTTTTTTTTTCTCTCCAGAGGTGTTATTTTTAGCATACGCACGATCTCGTCTCCTGCTCAATCTGAGCAGCAGATTTGAGGGGCAGCGGCCAGGAGCTGGCTCCGGGCAGCTCCCTCTGCCGGCGTGCGCTCAGGAGGTGCCAAAACTGCACTCGCAAACCTGCCTGACACCCTGCTGCTGAGCATCCGACCCCTTCGTGTGGAGCGGTCTGTACCTGGCAGTTAGGTGCAAAAGCTGTTCCTTAACTTTTACCTCCATTTGAATAGTGGCAAACGACAGTAAATGTTTGCCCAGAGAAGAGCGGGGTGTTTTGGCATGCTTCTCGTGGAGCACTAAAGCCCCAGGAGGAACAAACAAGCTGACAGAATATGGTTATCTTGGCTCTGCAGCCTTTTCTCCTGTGCCTGTGGCTTTGAAAGTCTACTGTTCTCTCCCAAAAAAACGTTTATGTGAGGGAAAATGGTTTGTTCCATCACATTTTTAGAGAGAGACATCATCTCAACAACTTCTGCTGTCCTAACTACGAAACTTCGGGTGCGTTTTCAAGTTTTTTCAGAAAACGGTAGCTGAAACCAAGCTTTCTTTGGAAATACAGTGCTTCCTTTACGAACACCAGGTCCGACCAGGAGCAGGTTTGCGGTGGGGTTAAGTCACTGCTGAAGCTGGACCCTCTGCTTCTCAAGTATGTGTAAACATTAGAAGCAGAAATATATTTCTTAACTCCGTTACTGATAAAGTCTGCCAGCAACATTAAATTTGGATTTCCCTATTGCCAACTATTGCTTTCTCCTTCTTTGTGTCCATTTGGGGATTGGTGGGTGGCGTGTGGGTGTTTGAAATTGCTTCAGCGAGGTTTTAAGTAAACAATTTGTCAAGTCAGTTCTGTAGTTCACTCCTGTGAAAAATATTATTATGGATTCTAGTAGCGAGGTAATAAAACAAGTAGTAAAATGAGGTTTAAAACATTATTTTCAAGTGAGGTATAAGCTAGAAGCAAAGGTGTTTGCATTTTCTAGGTTTCAAAAAGTAATATGAAGCTGCCTTATCTGTGTTCCACATGTAATGAAATTATTGTTGTGTTTCACACTTATAACCTTTAGCTGTTATTCGTTTGTGGAACAGGATGTATGTTTAAAAGGAAAGGCTGCCATGAAAATATTTCCTATATTCCTTAGTTAAATCCAAGTCTTGTTTTCTCAGAAGGCAGTGTTACAAGTAAGCTTAGGGAAAGAAGGCTTTCTGATGAAAATTGTTGTTTCCATAACCATTAGATTGAAAGAAAATAAATAAAGAGAAAAAAGTAGTCTGGGGCTGTAGGTCGTGGCACGGTATCAGAAGTGAATGTGAACAGAGGAGACATGGGCATGATTCTTGATCTTTATGCGGAAGAGTAAACTCCAATTTTAGCTAATGGAAAACAAATGCATTTGGTTAAATTGGCGTATAACTGGGATGATAATATTATAGCTCTTTTCCACAACATCCAGCCTGCCGAGTGGAAGGAAGATTGCCGTGACGTTGGAGAGGTGGAGCAACAATATAGCTTGAGTTGCTCTGTACGTGTGTCTTTGGATGGGCTGGAGATGTCCGTCTTAGGCTGGTAATCTTACCATATCAATTAAAGACTGTGGCAGGCTGCAAACGTATTGTAAGGGAGCAAATAACGATAAAAAGAAGCTGGCTTGCTTGCAGAAGGGGATGTTTTTTCCTGTCTGTAAACATGCCCGTGGTGCATTTGCCTCCACACTGTGAGAAATGAAAGCAGCAGGAGTGGTTCCATGGTGATCATTCCGGGCATGTCTAGTGAATCGCATTCCCATGTTCTGCTGGTCACTTGGCAGAGTGCCCTCAGCCGGGGAGGGCGACACCTCCTGCACAGTGCTCGTGGGGATGCTCGCAGGCAGCGCGGGGCAGGATCCCGGCAGGGATTGCCCACCGGGGCTGGCGAGGAGGCATGACACGTGGAGCTCTGCGAGGTCTTGGCTCCTCAGAGCCGCACTGCAAAATGGATTCATCAATCTTGAGCTCTGCAGTTGTTTCTAAGGCAAACCTGTGTTCAAGAAGAAGGAAGAAAGCATCCCAGTCCTGCTTTCCTAAGCGATTTATCTGTATATCAAGAGTGACATCTTGCATGCTTTGACTGAGAAAAGACTTTTAGTTCCTTTGGCTTTCAGGTATGGATTAATAGGACCTGCATTTTTCTGAAGAGCAAGCCCTGTGTTCCTCTGGTGATGGCTGAGCTTGCTCTGATCTCTCTGTAAAGAGACTTTCTGCCCTCGTAGGCTCTGTTACCTCCAACCCGGCTGCAAGGGATGGGGAAATAACTCAACCTGCTCTCTGCAAAGAACTTTTATATTTAGAGAAAGAAAATAAAAGTCCACACTCTAATTGCGTTATCAGCACAGAGAGGAAGGTCTGACTGATGCAGACATTATCCGGTAGTTTTGTTTTCTTTGAACCGGGAAAGATCAAAAGGCTGAAGCGTGGGGTTTGCAGGTGATGTGTGGAGTGAGGCTTGTGCTGGCTGTGAGTCTGGGAAATGGGAGGAAATGAGGAAAACCTGGAGACTTGGAAGGGGAAAGAATACAGGAAATCAAGTTTGGAGAGCAGAGATTGTTTCCAGGGATCGGGAAAGCGTAGCCGTGCTTTAAAAAAAAAAAAAAAGAAAAGAAAAGATAATTTCCTTCAAATTTTTTTAGTTACTTTTATGTTCTTTTGAGAAACTTTTTTTTAAATTCCCTTGTTCCAAAGAATTAAAGAGGAAAACAAGATGTAACAGCGAGGGCAAAGTTCAGGAATGTGGGAGGAAACGCTAGAAACTCTCAGGAGTAGCTTCTTAAGAAAGTGCTTCTGTCAGAGTGGCGTTGGTACCCCTGGACTCTGCCGAGGATGTGGTGGGGATCTCTCCAAACACTCAGTCCACTACCAATGTGGTCAGGCTAATTTTTTTGCTTTCCACCTATAGGAAACATCTCTGCAAAGAATATAAAGTAGTTTGAAAATAAAACAGCACATCACAAACACATGGTGGGACAAAGGAAGTAGTGTAAATCGGGGAATTGGGGCTTTTCTGGTGTGCGAGAGCAGGCGTCGCTCTGCAAACAGCTCCCCCCTTTCCTGTAGGAAGCGGTGTAAACCGCATAAAAATTGTGTTATATTTAGGTTCATTTTATTCTTCCTTGGGACAGAACTGGTGATTGTAAAAGGCATTCAAAACAAAAACCACACGGCAAACTCAGCTGGTTCATTTGGGATTTCTCATCTCTGAAGCGAGCTGGTCGGCTCTGGCACAGCACATTGCGCATTCCTACGTAGAAAGCAGATTTGTAATTACATAGCAATGTTTATACTGATTTTGTAGATAATAATTTTGGTTTTGGAGAAGTTAGATTTTACCCCTGGATTTTTGGAATATTTTAAAGTGAACTTCTAAAGACCTGGGACCGATTCCATATTTTGTGAGACCGGTTTGTTCCTAGTGCACTTCGAAACCATAGAATAGTTGGGATGGAAGGGATCTCAAAGCCCATCCAGTTCCACCCCCTGCCATGGGCAGGGACACCTCCCACTGGCTCAGAGGCTCCAAGCCCCATCCAACCTGGCCTGGAACCCCTCCAGGGATGGGGCAGCCACGACTTCTGTGGGCACCCTGTTCCAGCGCCTCCCCACCCTCACAGCAAAACATTTCTCCCTAAAATCTCATCTCAATCTCCCCTCTTTCAGCTCAAAACCGTTCCCCCTTGTCCTATCCCTGTACTCCCTGATCCAGAGCCCCTCCCCAGCTTTCCTGGAGCCCCTTTCACCCCTGGAAGCTGCTCTAAGGTCTCCCCACAACCTTCCCTTCTCCAGGCTGAAGAACCCCAACTGTCTCAGCCTGTCCTCATACAGGAGGTGCTCCAGTTCTTGGATCATCTCCATGCCCTCCTCTGGACTCACTCCAACAGCTCCATGTCCTTCCTGTGCTGAGGACTCCAGAATTGGACGCAGGGCTCCAGGTGGGGTCTCACCAGAGTGGAGCAGAGGGGCGGAATCCCGTTCCTCACCCTGCTGGCCCCACTGCTGTGGGTGCAGCTCAGGGCACGGCTGTGTAGGTAACGGTGATACTGAGCCAGTGCGACTGAGGAAATTTGGTTGTGATGGGCTGCAAGGGAAAGGCCAAGCAGATCGCGTGGAAGCAGAGGGATGTGGGAGTGTGGAGCAGGAAGAGGGAGGGAATGTAACATTCAAAGTATATTTTATAAAAACAATTCTGTACCTACTGGGAGTGAGGAAGTGCTAAAAGCAATGCTTTAAGTAGCGCTAACAGAATCTAAGTGCAGATAGTTACCTACCATCTGTTTTTCAATAAATAGCTATTATGCTAATTTCTGTTTCAATGCGCAACAATTAAAGCATCGCAGTATTCCTGTGATATTCAACAGCTGCTGCCTTTGAAGGGTTTATTTCTCTTTCTGAAGCGCAACAATTTTAGTTTTGCAGTCAACTCTGCTCGAAAGTGTAAGTTTTCATGCAGGAAATTGTGGGCCATTGACATGCAAACTTGGGTCTTGTCTGAACAGCGATGGTCGTCAGCCAGAGTCTTCATATTCCGCTTTTCCTGGAAGAGTAGGTGCAGAGCTCGTGCTGTTAAGGATACCTCGGTAGAACATGGGTTGTGAATGCTTTGTGCGTGTAGAGCGTGTGTTCTCAGAGCTTCACGTCGGCTCTGTTTGCATTACCCCAAATGGATCCTCCTGGTGAGTGGTTCTCCTGGAGTCTGGCCTGGGGAGTTGACCTGGGATGCGGAGCGCCAAGGTGGACTCGCAGCGCCTGTAAGAGTAAGGAGTACGATTTCCTTACAATCGTAACCACTGCAGGGAAATTAGATCTCTAAGTGGGTTGAATCTGATTTAGTAATACGTCAATTTAATCACTAATGACTTCAAACACAGATTTTACAAGGTGATCAATGGCAGTGTAACAATGATCAATCAATAGCATTGCGTTTAATTGGATTTTTATGGGTATAATATATTTTTTCAGAATTAATGTACCATTGCGTTGCTTTGTTATTCTTTTACTTCAATTTTTTAGATGAAATGATGCTTCAAATTGTTTGGCCTTTGAAATAACATTTTAAGGGCACATTAATAAAAATTAAAATGAAAAATTAAATGCTTGCTTTTAGTAATTGAGTTTCTGATTTTGTTTGAGCTATTTGGCTGTGTGGTTTTAAAAACCATATCTACGCAGGGATGAAATCCCCACTTTCTTCAGGATTTGAAAACGTAAGAAGGAACTGGACTGCTCTGAGCGTGAACTCCGAGCAGCTCCCCGTCCCCAGTGTTGTGGCACAGTAATCCTCCCTCGAAGTAATCGTCTTGTCCTGCGTGTCCTGCTTTAATCTCTCGGCGTGTAGCAAGAAATTGATTTTGGGTAATTTTAATGGCTGAATTCCTGGTGCTGTCCCAGAGTTGTTTCTCGTTCGCAGCGGCTGAGGTGGTAACTGCAGCCAGTGTTCTGGATAATGGGTTTCATTAGTTTGGATGCCTGAGGTAAAGAAGCAGTAGGTGGGAATAAAGACTGGGTTTGATGTCTAGACGTTCATTTCGGCTGTTGCTGCAATATGATACATTAAAAGGAAATATGTAACATAGCTCTGAGGAAATATGTATTCTTTGAAACTAATTCTACTTTTAAATGGCAGAAGGCGGTGTGACCTGAATTATTAAAATGGGGGTGGCTGCGTTTCTTAAAGGTATAACTATCTCTGCAACGCCGGCACGGCTCGCGCGCTCCCTCGCCTTCCTTCCCAGATTTCTTTTAAGTAAAATATGTCAGTTTGGTCACTGAAGCAGAACAGAGATCTTATTATCTTTCCAGTATCTCTGCTGGGAGACGTAAAATTATTGAAGTATTTTCTTTGATATTTTGCCGTGACTTCTCTCCTTGAAATTTTTATAATGGTTTCTTTTTTTTTTTTTTTGAGAACGTGGCTGACTTCATAAAAATTGTTGGACACTTTGAAGACCTTAATATTTCTGACTTGAAAATAAAAAGACCCCAAGCCAACTAAACTGCTCATTAGTGTGTTTAAATTATGAATTTCCAGTGTAAGTCTAAATAATTGTAGTTGCCCTTAATTCTTTTAACATCTGATCTGCGAAGATAAACTTAAAAATCAGCACAAGTGTTCTGTTAATTTTTTAAAACACAATGATAACAAAAAACTATTTTGTATGTGGATACTATCGATTAATTCCCGTTCTGTATGGAGACAGCAGTGAGATTTAGCACCTCAATCACAATCTATTATCGTACCTGTCAGATGCACCTTTTTTCTTTTTGCATTTTCTGCTAATAATATTTCGGCAATGAGAAAATAAAGAATATTTTCTCTGTGGAAGATTAATTTGCAGTTGAAAAACACTGCATTGTGTTCTTTTTCAGGTGTTATTTCTGAAAGGCATTTTGCCATAGTCCTGTGCCCCCTGGTGCATGGGATCGTGTCACCAGGCAGCCTCTCGCCTTTATTTATTACACAGTGCCTTGGCAGCTTACATGGAATTATATTTTATCACTATGTCTGTTAAAGCAGTGCTTCGGTGTTTTATTAGCTTGCTATGAAAATTTTAATGACTATTTATGTATTCACCTTAACTCTTCCGGAGTGAAACAACGATGCTCCTTCAGATAAATGAGTAGAATATTCTGCTATAAAACTGGTTGTCTCCTGGCAGTTGGGTGGTGGGTTTTTTTCTGAAAACACATGAAAATTCTGAAGTTAGAGTGCTGTTTTAAGCACTCTGAGGCTGTGTGCAGTCCTGTCTCATGAACACCTATGGCGCATTATGTCCTCCTTGTCCGTAAGATTTTCAAGCATTAAAGGGTCCTCTAATGGTTTTACAGGAAAGATATTTGGCTTGTGCTTGTGCCCAAAAGCACAAGTCTGCTTTTTCTTCTGAGAAAGCAACTGTGCTGTTCGGTAAGTGATTTAGGTACTAAAGCCCTGGCTTTTTCACTCTGTAAAAAGAAGAGAGACTGTTACTGAGATTAGCATATCACAACATTACACGTTCAAGAGATGTGCCTCTTCTTGTTTGAGGTTATATGGCCCAGGGCTGCTCGGAGCAGCCGAGCACCGAACAATGCTGGGGTTTGAGGCTTTGAAGCTGCAGTTGAAGACTGCTGACGATATTAGGATTTTTCATACAGCAGAAACTCCTTAGAAGCTTTACTTTAAACATGAGTGTAGAGTAAATGGTACTTAGATAGTAATCTCTGCGTGACAGACATGCTGTTGGAAGATTTCATCCCTTAAATTGGCCAAGGAGGAGTGTTAAGTATTCCGTTCTTACCATGCTGCGGAACTTGATGTTTACATTTCTAAAGATCTGCACAGTATTCTTGTTAAATTGAAATGACTGAATTTAGGCAATTAACAAATTCTTACTCCTTGAGAAAGTTATTTAATCATCTGCTCTTCCTCCGCAGCTGAGATTAAATCTTACTCAGCCAGAAGATGCAGGGTCTGGTACAGGCTTACCAGAACTCGGTTCGCTCTTGGTTGCGTTAGCAAGGGAATAAGGAGTGCAGAGATGTTTGAGGTGTGCATATCCTTCCGATGCTCTATCAGGTGGCCAATTCCAGCTGCACTCCATTGGGAGAGATTAATAGATTTATTATTTTTTAACTTTCTAAAGTCTCTGCAATTCGGTACAGAATTTACAGTTTTCATGTTGGAATTGAAAACTGCTGCGTATTCCATATATTTGCTGTATATCGCTTAAACTGCTATAGTTTAAATCGGAATCCTGGAGGAATTTCAGAGGAGTTCAACAGTGAGAGGCTCAGGATGGTTGTTTAATGTTTAAGTTATGTAAATTGATTTTACACCTTTAATGATTCACTTTGTTTCTTGATTGTCTTCATCTGCGGTTAAGTTTTAAAGGGTCTCTTAGCAGTCAAGGTGAAGAGTGATTGCTAATTCCTCACCCCTCGCTTTAATATTGGAAACTATGAACTAATGTGTTTGCGTTTATGTTTTTGTGGTTGGTTTTGTTTTTTTTAATTCAAATCGATGTCTTCAGCAACTAGAGATTAAAGCTACTCTGGCAATTTAGGTAACAGTTGTAACAGTTGTGAAACATGCTACTGTTGAAAACTTTAGCTGTTGGGGTTATGTGTTTTGTAAACGTTTGCATTTCCCTATTCTGATCCTGTTGACTTTTTGTTTCTGCAGTGGTAGAAGAAGGACTGTGGGAGAATGGACTTTCCTATGAGTGCAGGACCTTGCTCTTCAAAGCAATTCATAATCTTCTGGAAAGGTAAGAAAAACTCTATTGCACTCATATATTTCATTTTGGTATTTAAAATAATGCAAGACACTTACAGATTATTTGTGAGTTATTGGTCTTAAACCAATATTTTTTTTCTAGAGGTAGAACTTTAGTGCAACAAACGCAGGATAGAGATGGATCTTTTAAGTCATTGACTCTGGTAATGTATCATAAAACTCTGTGCAGACTGTTTAAATACTCATGCAAAGAATAGTGGTGCTGAATATTGCTGCTTGCATTCTTGCTGGGGAGCTGTTGCAAAAGCAAAAAAAACAAAGAAGTTTTCACCTTCTTGAAGTGCTTAGTGAGAATGTGCTTAGAGAGAATCATTGGATCTGAAGTATCTTAACAGATAACCTTAAGAGATCTTAACCCTGCACTTCCAGTCATCCCAGTTACATGCATCTTACAATTTGGCTTAATTTGTGCACAGTACTGGGAGCAAAGTTGAACAATTCCTGGCTCTAACAGGCATGTTGCATCCTGGGGTTGCTTTCTTTGGCCTTCATCATGTGTATACGCAGACACACATACATACACATGTGACTTTGGTACAAAGTTATTCTGTGATTAGTTAATATACTCGTGGCTTTTTCTTCTTAATCCAGCTATCAGCTCTTAAGCTGACAGGAGATTTTCTTGTTATTTAGGCCTTCAGGGTATGACCTGGCATCTCAGATTGTTGCATTTTATTCCTCCTTTGTTACTGCAGTTCTTCAGGTCACCATCATCTTCCTGTATGATATTTCAGTTCTATTTACAAATTTGGAGATCTCTCAGAATTAAGTATCAGTAGGGGTTATTCCCCCTTTTTCTGAATGTATAAGAGCAACAACAAAGCACAATGCACCTCTCCTATACGGTAATTGTGCAGAATGTAGTCTTGACTATTTCTTCTTTCAGAAAATAAGCTAATAAGAAATACTTTTGTCTCTTTTAGTATCCTCTGTGCTTTAACACAGATTTACTAGAAATGAGGTTTGTCCTGAGGTGGTGTTTCAGTGAGTAGCTGTTCGTTCCCTGTCCATACCTGCTTGCCAGTGGAGATTGACTGGCCACCTCCGCGTGTACGTGGGGACAGAACTGGTTGTTGTGTTTCCTATCTTCTACATAATTAGTCTTTTTAGGGGATTTTTACATAAGTAATAGAGTGCTTAGAGTGAATAGAAGTTCCAACTGAGTGATGCTGTGATTCTAGTTCTTCTGTAGCTTTGCAGTGTATAAGTGAAAATTAATTTTACGTGTGTGTGTTAACCTAGGGTCCTGAATCAGTGGGATTCTTGGTGTGACTCCTGGTGGATATTTTTATTCCTCGGACTTTTTTAAGCTTGTGAAGTAAAGTTTTAATTATTTTTTTAAATAATAACTTAACTGAAAATATTTGGGAGGTTACTGGAATAGTTCTGTCCAGCTGTGATGGACAATTCTTCAGAGCTGTCTCGCTTGCAGGAATTATCTTTGAAATGCATCTGGCTGGCACACATCGGTGGGTACTGGAAACCTCGTTTCACGTTGCTGTAGGCTGATCTGGCTCCTGGCCTGGCCTCTTGCCCTCAGAGATGGGATTCTGAGTGTCTTACCACACCCTTGCTGTGTGCCTGACGGGCTGTGCGATCCTGCTCCTCGGTGGGTTGAGGAAGCGTTCTTAGCAAGTTCATTGTTCCAGCTCGCTGTTGACCACCGGACGCCACTGAGGGCTTACACAGCAAAAATAAAGCCTTACTGCCGTTAACTGTTCACTCAGCCGAGTCTCTGAGATCCATGCTCCTGTAATCAGGTTTCCCATTTCATATGTTGTTATACCTTAAGTAACCTGTGATTTAGTTCAGCATGTGAGGGCTGGCTGGTTTTTAAGGCCAAGTCTATGCACGAAGACCTTTTTTCTGGGGAAGCAGTGTTAGTCTGAGCCAGTTAAAGACACGGTGATGGGGCATTGAAGGGTGTGTTGTGGGGGAGAGGTTAGTATAGTTTTTGCTAGTACAGATTATTTTCTTTAGGGATCTGATGTAAGCTTCACAGACTTCCTTTTGTTTGTGTAAAGTACGCTGGCGCTGATGGACTTTCTCCGATAGCAAATATTTCCTAGGGAATTAGTTGTTGAAGCATCTTTTTTTCCCCTCACCAAAACAAGAGCAGCTTCTTTAGGTCTCTGCTGGTTTAGCTTCCGTGTTCAGTTTAAACAATTGCTATATTCAGCTGAGCTGAATTCTTTTGCTTTAGTTGAGAAAGTGCTGTTAGAACTTTCTTCAGCCTAGCTTTAACTTGGGAAAACTCTGCCAAATTCATACAGAAGGATTCGGAGCATATGAGTATCTATGTTGTCCGTTTCCTATTATCTTCTAGGTCTGCTTTTGATCTGTAGATCCATGCTTTTCTAATCCTTGCAGAATATATTTTCCCGGAAGGTTTCCTCTGATGTCTAATTTTCTGCTTTTGTTTTGTTTTGTCTAACCTCTAGGAACTGCTATAGAAATAAACTATTGCAACACTGTGAGGAACGGAGAGGTGTAGTTCTTCCATCTAAAAGAAACACTGATTAGATGTGGAATCTATAGGGAAAGCTCACGTATTGCTCCTAATTGTAAATAAACCACAGGCAACAAAAAACCCCCAGTTGTTCAGAGCTTTTGAAACATATTTACCTTACTAAAAAATCTTCCTTCGTAACAAATCTCTGTGAACTCTTGAGCAGTATTTTCAGTTGCATGTTTGATGTATGAAGCATAAATTGCTGGTGTGATTGAGCTGGGCAGGTGGACTTAGAAAGGCATCAAGCACTCTTTAATCTGTCCCCTCAAACAGGTTATTGAGCACTTGGCATCCTCACTTTTTTCTTAAAGCCACAGAATGTACAGGTTCTGTAAAGACATTGTGCATTTCTAAAGGGGCCGCAGAGAATAGACAGTTTACTGCTTTAAATGTGGTGTGGGAGTGTGTTGGGGAGAGTGAGGTTTTCTGAGAGAGGAAAAGGTGGTTATGTGAGTTCCAGCACCTGCAATCATGCTGTGGATCATGTGAAGGAAACACGGTCCATTGTTAACATTTGGTTAACACAATTCGCTGTCATTCACATACTACACTCTGCCATTTACACGCCACAAATGCAGGAGCGCCTATTCTTTATCACGAAGTCTGAGAGGAACCCTGTATAGAAAAGAATCGACACTTTGCATTGTCTTTGTTCAAGAAGAGGAGTTTGAAAAATAGGATGATGGGTCGTTCAGCGAAGAGATTAGCATGAAACAGAAAAGACTGCCAGAGATGAGGGGAGAATGCACGTGTGGGGATCAGCATCGGTGACAGCATCATGAGACTGGGCAGTGATTCCCTGTGACTGGTGTGGGAAAACAGACAGTGGCAAAGGAACATTGAACACAATAGCTACAAAGCCGATTTCAATATGATGGAAATTCAGCTGCTTAATCCCTTCGATTTGCTGTCTTCAAAGACTGCTTTTAATTACACCTCGAGATGCAACTAGTAATTGTTGCTGTAATTGTTTTCTAGGTGCTTGATGGATAAAAACTTTGTAAGAATCGGCAAGTGGTTCGTCAGACCCTACGACAAGGATGAGAAGCCTGTCAATAAAAGGTAGGGTGATCTATAGAGCGAGTACTGCTCCTGTCAGTGTGGTGTAGTACATGATGGTAATTTGATGCTGCTTTTGATGGTTGTTTTTCCATTTCTTTTACCAATAACAAGTAAAACCACAGGCACTATTTGTTCATGTGAGTAATGCATAGAAAGTTATTAAGTAATTTTTCAGGTCTTGTTATGATAATGTAAGATAAGAAGGCAAAGTTGGTATTTATCCCTTAACTCTACAGAAATACCACATTTTTTATATTTTTTGAATAGCATCTGCCTGTTTCTTGCATTACACAACGGAATTCCAGTCAATTATAACAAATGGTTTGAATTTCTGGACAGTTAACTCCAGCATGACATTTTAGGCAGTAAAGTAAGTAGCATATAGATTTATATGTTTATTTTCTTTAAAGATGCCAGCCTTGATATGCAGCTGTCAGTGATCGGGTGGCTGACAGATCAGACCTCTGTTTGATTAACGTGCTTCTCTTGCAGCAGGATAACCAGGGAAAAGGGCTGTCTGTCTCTGCACGCTCACTGCGATTCCTGTCCTAGCGCTAAAGGTTGCAGTGTTCTCAGATCTTCTGGTACTTGCATTTATAGTCATCCGCTAAACAAGTTCTGTCAAAAATAATCTGAGTTAAGCTGAAACACAGATTTTTATTTTTTTTTTAACGGGAATCATTTTGACAGAACTGGGTTAGGAAGTGACTAAACATGCGGTTATGCTGGAAGATTTGAAGGTAATGAGCAAGTGGAGGTGAAGTGGGGTGGCAACTTCTTCATCCAGCGTAGCTGCAGTCACAACGGTGTGTCTGATGTCAGCTGTACGTGCACGTGGAAACCACTCCGTAGATCATATACACCTTTTCCCTCTAATTTCTGTCTTGCTGTGTTGTTGTACTACAGGGATGTCCAACCTCTGTCATGGTGAAATGCTGGAAAAGGTTGGCTTCCTTCTGCTACAGACTGTGTTAACTAGGTGCTTCCAAACAGTGGTTGGTTTTAAGATATAATGCAGTAATTAAACATGGATTTGTCTCTTTTCTAAAACCAGGCAGCATTAACTTAGCATGGAGGTGGCTCTCTATTTTGCTATTTATTCTCTGTAGTAGTAGACTTATGCTGTGTGTGTGTGTGTGTAACCTTTTGGTTTCACATTGATTTAATGGCAAGAAGCCATTAAAAGGTCCATTTTTTTCCCCGCACCTTTCTCTCTCTCCTAGCTGGACATCACCATCTTCCTCCTTCGTGTTTTTTCTGCTGCCTTTCTGATCACACCAAGATCTAGTTTAATTTTCTGGAAGGTTAATTCCCTAAAGTGACGTAAGAAATGGTGACTTTTCCACCTTCTGGGAAAGGGACACAACTCCTCTCAGCAAAAGCCATTTGTTTTATCAACTTTAATAGCTTTAGTGTTCAGATTAAATATATTTGCAAGTCTCACGTTTATTCCTGGGGGGTAACAATTTAAGAACTGAAGCATCTGATGCAGTACACAGTGTCTGGCGTGGAAGGTGCTGTTACTTTACAGTTGTGGCAGATTAGTAGATCTGGTGTCTTGTTTACATGCGTGTGACTCTGAGTCACTTCTGCCGCGAGGTGATCTGAGGGGGTAATTACACATGTAAATGTATGTACAGTGCGCACATAAATACGTCTGTTTTGGAATGCATTACAAAAAAGTGAATTTGTGTTGAACGTCAATGTATTTGAAGCTTTTCTCTATATAAAACTGACATTTTTATAGAGAATGCCAGGGTTGAAGGGCGGGCTTTTGATTTGAAGAAGATAATGTTTGGTTTTGATTTGTTTAGGGTTTTATTAAGTTCTTGTCAGCATAGATCCTATGTATGGATGTAATTTTAAAAGACTTTATTCAGCAATAATAATTGTGGCCTGATTTAAGATGGGATTTGTCTTGTTTCAGGTTATTAGTTTTCCTGCTATAAATACGTCACCGTAGTTAATTAATCTTACTGAAAGATGGTTGTAAAGACTGTGGAAGCTGACTTGTGGACAGCAAGGAGCAGGAGGCTTCCGAGACTCATCTGTCCAGACACTTTTTATTTAGTCTTTTAAGCTTTGTTTCTCAGTCTAGCGCAAAAAGCTATCTTTACACAAATGAAGTGATTTGTGTTAATTCCATATGAAGAGGGAAGGAGTTAAAACTTGCACCGCTGGCTTTCAGGGGGAGTCCATTCATTGGGGCCTGTGATTTTTCTGAATGGCTTTGCAGGGGAAGGGCAGGGAAGCCCAGGAGTTTAGAATGGAGTCAGGGATGAAGTGGAGCATGGCAGTGGCCGTGACCCAGTTAGTGCACGGACAATAGGCCCTTCTGAGGCAGTGTCGGGAACGCCGGGCGAGAGGAGCTTTCCTGGCCTTTCCAGGAGTTAGGGGATGTTGGATGGGACTCATAGACAGATTCCTTTGCCAGTTTTTGTTTACTGTGTGAAACAGATGCTTTTGACAGGAAATTTAGAGCAGAACTTGTGTGTTTGCTTTCCCGAGTATCCTTTTTTGTGTCTAATAACATGCGTTACTGAATAATTCTTCCTGTTTTGTGGTCTGTTCTACAGCAGTGCGTGTCTAAAACGTGTTTCCACGCTGCTGCTGGAGAATGGCAAACTTGCTTATTTATCTGCACAGCTTCCTAAAGGTCTTTGTGTTTATAGTTATGGAATTTGTTTGATACAAGGCCTTGATAGCGCCTTCTGCTGTGGTGGAAATTCATCCTCAGACTCTGTTCGGAATCACTTCCCAGGTTTTGTATGTGATTTTGGGGTTTGGAAAGCACCACCATCAATGTTAAACATCTTCTGCTGAAAAAAATTGACTGTCTTACACAAAAGTCTTTGCTAATCATATTAGTGATTGGTTTCTTGGAGTGTAGTAGGAAACTGGAAAGAATCGGTTTCTTTTGAACTGTCTGAGCAATTTACTGTAAGTTGTTAAGCTGGTTTTATTTTGCTATAATGTAAAGAACACGTGGAAAAGAACTGTTGCTTTTTGTAGCTTAAATCACCGATGGGTCACATCCCCCTTTCCAGAAATCTGGTTTTTAGCTTTAAGAGCAAAAAGCGTCATCAGTGAAATATTCAGAAGTAGAGCTGGTTTCTTTTTTGTTCTTAAGTGAGAAGCCTGAAAGATAGGAAGGGTGTCTAGAAAGCTACGGTACCTCTGTGCACTTGGAACAGTGCAGACGTCACTGCTCTTGTCATCTTTAACTTCTGGATTTTATAAAACGTTCTCATGTAGTTATTACATATTGGCAACATTTATTGTATGTACAAATATTTATATACATAGGGTTACCAGAATGTCTACATATGTTCCGAATATTTGCATTATTTAACGTAGTTGAGCTAGCACATGATTTTTCACACATTCGTAATATTGTTGGAAGGTAGTAACTTAAGCGATTGAGGTCTTGGACTAGGGCTGTACAAATGGCGAGTAGCTCAAGAAAATTATTTGCATGTTTCTGTTTGCGTGCTTTTTGTGCCTTATTTTTATTTATGTAGTTTAGAAGTGTTAGTATGGAGTGGTTTTGTGCACGCTTGAGTCAGACACTTGAACTTCAATACTTATATATGAAGCCTGGCTTAATCAAGACTTGGTGACCAATTAGCAAAGTCCCACTAATGTCCCCTTTTCTCATTATACCCTCACTATTGGCACTGTATATAAAGGATAAACTAAGTGCCCCTGATGTGCTGTTAATTAGATTTGTCAGGACTCCCAGTTGCACTGTCTGCCAAACACAAGTGTTGTCACTTACTGTATCAGTAATGAATTGACTTAAAGGCTTTTGTAGATATTTAGAGGGCCTTAGCTCTGAATACTTAAATCTGTTGTGACTATAATTGTAGTTCCAGCTCTGCTTACTGTACTGCAGGAACCTCCTCAAGCAAGAGGTATCAGCTTTTTGGAATTTCTGAAAATCAAGCTGGATTTTGTACTTAAATGTCTTTAAAATCCTTGTAAGCAGCATGCAGTCTCCTGCAAAAACACTGGCACTGCAGGGCTTGTTTTCAGTCCAGTTCAGAAGTAAATACACTTCCTCTTATTGCCAAATAAAATTGGTGCCTAAATCAAAAAAATTTTTCAATCTCTCTCCAAAAATTGGAAGGAAAACTTTGGATGGAAACAGTTCTGTTGAATAACTTCAGTCAACATTAGCGTCTTTTTAATTTCTTTTTCTGACACTTTTTTACCTCTTAAAAAAACCTCTTAATCTTGAAATACAGCCATGTTTCACAACAGAGTTGTCTACATTAGTTTTTATGAAAGTCTGTTTTCTGAAGCTTGTGTTCACTTCAACATTTTTTGCTAACCCTTATTTTCTGGGGACTCGGAACTAAAATGGAATCATACTGCAGTGTGTTTGATTGATTGGTTTTTTTCCTCTTGAGCCAGTATGGAACCCTTTCATTTTTGGTTAATCTGTCTGCTACCACACTTTCAAGCATTAATGCCATTTTTGTGATCTTGTTCATTTTTCCGGGCTGAAATCACCGTTTCAGACTCTTTTCTCCCTTCCTCCCCCTGCATCTTTCTTTACTAGCCTTTGTCTTCCTCTGAATCTGGTTTGGTTATGTGGATCTTTAGTGAGCCCTCCTGAATGTGAGCTGTAGCAGGCAGGACGCCAGCCCAGGGTTCTGAGCATCCTGGGAGCCTGGAGAGCAAGGATTATAAAATATTGCAAAATATTGTCATCCTTACGCAACAGACGTTGTGCAATCAGGGTGCTTGTTTAAACCATTAGATGATGTGCTATAAACTGACTACTCTCTGACATATCAATAAAGTTACGGAAATGCTTATTTTTAATGGCTGGAATAATTTGTGAAGTTGAAGAGAAACAGGAATTAGTCTTTTGGAGGCATTTATTGTTTGGGCTTATTAAATTTTCAGATTCGGGATAATACTCTTCTAAAGTAGCTTGTATTTTGGTATTAATTTGCTGCTAGTTTAGAAGACGGGGATCTTGAATGAACATGGTATGTTGTATATCATCTAAACAAGGCTGTATAAACCAATTCTGCTGTGTAGGACTGGTAATGCAATTAAACCTATATTCTTCCTTCTAATTATGGACTGGTGAGCTGTAGGCCATCCTTTTCATGACTAAAATTAGCATTGCAGGGGACCAGTTGCTGATGTACAGTAATTACAGATCAGTTACATCTTAAAATATATAATTGTTAATGAACTCTGTTGGCTTCAGTTCACTTGGAGACTATGTAAAACGAAGTTAGTTCTAAAGTGTGGCTCCAGCCCTTTGCTAGAAGTATAGAAGTAATGCTGGCTGGGGTTTTAGAGTGGTTCCTTCCCACCTTTGTCCTGTCTCCTTGCTTCTGAGGGTTCTATGTATTCTCCTACATAATCACCACAACTGAACTCTGTTCTGAGCTCAGGAAGATGAATTTTTGAACCTGTCTAGAATGGGAGGAGCAGCATTTGGAGCCGTTAACGTTTGATGGTAGAAACGGGATAGGGTTTGGGTACAGTGCGTTAAGAAGCCACTGTTTGTTATTCTCGGGTGCTTTCTCTGAGTGCGGTGTTGCCAGGAGCATCGCCTGGTGACTGGCCTTGTGCTTCTAGTCTTTGAAAAATTTCCCATTGGAGAAGCGTAGCTTTTTCTTTGAGTAGAATGGGGCAGGCCAGGTGGGGAGCCAGAGGCTCCGGCAACTGATACGTGAGCGGTGCCTGCGTGCCTCCCTCATGCTGACATTTTGGGGTGAATTGTGGAGAAATTTTGCCCTTTGAGGGCAAAACCTCGGGCAGAAGCCTCCTGCCCTCCTGCTCAGAGTCGTACAGCACATCTTGTTCCTTTAGTCTCGATTTCAGACACGTTACCTGTGGTCTAAGCCTGAGTCAGGGCAAGGAGCACGTGTGGAGCAGCTCATTGCTCGATCATGAACACTGGGTGACTTTCAAGGGCTCTTAGTTTGAGAGAAGTGACTTCATATGTTCTGAGTGTGCACTTAGGAAGTTGAGAAATCCTGGACAAGTAAGCAAATGCTGGATAAAATTTTAAAAAGGAGCCTGGAGGCACTTGTGTTTGGCACCGAGATTAACTTCAGGTGAGATAAATCTGCGTGTATGGCTCTCTTGCTGCTGGCTTACGATACGGGCAGGCTTCTCTTCACACGACCAGTCACACAGACATGACATTTGTCTTAAATTTTCTTTCTCAAAAATCAATAAACGTAAAAAATACCTATAATAAGTCAGACTGTGCTTTTTCTCTCTCTAATTTACCCTGATGATAAATCTGGGACTGGTTAATTACTAAGGAGTAGAGCTTTTTTTCCAGGTGCCCAGCAAAGGGCTATTGCCAGACTAATCCCCTTTACCAATAACGTGCCTCATGCTGCCATCTGCTGACATCACGGTTTGTCCTTGCCGCCAGGGATCAGGTCACGCTTGCCTTTGTGGTAAAATGTCTGGTCCACACTGCTTTGTTACGACGATACCTCTGAAGATTTGCCAGTGTAATGCTTGGATGTGGATATTGTTCTTCAGGATATAAAGTCCTACTTTTGGACTAGCTTATGTCTGTTACAAAGAGTTTACAGAGGAAAAAGGTACTGCGATCGATGTTTATGTAGAATTGCTTTGATCTGTGTTTTGGCCAGGGTTTCAGAGTTCATCTCTCCAGGGAGCTGTAGGCGAAGCACAACACTGCTTGCAAGTCACTTGTCTACCAATGCCTTTTGATCCTTGGTGATCTGTAACATAAAACCCATCCGTTCCTTATGCATCACTGGATTTACGAATGTCAATCTGAATCTCTTCTCTGCATGATTTTCAAGACATTTTCTTCCTACATGAGTAGACTTTCCCCTTTTTGCTTCACTTTTTCTTCTTGTCTTGCTATTCAAGTTCTCTGGATCTCTTCTAACCAGTTCAAATTTGGACTGAAAAGCGGTTTTCTTAAGGCATATTCTGTAACGACTGGAGCCTTTAAGGTCAGCGCTGTATTGTCAGATACCAGAATACTTGGGAAAATTGAAACTTCATGGAGAACTACCCTCCCTTCATTTTTTTTTAATCAGTTTGAATATCACGGTGACAATTTTTCTTTTAGGATTTCCCCCTGGAGGGAGGTATTCCATGAGAAGTGGGAGCCACCACCTTGTAGGTATGAATCTTCAGGGACTTCCAAAATACAGTCTCATGATTGATGACAACATGGGAGAGTAAGAGACTAATCCTGCTGGGCACTCGGGCTGCAGCCATAGCAGAAGAAGAATCTTAGAATTACAAGGTGGTGAAGCAGGGATAGATTCAATTTCCCACCAGAGAAGGGTATTTTCTGTTGTCTTTGAGGAAAGCGAGCTGCAAACATTTCTTTGAGGGATCTCATCTCTTTTTAATTTCTTCGTGTTACCAGCTGTAAAAGACATGGGGAACTGCGATGTTTTTTTGGATGATGATATCAGTACGTTTAATTATATAATTTCCATCTGTAGACTGGAAAGCTGATGGAGAAGATCTAAAGGAAGAACATTAAAATGTCTTCTTTTTTTCCCTTGTTGAGGGATCCAACAGTCTAATTTAAGAAACTGGATGTCTAATGTACAGAATTATCTTTTTACTGGTCTTCAGATTCTGTAGAAACATGTCTTGTGTGCATTCAGAGTGTTGCTTGAACCACATTTACGATCTGGTGTTTTGAAGAACAGTTGCCTAGCACAGGAACATACAGTGAAATTATTTACTGTCCCGCACAATTCCTAGAAAAAGATTTAATTGAGGAAGAAGCGGAAATGTTGCCTGAAGAATTTCAGATCCTGTCTGCTTTGGATGCAGCCATGAGACAGATGCAGCATTTAACCAAGTAAGACAAAGAGCAGTGGGTATAGTCGCTCTGGATGCTGCGTTACAAGCTGTCTGCTATTATATGCATCTCATTCCTTAAAGGAAGTATACCCAGATACTCTTCTGAAATATCCCTTAAAGTAAAAATTCTCTCCAGCAGTGGTCAAAAGTGGAGCAGCTATGGGACGACTGTAAGGTCACGCCAGGAATACAGTGGTTTCTCTGTACACTTGGTCAGCATCCTGCTGGTTTTGGCAACACAGCTTGACATATTTTTGCGTTTAACAACTGTTGATGAATTTTTCTTTTGTGAGTTTAATTGAGTTTGAACCCACACAGAATTTCAGCATGCACAAATACTTGTTGGTAATTAATACCATAGCTCATCTAGGCAACGGGTGGAAAAAAGTCTGGGGGGGTTGTTTTACTGTTTTCCTTCGTTGCTGTAGTGTTAGGCCTTCTACTTCCCCTATGAAAAGGAGAATATAACTATCAATATTCTTCTTTGTCTCAATCCTTTCTATTTTAGTACACGTTTCCTCTCTCCATGTTCCCTTCATGTCCCTTACAATGAGAACTCCTTTTGTATCTGGCTTGTCTGTCTTTGGAAGCCATTTGATGTTCCTTACCTTTCTTGTTCCCTCCTTGTGCATTTCTTGTTCCTACTGCCATTCCTTTGGATTGAGGAGGTTCAGAATTCTGGTTTTATATGAGTGCTTCATGGTTTTCTGGGCTGTTGCGGTGGTATCTTTTGTTCTGTGTCCCTTTCCAAATTCTGACCATTGCTGTGGGTTGGTTTGGGATCTTTGTTATTTCTGAGGAAACCTATCCCTGTAGAAATGTTTACTATAGATTCAAAAACTGCTTTCCTGTGGGTAATACCTTATTCAAAGCCGGAATCCTTAAGAAAGCATTTTCCACCCCCTCCCCTCGCCCTTTTCTGTGTGTTTATCTGTGTGGTTTTTTTATCCTGATCTAGTCACTGGCTCTTGAGAAGCTTTACTGTAGTTCCTTCCCTTGAGTTCTAGGGATTTAAATTTTTTTTCAGTATTGTACTGGTAGCAGAATTTGTTACCCTGCTTTTATTCCTCTTCTAATTCTCGTTATTTAGCCTTAATTATTTTGTGACATTTCTTTTAAATGCAAAGTTAAGTCAAAGACCGTGCTGTGAAGAAATCAAAGGCAGCCAAGTGATCTCAGGAGAGGTACTTAAGTAGCTGTAGTGTTAGTATAAATGAGAGAACTAAAAGAACTCATTAACGTTTGCTTGGGCAGTGTAGAAACTACTGGGCAGACCTGGTTCATAGCTTAATCCAAACCTACAGGACCTTTATTGCATTAATCATAAAAATCGATAGAGAAATAAATACCTTGTTAATGGAAGTTACCATAGGAGAAGCTAGGCTAAAAGAAGGAATTAAATATTCTCCAACAGTGATTGAGAAATCCTACCAGCCAGTGGGTTTAATGATCCATTCCCCCACCCTGTGCATCGCATTGTGATTTTATTTACAAGGGAGAACATTAATACTGAATCTCTCTATTATAGTGAATGTTGTCTTAATATGTAATGAAACATATAGTACAGCTGGATGTTCTGTTGTATATCATATTCTTAAGGCCAATATTCGTGCATAAAGGTGAATGCTCACAGTCACGTCACACATACAAAGGTATTTTCAGTTGCAGTCTCATCTTTTATGTGGCATTTGATCTTTGAAGATTCATTTTGCATGTAAATGATTAGTTCAAGAGTATAAAAAGAAATATCTACTTGATGTTCCAAAGTTGAATGAGTGGTGTAAGTGGAGAGGATTTACTGTGGGTTGTAAACTAAACTAGTCAGTCTTTTTACAATATAGCATAGTAACAAAGATCTGGCAATTAAAGCAGGTTTTCATAGCATCATGGAAGGGTTTGAGTTGGAAGGGACCTTAACGCCCATCCAATTCCACCCCCCTGCCACGGGCAGGGACACCTTCTAATGGATCAGGCTGCTCAAAGCCTCATCCAACCTTCTGTCTTGTTCAAGTTGAGAGCTGTAAAACACCGTTTTGTGACTAGACTGAGTCTGGTTTATTGCATATTTTTTTTAAAGCTTCTTTTGATTATATATTTATTTTTAAGAACAGCTTCATATACAGCAGCTTTGCCATTTATGTGGTATTACAGAAAAATCTTGACTCTCCTGGAGAACAGATGGACCAATAAACTCTTCACCAAAACCCCGTGCCTACTTTACAATCTATTTCTGGTACAGTGCAATCAACAGAAAATTAAAAATAGCCTTGCTTTATTCGAGACTGGCGGAATGCCTTTCTGCTTTCTGACAGTGTGCTTTATATTGCGTATGTGCTCATTTGACCTGTCTGCCACTTGGAGATGTGCTTTTTTTCCCTGCTCCCTGTTTTGCTCTGGACTGCTTTAATAAAGCTGAGCATACAATTTCCTTGATGCACAGCTCAAGAGATTAAAGAGAAAATACTTGGCTTCCACCGCCTTTGGAACCAGGGGGGCATTGTTCCTCCTTCCCTGTGTTGTTTCTCAGAAGGCTTTGAGGTACAATTGTTTCATGCTTTAGAAATTTCATAGAATCATGGAGTTGCTTGGGTTTGAATGGACCTCAAAGCCCATCCAGTGCCACCCCTGCCACGGGCAGGGACGCCTCCCACTGGCTCAGGGGCTCCAAGCCCCATCCAACCTGGCCTGGAACCCCTCCAGGGATGGGGCAGCCACCACTGCTCTGGGCAACCTGGGCCAGGGCCTCCCCACCCTCACAGCAAAACATTTCTTCCCAAGATCGCTTTTCAACCTCTCCTCTTTCAGCTGAAAACCGTTCCCCTTCGTCCTATCCCTGTGCTCCCTGATCCAGAGCTCCTCCCCAGCTTTCCTGGAGCCCCTTTCAGTACTGGAAGGTCGCTATAAAGTCTCCCCGCAGCCTTCTCTCCTCCAGGCTGACCAGCCCCATCTCTCCCAGCCTGTCCTCGTGCGGGAGGTGCTCCAGGCCTTGGATCATCTCCATGGCCTCCTCTGGGCTCGCTCCAAAAGATCCATGTTGTTTCTGTGCTGATGACTCCAGAAATGAAAATTCAGAGTTCTTCTAAGAGGGTTGAGCATTACTCTTTAAATGACAAAGTCTGTAATTTGAAGAAATAATCCGGACCAAATTCTATTTAAAATAAGTGATTTTTTATAAATACTACTAAAATTAGAGTCACAAATGAAATTCTTCAGATGCTTCTGCAGTTGGCAGTGGTACAGTAATTTCACCTGTCTGTAGACTTTGCAGATGCACGCTTTACTCGAATTCCACTACTTTGTTTTGAAAAGTACTCCACTGACTTTATTGATGTGATTTTACTGTTAAGCTTTATATATTATTACTTTTTACAAAGGTCTCTATAAAAAGGTAGACAAATGAATTTTTCTATAATATTAAACCAAATAGATTAACACAGTTTGTAGCAGAAAGCGCTCTGGAAATGTAAACATCTATTAAGCAGGACAAAGATGTGGTTGGTTACACACAAACCAAGGAGAAGGTCAAAGCAAGTCAGCATCGGTTACTGACCGGTCAGAAGGCACTGTAAAATACAGCGAGTGTTTTTCTACCTCTAGCAAGCACGTTGCCAACTGAACTGTGTAGGACTCGTCTCGCTTCTGCTGTTCCTGACTCTGTAAGGTGATTTTTCATTGTAGTTAAAAATCTTGAGAAACTTGTTTTGGGGGCAGTTAATAGCATCCATGTGGTTTAATGTGCAGGTAGCTGCTTGCAGGGCTTTCAGGCATGTTTAGGCACCTACTGCCTCTTTATTTCAGCTGGAGCTGGGAATTATTTGTTTCCAAAGATCCTGCTCGGTGCCTTTTCTGTCTTACAGCAACCAATTGCTTTTAAAATGTAGCTCCAAAGTGAGTTGGTGACCCCAGTCCTGTGTTCAGAAGTGAGTAATGAGTATTAAATCCAACTGAGAGTTTGGGAGGTTGAGTGTTTTAAATGCTTGAGTGTTTTCTTAAAAAGCGTGTAAACTTTTTTGGAGAGTTTTTGGTGGAAGCTTTAATTTTGTCCCTTGATCTTGTTAGCTTTCTTTCACAGTCGGGCATTTGCTGTTCCACAAGAAAGGCTTTTCCAGCTACTTTGGAGAATGGCAATAGAAACTCATATTTGTTAACATTTTTAGTTACTAACAGAGTTATTGCACTTTGCATTCGTATGGTTGTGTGCGCATATGTGCGTATAATCTCAAAATGTACTGTTTCTGCGCGTGGTTTCTGTCAGCGTGCTCGTGATGGCAGTCCGGGAGCGAACCCCTGCGCGCACACACCACGCTTCCCGGCTGGCTTTGTTTTGGAACGATTCTGGAGCATCTGTCATTGTTTCACATGATTTCCTGTAAAGCTGCCTGGGGCAGTTGTGCTCATTCTTTATTACCCAAGGGCTTTGCAAGCTGTAAAATAATGTATCTGACTACCTAATAGCCTACTATTCAGCCTTCCCTGGAGAACGGGGAGTGGAGAGCCGCTCGCACTTTCTTTTTTGCTGACCGTGCAAAGCTGACCCTACCCGAGCAGCTTTTATCCATATCGGCAATGGAGAAGAAGGGATTTCCTAGGATAATGGCTTTTCTAGCTACTACACATCCCCATCCATGTACCAGAGAATGGCACCGAGCAGATCGTATTAAAGTTCTGCCTTAGTAGAGATGACACACCTGGATGTGATTAACTTTTTAACAACCTCTGGGTTTTTTGCTTTGTTTATTAGTTTAGAGGCCCCTTATACTGAAATAAACTGTAAAAATGGTACAAAAATACAATGCCTGCAGTTGCTTGGACTCTGCTAGTAGGACCATTACAGTGTATGCACACACATTACCTCCTGTACGTGTCTATAGATAATGTGTTGCCGCTGTTCTTTATAACTAAATTTTTATTGTAAGGAAAATAATTTTGAAGTATTTTTAGTGAAAAACTGAAATGCATACACAGAGCTGCTCTTCTGTTTTGTAGTTGACTAAATGAATACTTTTTTTTCTACAGAAATTTTTCTATTAAAACCTAAATAACAGCAGTTAGAAGTAATTTAAATTTCCTAAGCCAAATGCTATTGCGTAATGATCAAGATGTGGCAAACACTTTGCTGCTAGTTAATTTTGTGTGTGAACTGTTCCACTGGGATTGCTTATAAAACCTACTATAGGTATGTTTGAAGAATTAAATTACGCTTATATGTGTTGGTGGACCTACTGCACTAGCATACCCTATACCTTATGTATTTAAAACAAACAAAACCCAAATACAGAAAAAAAAAAAACCTCAAAACCTGTCCTAAAAAAATAAATGATAGAGGACAGGAATGCTGAAACACCATTTAGACATTTTTCTGTCAACTGATTTACTTCCAAATAAAACGTTAATATAGGTTTGACTTCTAACAAGTAATGAAAAGTGAAATAAAGTAATGAGGGTAATGGTCCGGAAACATGGGTTTGAGTGAATTTCTCACTATACATCTGTATTGTGGAAGGCAAAAATGCAGCGTGTTCTGAATGAGGGTAAACACAGAGATGAGAAATGCATTTGAATGTTTCAGTTACGACATGGTGTAAAAACTGTTGTGTATGGTGCATGCTGGCTTTAATAGCACTCCGACTCCTTCATCTGCAGCTTGATTACTTCAAGTTCTTCTTGAAAAAGCACTTGAGCAGCACATAATTCCAGAATATTGCATTCCACTGAAGCTATTGTAACCACATGGTTGTTTAAAGTTATGTCCGTACTTCCTTGTCTGGCTGAATTAGGATACAGTCTTCATTTGTACATTCCAAACTCATGAGCAGCTTCAAAGGGATTCTTCTCCCCGCCGAGCAGCCTGCCAGCGATGGTGCAGCTTTCTGATCCGAGTGTGGAACTGAAATCTCCCATTTTGAATTGAGCAACTTTTTTGGACTGATTCCTGCAGTAGGTGTTGGCTGTGTTTGGGATATGGTTGTGCAGTGCGTTCTAAAGACTTTAAACGAGTACGTAAGCTGCCTAATTCACGTTTGAGCTTCCCACTTGGAAGGGACCTCAGCAATCCTGAGTGTGAATTAATAACCCCTCTTTCTAGCTACCAACATATATGACAACAGGAATTGTTCAGTCTGTTAGTTCAGACTAAGAAAGGAATGCAGGTAGACTGAGTCTTTCCCAAGGAAATAAATTACTCTACTACAGAGCTCATGTTTTATATGTGCATCCTCAGAAGCAGGTGCACTCTAGTGTTATTTTATCATTTCTCAAAATCCCCCTGCGCTAGCCTACTCAGTTAAAACACAGCAGCCACCTTCTCTTGGAACTCTGAAGTGATACAGGAACAAGCAGCTGAAGCAGCGGAAGAAAACGGTGAGACAGGACTGACCTCCCCAAGAGTCGGCAATTTGGCCACCTTCGGCCGCAGCCGAACGCTTGCTAGCATCATCCGTGTGATAATTTGCTTGTGGTTGTTAAGCTGCAAACTGGAAAGCCAATATAGGCAGGCAAAACTAACGTGGACTTTATTCTCTTACTTTCCAGTACACTCCAGCCTTCTGTAGCTCGCGCTTGAGAGGTTTATTAGCTTGCCCCGTGTAGAAGCCAGTGCTGTGAAATATCACCGTACTCAGCAGCCGGAGCTGGTTGGCTCCGTTCAAGATGGAATCTGGCAAGGGGTATTTGTTGCTAGAATTTTGTACCCGCTCTGTCAAGAGGAGTTGCTGTAGAAAACTGGCCTGCCGCGAAGGAGCAGTTGTGGTTCTGTCCGGCTGCAGGGAACAGAACCCACGGGGTGGTGGGCTTTGCAGCCTCGGAATGGAGTGTCTCACAGGAAGCTCTAGCATAGTCGCCTTGGGTTGCAGGAATTCGGGAAGTTTACATTCTCTTGTCAAGTGTTGTCGGTGAAGGCAGCCAAATCCCAGGAAGTGGCTGAACTCAACTCTCTTTTAAACATATATATATGTTTTTATTTAAATTTTTCTGTTCCTCTGCTCAGAATCTACTGTAAATATTAAGGTTGAATGTAGACACTGGCAGAAAAATTACCCATTCCTCAGGTTTCTGTCAGTTTTTACTCTGGGTTTAATAAAGTAAATGAACAACCCTATCCTGAGGTACAGGGTGGGAGTACATGAGGGGTAATCCTAAGTGTTTCCCTTACTACTCCTAACGCTTTGATGTGTTTATCCTTTTTTTTTTTTTAACCCTGCCCACTTACTTCTGTATGAGAAAGTTTGACTCTTAATTGTGTCTTACAGATAGAGAAAACAAAGGTGCAGTACAGAGTTGCCTTAAATAAGCTGAGAGAACTAAATATAAGCCTTTTTTTCATCCTGCCCTCCGAAGAAAGAATGAATTCCTGTTAGTGTTTAAACCAAGCTTATGCTATGACAGAGTAGTAACTTGGGGAGCCTGGGACTTACACACAGGCTTATGGCTTATGTGGTGCCCGACTTGGTTTCTTCAGCTCAAAGGCTGCAGCCTGTGCTTCTAGAAGGAAAGAAATCATAGAGGAATGTGTTTCTTCAAGTGACCTACATAATTCTCCTTATTCCTAAACTCAGCTGTGTGTTACTCTTTCCATTGCAACATTAATAGGATCAGATAATATCCAAGACTTGCCCTTTTTTTTCATAATTATCTGTTTAACCTTGTGATTGAGGGTAATGTATCTTCTCCATCTGTTAGTAATTCAGCCAAGTAAAACTAGTTTGTCTGTTTGGAGGCTGTTAGCTTAATGCTGGCGAATAACCATGAGCAGCCGTGAATAATGTCATTAACTGACTTCATATCACTTTTTTTAAGGTAAATATGGTTCTTGATACAGGCTACGGGCATGAATTCTAGGTCAAAAAATTTCAAAGCTATGCTAATTCTGATAAATGTTTTGCAGTCATTGTGTGAAGGAATTTTGTAGATGCTGTTTCAGCTCCCATGTTCTGAAACTCATCACTGCGCTTCACACTAATGAGCAGACTGGGGAAAGAAGCCAAGGAATTAATGGACCATAGAAACTAAATTACCCTTTCAACCCTAAAGGAAGTCTTCCCTTGTACTCAACTCATGAATTGATCTGAACACAAGGAAAACAGAACCTGCTAAAGCCATTTGATGGCAGCGTCTTGCCTTGGTGTTAAAGCTACGTAGTTTCTACAAGTCCAGACTGTCTTGTTTCTAAATACTGTCTCTAGATTTCAATTTTTTTTTGAATTTTTTATAAAAATATATATCTGAAGTGATTTGTTTTTTTTTCTTCTTCTGCTCCTTTGAATTCCTGTGGCTGCTGGGAAATTGAAATCCTTTCTGCTTCATGAAGAGAGGTTTAGAAATGGAAATTCTGGGGCTAGCTTGGATCACTATTGCACTACTTAAAATCAGCCTTTGTGATGTCCCAGAAGAACAAATTGCAATGAAAATCATAGCTGACTATGACATTCTCATGACACGTGTTTTTAGGTACCTTAAGAATCTTGGTGTTCTTTGCTTAATTAAAAAACAAAGCAGTACAGAATCCAGGCTGTGATTAGCTTTATACGGTTTAATTCTTTGGCAGCAGCTGTAGTGTATATATGGTACCGAGCCAGGGTGCGTGGAGTTCATGTAGCATCAGTACTTCGCTGTGCTACTAGCGCTTGCTTGCAGCGAGGCCCTGTTGTTGTCATGGCCAGCTTTCCCAGTACTGGTCATTTCTTTAAACCGTTACGTATCTCACTCCAGTAATTTTGTACTGCAAAAAGATGATGTTCTTCAGCTCTCCAGACAGACGCTGTGTTTTACAGCCGGTTACACGCTTGTATTTTGCCTTAGATGACCTTATTCTTACAGTGTGTACTCTATACCATCGTTATGTGTACTGCCACAGACAAGCGTTTTGAAAAATGGCTATGGAATCCTTGTTTTCAGCAGTGAAATGATGGTGTAATAAAAGATGGATTTTTTCAATATGTGTACCTCACCATTCCCCCCTCTAAATGTTGGCTGTAGTGACTCAACAACTAAAACTACTGCAAACTCCTTAGAGTTTGTGAAGAAACCATAGAATCATGGAATGGTTTGAGGCTGGAAGGGACCTTAAATAAGCCCATCCAGTTCCAACCCCCTTGCCATGGGCAGAGGGTGCCTTCTGCTGGATCAAGTTGCCCCAAGCCCCATCCAACCTGGCCTTGAAGATGGGGCAGCCACCACTTCTCTGGGCAACCTGGGCCAGGGCCTCACCATCATCACAGCAAAACATTTCGTCCTACAATTTGAGGACTGGCAAACCTGTGTAATACAGGAATAGCTTAAATTTGCAAGAATTATTATTGTATTCAAAAGCTTAAAGCACTGCTTGAGAAATCCTTCCGGCAAAAGGTGAGTGTTCATGAAGATTCATCTCCAGCAGGGCTTTTGCCAGCATAGTTCTGTCTGTGAGGAGTAGGAGGGTTTGGAGCTTTCCTCTTCATGCCAGCAAATGGTTTGAAGCATTGGCTATGTTTCATTAGGATTTTTATACCTGAAAATCATCTCTAAGTGTTCCATGCTCTTTTTAGCTTAAGCAAAGCAAATGTATTTGCTCTCTTGGTAGTTTTCTTTCTCTAAGAAGTCATTAGTGAACTGCGTCAGGAGAATTGGCTAGACGTCTAGAATGGGATGAGCTCGTTCTAATTCTGTTCACTCTTTTTTTAGGAATACCAGAAAGAACAACTACCTCTTCAGCCTGGGGGAGGACTGGGTTGTGTGATTGAAATAAGAAAATTGTCTCATTGCTCATACTCGTTGCAAGTTGTTGGCTCTCTGAACGTGAAACATTCACAGCTTCTGTCACTTATGTGTTACTGGCCAGCGTAGCAGAAACCTAACACTTTGAATATTAATTTTACACTTAAATTTTACACAAGGATAGTAAAATTCGGTATTCCAGGGAAGTTTTTAGTTTTTCTCTGAAAGCCTGTCTTAACTACTAGTGTCTGAAAGATGGAAAAAACAATGTACAGGGACTTTGATACTTAGAGGCCACTGAAGTATCAAGAAAGTGTGAAATCACTCATGCCACTTGTTAATTTGGCTGATTTTTTTGTGTAAAGGACAGGGAACTTTTTTTTAATTCTGAAGTTTGAGCAATTCCTATCAGATTCTGTTGCTGATGGTTGGAGCAGAATAACATTTAATATCTTAAAGCTGCTTCTGGTGGTTTGGCTTTGGTCAGGAGGCAAGGCATGGTGTGACATGTTACCAGTTTTCTGCTCTTGGACATAAAGTACCTGTGTGATTTTCTCTGCAAATACATCACCAATAAGCAGTAGACTGACTTCGAATCTACATTCCAAAGTGTTATCCAAAGCCATGGCTGCCAGCATCATCCTGTGAGGAAAGACAGGAGATCTGCAGTCGCAGAATGCCATGGAAATTCATGAAGCTATAGGAACACTAGTCTAACTGCAGAGGGCTTACGGCCCATTCCTGATGCACGGATCCCGTGTAGGTAAATGCTTACTGATCTCTGGGCATGTTTTGCAACCCTCGATCAGACTGCCAACACTCAGTGCGTACATACATCACTTTATGATTTATGCTCCCCATGTTTCTGTATCCCCTGTGTCTACGGCCTCCTCTGGCATCCGTAGTTTTGGATTTGCTGCTCTGTGCTTACGTTGCTGCTTCACTGACACAGTGGAGACTTAGGCCGTTTTGAAGTTTGCTGTTCTGTAAGATCTACACTTCGTTGAAAGAAAATAAAACCACATCTTTATGAAGTAAATACTGTTATTATTGACATACTGGTAAAACTAAACCATCGGAATAGAGGAGTCTTTTAGCTGTGTGCAGAAGGCAAATGCTTGTTTCTCAAAAAAAAACCAAGCATAAGGATTTTCAAGAATTGCAGCCTCGGTAAAAAAGCCGCTTGTTCTAATAGGGACTTTGTGACTGACGGTAGTTCCTGGAATCGGACTCAGGATCACTTGTAGCAGATAATGACACTCATCAGCATATTTTCAGGTCATGGCTGATACAGTTCCTTCATCTGTCAGGGGTAACATGGCATGCTGTAGAATTGAAGCACATGTGCGCATTTCTTGTTTACTATCTGAGTCACTCCACGAGAAAACCGAGCAGTGCTGGCAGCTGGAGTTTGCGCCGTGCTTTCCCCTTGCTGGTGCCACCTCTGGGCTGGCTCTTGTCAGAGTTACAGTCCCAGGTACTCGCTGCACTTATTTCAGCTGTCCTGAAATACATGGAAAAATGAAAGGATTTATTTATCGAGGAGCTCTGACTCAAAGCCTTCTCTACACCCGAGGGATAGCTGCACTGCATTCCCCCACGGTGAGGTTTTCTCAGCAGCGCTGCTTTCCAGGCATTGGATTTTCTCACAGGAATTGTAGGCACCCTGCCTAAAAATAAAGCCACGTCCATCTGTACCCGTTTTTCTCTTCTTGGATAGGATGTGATTGTAAATCCTAGTGCATTCTCTGGAATTCAGGTGTGCTACTGCGAGGTGTGTGAATCCATGGCGACAAAACAAAAGCACTCCGAGAGAGCAAAGGGCCTTTGTTTAACCCTTTTGAAATAAGATTTCTTCTTCATTCCCAGTTAGCGGCTGTGGAGAGCGGCACTGGGACCCAGCAGTTGCTATGGTAACGAGGTTTAAGTAGTAAAGATGCAGGTGTGATGTCACGAGGGCAGCATTGCTGCTTTCCCTCCAGCTGAGACAGAATTTGCAGATATTTTTAAATGACATTGTGTGGCTCCATTCTGTACTGGTTTTCTGCCAACAAGTACCTCGTACGTTTTAGACTTGAATTCTGGAATGAAATGCAAGCGTGGATGTAACCTTTCTGCTGTTCTATTGCTAAGGACAATCCAGGGGTCAGCTCTGCCACTTTTGTGACAGAAAGGTCAGAAAAGTTTTAAGACAGAACAAGGGAACTCAGTCGTGCCTTTTTGTGCAGTGTATCTGTTGCCGTCTGTAAATATCTCAAGACCTTCTTTAACACCTGAAAACAGACTCGTTGTACACCGGAATTTGTTGATAGGTCACTAAGCGTCATCAAAGGAGGCTTGTGTTTTTCTGATAGTAAATTGTGTGGGTAGCCTCTGTATTGAGGAAAACATATGCCCTAAAGGAAAAAGTGAAGTAATTTGCATGTTCTCTACTCCTTTCATTCAGTTCCAATCTCACAATTGCCAAGGTATTCCACATAAAATACCCCGTGTTATAACCTTCACTCTGACTTTCCTCTTGGCGCTCCTGCTCACATGTATTTACATGTCCTTTTTTTCTAGAAGAGTTGGGTGTATCTCACACAGTAGCCGGTTGTGTTAAAACAAAGGAGCTCGATAAAGGTCTGTATGCAGACAGCTGTTAAAGTGCGGGATGGAAGCCTGACGTCTCGGCGGGAACAGTGTTAAGAGTGCGCAGCCTTTTGTGCTCCTGTCTTCCCAAACCTTCTCCTGTTTCCTGATAGAAATCAGACTGATGAACAATCCTGCCATTTAGCAGAGTATTTTCAAAAGGAAGCAACTTCCTCCTTCATAGGGCATGTAAACACAACGTTGTGAAGACTCTGCCTCTTTTCAGATGTCAGGGGTAAAAAAAGAGGAGTTTGGTGTTCCAGCAAAGTTTCAGTTGTCTGCGGTGAGCTCTCCTTCCCTTGGAGCAGAAGGTACCAGGAGAGAGAACGTATGCTGTACCGTACTGCTCGAGGTGGTGGATCCAGACAGCTCAGGCTGATAGATAGCTCTGGAGAGCAGACCGAGTTATGGTCTGGAGGCTATGCATTGCAAAGAATTGTCCACACCGCAGAGGGAAAGGTGTGCCAAACAGAGAGAAAGTTTGAAGGGACAACAGAGCTGCTTGCTAATGCTGGGGGAGAGTTTCGTGGTAGGGATGATCTTTGGCCGTTCCCTTCAAAGTCTTATTTCCATTATTGTTATTTCCAATTCCAACAGGAGTGATTCCTGAACTATTCCATGAATTCTAAACTACTAACAAAGAAAAGTATTCCCAGGTTGCCTTGCTCATCCTGAGCTCCTGTGCAGTAGCCAGTCACGGTAGTATAAAACACACCGTGTCAGCCTTTGCCCGAGGGTGTACATCGCAACAACCAGCCTCGCGTTAGATAAAGGTGAGACAGGCTCTGTCAGAGCAGCAGTGTGGATTGGAAGTTGGTTCCTTGGGGTCTAAATAGCCTCTGAATAACTGTATGTGTGCTATAGCTGATGAGGCATTGCTTAATGCGACTTGCAAAAGTGATAAGCTTAAAAAACAACAGTAGAGGAAATAGATGTGCAGTTTCTTTTCTTTTTGTTCTGTTTATTAATGATGGTGTGAGTCATTTTCTGTAGGCTAAACTTGGATCCTGAAGCTGCAGACTATACTGCAGGATACCAGTGGGATTTCAGTCTAAATCATTTCTCTTCTCCCGCCTTTGCTGGTACCACCTGTGTTTCCTCTGTTCCTGGATTTTTCAGGATAGGATGGTAACGGTAATAGCTGTAGCATGCACTTGGGTTAAATGTTCAGGAATTTTGGCAGGCTGTCAGGTTACCAGCTGGGGGGAGGAGGAACCAGGACTAGGAAGTCATTATTTATTTTTTCTTCACTCTGTAATTCAGTCAAAATTTAACAGTATTTAATTGAAAGCATGAAGAGAATGTTTCTGACCCTGGGGAAAGTCTTGCCAGATCTCAGTGACCTGTCAGAAATAATGAAGTCTTAGGGGTTTTCAGGGAAGTGTTGTGAACCTTGTACGATCTGAACCCTTCAGCGGTGTGTGTACGGCTGCTTCACCTTTCGAGAGCTGGTACTCTCGAAAGTATGGTATGGGTTATGCAGCTCTGCCTTTGTCTGGATTCCCTCTCGGTGCTTTGTCTGGTGGGACTGGTTTGGAGATCAGGGCGATCTGCATCTCTTTTCCCCATGTGCTGCTTCTGTGTGGGTTCACATTGTCCACTGGAGCCCAGGATTCGTGTTTCTAGGTCTGCACACAATGCCTGTATGCTCACAAGAGGGTGTGCTTTCTGCGTGGTAACTAATAAGCTAAGATAGCACTTAGAGTCGTTTAAATTTCGTTTCCCTTTTTGGATCGAAGTAATTCCGACCAGCTTTGTTTCTCACTGGCAAACAAAGACGTGCCGTCGCAATAGCCAGCGTCACAGAACTGGCCTGAAGTTTCAACCATTTCATTTCTCTCCGTGGGTGAGAATTCAGTGCAAAAGTGATGCTGCAGCACATTCCTGCCGGAGGGATTGTTTGCGCTGGCAGGGATCCTGAGTCAGCACTCTGGGCGCGATGTAGGCCAAGGCGCAGGGTTTGAAGAGCCCAAAGCCTTCTGCGGGCGTGCAGAGCTCTGTCGTACGCTTCAGGACGGAGAAACCGGTCGCTGCCTATCACGACCAAAAGCTGAGCATGGATAAACGATAGCGGTTCCCATCCTGCAGTGGTCATTCTGCTTCCGAGGGTGCCAGCGGGCAGGGGTGCTGTTCCCGAGAGCTCTCTGGCTCAGCATGCTCCGCAGCGCTCGTTGTCGTTCCAGCCTTGCGAAGGCACAGCCTCGGTATGCCAGGCATTTGCAGAAAATACTCCTCGCCGCAGAAATGTTGTTGTGTGTGCTGCTGGGGTTTTTTATTGCATTATAGCAGCAGTTTCAGACAGAAGCTTGTTCTAATTCAAGGGAAAAACAGAGGAGGAAATAATTTATATTCTAGGATTACTTGGTGGAACTGAAAACAAGAAATCTTGCCTTTAGTGAGAGAGAATAATTGTTTTTCCTTCCCATGTGATTTTCTTGAATTGTGTTCTTGGAACACACTTTCTTTAGTTTTTAGATAATTTGTTTATCGTATGTCTGCATAAATGATTAAAACACACCAGATCTTGGACTCATGTGCAAAAGTAATGATTTCCTTTACCTTCCATTCATTTGAGCATCATGTGGTTTCAGGAGGTGCTTTTGACCATTTTTTATTTGAAATAATTTTTCTTTTCAAATTTTTGTTTGGGCAGCTTATACGAAAGGTGAACTCTGACTCAATTTCAGTTTTACTGTTTTGTTTAAATAGACCAGTCCCGTGTTTGTCCTGATACCCTTCAAAGCATTATTTTGTGGGAAAGTCCTATCCAGGTCTAAGATTGGTGAGATTGTGAGGGGTTTTAACAGAATTAAGAATATTAATTTAACAGAATTAAGAATATTAAGAATAATTTTCAATTATTCTTTCCCCTTCTGAGACTGTGTTGCTGGAGTTTACTGGTTTAGGATGATGTCCGTCTCCTCTGTTACCCACCTGAGTAATGATTTTCTTGGCTGACAGATCCAGCTCTCGCTATCTTTGACACTACGTTATTTTCTAGTACCTCACGAAGAAATTAAGGTATTGTCTTTGTGAAGCGATACAGTGTGATTTAATTTGTTAAAGTAGGAGTGTGTGCTTGTCAAGAAGAAATGAAATCCCAGTGGTAGAGGGGTAATCCTAGAAGGAAGATGGTTATTACAGAACATAGCGTTTTGGGCTTTCAAGTCAGGAAATGAGAGAGTAAACAAGACATTATCTTCCAGAATTAATTCAGGCCAGCTTAGCATTAACTTACATTAAGGTACAAAAGACAGAAGAGCAGAAGACTAAGGTGACATACAAAAAAGCTGTTAAAACTTTGTGGAGAGAAGACAGGAATTCAGGACTAGAAACTAATAAAAATGAACATAATTGTCTGGGACCTGCAGTTGTCATTTTGAAGAAAGAAAACATTCAGAGCTGGAGAATGGAGAGTGAATCTCATTGACTCAATTGTGAGTCTTTATTTTCAATACTTCATATCCCTGCTAATGCAGAGCTTTCTCTGTTGCTGAACGTGATTTGTGTGCCACCTGTTTCAACCGCATTCCCTCTCCAGGGACATCAAACAGGAGGCAGTGTGTAGAAGCTAAATTATTTGGAGAGGATTCAGTGATTGACTTAAATGTAAAGGGATTAATTGGTCTCTAAACTAGTCAATTAAACTGTACTCTGGAAGTGGAAAGATCACAAATGCATGGCAATGAATAAATTAATGCATTTTTCATGGTTTTAGTATTTTCTACATGATGCTTAATACTGTTTTGGATCATAAAATTTATTCCGTGAGTTGTGATCATACTGCATAATGGGCGCATGTGAAATAATTTTGTGCAACCATCCTCCTAAAGGACAGCTGGTAGCAGGCTCACAGCACGAATTTAAATGTGTGTTAGTAGGTATTGGCATCTCTTACGCTCTGTTCTACAGACACTACAGCAAAGGATTACAAATTCTCTCTGAAACCATGCTGTAAAATGAATGCATTCAGGTCCCTTATAAATTTTAGTCAATTCTGTGTAACTCATTAAACCTTGTGCTCCTCAATGGAAGTGTGAAGGACGTTATACGCTTAGTCCTTGGTACTTGAGCAAGGTGTAGAAATGTAGAGAGATTTGGATGCTTTGCTTTGTGGGTTTTTGTTTGTTTGGGTTTTTTTCAGTACAGTCAAGGTAGAGTTGAGTTTTTTCCCTTCTTGGGGACAAAAAAAGGCATTTGTTTTATGGCAGTGCCAAATATGAGTTCAGCTGCAAGTCCTAGGAATATTGAAGTTCTGCATCAAAATTCATATCCCTTCATGTTCTGTAGTTTAAAAACAGGGTTCTTACCGTAGGTGTATAATCACATTAAGGTATCAGAAGATTGAATTTGGGGGAGAAACGAACATAGAGGGAAATCACGTCTTCCAGCCCTTGTAAATCCTGTTTTCCCATTGTCATTTTCAAACCGATCTAAGATAGTCAGAAGTTACTTGGCTTGCGTGTTCTAAGAGCGTGGCTGCTTCTTCCCCGGAGAACTCCCAGCCCCGAAGTTCACCTGCCAGAGGAACTAAAAATTGGCTCGTACTGGAAAATGGGTACCTGGGTTTGATATTGGTGACTTTGGATATTTTTAAGGTTCTACGAACCTATGACATAAATTTCATTATATTGCGTTTTTACTGCTGTTTTTCCCTTAAAGTGCCCATGGGAAGCAGCTGTTTGAAAGTCCAAATCGAAACTGCATTAATAGGTTTTAAATTTGAAGAGTATTCTTCCTCTTTTTTTTTTTTTTTCTGTGCTGAAGAAACTAAGTAACCCAAGTTTCCCCTGTTGATGTACTTGCTTTGTGAATGAAACTGATAAATGTAATTTCATCTTCGGTGGATTAATGACAAGTATGGGCTTATGTCCCTTCTTTCCCTTCCAGTTTGCTGTGGTTTTTTCAGCAATATCCGTTCTGGATGCCCTTAATCTAATATAATGCCTCTTTGGGTAATAGCATTCAGCTTTCGTGGGGGTGAGGAAGGGAGGATGCATTAACCTACATTAACAGACAGCAAAAACAAGTGTGCGTTGAGGGGCCTTGCTGGGAGGAGGAGTGGCATTTCATGTGCTGTGTTTTTATTTTTGTAACTTATACGTCAAAAGCATGCTGTGTGTTTGTGGTCTGGGACCTTCACTGCGGTGACAGAGCCTGCGTGCATGTCTGGTGAGCGTCTTTGCGGCTGAACAAAAAAGTGATTTAAATTGAGAAACAGCAAATTAATTATGGTGTCTGTTAACTTGTGAATGGCTCTGGATCAGTATCGCCTTGACGGTGCTTCTTCAGTGAGTCCAAAAGCAGTGAAAGGAAAGACTGTGCCTTTTAGGTCCCGTCATTACAAGAAACATTTGTCTTACAAGATCTCAGGTTTCATTATTTTTGAGCCCTTTTTTAGGGTTTATGTGGATCAGCCTTTTGTCTCCCAAGTAACAAGTAACAGGATGAGAGGAAATGGCCTTAAGTTGCATCGGAGAGGTTGAGATTAGACATTAGGAAAAAAATCTTAAGTGAAAGAGTGGGGAGGCCCTGGCCCAGGTTGCCCAGAGCAGCGGTGGCTGCCCCATCGCTGGAGGGGTTCCAGGCCAGGTTGGATGGGGCTTGGAGCCTCTGATCCAGTGGGAGGTGTCCCTGCCCATGGCAGGGGGGGAACTGGATGGGCTTTAAGGTCCCTTCCAACCCAAACCATTCTGTGATTCTATGATTCTACCCACCTTACATCTGCTGAAAGCATCTTTTTAGGAGGGTAAGGGGACTTCTCCTTTTTCCAGATCTTCAGCTACTGGTGGGTCCGTGACCCCCAGATGAATTCCTGTGCAAGTGTGCCCGTCAGGGATTGTAGTACAGCTCCTTTTATCAGACGAAGGAATGGGTAGCTGCAGCATCTGCGATGGAATTACCAAGGAAAGCTGAAATTCAGAGAGACCCAAGGTTTAAACTTTGCAGTACGGAGCTGTTAAGAAAAGGTCAGTTTATGCCTTAGGCTGAAAAAAATGGAGTAGTTAGTTGGCAAACATCCCTCAGTGCCAGTCAGGCTTGTTCCTCAGTTTGGAGTTATTAATATGCAAAAAGATTTTTTGCAGTCCTGATCCATAGAGCACAACTGTTCATGACAGTTCTGAGGTAATTTTTTACCTGTATGGTATTTAATAAATTGTACAGGAAAGGAGGACTTTTTGTACGTTTCTGGAGATACCACGTGTAACTTCACATGTAACTTATTCATGTGCTGTGAATATTATGTGTCGCTTGGAATGTATTTGCTTATCTGGCTGCATTCCTCTTTCATAGAGGATTCGCTCTTCTGTGGAAATGAGTTTTCCAAAGGAGTCAGTTTCAAACCCTGTCAAAACATGATGGTGATTCAGCCAAGGAGAGTGGTGGCAGAAGGCTGGTGACAGCGGTGGCTTTAGGAGTTTTAGATGCAATTGTTCCCGATGTCGGTATTTGGAGTATGCTAAAGCAAGAAAGATTGCTTTCAGTCTGACCATTTTCTAGTTAATTATCTTTCATTGTGCAGTTATTACCAGCTGTTGCTGTTGTTTTTAGAATAACTGGTAGTACTGGTGCAGATAAGAGACTGTTCCTGATGGTGGTTAAGGACATTTATCCGAAGCAGCTCAGGATATCCAGTGAAAAATATGTGCTAATTCACATATTAACCTGAACATGCCTTTAATAACCTTTATGGTTCTTTTTTGTGTGTGTGTGCTTTTATGTTTTAAAGACCATATCCTGTATTACAGTAGAAATGTGGTGACAACAGCTCCCATGTTTCCTAAACAGGGCAAGATCCAGGCTCCTCTCACAATGAATTTATATTCAGAATGACTGTGACAGACTTTTAGCATAATTTTTTGTTACTGACATGTAAAATAATTCCAAATAGCTGTAGTTCTAAATCAGCACTATTCTGAAGTGTAGCACGAATGTAAAAAATAAATGCATTCGATAGCCATTAGTGCCTCAAGCACTACGTTGTGGTGTATTGCTGACTGCGTCACCTGCTGCTGAGCGGGGGATGTTGTCTGTGATTTCTTTGCAGAAGCTTGATTTGATAGATCAGTGTGACCTCTTTTTTTCCTGTCAATTTTGCCTGGTGTTGATTAAATTTAGTGAAAACTGG
This sequence comes from Cuculus canorus, assembly GCF_017976375.1. Lineage (NCBI taxonomy): Eukaryota > Metazoa > Chordata > Aves > Cuculiformes > Cuculidae > Cuculus > Cuculus canorus. The sequence goes on from NC_071417.1 coordinate 12,971,476, forward strand.
GTTTTATTAAAAAATCATAATTTAGCATATGGATTTTTTACGTGATCTGAATTTCTGTTAGAGGGAAACTATTTCTCTGTTTATCTGATCTTCTTATCTGCAGGCAGTGTATTTTCTAACCTGAAGTGCTTTAAATGTTCCTAGTTTTTAAGTATTAGTAGGAAGATGCACATGATTGTCACCTCTCCAGTGGTACTGTTTGGATTCCTGCAGTTGGGTCTGCAAGTGGCATTGTGGTCCAGAGAGGAATCCTGTCCCAGTCACAGAGCAGGAATCATTGAAGTTGTTTTGAATGGATTGCACTTATAGTTATGAAGTGTTAACTAAAATAATCTGCGTTGCCATACTCTGCTTTTCACTGGTTAATTGTTATATTGGCAGATCTATTGACCAACCATTTCATGCCTTCTGTCATTGTCCCATATTTATGCCTATGTGATACAAGGATAAACCTTATCCTTCATCCAGGGTCTTTCACCCTTCCTTCTTACTCCGTGTTGCCTGATAGGAAGAAACAGATTTGTCCTTGGATGTAGAGAAAGGAAATACATAGCAGTGGTCATGGCAGCCTGCTGCCTAATTTAATTATTCAGGGATATTGCGTTAGTTTGGATTATTTCTTTAGCAGCCATCAACAGTCTAGGAATTATTTCAGTTCCTCTGAAATAATGAGAGGCAAATTGTAGATGAGAGCAGTGCGTTTTGACAAGCTACGTTACACACACATATGCAGCTAGTAATAAATCAATACATTTCCATGTTCAGCGTGCAGCGCTTAGGTGTTAACGATCTCAATGTCAGACACATGAACAGCCGGTGCAGGGAACGCAGAACAGTCTGTGCTGTGTTTGCATTGTTTGTATTAAAGGCTGCGTGCGTTGGGCAGGACCTTTCCTCCAGCAGAGGCTTGAAGAGGGGTTTGCACTTAGAGACGCGACAAGATAATTACTCCTCAAAATGTTAGCTAAGGGGCCGTGCAGCAGCTCCCCTTGGCGCCTCGGAGGTGTTCGCGCTGCCGTTAGCCCTGTCGTGCTGCACACTGACATATCCATTTGGTGTACAAACCGCAGGATCCCTCCGGGCTGGCAGGTCATCCCGCGCATGCAGTGACAATTGAAGGCTGTTAGAGATGGGATCGGGGAGGGAATCTCCACAGCGAGGCATGTATTAGCCTTGGCAAGAGGTTTTGTTGGTGACAACTGAGAACGTGTTGAGATAATAAGTCTGTAATACAGAACGTGTTTAGATAATGTTATCTAAATGCTTGCTGCATTGTGAAACTGTTACCTCAGTGCTGTACTCCACCGCTGGAAAAGCACTAGAGAGAATTAATATTTATACTGAGCTCCTGTGCGCGCATCTCAGACATTAAAAAAATAAAATCCAACAGCGTATGGGAGACAGTGTGAAAAAATGACCTGGGTCGTTCTGGAAACTGGGGGTTCTCTCCTCTCTCTTTGAGAAAGAGACAACAAAAGAACAAGACAAGGAGTAATTACCAAAGCAATAGGATTTAATCTGCGGCTTAAACTCCTATATTCTCATCTCTGACTTACAATAATATGCGGCTTCGGGCAGAAGCAGCTACAGAAAGCAGCTACACTGGGAGATTCCTGGATATGTTTTTTCCCAGTATCAGTTCCCGTTGTTGGTGAGACACCAGCGCGTGTCGTGGAAAGGGGCACGCAGTGAAGGGGCTGCAACACGTGGCTTCAGCTGAAGGGAGCAGTCAGTGCTGTGGCCTCCTCTCCACCCTAACGCGCTGCGCGTGTGGGGAGCAGCTGGGCCGCCAGTCTTTGGTTACCAGGGGTTAAGATGGAGTAAGAGAGCATGAAATAGGCTCTGGGTGCTGTTTCACATCTTGGAGCATGGGCCATAGAAACGGGGTCAGCTTTGTGCTCACGCCAGTTGTTTGGAAGGCTGTTGTACCCAGAAAACTCTGGAATTGCCTTGCGTCTGGAAGCGCTTTCCTTTTCGGTTTAGTTGTGGTTTTTGCAAAAACTGTTCCTAATTATACCATGATTCTGTGATTCTGTATTGCAAACTACTGAAGTTGTGCTTCTGAGTAGCTTTGTCTTTGCTTGGGCAATATTCAGAGTCCATCTGGGAGGCAGGGGGTAGGTTATGGGTTACTTGCAAGCCTGAGAAACACCACAGAGACGTTTTGCCTCTCAGACTGTATCTACCCTGGTGGCTGGACCGGGCAGGTCACGCTCTCAAGAGCTGCTGTGCTCTCTTCCAGGCTGCCGTGCTGCTGCGTGCTCCCTGCTTGGCGCTGAGCGGCGGCAGCTACCGCTCTTCCCAGGCAATGCCCGGGAGAGGTGAGCAGGGCACAGCCAAGGGCCGCTTCCCATAAAGCAGTGTGGACAATGCCTCCCTTCTGGGGATGAAGAGGTTTTACTGTTTCCCCTAAGGGCCAGAATATGTGCTCTGGTCTTTTTTATTTGCTGCTGGAGATGAAGCCTCTTCTGCTCTCTTGGTATCTGTGAAGGAGCTTTCTCTGCTCACACAGCTGCTGCCCGACAGGCCCCTCTAGTACCGGTTCCTAAATCAGACCATTGTATGTGCTAGAGGAACGAGCTGGAGCTCTGGGCGCTGAGGCTTCCCTCGCTTCAGGAGAATGCATTCCAACAGAAGGTCTGAGTTCCCTAAAGACGAAGCAGAGGCCTTTCTTCTCTCTTCCCATTACATTGTTTGAGGTTGTTGTGGGAGCTTGTTCAAAGTCAAACTTCACCGAGGATATTTAATTCCACATTATTTAAAAAGTGGTAATTTTCATATTAATATTAATGTACTCTCGCCTCTTCAAGAGCGCTGCTGGCTGTAGGTGTGTCCAGGTGCTGCCATCTCCTGCCCGGGCCTGCCCCCGCTGGGACCTGATAAAAACTGCCCTGCTGCTTCAGACAAATGTAAAGGAAATAATTTTCCTATACTCTCACTACTGTTATGTTCCAAACCTTTGCAGAGCCTTTTCAACCCCTCTTTTTTTTACAGTCCCCATCAAACAAGTGATAGTCCTACTGGTGTTTGTCCCTCGCTGCTGCGTCTCTTCCAAGAGCAGATGTGATAAAGCTGTTTTGGAGTAACCGTGCGTTGAGGGCTTTCAGTTCCCAACCCTAATTTTGAGGGGAATTAGAGCAGCAGTACAATGTATTGGTAAGAAAATACAACTAATTATACACAATCAGTGGCTTTACAGACAGTTGAGTATAAAACAAAGGAGAGAAACCGGAGATGGCCAGCAGCCTGGTGGCACGGAAAGGGAGCTCAAACTCGTCTGTAGAGTAAGAAATGGTTTTTTAAATTCTCATTCTTGAGATTGTTCTAAAAACAGGATGAATGTTTGCAAATATAGAATTTTCACACTTTCGCCACGTTCTTCTAAGTCACCTTCAGCATTGTCATCCGTTTCCCGCTGCGGTTCTGGGTGGGAAGGTGAGTTGCAGTGTCTGGGGTGAAACCCAGCTCGGAACTGGCCAGCAGCAAGGGCTTCGTGGAATATCAAAGCACTTTTCAGGGAGTGATTTCAAATCATTACAATAATAATGATAAAAATCATATCATAAAGCTATTTTTGGAATATTCCTCTAATAAGGAAAAAAATCATGGTGTTCTTCTAAGATTTTTTTTGTAGATTCCTCTTGGTGCCCCCCAAATCCCAAAGAAGTAATTGTTATTGGTGGTTTTTTATTATTATTTTCCTAAAGTCATTGATTTCCTCATTTCTCACCCAAAATGAGGTATTCTGAAATCTGGTATGAGGTACAGTTTGTGTTTGTACGCAACCGTACGTTTCGTATATAAAGTCAGAACTCAGCCATGAATTACTGTACCCTGGCATTAATTCATTGAGGTTGTTTGTGTGGAAACCATCTCTTTAAAGTTGGAATGCAGACTAGCACGGTTTCCGTTGCGTATTTATATAAACCTAATAACAGATCGAAAAAATACGTAAATCCATCAGATGTTCTCCTTTCTCTGCCAATGTTGTGTGGTTTAAATCTAGTCGTGTTTTCATAATCCTCATCTGATTTATATATATAACTAAATTTAACATAATGTTATTTCCTTTAAATCATTTATAGTAACCAAGGGATTGGCATTCATAAAGATTGTGGGAGGTCCTAAACATTGCATTGACAAGGGATTCAGCTGCGTTTTTAGGCATCTCAGAGGTTATTTAAGGTAACAGCAACGCCAGACGAAACATCTGAAAGGGAATTGGTGGTAGGTGCTGGTGATTAGGTGCTAAACTGAAAGTTCGGTTAATGTAAATACTCTTCATGTGAAGATTTTTCTGGATTTGGGGGGGGGAAAAATACTGTAATACTTAGGAGGACTTAAATCTTTTGTTTTGTTACAAAATAGTGTATGGCATTGCTGTTTCTTTTTTTGTGCTTTTCCTTACTGATTATCTTGCTATTAAAAGGTAGAGATCTAACCATAAAGAAGATATTAAAAATTAAATTAAAGGAAATGGCACTGGATATTTGTCACTGTGTAACGGAACAGTGATTATTTTTTTTGCTTTCTTTGTATTTCTCTTAATAGAAGCCTTTTATTTAAACAATTTTTCTAATTTTAGCACAGAAGTCTCTGTCAGTATAGTGGAACTGTTCTTGAAAGGACAGGCTCAGGTCTTCTCGTGGCTTAAGGCCACAGTGCTCAGCATTGCTCACACCTCGGCGTTAACACAGCAATAGTTGGAAATAACATATGTTTCAAATATATTCTATTTGGGAAGATGACATCCTGAGGGAGCCATCAGTCACCTGTGAAGGAGAGAGCTTTCCAAAAAGGTAACTGAAAAGGAGACAACAGTTCCTGCACAGTGCGGCGAGAGTACCGGTGCAGTTTGGCTTTCTTTTGAAGTGATTGTGATTTTTATAAAATAGGATGAAAATAACAGATCTGACTTAATTCATGATGAAATTTTGTGATGGAAAAATGCTGCCACTACACCGTTGTCTCCAGTGGCAGTTTGTATGCCTGGAAAAAGAAAAAGAAACACAGAAAGAAAGCATTTAAACATCTCAGACCCTAAGAGTGGGTAGCCGGATGAATCCCCCTGAAGTGTGTTTCGTACTAAGTTCATGGGTGCATTGCTAAGCCTTTTCACTTTATATACACCGAAGTAATAAATAATTGAAAATGCTCCCAACTTTAGTATTTTTGTGCATTAGATCTTTCAGTTTGACGCAGGTTTGTGATTTGGAACTTCTGGGGAATATATGGCATGTTGTCCTCCCTGCTCAGGACCGGGGTGCCTGGTGGCTGCTCTGGGGGTTACCTTGCTTTCGCACGGTCACCTCCAGATCCATTGTCTCTTCTTCAGCTCCTCTGGGTAGTAGTACAGGCTTGATAAGCGTGATTCTAAAGCTAGTTAGTTCATTAGTATCAGCAAAGTAACTGTACAGCACAGCTATTAAAAATTGCCAGTATTCTTATTAATGCACTTTTCTGCACAAGTCTGAGTTGACAGCTCAGGGTATTCCAGCAGACTTTGTAGAGTAGGGGAATAGTTTGGAAACCATTTCCCATGGCTCCCTGGAGGCATCTGATGTTTTGAATGTCAAGGAGATAAGAAACAGTACAAGAATAAGTGAGTTTAAAAACCTGGAGAGATCGTGGAGTGGGTTCTCAAAGGCTGTCAGCTTTGGGTTTTGAACTAGGTTGAAATAAATGTAAATAAATAGAAACCCCCAGTCTGAACATGGTGCTGGATGTTTGTAGAACCCTGGTCTGATCTGTGTTTTGTCTGTAGCTCTTTTACAGTGCCTTTGTTAGCACAAAGAGTAGTGGAGCTGTTAAGAAAACTGGCTGTTGATAAAACACTGTGGGAGGGCTCCGGCGAAGACCTGAACGGTTTCTGTGTTTTAGAGCTTTAGTTTGAAGTGTGTAAGTCTTGATACATGCTGTGGAGCTGTCGCTAAACAGTTATTAAACGTAAATCCCGAGTGCTCAGGCTGCTCCTGAAGGCGACTGGTTTCAGCTTGGCAAGTTCTCGTCTGCTGGAATTTTATTCGGAGATCTGTCTCACATTTGTAAGTGATTTCTGCAGCTTGGTATGTAAGGAATTGTGTGAAAAGTACTGGAGACAGGAATGTCAGCGGCTGGGCTGTGCGTGCCGGAGCGCCCTGCATCACCGCGCACTGACGCCGCTCACTCGAAATAAAATTCATCTTTGTTACTACAGTCAGCATTGTTCTCAGGGGCTGCCAGGAGCTTATTCGGAGGGTGGGAAGTCCCCAGGCCTTGATCTTTATTATCCTTGGTCTCAAAAGCTGAGTTTATAGCTGCAGCTCTGGCGCTGAGGGAGCACAGCATTTATCTAAGGGTTCCTCCCCATGCGGGGCGCTGGGAGGGGAGCCCTGGTGGGAGTGCGTGCTGCTGGCAGGGACTGCTGGCTCTGCTCTGCAGAAACGGAGTGGAGGGAATGAGATTCGATGCTTCTTGGTAGCTGAACATGATTTGGATCTGGTGCTAGAAGTCATAGATTCATGGAATGGTTTAGGTTGGAAGGAAGCAAAAGGTCCATCCAATTCCAGCCCCTGCCATGGGCAGGGACACCTCCCACTGGATCAGAGGCTCCAAGCCCCATCCAACCTGGCCTGGAACCCCTCCAGGGATGGGGCAGCCACCACTGCTCTGGGCACCCTGAGCCAGGGCCTCCCCACCCTCACAGCAAAACATTTCTCCCTAAGATCTCATCTCAATCTTCCCTCTCTCAGCTTCAAACCGTTCCCCTCGTCCTATCCCTGTACTCCCTGATCCAGACCCCCTCTCCAGCTTTCCTGTAAGGAAGTGATCCATCTTTCACTAGTAAGGTATTTATTGCTGGTCATGAGTAGTAATACTCATTACTGTTATACTTTTGTTATATTTGCACGGAAGTAAAATGGGCAGATGCTGTATTTGTATATCTTTTCCATTGAAAAAATTACCAGCATGTGTTCCCTTCCCTGCAAAACCAGATGAATCTTATGTCTTTTAAACTCTTATTTTGGTCTTTTTCTTATTCTGACAGTGCTCATGGGTAGTTGTGGATGTTGTGTAAGATTACGTGTGATTTGTTCATGCAAGGCCACTTTGCGGGAGCCTTGACAAGAGTCCCCATGGGTTCCAAAAGGCTGATTTTCCTTTGGTTCAATTGCAGACAAGCAGTACTCTCAGTCACGCGCTGTAGGGAACATGCAGAACTGGGAGGATTTCTGTGCAATATCCTAAAGACAGGAGTTGACAATGACAGCTTTACAAATAGCTTTGCTCCCTGCTTTAGAGTGACTGACCTGCTACGTGCTGAACCTTCACAGAGATTATTATCCCCGCTTGATCTGGGGCCAGATTGCTCGTCTTTTCTTTATTTATTAATATTTAATATTTCTTCTTTCTATTAAGGACTGTCACCCTAGTAGGAAACCAACAGGCTTTGATTAAATAGTTAGGCTTTGCTTTTATTTCTGTATTTCTGGTATGTACAGAAATCCATTCTGCTATTTTTTCTTTTAACATGATTTGATTTCTTCTTCTTCCTGGGGCAAAATAGCTGGGTAGAAATACCTGGACTCTGTCATCCGTTTTGCCCAGTGTACCTCCCCCCAGGTAAAGGCAACACTGATGATAGTGAAATTTCTTTCCCTTGCGAAAATGGAAATCTCATTAATGCTTTGATTTCAGGTCATTCACTGATTGCTGCAAAGTGCTTCCGAGTACAGCGTGAGAACACCAAGGAAGTCTGGCTGCTATCTGTCTTATAAGTGGCCTTTTCTCTCCAGATTTTTCTCAGCTGACCGTTTCCCTTGGGGTTTTGTGGCAGTATTTAAGGCTCGTGGAGGAGTGACTTGTAGTACAGGACACGCTGTGTAGAGTTGTTCAGAGGTTTAGTGGGATTAAACCAGCTTCCTATTCTAGAGCGTCAGTGCCTTTGTTTAAAAATAGCTGACAGCAATAGAGCAGTTGGTTGACTGAAATACTACAGTGAAATTGCTGTAGTTGCCTGTGTTATTTCTCCTGGTGAAGGTAGTTAAGAGCTATCTTTAAAACACTGGTTGCATTATGGCTGGCCCAGAGCCAAAGCCAACAGCTATAAAACTCTGTGCAGCTATTGTGTTGGACAGAAAAATTACTGCAAAATTACCACTTCAGCTCTGTAGAATTTTAGTTGATTAAAACGATGATAAAAAGCATGAAATGTGTTTTGTTTTCTTGCGGCTTTGTGGCAAGGACTATTTAAGCAAATAGTTAGCTGTGATGGGAGGTCAGTCTGTGGGTAGAATAAAGCGGGAATGCGTTAAATACCACTCATTTCAAATTAAGGTTAAGCATCATTGGCAAATCCGTGGTTCGTCTTAGACCATTGTCAACTTTCTGTAATGTTCGTGTGCTTTTATTTTCTGTACTGGAGGCTCTGCTGAGGTGTTTAATAAAGAGCTTTCCTATTCCTTTTCTTATTCCTTTTTCAGCTAGGATCCACTGCAGAGTGAATTTGGAAGAATTTCTGAATACCCCTGATTTTACTTCTTGAATCCTAGTTAAAATCCCATTTGTGTGTAATGATTTTATTAACTGAAACAAGCAGGAAAACAAATCTTTGAGATAGCTGCTGACATTGTCAAATAGTTGTCCAGTGACACGTCATTCTGTTGTGTGTGGTCATCGATCAATAAATGAACCTGTACCATAGAGTGGTTTGGCTTGTGAAGGGACCTTAAAGCCCATCCAGTTCCACCCCCTGCCATGGGCAGGGACACCTCCCACTGGATCAGGAGCTCCAAGCCCCATCCAACCTGGCCTGGAACCCCTCCAGGGATGGGGCAGCCACCACTATATGCAACAGCCGCGAGTGACAGACGAGAGGAGTACATATATTGCTCCTCAAGGCAATGTAGTCACTACCTCCTATGACTTCATTAACATGCTAATAAGTCTGTTTCTCATTTGTCTCTCTCCTCCTCCAGTGAACATTTGTCTTGTGCCTTCACGTTCTTTCTTCATGGGGAAAGCAATGTGTGCACAAGTGTGGAGATTGCTCAGCACCAGCCAATCTACCTGATCAATGAAGAGCATATCCACATGGCCCAGTCCTCGCCGTCGCCGTTCCAGGGTAAGCGAGCTTTATTGGGCACTTGGTCCCTGCCCCACCACACTGCTGGGTGGCAGGGACTTGGCTCCTGGTGATCTTATCTTCAGAGGGGAATACAGTAAGATTAAGTAACTCTTCAAATGGGTTAAATTTTGATTCAGGATCTGTTGGCATGAGAAAAAAATGTCTAGGGCTTCAGCACTGTAGCCAGCCATAAATGGTGGGGGAGTTTTCCTCACCTTTCTATTGATTAGTGTTGGTTTTAAAGGTACCTGCATGGGATTAATTTCTTTATTTATCATTTTCGTTTTAAGAGCCTTGTTATTGAAGAAAGTGAGTGCACTGATTTGATTTTCTTACACAATGTTTAGGTCAGTGAGCTCAGATCTGTGACTTCAGTCCTATGTCAATGCAGGTACTAAGCTTATCCAGTTCAGGAGTAATTTTCATTCATAGAGAGTAAAATATTTTATTTTGTTTATAGAAAAAAAGGATGTGTTTGTGAAAAATTATCAGAAACAATGAAAAACTTGAAGTATCTGTGACCGTTTATTTACCAGTGTAAGAAATCAGGGTTTTACAGAATTAAGCTAGTGGGTTATTAAATTCATGATGCAATTGTGGTGCAATGCTCTACATCTAAAAAAAATTTAAGAGTATTTCAGTCACTGAGTTCCATTGTCTTTGCTACTGTTTGAAGTTATCATTTCAAAGCAATTAAAACAAGAATTTTTCATAGAATTAAACGTTCATTGAAGAAACACCCAGAGACTATGAAAAGAGTATTTGTAGAGCAGTCAGTTTATAGAACCTTTACTGAAAAGCGTTTTGTTACTAAATGTAAAGTTTTGACAGTGACTCAGACACTTAAATCGGGGAAGGTTTTATTTCAGCGAGGTAAATTCATTAACTCCCTCAAATCAAATATGACTAATCACAAAATTGAGTCTGAATGGAAACACCTGTTGTCGAGCAACTAGTTCTTATTTGTTGTGACTGTTATCTTTTTCATATATTGTTGTCTCCATCCTCTCTAATGCTGGGCAGTTCCTAGTGCCATAAGTTCCTGGTAAAATCCTGCTGTTGCATACCTGCCCTCCCGCCGCTGGTCATCCCTTTGCCCCAGCGAGTGCCGTTTCAGTACACTTAGATTGGTTCATTGTGGAAATTATTAAACTAAACTGCCAAAAGGCCCGTTGGAGATGAGTAGGATGGCTGTGCAGGAAGCTGTGCCCTAGGACGTAGCTTTAAATTCCCGGCCCTCTGGTTTTGCAGTAGTTTTCCCCTGGAGACAGACCCTTACACCGGCGTGTGAAGGGAGCCGTGCCTCCAGCGAGGGCGCAGAGCCCGGCTGGCAGACGGTCGTGCCATCCACGCTGCAGGGACTGTTGTGTCTTCCTTTGCAGTTCTGGTGAGTCCCTATGGTCTGAATGGAACGCTGACGGGCCAGTCGTATAAGATGTCAGATCCAGCAACTCGGAAATTGATGGAGGAATGGCAGTATTTTTACCCTACGGTGCTGAAGAAAAAAGAAGGGATGAAGGAGGAAGAAGAGCTGGGCTATGACAGTGATTTCCCTGTGGCCGTTGAAGTCATTGTTGGTAAGTTGCTGTATTCTGCCTGAAGGGTTATTTTCCTCCACGTGATTTTAAAAAATAAAAATCTAATTAATCAGCAACAGCCGTTATAATTTTCCTATATACTCTTGTAGCTCTCCTGACACTGGAACATCTGACTAGTTATCTTGCCTCAAGCGTCTGTACTCCCTGTATCCCACATGCTATTATTCACAGTATCAGGCTCCTTGTTTCAGCTCTGTTCTGGTTCTAGGGGGTTAGATGTACATTAGTATGTGGAATTCCTTAGCTCTTTTTATCTTGGATAATAAGTTTTGTCTAATTGACATTGAAAACAAGTCGAAGCAGCTAGGGCAGTGAATATTTAAAACTGTTATTTTCTGTTTCTTTGTAGGTGGTGTAAGGATGGTCTATCCTTCAGCCTTTGTTCTCATCTCCCAGAGTGACATCCCGATGTCACAGAACACTGCCAGTACTGGAGGCCATATAAATGTGGGACAGCAGGGGCCTGGAAGCATGAAGGATCCTGCTAGTACCTGTGGGCTGCCGCTCACTCCACCCACTTCTCCAGAGCAGACCCTTATGGGTGAGCAATGGACTCAGCCTGGCGCTATTGCGTCGCTCACATGAAGGGAAGAGTCGGTGCGGGAACAGTAGCAGATACAAGCCAGTAGACTGAAAGTTAGGAAAGGACTTGTTCTGAAGGTCTGTGATAAAGGGAGGCCAGTGGTTTAAACACCCCTGAAGACACATCTTTATAGAAAAAATTGTGAATTCAGTTAAGCTCCATTTTCTATAACTACATTATCTATGCCTGAGAGGCAGATTTTGGCAGTGCTTTAGACAGATTTCCTGCTGTTGGTCTTCTTGTGTCCGATGGGAGGAGAGTGTGGATGTGTTGTGGTACAAGAGTACAGTGAACGTGCAAGAGAATGTGGCTCATTATACAAAAAGCCAGAAACACAGCGCTTAACTAAGTGATCATGTTGGTGTAATAAAAATTGGCAAATGGTAGCTACTCTTTGCCTGACACAGTTGGGTGTTAGTTAAGGCCCAAGCTAGCTTAGCCTTTATTGGATAGTTCTGTCACATCATGAGGATCAGTCCTGATGCGAAGCCTAAGAAAACTAATCATCCTTGGTTTTATTGCCCTGGAAATACTTGTTGGATTGATGTGTGCATAAAGAGTGCCTGCATGTGAAGACAATCAAAGTTTTCAGTGTATACTGCTAATAATATAGAGAGTGGGATTTAAATCCACTTTGAACAGTGTTTTTCAAGGCAACTGATAGTTCAATTAAGAAAAAATGTTATTAGCCACTAACTAAATCAAGATCATCAACTTCGAAATAATCTATTGAAGTATTGATGTGTATTTTAATGTGCTGTCGTATTTTTAAAATTTTCAGTTCCCTGTTGACTTGTACAATATCACAAGGAGATTCTATTTTAGAATATTTATAAACTATTAATATCTAAAAAATGTCCGTATTGTCCAATCTGGCAGTCCCAGTTTCTGTTTGGTTTCTGCTATTGATGTAAGCAATATGGGCTTGTGTCAGACGGATGGCTCTCCAGCAAAGGTGAAAGGGCTCCTCTATAGGATGTCATACGCTATTTTAAAAGACCTCTAAAAATTAAAGAAATGGATTGGGAAAACACCATGCAGTTCAGAATCAGTAAATGGGGCACACAAACTGGATTAATCTGAGGCACACGGATACTACTTCAGTTCCTACTTGTCGGAATGTCATAGTGGGACCATGTCCAGTTTGAACAGTTAAAGATGTGGACAAATTGGATGGAGTCCAGAAAAGTGCGGTGAGAATGATGATAGATTCTGCAAACAGGACCCAGGGGAAAAGATGGAAGGGATTGAGGTTGTTTAGTCTGGAGAAGAGAAGTTTGAAGGAGACACGGTGTAAGCGTCTTCTAGAGACATAAAAGGAGAAAAGGGATAATCTTTTGTCTGCCATCAATATGTAATGAACCTGAGCTGGAGCAAAGCAAAACGAGGTTAGACACCAGGGAAAACTTTCTCTGAGGAAGGATAATGGAGTGCTGGAAAGAATTAGCTGGTGGGAAGTTACAGAATTTCCATTAATAGGGAGATGGGGGAGTTGCTGGATGGCTGTTTGTTGCTTGTTTTAAAGAACAGGTTAGTCTGATATGTTTCAGGAATAAGGGTGCAGCTGACCCAGCTTTGAATCAGGAGTTGGACTGGATGTGATCCCTTAAGGTCTCTTCCAACTGTATTTTTCCTGACTCTCTCTGAAGTCTGCAAGGAAATGAACTGCTGCTGAAACCAGGGAAGGGCATTTGTGTAGAAACAGGCTGCGCCGCAGGGCTTGTGAATTGCCTTGGTGGTGTGTGGCTGGCTGTCCCCTCCAGGATCTGGACCGTTGCATCCATGGTTATTTGTGGGCTTTCCAGTATTTTGTCAGGGAGTTTCATGGATAAACGAGTGTCAGTGTATGAGAACAAAATGGTTTTGTGTGCTGCAAAGTTCTGTTCCATGTTATGCCTTGTATTGCTGTACTGTATAGTGTAAAACCATTGTAGAAATTTGGAAAGCAGGGCCCTCAAATTGAACTTGAAAGCTGCGGTGGCTCCTCAGTTACCCTCTCCTGGCCTCCCCTTCCCATCATCCTGTTTCCCCCAGCCCCAGCGCTGACTGCCCTGCTGTTGATGTACCTGATGTAGGTGTGTGCTGTTATGTTTATTCAGACGTAAACACAGGTTCCTTCCCCTCTCGGCCCCCCAAAACAGCACAGGTTTGCTAATTCTGAAGATTCGGTCTGTTTTTTTGATCATCTGTTGAGTTCATGACGTTGTGGAGTGTTTGAAAGCCAATGTTATCAGTTGTTAGGGCCACGAGCCGCAGTGTGCCTAGGGATTTACGAGTGCGATTGTGCCTTTTCTTTTTTAATTCGAGTTCTTCACAATAAGAGAATCAGTTCTAACTGTGAAAAAAACATAAGCATAAAAAATCGAAGAAGGCGCGGGGTTAGGCAGCTTGTGCGTGATTTTAAAAGTCGTGTTTTGAGTCACTTGGCAGAAATCATCTCGGCTCCGGTGGAGGCAGCGATGTGCAGCAGTGAATCCTTGCAGCGTTTCGTTCTTAAGGCTTCTTAGTTGCGTCAGGCAGGAGGACAAAGTGTTCTGTACACTGATTTGACCTTGTTAAAATGCGGCAGCTCCTTCCTTCCTTTCCCACCCAGAGCACAGGGGAGGGCTGCTCTGCCGGGCCAGGCGAGCCTGAGGCTCCCTCTGCTGTCCTGGGGGGTGCAGGGAGGGCTGCGGAGTGCTCTGCGCCTCCAACAAACCCTCTGTCATAGTAGAAAAAGAAACATCTACCTGTACAGTAGCTGCTCAGGGTTCTGCATTACAGGCAGGAAGAAACGAAGCGCAGAATGTGAATCAGAGCTTTTCAGGCTACCAACATGTTGAAGTAATGTCTTCATCTGTTATCTCCCTGATAACCACACAGTGTTCTGGAGGCCCTCACAGGTTATGTTGATAAGATACACTAATAACCGGCTGTGGAACAGTTTCTGTACTAGGATACATCGCAGCTGTAAGATTTTGCCAAAGCAAGTGTTGATTCTGATATTTCATTTCAAGTGTAGCAGAAAGAAATAGCATCACACATTGGTTTCTTCAGTGAGGTTTTATCTTCAGTGTAAAGAACAGTTCTTGCTTTGAAATAGGCTACATAAATTATTGGTTTTCTTAATAGATGCTTTTAGAATCATCCATATTATAATAAACATAGTCTTTAAAGCAGCTCACCAAAGACTATGTAAATTCAAGTTTCACATCCAGGATAATTGGGAAAAACCTCTCTCCGCGCTCTCTTAGGGATTCAGTACAAGGCTGTAGGGGCTAAATGACCTCGATTTAAGAGGCAGAGCATATTCTCTCATGTGAGGTGCAGGACTTACACCACTGTATTACACACATACCTGGTATTAACTTAGTGCCGTCTTTATTGCCGTACAGGCACGTGTTGCTTGAAAATGCAGTTTAGTCAGTCTTTGGTAGTGATGCTTGCAGTGCTCTCTAGTGAACGGGAACATCTGTGTGGTCAGCAGCCCTACAGGAGGGAAAGTCTGCTCAGGAAGAGCTATCAAAGGTGCGTATTAAGAATGGCTATAACCTTAATGCTTACTTTATATTGCAGGAGAAAGTGGATGCTCCCAGAGCAGCATCAGCCATTCTGCGGTGCAGGAGGGGACCGTCAGTGTGCACAGTCCAAAGAAATCAGGCAAGATTACTGCAAAATTGCACAATCGCATGGTTCACCGTGTCTGGAAGGAATGCATTCTCAACAGGTCACAATCCAAGTAAGGCAGCACTCCTGATGTTTTCGTTGATTAACAACATTATATAGAGCTAAAATTCTAATAGCCTTGGATGATGCTATTCCTCACAGAATTCTTTTGCCACTAATCAAAGCTAATGGCGCAGAACAGCATTATCAAAGAAAATTTGTCACTGTGTTCAGCTAAAAACTTCTAACACTTAACATTGTGTTCGTGGTTGTGTGTCTTAATCGTGACAGTTTTGAGGTTACAAATCTATAATGTGTGCTCTCAGGTTTACTGACTGCAGTTTCTCACTCCAGTTGTAGTTACTAGACTGAAAGTTGGGTGACTGAAGCATAAATATTGTATCTTTGATATTTAGAACTCCACAGGTAATATTTGTTATGTTACAGATGTTGGACTAAAACGCTGAAGGATATGGTAAAATCATGTTGTTAGTGTCATAGGCCTTTATTACTGGACATTTAAAGTGTATTTGTGGCCTGAAATCACTATTTCCGTGCAATTTCCTCATTGTTTTATCAGAAGAGTTTCCAGATTCAGTTTAAATCACTTGCCCCTTGCTGCTTGTGCTCAGACTCG
Organism: Cuculus canorus; assembly: GCF_017976375.1. Classification (NCBI taxonomy): domain Eukaryota; kingdom Metazoa; phylum Chordata; class Aves; order Cuculiformes; family Cuculidae; genus Cuculus; species Cuculus canorus. The sequence continues at coordinate 12,987,045 of NC_071417.1, forward strand.
GGTCAGAGCTGTCTGATGCAGAGCGGGTGCCATCCTCCCAGAGGTGAACTATAAGCTTTAAGGAGTAACACAGGCAACTAGTTTTAAATACAGAATCCTATTTCAAAGGTGAATTAGGAACTATTTTATTTGAGGGGAACATATATGAATTTATGCATGTCTGGTTTTGAAATTTTTGTTTTACAAAAGGTAATAACTATTAAAATAATTTGATCTTCTTCAGGAGGAAACAAATTACAGCTGCAAATTTGGAAGAGGAAGTTCCTAAAAAAATTGTTTCTTGGGATTTTGTGGATCCAGTCCAAAGAGTCCGTTGTTCTTGTTTCAGGTGAGCTTTGAAGAGAGTAAGCATTTGTCATGTTGGAAGAGCCCTGCTGAGTTCAGGCAGAGGTGCACTTACAAAGGGAGTTATGTTTTAGCTCAGAGGAGAGGAAACTCTAATATCAAAACTGTGATCATCACTCATGTTCAGGTGATTAATGTGCATCTCGTACCATTGTCACTCGTCAGCTTGAGTGGAAAAATTATCCTAGACTAGAAAATGGGAGCTAGGATCACTCAAACCTTTCTCATTCGTGATGAACTCATCCTTTGGGCTTTTCAGAGGTGTGAACTTTCAGGTTTGGAGCAGTAAGGCTCATGGTGATGAGGGGCAGAAGCTGCCTGGGACTGAGGGATAGTGCTGCTGTCCCTGTTTAAAGGGAAAAAGAATCTTTTTATTCCACTTACCTCTAGTCAATCATCACACCAAGAGAATGTAAAACCTCTGCAGCGTGCTCATCCACTCTCAATGGATCAAAAAGAAATCACTGCTCACTTACACAAATACTATAAAGTTTATTAAATTATTCTTCATCTTTTATGAATGCTTGAATTTCCAGACACTTAGGAAAGGCAAATGAGCACTAGCAATTCTGCATAACATTCTTAAAATCATCAGGGAGATGTTACAGGGCTAGAAAAAAAAAAAACCAGTTTCTGGTGAAACAGCCCTGCAGAACGGCTCCTGCTGAAATTTTTAAGTCCTAAGGTCACTGTAGACTTACAAGATTCGTAAAGATGTTTTTGTGATCTAAAGAAGTTATTCCTTAGATATGCATAGGTGTAAATGTCATTCATATGATCGAACTCTGTCATTATGCCCCCCAGCTGCAATAAGGGTTTTGGCCAAAGTAACAGCCAGTGCAGCCGCCGGTGATGTTGATGCAATGATTCTCTGCTTTCTGGCTGTTTGAGGCATAGCTGGCATTCTTTTTTCCTTTTAATTTGCTCTAACAGTAAGGCAAACTTGAGAATAATACTGTTGCTATTAACAGTTAATTTAATATATTGTCTAATAAAATCCTTGAATGTGTTACCTGCCACAGCAGTCACCGCAGAGCTTTCTGCATGGATCTGGCTGTACAGGGGAATGCAGGAATGAAGCATTCTCACCGGCTCCACAGGGCTGTCGGCTAGAAATTCCCTTTGTCCAAAATGGAACAAAGCAAGATTTTGTCCTTTTGTGTCTTTTGTGTTTACCTTCTCATGAAGCCAGATCTGATTTGTGTATTTGGAAGAGCTGATGGGATGCCGAGGAGCTGTGCCTCGTGAGGAGGGCAGGGTGTTCATCCTGGAGACTCTGTGCTGTGTCCCAAGTGAAGCGTTGCTCCTCTGCAGCCTTGCTCTTTACCCTCTTGTGTTCTTGTACGTACTCGAGTGCAGAACAGAGAAGTGTTTTATCAGGATGCCAGGTGTTTTCTATGGAAAATGAGATCCAGCCTCGCGTGGAAAGCAGAGGGAATCAATAGTGGACAATGAAAACTGAATCTATGGATATATTCAGCTGCATTTGCAACTTCACACTGTTTCTTAACACCTCCAGCGTAACGACATCATGCTGCAGTTAGGAAACACAGCAACTGGGGCATTAAAAAATTATCATTAATGTGAAAGTGGTCCCTGATTTCAACCAGCAATAAAAATTGTCTGTGTTATTGCAGAAACGGGACAGCTACTTTGATGTAGATATTAGTTTAGTCATTACCGTGCCCTTTCTATGTGTTATAGAAATGAAATGTCAAGATATGATCTTAAATAGCAAGTCTTAAAGGGTTGTCTGGTACTCGGCACGAAATTCAATCATCTATAGACCCAACTTTGTGTATTGAACAACAGGCTGTCTAAAATCATTTTCTGTGGTCAACTAAAATACGGTGAGTGATGGAGAACTGAATCAACGAAATGTTCCAAGAACACGCTTAAGGCAAATCTCCAGTTACTAGGGCGTGAGCTCCACATTACGGGTGAGTGCAGCTAACGGCCATCTGCTGCGGCAGAGGATTTGCAACACGGCCTGGTAACAGCTAAGCCCGCAAAGAAAGCCAGGACAATGCCCCCAGCATGGATGGGTACAGGAATAGGATGTAGCAGGTACAAGAACCTGCATTTGTACTGTTTGACGGCTGTATGCACTGGGATGTTTCCGTAGCTTAATCATAAAAGTGGAATTCATTTCTTCAATCTGGTAGTCCACTTTACCTGTGAAATGTAGTTTATCTTTGTGAGTAAAAAGCATATTCCATGTTCTGAAGTATTTTGTTGCTGTTCTATATAGTATTCTTTTAAACAAAAAAGGGGATGGAGTGATTTATTTTGAAGTGGTATTTAACTTCAAACAGGTAGAAATACTCAGCACAATAAGTCTTTCAGTTTCCATTTAGCTTAAAAAACCAAACAAACAACTAAACAAAAAATCCAAACAAAAAAGGCTAATAATAGTATGGACAGAGGTAGATGACTTTGTTGTACCGTGCCTGGGGGCCATCAGCTGGATGATGAAAATACTGTTTAGCAGTGCCTAAAACACTGAAAGTCAGTCTTACGCTTCCCAGTCCCAAAGATACTGGATACAGATCGAGAAAAGCCATATTAAAATGAGAAACCAGTAACAAGTTTGTAAGTTACTGCATTTTTTGTTGGGAATATTTTATAATATTGCTTTCTTCCTCACTTCTTAGCTTCTTTTTTTGGTTTGGTTTTGGACCAGAGTTGCTCTTTTTCCTTAACTGATACGGAGGAGGAAACTGCCACGAGAGCATCCTGCTGAATGTTGTGTCTGTGAACGTAACTAAACCCATTTCCGTCTGTATCTCTTGTAACAGAGGCTCAGAGGGTGCAGTGGTGGCGCCGCTCCACGGCAGGCACTTTATTTGAAGGGCTGTCTTTCTTCAGGGTAATAAAACGACACTAGTGTGGATTCTTCGTTGTATTACCTTCCATCTAAGCTTTTATACACATTAAATCTTTCCCTTGAATGTAATTTTCCACTTGATAGGCCAGAGAAAATGCAGACGACCTGGCTTGGATCATCAGACCATTCCAGAATCTGTTAACAGATCAGAAATAGACAAAAGATTTCTCAGTGCTCCTTTTTTCTCCCCCGTTTGTCGGATTACTGTATAGACCATGCAGTGACTTGTTTCTGACTCTGCTTTCAGGCACAAGGTTTTCAGACAGCGTTTTGCTGCTGGCTCCAGCCGTCCCCCAACGATAAATCAGCCAGGATTCAGCGTGGGAACATCATCGTCGTTGCCACCTCCCGCCTCTTCAAAGCACAAAACGACAGAGAGACAGGAAAAAGGAGAAAAACTGCAAAAACGGCCAATGATGCCCTTCCACCATCGGCCCTCTGTGACTGAAGAGCTATGCATGGAGCAGGACACGTCAGGGCAGAAACTGGGATTAGCAGGAATGGAGTCCTCTATAGAAGTCTCTAATTCCAGAAAATACGAGAAGCCGCTGTCTATACCTGCTAGAAATCCAAGCAAGCAAATGAATATGAATCCTATGGATTCACCCCGTTCCCCTACTTCCCCCCTGCCTCCCACCCTTAGCCCGCAGCCGAGAGGTCAGGAGGCAGAGAACCTGGACCCGCCTTCCGTCCCCGTGAACCCAGCACTCTACGGCAGCGCGCTGGAGCTGCAGCCGCTGCCCGGCCTAGAGGAGAGGACGGTCCTTGTCGGACAGAGGTTACCTCTGATGGCAGAGGTCAGCGAGACGGCCTTGTACCGGGGGATGGCGCAGAACAGTGAGCCGCTGTGGAGGTCCTACCGCGTCCCGTCGAGTGACGATCCAGAGTTCAGGCTCCCGAATCTTCCGTGTGAGAGATACGATACCAAGATGGAAATAAACGCAGACAGCACTGCACTGAAAAGGTAAGAGCGCACGCCGGGCTGTGTCGTGCTTCTGTTGCATTATGAGCATGACCAAACTCCGTTTTCAGTTGAAACTGGAACAAGTAGAGGGCTTTTCTCTAATGTCAAAGATGATGGAAGCTGGAGAGAACGTTAAATGCTGAAATAGAAATGTGCTATTGTAGTACTCCTTATTGTAGTGTTCCTAACTTTTTTCATGGCTGGCTTTCTCTTGGGGACTATGAGAACTGATAAATGGTTTTGTGACCTTTATCACAGTAATTCGAGCGAATGTAAGCGTTCTATTAAGCTTACATCCTTTGATGATTTAAGAAAGGAAAAGCTGGTTTGGGTCATGCAGCCTTCCAGCTACATAAGTGCTTGCTTTGGAGTGAAATACTGATTATGGCACTGCAGAGGCACTTCAGGATGGTTTGTCCAGTCGTGTGGGTTTAAAATTGCACCGTACAGTAAGCGGTAGCTGATACTGTGCTATGGAATGATACAACTTTTTTATAAACCCAAACTCTTGGATCTTTGGAATTGGTAGAAGCTTTACCACTCACTTCAGTCTCTGTAGGATTGAAACTGAAAACTCTGACAGTCTGTGGTCTGTACACGTGAAAGGGCAAATGCTGATTACTGTGCCCTTGTACGTGTTGTTTTAGAACAACTACAGCTTACACACACTGTCTTCCTCCATCAAATACATGAACTACCTACGCTTTAAGGAATTCTTATGTCTCTTCCTTTCTTAGTTTTTAAACATGGATATTTGTTTATGCAAAGATACTTATTTATTTATAGTTTTAGCATGAGAATTTGAATTAATTTTATGCTAAAAATTACTTTTGCATTCCAAGAATGCATAGAAAAATTTACCAAAGAGAGTAGTTAATGAAAATGTATGAGCTGAAATTAATTGAGGAAGAATTTTTGAGTTATGACAACATTGATTTTAGGTAATTACAATGGATTTTGCTACGCAAAAAAGATTGTGTACTTCAAAGTGTTTTGATCTATGTAGCGACAAGATTAATTCGATTTTCATTGTCCCAAAGTAGTTCTTAATACAGTAAGAAGTTTAATGCCAAATGTAGGCAAACACATCCTTTATTTGAGTTAAAAATGCATTTCTGTCTGACCAAGGAGGATGGGGTGAGAATGGGCTGTATTTGTGTGCGACAGCTATAGATCTAAGAGCTGTTATTTTTCTTGGCTGTAAAAGGTGTGTTTGTTTTGTTTCACCACTTGCTTGTTTCTTTTTATTTCCAGGCTCTTAGGACAACCTAATAAACGGTTTAAAATCCTGAGGCAGCAGAAACCAGTGCAGACGCTGAACTACCTTGACCCCTTGTCTCTAATACAACAGCCCGGAGAAGGCTTGGGAGACACGAGTGATCCATACACATTTGAAGATGGTGACATCAAGTACAGCTTCACTGGCAATAAAAAATGCAAACTTGGGGCTGAGAAAGATCCGCTGAAAAAGAGCAAGGTAACACGTGAATCCAGAATCTTTTTGCTAGCATTCCTGGTGGACTTACAGTCCTGTAGCTCAGAGTTTGCTCAACAGCGCTTGGGAAGAGATCAGCCTGTCCCACAGATCCCGGCGAGGGAGGGTTTGTATTTCTTCCCTGCACTCGCTCAGGAAAATCTTCATCGCCCTGAGGTGTTTCTGAACTGGGGTCTGCGGGCACCGCTCTGAACCCGTTTGTGTGTGGCAACACTGCTGTTGCAAGGAGCCCAATCTCATTTTAATTCTCTTGGGCAAAATTAATGTAGCCTTTTGCTGCGAGGGTTTGTGGCAGAGTTGCTGCATTGGTCTGAACGTTTCCTTAGAGGTATTCTTCCATATGTGGAAGAAAATGACTGTATCACCGTTGTTTGGTCACCACGTGCCCTGTGTGGATGAGACTTCTTATGGATCTTACCCTTTACCGAGCTGTCCCATTGTCTGAGCTCCGGCTACGCGCTCCCTTGTTCTTGGGTGGGCAGCCACCACGCTTGAAGCTCTAGGAGATGTTTTTTCTGGAGGAATCGAGTCAGCTGATTATCTGCACTGGCTCAGTGTTCACTGATGCATCTGGAATCCTTTGTTAGCCATACACTGTGTTACTTCATGGTTTTCCTGATACACGGACAAACACTGGGCAACTGTGTTCTTTGCCCTTCTAAAGTTTTGCTTTGCTTCTCAAAGCATTTAATCCGGAGCGCTGGGTTGGGCTCACCATAGGAAAACAGTTGTTCTTACACAGCTTAAATTAATATCCGTTAAAATCTCTTGGATTTTTTTGTATAGTCAGAAGATGGAGTTGGTACCAAGGAAATCCCTGCAACGGGTCATTCCACGCCAGTTCCTGATGGCAAAGATGCCATGTCTATTTTCAGTTCTGCTCCCAAGACTGGTGAGTAAAAGCTCCTTCATTCACTCTGCAAAGCGAAAAATACTCCAAGATATGCAGTAAAATCTGAAAGGAAAAATCACATATTGAACATCTTAGTGTAACATGAGAGCTGTAGACAGCTCCTGAGATGGAAGAACTTGATTTTGCTTGTCCTTTCTGTAGAAACATAGTTTATTTTTCTTAGAAGGTAAAGTTGAGTGGTGGCTGCCTTTGTTGTTCCTGAGTGACCTTTGGTGCTTGCTTAAAACCTGGCTGCAAGGCTACTCCGAGGCTACATCACAGAAAAGGGGCTCCCTCATTTCTGCCTGTCCCCTTTTTAGAGGGAGGAGTAACACTGAAAAAAGGCAATTTTGTGTTTCTAAACTTTGCTCCCATTTTTCATGTACTTCCCATGTCCTTTGGATAGATACCCGGCAAGACAACGCTGCAGGCCGAGCAGGCTCTGGAAGCCTCACCCAGGTGACTGATCTGGCTCCATCGCTTCATGATCTGGATAATATCTTTGACAATTCCGATGAAGATGAGCTTGGTGTAAGTCTTTGTAGGGACTGAGTGTTCTGTAGACTTAAACCTTGGCTGAAAAAAAATGAGGGGGAGGGTGGAAGCCTAGCGGGGAGCGATTATCCCTGATAGATAGGAGAGAGTTTCCAAGTAGGCAGGCTTGGATTTTACCTGGGAAGAGTTGTTCGTCAAGAGAGGTGTCCATCAGAGAGAATTGGCAGCGTGTCTGATTCAGGAATATGCAGAGATCACTTTGGTAAAGCCAAAGCTTCTGTTGTCTGACAGCACAGGGGAACGTGTGCCCCTCTCACCTTCTGCCCCGGCATCACAGGAACGGCCCGTAGGGATACTGCACAGGTAAAGCGATGCACCTGCCTCATTGTTACTCTGGGGTTTGTGTCCTTTTGCCAGGATTTTGTGTGTGTTTGAGAGTTATGGAAAAGCTCCAGGCTGTGTTAACTGGTGATTTGTTCTTTTACTGTGGCTGAGAAGCTGCCCAAAGGAAAATAAATTCAACCTTACTGCGTTTCAGCGATGCTCTGAGCGTGTTTCTTTCTGTTTCTGCAAGCAGTTTATTGCAGTGCGGAGAGGAGTAGTGGCTGAGTGTTAGGAAATACAAAAGGAAAAGCAGATTTACATCAATTACTAGGGGAAAAAAAATCGAGACCTGTGGAAAGGCAAAGATGTGAATAATTATTATAGTATTTTTAAGCTTAATCTGATATAGCCTTAATGATACAGAAGGTGATCCTGAACTGGCTGATAGCAGATAACAGGGTTTAAAAGCCCAGCACGTGCTTCTTGGCAGTACTTTACACCAATGTGTTTACCACTTCTCCCTGTTCTGGGACTCCACGCTAACTGCACTTGAGATGTTGCAGTTAACGTGAAAATCTACTAGAGGACTTTTTTTGCCAAAATTAAAAATTACCTTTTTTTGGTGAAGTTGGCCCAGACAGACCCAATGTTCTCCTCTTAAAACTTGCATGTGGTGAGCTGTCCCCATGCCAGTCTGATTGTGGCATTCTGACTCTGTGTTGTATCCTCATTGTCCTCTCAGAGTAGCCCAAATGCAGAACCAAGGAGAGTCATCGCATTTATTTCAAGCTGAGTGTCTGTGATAACATTTTCAATATAATTTGTGTGTATAGAGATAGAGTTGAAAGAGAAGAAAAAGAAATCCAGGCTGCTGGGGGGCAGATGGGAGAGCAGAAAAATACCCTTTTTCCTTCTGAAATCCCATTCAGAGGCTTTTCAGAATTTGTAATAGCTTATGAATTCTAGTATTTTGTATATGTTTTACCAGACTTTGTGGTTATTCTGCTTTTAGGCTGTATCACCAGCTCTTCGGTCATCAAAAACGCCTGCGGTTGTGTCTGAGGAGCGCCCTGTAGGGAAGGACGGCAGAACAGCAGTACCGTACCCGCCAAGTAAGGAGCAACAGCTGATTATCACTTTGTTGACGGTTAAAATCTCCTTATAGCTACCAGACTGCCTTTTGTAGGGGGCTTAGGATGTCCCTTTTTCAGGCTAAGAGGTAGTGTGCTTATTTTGTGCTGCAATTCCCAGATGCCAATACTAAAAGAGGATAAGCAGGTTTTAATGGAAACAGAGGAAGGTAATATAGATGTATATTTTTAATGTGCCTACTAGGATTTGAGATGATTTTCTATTGACATCATTGTCTTAGATTGGAAGTATGGGAGGGATTTGTTACAAATCTTCATTTAGAAGCTATCCCTCTATTCTCAATTCTCAATCTCAGTCACTCGCACCATTACCATATCTCTCTTTAAGGATAAACCATTCTTCTTTTAAAGAAGCCAACTGCTAAGACATTGAACTGTGTGATTAAAATCAAAGCACTTGGTTCTGACTGACAACACCCCGTCAGCCTGTTACAGATGGTTATGGTAGAAGCGATGCTCCTGACGGCGCTATGCACGTACAGGGAAGGCTGTGGGAGATCAGGGAACTTGGAAAATTTAGTGTGCAGGAAATGTGTGAAATGAAATTAAAATAATAGGGGCTTTTGGGGAAGAGCTGTGCCAACAACTCTTGGGCATAAGAACCTTTCCCTCTCTGAGATATATGGGCTCTCCTGCATTATTGGTCTGGGGGGCATTTCTCTCGAAGGGAGGGAGAAATGTGTGTGTGTGTGAGAGAGGAGAAAGGTGGAAGGTTTTGGTGTAATGCTACCAGATCAAATTATGGATTACAAATTACTTAGTGGTGAGGAGGAAGAATGTTTGATTTTCGTGGCTGCTACAAGCAGAAATCAAATCTCACTGCAAATCATTCTTTAATGCCTTCTCATTAACTTCAGCTGGTAATGAGAGCAAATTGAGGAGAAGAAAAAAACAGTCTGAAGGAGATGAGTCAGACTTTTATGGACCCATAAAAACTGTGCTGATTTACTCAGATGTGGAAGTCTCAAGTATACAGAGATTGGATTTTGACAGGTTTAGTTGATCCATAGCTTTTTAAAATATGCAAAGCTTTTTCAAGCCTGACACACATGAAAATGAATAACGATGGTTGGCCTGTTGCTGTAAGGTTGGGGATTTTTTGTAATTAAACTTTTTTATTAATCTGCACTGCAGAATTTTGCAAACTGATGTGAGCTTGGCCGTGAGGCGGTGATTTACTGTAGAGCCACGTGAAATAAGTTCAATAGATACCTTCTGCTTCTCTTGTGTGGCTGCACCTTTGGCACTGGCTGCCGAGGCACAGCAGTGTCTGAAGGGAACTGAAATGCCTTGGCCATCATCATAGAGCCCTAATACTACGTTTCACCAGTTTGGGTTTCCACAGCGTCCCATCTGTATTTATTTATGCATTCCCCATGATCTTTAGTGTCCTGTCAGCTCAGAATGGCAGTGTGGACTGGAACGGAGCTGGAACTGGGCATTTAGTCTGCCAGAAGTGTTCAAGAAGAGACAGCCGGGGGAATTTACCCTGCTGTAATTGACTGTTTTAACAATGAATTCGCCAGAGTGATGGTTACACTCAGAGAACATCTCTCCTAATTCAAGCCAGGGAAAGACAGCGTATGTTCTGAATTGTAAGCACAACAAGTAGCTGGTAACTGGAAGGAGAAAGAACGGAGCTGTGGAGGCAATACAAGGCTTTATTCTGATTTTTGTTTGACGGATTGAATGAGACTGCTGTGGCTGCATGTCGGTGTGAAGATGCAGCTCGGGGGATGTAATTCCAAAAGCTTCCAGTTGTAGGGCTCGGTATCAGCTCTGAAAAAGGGAAGAAGCTGCCCTGTGTCTCCTTAGTGACAGTTGTTGGGGTGAACTTTACATTAACGTCAATGAGTCTCTTCTGTTATGAAATATTTTGTTGTTTCTGATGGACAATAAGCTTTCAAAGTATCCCTAGGAAGGTTTGGAGTTTCTCCCTAGCGGTTAACTGTTCATCCAGATTTATCCTGGTGTCGGAGCTCTAGGAGGTCTGTGGCATCTTTGCTCTAGGGTTTACTTGATGAAATAAGAGCTCTTCTGTTTTACTGGATTTCCTCAACAACTTACATTGTAATGATTAACAGTGCGTTGTTTCATCCTGTTTAGCTGTGGCGGATCTCCAAAGGATGTTCCCAACACCACCATCTTTAGAACAACACCCTGCCTTTTCCCCGGTAATGAGCTATAAAGATGGAATAAGTTCAGAGACCGTGACCGCCTTGGGAATGATGGAAAGTCCCATGGTCAGCATGGTTCCACCACAGCTTGCTGAGTTCAAACTGGAGGTGGAAGATGGATTAGGTAGCCCTAAACCTGAAGACATTAAGGTAACCTGCCAAAGAAGTGGTGTTTTATAATCTCTTACAACCCAGTCACACGTAGCGTGGGTAGCGGACTGCTGTAAGGAACGGGCACCGGACAGCCTTTAGTTGGAAACAAAACTCTCCTCTAGTAAAAGAGCTTTTTAATTGTTTCCCTGATTATAAGTGTAAGTATTTTGCTTCTCACAATTTTATGTTTGTCATGTTTCTGGGAGTTGTGCTCTTCCTTCTGTCCTAACTTCGTAACTCAAAGGCACAGTAAGGAAAGGCATCTTAGAGGCTTTACTGAGGCGCAGCTCGCCACGGGCCATGCGGTGTTTGTGTATCTGCCAGTTTTGTACCATTGTAGAAGTTTGAAATAAGATTTTTATAAGGTTTCTAAGACTTAGCCTTGTCATGGACCTTGCTGGGTGTTTTACTTCTGGTTGTGCAGTAAACCCTTTGCTTAAGACTAGGATAATACAGGCCAGGAAAGAAAATCTCTATTGGAATTGGCTGAGCTGAAAGTTTTTCACTGAGAACAGATTTTAGGGTGTCATTGATAGTAAAGACATTTTAATCTCCTTCACACCCGTTTTAGGAGTATTAAAATACCTGTTATTTCTGCCTGATAACATTCCCAACGGCCCAGTTTACTTGCTTTGAGTACGTCACTGCTCATACACAGCAGTGGGAAATGGGCACCTAAACCCATCGCTAATCATTGTGAGAACATGGACAGAGATTCCTCCTGCTGAGCGTTGAGCAGCCGGCGGCGGTAACCCACGCAGCGCTCATCTCGCAGCGCTTTACAAGGTGCCGGGGAAGAATGCAAAGATCGGTGCGTTGTTAAATACTGCAATTCTGAGAGAGACAACCGTTACTGTTTCAGTAGTGGTTTTCACTTTGCAGTAGTGCCTCAAAAGGACTCTGTGCTCCTGAAAGGAACTGGGAATAGCGCTAAAAACTCTGGTTGAAGTGCTCGTCATCAGTCTCTGCAAACGTGACAGTCAATGAGAGTAAACTGGATTGTTTATACATTTATATTTAATATTTGGGGTGTATAAAGTGTCTGCTGTTATTACTTGGATTATACTAATCCCCAGCAAGGGGTTATTCGGAGATGCTGACTGAAGGCACCTAAGGTTTCGTCACACTGGGGCTCAGCCTCTCTCTCCGTTGTCAGTATAAAAGTCTTGTAAAAATCCATCTTTTAAGTGCCTAAATTAGGTGCTTAAAGCTAGGGAGTATGGAAATCTCATAGTACACTGGTTATATACAGATGTAGCTTGTCTTAAATGAGTCTAATTGTGAAATCTGCTGACACTGCAGTTGCACTGTGTCTCGGTGTAACAGGGGCCTCAGCTTAGTGTCCCTGAAGGAACTGCTCGTGAACATTTTGTAATTATATTAATAATTATACTTCAGATAAAATGCAGTTGTGGAGGGTTCAAACAGTACTTTAGATTTTAATATATCTAAGTATAAAGAGCAACCTTGCCATATTGTAAACAATGTCACTTCGCTGTTACAGGATTTTTCGTACGTGCACAGAGTTCCATCATTTCAACCTTTTGTGGGCTCCTCCCTCTTTGCTCCGCTGAAGATGCTGCCAAGTCAGTGCCTCCTACCTCTGAAGATACCAGATGCCTGCATTTTCAGGCCTTCTTGGGCTGTTCCTCCTAAAATTGAACAACTTCCTTTGCCGCCTGCAGCCACTTTCATTAGAGATGGCTACAAGTAAGTACAGTCTGGTGGGATATCAGTCATGCGCCTACCTAGAATGGCTCGTTAATTAAATATTTTACATATATTAACAGTGCTTTACTATACACCAGAACCATAAAATATCCTGCAAATGCATTTTACACCTTGTAACTTTGTCATTGTTTCACATCAAAAAAGTTCTGTTTGTAGGACTGTTTGAATTAAGCTTTTGGAACCTGGTGGTGCTGCAGCGTGCGTCCACTGCACTCTCAGTGCTTTTAAAAGAGCAGGAACGTGTGGCACTTCAATGAATTGCAGTTTCACATAGAGAAAAATATTGTAATTCAACACGAAGCAGAAGCATAGGGGAATAAGATTAAGGTGCTTAACGTCTGAGCCCCTGTCCTGCCATCCCGGTGCCCAGTTCTCTCGCCTGCAGTGAGGCTCCCCTCGTGTTTGCACCTGTCTGTTCAGGCCCAGTTTCAGTCTCTTGTATCCGGTCCTGTGATACCAGCTCCCCTTCAGGGTCTCTCAATGTTTTGCATAGGGCTGTGCCCGTGCTCTCCTCCGCGTTCCCGTGTTACCTGTTTGGAGTTTGTGTGGTTTGGCCTGACTGCGTCCCAGACGGAGCAGCCGGATGCGGACAGGGTGTGCGCTGCCCACCCCCTGCTGCACGCTAGAAGAAAAGATGCCGAGTCTCTTCTACGTGAGAGAGCTGTGACCTATAAGCAGAGGCTGCTATTACATTTAGAAGGTTTTATTCCTTACTGAATTCTCAGAAATTAGCCATGTTTTTGGAAGAAATGAATTGCTGGAGATTTTGAAAGCTACCAAGAATTTGCACCATTAAATTCATAAAACCTCTTAACAGGTGTAATAACAGTACGAGGTCTCCTGCCGCCTGGCATTCTTTTTTAGAGGAAACAGCCTGTATCGTTAAATCAGTCTGTAAATCAGTCCTTTTCCAGCTCCAAAGGATCTGTCAGTGTTCTCCGAAGAATTGCAAAAGAGAAATTGTAAACCCTTGATAGAGCCCAGGAGAAATTGAATTCTCGGGTTTTTTCATAACAGCAACTGATTCACCGGGCTGAACTGGTTATTAATTTCAGGTATTTGTTGGGGAAAAAAAAACCCTTTCATTTTCAATGTAATCCAATTAGAGGGAAGATTATTACTGCAGGCCTCTGACAGAGCGCTGATTGCCAATCAAGGTTTCTAGGTCACCTTTTCTTATTAGTCTGAGCACTCAGTGTGCTGCAGACTCAGAACTCCTTCAGCTTTTCCCTCCCTTGCTCTGAGTTGCACGTCTATCAGTTCAAGGTAATCAAATGATTCTAAGGAATAAGGTCTTCCTTGTTTTCCTTTTCAAGTTGCTGTGATATGTGAGCATACGATAGCGCTCCTTTTAAATAACACACAAAGCACATGGTAAGAACAAACATGAAAAAGAACATTTCCCTTTCTTTATCAAAACTGATTGAATGCTTCCAACATTTCTTTACCCAAATGTGATATGAACACATGTTCACCTAAGAACAGTGAGCAACTTATTAGCAACTTGGAAAGAGACAAGTACGTTAAAGATCTTCTTTTGAGTGGCCTCACATTACCTGTTTCCTGCTGTAATGAGTCATCCCAAAGAGGAGACAGATTTCATGGGCACGGACAAGCTATTCTCCGGTCACTTAAATTTGGCAGAAAATGACAAAAACAGAGTAATAAAAAACAGTCATGTCAGGAGATGACCCCAAAATATGATTCTTAGCTGTCCTGGACTAAGAGTTTGTAAGGGCCGTGTCATGTTGTGCTGCAGACTCTGTAATCCCAGAGGATTTGCATTTATAGTATCTCAGACGCTGCTATCAGTTCCACACCACCGTGAGGCAGTGCTGTGTCTGTGCCGCGACTCCTGACAGCTATCAAAAGTCATAATTTATAAAATAAAATAGGATTTTGAGGCAGCTGACATAGTTTCATCATTTCCACTAATGGCCATCTCCTTACAGAGAACTGTGTTTAAAACAGCAACTACAGTACTTTCTCTTTTCCCTAAAAGAGTTACAAATATCCTGAAATCTTAACAATCTAGAGATTCTCCTCAAGAGCATTTGGGTTTTAGGCAAAGAGAATAACCTTTAAGTAGGGCTAAGTGCCCAAGATGGGCAACTCTTTGTTATACTGATAGGAAACAACAGTTGTTCATGGCGAGCATTACGGTTTTAGTTGCAAATCACAGTAAAAGGTTCTGAGCAGAACCTCTGGAGATGTTCTTTCTTTATTGCACTTACAATGAATCCTTTCAATTTTCACCATCTTGTATTTAAATAAGCTTTACAAAATCAGTCTCACAACTAACCAGTCTGTGGTGGCGCCTGACCCTGGTTTCTCATGCATTTCTCGTAGCAATGTGCCTAGCGTTGGGAGTTTGGCCGACCAGGACTATCTTCAGATGAACACTCCTCAGATGAATACACCCGTGACGCTCAGTAGCACTGCTCCGGCCAGCAACAGCGGGGCAGGAGTTCTGCCCTCACCAGCAACTCCGCGCTTCTCTGTCCCTACCCCGCGCACTCCCAGGACCCCAAGGACTCCTAGAGGTGGGGGTACTGCAAGCGGCCAAGGATCTGTAAAATATGACAGCACAGATCAAGGTTCACCTGCTTCTACCCCTTCTACCACGCGACCACTGAACTCCGTGGAGCCAGCCACCGTTCAGCCGATCCCCGAAGCCCACAGCCTCTACGTCACCTTGATTCTTTCCGACTCGGTGTTGAACATCTTCAAAGACCGTAACTTTGACAGTTGTTGTATCTGCGCCTGTAATATGAATATTAAAGGTGCGGATGTTGGATTATACATCCCGGACTCGTCTAACGAAGATCAGTACCGTTGCACCTGTGGCTTTAGTGCTATCATGAACCGCAAATTAGGTTACAACTCCGGGCTCTTCATCGAGGACGAGCTGGATATTTTTGGCAAGACCTCAGACATTGGCCAAGCTGCAGAAAGACGACTGATGACGAGTCAAAGCAACTTGATCTCTCAGCTGGGAGAGGGAGGTAGAAGGACCCAGGAACCTCCAGTGAGCCTCCTCCTCCTCCTCCAGAACCAACACACACAGCCGTTCACAGCTCTGAGCTGCCTGGATTACATGTCCTCCAACAACCGCCAGACGCTCCCGTGTATGAACTGGAGTTACGACAGGCTGCAGGCAGACAGTAACGACTCCTGGGTGGAATGCTTCAATGCCCTCGAGCAAGGCAGGCAGTATGTGGACAACCCCACTGGTGGAAAAGTGGACGAAGCTCTAGTAAGAAGTGCCACCGTACATTCTTGGCCTCACAGCAATGGTACGGGTCAGAACAGATCTTTTTGTCTTTGAATTTTTGTGATTTGAAACTTGCCATTTGTGAGCCACTTGATCTTTATGGTGGAAATTAGATGCATAAAAATATTATAGGAATAAAGTAGCTTTCTGAGAGCTTTATAAGTGGCATCTAAAGTCCAAAGAGTCCAGCTGTTCTTAGGCTTTGTGGTCTAAATTGTGAAAAAGCCTGTGCAAGTTCACAATCTGAAGCAGAGATGCAAAACAAATTCAAGTATTGGGAAGAGGCAGAATTATGGCCTCTTTTCTTTGTAGGAGGGTATAAGCAGTCAGCAGGCAAGAAATGCTCTGTGTGAAAGTGTCACCAAGAAAGAAAAAGTGATTTACAATGAGATATTACCTGTTGAAGATGCTCTGACTTCTTACGAACAGAGCCGGCCAACAGTAACATTGAAAGGTGAATGAAAAGGATTAGGACAACAGCTTTATTTCAGCAATGTTTTCATAAATGCCGTTAAGCTAATTAGAGTTGTACACATTTTATGTGCATTGTGCAGAACAATACCAAGGAACAACACGCCAAAAATGTTGCCACCTTAAAATAATTCTTACTGTTCCTCGCTGAGAATGATGGATGCTCCTTTGTCCTTTGCAGTGTTGGATATCAGCATGCTCTCCTCCCAGGACGTGGTGCGCATGCTGCTGTCGCTGCAGCCGTTTCTCCAGGATGCTATCCAGAAGAAGCGAACAGGAAGGACCTGGGAGAACATCCAGCATGTGCAGGGACCACTCACTTGGCAGCAGTTCCATAAGATGGCAGGACGGGGAACCTATGGTATGGACACCGTTACACACCAGCCGTTAAAGTGAAAGCGTAGTTTTCTGGAAATGGGAATGCGTTAGAACAAATGGGCTCTTTAAATAGTACTTTTTTATGGTCTTCAAAGGCTTTTGAAGCACATGCTTGAATTCCATAGTGGAGGTATTATCCTTCCAGATGATGAGTGGGAAATGCTGGGTTAGGATCAACCTCCCTAGCTCAGTCCGTATCGTGGCTTGTACTGAAGTGAGCTGGTATGTGAACAGCCAGAGAGGGGGAGCTGCTAAAGCTGTACCGCATCCTAATGGGGAAGAGGGGCTTTCTGACCTGGACAAGGATAGAAAAAGCAGGTAATGCCTTCTCCACAGAGAGCTCTGCTTCTTGGGAAGGTTCCCATAGTCTTAATAAGGAGTTTGAGTTTAAGTGTCTCTGTTACAAGTGACACTTCTGGAAAATACAAATGACAACATAGATTTTGGATGTGCTCATTTGCAAACTAATGCCTGACTTTTAAATGTGTATTTCTCACCTGCAGTTCATTTCAGTACTAACCAATGCCGTCTTGCTTAGTTTTTGTCTGCAGTTCCAACAAAGACAAAAAGCAACGTGCTTTCCTTCATTTTCTCTCTGTTGGTGTTTGAAATACCGCTGTTTTCCTCAGGGCATGGGACAACTTGTGCTAACTACAGCTCCTGTCCAAAGCTGTTGTGCTTCACGAGGAGTACCTTTCATGCAGTCCTTTTTCCATAATTTGTAACTTTAAGAGTTAAAATTTACCGTATAAACAGAATGGATATTACCATATAGGAAGCAGCAGAGCCTTTGGTTTAGATTCAGTCATTTTTACTGAATGTTAACTCTTGAACAGAGATGGAGTATGCTCTGCAGAAACACTGAGTACATTTTTGCTTGAAATTTTCAACACTGTTTCTTCTAACGAGCTCCGTGTCTGGGAGACACTTCATTAAACTGATGAAAATCCTCTCGGCTGGGACAGTGAGGGCTCTGGAACGCTGCCTGTAGAGAGGGGCAGGAGGCAAATTTAGAGTTATGATGACTGTGCTTAGTATTCTAGATTAAAACATTATAAATGATGAAATTGTATGTATGAAAATCAGTCTGCCTAACCAGTCAGTAATGTTGCACAACCAGGTGGAGGCAGATAAAGACCTGCAAGATCAGATTTTGTGTATTCATGTCATTACTGTTGGTTGAACAGGAACTTGTGAGCTGTGGTTGTGGTCACGACAAAGTAAAACCACGAGATGAAGCCTCGGGGAGGGCAGTGCATGTATTTACAGTACACTGAAAGATGTTTTATTGCAGCTTTCTAGGAAAGTTTAAGTGATGCTTGGATCGGCTCCCTCTGCTTTGGCTGACTGGACTTTGATTTTATGACATTTCTGAAGTACAGTATAAATCTTTCTTCTCCTTAATTAAATATTTTTTCAAAGGAAAAAGACTGTGGGAGAACCTGTTTTTTAGGCACGATCCAGCCTCGGCATATGTATTCCCCACTGTGGCCAGACTTCTTGGGAACTCAGCATGGCAAAGGATCAGTCTTTCCAGTATTCCGGCAACTGCCTGGTACATCAGCAATCCCAGTGCAGCTAAACCAGCCATTGAAATGTGTTTTCTTTCTCCTTTTCTCTTTGAAGGCTCTGAGGAATCTCCTGAGCCTCTTCCGATCCCGACTTTACTAGTGGGGTATGACAAGGACTTCCTGACAATCTCTCCGTTCTCCCTGCCGTTCTGGGAGAGGCTGTTGCTGGACCCGTACGGGGGCCATCGGGATGTCGCCTACATCGTGGTGTGTCCAGAAAATGAGGCCTTGCTCAATGGAGCCAAAACTTTCTTCAGGGACTTGAGTGCTGTTTATGAGGTTGGAAAGAGGAACGACACTGAATTATTTCTTCTTATGTATCGCTTTTGCTCTACTGCATGTTCATTGGGAGGAGTCCATGTTGTTGAAAGTAACAGTTATTTGATTAAGGATGTCTTTCCCTTTGAGGGCATTCTGTGCTGCCAGACTCCAAGAATGCAATCTGATTGAGATCTGCTGTGTTTCTCGGTGCGCTTCTGGGTAGTTCTTGCCATCTCCTCTTCCCAGTACACATTCTGGTATTTCGCAGAGGATCCAACACTGGTATTAATACAGTTGCAAGCTACTGCATGAAGGCCCAATCAAACATGATGAGCAAGGAGCAGATTAAACAAACTATTGCATTCTTATAATTACTGGGCTGGAGACAAAACCGTCTCCTGTTTAGCATGCAAACTGGGTACTGCTGAATGTGTGAGATTACTCTGTCACCTTAGTTTTACTGTAAGCACAGTTCAAGTCAACAGACAAACAGGACCTTTTGTTTTTGTATTTATTAAGCCACCAGATGTGTGCTGGTAACAAAAGGTTTACTCTACGAGCCAGTCTGCAAAACTTACTCAGGTGCTTGGCGTCCAGTTACAAGCATTTCTTCTTTCTTCCCCAGATGTGTAGACTTGGCCAGCACAAACCAATCTGCAAAGTGTTACGTGATGGGATCATGCGGGTGGGAAAGACTGTGGCACAAAAGCTAACGGATGAGCACGTGAGCGACTGGTTTAACCAGCCCTGGGGCACTGAGGAGTGCGACAATCATTCCAGACTCAAACTTTATGCGCAAGTTTGCCGGCATCACCTAGGTAAGTCTCCCATGGAGCTAGTAAGGCTGTTTCCATTTCTGTAGGTATTTTAGAGGTGATTTGCTGTAAGTGGAAGCAGGGTTGTGTTTTTTTCTTTTAAGGTACAGATTATGATCTGTTTAAAAATAAAAGAAGGCATTATGAGGCTTTATCTTAATTTCTTAATCACTTCCATGTTAAATGTGCCTATTTTGGAGAGTTTTGTTGTTGTTTTAGGTGATCACGGCTAGAGAATCCAAAGGCAATTGTTAGTCTAAGAGAAGTCAGTTTGGTGTAAAACATTTGTACGCCCCAAAGCTGTTCTATGCAAGACTGAATGTATAAACTAATCTGGTTTATGTGGTACTGGTATGGATCATCACACCTCTGGTGCCTTAGAGCATAACATTTATTTTTATAAAAGACGAGTTCAAAGAAACTGCAAAGGGCGAATGGGTTAACACAGGTGGAGAGGAGACAGTAACACCGTCACTGATGACTGAGGCCTCCATCTGCTGCCTGTGGATACTTTGAACCACGTTGCCCTGAAGGCATGGTTTCCTCTGGACCCCATATAAGCTCATTTCCATTCCGAAACAGTGATATTTTAAAAGATTAGTCTTTTTTTTCTTATGACCACCTGCCACATTGGTTCTTTTATTACATAATATCAGGTGTGCTTGTTTCATGAAGGAATGTGGACGGGTATAAAGCCTTCTGGGGCAGTATTAGGAAACTGGTCCTGGCTGAGCCTGGATAAGTGCCTGGATTCATCTAGCATTGCTCCCAGGTTTTGTCTGGAGAGAGACGTGGCTGTGCATTCCAGAGCGGATCTAGAGGCAGTGTAACATGTATTGTGTGTATCACTGAGAAATGAGATCTTAGCCCCAGGCCCATCCAAAAGGTCACTGGAAATCCATTTGCAGAGACAGTGCTGGCCGGGCAGCCAGGCAGGGGTCGTAGAACACCAGCCACAGAAGTGTGTCATGCTTGAGATGAAATGTCCAAACTGTTTCCCTGTTTAAAAATAGCCAGGAACTTTTAAGTGGTTTCTGGAAAAGCACTTACTGCCTTTGCTCTGAAACAGGCGTGACGATTCTTAGGGCTGCTTACCTTGAGGACTGTGATCTGGTTTTGGAAAAAACGTTAAGTGTGCGTGTCGGAATTAGCTGGGCAGAGCTACAGACCACTGATACTCACCCCACAGTGGAGGGAAGCCTGGCAGAACAGGCCAGAACGCATCTAGTTCAAATGACACTGTTGCCTCAGTCCATTTGCTTTCGGTTTTAATTCACCACATTCCTGGGAATTATTACAACGCTACTTACTGTAAAGGCCCCGGCCTTACAGGCAGAAATCCACAGCATGTGCACGGCACAGTAACTGGGCTGTTGATCTCATGCCTGAGGCACCTGACAGGGGCAGTACTGGAAATCTCCCCTGCTGGTGACTGGCCGCCTCTGAGGGGAAAGAAATAATACATATTCATTTACTTTTAAAAAAAATCATTTATTGCTTAAAAATAATTGTTGCCATATCTCCTTTTTTTGATAGTGAGAAGCAGAGATAACTGTATTAAATGAGGTTTGCCATTATTGTAGCGCAGGTAAAAGGGACCTTTAGGTTTTCAGTCTGACGAAGATCACCTGTAGTAGACTGCAAAACTGCACACTACATAAAGCTGTTATCACAACACAATTCAGCCAGAGATAGTGATGTGTCAGTACCCACTCCAGTTCACAAAGCACTGCAAAGTCAGTCCTGGTTTTAAAGACATTTGCTTCATATCAGTTAGCACTGAAACCCTGAAGAACAGATCCCAAAGTAGTTATTTATAATGGAGATTATACCCGCTTAGCATTTGTGTACTCTTAGAAATGTTCTGAAAGCACAGAAGATAGCGTACGACTTTACGGTTAATGCAGTGCATTTTGATATGAGAGACAGTCATTAATCTCCTTCCTTCTCTCTGCCATTTCAGCACCTTACTTAGCCACTCTGCAGCTTGACAGCAGCCTCCTGCTACCACCTAAGCACCAAACCCCAGCGCCAGCGAGCCACGCTCAGAAAGTACCTGGGAACACTGGAGCTGTGCCCTCAAACTCCACGTGTCTTTCAGCTGCTGGAGCACCACCAACAGGCAGTTCTTTTAACTCCACTCCCAGCAGTGGGACCACGAGCCTTCCCGCAGGAAGCACTTCATCCTCTGGATCGTCTGTGCCACAGCTGTCAGCATCTTCTGCCGCAGCCGGCGTTAACCAGATGGCCACTACCTCCACTCCAGGGTTTAGTGGGAACATTGGTTCAGGGCAAAATGCCAGCGCTGGAGGAAATACAGCAGACCGCTCGCAAGGAAGTGCAGGTCCTGGAGGAGACACAGAATCAGGTCAAAACTTACCACAACAGCAACAAGAAGGACAGGAAGGGTAAGTTAGTTAACAGCTAAAATGGCTCAAAGTACTTATAATTAAATCCACTGTTCTGTTTTCATACAACCCATAACCACAAAGCCTATGGAAACCCTTGTAAGGAGAGGGCCTTCTGGCATATGCAGTACTGCTCAGCAGCTGTACATGGAGCAAGGCCTCTTTTAGTTTTTTCATAGCAGTAACAGATAATGGGGAGTTGGAAAAACCCAACTTGCTTTTTTGTTATGAAAACAAAGCCCAATTCACCTGCATGAACATGGGTGTTGTAGTTCCATTTGAGATGCCTTCAGATGCCCCGTCTGGCCCGCATCTGCAGTGCAAGGGAAACACAAGGAGTCTTGCAGGTTCTGTGCCATCGCTGCTGACACTGCAGGATCTCTTATGCGGCACTGAATGTGTCTCACGTCGGCAGCTCCGTTACGCCTGTAATGGTAACAGATACAAAATGCAACCCAGGGACATTTTCTACCTCGCTTCCCTTGTGAGTGCAAGCAGGTGCACTGTGAGGTCAGAAACAGGGTTATATTGCTGTTACTTTAACATAAATTTTAGCAGCACAGCTTTTTAAAGACATCATTTTATATATAGTCATCCATCAAACAGAAATTATGAGAATGGTTTTTGCCATCTTATGTAACTTCCTGAGTGAACGTGTTTTTTATTACTCTTGTAATAACGCGTATCACTAATAGTTGTGATATATGTTATGGTGTTCCTGTATCTTAAGTGAAAGCCCACATCCTGTTGTGGTTCAGGTTGTCCTTAAGACATCCATTCACTGGATCCATGCAAAATGCTGTTTTATCAGCTGCAGCATGGTTTCTGACCAAGTCAGTCTGAGCTGCGTTTTATTACTTACAGATGTTGACCCTGCCTTGCATGGGTGAGGTGGGAGGGGTTTCAAAATGTTCAGTTCTCCTTCCATTGCCAATGGAACCTGTGCTGTGATTAACCAGAGGACTTGAGCCTCCATCAATATTCCTTTGGCACCTCTCCTCAGTTCTCAATTCCTTTTCTCTCCCTCTACCTCTCCCAAAAGAAAACCCCAAGCAGCACCAAAACCAGGCACGCACAAAACGAGAACTCTCAGCACTCCCATCACTCAGCTTTTACATATTCTTCAGAGATCATCTATTCTGATTACATTAAATGAGATTAGGTTAGACTTTATAGTAAATATCTTTAATGCATAGTTAATAACGGGTATTTTGGATTAAGATCTGCTGTGAGAAAGTACTGCTCTCTTTCCTCCTCTGCTTCAGCCGTGCACACTCTTACAGAAAACCAGCACTGAACAATTGTAACTTGCCTTTGAATTAAACAGTGTGCATGTCTCTAGTGTTACAGAGCGGGAGCGAGTAGGGATTCCCACAGAGGCAGAGTCTGCGGACAGCAATGCCTACCCTCCGGCAGTTGTCATCTACATGGTGGATCCCTTCACCTACACTGCAGATGAAGAATCTGCCTCCACCAACTTCTGGCTGTTGGGTTTGATGAGATGCTACACAGAGATGTTGGATAACTTGCCTGAGAACATGAGAGATTCTTTCATTCTCCAGGTAATTCTGCCTTCTTCTGTCCCTTCCCACTGCACATTCTATCACAGTACATTTGTGATACGTACACTCTGCTATTCACAGTACGCTTGTGATACATACACTCTGCTACAAAATGGAAGATAACATATAAGCTATAGGTGACTTTACAAATGATTTTGTTTACAGTATGAGGCTCTATAGTAAAGAAAGACTTGCTTTAGTTTCCATAAGGAAATTAATTTAAGGTGGCCACAGTATCCTGGCATCAAATCTGTCGCAGGCTTCTAGCAGTCGTGTACGCTAGGTGCTTCCCGAAGAGGGATTTAAGTTGCAGCTTGGCTTGCCAACGCCAAAAATGTCCAGTTGCTTCTTTGATTACTTTGCATGTTGAGTTGTTTGCTTTTTATATTCTCTTTGATTTATACTTTTTAATCCAATGGGAGTATGTGAAACCAGACATTTAATGCATAATTTAATTATTGTATTGTTATTATCTGCTCATTAAAAATAATTCACCCTGTAACTTGGCATATAATAATAGTTACTTACTATGGAATTATTTAAGAATTGAATTTGTGTAGTCAGAAGCAGAACCTGGCCTATTGCCCAGAGCGCCTGCATTCTGCCATGCCTCCGCTGGTTTCACTGTGCCTTGGGCTAAAGAAATGAGGGGGCAGTGGGAGGCCAGAGCCTACAAGCTGTGCATGTACATGTGCAACCTATGCAAGAAGCGGCACGTGAATGATTTTGTATGCCTTATTCATGTATGCGCAACTTGGCTTGAAGTATTTTAACTTAAACGGAAAAGAAAAGAATGAGAAGTTATTATAGTGCCTCAAACTGGCACAGAAAACATGTCAGTTTTGGTAATTTGTCATATTTTGACCTCTTCATTCTCTGAAATTATGGGGGAAACTGTCACCAAAGTATTTTAGGCCTGGGGATGAACTAAAAATCAGGTTCACAACTTCATATTGTGTCAACTGCAGGTGATTGAATTGATTCACACCTGAAGATACCAAATAAAATAGCAACTGTTATCACAAGGTCTGAACTAGAAGAACATGTAAGAATATGTAGTCCGTATAGTGAAATTGTACCGTAGTGTGTGTAAGACAACTGATGGCCTTACCAGCTCTTTCTAGGTGCTGTTTATTTTCTGGATGCTTACCGTTTGTTTCTCAAAATCCTGGCGTTTTGCCAGTTCAAGTCCAAACAGTGGACCATTTGCTCTAATGCAGGGGTAACAGGATAGAGTTACCGGCACAATATTGTCACAGCTGTACCAGAGCACACACAAATATACAGTTACTTCAAAATAAACTAAACCCAAATATTTACAGATTTATTACTGCTCATATACACAGTGGAAGAAATTTTTTTATTAAGAAGTTGTCTTTTAAACACACACAGTTACATTTACAAAGTATAACATGCTATCAAAGTTCCACTGGTTTAAGACCCAGTTTAGTGATACTTAAGTTTCGCAATTACTGAAAGCATTTATTAGAAGAATCTTCTTGGGTCTCGTATTCTTGATACAACAGAAATATTTTGTACTGAGGGTTTCCGCCTTAGAGATCTCACTGTTCAAAAGGAAAG
This sequence comes from Cuculus canorus, assembly GCF_017976375.1. Taxonomy (NCBI): domain Eukaryota; kingdom Metazoa; phylum Chordata; class Aves; order Cuculiformes; family Cuculidae; genus Cuculus; species Cuculus canorus. The sequence continues at coordinate 13,011,980 of NC_071417.1, forward strand.
ATGTTTCCACAAATCTTAATTCTGCTCCTTACAATGCTCTGTGAGGGGGACACCGTAGTGCTGATTCCCACATGGAGAGCAAACAAATACTAGCTCTGACCACAGACTGGAACCAGACCTGCCCAACCAGAGTTTGGAATACTGAGATCATACAGTACAGTTTACCTGCACATGGAAATGTTGGTCAGAAAAACAGAGTTGTTTCAATGTGGGTGTTTGGTTTCAGACTGAGGATTAAACAATTAATATTAAAACTATGCCCGAGTTTTATGGTATTGCTTTTAAAAGCCACTGGTAGTTACTGCTTGTGGGTACTCTGGTAAATGTTATATATGCAATTCATTATATGCCCTTCCCAAACTGCAGTTTGAATGAGAAACTGGACTTCAGAAAAATAGGGCTTGAACTGCAGAAAATAATCTGTTCTTTTATGTCATCAGTTGGGTTTCTCATTCAGTGATGTTTGTATCACAGAAAGCAAAATTCCTGTAGTTTCTAGTGAGCTGGGATTGTCGGCTCTTAGAGTCATGTTGTAGTACTGCTTCAGTGTTTGTTGCCCTACAAGAAGACTTTTCCTTTAGTGGGCAGTAGGAGTCTTGGCTTTCTGTGGAAGCAGCAGCTCCGTATCAGGGAATGCAGGAGCCGTGATCGGAGGCTACAGCTGCTCTAATGCAAATCACTGACTACTGCATACAGTGTCACGGTGTTTAATGACTAATGAATGTGTGAATTGGGTTTGATAATAACAAACAGCTCTTTGAAGACTCTCAATGATGTCTTCTTGTCTGTCTGGATTCTACAGATTGTGCCTTGCCAGTACATGCTGCAGACAATGAAGGATGAACAGGTTTTCTACATCCAGCACTTGAAGTCTCTGGCGTTTTCCGTGTACTGCCAGTGCAGGAGGCCACTGCCCACCCAGATTCATATCAAGTCTCTCACGGGCTTTGGGCCAGCTGCCAGCATCGAGATGACCCTCAAAAATCCTGAGGTTAGTGTGGATGCCAAGAAAAGGGAAGCCTGTTAATAAACTGCATTGACTTTTCTCAAATATCAAAAACAGAGGAGAAAATACTTTTAGGAGTAATTTTTCAAGGTGTAGAAGACAGTCATAATGCAAAGGGAAAAAGTAAGCTAATGCTAAATAGAAAATAATAAGAAATCCTCAAACAAGAGACACTGACTTACGGAGCAAATCCACCACAGGGCTACAAAGATGGTTAAGGGATGCGAGTATGTGACAGTGGAGAAAAGGCCGAGAGCTGCAGTTGTGGAGCCAGGAGGGCTCTGATAAATGTGCAGAAATACCTCATGGGGAGGGAGTGAATGAGATGGAGTTGGGCTCTTCTCAGTGGTGTCCAGTGACGGGATGAGAGACAGTGGGCAAAACTGAAATGCAAGAAACTCTGTTTGAATTAAAAAAAAAAAAAAAAACACAAGAAAACTTTTGTACTCCAGGGGCAATTGAACACTGGAACTGGTTGCCAAGGGAGGCTGAATGTCTCAGTCCTTGGAGAAGATCTCCAATACCTCTGTATGTTTACTAACGGAGATACTCAGAGTCCCTGGCAACCCGCTCTAACTGACCATTTAAGCAAGAGGATTGGCCTGGCTAATCAGAGGGGTCTTCCAGTCTCAGACTCTTGTGACTTTATGATTTCATTTTTTAATAAAAGATGGATTTACTGACATGTTACTGTCACACTCTGCAGGAGGACCGCACATGGATTATTTACAATACGAGTTTGCTTCTGCTTATTGTTAAATGATGTTGAATGGCCTATAGTTCTTATCCCCTTTAACACGTTGGATTTCTGAGAAGTACTTTGTTTCTTAAAGAGAAGCACTACCATAAGTACAGCAGATCCGATGAATTAGTTCAGATCTGTTTCAGAAACTAAAGTATTTCTAAAATTAAACTGTGAGCTGCAAGACTTAAAGTATTTCTGACATCATGCTTGCAGTTCACGAAGGCATGTTATACCTAGTGCCTAGATAAGAAGCTGAACATAAGGTTTGAGTTGCACCTGAACCATTATTGATTGAAGTCCTTGGTGCCTCACTTCAGATCATGCTCTCTGTTCTTCTGTAGGCAGTGTCTGAGTAGAAGGAGGTGAGCAGATGCCAGCAGTTTTAGCAAAGGATATAAGCAATAACAGGTTTAAACTCCTGGCTGTTCCAAAGACTGTTCTCATATCGTAGTTTCCCTGTATATAAAAAGAAATCATTAGATAAGGTTTGAAGTGCATCCTTTTAACTAGCAGAAATGAAATGTCTGTGACCCCCTTTTCCCAAGGTCTCTCTTGACTAGGAATGCCTTGAATTTATTTACTCTTTTAAACTCACGTTTTTCTGTACTCGCTGTGAGTCTGACTTTGTATTTCTTGCATTAAATACTTTTTGATATACGTGCTCATGATTGCATTGACTTCATTGCAGAGGCCCAGCCCAATCCAGCTATACTCGCCACCTTTCATACTGGCACCCATCAAAGACAAACAGACAGAGCTGGGAGAAACATTCGGAGAGGCCAGTCAGAAATACAACGTGCTTTTCGTTGGATATTGTTTGTCTCATGATCAGCGTTGGCTTCTGGCGTCCTGCACTGACCTTCATGGGGAACTGCTGGAAACCTGCATAGTCAATATTGATGTACCAAACAGGTAGAAACCTCCCTTTTTTACACCGTATCGAGACTGATAGTTGCCATCCCTCACTCTTATTAGTTTCTTGTGCATCCCTTCTAATCATATTTCCTGCTGATGTGATGACATTTCAGTTGGCACGTTTAGAACTTGTAAACCGTAGAGGAAAAAAAGTTCTGGGTTACACTTGTTTTATAATCGCTACCTGCAACTCTGACCTTCAAGGACAACCAGTGTGTTGTTCAGCACAGTGACACCTCTCACATGTCTCTGCAGTGATGGTGCTGACAGCAGACACGTAGTCGTTCTGCTGCATGATAGTGAAAAGTAAGGTAGGCACTGCACCGAGCTGTAAGAACTCCTGTAAGGGGGAAGCCGCAAAATAATTATACAGAATAGAAAGCTGAATATTGTCCTCGATGCTCCTCTTTTTTTTTTTCCTTCCTTATCTTCCAGGTCAAGGAGGAGCAAGTTGTCTGCACGTAAGATCGGCCTGCAGAAGCTCTGGGAATGGTGCATTGGTATCATACAGATGACATCACTGCCGTGGAGAGTTGTAATCGGGCGGCTCGGGCGCCTGGGCCACGGGGAGCTGAAAGGTACTGAAATGTCAGTGCTGCCACTGCCTGGGGCTTGGGAGTGAAGACATGGCCCTAGCGTGCAGGGCAGAATGACTTAGATCATGAACCTTTAAAAGCAGAAATCTGAGAGATAACCTTATCCTGGCACTGAGTTTTTGTACTGGTTTGCACAGACTGTTTGCTTGTTCGTACACTGGGTTGACACCCTTCCCTTGTGCCTTGTGTTGTGTAGGGTAACTCATAGTTGTGCAGGGTATTCCCAAGTGGAAGTTGTGGGTTTTGTCACATCTTAGAAACAGATCTGAACAATAGTTCTCCTGTCACAGGAATAGGATTCAACTCTGATTCCTACACTTAACTTAACAAACAAAAATTTCATGCTAACAAGTTACTGAAGAAATGTCATTGTTTCTCTGTGATACACAGAACTGGCTGAGCGCTGGGGTCAGCCAGCAGCAAGGTACGCTGCGGCCTGCAAAGAGCTCCCAACACTTAGCATTCCCACCAGCTCTAGGGGAACTGAGAGGGAGCTCTGGAGTGGTGCAGGTATAGGTGCCTCCTCAATCCAACAAGGGTAGGAGGGACTGACTGCCTTGCTTCACTTCAACAGTGATTCCTCTCATGCCTAAATACACGCCTTCAATATCTTTTCTTCCATTTCTAGTGGCTGCGGCCACTATCTGGGCTTTGTTTGGCAACAGATTAGAAGAAAATGAGATTCTGAGAGGGTGCTGTCAGTCTCTATCTATCTGCTGAGTTGGGACATATATCTGCACCTCCACTGGAATTTCCGTTCTTTAGTGTATTTTTATTCATAACAAGGTTTAACAAGATTTCTCTGGTGTTGAGTGTGTGAATTCCTATCTCTGCTTACATTTCAATATTGCAGTCATGCTGGTTTGAAGAGCCATCACACAGCTGGCGTAGGTGGGGAGCAGGGTCCAGGACAGCACGGTGTTAGCAAAATATTGCTAATGTTTTCCTGTTTTCAAACAAGTTCTGGCTCTTTCAGAACCCCCTTATATTCTGCTATCATCTTATCTATTTCAGACTGGAGTATCCTCCTCGGGGAGTGTTCCCTGCAGACAATCAGCAAACAGCTAAAGGAGGTGTGCCGCATGTGTGGCATCTCATCAGCAGACTCTCCTTCTATCCTCAGTGCCTGCTTAGTGGCCATGGAGCCACAGGGGTCATTTGTTGTGATGCCAGGTAAATTTTATCCAGCTCTCTTCTTCTTTTAGCATACTTTGCACCTAAGCACATTAATTCTGGGAGACCTCCGAGTCCAATGAGAAGACCTTGTAATTTTGAGGTGCCCTTTATTTATTTGTTACATTACCTGAGCACATACTTTTTAATGTACATGGTGACATATCTCTACCAACTACTCTGTTTTTTTAGTTTAGAAATAAAAGATTACTACATGAAACAGAATTGAACGAGCTTGAAAATTACTCAATTTGAATAACTTTCAAAGCAGAGATTTTGCAATGTGAAAATAGATGGCAAGTTCTGCTTTTTTTTATGTCAACCAGAGTGGGATGTATTTCATTATTACACAGATGTATGTGTCAAAAATGTGTTTAACTTGCTCATTTAACAAGTAAATCCTTGATGAAGGGACAACAGAATGAAAGAAAAGGTGGGGCCTTGTATGGAAATTCACACAGCTAAATATTATCTACACAGCTTGTGATCTTAATTTCCAGTTCTTCTACTAATGTATTCTTTTTAAGATAAGAACCTTTAAACACGTGTATTAGCTTGCAAACCGAGATTAGATGCTTAGAAATGTAATTGAATACAGAAAATAGATTTTGAAGATGATGCAAATTAACATCTCTGCTGTTGCTTCGGTTCTGGAAGATGCTGTCACTATGGGATCAGTGTTTGGGCGGAGTACTGCGCTGAATCTGCAGTCATCTCAGCTGAACACCCCTCAGGATGCCTCCTGTACACACATCCTGGTTTTCCCAACCTCGGCTACTATCCAGGTGGCACCAGCGAATTACCCAAATGAGGATGGATTCAGCCCTACTAACGGTGTGTGTCGGGTGTGAGTGGGATACTCATGAATGCCCAGTGGCCTGTTGAGAACACCAGCAGGGCTGCACCAGCCACGAATGAAAACCGAACGCTGATGCTCTCCTGTGGGCCCCACAGCACCCTGACTTCATGTACAGAGAACAGTACTGAACTTTGTGGTTAGGAGATCATGAACGGTGTTTTTCTGAACTTCCTTTTCAGATAACCGTACTGATTTATCCCCAAAATGATCCTGACAATCTATATGCAAAAGGGCACAGACTAAGAAGTGTTTTTTCTTCTTGTTGTGACTTGTTCAGGCCAACTTATTTTATTGTAGTGGCTCGCTTCATGCCCTGGTGTGCACAGAGCTTGTGAGGCAGGAGGTACTTGGGTTAGAATTTTAATCTTCCTGTGAAGCAGGCAGAATAGACCAACCTGAGCACTCTCAATGTCAGCAGCGTGTTTTCTCAGGCATGCTTAACCCCATAGTTTGTGTCAGCAAGACTCTGGTTAATACTTTCTATCAAATAATGTTTTCCTAACTGTTTCACCATAAATCCTGAAGAATTATTATTAAATAATTTGAAAGAGAGTAACTACACACATCTACAATAGAAGTATTCTATGAAGAGAGAAGTTAAACAGTACAGCGAGGAAGAAAAGCCCGCTATTTTCAATGCAAGGGCCTGCTTTGATCTGTTCCTCCTGGAATGCCGGTGGGCCCTGCCGGAGGGAAGTTGCCCGCTGAACACTGCAGCAGCTGTCCTTTCAAGGCCCCACAATCCTGACTTGAATGCTCTGCTGACAAATATTTAACCTGCATTAACCTGCCCTTTAGTGCTTCAGATGCTAATTAGAACCTGGTACAAGAACTGGCGTTTTCTAAAATGGTGTTAAATTTAATTTTCTTAACCCTGTTCTACTTAATGATTAAACAGCTTCCTAGGCTATTAGCTGTCTCATTTATGCTTTGGAGGCGAAGCAGAGCATGACATTAGTTCTGTGTTGTTTACTGAGGTTGTAGGACAGAAGTTAATAAACGAAGTGAATTCATTGCTCTTGCCATCCTGTATTTCACTTCAGAAGATGAAGGAATTTCAGGTGAAATTAGCTCAAAACACAAACATCCTTTTCCATTTTCATGCAAAGTAAATTCTTCAAGATGAATTATTTATTAGAAAATGTAGAAATGTGTGACTCTCTTTAGGGCTCCATGTGTTCGAGTATAAATTTGGCTGCAATTGTAATTAATCCAGTTAATTCAGACAGCTCCCACTGTCCCTTTCAGTCCCCAAAGATGTACTTTAAATGTCATTAAAATGGTCATGTTTAGCCACCTTTGCCTGCTAAGAAATCTGAATAAGGGAAAAAAACCCTATAAACCATACTGTGATGCTTGTATTTTTTTTTTCTCTGTGCTTATGAAGTCTTAGCTTTCTATCACGGAAATTACTGGTGGCATAACTTGTGTCTCAAATGGCTGAGTAATGGGATGCATTCCCATGGAATGCAAACACGTCTTCACTGTATCTTGATGCCCTTCCCGCATATTAGGAGAAACCAAATTAAAGCTGGCAGTTACAATAATACAACTGTATTTAATGTCTGAGAAGAAAGCAAAACATCAGAAGCTGCATTGTAGGAAATCCTGGTGCAGTGTTTGAAATAGTCATGAAATAATCACTCCCTGCCCTCACTGAGGCTGTCAGCAATTTCCTAGAAGCTGCTAGGGCTGCTCCTGGAATATTTGGAGTGCTGAGGAACCAGGGCTGTTTAGCCTAGAGAAGAGGAGGCTGAGGGGAGACCTCATTACTCTCTGCAGTTCCTGGAAAGGAGGTTGTGGCGAGATGGGTACTGGGCTCTCCTCCCAGGTAGCAAGGAATGGGATGAAATGGCATCAAGTTGTGCCCGAGCAGGTTTAGACTGGATATTAGGAAATATGTCTTCACTGACAGAGTGGTGAAGCCCTGGCAGAGGCTGCCCGGGGCAGTGGTGATGTCTCCATCTCTGGAGAGGTTCAAAAAACGTGTGGCCGTGGCACTTCAGGACATTGTTTGGTAGGCACAGTGGGTTAGGCTGATGGTTGGACTGGATGATCTTAAGAAGTCTTTTCCAACCTTAATGGTTTTATGATTCTGTGATTTTGAGTAAATGTGCCGAAGCATTGGGGTGTGGAACTGGAAGCCCAAAGAGCAGCATCTGCTGAGCATAATGCACAAGAGTTGTTTAATATCCTTCAAGTGTCCTCTTAATGGATTTCTGTGACCAGGTGTCATTTTTTCTGTTAAAAAGTTCAGTTCGGATTCTGAATAAGCTGAATTTTTGTTCACTCTCTGACCATTGTTAGTGTGTGTCTGCCAGCTTTTACTTTCAAGTGCGTGCGGCGGCAGTCAAAGGTGCTAAGAAGGATTAAACAGTGCAGTGTTTATTCCTGCTTTCATCTGTCTTAGAGTATGTAAAAAAAAAAAAAGGGAATGATAAGAAATTAAAGGGAATGGTAATAAATTCCCCTACAAGGGCATATAGTGATAGGACAGGGGGAATAGCTTTAAATTGGAAGGGAAAAGATTTAGACTAGACATTAGGAAGAAATTTTTCATGATGAGAGTGGGGAGGCCCTGGCCCAGGTTGCACAGAGCAGTGGTGGCTGCCCCATCCCTGGAGGAGGTGTTCAAGGCCAGGTTGGATGGGGCTTGGAGCAACCTGATCCAGTGGGAGGTGTCCCTGCACATGGCAAGGGCTTGGAACTGGATGGGCTTTAAGATCCCTTCCCACCCAAACCATTCCATGATTCTACGATGACTCTAAATTGCAAAAGTTTTCTTGCAAAAATGAGTACAGCACATTGGAAATTATTCTTTCTTTTCCTTTTCAGATGACATGTTTGACCTCCCATTCCCAGATGACATGGACAATGACATTAGAATTCTAATAACAGGGAATCTTCACTCCTCACCAAATTCCTCCCCAGTTCCTTCCCCTGGATCACCATCTGGCATTGGAGTGGGATCTCACTTCCAGCACAGCAGGGTAAGGCTGCAGCACTGTAGGGCACGTGCTACTGAAAAGAAAACATAAAAAAAACCCAGCTCCTCAAAAAAAAAAAAATAAAAAAAATCTTCATTTCCTGTAGAGTCTCCAACTTAATTAGGTCAACAGCAACCAGAAATTAACGTAAGTCTTGGCTAACTGCTAGTGCAGGGGACGCCTCTGCCTTGACTATCTAAAATTAATTGTGAGTGTAGAAGATAGTTGAGAGGAAGAGGGGGGCTGAGAAAAGCTTTATTTCTGTGTAGCAGAGCCATAGCTAATGATGCCATATAAATGAATCTGTACTCATCCATGTTTTTCTGGAATTGTATGGAATGTCCCTGGCACAACTGGACAAGTCTTTGAGAGAAAGAAAGAGATGACAGCTTTGTTCATATTATAGGGGAGCCAAGAAGGGAGATAATTCTCCTCATAAAGAAACCCTACCCATGGAAACTCCATAGGTGCTGGATGTTTATGCAAATGTTTTCTTAGTAAAAATTAGCCCAGAGCACAGAAAGTCTGTAAGATAGTTTCGTTTGAAGTGGTTTTTATAAAGTTGGTTCCAACATTTGTGATTACTTAAAATGCAAATTATTTTTGATAATTCAAGGTATTTTTTTGAATCAGCTTTAGCTTTGGATCATGTTTGATGGGAATCTTTTACTTGTACACGTAACTGTAGAAGAGATTTACCTCTACTCTTAAAGTGGTTTCTATCACAAGTAGTTAGAAGTTTGATGCTTCATAATTTCCTGCAGCAAGTTTTATTCTATAAATGGGACATTTAAAGCAGCAGCATGTTACAGTATTTTATTAAAGAAATGGGCAAACTTTTATACAAGAAACAGACAACCCCGTGCATTTAAGAGTTCTAGGTTTGTGAACTGCAGTAATTTCAGTAGCTGTATGTGGACCTGTGACCATCACTGGTGCCTTTAAACAGTTTTATCAAGGGAAACTACATCTGTTGTGAAAGAAAGATACATGAAGAGACTTCGAGGAGGTGTACGTACAGCTGGGTTTTTGCCCATGAATGATGCTGCTCATTCAGCCTCTGTAACAAAGTGGTGCAGTTTTCTAAGTGTAAATAAGATATCTCCAGAAAAGAATTCTCATTCCCTCCAACTGACTAACTGGTGTTACTTTCACCACCTGGAAGAATTTTCCTTGCAACCTCTGCCGAAGTGCTTCAATATTCAGCTTAATATAGACTGAGAGTGAAAAATCACTACTGCATCAGCCACAAAAATGCTAATACTGTGTATTCAGTGCACAACCGCGTTACCTTATGTCAATAGTCCAACCCACTTTTCAAGGGCTAAATAATTACATGTTACTGTTGCTTGGTTATTTCAAACAGGTATGTGGGCAAATTAGAAGTTTTAAATTCTGTTTCTAAACCCTCCAGCCATAAATCATGACTCCTCACTCAGTACAATTTCTCTGCCTTATTCGGTTCATTCAACAATCTCCATTCTGTACTGCTTTCAGAAGTGCGTTTACAAAACTCTGTCCAACTGGCTTGAGAACAGCACGGAAAGGTTAATGACCAAAGAGCTTAGGGACCTGGACAAGCCATTTCTAGATGAACCTGTCATAGTAATTCAGTTTAACCATTAACAAGGGCCTAGTAATTGATGTGTAATTTTTGGTTCTAAAAAAGCAACAGCGTGTGATCATTACCTTGTGGGTCAGGGAAGGTCAAGCCTTCGCCCATGTAACCCGTAATTGATTGCTGCAGTTTAGAATGGAAGTCCTGATTGCTCAGCAGCCAGTTTCAGAGTTGCTGTTAGGCTTTTCGAGTGCCCGCAGCCAGGTGAGCTGCAGCCTTCTCTAAGCTTTATGGAGTGTTTAACTTCCTTTGATTCCTGATCAAGATATTACCTTTGGAGACAGACCTGCTTGAAGGACTAGAGGTGAAAGCTTTGTGATGAGGCCATTTTCTGTGCCATGGAATTTTTTTTTTTTCTTTCTTACCTATTGACTTAGGAGATGTTTATGGATTAAATGAATTGCTATCCTCATCTTCTGGGATAAGGTACAAGCTAAAATACTTTACAAGCATCTTTGAGGTTTTTTCCTCTATGAAAGAAAAGTAAAAGCAAAATAATAAAAGGGTATTTCCAAAAAAACCAAAGTGTTCTTGAAATAGGAACATCCTCTAGAATGGAATGGTAGGCACCCTTTCAGATACCTGAGGAGACCCTTGCAGCTTTGGTAACACTGTTCATGATCTGCAAGGGTCTATCTCTATACGCACACACAGGACTGAGGTAGGCAAGCTCACACCCAACGCCTTGGGTATGGAAGGCTCATCTAGGTTTTACTCTGCAGAAATCTGCACAATGTATGTGCTGACAGGCGGTGACTCAAAGTCTGATGAAATTGGTTTTACAGCTGTTTGTCTTGTTTAACTCTCCTCTCCTCTCCAAATAACTGCTGGGTCCATATATAAGAATCAGTAATTAATACTGCAAAAGTACAGACTATAAATAAATAACTGAAAGAAACTGAAAAGCAGGGCAGATGCTTCTTTTTCCCCACCCTTCACTGACTGAAGGATCGCTCATTAGTAACAGGACACAACTGGATTAAAGACTGAGTGATTAGTAAACAGAATTAATGTTACTGGAATGGGATGCAAGATAAACGACAAACCTGTCTTTTCACCTCTTCTTTCAGAGCCAAGGGGAGCGTCTCCTCTCCAGAGAAGCCCCTGAAGAACTGAAGCAGCAACCTCTTGCTCTCGGATACTTCGTGTCAACTGCCAAAGCTGAGAATCTTCCGCAGTGGTTCTGGTCATCCTGTCCTCAGGCACAAAACCAGTGTCCCCTCTTCTTGAAGGTCAGTCTTGGTGTCCTTTCACAGGGAAAAGAGAGAAGAATTGTATTTATATCCTATGAATTTTCTTTGAACGTTGGCTTTGCATGTTACTACAGCTGTGACAGTACTGGAAACAGAAACACAGTCTTAGGTTTAAATGTAGTTAAGACAGCTGGTTATTAAAACTGTATTCTGTTTCTAAAGCCATTACCTGAAAATCAAATAGTTAGGCAGCTTCTAAATACAAATCATCAAAGCTGTGTCTGGTGTTAGAAAGTGTCCCAGTTTTCATATGCAATGATGGACAGGAGGGACAGATCTTCTGTCCTGCCACAATGCAGTTACAACACAGTTTAACAGTTAGACAGGAGAGTGGCACCTCAAGATAGAGCAGTTACTGTCCATTTCTGTGCCCCGGCTGGAGTGGCACTGTGGATCTATACTGTTAGAATGAAGTTGATACCTCTCATTCCAGAACCTGTAGTGCAAGACGTGTGCAGCAAGTTCACTACATTCCCTGATCCCTGCAGAGTGTCACACAGCTCCTTATTTGAGCTGTGTCACAAAATGTGAGCTGATGAACATGGAAGGAAGGTGGAAGATCTGCCTTGAATAGGATCACATACCTATTCGAGCAAACAATGTACAGAAAAATTAAAGATAGTACTGCTTATTTTATCCATTCCCAGCCTAATTAACAAATACTAAACATTTTTGCAAGTCTGTTCACTCAGTTCTCTCAGCTCTGTCTATCAGGCATTTATGAACATAAAGGTGTTCAGAATGTCTTCCCTCATGCTAAAAAAGCAGTTTCTGGACCGATGTTAGCAAAGCCTTGCAGCCGGCACGGCACGCTTTCTGTTCAGTACAGCACTGCCGCCAGCAGAGTGCCGACCCCTGCTCCTCGCACTGCACTTTTCATGGATAGATTTCCCCGAAGCGTGGGCTTTTCTTCAAACTGACAGAATGGGGATTTTAAAATAATATAAAAAATAAGCTAGCGTGGTCTTGGAGCTAGAGGTGAAGTTTTATGCTAAACTTAGAGCTCCCTTTTCTTTGTGAATGAGTAATCCAGAGGCTGTTTCAGTTCAAGCAGTGAAACACAGCCAGCAGAGCTCCAGGCAACTCCCTGAATTCCCTCTGTAAGCTTATACTAGATTTGTACTGCAAAGAAGGAGCCAGCTCCCTCCATACAGCATCCCCCCAGCTCAACACAGTTCCTCTCTCAGATCTAGGCTAAATTAAATGTTTCATTTGCGTTGGATCATGCTAGTTTGGTTTGGACAATTTTTGACTCATGCAGGAACTTGTACGGTGTTCAGTAAGCAGGTGGTGCTGGCTCTTTCATGCCGCACAGTGCTACAATGAAGAAACACGTGCGGCATGTGAGACGTACAGATTTGAGTCATCTTTGTCTGATTTAGATTAAACATTTCTGAGCTGAAGTATTTCACTTCTAATGTGCGTGCTATAATTGGAGGAGTATCAGTTTAAGGTTTTGCCTCGGCAGGCTGCGTGGTGGATTTGGGAACCCACTTGCAAGGCTCTCGTGGGTGCTCTTACCCCTACATATGGTCAATATGAAATCCCTTTCCTACTTTTGTATAAACTAACACACAAGCCTTGCTCCAGAAGGTGAGACAGACAGGGAAAGCACAAGAGCACAGAGCAGGACCAAGGCGGTACTGGGGGGTGGAACCTCACTCACCTCTGTGCTGTTATCTGTGACGGGTTTTTCCTGGGAGAGTGGTTTGCTATCAAAATCCCCAAAGAACCACTGATGCATCCCAAGGGTTTCTCCTCATCGCTTCTTCCCTGACTAAAATTAAGAACAGAATAAAAGAATCTTTTTTAATGATCCTTGATTCCAGTCAAGAAGAGAATTCAGTTGCTCAAAAATGTAATTGTTATGGAATGTGGAAATGCACATTGTCACAGTGGGTTCAAGAAAGGACTGCCAACGTTCCTTGCTATCCCAAGACCATTCACAATGTGTTTGTTCACTGTGGGTCTTCCGGAGTGCTCGCTATATGAAGGGTTAATCTGTGCTTTTTCCTTTATGCAGGCCTCATTACATCACCACATCTCTGTAGCACAGACAGATGAGCTTCTACCTGCCAGGAATTCCCAGCGAGTTCCTCACCCCCTTGACTCTAAAACTACATCAGATGTCTTGAGGTAATGTCTTCTAGGTTTTGCATTTCCTCCCTAAGGTTACGGGGACCTTTTCAATGTGACACAATTATTTCTTGGCTTTATGAACAGCCTGTAACTCTGCTCTGCCCTACAAGTGTGTCTCGGAGCAGTGGACAGCTCTGGCTTTAGCTGCAGCCTCCAACACCAAAGAGCAGGACTTTAAGGGTTATTTCATCTGTTTTCCATAATACCGTACAAATTGTGAAAGGAGACCGACAAACAGCTTTCCATTACTGTGCATGCCTTGGTTTGCCTCCCAAGGATTGTTCTGCTGAGCTGATGGTCTCATCTAGACTGTGCCAATAGTTATTTTTCTTCACCAAATTGAACTGATTTATAGAAGGAGATAAAAGCGTTCTCCTGATGTCACTATCTTAGGAACTGGGATAGAGAGACATTGCTCCTGAATTAATGCAGAGTTGAGTATTGCATTGTACAAGATAAACAGAGCACTGTGTGCCTCCATCCCACCTGTTGGCGACTGAAAAAGGTCTGGTTTATGAGCTGGCACACAGGGTGGCACTCACCAGGGAACAAATGTGTGCATTTCAGCAGGTAGGAGGTGTTCACAGGAAGCACAAAGAGTAATCTAATCTAAGAAAATTGATGTTGTGTTCTTCTAGAAGATCTGACTATACATCCTTAGAGGACTGAGCCGTCCAGGCACTACTGTCTTTGCTTTGAGTAAAAATATGTTGCAATGTACAGAGAAAGAATGAGATAGAACAGACACATGTTACAGCATGAGAAATTTGCATCAGATACAGGGTCACAACACAGGTTGCCCAGTGAGACAGTGAAACCCCCATCCTTAGAGGTGTTCAGGCCCCAAGGCTGTGAATGCAGCACTGGTGGCACCAAGTCCATAGTCTCTGCTCTGTACTGGGCAGGGCCTACACTGAAATAGCTTGGGTCGAGTTCAGATATACCAAAATTCACGCTTCCCCGACGTGTGCCTTTGCAGAGAGTTTCCTCCTTAGCCAGCACCGCCAGCGGCCATACAGCCAGGCAGCCCTCATGGCATTGTGTCACCAGACCAGACCAGAGAGAAGCTGAAGTAAATCTTCTAGAAAAGACAAGGAGATGAAGCAATTCCAGTTTCATTTCTCTGCATTTCTCCTCTGCAGGTTTGTTTTGGAGCAGTACAATGCACTGTCCTGGCTTACGTGTAACCCTGCCACTCAGGATCGCAGCTCCTGCCTTCCTGTCCACTTCGTGGTGCTCACTCAGCTGTACAATGCCATCATGAATTTACTCTAATAGATAGAAAAGCACTTCTTCTGGCTTATTCTCCCCTCAACTGAGAAACGTGCCACAGTCTGCAAAGATCACAGTTTTGCTTGTCTCAGACCAGTCCTGTGCTGTGCTTCTGTTCCTCCAAAAGCACATGTGAATTCTGCAGTGTTCAAACTCATCTACCCATCAACATCTCTGGCAGCTTCAGTCCAAACCTTGGGAACATCCACGAACAGTGAACACACAGTAACCTCACGCCAGTGTTAGTGTGGTGGCCCAGTAACCACTGGTCAGTGTGATGATTTTTTTTAATATTTTATTTTTTTAAGGACGACTCGGCTATCTTTTGCATTAGGAACGCTGAGAAGCAACCAAGAGCCCTGCAAGTCAAAACACTTGGTGGTGGCCAGCTTGGGTTGTCCAGAACTTGTCTTGTTTGATCATCATAAACTGGGACTTTGCAGAAGGAAAAAAAACCCACAAAGCACGCAGTTGTAGTAACTATTGGAATTTTCTGTCACCCTGGAGTTCCCATCAGAGTGGACTGGGATGAATGCATGCATTTGTTACCTGTCCATGTAGATATGAATGGTCTGGAGATACTTTATTTATTTTTAGGTTTGGGGAGGGGAGGGATTAAATTATAAAGGACCAGGAACAGTTGAATATCTTAGAAACCCAGCTCCGTTCCACTGTAGGGTTATTTATCAACATACCTCTCACTCTTCTGATCTAGACATCAAAACTGAAGCTAAAAACAATCAAGAGTCCAAGCTGGGAAGGGCAGGGCAATCTGCTAAGAAATTTTTATGCATTTTAAGGAATTCTCACCTGTGTTTAGTGTGGTTACAGCGGGGAGCGGCCAGTGTTCAATGAAGGATAACACTACCTAATGGAGGAAGAGAGAGTGAGAGGTAGGAGGAAAAATACTTTAAAGCCCAGTGTAAGGGCATGTGGAAAGTGGTAAATTAATCTATTGTAGAGCTATGATCGAAATATATTTCCAGTAAATTTAGTGATGCTAGGAAACTTTACTGAAACCCAAGTCGCCCTTTAATTCTGGGCAGACTCGTCCATGTACATATCCAAAAATATGGTTTTTGTTTACACTAAATCAGTTACAAATCTGGTGTATTTTTTCTGACTATAGGAATATTATTTCAAAGAAATAATTTTTTAAAATTATATCATTAAATTAGTACTTGAAGTTATACCACTGTGGTGGCAAAGTTACTTTGTTTAGTGAAATGATTGCCATTTTAAAGGTTAATGGCTAATTGAAGTATTTTTATGACTCCTTCATTCCAGGCTTCAAGGGGTTTATATTTAAACTCCATTTTCTAATGTTTGTGGTTGCACTGTGCAGCAGGCACGGACTGCCTTACGTGAGGGGTCGGGCACTTTGATCAGGCTGTGTGACCTAGTTACCTATCTGTGGAGAAAAAAAACTACCAATTTTAAAGTTCTTCCAAAAGACTTTCATGTTCTGGTTAAAAAAAATGAAATTCTATGATTTTAAAAAGTATTTTTCTTGACTAATGTAACATTTAAAACAAATTATATAAAATAATAATAATAAAAAAAAGAATCGCTTGCGTAATGAGAAGGTGAAGTCAGAGAAGTGACCTGTAAATGGATTGTTGCGCTCTCTGCACCAAACCTCTCGTGTGGGATCCTCTTTGCAATGTATAGGTTAAAAAAAAAAATCTGATATCGAACCATTTGTATCTAACGTGTACAGTGTAAAATTGACTTGAAAAATATTGCAGTACTATTTTTTCTTAATCAGAAAAGAAAATTCTCAAGGCCTTTTGAAGAGCATAAAAAGATGAAGATTGTAAACTTGTATAAAAAAATTTAACTTGGGGAGGAAGAAAATGTAAAGTAGACATTTGTAATCTTTTACCATGTGGGGGTTATTTGTTCCCAGGAATCATTGGAACTTTGGATTATTATTTTGTTTGTTCTTTTTAAAATGGGCTGTTTTTATCCAGGGGCATTTCTTCCCCAGAAACCTGGTTCTAAGTAAAAATTAAGAATAAAAAACAAAAGGGCAGCGAGGAGTAGTTTTCATCTGGTGTCTTTTATTTAATTTTTTTAAGTTAAGAGAAGCTGGTGACATATTTATACGTTTTTGTGCAAAATAAATGAATGGCAATAGATTTTAAAGAAAAAATCTTATGTACTTCAGTGTGAAAAGTTCTGTATAATATTTCCCTTAAATATGCATTATTTTACTTGTGAGTTTTTTACTGAATTAATCTGAAATGTACAAGCCCTGGCTTTCCTACAGAGTGAAGAAAGTTATTTTATTTTGTTTTTTTATTTCTAACTTTGGAAATTCATGCTGAAATCAGAATTATTATTACAGTTGTTTGAGCTAAAGGGAGTGGGAGGGGGCGGGGAATGTCCAGCATGCTTGTATGTATATTTCAGAACCTTTTTTAAATGTAAAAGCTGTACATTTCTGGGGAGTTCTGAATTTCTTTTTGGTTTTGTTCTTTTTTTTTTTCTCTGAGCATTTTGCAGTGAGCTTCTTTTATATATAGCCAACAATTTGAAAGAAAAGAAAACAAAAAAAAATGTGAAGTTCATTTTAAATCTACCGTATATCGCTGGTACAATACACTAAAAAAGACTTTGATAAAAAGAAACAATAATAATAAAGACCTCCATTTTAAATGTCATTCATATATACCTTGTGGATGAGAGCTATATACTTTTACACACTTTTTTAGATGAATAAATTATTGAATTACTGAAACTGTTGAAGGAGTTTTATTGTTACGAGTATTTTCTTTCTCTCTCAGATTGTAGCATTCCTAGTGAAGGAGGGCTGGCACCACAAGGTAGAGGTTCTGTGTGAGAGGAAGGGAACTGAAATGCAAGTAAACGCTCTGGTTCCTTTGGAGACCCTGCTGCTGCCCTCCTGGAGTCACCCCAGGGCCAGCCTGTGCCCTCCCTAAGTCGTAGAATCACAAAATGGTTTGGGTTGGAAGGGACCTTAAAGATCATCCCGTTACACTCCCTCTGCCGTGGGCAGGGACACCTCCCACTACACCAGGCCAATTAAGTACGACAGCCCTTGCTTTCCTCTAAACAAGAAAAAGCAACAGCGAACTACAACCTGCCCCTTCCTTTCTTCCCGGTCGTAGCTACACCTCCAGCCAGCTTCTGCTGGCAGCGGAAGCCACGGTGCCTGTTCAAAAAGAGGTGAGGGAGTTTCTGCAGGCCCAAGATGCTTTTGGAACTGATCTTTGTAGCTCGTTCACTGGCAAAGTATTTTAAAAGAACTCATTTTCCATGAAGAGATGGAATCCACACCATATCCGGTCACAGCTCCATTCCATGGCCACGTGGGATTTCCTCGGTAGCTGTTATTTCTAGCCTGCTTTAATTCTGATGTGTTTTATTGCTAAATTTAATGTTAGACAGTTGCACAAACTGTCCCTAAGATTTTGCCCTTTTTCTCCCCAGCTTTCAAGCTTGTATCTTTAAGTTGACTTTACCATTGGTAAATTCTTAACAAATGACACTGTACAATTCATGAGTACAAATTCTTACAAATCATTACGCTTCAGCTTTCCACTGCGAGTGCTGTTAAGTAGATGCAATCACTGCAGAGCAGTATTTCTTAAATGAAGATTGCTTTGTGGCTAAGTCATTGGCTTTAAAGACAAAACCTACCAATTAAATATTCTGTTCCATGAGGGCTGTAAGGAAGAGTCAAATAAATGCACTAAAATCTCAGCTGATTTGTAACAACATAATATTTGTGACAAGGGGTAGTGTACCATAGTAATGGGCTCTCTAACACCAACAAAGAAAATATTTCTAAAGATCAGGCTGAAGTAAAACGGATCTTTTTTCAACTGCCATTTCTATTTTTGGCAAAACACCATGGGCACCTGAAAACACTTTAAGCCCACGTAGAAAGCAGCAGAAATCATCAAAGTAAACATTAGGTTTATGGTCAGTCTCTCACTATTTATAGTGGAAATAGAAAGAGCCCTGACATCCCCAAACAGGAAGTCTTTGGTCTTCAACAACAAAGAGGTATTTATAAAATCACAGGGCTTCCACTTCCCTATTCTGAAACTGAACCCTAACCCTCTGACAAATTTGAAGTGGGCATACCTGTGTCCTGCTTGAGTGGCTGTTCCCTACCAGGCACCACCACAGCAGTCTTGCCGAGTTTTTCCCTAGTGCTGTTTCAAGGGAATCTTCAAAACCTGAAACAAGATGACACCAGCTTTTGTGAGAGGCCAGCTCCGAGTACGGAATGCCTTCAGCTGCGGCTGACAGAGATCCCCCTTACCCATTAACTCTGCTCCAGCAGGGTTCAGACTCCAGCACTGGGACCATTCAGTATAAAGCAGCTCTCACACTGGATCCAGACTGGGACTTAGCAGCCAACTGGCAGTCTATACCTTATATGAGCTTTAAAAGTATAATACATGTTCCTTTACCTGTGTAAGCATTAGCCAGGTTTGCCTCTAAGAAGTGCTTATTAAAACCTTTCAGAATTACGCTACCATTGGAAAACCAAAACCATACAAAAATCTGCTTTGCATCAAGGTGCCTTCCTGAAAGCACAGACACTGTAACAGCTAGAACTTACTCCAAAGGCCTTGTCCTGCAACCAGAACCCAGGGCAACACCAGCTGGAACTCACTGGCTCTGCTTGCTCTACACAGCCCGGAGACTGATCCAGCTAAAGAGAGCTTTCCTAGATTCTGGCATGGATCTGAGGACACTACAATGACCTCTACTCTTCTCCGCTTCCAAAGGCCACATCTACTTTTTCAGTTCTTAATCAACTTTCTGTTCCCAGCCCCCTCTTCTACCCGTACATCCCAGCAACCTCGTTTCTGTCCTACTGTGCGTGCAGTGTTTTCTGTTTGACAGACGTTCCATTTCAGAAATACCTGCTTCCGCAAGGTATTTGTCATCTACGCCCTACAACTGTTTAAATTCACAGGCAGTGATATCCACCCCAGCTGGTTCATTTTTAAGAGACACAGACGTGTCAGTAGAAAATGGACTCAGCCCACGTGGCAACTATAGCAGGCCTGGGTCCTTCACAAATGGAATTTATTTTCCTTACACAACGAATCAGACATATGTTTAAAAAACTCCCACCAGTCTGACACTCTCTTTGTTTTCACTTAAATATTATGCCATTTTGAAAATGTCAAACTGCAGTATAAATTGGGGAACAAACTACATTCTGAAATGCATTGCGGCTACCTCGAGTTCTCCGAGAACTTCCTGCCAACGTATTCCAATATCCAGAATCCCAATTAAAAAAGCAACACGTGTCCCTGCACAGAAAGCTCACAGGTTCCTGCAAGTCTGTGAAACCTAATCCCACAGATGAGGGAGGAAAAAAAAAAAAGAAATCACATCTTTTTGACTCTGCAGTTGGGTGAATACCTTAAAAAGTCTTTAAGCCAACCATTTTTTGGTTATCTGTGGTTCCCTGCACTCAGGGGCAGCTGTGATGAGTCACGTTGGTCACATCTATACACGCTCTATGCTGGGGCTGCCTAGGATGTAAGCAGCAGGACTCACATCCCTTTATCTTCCAGCAGGGGTCATGGTTTGATGGCAAATGAAACTGCATACAGAGTCCTAGAACAGAACCAAATTAAACCACACGCATCCAGGGTGCTGGACCATTAAAGAGCAACCACGCGAGCAGGCGTGGGTTCACTGGTCAAAGTGCTCCACCCCTCCCTGTAATCGGTTTCGGGGGTAATTTCATTAGTGCCTGGGGAAAAGACAACTAGAAGAGAAGCAGGTGATGAGGAAAGGTGCGTATGGCAGGGAGAGATGGGCTGTTAATCCCAGCGGGGTAATGGCCCATGGAAGTGCTAAAAGAAAGGTGCTGTGAGCAACTCTCCTCGCTGCTGGGTTAAGCAGCATTTTAGAGGTAAAAGTAATTGCCCTTGTATTCCTTTTGCTGTTCAAAAGCTGGGAGCATATGGAGAACACTTTCTGCTGCAATGACACACACTGGTGCACAACTGGATTGTCAAGAAATGGAAAGGAGACAGAAAAGAAACATGAGCGGGACCACAAATAGGCAGCATTCAGGCCTGGTCTCAGGGTGACTTTAGACATAAATAACAGGGAGTCCAAGTGGAAAACAACACCCGCTGCAGTTTGATGGCCTGTCCTATCAAGATCCGTGTTGTTTTCTATTGCAGCAGCACAACAGAGGGAGACGGGGACACTCCTTCCCCGTCAGCAGTGGAATTGCAGATTCTTCCCCTGTCATTTGTTTCCTCTTCTCCAGATCTCTGGGTAGTTATATGGGCAAGACCCTCAGACAGAAGAATGCAGAGCATTAGCCTTCAGTCAATACAGTGAGACTGTGTAAAATTATTCAGGACAATGAAAACTAAAACTCCCTGCAAAGACTTGCAGAAAGATCACAGAATGTTGAGCAAGTGGCCAATAAAACGTCAGAAGGTATTTACAGTAAGAAACACAAAAATCTCAAAACCATAATGCAAAGCACATATGCCTTTAAACTATGATAACCACCTTAGGATACAAGATAAATCAGGATGCAACACTCAGAAGCTCTCACGGTCACTGTATGTATTTCCATCAATGGAAGTAGCACAATGCATTTGAAAAATCAAATGATCTGATAGGATTTTAAGTGAGAGAAAGACCCAAATGGCTCCCCTCTATTCTGCTTGTAGAATGGCATCATACAGCAGGAAACAGGCAGGTCCTCAGGGAAGGGGAAAGCAGATCCTGACCCCCCTTCATATGCAGGACTGGCCTGAAGAGGTGTGCATCCCAAAGCAACTCATGTTCTGCTGGAGGATGTGGCGGCAGAAATGTAGCCAGACACACCTCTGGTGAGGTTCCATTCATATTCTTCCCCTCAGCTCCCCTCTGCTCTAGATCGCTGCACAGCTCCTGATGACAAATCCCCTCCGGAACCCATGGGAACAAGCTGCTGCTTACATACCACCCGGCCCAGGCCATGCAGCACCATCTCTCCGTGCTCTGGAGAGCTCCATGGCCCAGCACAATGGCTCCCCGGAGGGGTGCTGGGGACACTGGGAGGGCAAGGTGTGGCCATTGGAGTACACATGTGGTGCACATCCTCCACTGTGCAGGGCAGTGTGCCAACTGGGAAGGTTGGCCATTCAAGATGGTGAGCACTCTCCTGCGAAAAATGGCTTCATCCTGGGCCCTGACTCAAACTAAAGTCTAGTGAAGTAGAGAAATGCCCTGTGCATCAGCAGGTTGGTACCTTGCAGATAGAGCAACTTCCCTTCCTTCCTCCAGGAAGGAACCTACCTCTGGCTGCGCTCAGGTAGAACTGCCTGGTTTACATCAGGTTTTTATTACTGAACTACTCTCCCCAATCCCTACCCAGCACCTCTAAGAAGCTTGGCTGAAATTTTAGCATCATTAACACCCCATCAATGCTGTGTGAAACATGCCTGTAGGCCCACACCGGGGAACTATCCATCTGGAATCCATCCCCGGCATAGATCAAAGTCCCCTGAGAGCCTATACCTGGACACTCGGGAGACTCTGCTGCAGGGAGTGGAGGCTGGTGGCAGTCCTGAGCATCTGAGACTCCTCATCAGGTCTAGCTGTCAGCAGCCCAAACTCTCTGTCCATGAATTATACTGTGGCTGGCAGAGGGGACATAGAGGAGAATATCATGTTGCAAAGGCAGCTTGATCGTCTTCGACCAGAATAAGCCTGTGAACACACATTGCTTTGCAGGAGAAAACACAGCTGAAGCTTCCAACAAGCACTACGTGACAAGGAAAAGTCTGAACTCTTGCAATTAATCTGAGCAGGAAGCAAAAGAGTAGACATGCATCATGTGGCCAAACTGAGGACTACATCAGTACAGAGATGGTACAGGGAAAGGCAATCTCCATGTACAAAAAGTCTGCTTTGTTCCTCTCATACTTGGTTTCAAGGAGAAATTCTGATCATCTCCAAAGTTTCCACTGACCAGAGCAGCACAGAAGGAGTTTGTTTTGAGATAGTGCCTGATAAGTTCCCACACAGCAAGCTGGCTGTAGTTTAAATTATATACTTCAGAGCCGGGAAGGAGAGATGTGCTTGAACACTGCAAGGTCTGGATAACTCACTCAGATGCCTCCTCTGACTTCAAGACTTTGGAAATAAGTAAGAAGAGAGCTGATTAATGCCACACTCACACCCTGCTCCCCTTAAAGGCTCAAGGATGCAAGCACAGAATCTTTGGCCTAAAAGAGGACCTTGCAGTTGTCTCTTGTGCCTGTCTCTCAAAAAATGGCCTCCTTCTCCCACTGGTTTTCACTTTGGCAGCAGTTGGCCCTCAACACATATCAACTGATGCATAGTGCTGTCTGGACACTTTCAGAACAGTTCTGATTCCCTGCCCCTTTCTTCTCTCCCCTGCTTTCCAAATAGCCAGCCACGACTGTTGACTTTGGCAACGTCTGCAAAAAAAATAATAGTCTGAATGAAAAGGAAAAATCCATTAGGAAAAGCCAGCTGAGTGCTAAAAGGCCCCTAATCAGTGGAAAGTTTAAAGAGTGCCGCTCTGAGAGAGCCTGTGGTGTCTTTCCAACACCTTCACAGCAATGTGTGAGACTATGGCATGTCAAAGTGAAGCCCCAAACACAGGCACGGTGCCAAAAGAGCTGGTTTTGTTAGGGCTGAGGAGAACGTGTATGTCCGGGTGGGGAGAGAGCTGCTTATGTGAAAACAACGGCATCAGAGCAAATAACTGCAATTGTATTCATAAGATTTCCTCTCATTGGTTACAAGGCACAGCCTTGGCTCTTCTCCTCAGTCAAAAGTGAAATGTGAGAGGTTTGTCTGCAGCTCAGAATTACACCTTGACCAAAGCGGAACTTAAACATTAAGTGTCAATGCAGGTCAAAGTAAGGGGATATCAGCAAAGCCAGCTGGGGCAGAAAGGCAGTGCTAGGAGAAGATCTGATGCTGTGGAGAAAGAAATGTGCTCAAAACTGCTCTCTTCCTTGATGTCTGAAACAATAAATTCAGCCAACAGCAGCTGGAGGAAGCAGGGGATATAGTTCAAGCTAAAATGCAGCTGCCAAAGAAACACCTCTCAGCTACTGATCCCATAGTGAGAAATCACTTAAGTTACACATGGTACGTAATGCTCCAGTCTCCGGGTAGACTGACTTGCTTCAGGTTGCAGAGCCCTTTGTATTTCAGACCACCATCACCTAACATTTCTCGAGTCCACCAAATGACAGATTTCAAAGCATTGGACAGAAATCAATAAACTGCTCATTTCAGTTCCCCTGTGAAGAAGACAGATGCATGTTTTTCAGGGAGTGATCAAAGTATTTGTAATGAATATGCTTCTCTATGAACTGGGTTTTTTTAAAGCCTGACAGAAACAGTCACGGTGAGGTTTAGCCCCTCCTCTTCTTCTTTAGTTTTACTCCAGCATGTAAGGAAACTCAGACACTGCTTAGCCTCTAGGAAGTTGATGCCATCAAAGTACGTGTACATTGCAGCCCAAAGGTGGGCTTACAGATCACGTAAACTTGCTCAAGCTAAAGGTATATTGCCAGCTCAGCCTTTCATGTGTGCTGCACAAGCTTGTCTTTAACTCCAGGTACAGCCAACACTCCTGCCATAACATCTTTCAGAACTTGTGCTTCTTTTCAGAATTGTGTAAGTTCAATACATCTATGTAACATCCAACCACAGACAATCATAGAGACCAGCCCTTAGCTGAAAGCCATAGTTTCAAACTGCTGCAGGTGGAACGTACTCTTGGAAGGTGCTTTGATTGAAATCAAAACCTTTAATTTTCCTCAGAAGAGAAACAGGATTGGGTGAAGGGCTTGGACTCATGGTGCAGTATAGTGTTACAGCAAACAGGATTTCTTCTGTTGCTCATGATGAAGAATAGGTAATGAAAATCGACTACTTGAGACAGAGGTAAAATGGAGACACAAAAAGAAGGGTATTTTAATACAACACTTCATGCTACTCTCTGTTTTCCATACATCCTCTCTACACCAAATTCTAAGACTTGACTAAAAAGATGCCAATAATTTCAACTATTTTGGGCTACACATAAAGCCATGCAGGAGGGAGAAGTTCCATTACGTAAAAGGCTTTCAAAGTCCAGGGTTGTTCTGACTGGGAACAAGCTTACTTCCTCCTCTGATCTACTTGGAAACTCTTAATGAAGGAAAGTCTCATATTGGGTGTGGATATTCAAAACGTTTTAGCGTCAACTTTTAACTTTGCATTTAAACAGAAAAGCAAAAAGGTATCTCTGGTGCTCTTAGCAGTCATCTCACAACTCCAATTTTATTACAGAATAAAATTCTACTGAAACATCCTAAGGTGAGAAAGCCATAGAATTTCAAAGAATTCTTTATCGCACTATGAAAATGTACTCACCAAACTCTAGGCGAGATCCACACAGCCAGGAATTATTTGAGTACAAAGACTGCAGCACAAACTGAGTTTCCCTCCTAGCAACTGGAAAATAAACTGATATGGAAGAATAAAAGCAGCCATGTCTTGAACGTTTTATCATCTATAACAAACAGCTGTAGAAAGACCCATTACCCTTAAATGGGTGGTGGTAACAGGTAGAAACAAAATATCTTGGAATTAAGTGATTATACTTTCTGGAGCAGCTTACAGCAATGAAATCTGGAAATATACAGCATGCCTAGCTTTCCCAAGAAATAATGCACTGTTGACAATGTGTAGAAGTGTCCCTATGTGGGCAATGCTCAACCCACTTCAATTATCTTCTTGTTAGAGGACCTGACTCATTCAGTATTTTCACCTGTGTCTGCTGTCAGCCAATCCCAAATCCCCATCCATCTCTCCTGCTGACCAATCCCATTCATGGTTCAGGTATAGATCGATGGATATATAGGCACACAGCTGCCTTTGCTTCCTTTAGCCACATAAGCTCTATATGAGGCCTTCTTAGTTTGGCTGTGTGGTAGTGGCGGCTTTTGGCTTTTAAAAAGCTGCTTGGGGCTTCTAACTGCTCCATGTTCAGGAACTACCATCCATCTCTGGATTTAGTTGCCAGCCTGCAAGGTAAGATGAAATCTCTTGTGCTGATGAAATTTTCCTCTCTGCTACAGTGAATCCCTGTACTTTCTATTTAGCTGTCACAAACACGCTGCTGCTCCTTCCTCCAGTGCACACCAACCCTTCTCTTGCCAAGATGCATAAGCTTGTACTTCAGTGCTGTTACTGAGAAGTTTGTTCGGGCTCTCTGCTTGGGACTGTGGCTGCTGCTTGTATGTGTGTTCAATGTACATAAGGAAAGGCTATGAGAGTAGGATACAGGATGTACCACTGCTCGTGGTCAGTGGTCTTGACAGTGTACATTTATAAGATCTTTTTCCTATTCCACCTCAGGTGGAAAGCATGGGCTGGTAGAAGACTGCTGGGGTGACCCAGCTGACTGCTGGGCTGCTGGGGTGACCCAAGAAGAGTGTTTGGGGCTGTCTCCTGGCCAGCTAAAGGGGTTTTTGCCTCATGTTGTCGGTTTCTAGGGCACACGGTTGTTCTAGCTGGGTTGCAACTCTTTGATGAAGCAGGTTAGGTTTGAATGTGACTGCAGGTGTGGTCAGGTTTCAAGCTGCATTGGATTTTTTATAACAGGCTGTAGTAGCTGCTTATATTCCTCCAGAAGGAACTTGAAAAATATTTTATATTGTCTGTACTCTGCTCTTACAATCATTAGTTGATATTATTATGATGATTTCCATATGGAAAAATAATCAGGTGCCCTTACGAATGGGAAAAGTCTTGGTTGGATCACACAATGGGCATCTACCCTCTAAATAAGTGTTTGACAGTTCTTTATAGGCTATTCTAGTCAGGGTCCTGAAAGCAATCTAAGATCAGAGCTCACATGCATGACCATGGCTCTCTAAAACAGCAGTAGACTTAACCCCTCTAGAAAACAAACTGAGGCACAGAAAATCAATCTGACTTGTCAGGAGTTGCTCCAGAAATGTGGAAAGCCTCATCAGCAATAGTGACTTAAGCTTTGACTTACAGGCCTGCACTTCTGGGTACTTCTCCCTGGCCCTTCTTTTCCTGTAGTAAAATCTGCTCTGGGGGTATGTATTTTTCTTATTGCATGGATTGAAGTTTCAGTCCAGTGAAAAATTTGCTGCCAAGAAGCACTGCTAATCTGGTGATGCCCCTAATGACGGCAGGGAGAGAAGGGTGAGGGAGACCAACCATGAGTTCCATAATAGGAGTTCTCTTCCTTGACATTTATTCTGTAGTCCTACCTTGCTTTCAAGTGCTGAGTACCTCCTCTCTAATAACAATAAATCTGTGAAGCACTTGGTATTTTGAAATCCTTTGTAGATGCAGTAGAAACTGCATAGATGTAGTAGAAACTACATAAAGAGATGCATAAAAGGTGACATAAATAGATTTTATGTGGAATTGATGGGGGTGAAATTTAAGGGGATGGAGGAAGCCAGAAAAGTGTGTGAATATGTTGAAGTTAGTGCTGTCACACATGACTTGTCTGTGGCCAGGGCCAAGTCTTTGTTGTTCCTAACCAGCTGGGAGCAGGTAGTAAGTGTTACAACCACTCTCCCTGCAGCAAGCAGTTCTTCCAGACAAGTTCAGATGAGAATCTGTCACTTTGCAGAAGGCCTCTCCTGACTCTTGAGCAGCAAGAGTCTGGGAGACTGAACAGACTGAATGTTTTTTGAACGATTTGTAGCTTGTACATCTTTGGAAGACCAAGGGTCATAAAAGCCATTCTAAATGGGCACTTTACTGACAGCACTCACCTTTAATGGCCTTTTTGTGAAGTTACAGCTTGGCTTTTAGGCCCTTTTTGCAATTCATCACTTAATCCATACACGCTACCTTGGCCAAGAGCTGGACAATGGGGCCCACTGTGTCTTGTTTTGTTATGGAGCAGCCAGAGTGGCTTTTAACTAAAACAATGTATCTGAAGGAGAAAAATGTAATCACCTTGAATTCCCCAGTGATTCAGTTTACCTAAGGCAGCTTTGCAGACCCTGGTGTGCGCAATCAATGAAATCAAAACTGAGGCCATGTAAGTGTGGCAGAAAGGAGTAAAAATGTATGTGCCTTTGCCTGTATAAAATATGGAGGGGGAAGATGTGCAGAGAAGAAGGAAATGACTATACATGCAGCCAGGTCTGGAAAAAGACCATTTTTTCTATTATAGGAAATATTTCATGATTAAATATAAGGGCATATTAGATTGGCAAGGAAGTACTGTTACACAGCCCTGGAATCAGCTGGGGGCCCTTCTAAAGGGCCTTTCACAAATCATGCATCTTCTGGGACAGGTCAATCCTGTAATCCATTTCAGTTCCTTTTAGGAATTAAAGGTGAAAAGAGGGTAAAACTTATCCCCCTGGCAATCCTCTAATGCTGCTTGCCCTGGAACATGTAAGGCTGGGGTGCCTTGTTGGCAATAGGAACAGCTCAAACCTCGAAGGGAAAAGTCAAAAGGGAAAGAGGGCACAGTTTCTCCCTTAACTTAAATGTGTAGCAGAAAGAAAAGTACGCAGTGAGAATTTGGCAGCAGAAGCATTTGTTGAGGCTGACGCTTGGATGGCTGACTGGGTGCTGGAGGTCTGGTGGAGCATCAGCTCCGTTTGTGTTTTGTGTCTCAGACCCACACACCTGCCTGCCATTTAGCTCCTCTGAAGGCTGGCCAAGGGACATCAGATCAAGTAATAAAAGCCACATTGAAGCAGTGTTTCAGCTGAAACGGCATGAGTGGAGGCGAGATGGGGATTGGAAAAGGCTCCCTATAAAAGAGCCCACACATACATGCGAGAAGGTCATTAACTCATGCCTTGTGCTATCTTTGCAGCCTCTGCTCTCTCTCTCAATTATTACATCAGAAGGAAATGAGAGCACTTTGCCAAATACTAATGGACTTGATGTTTTTATAATCTCAAGTGCACAACAATCAGAGCTGTTTATTTTCCAAAGAAGATGGGAACCAGGGGAGGAGGTTGAAGACTGCAAAGAGGTTCCAGAAACCTCGAGCCAGTTCTATATTCGTCTCTTGCCCCATCTTTAGCTGCCAGGCTGACATTATCTGAATTATTCGCTAGATGAGGCCTTGTGTTTCCTTAGGAATGTGTCAAAAGCTTGCAGAACTGCAAAGAGGCCTCAAACAGTAATACTGCTCCTCTGTTGAGTCATCTGTGCCATTCCGTCAAGGAACGGGGGAAAAAAACCTTATAAAGAAGGGCTGAGACTGAAAAACAAGTATCTAGGAACAGCCTTGCAGTTAGAATTCCCATTCATTTCTGAGGAAAAAGGTACTGAGAGTAGCTAGATATGGTGCCACAGGCAGTGTCCCTGTGCAGCTCACTGAGACAGCTGACAGCATGTATCCAAGTTTACAAAATGCTTTAGAATCTCATTTCAGTTTGACTTCAGAAGCCTTAGTCTGATTTTTGTATTTCATTTGGATGAAATGTAGTGCTCAGGAGATGAGAGGATATGTGACTGAGCTGGTAGGAGGGGGTTCTGCAGTGGCATGAAGAATTCTTTGTTTCCTGCTGTCAGTACCCAGTTTTCCCACAACTTTAGACATGAAGCCTCCATGAAATCCCACGCCTTGTCTACAGAGGGAGTTTGGCAGGACACTTGTGGATCCTTAGATCTCTGCTGCTGTACAAGTATTAAGCTCTCCCAAAGAGTCTGCTGGGACTGAGGCTCTGAGCCACTGTAGTAACCAGGCTGTTCTGCAGACTTGGACAGGGAATTCTAGTCCCACTAGTGGTGTGACTCACAAGCTATAGAAGGTAATAGCTTTTACTAAGCTGAAGCTCAAGTCATGGCTAAGCATAGAAAGATTCTCTTCCTTGCTGCTGAGACTTTGGAAGGTCCTGCCTTTGACAGCTGCCTTAAATGCTCAGTCCCCATTAGTCTAACAGACTTCCCTTGTGAGGAAGCTGTACACTGCAACGAAATCTCCTGTCAGTCTCCTTTTCTCCAGACTGACCAGACCAAGTTACTTCAGCCACTTGTCACACAGCTTCCCCTCTAAACCCTCATCAGCTTCATGGCCTCCTCTGGCCACTCTCCAATACCTCGATATCCTCTATATCCTGTGGTGCCAAAACTGCACATGGGATTGCCTACTCTGCTTCTCTGAAAAGGGAATAACACAAAGGTAGGCAGGAAGTTCCTGGCCCATGTTTACTCCCAGACCCAGAAGGTCGTTTGCGGACAGCGCATTTGAAACCCCAAGGAGAGGGAGCAGAGGGACGGGACCCCGCGCCACCGCCAGGTGTCGCCGCTGCCCCGGGCGCGAGTGCCCTGTGTCCCCGAGGGTGGCTCTGTCCCACCGAGAACGCCGGCGGGGAATGAGGGGCTGTGCGACAATGGCATGCCGAGTGCAGGAGCCACACTACCTGGCAGCAGCGGCTGAAGCGCCCTGTGTCATCTGCCACTGTGTGTCCCAAACTGTCGTTGCCTCCCAGGCGCACAAAGGAACACGCTGTCTGTGCTGATCCTCTGTGTATCACTCTAGGCACTGCTCATTAGAATCTCACAGAAATATCTTGTTCAATGTAATCAATCTCCCACTCCTTGGTCGAATGTTCCTTCAATCAGAACTGAGAGATTTCTTATTTCCCAGGAGAAATATGTGCTAATGAAAAGGAGAGACAGATGGCATCATGGAGGGCTGAGCAACATGGGGCACAGGTATGCTCACACATACCCTGCTAGCTGGTCTGCACCCTACCCATTCCTCATCTGCAGCACTGTCGGACTATTCTCTCCCTTGTTATCATCCTGAGCAACTCAGTGAGGTTACATATCTTCCCATCAATCTCCAGCAATGCATTTCAGCCCTTGATATTCACAGGTGGCCCCAGAGAGACATCAAAGCATCTTGTTCACAGTTTTCAGAGTCCCTGTAAGTGTAGTACTTGTCCATGCAATGCTTGTGAGTTCTCCTAGGAGGGATTCTACTTGCATTTTAGCTCTGAGATTTCTCTTAACTTTGCCCCTCTTGTTTCCTCCCTTAAGAATTTAAGAGTTTAGTTCAGGCAGGTACTTGCCTCACTTAAAGCAGTGGCCAAGGGCTATTTAATGGTTTGGGTTTATACAAGTGACCCTGCCTGCTGAAAGAACTGAATACCTGAGGTACGTGGTAAAAGTTCACATTCTTCTGTTAAAACAGGTTTGTATTTAAATCTACACCCAGAATGTCCTTCAACAACAGCCAGATGAAAGCTGTCCAGCCCAAATTAACAGCTCCAAACTGTTGAACCTTTCCTTTTCCTTTGGACTACTGGCCAGACAGAGTAGTGAGGGAGAGTGTGGAGGGTGTGAGTTCATGCTGTAACACTTCTTTCAGAATCAATAGTGATGGGGGTTCCAAGCCATTTTGTCTTCAGCTACTTCAGATCACAGTGGGGTTTTAACATGTTAGAGTTTTCCTATTAAAGCATCTCATGGCTGGAGTACATGCATTCCTAAAACAGTACTGAGTGAGAAGCCGGGGGAGAAGATGCCCTAGAAATAGACCAAACACAGAGGTTTCAGTGCTGGTGACAAATGGAGGTTAATATTTGCAAGCAACCAATGTAGCTTCTCTTGGCATGAAATGATTCGCTTGCCAGTCAGATGGTCAAGTATCTGTACTGACAAAAGCCTCTGTTGTCACATTGTCAGGCATTGCAGGATTCTACTGTTTAGTGTATATTTACCTCAGTTAAAAGTTCCCGGTCTGCTTGCTGGGCCTCACTGTGGATCCCGCTGTCTTCGGCAGTTCTGTTTGTGCTCCTCCTGCACCGCAGGATGAGATCCAAGCCTGTGTCTGTGGGCAACCCTGGGGAAAGAGGAAAGGGTGGATTCAGTTCTGGGATGCTGAAGTTGTTCTCACAGGCTGGTCCTACACTGGAACACCAAAGGCACAGAAGGCACAGTGCCTTAGAACAAGAATGGCCTATTGGTAGATCTTATTCCCATGAGAAGGAATAAAAATTAGAGTTATGCCTCCCCCTGCAAACTTTGGAGCATGACGGGTTTTAGTTCAACTACTTTTAAAGAAGTTATAATCCTGGGTTAGTAATACCCATAAAGACTGTGGCTGCCTTTAAGAAATATAAGCAGAAGATCTGGTAGAAAGGTGTTGATAGCTAAAGGTTTAAAAGAAAAAAGAAAATGTATAGTGGAAGACATGCAGGTCTTTTGACAGCTTTGGAACAGTGTTGTCCAGCTGCAGCTGGACACCACCCAACATAAAATGTCTGAAGGTCACAATTTTTGCTTCCCAGAGCACTTAAATCTAGGGCAAGTGTTATGGGGACAGATCCAGGTCTGCTACTCTGTGCAGCATTCTTCCTTTTGTGCATCACCATGGTAAACAGTTAGGGTTGCCAGGAGCTTGGATGCATTGTTTATCTCGCTCCCTCATCCACTCTCCCCCTCCTACACCAAATGCTTTCTCGGTGATTAGTTACTGAGTAGAAGGGGCTCCAGTTACCATGCAGCCTGCCATCTCTCCTCATTTTATTGGAACTAATATCCCACCTGCGATGATAAGGTTTAAACTTGTTTAATCTCCCAGCTTAGCTGTGGCGTTTTAATATTTTTAAAATGGTTGTTTCAGAAAAAGGGGGATTTAAACAGGTTTTGAATAAATAATAAAAGCCCTTCTCACAGGTTGCAATGCAGTCTGGGAGGCATGAACCATTTTCATCAGGTCAGATTTCACCTTGGGTTATCCCAAGGTGGCCTGACTTTGTGGCTATGGATTTACAATGAAACAGTCAGATGCAAAGCAGTTTATGGAGGAGAAACTGCTTTAATAATGCATTTCCTGCTCAGCAAACAGCAGATACAATGACATTCATATGAATGGGAAAGGAACAAAACCTCTTGGAAAAGGAACCGGTTTCTCCCTGGAGTTCAATAACTTTTCTGCTCCTATGATGTATCTGGGAGATAAAGGTTGACCTGAGAGACAACAGCATGCACAGCTTTCAGGTGAGAAATAAGAGACAGGTTTGTAACATCTTGGGCCTGATACACTGAAGCCCCATCTGCACTGTTTCAAATTTAAGGGAAGGGAAATAGGTTCTCATTTCAAGGTGAACTTTCACTGGCATAAATGTAAGACTCTCCCTCTGGAATACGCTGGGTAAAGTGTGCTGTGCTGACATGTAGAACACCTTAGTTTGTTTTCACTCCTTGTTCCCTGAGCTGGGAATGCTGTGCTCAGCCTCAAGAGAAGGGCTGATCCTAACTTCTCTGAGCCAAACTGAAGCCATGATACCAGATGTTCAGAAGAGCCTTGTCTGCTCAGTCCAAGGCATGAGTTTGCACCAGACTTAGAGAGCATGTGTGCCTGATGGGAGGTGCAAAGCCTGTAAAACTAGGCAAGACTTTTACAGCTTTGTTCAAGACAGTTCTCGCTTCTCCTGTATGCTTAGGCACAATTGGTGTTGAAATTTAAGTAAAGCATAGTGAATAAAGTAGAGGGCCTATCCATTTTTTTTCCTAAAGGCAGTAGTCTTCCAGAAAGCAGTCAAACGATCTGTGGTTCTGTTAGAACAGCCCAAGCAGCACAAAATGGATGACCTTAGTGCAGTGCAACTCTTCTTATGGTTCCAGAAAATATAAGGTGGACCAACAGTACCTGTACAACAGGTCTATATGATTTCTGTTCTGACAGGAACAGGCCCTGTCACAAACAGTAACTGTGCCCTGTCTCGAAGTCATGCCAGCAGGGAGCTCTGCTGCGGTCAGCTTCAGGAGAAGGGAGAGCCATCGTGTCTCAGAAATGGATCTTCTAAAGCTCTGAGCTTATGCTTGTACAGATGAATGTGGAAGTGCAATTCATATAAACAAAACTAGCTATAACTAGGTGAGTTAGCCATGTCACCCCAGATGGCATTCTCTCTAATCTGGCTGAGAAGCAGATGCGGACACACAAGCCACTTAGGGTTAGCAATGAGGACAGCAAAGAGAATAGAACATTCATTGGTGTGTAAACTTCTCTCTCATATTGCTAAAATTACCTCTGAGCTCCTCCAGGAAGCTTTTATGGACAAACCAGCAAATAAAAGCAGTTTATTTTATACATAATTTTGTTTGGTATTCCTACCTATTCAACATAACTCCAGGGCAAACTCATGTAAAATCCAGATTACATTGGGTAACCAGATAACACTACCAAAGCACTGCCTCCACTGCACCTTCTTTTTGAGGGGAAAGAGGCTGTTTCAGCTTCATTTCAAAAGCACTACTCTAGTTCTGCATTGCCTTGAAATGGTGAAGTACTATCCCCATCTTTTTAGCAGTGCCACAGAAGTCAAGTAGTGACTTGCTGTACACACACTGCAAGCTCTGCGGAAAGCCCTGTGGGCATAGCCTAAATACCCTGAGCTGCAGTTGTCTGCCTCAACATAAAAGCATCCTTTCTGACCAAAACCAAACAAAACCCACACCTAAATTCTTTATGGAAAAGATGTGGTACTGCAAGCTGAAGGGGATGTATAAAATGGGAATGGTTTTTGAGAACAACAAGTGGGACAACAGTGAAACTGAGACCCATTTGTCTACTAAAATGAAGATAGGGAAACAAAGAGCTGGATCGAATATGTCAATGAGAAAATAGTTTACTTTCAGGATCCTAAAAAGGGGGAGGGGCTTAAAACAATATTAAAGTGGAACTTGAAATGTAGGACAACAAAACATCCTTCCGGAGGTTTGGAATATTACACGAGAGAACAATCCACACATTTCCTCATCTTGTGTGTGGAAGAAGTGATTTCCACAAGGGCCCTGTACTAGCTGCAGAACTGTTCTTCAGTTTCTTGACTGTCAGTTTTCATTTGGCTGTGAGTACAAAAAGGGAACATACAGCTGTTTTGAGCTTACAAGTTTAAGAATGAACTAAAGTCTAATTTTAGTGAAACAAATGTCTGAGGTAGTGCTATACAGCCTGTAGCTGGAACTTCAATGAACCAGATGGCAATACAGGAAAGCTCTGCCCTCTGACACTAGATACCTATATGAATACTAATCAGCTCTACAAACCGCCAATAAAGCCGAGATCTGTATCATAGTTATTACATGTGATGCTTAAAAGACTATGTTAAGGCAAAACTTCAGACAACAGTCATGGGCTGCTACCATGCTGCAGTTTTTCTACCAAGCGTGGTGTTACAGATAGCATCTGTTCCTCCATGAGGTGTTCAGTTTTCAGAGTATTGCAGTTGTTTGATTACAGGTTACAGAAATATAGACATAGTGGGATAATGAGTTCAAAAATGGCTGTACCTCTGTTTTGTACCAGCCTGTGCATCTGCTTCAATGAGCCATACTCTGATATGTTCCACAGCCTTTTGTTCCTTTCAACACACAGTAGTGGCAGGTAAAATTTTTCTCCTCTTAGCTCTTCTCGGCACACTTTGTCCAAAAGGAAACTTGACTGGTGTTCTGACAAAGTAAGCGACTACCCTATATACCCTATACCCTGCCTCAGCTTTCCTACAGCATCACGGAGGAATCTTTACACTGAGGAAAGAACAGCCTTCACAGAATAGGGAAGACACTCTAGAAGCAGCATAAGATCCCCCCGTTTCTCTGGAACGAAATATTTAAGCCCAAACAGAAGGGCAATGCCAAAGGCCCCAAGAGGTGCAGATAAAAACTACTATTTTTGTCTGAGAGGGGAGACATGCCTGAAATAAGTGTGTTCATTGCAGTGTTGCATGCTGTATCATAATTGGATTCTTCTTGCTGAAACTCAGCGGACTGAAAAGCTATCAGGACAGCTTCATGCACTGGCAGAAAGATTGACACTACCCATTAACAAAACAGGGAAAGTAACCTTCAGGATCGTGAGTGCATAACAAACTCCCACCATCCTTGAAGATTCTGGAACATTCCTGAGTTCAGTTAAAATTAACATATGTGCTGCAGGTGATAGGTGAGAATGCCATGAGATGCCATGAGCAAACTCCCTGGTTGTATATGATGGTCTAAAAATGTCACCTTTGGAGAATATTTCAGTTTTTGTTCAAATCAATCCCTGCTATGGCTGCTGATGAAATATGTGACACAAACATCATCACTGTAAGACAATCAGGTGAATCTTGCTTCTGATACTCACAAGTGTTTGGTTTCATGGGGATAATTGTCTTGACTTCAACAGGCAGGGGCTGTATACCAAGAAGATGGGTTGTGTGAGAAGGACCTGCATACAAAATATGTTTGGCTGGTGATAAGGGAAATTATGTGGCAATTCCACTTTCTGGAAATGTAAAGGAAAGACTTTTCTGTGCATGCCAAAACCCTAAACATGGGAGTGTTCTTGTAAGGCTGGTGGAAGTTTATCTATGTCTACAACCCTCCCCTAGCAGAGTCACTGAGCAGACACCAACACTCTGAGTAAGCAAGAGATGGCCAGAGAAATGCACGGAGAATTGATTTGTCCCTTATATCACATGTCACTGCCAGGATAAGAAACACAATTCCCCTCTGATCCTCCTACCTTTGGTGCTGCTGAGTACAAAGTCTTTCCCATTACACTACAGGGGTGAAGCTTATGCAATAATTATCACTGAATAACTTGTGTGTTCATCTGCAAGAGCTGAAATTTGTTTGGATAGTGTTCCCTTCCCTACTGAGAAGGCTGCAGATCTATCTACAGAAAACAGGGGTCATTTAAACTTGTAGAAATTGTAGTCTGCACAACTGGGTGCAGAACACTACCAGTCTGGTTTGCAAACAATTTGGCAAAGAAGCCAGCAACTGAACATGACTTAAAACGGGAATGAAGCAAACCAAATGGAAACAGCCATTTCTGAAGTTGTAATCATTCCTTGTTTAAGTGGAAAGCATCTGAAAAGTGACAAGTTCAGCAGAGTCAAGTACTAGGGCTGATACTTTTTCTGGCAATGAATCTGACTTAGGCATAAGGAGTCATGGCCTTGCGTGCTGCTTTCAGTAACATTTATGGGGCAGCAGTATAGACTGAATCACTAGAATAGCTGCCTGTAAAGGTTACTTTGAATCAGAAGAAATAATCTGCTTCAACTGCCCATCCAGACCTGTGAATAGTTATACTGCTCTACCAGCCCATTTCTAGCAGCTCACGTGAGGAACTGGGAATAAGGGGACAGGGAAGCCAGGGAAAGAACTAGTTCAGAGGAGTGTGCTGCTGATGGAAGGGTATTGCGGACATACCCTTTTAATTTTTAGGGATTTGATCTGCAAATCTCATACTTCATGAGTAAATCCTACTCACAAAAAGATCCTGTTGACTTCAAACAATCCCCCAAGAATGCAATTTGTTATAAAAACAACTAAGACTTAAGCTTCTGCATTAGAAGAGCAATTTTCTCCCCAAACTTCATATGTAAAAACACATTAGAAATGAAACTATCTTTTCCAGATAAAACTAGTCCATCACCCTATCTGTCAGAGGATCTTTGTTGTGTTTGTGAAGAAAGCAGCTAGCTTTTCCCTGCCAGCCTTGTGTCCTCAGGTGCAGGACACGCATATAATTTGCTCTTGTACCTCAATCAGTGAGAAAGTGGAAAAA
The DNA here is from genome assembly GCF_017976375.1 of Cuculus canorus. Taxonomy (NCBI): domain Eukaryota; kingdom Metazoa; phylum Chordata; class Aves; order Cuculiformes; family Cuculidae; genus Cuculus; species Cuculus canorus. The sequence continues at coordinate 13,049,119 of NC_071417.1, forward strand.
TAGAGGAAATTAATTTCTCTTGTTCCTTTTCCCCTCAGTCCTATTTTTTACAAGAGCCTTTTAAATATGTTGCTTACTATATGATTATGCACAGCAGGGGCTTGTAACAACCTCATCTTAACTCAACTACCTCTGCCCTTGCAGTGGAATGATTGGTTGCCGTGGCAATCTTCTACATGCGGCGCTGAGGAGCTACAATTATAGTGCTCTTCTCTGTAGTGATCCTCTTAGTTCCTTTTCTTAGAAGTTCATGATGAGATACAAAAAGATATATTTAATGGATTTTACTGCTACAGCCTTCTGTCTCCATCCCTGAAGGAAGCAAATCTGCACTATCTAAACCCATTGGCTCTGTTAAACCACCTGAGGTGGTAACATTGAGTCCCATATGAACCCTGAGGATTACAGTAAGGGCCTCTTGGGCCTCTCTAGAAGCAAAAGCAATGGAGAAAGAAGCATGGTTTTGTATCGCATTACAAAGACTGCAGATCAAATATGCTTACTTTGCACATAAAATGATCACAACTTTAATTGCTGGCTCTGCAAACTCAAGGTAGATGCATGTGAGCAGTAGTTTACACTGAAATGGGAGGGCTGGCTGCCTCAGCCCCTTATTGGTTTAGAGCTTACAGGCCAAGTTGTGTGCTCAACTACACCAGTTGCACGCTACCTGTATACAATGATGGGCAAAAGCAAGATCTGTGAGCTCTGACACTGGCAAGAGACACTTCGATTCAGTGTGCTGTTTCTTGAATGTACTGGCTTTGCTGGGTGATGGTGGGTTTTTAAATAAAAACCTGTTCCTGCAGTTGATCGCGACTGATAACAGAGGGGGAGCAAAGCTCTCCAGCGAACTCCTCTCATGTAGTAAATCACTATTTTAGAGAAATTTGAGGACATAAATGAGGATAGTCCTATCTCTGTTCTCTGTAAGCAGTGGATGGATGCACAGAAAAAGTCAAAGATTGTTTAAATCTATATGCTGAAACTCTGCATTGCATGCCTCCATTTGTTTATAGTGCAAGTACCTGTTTTTCTTACTGCTGAGATGGGCAGGCTCTCACAGGGAGGGAATTTTTCTCACTGTGCACAAACTGTGGGAATTTGTAATGGCAATGTCTAATTGCAGCTGGCATTTGAGACACTTTTGGTGCCTCTGTCAGTGGGCACTTGGCTGACGGGTGACAATTTCTGATGTGAGCAATGTGAAAACTGGAAGGAAGACAAATGCTGAACTGCTGGTTCAACAATTAGGAGACTAAAAAAAAATAAAAATCCTAAGCCTCAATAATTCAGTTCTAATTTCATAAAAAGGAGTACAGGTTTGCAATTTTGTACAAATAGGTTTCCTCCTCTTTTTCTCTTCCCCTTGGCTGTCGAGTGTGACCAGAGACGCTGCTTTGAACCACGACAGCAGCCACCAGCACCACCAGGTCTCTAACCTTCAGCTGAACAGCAAACACAATGCACGGGTACCCCTGACTTTGTACCAGTGTGCTCTGTAGCCAGTTGTGAAGTCCATGTTTGCCTTCCCTTCCAAGGGTCAAGTAATCCAATGAAATAATTGGAACAGGTTTCTGCTCAGCAAAGACCCAAGGTTGGCTTTGGTCAAACAAGGAGTAGCATTAATCCTAGCACTTAACGGCAGCCACCTTCAGGGCAGAAATTGGCAGCCATTTAACACGATGGAATAATGTCACACAATAGTTCCAGGCAGAAAACAAAGAACCACGTATCTATCAAAAAGTCAGCAAGACATTAATGGAGAGAATATAATTACAGCTGGAATTTGGATGAGATGTCAGGATTAGCACCTCTATACTTCCAAAGAGCGCCCGCAGGATGTTTAGTAACCATGCCACCCAAAGAATTACACGACCTACGTCACTAACTGCAATGCTGCATTTACTTGGAAGCTCTTACTGTTGATTGCTCTGTAATTCTGTTTAAAATGTATGGAATTTGACAGGATCACATCTTGAGATGGCATGCAAGCTACAACTGCACTTAACTAAATCTCTAAGAATCTCTGCAACTTTACCTTTTTGGCCTTTTCCTTGTGTTTGCACAGTCAAAGGAAACAGCTTTTTATGTGAATGATGATTAATAAGCAGCCCCGTTGAAGGATGATGTAGCTGGTGTTAAGAACAGGCTCTTTTAATAGACATTTTAAAATGTGTTCGAACATGTGAAAATGATAGGCTGTCAAATCACCATTCAGGTGTACACCAAGATAATAACATGCATTTGAGAAAAATGATATGGTAAAATACACATTTTTACAGTATGAAGATAAATAGTGAAATATACACTCATGTGCCTCAATGGAAAAAAAGAGGAAAAAAAAAGAAAAAAATCCATTTGAGTGGAATTATCAGCACTCAAGAAATCTCCATTGCCTTGTGCTTGAAATATCATCAACTGAATGTTGAAAAGATGGGATCTTCTTGAAAATAGCATAATTATGGAAAACTGTTAATGAAAATGAAGCAGGTAGGATGTCTGGATTGCTTGATATCAATGCCAAAACATCGCCTTTCTTATTTGTGTAGTACCTTGACAGGTAGTAATTCAAGCTGTGGGTTAGCGAAAGAATAGTTGTCTTCTTCCGTTTTTTTTTTGAAACACACTGCAGTTCAGAATCCCTTTCCCTGATGGCTACATAGACCTCTTGGGAACAAAGTACCCCAGCATTTGAAATCTAACCTTAGATACACATAGTGAATAACTGGCAACATTAACAGGAATGGAAAAATGCCTTTTTCAAGCATGTGATAAATGTTAAATCCTCTCATTCGTAAAATGTTTTTATGTTCAGTTCTTATTTAATTCTTAAATATTTGTGCCCAACAAAAGCATTCAGATATTTCCCAGAACAGCATGGGAAACCAAACACAGAGTTCCAGCCCTTTAAAGGGCTAGATAAATGAATTCAGACTGCTGTTGATATATTGAAAAGTCTAGGGAAGCTTCTTGCATGGATTCTTTGTTTTTCAGGATTTCTTAGTTAACAAGATAACCTGAGCAGTTTGTGGTAGGATCTTCTAATTAGCAGAGTTTCAGTGAGAAGGACATAGGGCCCAGTGACGCAAGCGTTGCACTGGTTTAAGGATTTGCATGTACTGATGGTACTCAGCTTGAAAGAGAGCCAAAATGAAACAAGCCTTCAGAGATGTACTTCAGGTGCATACTAGATTTCACACAGAGGTTTGAACTGATGATCTAGCAGCTACAGACTTCTTAATGTTTAAGGTTACTCTAACCCTCCACCTTCCTAAAGTCTGAATAAAATGTTTCAAAGTGGATACCAATGTTTTAAATAGCATCTAGATGGGCTAAATCAGGGCTAGATGAACATACCTCCAGCTATGTGTAGCAACTGCAATCCAAATTTGAATCCAGATCCTTCATCTGTTGCCCAGGAAAATACTGAAAGGTATTTTAAAAGTGAATGGGAATTCTGGTTGCATGACTTCTGCTGACATTTTAATTTAAATACAGAATCACAACCACTGATAAGGAGAGTGAGAACGCTATCTTTATAGAGATATGAGCTTTGATTTTAAAAGATCCTGCAGATCTGCCTTTGTTTTTAATTAAAAAAATCAGGATTATCTACTCTTTCTATAAAAACTGACTTGCTTTGAGTAGGTTTTGAGTGTTCTTATGCAAACTGAAAGGCTCACTTTCGAGCTCAATAGATAAGGGTTGTTCTTCCTTTTGTCTCTGGGGTGGGGGAACTAACACAAAACAAAGCAAAACAAAAAAAAGCAATGCTTAGAATGCCAGTTTGAACCATGCAGGACACCTTCCTCACCTTAAGCAGATTGCCCTGGAGAGACAGGGTAGATACCCTACGTGGAGTTGTTCCAAGCTTTTCAAACCACGCATCAAAGAAGCAACCCTCTGGCTTAGAGGTGAGAAAATAACACCCTGAGGCACAATTTCTGTGTCAAGCAGATAGCAAGCAATGGGCTTGTAAAACAATATTTGAGGAAAGGTAAAAAAAGAACATGAGGGAAAGGGAAGAGATTCTCATTAGCTGCAAAGTAAAGCTTTTCCATCACAATCTCTGACAAAGAACAGCACTATTTGGACAGTAAATCACTGTGTCCTACTGAGAAACCTATGCTGATAAAAGAGTCTGACAGGCCAAGGAAGAGGTTCACGGTGGCTTGCAGGGAAAATCTTTCATTCCAAACACACACACCAGACCAGCAGAGGCAGGAGGTGCAGGTACAGGCAGGCAGTCCTGAACAGGAAGGTGAAATGGGATTTCAGCTCTTTCTACAAAGAGGCTAGGAAAGCCCCCTCTGAAGCCTTTATTTAGGGAAAGAGGGCTGCTTTAAGATTAAGATTCTTCCACCTATGTCTTCTTCCCATCAGTTCCTGGGTCCAGTGACAGAACCCTAAATGGCAGGGAAGCAAGGCACTGTCTATCAGCTTAGTGGAACAAACTTGAGCAAGCACCAATTGTTTGGCAACAGCTAAATATGGCTGTGGAAGTTGTTTGCAAATCACAGCTGATGCTCATTAAAAAGCTTCGGAAAAAGAAAATAAAGTACATAGCAGCTGGTCAGACTTGGGCAAGACAAGTGAACTCAGTTACAGTATAATGACTTTGAGTGTGTTCAGAAACTGCCCTTTGCGTGTTCAGTACAGAGCTGGCAGGAGACGAGTGACCTGTAGCATTGTGCGTTTCTTGTAAAACCTGCACTTCTTTGAACCTTATTACTTTTAAAGTGGCACCAATATCACATTTTTTTCATTTCATTTTCTCCTTCCCATTCTCACCCTCATGCACTTTTCTCCCCACAGCAAGAGGGAATTTAATGTGATGCAATTTACATCTCCGAGAGGTAAGCAGGCAATTTAAGGGTTTTAACACTTTTCTCTTGATTTCTCATATAGCACAGGTATAATATGTCCCTATTCTGCAGAATTTGTGGGAGATGTCTTAAAGACCTGAATTAGAGATGATTAGAACAGACCGCTTTAAGAAAAGCTTAGGCAGATTTTTTCTTTCCTTTGCTAATGGAAGGGAGAGATTACACTTTGCCCTTGATACTAGATACTAACCTTGACTCTGACCTTCACACTCTGATTGAACTATATCTGCTTTACGGAGGATGCTCCATAGCATTACTGTAGAACCACCCCAACACTGTCATATTTCTCTGACTTTCCAGCATTCCTATGATGTTCTATCCCTCTGTTTCAGTGAACTTAGATATAAAGGCTAAGTGATGAAAAAAACCCCTCCCAAGCAGCAGTTTGTGCCGGGTCATTTCTGCTAGTCCTACAAGGGTATTTCATGCCAACAGATCAGCTGAGAGGCTCAAAATGCATCAAAGTCTATTTACGAAGCTGTAAGCTTTATGAGTTTCTCACTGAGGTTATTCTAAGACATCTAAAGGTACAAACCGGCAGCATTAAGGCTGTTTCCTTTCTTTATCTTCCATTGGTCATAGCAGATTTTCTCTGCAATCAGCCCTTGCCCAGAACATCTTGCTGTGTCCTGGTTTTTGCATTTTGCTACTAGTCCAGCTAACATGGCGTTCCCATGCTAAGATGCAATTTACTTGTGAGCTCCCTTGGTACACTTGAGGCAATGAGGAGGGAGAAAACATACCTATGTGTGGAAGCACTAGACTGTGCTATGAATGAGCAAAAGTATATCTAAAAAGTATTAAAAAGACTACTAAAAAAAAAAAAAAGAAAGCAACATCCCACCCCCAAAACCCAGCTAAAGTCTACAGTCTTCCTTGTCTACCACAGAAGGCTTGAAAGGGGAATTCCGGCTTCTGCCTTTATAAATCACCAGCAGCAAGGAGGTACTAACTAGTTAGACACGGTACTTTCCCCAGGAGAACAGTATCCTGTTATATCATTGAGAAACATTCTAACCCGAGGCAAATGATCTTAACAGTTCAGTGTCTTAAATTTAGGGAGAGAAAACAACAGTGATAGCACTTGCTCTTGTTGAAGCACTTGGCTCGAGAGGCCTCTCAATTCCACTTTAGATGAACAAAGCCACCATCCTTTGGCCAAATGCTTATGTGCAACACCATTCCATAATTTCACTGACTGAGAGTATTTAAATACAGCAAACCTTGTGAATCTTCTCCCTGGAGAAGGTGGGTCTTGGAGTTGCTACCAAATCACACAAGTATAATCAAATGAGATTGGAGGATGCTAAACCCATCTGAGCATCCTGCCTGCTAACAATGGTCATTAGTGGATATAAAGGGAAATCTTACAAGTAACAGAGCAAGTATAAAGTAATTTTGTAGCAAGTCAGAACACCCCCCCCCCCCAAAATTAGGGATGTTGCAAACAGATGACTAACGATCTTATAACTGATTTTCACTGGAATAAAAGCCACTTTTCCCACCTCCATCTTTGCTTTGAAACTTACAGTGAAGATATGTGCAGAAAAATGCACCTGTAATGGGTAACAAGAGGGAACTTCCTCAGCAAAACTCCCACACGTTGAAAAAAATTTACACTGAGATGACAAAAGATCTTCAGCAGGGACAATTACTTTTATGAAGATAATCTCTAATTTTAGGGTGTTTTTTAAAAAATTCATGCTTTCTTATTCCTCCAAGAAATAGCTAAGTCTGTTTTGTTTTGAGTTGGAATGTTTCTTTTTTAATATTATATAGAACTTTCTGACTTATTTTAGTAGCAAAATGAATAATTTAATGTAATCTGAACATGGGTATTTTTGGTTTGATTTGGCTGTCAGACCAACCTCCCCTAATTAAACTGAGAGGCTCAGCTGTGGGAAACACTGTATTTTCTAGCAGGAGCTGAAAAGCATGGACATCTCAGTTGGTAGTTTAGCTGTTTCCACCCCAGAGTTATGAATCGTTAACTTGTTTCTCTATTCTAATACTCAGTAATAAGCTCTTCAGTGGACTGATCCAACCAGTCACAAGCATGCAGAAAACTCAGCCGAGAATGTGTTGTCATGTGTAGGTAGCAAAATGCTCAGACAAGATCCTTTTCTTTAGAAAGATCAGATCCGGTGAGGCTGGAAGAGAAGACACTGAGAAAATCCTTAAGTGCTTACGTGATGCTCTCTTAAGTGTATGGTGTCATACGGAGTAGTATTTCAGAGTTCATGTTCCAGAGACCCTCACACTTAGAGGTAGCACTCCTAAAGTTAATCTGGCCATTCTGAATGGCCGCATTCACTACAGATGATTTCTTCCTTCTATTTTGACTGAAAGAATTTTGTGCCAATTAGCTTGTTTTTTTCCCTTTAGAAGGTGCTGAGTAAATAACTGGAGCTACATATAGCAAAAAGAGTTTTAGAATGTTAATTCTTTCTCTCTTGTAATCAAGGGTATGGTATTTAATATGTGTACATATTTCCGTCAGGCTAGTTTGTTTTGTGAACTGTATGACTATACTACCAAGGAATGGAGGCTTAAAACATGGGAAATAATGCCATTTTGATTGAAGTTACTCAAAAAAAAAAAAAAAGCCAACTCCAGACAGATTACTTTAAACACACCTAGATACTTTAAACTGCAGATGGCAGCTGCTTCTGAAAGTCTTTTTCAGCTCTTGTCTAAGTATCAGACTACTAGGCACCTTCTACATTTCTAAATTTGGTCTAGGAATTTCTTATTCTACCTTAAGCTTCTGAATGTTAACAATTTATTCTGAACTAGAATATGTGTCTGCTTAACAGAAGAATGCAGCTAAGTAAAGACTATGAACTCCCCCCAATTCTAGAGAGAGCTAAAGGACGAAACGAAGTGTTACTACAATACTGAAAACATAATGCAATCAAAAAGTAAATGCTGCAGTGATCCAGTGACAGAACAGAATGCCATTCTCCTACTCTATCCTCTAACACTGCTGTCATCCTGTTCCTCACCTGTCTCCTGCTTGCCCAGAAGAATGGTCAAAGATCAAGTTGCAATCCGGCACTGAGAGCATGGCCAGCCCGGTTGCTGCACTGTGGACTAGCGCCGGGGAAAGCACTATTTGATAGGAAAAGCTAAAACCTTTCTCTTGCTTCCCCTCATCCCGGGTTAGTAGCTAAAGATTTTTTTTTCTGTTTTAATAACACTGCATTCCACCTAGAAAAGTGGAATTCATTCACAGCTACCAAAATGCAGCACATAAACTGCTACTGCTGATCCTTCATAAAACCTGTAGAAATACAGGTGGATCAAATCATGCTGTACAACATCTGAAAGGGAAATAATACCATGCTCTAGGCTTCATATTCAGGTATTCAAAAGAAAAGGCTTAATTTTACATGTATCTCACTATTAGTTTCTAGGATCTACCTCGCATTTCGGAAATGCAGTATGATGGTAGGTAGCGGGGAGCTGAATCTCTACATATCTCTGACTCAGGTGTGCATTCAAGGGTGTAGCTTTTTTGTACATCAGCATGTGCCCGTCTTACAATAACACACACTGTTCTGTAGACCTCATGAGTTAAGAACAGGTACAGCCGAAAGTCCACTTCAAGCCTTTCCAAGGGCAGGATGCGGCCCCCCTGCAGCAGCCCTGACCTGCCTCAGCACAGAACAGCTACTCTGACAGGCTGGCAGTTCATCACCCAGATGAAAGGCTCTGATCTCCCCCGTTTGTCAGCGGAGCTGTCACAGGTGAAATTTAGCAGATTTCCAAAGGTAGGTGAATTAGAGTCAAACATGACTTGGGGGCAGAGGCAGAGAGAAGGGCAGGGAGGATGTAATAATTTGTCTTCAGGGTATCTCAGGCATGGTACTGGGTGCTCCTCTCTGGCTCTTGCCCATGACTGCACTGGAAGAAGCCAAAGGGACAGTTCTTGCAATTCTTCAGCTTGTCAAGGACCTGCTGCGCAGCCACTGGGCTACATGAGGCAAAGGTGCCCTTGTATTGAGCCATCTTCAAGACTTTCAGACTTCAAATATTCATCTTAAGTAGGGCCTTTTGAGCTCCAAACTTACTTATAAATGAAACATTACTTTCTTTTCCATAAGGTCTTGTATATTGAAGTACTTAGGAATCTTAAGAGCATGGAAATATGAATCCTGTATAACCTGATACAAGGCTCTGAAGCTGATGGTAAATCCAATGCTGCTGTTCAGAGCTCTCTTATGCTGTCAGAATGCAAAATGAGATTTAATTCTGGGTGTTGAGTTATGTATGACAACAACGAGGAACATGACCAGCTGGTGTGTTTTTACAGTGAAAACTTGAAAATGGACACAGACCAACAATTATTTGAAGGATTTCTCAAAAAGAAGCAACAGACATCTCGGGAAAAGCCTACCTATGCTCCAAAGAGAGTTTCTCCTACCTGTAAAAAGAATGGCTGAAAGATTAGTTCAGACAGTACAAAAGGAAGTCTGTTTCAAAAAGGGACACATGGAGACAGAGTATTGCCAGTTATGCAACTATGCATAAGCTATTTTTTTTTTCACAGACTAAGTTTCTTTAGAGTTTAGATGATGGACTCTTATATGGGAAAAAACAATGTACTTGGTTCTGACAGGACACCATAAAGAGCCGTATTCTCACCAACATCCATGTAAGCCTCTAAAGAGCTGTACAAGGGGAAAACTTTCTGAAGCACTCCCCAGTTTTCATAGCACCAGCCCATCAGGAAGGTCACAGCGAAGGCTCGTGATGAGTGGCTACGGTGCATCTGGAAGGGGTGTCTGGTTTCTGATCCAAGAAGCAGAAGCGGGACCCCAAGGGAAGGCTCTGTCCCTGACCCCCTTTGCCCTCCCTTGTTCTGATCTTTATTGGGCCGTCTGCCTCGTAGCATCAAAGGCAAAAGCAGGCCCGTGATTTGTCCTACAACAGCTCTATAAAAAACATAATTGCCCAATAACCCTCTGTCTGCAAACCAAGCCATCTTCCTGTTTCTTCTCTCATAAAGACTATTTGACAAGCCTGTTCCATCAGCTTATAAAAACCTAGAAATAGTTGCCTTCCCTGGAAAGAAACTTTGGAGAAAAACAGAAAAGAAACTAGTTTCTCTCACATACATACATAGAGAGTGTATGTGCACGTGTACACACATATGTACACCCTGAGATTTCCACAACAGGTCAAATACGCAAACCACTTAAGACAGCCAAATCACCTACTGGCATGACAAGCAAGTGAATTATTCCTTCTTAAAATAACGATGTAAAGCACTACATATTGAATGTACATGGTCAGAAGTGTTCTGTACTTAAAATTGAACAGAAGTGAGGCAGAGTATGTGCTGATCTAAAAGCTTAACAGTAATAACTATTCTAAACCTCCTAGTAGTATTCTGAAGTTGTACATGATCAGAAACAATTTAAGATTACTCTTTGTTGTACTTCTTTCTCTATTCTTAAACATGCTTGTTTTCCCCCATAATAACACTGCCACGAGACTCACCCACAAAAATGATTCTTCTGCCATCAATAAGGATGCTGATGTAAACTGTCCAGGCCCCTTCTGTTTAGTGTAGGGAGTAGCTCGTTCAGGTGATATTCTGTCCTCAAGCATCCTTGAGAAAATACAGAGAAACTTCAAATTAAAATTGGTATACCTTAGCTTTAAATATAGATCACTTTGCACTTCAGCAACTAAAAAGTAATTTTAGGTAATAGTTTGAATAGTCTTGCTTCTTGATGAAAACTTTTACAGAGATTAGTTACCCAACAACATGTCTGACTGTCATAGATTTCACCTGAAATATTTAACATAGATACACGATTAAGATATGATTTGTGGTGCTGAGATTTACACTCCTGGCACATGTATGAGTATTGCATTTTAATTTACATTCAATACAAAATAGTTGCTTTGATATGCCTGAGAACAACTGCCTTGGGATCTGTTCCTCCCCAATGACGTCAAATAAGAATTCCACTATTAACATTAGTGGATGAAGGATCAGGCTCTTCAAAAACAAACAAAGAAATTATTTATGACTACTGCTACGGGCCAAATCTTCAAGTGTTTACTTTACTACACAGGCAAGACTGTCCTTGAAGTCAGTGAGGGCCTTGACAGGAAAGAAAGGTCCTGTTGTAGCTGAGGGAAGCTGTAGATTTCAGATTCCACTGTGCTAACTCCATGGAAGTTTCCAAATATTCTGATTTCACACTAGTGTATTAATGACCCAGGATTTGACTTACTCTCCTGTGTAAGCAAAAAAAAAAAACACCCCAAATCCGGGACAATGATAAAACCAGAAACCCTAAGGTGGTCTTGCAGGTAAGGCTGTTCTGAGAGCATGCTAGAAGTCACGTTGCTGTTCATTACACAGCCAAGGTTTTTTTAGATTCTCTGTCTGAACTCAGGGCACCGTGTGCCTTAGAAATTTTTTCTTGACTTCTAACTCCTATGGCAAGTAACAGTCTGGACTGAACAACTTTTACCTGACTGACTGACTGATAATCTCTCCCCAGTTCTACATGCAAATCGTGTGTTCAAGATATTTATCAAGCACATGTCTAGATCTCCAAGTCACAGCATGCGGCACAATTTACTATCAATCAGCTGGTGTCCTTAACCAACAGCCTCATAACTTAGTTACAGAGAAGCCAGGACTGGAATTAACTCAGCTACTTTGAATATGTCAGTTGCAACTTCAATCACCAGGCTTAAGACAGCTGCAGCAGTGTCAGTCTTGGCATAAATTCGACATTGCTGTCAAGATGAACAAAGTTCATCGGGTAAGTATTTTGAGAGGTACAGTGGATGAGTAAGAACTAATAGTTTCTTGGGCTACTGTTCTCCAGCAGCAGTCAGTCTGAAGGCAGTCCAGCTTATCTGATTCAACTTTTTTTAAAGCAGATGGACAAAACTGGGATTGTCTGTTGGTCTTACTATAATGCACAGCTCTAATGTGGAATGATGTCAGTAGCTGTAATTTGAAAGTTTCAAGTAATATAATTTTCATACATAATACATAAAGAGTCTCTTCACATATTTTCCTAGCTTTGTTTCAGTCTTACAGAAAATTAAATATTTCGTTTCTTTTCCATCCAGCTATCCTGCTCCTAAATGCCTCAAAAAGAGGAAATTTAAAAAAATAGAAAATACAGACTGAGCCCTGAACTTGTGACTGCTGACATTCAAGTCAGCAAAATCTATTCTCTGATTTGTTCCCACATAAATAAGTGTCTGTGGGACTGCATCTTGATTACAATTACTTATCTCCTGATTTTTATACAGCTGCCAGTTGCTGCTGGCTAACAATATGGTTTCAATACCCACTCTCTTGATTTCTTATCATGTATTGATTCATCTCCATTCAGTGGTCTCCTGTGATTAGACAACAGAGTTGCCAAAAATGAACCATTTCCTAAGTCTTCTCTATCTTCTCTGCATTTTTGCTGTTCATCACAAGTCCAATGCATCTTCATGTATGACTGTGTTCTGCATGTCCGCAGCAAACACTACTGCACCTTTTAACTAGTTAGAGGTCTGAAGTATCTTTTCCCCCTCTACAGGCTTTTTTCTTCCCTTTGTATCTAGTGGAGAAGCAACACCTCTTCATCCATTCAAACTGGTAAGGATTAATCTCCTAAACAACTACATTCAGAGTGACTTGCCTGGTGTGAGTACAAGTGTCCGTGGCCCAAGGCAATCCAGCTGCTATGTCTTACAATGGGAGATGATGTAGGAGTTGCCTTGTGCCAAATATTGCAAAATCACCCTTAAAGAACTAAACCAACTTCAAAAAGACAAAAGAGCCAATAATCTAAAGTCAGTTTCTGCCTCTTTCTCCTGATGTTTCAACCCTTCTTACCAATCCTTAATGCTTCCCGCAACCTCCTCCCTGCATAGCTTGTTCCCTCTTAGTTCACTTAAGTGGCTAAGACAAATACTCTTAAAACACCTGAAGAATTAATATATGCATGAGAGTTCAGCCTACATGAGATGATACTATTTTTGGTCAATGAAGACCTCAGGAAAAGTCCCAAGGACACATCATGCAGAACAGCAGACAGGTACTGGTCAGTCACATACCTCAGTCCTCCCAATCTCATTCTACGTACTGCCCAACCTAGAATTCCTTCTTCCCTTGTGTCTACCACTAGCCTTGTCTTCTGTTCAGGAGCCTGCTCCTCCCACCCAATTCACCTCAAGGACTCCTGAGTGATTTATTGCCTCCTTTGCCAAGGAAACTTCTCAGCAGCACAGCTAACCCTGTCTCAGTAAAGATGCCTCTTCCCTTGGCCTCACTCTAACCCTGAGTGCCCTTTGCGAATGGCATGCCAGTCTGAGCCAACTGCTAGCACAGATACCTCCACCTGGGGGAAGCAGAGAACCACAGAGAGCTCCTTACTTTTGGAAGGTTCCTGAGTACTCTTCTGCTTCACACAGGAAGTTCACTCCTAAATATGCATCATCAGACTTCAGGCTTACTGCCAGGTCCAACACCAACGCTGAACAACCAGAACTTGGCCTAAAACCTGCTATGGGCAGTTATTCCCATATAAAAGTGGTGCTCTGTTGGTTTGAATTGTCCTGAGAACAACTAGACCTGTAGAACTGGACTGGCACCACCTTTGGGGAGACTGATAAGCAGGCATTTCTGGTTACTTCCTCCAGAAATAACTTCTCTGTCTAAACACCAAACTCTGAATCTGTTTAAGTCGCATATCTCCAATCCATCAAATTTGATGGTTCCTCCCAAGGAAGAACTGGACCCAAAGATGAGATTTTGCCTGTTGCTGTATATGGCTCTGGGATTGATGCAATACAGGGAGGTTATAAAAAGGAAATGGTGTGATGCTGGATAGATTCATTGCTCTTGATGTTGGAAGGGCAGTCTTGCCTGGGCCACTGGGCTGTAACGCATAGGGCAGAGTAGCTCTAGGTTAAGATATAAGGAATAAATTCTTCAATATGGGGGTGGTGAGGCACTGAAACAAGTTTCCCAGAAGAGTTGTGGATGTCCACCGTTAGAGGTGTTCAAGGCTGGGTTGGATGGGCTTTGAGCAACCTGATCCAGTGGGAGGTGTCCCTGCCCATGGCGGGGCGGGGGGGGGGGGCACTTGGAACTGGATTGGCTTTAAGGTCCATTCCAACCCAAACCGCTCTATGATTCTTAATGAAGGCTGCATTACATATTTTGGATCATTACTACAGCAGTAATTCCCAAGTCTACACTATTGGAACAGAAAAAATGTAAACCATTTGTACTGATATATAATGTTAGTATGCAGTGTTTATGCAGTAAACTGCATTGACTTCCCTGAGGGAAGCAGAAAGGTGCTGGATACGGCATTTAGCATGGCAGACTCATTAGACGTTAGCCAAAAATGGAGATGAATGCCTGATCTTAAGATAAAAAAAGAAAAAGCACTGTGTCAGTCATAAAAAAAGTCTATGCCAAACAGCAAGAACTTATTTTATTTACAGTCTTCTCTAAAGATGCTAGTGTAGTGAAAAATGATAACTTGTCTTGAAACTTTAAAAACCTGATTTGGCTGGCTTTGTATTTACATCTGTGGCCCAATGCCTTCAAGCCTAGTGCTGCCCTTTAAGACTCCCTGCCCAGCAACTGTTCCACAAAGTTCTTTAACATGAAGATCTTGATCCTGCTTAGAAAATCTGCATGGTATAAAATTGAGCTAAACCAGAGCCTTGTTAAACAAAATAAGGCTCAGTGCTGGCTTGGAATTTTGCTCATGCTGTACAGAACTGAGACTCAAAGAAGCAGGTAAAAAAAAGAAAAAAAACTGCGCAAGAACAAAACTTTCCTCTGGCTCCATCACTCAGGCTGTTACATATGTCAAAAAATAAACAGCCACCAATGTTTACTGCAGCAGGACTCAGTGTGCTATTGGGAAACCCACTAAACCTTTAAAGGAGGTACCCTTGGAAATATTTTATAGTCACTCATCCCCTCAGCAGGAAAGTTAGCGCTGAAAAGAGCCATCTTTAACAAATAAATAACACTTTATTAGGTCACTTGTCTCCACAGCAGGAAATAAACTCCTGGGTGGGGAATAAGGGTGGTGGGTGACAAAAGAAGGGAAACAAAAAACGTTACCCTCACAACCCCTCTGTTCCAACAGAGCTGCATTTATTTAAAACACTCTTCTCCTAAGACAGATGGAAAAAATAATTAAGCCAGCCACCCACCCCTTTTATTAAACTCCTTTGTGACCACCAGCAATACGATTAACATGGCCACCATAAAAACAACCCAGCCCTCTACCCTCAAAAAAAAAAAAAAAAAAAAAAGAGAAAAACACAAGCAAGAGTGAGACAGGGCAGGACAGGAGGTAAATTAAGAACCTGCCTCTAGGGCAGCGAGGGTATTTTTTTTAAGTGCCTGCTAGAAAATTGACAAGAGAATCATAGTAAAGGGGTAAGTGTTCAGTTTATCTCAGCTATGCCTTGAGGGTTCACAGAAAAGAATCTTCCTCTTAAGCAATCAGCTTGATGTGGAAATACTGTGTGGAACTGCTATAGCTCTGTAGCAGAGTAAGCAGAGAGGATGCATGTTCCTTGTGAGGACAGCATGACAAGATACAAGTTATCCCAAACTGTCCAGGTTTTGAAGCTTGCCTGGATCTTCTGATGCCCAACGTATAATCAGAGAATTCACTAGGTGCTAGGCATCTCACCCATTCTTTTTGTTTAATTCACTGGACTTTTTTATTCTTTTCCACTGCTCCTTCAAAGAATTCCACACCTACAGAAGGGCAGGCTAGACTTTCCAGAAAGATCTGTCTTCATTTGTATGGTGCAATAGAAGGATTTTGCCCGTTGATTTCATAGCATCATGGCAAATCCAGATACACGGATCCCTTGCAGCAGACCCTTTTTCCCCACTACTAATGCCCTATCATAGTCACTAACACCTTAGTTTCTAGTCTATACCAGCTTCCCTTCCTCAAGATCAAAGATACTAAAAAATGCAACCTTCATCCCTTAATGATGACTCTTCTGTGATCTGAACTCTACTGTTCTAACTGTCATCAGAATTGTAGCAAAGACAGGTTTAAGATTTCTTATCTGTGGCTACTCAGGTTTATTTTCACTGGCATAGTGGCTACTAAACCCAGTGGAAACAAAACAGCTAACTCATGCAAGGTCAGAGCAGGCTTTATATACATGAATCCGCAGTTACAGAAGGAGGGACCACTGACTTTACCATATTATTTCCATGTTCTCTTTGGTAACAAACTTACCCTTTCTGAATGTGTGTATGCTGACATGTTCTGACTGCAGCACTTCATTTGCTAGCATTACCCCAGGCAAAGGGAGACCAGCCAGGATCAGTATGTAGAAGGCGGCTTTTAATCACAGCAGCCTGACTAGGAAATGTTATACGTACTATCTATCTATGCATAATGATGATCAGAAGCCATGACAAATGTGGCAGCCTAGAACAAGGAGCCGCTAGGATAAAATGATAGTAATCTCTATAGTTTAAGAGTTGTCAGCTTCCCAAACCAAAGATTTCTGTTCCCCAATTGCCAAGGGTGCTCCTTGCCATACGTAAGGAAGCACATAATGAAAACATTTTGAATATCTTGTGAGGACACAGTCATAGAAAATATGAATCATTTGATTTCAAGATGACCAGTGAAGCATTTTGCTTGCCTTCTATTAACCACAGACCTCAATGTTCTATTCTCCTTCCCTTAGGAAAAAAGAGGAGGCCTCATTAGACTTAGTCACAAGTTGTTAATACAGAGCAGGCTCATGATTAGTACCCCCTGCACTATGGTAGATGCTGACCTTAGGAGGAGAAGTGATACCAGCTCAAGTATAGAATGAACCAAACCACTTGAATAGGTAAAAGGTCCCTGTTGAGTTGTAACAGTGACAACTGTTTATGGTGTTCTGTAAATACAGACAAGAACCCTGGAGTGCATGTAAGAGTAGCATACAGCCAAGACCAGAAATGTGCTGTAGAGAGGACTGAAATAGGTGCTCCCGCTTTAGTAAAGGACCTTTCTGAAGAACGAAGGGAAAGAATAATGTTAGTATTGCATAGGTCAAAAGTCTCACTTGCCCCTCAGTAAAACGAAGTATTTCTTTAGTAAAATGGTTTAATAATGCATGATTATTAGAAACAGAAGGATGGGGAGATGGTAACTGAAACACTATCCAGTCAGGTAAACAATAAGCAAAATCACAAAATACATATTAATTATATCTTGTATTTGATAGCATCTCTTTTCTGAGAAGAGCTGAACACATTTCAGAGGCACTAAATTACTGGTATGCATAATAATAGATAATTAGGATTTTGATAACTAGACTACTGTATGTGATTGTGGATGGTAGGGAAAATCAGACTAGTAGAGAGCAGTTCAGCAAAAGGGCACTAAGTCAGGAAACTGTTATTGCATTTATTGCTGGCTCCCACACTGAAGTGTTTTGAGACCATGAGTAAATCACTTTGTCCCTATCTATGAAATGATAAGGCCAAGTAGGCTTCCTTTATAAGACAGTTATAGGCATAAATGGATAAAAGGCGTTAAAATGAAAGATGAATGTTATTGGATAGCTGAGACTGGATTTAGCAAAGCATTAGCATGACACACAGTCTAGGTGGAAGTGACAACGTCAGCTGACTGAGCTGGATGTGGAAGTCTCATAAAAGCATCTTTCATAACTATGCAGAGATGACAGCATCATAACTTTAATGTCCTGTCTGGATGGTTTTTACACTGCAACACGCATACTGTTCAGTGCAGTTCAGGATATCCTTACATAGCTATTTTAATGCCTAGCTACTAGCTTTGCTAACTACTTTTAAAACAGTTCTAATTTATATGCACAGTATTACATTCTTAGCAGGGATCACAAGTTAACATCCAAGCCTTAGGATCTGAGGGAGGAACTGACCTTGACAGAACTTCAACTTATAGTTATTGGCAATCCAAGTATTTCTACCCGGTTGCTCTGACAACCAGTCTGTTCATCTGGCAAGCAGTTATTAAACAGCTCACTGTACTTTATCATCACTTGTAGCATTCATCTACCCCTTGTGGGGACGGATCTCAAAAGAGAGATTTTGAGGGTTTAATCAATTTCCTGAGTTCTGCCCATCAACAGGGTCTTCATTTCCTGCCACTTTATAAAACAGGGTTAAGTTACAGTCACAGGCTTGTTTTGGGTTATTCTAAATAATCCAACTGAACTGCTTCAACCTAGCACTCACATGGGATCCTGCTGCAAAAGCTATGGGAATTGATGGGAATCTTCAGCAGACTTTTTATCAGGTCTTTCAGCCTTGAACCTACCTTGTTCAAATCTATCCAAAGCTTACCTTTCACTTGAATGGAAGCGGGAATGAAAGACTAATGAAAGGGCAGTTCAGCCTTCATGGTGTAAACTGTTCATGAATTGGAAAAAATATCAAAGCAATTGGAAAACTGCTGTCTCCATAATCCTATATTCAATGACTGTCATAAATTTTGCATTTACAGAATTTCACATAATATTTAGTAGAGAACTAGTGGGTGCTGCCTTACTGTTTTATTTGAAAGAGCTCAGTTTGAGTTCTGTGGTAGCATTGTGTGAAAAAGCAGTAATGGGTACTTAGAGCCAAATAATATTGAAAATGCTTTACATAGACATTTCTGGTAAACTAGAGTTTAGCTTCTATAGGATAAAGTTTTGCCTAACTAAAAATGTTCAGGTCTCAGGACTGAAGTAAATGTGTGCTAGTCACAACTTGTAGAGTTAGCAGGGACTTGACTGAGGCATTACAAGAAGTGTAGGTGCATCAGGTATATTGATTGCTCTAAGTCTTCTGATCTAAAAAGTGTTTCTCAAACAAGTCTCTGTGTTAATTAACATGGCTTCTCTTGACAACTCTGTTTCACGGATACCCAGACCTGTGATCCATTCATGCACGGGACATTGTGTCTGAAGGCATCATTTGATGTGCCAACTATGGCTTTTTTTTTTTCTAAATAAGGGGGTTTGGGATATTTTTTGCGTTATCTGGCAGGTGAAAAATGAAATGACAAAAGCAGATAATCTAAACCAGCACATACTACAACTAATGACAGACTCATAGGTGAGACTGGGGATTAGCGTGGGAGAAACCACTCAGCATTATTACTAAAAGGACCATCTTCAGTAAGATAAGGCAGAGTATCTGCGTTGCCACAGAAGGTCTGTGGCTTGAAGTGGTCTCTGGTAGCTGCAACGTAGGCCTTCACAAGAGAAAATCATCTAATAAGATTTTCCTGAC
Organism: Cuculus canorus; assembly: GCF_017976375.1. Lineage (NCBI taxonomy): Eukaryota > Metazoa > Chordata > Aves > Cuculiformes > Cuculidae > Cuculus > Cuculus canorus. The sequence goes on from NC_071417.1 coordinate 13,068,304, forward strand.
AGGAAATTTAGGTTAGAATTCTCAAAAGCAAGTGATCGCAAAACTGTGAATTTATTTACCTTGTTTCCAATTTCATTTTAAATGAAATATTCTTGTGAGGGCTCTACCTTATGTATCACAGCAGCGTGGTTTTGCTTGCACTCAGGCAAGCCTAATACATCTTGATGCTGTCACCACCTCTCTCAACTAATGTATATAATTTTGTTCTTAAGTGTAGCCCACTTTTGATAGACAATTCAAGGAGATGGCTCAATTGTTCCAGGAAATAATCTTTCTAGGATCTGGTATTAAACTAAAATTTCCTGCTCACATCAACCATTCATTTGTCCATGAACTATTGATAACTTTTTGCAACATATTCTAACTTGAATTCAACACTCTTTCCTCTTCATTTCTTTTGTATCACCTCTTGGAATTGTATCAAAGCTGAGAAGGCTGGGAAGCTAGTTTGCTTAAGAGAAAATGTGACAAGCACAAATGTCTGCTTTGGCACAAAGCTTCCTGCTCTTAGTGAAATCAAAAGTGTTAGAAAGCAGGAAATCCTGATTCTGGAAAAAAAATTACTTTATGTACTTCTGAGAACTCAGGGAAAATTTAATTAGCTGTCAGGCATGGGGGGACAAAAAATATTTGCTTATGATTTCAAAATACTGTGCGTGGTCAGAAGCTCTTAAAACCACTGTGAAGCATTACAGTGATTAATCAATACTGTTGTGCCATTTGAGTGAAACAAGCATTATCTGGCAAATGAATAAGGATTTCAGGCAGACCAGCCTAATTAGACAGAATATTTATCTATCCGTCTACTTTATACCATAATAGTAAACCGTAATAATAAACAATATGTGAAAATGGATTCTAGGAACCTGATCAAATATGCATTTAGTTGAACACACTCTTTCCACTGGCTTCTGTATTCATCACTGTTCATGTTGTAATGCTAGAGAGGACTGAAATTGAGAGATTTAGTAAAAAAGGTTAAGGAATTTGTCACTGGAAAGGATGTTGATACTTATTAGCACACAGAAATCCTAAAACTCTGCAAGGCACTAAGTATAATTAATACATTCCTCCTTTCATAATGGATATAGTTTAAATTATTGTGGCTCTGATTCACTGAAGCACTTACCCAGCACTCAACTCCAAGTAAGATCCTAAAGCACACTACAGTCAAATTATGTGCATGTTTAAATGCTTTTGCCATAGAGAGGTAGATTTAGATTAATGAGCACCAAAATCTTTTATGTAAACAAATGTCTAAATGCAAACAGGTACCATAAAAGTTATTTTTTTGTATTATTTATGTTAGTTTTTGCAAACAAGTATCATGGACAAAGACCATCAAAATTGAAAAGTCCAGTACTAGGACTTTAGGAAATAAATCAAAGTTGCCCATGTACAACTGTACCAGTTCCAGCACAACTCAGCCACAGACATGTTTGTGAAAAAGGAGATGCCAGACATCGGGACTGTGTGCTGTGTTTTCTACTCGTTAGGCCTCTCTATGTTTGAGCATATATCTAAAAAGAAAGAGATTAAAAAAAATCAAGGAAACTTTGGTCTGGTTTAAGAACTTGGGAAAAAAAAACAGGCGAGGAAAACGGAATTTGAAGAAAATTAAGCTCATAGCCAAAGTGAAAATAGTTTATACAAAATATTTCTGTAACTAAATAATTGTTATGATGCAGCATTCTGATTCTCTTTGATAGTATAATGATTTCTCTTTCCTCAATTGCCGTTTATAGAGTAACACATACTGCTATCTCCTGGCTGAGATAGGTAGATGCTATTCTGTTTCTTGGCATAGTACTTGGCAAACCTTCATACAAAATTAGTCTAGCAAGAGTTCAAGGGCAAACTACATACTCTGACCTTGTTTGATTTTTGAAGCAGTATGGAGAAAGAAAGGTTAATGATTTTGACTTGGTTTACCATAAAAATAGGGAGGTCAAAACTTCACAAAACTTTTATTCAGGCTTATCTTGAGAGAAACCCTAACATTCATACACTGGCAGTGTTGGTAGTGCCTACTCCTACTTTTGTCAAGTGTCTGAAACTGCAGCTCCCACTGTCAAAAGTTATTTCAACACTCTGTGGGATGGGGAGTGGAATACGTGATTTATTTCTCCACAGAATTCCTACAAAGGATTTGTAAATTAGTTGCACAGAAAACCTGGGGATGGACAAGCTTGACAGAATGAAGAAATAGGAAAGAATTTTACCCCTATGAGTTAAAAAAGGAAAGAAAAGGCTGTAGCTGAAACACTTTGTGAAAAATCTTGCTTTGGTTATTAGAACCATAAGAGGCACGATGTGATAGCAGGTTTATTCATTTCTAATTATGGACATGGCTTTATCCTCCTCCCCTTCCTCTGCTGACTGCCCCCCTCCTTTTCCCTCCTGTCCCCTGGGGCAGCGCTGCGGTGGGGCTCAATCACTCTTTTATTAGTTGTGATATACTGTGGCTAATTCCCTTAATCTGGACCTTGCTTTCCTATAAAGCCCAGACCTCAGGTATTGAATTTCCTTGATCAAAGTGCAACCAGTGTGGGATACAGCAATCTCCACTAAACAGGGGAGCTTGGGAAAGCTCGTAAACAGAGTCAAAGAAATACACATACACACACACACTCACAAGATGGTGCAATCAATTGGTAGAACAATCACGTGTGAAATATTACTGGCTCCTTAAAGTGCTGGTTCTGGGATTTACTGCAGTGTATTAATCTGCTATGCTTAATGCATTGACCTTTCACCCTAGCAATTCAGTAGACTGTGCTTGAATTGCCAGAAGCTAATACAATGGATTAGGAGCAGAAAGAGCCCACCATATCGAAGTTCCACGGCAGCCCTGAACCATATGATCAGAGACTCCTCCATCTTTCTTAATAGGTAGTGCCAGACAATGTGGCTACCACAGAAAGGCCAGTATTGGCAGCAGAATTTCTAGAAAGGGAGACAGTGGTATAAAGGCTTGTTATAAAACAATAGAGAAGGGCAGTCTTGTGACTGAGTCACAAGACAGGGATTTGGAAGAATTTGTTTTATTCCATGCAGTCATTCTCTCCTTGCATGTGACCTTAGGCAAGACAATTCAATTCTTAGGATCGTGTCTTTCCTATCTGCAAAACTGGTATAAAGGCACTTATGTAATCTTCCCAGGGCAGTGGGGAGGCTTTGTTCGTTGACATCTAAAAGGCACTTCAGGATCACAGCATTTATAGTGTTTATATATTCATGCAAAATTGTATGATATTCAGGTCATTTAATATCCATACAGACCAAGAAGAGAATGGAAGGGAGCCTTCTTTCACATGTACACCAGGAAACTCTATCATTAATATCAAAACTTTCTCTTGAAACCTTTGCGATCACTTGAACCAAGAAGTTAGCTTAGATCTAAAGATAAGTGTTATGCACACTTGCAGAAATATGTGGAAATAAAAGATATGGAGAGCAATGCACCTATAACAGCAAGATAAATGTCCTTTCCCTGTTTCCTTGGTCATTCAAAATCTCACGAACAGAAAACCCTTTAGAATTCAATTTCCAATCTAACTCTCTAATATAATCTTTACCTATTGCATATAATTTAACAACTGTTTATACAGTACTACTGAATTTGAGAGGAGTGTCCAGAAATCTCATAAAGGAGATTATTCTAAGTAATTGCTATCAAATACTATTAAATTCTGAATAGTGTTAAGCCCCCTCCACTCGCCTGCGCAGGCACTCTCATTTAGGATTAAAGAGACCTTCATTTGATTTGTTTTACTTCAATACAATACAAATTAGGTTGACCTGAATTAAGGCCTCTTCAACACTCGGGCAGAGTGCCTTACACAGGGGTTTGTTATGCTTGAATTGGTCCACTTCAGAAGTTAATTTGGGTATATATTTTTTCCTGAAATGCTCAGAAACTACCACACAGAATCTATCAGATTTATAAAATGCCACAGAATGGAGAGCACAGGGCGAATATGTGTTCAGAATTTACTGCTTCAGTGTCCTTACTGGTATGAGTATACCTTACTGGTATCCTCAGCACTGGAATACACCTACAATGATGAACAATGGTGAGATTCACTTCACGAAACTTTGGTTATCTGAAGTTAGGTCTCGGGTCTAAGTTTGTTGCATATACTCATTCAACAAACAGATGTACAGCCCTGAAAAACAACAAAGCCATCCTGGTACGCATCCCCAAGGTTGCCATTATATGATGGCTTTAAGTCAACATAAGAGCATGCCGTCCTCAAGAGTTCACCTCATATTCCCTTGTCTCTAGCTCTGTGTTTCTCCATCTGTCTTGTGCTAGCAAGCATTCACACAGCTGCGTAACAAATCGAGTGGGAAAACTGATCCGGCTAAAACCAATTCCGAACAATAACAACAACAACAAAAGAGAGAGAAAGATTAGTTACAGCAGAGTCATTGCATGAAGACATAGGCAGGCTTATTTTTCATTGTGCAACCATAGCCTAAAAAAGGAGGATGACTTGTTTTTCCAGAGATATTTCTTTTGCTCTACCAATTACACAACTCTGCAATTTAGGTGTTTGCAATAAACTTAGACAATTCGAGAGAAAGAAACCTAGCCCCACGAAAACACACCTGTGCAAGCTCCGATGGTTGGAAGTAGGTCTGAGCTTCTGAGCAACAGTTATACCTCAGCCCCTGTGGTTAATAGTCTTTCTTCAGTTTTTCACAGCAAGCATTGTCAACAGTTGGAAACTGTCTTTTAGGTGCCCAATTTACAGTACCTTAAAGGGACCTGGTTTTCAGAAAGTGCTGGGAAGCCCATCCTGTGAAAACCCTCACTCACATAGGGCACTCAAAACTGACAGTTTTGCAACTCTCGGCCTTATCGAAAAGGAGTTATATTCACGTAAATTATTTTTATAGTAATAAGCCAATATGTATATATTTAAATCCAGCTATGTGAATATTAAGATGCAATCTTTCTGCGTCACACTGCTGATGGTGTGACACATGGATCAGACAACACTTTTAAGTTCAAGAGCATCTTGACTTTAAAACATTGTGGCAAAGGCCCAAGTGCTCAACTTGGAAGTCTTTGAAACTAGAGCCCTTCAAATCATAATTCAAAGACTTGGGAGTGGCAAAGGGCAGAAGAAATGAATGGCGTTAACAGCCAAGAGTGGATCTGAGCAGAAGGGATGTCACAGGCCTGCAAGGGACAGTTGGGAAACAACCCTGTGGGTTGTGGGCCCTACTGCTCATTGCCTGACATCACCCACTTGGAATGCCAGTAACACAACACCCCTGCGACACTCCGTGCTCCTGCCGTACAGTTTTATTGCCCTGCTTCCAGTCTCTCTGGTTTATATCGGATTGTGTTTTCCAAAGACAGGCAATAAAGCGCGGAGGAGGGGAAGGCGGATTTATAGCCTGCTAAACTAAACTTCCCTGGGCTTGCTGTCCTCTGTCCCAGCTTTCCTCTTACTGCCCTGACTGGTCTGGAGGAATAGTGGTTACAGTAAGGTCTCAGGGTGTGAAGGACGAGGCTTGTCAGACACCCCCTGGTTTCTCTTCTTGGGAGGCCAGAGAGCACACACCGGTCATCCACCAAGTCAGTCACTTCCAGGTACCAGGCACTGCACCATGCTGTTATGCAATAGACTAATTTTGAATGGCATACTTAGAATTTGCCACACAAGGCTCTCACTGTTTGCGGAAGGATTGTGGAGCAAGTTAAGGCTTACAAAAATCTGGCTTAATGCAGGCATCTTTAGTACTTCGGCTTCTGTGAAACGATTGTCAAGGTCTCTGCCTCAAGAGATTTAATGTGAGGGTTTGGCTTGCTGCATGTGTGATTTAAAGCATGATAGTCCACTATGGCTTGGGATCTATCTGACATGGACGTAAGTAAGCCTAGAGCTTTTAGAAAGTGAAGATGAAACATTTGGCAAGTCGTGATGAGGGCCTCCAAAACATCACCGTGCCACTGGTGGTCCCATTCCATAGTCCCTAATCATGTGAAGCAAACCTACATAGCTAGAAACAACGGCAACTGTGGGAAACGTTGTTTCTGTAAAAAGGTAGCTGGAATCCTGAAAGACTCCCATATAGGCACATCTGCTTTGTAACAGGCATAACAGCAGCACAATGCGATTTTGACATGCTCTATAAATAAGGTGGGTGGAGGAGAGAGGAGATGTTGAAGGATCTGGGACAGGGAGAACCACTTCCACAGAGCAAACACTTGGTGAAATGCTCACCTAAGGCCTAAGTCTCTAAAAGAAAGATTTGTATCTGAGGACACTCCTCAGCGGACCATTCCTCAAACTTTCGTGCTGTTCACAGTTTTCAAAACACCCAGTATCTGCCAGCATTTTCTGCGAGATGGGATAAATACACAGAATTTTTCCCTGCTGGATTTCCAATGTAATGTAGTATAGAGCTGAGTGCAAAATAACTTTGTGAATCAAGTCATTGCATTTGGGTAAGTGTGGCAGGTAAGTGGGAAGATAGATAAACTTCAGTAAAACACACGCACATGCCACCAGGCAGTGAAATTAGGTGTTCTGCTGTCCCTTGATAAAACCACGAAGTATCTCCCAACTGCCTGTCACTGACACAAACGTTAAACCAGTGTGATCTCACAGTGCCAGGTGCTCCCCCCTGGTCTCCCATTCACTGCTTTACGATCACCCTCATCTTTCACAGCACCTTTTATACTCCAGAATTACAGATAAACCCTAAGTGAGTTATATTTGCATGTCCTGCACATCTACATGGGAATTAACTTCACTGTCAGTGAGTGAGAATGCAAGTGCTCTCGTGGTTTTCAAACATCACCGTGGCTCTTATTCCTTAGGGAAGTTTCACATTTAACTTCCTCTCTATTCTGAAAATTTAACACAGATCTGTGTTAAAGATGCCTGACATACATACTGCTCATTAAACTCTTATGGAACCACAATGTATCTTGAATGTTGCTATGATTTCAAGTATAACCTGGCAACACACAAATTGCAGCACCATGTCCTGCCAGGTTTTCAGTACCTAAATCCGACATAAATATCTCTCCTGCCTCATGCTTTTATTTCCTGTTAACCCTACATTGTATCTAATGCACTTAACTACTTCATCTGAAGTATTTCTGGTGGAATAATGAAAACAAACCCTAGATCCCCTTCCTCCTCTATTTCTGCTGCTTATTAACCCAAGGTGATTTAGGACGTCCTTGAGCCTTATAGCAATTGAAATTTATTTTGGGACCTGTGTGCTTATGGACATGTGGAAGAGGTTATTTATTCCAAAGAACTATCCAAAGAGCAGTGATGATGTCATAGGAGCCAGCAAAATACCATATCAACTCAGTTAGTTTGCTACCAAATCACTGCCTGCAGTTTCCTATGTGTGGTGGCACCTGTTGATATACAGGGTGCCTGAACATAATTGGCAAATAAATTGCTTAATTTTTATAAACACTTAAAATTAGCTTTTGGATTTTATTTTTTTGCCTTTTTTAAACTCCTGTTGGCAAACTTGTGAAGTTTTATTTGCAAATGGCGAAGGTCCATTGTAAACAAGCTCCAGCTCGATATGAAGTTAAATGCGGCTCAGCCACGGCAAGCTAAACTGCCAGACAACTCTTCGACTGCTTCCTTTGCATATACAATAATAAACGACAGATTTATGAGTAAAGAAAGTGATCTATAATGAGGATATTTTTCTACGTGCTCCTATTTAGACGCAGTTAAGTTTGAAGAAATTCTGCTTCAAGTACTGCACTACCGAGGCCTTTTTCAGAGCTGTTTCTGAAATTCATGGCTTCCTCCTGAGGCCAGCAGGATTCAAACTCTTGGTTCTGAGGTAACACATACTGGTAAAAACTATCTAAGGTACGAAGTAGAGACCATCACTTTGCTCTGGTTTGTCTAGTCATAACTTACTGCTGGGAAAGCTAAGTATCCAAACACCGGGAAATGTCAGAGCTATTTTGTGGAACACAGCATAGAACTGTAGACACTAGGGCAGAAAGGAATCCTAAAAGGTCATCCAAGCCATCTCCTTCCCCAGGATAACTATACTTGCAGTGCTGCTTGTTGGGGAGTCAAGGATTAGTGGTGGGTGGGGTGTTTTTACAGGCTGAACTACAAGTTCCCTACACAATCTTCATGGAATTAATCAGCACAGCATAAACAAAGCAGTATAATTCCTCTGTCTCTCATTTGAGCATGGCATGGCTTAAATGCTGCTAGTAAAGTGCTGCAGGACCTTTGTAGTGCTGGATTAAAATGCATGTGATCACTGAATGGGCATCTTGGCAACTGATTCAGTGTGACTTGGAAGTCTCTGTCTGACCGAGTACTGAATCAGGTCCTTCACTGAAGGACTGAACTATTCGGAAGTGGACTATGACATTCTGAAATAGCAATTTATGCATTATAACTTGCAAATGCTGGTGTGCAAGACTTCTCATTGCAAATAGCTCATAACTACCCTGCTGTGAACATCCCCTCCGCAAATTCATCTGAAGTGGTTTGGGTCTCAAGTGAGGTGAATACCGTACCCTCACCAGTTACCAAACAGCACATTCCAAGTACGTTACGAACAACCGTAGCATTCAGTGTGTGCTTTCTGCAAATATTTAGATATTACGTTCTCGCTCTGTAGACGCAGTGCTATATAACTTGAACATGCACTGGCCTACAGAGTATCCTGGTGTGATTGAATAAGTCCATAATTCTTTCAAAATTCTAGGATATGTTCACAGAAATATTACTCAACACTTAGTTATAACGAACACGGGAGTAGGGTTCTCTGCTAAAGAGGTGCTCAGAAAATAACTGGGACACCACAGGCATGAAAGTTATTTGCCGCACGCTGGGAGATATACCTGGGAGCTTGGGAAGGAAAGAAGATACCAACTGTAAAGATGAACCACACTTTCAGTGTAAGGGTGAGCAGGTCACTTTGTGGTGGCGGTGTCTTAACAAGCATAGTCTGCACTGGGTGAGGACCCTTTTGACATCCTTGTTGCATGAAGTTTGGAAGCCAGAAGAGGTCCCACTGGTCTTCTTATAATTCTGATATAACTTACACTGATCTTCCCTTTCTCTCTTTTTCACTAGGATGTTACAGACAGTCACTGCTATTAGTCACTTCCCCAAAGCAAGCACATTCTTTTAACGTGGTCTTTCCCACACTTCTCACTGGAAGCTCTTCTTTCCTCCCCCCCAAATGCATTGTTTCCTACCAACTGCCCTTCTCTGTTCCCTTAACTTCAAGAAAAAAGCAGACTATCCCACATAATAGGATAAGATCACTAGGGAAAAATTTGGTTCTTATGTGTTCCTCTCTTATTTCTCCTTTTTATAGAGTTCCCCATGCTAATTCTGCATCTGTTACTCCTTCTCTCTCATTTGCTCCTTACTCCCTTCATGGATCAGAATCTTTCCTATATCTGCTACAGACTTCTTAAGGCGTCGATGTATGGTTAAAGGGTCCTATTAACAACAAGGATTGTTTGTGTGACCTAATTAGATTTCCACAGAGACAGCCTTAATAGGCCCTTTTGGTTTTTTGGATTGTCTGCAATGTAATAACACCATGGCAGTGTTCATTTTGCTTGGCTCTATCAGGCCATATATCACATCCTTTTCCTTCCAGTCCTTCAAATAAGCTTGTCTCATTCTTATTTTGGTTTCAAATTATAGATTATAAATTTTACTTCTCTCCACTTTTCTCTATGTGACCCCCAGCTGTTGAAATGGCTTCAAGTGATTCTCCGTGCCCACCGTCCAGCCCCATTGCTAACGGTTTCATATGAAAGACAGCCCCAGCATTAGGAACAAATGACGTCCCTCAGACCAGCTGTGTCTAATAAAAACCCAACCTCCAACTCTCACTTCCCTTCCTCGAAAGGATAAAATTGATTTGAAAGTGCTGATGATAAGATACATGCGAGTGCAAAATCTGCTTCAGTCAACACAGCAAAGCTCTGCACTGTGACATCACTGTAGCCAAAAGGAACGATGCAGTCAGTTCCTCCACTGCCCTATAACTAGAAGCCATTACACTTGTCCTGTAGAAGGGGTATTTGCTCATTTAATTTAGCCCTGTTTAGTCTGGCTAGAGCTATTTTCATTCCTCAAGTGCCATAACAAATACTGGAAAGTACAGGTTCCCCTCCAGACTCCATTAGAATCAATCGATATCGTGAAAAACATTGACTGCTACGGGATAACCACTTGAAACAGTTCTATAGTAACATTGCAGGAAAACAAGATGGCATTCCACTGGAAATGACCCTGAAGTGCTGCTGGACACACAGACAGGGCTGGTAGGAGGCACCAGCTCACACTGCTTACTTGTACAGGCTGGATGTCCTGGCAGGTGCACCACGGTTATGTGTCCGAGTACAGCTGTGCCAAAGAGCAGAGGAGGCTTCACATCACTCCAGTGCTGGTACAACCTAAAAAGAGAGAAGAGACTATTTCTATTTCCTTGTCTTTCCTACCATCAGCCAAAGCAGAGTGTTTCTGTAATACTTAGTGCTGCAGGAAAAAAAACTAACTCAGAAGTTTGCTTTTTTTCTGTTACCCACTGGAGATTTGTTCTGTTCAACATCTCAAAACCTCTTTAAACACCTTTATCCATTCCTCTGCTTCACTCTTTTCTCTGTTCTACTTGGATGGCTTTGGATATTTCTCTAGACATGTTTGATTGAGAACATTTTCTGGAACTCTCACATGTAATGCATTAAAATAATGAGATTTCTAGTATATCCAGGTCTCGGTCAATTTAGAGATGCCACTCTCTGGTTTTTAGCTCCATTTCATCCTTCAGTTCCCAAATGAAGCCAGCAGATGCAGGACAGCTACAAATGACTTGAGAAAAATGGTCTGGAATCTTTTTCAAAGTTCAGAAGAGGATTCTGGTTTTTAGCTATAGAATGGGGAGCTGTAACTGCAAACTCAGTGCCTTTGTTAAAGCTATACAGTGGGAAAACTTTGCTCTGTGCAAATTTTGAATGAAGGGTGCTCTCACCCTTCCCCACATTGCGTTAAGGGCCCGATTCTACAGATTTAACCCTTCTCTGTCACTAAAAACTGTTTAATTCCAGTAAATTCAGAGGGACATTCTGTCTAACTCTCAAGAAGTACAATTACTTATATGAAACTTTGCTTTAGCTTAAATCAAAGCATTCTAGCTTTTGTAACAGTAACTACCTCTCATATTTAGGCTCGTTCTAGTGTTATTATGAGCTTCACAACAGCCAAATCTCTTGGTAACTCGGAGCTTTGGAGCCAGTTCTGTCCGACCTTCCATTTGAGACGGGGAAAGACTGAACAGAGGCGACCACAGGTCAGAAACCTGTTCAGCACAGCACCCACTGAGCGCGAGGCCTTATCATCTCCAAACTTCCAAAAGAAGGGAATGTACAATAGTGCTAAACGTTATCTGAAAACAAAACTCTGCCGTCAGAGGGACATTCTGCCTCATTTCCAAAACAATGCAGTTACTTGGGTGAGAACTTAACTGTAAATCGAAGGATTCTCCACTCCTCGTGACAGCAACTCCTTCTGCTATCGCCACCACTCGGCAGCAACTCCGGACCCGCCTCAGGGCCCCCCACCTGCCACGAGCCTCTCTCCGCCCCCGCCCCAGCATCGCGTTACCTCAGCCGGGCGCGGAGGGATACAGGTGCGGTGATGCGGCACTTAGTGAGCCTGCGCGGTGTGGCGTCGCGTGGCCGGAGCATCGAGGCCTTGAGGCGCGGAGGGATACAGTCGCGGTGAGACGACCGTGGGGCGTCGTCGCGTGCGGAGCGGCACAGTCGGAGCCTCGAGGTTCTGAGGTGGAGCGGCTGGAGCCTCGAGGCGCGGAGGGATACGGGCGTGGTGCGGCGCGGCTGGAGCCTCGAGGCGGACGGAGCCTCGAGGCGGACGGGGTGCGGTGCACGAAGGAGATGCCGTGACTCTCAGGGAGCTCTCGCGCGCGGAGTGGTCGAAGCCTCGAGGCGCGGAGGGGCACAGGCGTGGTGAGGCTGTACTAACGTCTGTTCTGCGGTGCCGTGTGGCCGCAGTCTTAGAGCGCGGAGGGATACAGACGCGGAAGAATATAGGCGCGGGCGGTGGGCGCCTTAGGGCTCTGAAGCAGTGCTGAGGAAGTGGCGCGGCCGGAGCCTCGAGGCGCGGAGGGATATGGGCGTGGCGCGGCCGGAGCCTCGAGGCGCGGAGGGATATGGGCGGGGCGTAGCGCAGCTAGAGCCTCGAGGCGCGGAGGGATATGGGCGGGGCGCGGCGCAGTCGGAGTCTCGAGGCGCGGCGGGATATGGGCGGGGCGTGGCTCAGCCGGGTCCTTGAGGTGCGGAGGGATATGGGTGGGGCGCAGCCGGAGCCTCGAGGTGGAGGGGGTGCGGTGCCTGAGGAGGATGCTGTGGCTTAGGGCGCCCTCGCACGCGGAGCGGCCGGAGCCTCGAGGCGCGGAGGGGTACGGGGGCGGTGAGCTGCCGGATGTGAGGGACTGCTCGGAGCCTTGAGGGGTGCTGGGGCGCGAGGCACGGGGAGGGCTGGAGGGGCTGACGGTGGCGGGGGAGTCATAGAATGGTTTGGGTTGGAAGGGACCTTAAAGGTCATCCAGTTGCACCCTCCTGCCATGGGCAGGGACACGGCCCACTGCTGCCCAAGGCCCATCCAACCTGGCCTGGAACCCCTCCAGGGATGGGGCAGCCACAGCTTCCCTGGGCAGCCTGGGCCAGGGCCTCCCCACCCTCGTAGTGAAGAAATTCCTCCTTATGTCCAGTCTAAATCTGCCCCTCTCCAGTTTATACCCATTCCCCCTGGTCCTCTCCCCACCAGCCTTTGTGAGCAGCCCCTCCCCAGCTTTCCTGGAGCCCCTTGAGGTGCTGGAAGGTCGCTCGAAGGTCCCCTTGGAGCCTTCTCCCAGGGGAAGCAGGCCCAGGGCGAGTATGGATGCTGAGAGTTGTCTGTTTGTGAAGTGCGTGTCCTGAATGGCTTTTGACTGCACCATTTTGGAATCAAAAGGCAGTTTTGCGTTCATTTCAATGAAAAGCTGAAGATTTGGGTTTTTTTCCCAAAGCCTCTTTCCCAACCTGCTGTGTTTCTTTAGTTTGTAAAGGTGGACAGCAACGACAGAGCGAAACTCCAAGGGGCTCAGTGTCTGCAAGACCTGGGCTGGAAATGACTATTTCATATGATGAAACATCAAACGGTGGGTGCCAGGTGAGAGCAGCCAAGTGCTGATGAGGCGGTAGAGGGGCTGGACAGACCAGGTGGGACTGAACACATGAATTTTTTTATTTATAGAAGGCTGGCATTCATATCGTGTAACGTTTTTGAATCCCGCTGGTAGCATCATCATCCCTTATTTCTCCATGACCTAACATTTCAACTGTAAATGAAATTTTGGTGGACTTATGCATTAACTACAAAGGAATTGTGCTATGAATAACCTAATAGAACAGTAACATTGAATCTTCTGAATGGACCTAAAGCTTCTATTTTAAAAGAACTATTTGCTGAAAGTGCAGTGTTTCTTGCAGTTTCCCAAACAAATGTAGCTTAATTACCAGCTGTTTTTTGATTAAAGGAGCTGTTAAAGAACCCAGAACTTCTACATGGGAATTATTAGAAGTTTTCTATTTTGCTTTCACATTTGGTATATGTTTCTCCAAGTTGTTTGAATTTAGTCTGTACAGGTATGTCAACTGAAATTCATTTAAATTCTGGTTCAGATGTAGTTGCAAGCTGTGTGAGTTGCTTTAAATAGAGGCTTAACAATATAGTTTAGGTGGGCCCAAACATTTGGCATTCTATAACTTAATATCCCTCCTTTATTCCTCTTCTTAAGGTGGGAAACATCAGGGAAATAAGTACTTCAGTAAAGGTATATGCTGTAAACAGTGCAAAGATCATGGTTGCCCTTACCGGGAATTGTTCCAAACAAAATGATAACATGAACAGTTCAAAAGGCTTAGATGGCATCTACAGACAAAGGGCGTCCCATCTGTCAGTAGGAAAGTGGCGGTTTTAGCTTCGACACGAAGCTTGGTCTTGGTCTGTAGCTGAACACGCTGACTGCATTCTAGTGATCTCTGCTGGAAGAGCTTGATGTTGACATAGGCTCGTGCCACTTGCTTGTTGCTGTGAGCCACATGGCTGTCAGCTCATTTAGAGGCAGAGCTCTAGCGCTGTCTTGCACCACATCTCCTACTCGAAGTGCCTCAGAGTAGAATAGGTCCTGTGTGCTCCCCAGCAGGCACTGCTGCTGCACTGAGGCAACCACAGTGCCCGACAGACTCGCATGTTCTACTGATTATCCGGCACACTTAAACTTTGAGTTATAAGGGTGACCCCAGCCAGTTGGCTGAAAAAATATATTTGACATCATTGAAAATGTATGCTGCTGCTGAAGCATGGATTTTAATTTGAGGAAAATGTCGGCCATAATCTAGCATACATTAAAAAAATATATCTTTTATTTCCATATGGGTCACGTTAAGGAAAATATTAAAAAAAAAAAACCAACCCTATTATATGAAGTCTCATTAAAGCAGCCTGGAAAAGTTTAGCCAATTTACAGGCTATACATCTTAATCTCCCCAAATTACAGGAACGATAGAAAAAATGGGTGGTTGAGAGGGAAAGCGGGACCAGCAGAACCTGGCTGGGGGCCAAACAATGGATCAAGTAGCCCTTGCTTTCACTTGACTGCTACCCGTTGTTATTTAAAGAAAAGAAAGTATTTTCAAAGAAAGGCCTGGAAATGGCAAAGCCTGGAAGGTACTTCCTTCTCCAGATGAGAACTAAGTCCCAAGCTTGGTTATTTTAACATAGTGCTTTGCCCCAGTTCTCTAGTGTCTGGTGAGAGAGATTTCCGAGAGCTCCTGAGTAAAAACAATCTGCAATTCTATTTTTTCTGTTCTAGGGTAAAGTGGAGGCAGGGGGATAGTGCGGCACGTGATGAGAATGGGACCTGTGCATTAGTAATAAACCAGAGAAAATCTTTCTTATGGCTTGAGAAGAGAAAGCAGTAACTGCACATGTTAGTGTAACACTTCAGATGTGTATTCATTAAACTTTTTTGTTCTTCTGCAGTTGTTAGCAGGCAGGTGTTCTAAATGCTGACTGTGCTGTCTTGGACAGCATCTGCTGGGAAGCCAAGGGTAGAATGGCTGTAGAGGTGCTAAAGAATGCAGAGACAAAGTGGCGAGAGGCAAAAGGAAGGAAGTAGTCAGATATGAAATGGTAGAAAGGTAATTGTCATCACTAAGTTCAGTGCTGTGTGTTTGAAAACTACCTGGTCGCTGGTTTTGCAGCTGTTGCACTGTCGTGTAGGGCTGTATGAAGGGAGTACAGGCAAGGCAAGGAAAATCATTGTTGCCTCTCGCATTGGGCTAACAGACCAGACACTGCAGAAAGCATTAAAATGAGATGAAGTATCCTGATTTGAATTTTGGTTTTCTTTTGGAAGGAAAGAAAACCAAACTGATTAGCAGAAAGGCAAGGAAGGAGAGAAGCTGGAAGATCTTGAGTGTTTGCAAATCAGCCTGCTCTCAGCTAATGCCAAGGCTTGTTTAATGCACACATCTACAAAAAGAGTAGGGTAGGTTAGGAGCATGACTGCTAGGAAGGTGTTTGTCTAAAAGAAATGTTTTGGTTGTGTGGCGTTTTCAGTGAGTAAGAACTTGGTGCTGCAGCTCAAAACAGAAGTGTATGACAGAAATGAATGGTGTTTTCCCCTTGTAGGTTGATGACAGTGGACTAACCTCATCTCCTCTTTCTGTAGTACCTAGAAAGCACACGAGTGGCAGCTGGCTGCTTATCTAGGTAGATGGAGATGCTCCCTGTTTACCACCGTGCCCTTTCAAGGTGAATGTGTCTGTGTTAACCTGCTGTGCATTCATGTATGTATTGGGCAAATCGCAGATGACTGACAAAGTAGTTCTGTAGTTTTTTGGGGAGGAATTGTTGCACTGAACCATTTTATGCTTTTAGATCAGGGTATCTGCTGCAGGGGAAGCTGCTGGAGATGAGTATTTTTCTGTCCTCTAGTAGGCAGTCTGTCACTGTGGTATTCTATGAGCTGCATCTTAAAATATTGTGTTGCTTCCTTCCTGTTCCTCAAGCCCTCTGGCCAGGGATGGCCCCATTATCAAGGTAACAACCAAATGGAGGGGTTACCTTTTTGTGTGGCCAGCTCTGGCTTGTTTGAGGAGTTTCCTTCTGACTTGTTCGCTCGAGGAAACTTACAGCTTGGCAAATGGGTTGCAAGACTACTTTCTTGGTATTTGAGAGTGGGTTTTGCATGTGTGCATGTCTGTGATTGCCATGCCCTACCTATTTCTTCTTTTGCATAGTGCTTTGAAATATTGCCTGTAGGGGCTAAGACATTTTGTGTGCCTTCAGTGTGAAATGGGTCTTACAGTATCTGCATGTGGTAGTGTTAATATGGGCGTGTCTTGGAGGCAAGTTTATTAATACAACTTGAGATAATGGCCTTGGTAATATCTTGAAGTATCCTGTTCCATTAAATTATAGACTCTGTGGAGACAAAGAGATTAGGGAGAGCAAAGAAGATTATTTCACAAAACAAAATATCATTGTAATTTGCTAGTCTTAAAAACTTTGCAGACTTCAGTGGAAAAAAAATAGAGGCTTTAAATATGCTGAAGTTCCTACACCTAGACTTGATGAATGACTCGCTCCACCTAACCAGTTTGTGTCTGAGAATGCACAAAGCAATACATGTTCATACAGTCATATTGTTAAAAATACTTGTAAGTGATCAGTGGCACATTTGGAAAGAAAACACCAATTCTTGGCTTTGTAGAGTCTGCTAGGATAACTAATATTTATGCGTGTTTTCTCCTGATTAACTTAATTTTTTCCGTCCCTGTTTTTGTTCATGGCTTGCCTGCAAACAGACCATAGAACATCCCAACTATTCAACATTTGTGAATTCCTTTTATCATCTTAAATGCAAATACTTCAAGACAGGGGCCATGACTTCTTAAATGTTCCTACCATGCTTAATACAATGATATCTCGGTCTGGACTGAATTTGGTTGTCTGGGCAATGCTTTTCCTGCGTATACTAATTTATTTTCAAAAGAGTTTTTTGGGCCACTTTACCTGTTCCTTCTGCAATCCATCTTTTGAGACTTTCTTTTGTTGGAGTCTGAGATTTTCCCCGTGTTTCCACTGGATTTCACAACTTCTTTCCAGTTCCTCCAGCTGTTCATATCCACAGCAGCTGCATAACGTGAGTTTAGTGACTTTCATTGGAACTTAGCTCCTAACACCTCCTCTCAGGTATGCTTGCGGGCATCATAGATTGATACTGACGTAATTTGCTTTTAATAGTTAATTGTACTTCTCATTACTGTTCCCCCAAATGTGTCCGAGTATCTGACACATATGTATGTCTGGTCAAGGTCTTCTGACAGATGGAAAAGATGTGCTTGTCTGTTTTTTGACATCTGCACTGAAAAGCTAATACTTCTGTTACGTATTTCTCTGAACCAGTGAGAAGGGATGTGGCACCGTATATCTTCCATGTGTTTTCTTGCATTTTAACTTTTACTGTTTTGTTTTGTTTTCTCATTAAAAACTTCCTTAGTATGCAGTTGAGTGAGTAAATGGTCAAGAGAGATGCTAGGGAACAGAAAGGCTCTGAAATTCCCCACTGAAGCATTTCAAGTCTACTCTCATGTATAGAGCTTCAGGGATGCAGCCTCCCTTCGGTAGGATTTGATCGAGGTAGTCACCAATGCAGAGCTACTCCCCAGGTTTGAAATCTAAGTGGATGAAGATGTATGAGCTGGCAGATGTCATCGTCAGGTTCAGAATAAATGTGCATGTAGCCTTCCCTGTGCTGTCTCTGGTATTTTATGACACTATCAGATCTTATGCCTTATGGTGATAATCAATTAACGTTACTAACATTTATTCTGTCTAATATTTGAGTAGCTGTGCACCATAGCTTGCTGACTCATGGTGTCTGTCTGCAGTTCTAGGTGGGAAGTTTCAGCAGTGCTTCCTGTCTCTGTGGTCCCCTGGGATTCAGGGAAAGCTGCTTTCCCAAGCATGAAAGATTTCCTGGAATGTGTGTACCAGGATTTTACAAATAAGTCAAGTAGTGAAACACATTATCTACTGGAAATCAGCGTGAGCTAGATAGCTGTCGTGGTGCTTTTTGAAAGGTTCTAGTCATGAGTTGGATTAAGGAAGAATCAGAATGATGCTGTCTGCACAGCATTTGGAGTTCTCGGAGGAGCTGCGAAGATAGAATGGGGACTTGAATGGCATAATTTGTCACTCTTTTTAGTGTTTCGAGTGATGATGCTTTCCTCTTTAGTGGAGGTGAACGTATGTCATTTGGACACAACCCAATAACATATCAAGGCAGGAAGAAAGCAGCTAAGCAGTTGTCTGTCCTTCTGTCTTTGTCTCTGTTGTAGAAGTACCACAGGCAAATGGGGGCAATATTTAAGGCTGGTATTTCTGTAAAATCTGATCTTATTTCCACTCTGCCGCTGATCTGTGTCTGTATGATTCACAGTCCTCACAATTCTGGCTTTGCTGCTATGTACGGCACTGTGATTTTGGATTAGGTAGCCAGTGTGCAGGATGCTAGAGCACTTGGTCATCTTCTCTTTCTGTGTGACATCTGACAAGGGTGAATCACAGTCCCTTGGCCCTTTTCCATAACCTGATACCTGAAAATTAAAATATAATGTTTTAAATGAGCCTGACCGTTAGAGGTCTAGAACTACCCGTCTTAGTAAGTCATCTATATTTCCATTTGTGATCGTACCTCATGACTTTTATTTGGCATCACTGCTACCACTTGGAGACGTTTGTGTAACTTAGAGCGCTGCATTTGGCTTTTTTTGTCATTGTGCTCTTTTCTGGCCTGCCTGTCTATCTGACTGCTGCCCAGCTATTCTTTCTAATCAAGAGAGGGATGGGAGAAGAAAAAAATCCAATTCTGAAAAATACTGTGTAGTCATCTCTAAAGAAGTGCCCTTGATGCTAAAAATATGATGTGGTGGTTTCAAGAACAAAGAATTTCCATATCACACTGAGTTGTCTAGTTTTGAAGAACTTAGCTTGTCTCCTTTACCAACAATTATTACTGAAAATTATTAATAGAATAAAAATTACATTCAGAATTCTAAGTATCTTTCAGTGGACTTACGTATGCCTCAAACATGTGGGCACTTTTTTAAATGTGATCCTGTCAGTATACACTACGTCCTTCCCTGAACCTCGGTCTTGCTTCTCTAGAACGTCACGTGCTCTAGGGGCAGCAGCTACCATTATATATATTTGCACAAGGTCCAGCAATACCACATTCTTATCTTGAAATTGTCTGTCATGTTGCTCTACAGGACTTTTTTGAACTGAACATTTACCAGATTGCTGAGATACGTGACTCGGGCACCAAATTTGTGCAGAGGAAACATGTTCTTAGATACTATTCGCTTCTGAAGCAGTTGTGTAGGCCTTCCGCTCTACCTAGATTGGCAGGGCTTCTGGCACCAGCATTAAATGGAGACAAAGGCAACTCTTATCCGTTGTGTGCAATCATGGAATGACTTTAGCTAGTGCTGCAAGAAAGCAGGTAGAGAATGTCTTTGTGCTGTGCTGATGCTGGGAAGTTAGCAGCAGTCGGGCATACAGCTCCTGAGAGCTTCTGGAAAGCAAGAGGAGTGAGTTTGCTTTCTTACTTTTTTTTTTTTTTCTTTTTTGTCAAAGTTTAAGTTGATTCTCTCTTCTACTCTATTGCCCCCTTCCCCCTCTGCTCTCTAAGCCTGCTTTTGATTTGGTTTTATTGGCTAGTGAAAGGAATCATTTACTAGTCAAGGGCCAAGCAGTGACAAAGGAATGCAGGTAAATTAGCTTCAGTTCCTATTTCTCTCCGTCTTCCTCTTTTGGAATTTGAGCTTTAGAAAATAAAGTCTTTTTACCCATACCACCCCCCCGCCACCTTTTTCTAAAAGGATTCTCCCCCGCTCTAAACCTCTCTTTCAAGAACTTCATTTTTGTAACTAAGAAAACTCCCATTAAAGTACCTAAAATGTCAAGGTGTTCGACACATCAATGAAATCCAACTGAAATGCATTAAAAAAAAAAAAAGCAGCTTTATGCATGCGCCTTTAAAAATGCAGAAATATACTGTGAGTGCCATAAAGCTTGTTTTAATGAATAACTATGTACACACAGGGAAGTTTTACATGCACATAGATCATGCTTCAAATGCTAAAATATAGTTAAAGTTTAAACATTTTACTGAAGAAAATATGCAAAAGAACTTGCAGAGGATCAGCATGGAGAAAACCTGTATGTTCAGTCTTCCATCACTCAGCGTTATTTAAGTATTAAGCACTAACCTAATAGTAGTAGCATTCAAACTCTTGTGTTTTTTTGCTTTTTTCCCTTTTTAGCTTGTTTTCTCTCCTCAAATCTACCTGGATGTTTCATCAACTGTACTCTTATGCAGAAACTGTGAGAGGATTGCGGTCGCCTTTTCTGCATTGCATTGGTGCCCTTGGCAAACAGTGTAATCCAAAAAGCTGTGTGGTGTTAAATAGTACAAGGCATTGTGTAACATTAATGACAGAAACGGTGTTGTTTCTCTTTGGTAGCTATCCCTCTTATTTCCACTTTCTTAACAGAGAAATAAAACTGTAACTTGTTGGGGGGGGGTTAACGCACCAAAAACTTGCTTATTCAGCCTTTTAGTTGTCTTCAAAATTAAGCACGTTTTGTGTTTATGCATGCACAACACAAACTTAAAATACAAAAGAACCCAGTTATGGCTAAATAACAATGAAGTCTCGGACACCAGCTGGAAGAAGCCAGGAAATGTAAGTTAAGGCTGGTTTGCCCTACTTGCCTCACACTATTGTAAGTACATTTTGTGGGGGAAAAGCACAATGATGAGAGAGGTAAGACACAGCGTCAGTCCTAACACTGCGTTTCCTGCCTTTTGTTGGTTTGTGTCACAACCCTGAAAATTTGTCTTTAATTTCCTCAAAAAGAAGGCAAATGTGTTTTCCAGAATACTGCAATATATACAAACCTAAGTTATCTGTGCAGCCAGAATATCAGCTGTTGGGGAAGCAGAATATGAATTAGAAAAGATTTTCCTAGAAAACTATTCTGCAATTTTTCATCCATGTTTTAATTTAAGCTACTTCAGCTTGTAATTTCCAACTGGTTGTCTGTTGGCGACGAGGAGCTCCTCCTCCCAGTGGAGCAGTATCTTTCATTCAAATACACACTGAAGGTACTTTTTACAAATTACTTCTAGGGTTCAGTGTTTCAGTCTGCTTCCACTCGATTTAGAGCCACGGAGTCAGTTCCTTGTCTCATGGCAGGCTGAGGAAGTACAGAACTTGCTTGGAAGTTGTGTGCTCAGGTGGTTTGCATGAGTGAATCCGATCAGGTTAAAATCTGCTGTCTGCTTACGGGCACCTTGATCACTTAGAGCCAGGTGCTGTGTGGGTCATCTGGAAGTTGTATGTAAGAAATTGAGATTTTGGCTGTGTAAGAACTGAAGGGTGAGATTCTTCTTCCTTGCTTGTTGTGAAAGAACACTAGACTGTACTCTCAGGATGATTAACATGTGTGTATGTGCATACCTGCGTGACTGGCAACTTGTAGTGGCTTTTATTGGACACAGCTGTTTTTTCTTGTGATTTTTGTCAGCAGGATTGGAAATACGTTCACATGTGCTTGTCTTTACATTTTTAACTTTTCAGATAGCAGACAGCACAGATACTTCAGCTGATTACATATTAAACCTTGCTTAAAGTTCTATGGATTGTTTAAAAAGTGTTACTGTAAGCACAAACTGCTGTTTGGCACTGAGCTATTCTGTCTGGCCGGGTGATACTAAGGATGTGAGATATTTGCACAGGTTCCCATTCTGAGACATTATGATGCAGATGAGTTTGGTGCACAAGCATTTTGAAATACTGAACTTAAATGCTTTAGATTTATTTAATGCGCTTTTACGTTTTCTTTAAGTATATACGGTAGAGGAAAAAATTATCAGAAATTTCAGAATCACGTGAAAAACCCGAGTTATGTAATTCTTGAGCCTGGTGTTCTCTTTACCACTGCAAACAAATGTACGTGTGCTAGTAATCTAAAGCTTACAGTTGTATTTCCTGCTGTGGTGAACTTCTATCTGTTTTCACCGGAAAGAATATTTTGGAAAGGAAATGTTTACACGGTATTAAGAAAAATAGTGAAGGCAATAATAGTAAAATTGTAGAATAACAGAACTTATTGGATGTATTGGCTCCAACTTGTGATTAATTGGACGTCTGAAAATGTTAAAACGTTATAATGAAGACTTTCTGCCTCTGTAGCAATTTTATCAGATAAACAAAAGACTTGGGATCAACAGATCTTCAGTCTTAACAATATCATGATTAGTTTTCTGTTTTGTACCTCCAAGATATTTTCCGTAGCAGATTATCTCTTAAGGATCCTGTTTGTTGCTTCATTATAGCCTACCACAGCTTGGATATATTTTGTGTGGTGAATTATGTCTTAATGAAGCAATAAACTGGATCCTTACAGTCTGCCACAGTTTAGATGTTTTTATTATACAGAAAAGTAACTGAATTTAATGACTGAAAGTCTAATATCTATATCACACTGAAATCTTGTGATATAGATATAAGACTGGTTTGTGGGCACCAGTTTCCTACCAGGACATGTTTAAAAATTATTCTAGAGAGGTGTGATACTTTTCTTCTTTTCGTGGTGAACACTTTCCCCCTTTTGAATACGGTACCACCGATTGTAAGAGTTTTAAAAAATTACAGAAAGCCGCTGGTGATGATGCGGGGCTTTCCATCGTTTAAGCGTGTTTCCGCAGGCCTTACCGGGCTGTAAGCGCGTCCCCGGCCCTGCCCACCCCGCAGCCTGGGCCGGTGCTGCAGAAAGCGGGGAGAGCCGCGGATAACGGGGTGTAAGGGGAGAGAGGGCGAGTGGTCGTGCGCCTGTCTGGCAGAGGAGGGGGGGAACTGCTCCTCGCTCGGCCGCTCCGCCCGCTGCCCGCAGGGGGCGCTGTGGCACCGCGCGCGCTCGCAGCTGCGCCCGAGCGCCGTTGGGGCAGAGGCAATGAAAGAGGGCAGCAAAACCCGAGCCTTTCTTCCGCGCCCCGGCTCGGCTTTCTGTTTGTAATACTTTATTTACTTTATTTCTACAACAAGCACAAACCACTAGAAAGGCAGAAAACAAAATATGGATTTTTCCTTCTCTCTTTCACTGTAAACTCTGTAAAAACAATAACAAAAAAATTCTGGACCATATTAGAGGGCCTGTTTCTTCTTTCTTCTTATTTCTCTCTCTTTTTAATTTTTCTTGTGTTCGCTGAGCTGTTTGTATTTTAATTCTGGAGGAGGAGGAAAAGAGGAAATAATGTTTTGTAGAAATACACAGCAATTACCAGTTGGACTAAACTAAAGGCAGCGATTGATGACATAAAATGATCATGTTTTATGTCAAAATACTTCCAAACAGGGCAGAAAGTTCTGCCGAATTTATTAGAAAGGAGCTGCATGTATCAGATATCATGGATTTCTAAAGAAGAAAAGTGTGTAATGTTCTAAAGAAAAATAAAATTCTATATATGATAAAGATTTAATTTTAAATCTGCATCAAACATTATCTTAGATTCTGAAAACAAATAATAAATTAAATACAAGAACCACAGTTGATGGATACATTTAATTAGGGTTTATTTACTGTGGGCTATATAAACACTTTTGTTTCTATAAGGGGAAGGATTTGTATCTGCAAGTTCTGCCTTGAACATTTCAAGTTAAAAACAAATGTTTTAAGAAAAGCAACTAACATAAAACAGCCCAGTGTTGGCTTTTGTGCCTTTGTAAATGTCTGTGGCGGTTTCTCCTTGTCTGAGGGAAAGAGCCATTCATTAAATTAAAAGTGAACCAGTTAAACTGGACTTTCCATTGAAGAAAGTCTCCCAGTGATCTGTGCTGTATTTGGTGGATTGTCTTACAACACAAATAAACCAAGGGGTTTTTTTTATCTTGAGATCTAAAAATACTAGAAAGAAAGGAAATCCAAGCAAGGCAGAAAATACTAGGAAATAATTTCCTATTAAACAGACCCTTTGCCTCACTATATCTCAAATCATGAAAGTACACAAGAGAGAAGGGCTCATATTCCTTTCTCTCTCAGGTTAAAAGCCAGTGACAGAGGAAATCAAATTCAAAGGTACCGTCAATGTTTGCAGTGTTCAAAAATAGATAGAAAGAAATACATGCTAGAAATCCATCACAGCTTTTTGCTGGCAGCTGACTACTAAACGCAGACAATGTTACTGTCTCTAAAAACAGTTGAAACAAGATAGGAGTCTACATGTATAAATATGCTGTAAAAATGCATAGATATTTAGGGCAGGTTCAAAGTGTGCTTTTTTTTTCCTGAACAAAACACTTCAGCATTTATTTTGATGTCTGTTTTCGCTAACTTAAAGCAAGTTCACACTTCAGGTTCTCTTTCTCTTTTCAAATATTATGTATGGCTTTACAAATCGTGCTCAGGAACATTGTGTGCTCATAGGCAACAAAGCAACCAGTGCAGTTTGGAAGAACAATTACTTTAAAAGAAGCAGAACAGTTTGAGAAGTATTTATTCTTATGTTTTTTTTTGCTGCTGCACTTGAAATCTTTGTGGTTTTATTTATATTTGTGTTTTGCGTGATATTTACGTGGAATATTTCTAAGATTAAACTGTTTTTTATCACCGTGTGTTTAATGAAAAATGAGCAGAGCAATGTACTCCGAGGTGCAGGGCTGAAATTCAGAATGAAGTGGAGTCTGATACACTGAAATTGTATGCGTGCATAGCTGATAAATTTGTGGAAGGCTGGTAGTGGCTTGACATAAACGAGTGTTTTTGGACAGTGAAACTAAGATGCTATAGAGGACTCCAAAGATGTCCTGGAAGATCCAAGATGTCTCGATGATTGTGCCAGTTGGCACCCAGAAGGCACCAGTTCCTCCTGTATGTTGTGCACAGGCATGTACATTCACATACATATACTTCCACAATTTTTCACTTCTGTGAGAACTAAAAATAGCTTTACCTTCTATCTTTGCTTGCCAGCAGTGTCCATGCATAAATATAAAACATCTCATAAAGTCTCTTTTGTGCCCACAATGAGCCTCTAATTAATACCACATATAATTCCATAACATTTATTATTAATAAGTATTAAAAGAATTTTAAAAAATAATATAGAACCATTCTCAGGATTATGACTCTGACCTAGCATGTCTGGGATTAAAAAGAATGTACAGATATAATGAATGCATTTCTTGTTTTCCTGGCATAAAAATCAAACAAATCTAAATGAAATTAAACAAAGCAACACCAGAATGTTTTAATAGTCATATCACTTTGCTGTGCGTGTGGTTCTTTTTTGTGATATTGGTGTGCTTGTACTGATGGTGCAAAAAATAATTTGCCTGTCAAGCCTGATGCTGTGAGTAGCGAACCTGGGTTTAGTAAAAACAAAACCAGCATCCACTCATGTGCCCTTGTAACAAAGTATTTTCCAGTTTAGCCCCTAGTTGCTTCATGGACCTTCATGGACCTGCAGCAGACGGGGAGAGCCAAGCAGGACAGATGAGTGAGTGTGAGGGTGAACTAGGAGCAGTGGGGCTCTACCTGTGTGAGGAGCTGAGGCGTGGAAAAGAATGAAAATTTCGTCTCTTTCTCGTCTTTCCAGAAATCTGCTGGAGGTCTATGCTGTTTAATGCAGGGAGCAGTAGTGGCTGTTTTCTTGCATCAAAGGGTCTTTCTTGCTCTGCAGCTTTCCACTCACAGCTGTGTGGCCATCCTGGACTCCATCCTTCCTGAGAATTCTTCCCTGTGAAATTACTGTAGCCACTCTGTATAGTATAGGGTTATATCAGTACTCTGTCGCTCAAAAATGCAGCTACTTCCAGGATAAAACACAGTAGATTTTCTGAAGGCTTTTGGTCTTTCCTATGCAAATAAATAAGGATTCAAAATATTTTCTCCACCGAGGACTCATCAGGTGGATTTAGCTCGTCCCAAAAATCTCCCTAGTTGCTCTGGAGCGTAAATGACAGTTTAGCCATTGTGCAAAATGGAGCAGAATGTAAGTGGATTTACTTTTGACAAAAGAGTGCTGCACACAAGGGCCGTTTCGTCCTGGCTTGTCAAGTGCTGCTTTTATCAAAGTGGTGATCATTTGCAAACTGTAGCTTATAAGTGTAAGTGGGGGGTACTATGTATCTGGTTTGTCCAGAAATTTGTTTATAAATAGAAAGGGACTTTGTGCTTTGCCTGTTTGCCCAAGATTTCCCCAGCTTTGCTGGAATTCCAATTTTGCTGAATGTTCACAGGTATCAGAGGTGCAGCTGCTGTGTTGCACTCACACGAAGGGTGTGCTGTACCATACGGTTGATGTGAGCAGACACCGTAAGTGTAGCATTCTTAGCACACTAGACTGACCGCGCATGCTTGCGATTGATTGTGGGGCACATTCAGGTTTGTTGTAGACTCGCTGTGCATGTAAGTGCAAGATGCTGTCTCGGAGCCCTTTCTGACCAGCAGACACTACCGTGAATGGTTTGCAGCATTAGTAAGAGAAAAATTCCAAATGCTTTGCGCACTTGAACTTCAGACAGTTTCCTCGTCCTAATTAAAACTGGTGAGTGGGAGTGCACCAGTCCTCTTAGAGTACAGGAGTGTTATTTTCTGATGGATACACATGAGAAGGGCTTGGTGTAGCTTAATAATGGTTGTGCTTTGAAGTAATGTTTGGTTTATATGGTTTAAAAAGGAAAGGGTTGTAAAGGCCTAAAGGGCATAATCTGTACTATCTGATCCATTTGCCCTAGGAGCTACCACACTGAAGCATGAAACAGCCACTTGATTTCTTAAGCACCTGAAGAGGAGGAGAGGCAGGGGGCTTAAGGGAGGAGGAAAGGGGAGCGAACAAACCTTGGCCAGAGTTTTCACAACAGAAGTTTCATTGTTTTAATTTAGAAACAGTCACGTGTATAAAAGTTGTGATTTTTCCAATGTTACCGTTAGCACATTTAAATCACAGTTGTTAGAAATCTTGTTACGGGTAAGAATGTACTTTTCATAAGCTTACAGAGAACAGTGAGGGCAGCAAAATAAGAAACAAAAACCTTTTTCCTAATTTCGCCCCCTCCTGCAAAGTCACCTAAAAATGAGGGGATTAGCTATTATGAATCAATAGGAGGCACTTTTGAAAGAGGAAGCATTGCCGTCCAGATTTGAGGGAAATGAAGCGTTTATTGGAACAAAAATACCCTCTTTGTTCAAATGTTACTCCATTGAATTGTATAGTCCCTTCTGAAGAGCATGAAAAGCAATTGAAGAAAATGTTTTATGCCTCTCTTCCTTTCTTTTACCACTCATGTCTTTTTCTTTGTCTTCCTGTTTTACCTTCTTTTCTGTGTGTCTGTCTTCCTCATCAAATTACTAACCAATGCGTTTCTAATTAATGCCAGTTTAATTTAATGTTTAATGAAGCTATGTCTGTGTTGGGTGTTTGATTTCTTTTTGTGATTCTGGCCTGGCCATTGAGTTTAGCGGCATCTATACAAAGCTGCAACATCCCTGTCCCTTGGGGCACTGAGCAACAGTTCCAACTCTCTTTTTTTTTAATTTTTTTTTTTACGAAATGAAAGTAGGGGGTGTGTAGAATTAGTAGAAAGTATCCTCTTGGTAAAGTGACTGTAACTGTTTCCTTGTAGCTTTCTGAATCAGATGATATTTGTTTCCATTCTTCTGAATTATTAAAGACGGCTATAGTCAGATACGATGTTATTGTAGTATAGCTGATAATGACTTAGAAAAAACTATTTTTAAGAAAAACATTTTTGGCTGTAAATATTCCATAAGCATTTGCATAATTATACTTGTCGTTGGGAAATACTGAAAAACGTGGCATGTGAATGTATTACAGCTTGCAGGTTGTTTACTAACACTTTCCAGAGACTTCTCCTTGAGCACTCGCAATTGTTTATGCAGTTCGTCACCAAGATCAGACGATACTATTTCTGCTTCATTTAGTTACGTAGCTGACAGTGTCAGAAGAGCCTTATCAGTAAGGGTACGTGTATGCTGACAGAACAGACGCTTGTATGGGGATATAGGAGCAGAACTTATCATAAAGGAGCAGAATTTATGATATCATAACGTTTTCCTTACCCACAAATGCTTTTTTTCCTAGTGGAAAATATATTGCAGAGTATGGACCGATACAGCAGTAATTACTGCTGGGGTGACTGTGAGCGGTTATTTTTTGGGGATCGCTGTATCTTGTTGTTCCCGAAGAAGCACTGCTGGTCAGAGCAGTCTTAGGAACTGTTCATCCTGATTTTCAGAGCACCAGGGAGCGTAGTCCTCTGTTTAAGGTATCGGTGAGGGACATAACTCCATGAAATCTTGGGGCACTTGCATGAGTTAGCCTCAGCACAGCAGTGTTGTGCACACTACCCCTGAACAGCACAAGCACTGGGCTGCAGTGGACTCACAGGAGGGAGTGAAGGAGTGGTAGTTGGCACTACAGTTTTTAAATGTCTTCACTGAAATGCATGGCATTCTTACATCTGTTCAGAGAAGTTGGACTGTGGTAAATCAGTGTCTGAAACAACCAGGTGACTTTGCTTACAAAACAAATCCAAGCAGTTTTGTGACAGCTAAAAAGAGCAATGGCACAGGTCTTGGTGGTGTCTCATAAATATGTACTTATTGATATGAGTTAGATGTGGATGTTTGTTTTTTCCAGTCATATTATTCCCTTCTTGTGTGTTTGTTTATCCAGTGGGATTGGAAAGGCACTGTCACTTTCAGATGTGTGATGAACTGTGTCCATCATAATCTAGTTCTTAATGACTTTATGGCTCCGCCTGCCATGGTAATTAAGTTTATCCTCTGCTGGAACCATCCTGCATCATTTAGATGAAGGCAGAACATTATTAAGGAGCATCATCGTAGATTTTCTGAGAGAGACTGTGCATCGAGGCAGAACATGTTTAGGACACTCTTTAGTTTAGTTTTGAGGTTTGCAAACCTGTCTCCAGAAATAGAAACAACATAATTATATCTTTTTACATGATAATGTGCAGGAGGAGGATGCAGATTAGAGTGTTTAAAGGAAACTTTGAAAATGTACCACTTATATATGTACCCACTTATATACACGTATATGCTGCTTACATGACTCTCCACTATTGCTTTATGCAACTGCTATTTACATTTGGAGCTGGTGGTTTCTTAAATGCTCAGAGCCCACAATTGAGCCCAGATTTCCAAAAGTGCTTGGCACCCAGCAGTTCTCACTGAGACATTTTTATGGCCAGATAATCAAAATTGCTCAGCATGGTGGAAGCTAGGGAGTTTTGAAAATCTAGCCACTTACTTTAATGCACAAATAGAGGCTGGGTTCTTCAGGAAAGCTGCTTCATATATTACAGTTCCAGTGACTGTGGATCAGTCCTTTAAGTATATTTTTTCTCTTACATACGTACAGTCTATCATATATGTGCCCTTCAAAAACTTTCTCACTTATTCTTCTATATAAATTGTAATTACATTAATTTTATTGAACTTGGAAAGTTGTTGGTACCATATGAAAGAATTGAAATTCAAATGAAAATCAGATCCAGTAATTACAGTTTTCTTCTATGAGCATTTTTCTTTTCGGCAGTGAAATAAAGACGAGAGACACCCTTTTTTAAGTTAGAGGGCAAACAAAACCAAATTGTAAAGGGTAAGGGTTGCTTAGCTGAACTGCTTCTTAAAAGGCAGTTTGACAGCTGGAAAGAAAAACATTGAGGTAACTAGTAAAGGGAATAAGCCTTTAGCTGTTACAGTTGCAATTTTCTGCTTAGTGTTGCCTATCCTACTGAGCAGAAAGATGTGGTAGCACATAATATGCCGATAATAATAGTCAGCATTTACTTTGTACTGTGGAGACGTTAACTAACCAGACTAACACCCTGCAAGGTCAGGAAATGATATGATTGCCACCTTGCCTGTGGCAGAGCAAACACAACAGCAGAGATTAAAGTCAGAGTTTGCCAAGCAAGTTACTGGTTGTGTTGTTTCTCTCTTATTTCTTCCAACAGTTGCAGAACCACTTCTTAGTGTCCCAAGAGATGCGCTTCCTCTGCACAGTTCCAAGGGCCTGATCCTTACCGACAAATATGCTGCATCATTTGTGATAATAAAGAATTATTATGAGTGTTTCATGATGGTCAGGGTATTTCATATCTGCCCACAAAAGTTTTGTTTTACTTAGGTAATTGTTAGACATGAATGACGATTTCTGTGCTTCCTAGAATTTCAAATAAGTGCAATTAATAGCAGTCTCTATGTCTCATAAAGTTCTTTGGAAGTAGGCATAGGGAAGGTCAAACTGTGTCATGTGGAGGAGGGGTATGTACATGCAGAGTCAGCAGAAGCCATAACTGAGCCAGAGACACAAGGGGAATCTTGCTTTTGTGGAACCTGTATTACATGAGCCTCCTTGTTCCTCATGCTGTCCCTGTAGCAGTTGAATGGGCACCTACGAGTCCACGCAGATTCCATTTCTGAGGATCTAATGTCAGATCTCTGTTAGTAAAGGAAAGCATGCAGGGCTTGGTGTTCAGTTAAGGGCGTTATTCTCTCGTCGCTTGCTGCCCAATGCATAGGCCGTGTTACCGATGCAGGTCGTATTTGCAGTGCGCCTTAAATTGGACTCTGAGTAAGAATTTACTTCAAGTGCATTCACTTACAGACTTCTAGTTTTATGCAACTCCTGTTGGAACAACAGATGAGTCCTTGTTAGCAACCATCTACAAATTAACCCTTTTTGTGCCAAAGGTTGACTAAGGATACATTTTCAAAAGCACCTAAGTCTGTCCCGTTACCAGGATGCAGGTACTTATGAATCTGAGTCTCATTAGTAGTCAGCAGATGGAGGCCCAGTTCTGTGAGTATGATCAGGTGCCTAATTCTTACTGATTTCACTAGATACAGGTTTATAAGTATTTTTAATATATTGGACTTTGGCATGTCTGAATTAATAGTTAGAGAGATTTTTAAACTTTACCTCAGCTCCAGTTTTCCGCACCATGTCCACGCTACGCCTCATCTTGACCACTAGCTTTTCTCTTACAAAGCCCTGAAAGCACTGTGGAACTTCTGTTGCAAACCTGTATGAAGAAGGACCTCATTTTGCTAATTGCACTTACTCTGAGTAGCTTTAGGGACAAGATAGGTAAGAAGTGGCCTGTGTCCTGTGGGTTGATGAATTCAAAAGGAATTTGCCTTTTAATTACTTTGCTACTCTTGAAACTGTATGCAAAGTCTTCCCTTTGAAAAAAAAATGAACTTAAGCTTTTGAGACAAAGAAGTTTCTGAGTGACTTGTGGCATTATGAGACTAACTGGTTGCAATTTCATTCTGTTGCTGGATCAGCTTCCTTAAACAGTCTTGTTAAGAAACCTTTGCCAAAATTCTTATTTGAAGCTGGCTTAACATGATGGTAAATGAACTCTTTCATCTGCTTTTTTCCAGCAACAAGTGCTGGCTTAAAACTAAGGTGCTGAAAGGTACGAAAGAAATGCTCTGTCAGTACACTTCTTTTTCATAGCATTACTAGTAGTGGCTGGCACTGTAATACATTAAAATACTTCATGCTGTATGGTACAAAATATGCAAATAGTCAGAAATTTTTCTGATATAGATGTGTCTTCCTTCTTCACATGAAGTGTTTAGGACTTCTGTTTTCCAGGACAGGCTTTTTAAAACCTAGACCTTCTCTACTTGCCCTCTTTCCCACTTCATTTGAATATCCCATTATTGCTTGGAATGTCTCTCAAAATCTGGAGTTAGATTTACAGAAACTTTGATCATGTAGTTCCTCCAGTTGAATTTCTAGGACTGGGAGTGTTTGTTATGCTCGTTAGTATTGCAGGAAAGTTCTTGTGAATGCTGATGGAACCAACTGTATGCAAACTAGCTCTGCTTCATACTAGGCACTCAAGAACTACTGTTAGTCATTGGGAGAGAGCAAGGAGAGAAAATCCTTCTTTAGGAAGGACAGGTTCCTTACAGTTCAGAGATGTCAGTTGACTTTGAAGAGCATTTTTTAAAAACTATATTAATTTATATTTCCTGTTAGGAATGTTTTCCTTCCAAACAAAAGATTTTGCTTATAGTCTTGCCCTCCCTCCTCATTTATTTATTTTTGCCTGTTAAATTATTCTACTTGATAACATGGACTTTTTGTTGGTAATTTTCTGTGAAAGTTGATGCTTGAAATTGGCCAGTTGATGGTAAAAGAGGTAATGAAGGCCCCATATATGCCATAGAGTAAGGAGGTCTAGAACGCCAAGATTCACTTCTGCATAATTTGTGGCAGTACGTGATGCTGTAGGTAACAGGCAGGTTGGTAGTGTCCAGGTCTCCATCCTCTGTGCAAAAAAAAAACAAACCCAAAACCAGTGGTGTTTATTTGGCAGGTAAACAAACTTGTGACCAAATACACTGATAAGTAACAACTGCTGTCATTGAAAGAAGACCTCAAACACTGGCCGCATTTTTAAAGTCATTAAAAATCTGTTGGCAGCTGCATGCACTTAAATTTACAGCTTGAGCTCTTGCTCTTGTGTTCTCCCTCCTTTTGCCCTTGTCATTTCCACTGGAGAATTACTCACTTCCTTATCTAAGCCATTTGATTCCCCTGGTGGGGTAGAGTGCAACAGCTTTTGTTGGGAACCGTAGTACAGTAACCGTCCGCTTTATGCACTGATTTCTGTCTCTCCTTGCATTGTTGTCCTGTTTTATTTCTTTGTTTCCTACCAGTAGTTTAAGTGATAAGGAGAAGACAAAGTTAGGTAACAAGATTACTGCTGAAGCCCCAAGCTCAGATCTTCCAGTATATAACTTTCATGTAATTTCAGTTATGATTCTCTTTTCTCTATAGGTTTTATGCAGTGTTCAGTCTGCAAAATGAATTATTTAATTGCCCTGCAGGGTATGCAGACCAAGTAAAATTTTAAGTCCACATAAGCTGCTGTCATCTCTTCTGGCTTAACAAGAAAAGGTGGTGTTAGATTTGCATCTGTCTTAGTGTTATTAAATCCTCCAGTATTTGGGGTGTGTTGTGTTCTGGAATTTCATCAAAACCTTATCATTGACTAAAGGGTCGAATTTCTAGTCGTTATCCCTAGTAGAGAATAGCTTGAAAGTGTATTCTCTTCAGTATGATAATGGCAGAGAAAAGCGAGGCAAATAAAAATAGTTCCCACTTTGTTATTTTCAGAATCTGAAGTTAGTGGTTGCTTTTTGTTTATTTGTCTCTTTGGCTTTAAGGTCCTGTGACTGACTTTCAAGTTCCTGGAATTGTGAATTTACACATTGGTTTTTGAAGGGGGCAGTTCTTGATTCTCAGGATGCTTAAATTTGTGTTAGGAGTTATGCTGGGAAGCTGCTGGAAGTAAGTGATGGCAAGTGCCACGCTTAGTCTCGGAGGTTCAGTCTGGGAGCAGCGTTTGTGCAATGGAGAATGCAGATATCACACAGCATTTGTAGCAGTGTGTGTAGACTGGGCTGTTGAAGTAGGATAGCCACGTCTGTGAGATTGCATCAGTAACAGTATTCCCTTTTTGTTGGACACTACTATAACGCCGTGGGTTCAATAATTCATGGAAGAATTTGTCAGGATGTTGGCAAGCCCAGAATCAACCATTGTGAAATGAGTCTTCTCTACTGTTGACCAAACAGACTAAGGTCTTCTGATATTTCACTTACCATGTAATATCACAGGCCACGCTGCTCCAGGAGAGCCTTCTTGAGCCTTTTGTTTCCGCAAAAAGCACCCCTGCCAAAAATAACATGAAGGTTCACCAGCCTGTCTTTCTTCAAACAGAGCTCCTGCCCTCCCACATCCCAACCAAAGAATGTTTGTGTGTTGCTGCCAAGTTCTGCCATCAGATGCAAGCAGTGGGGAATGCAGGAACTGCCACTAAGTTTCCAGAAGAACAAAGTTTGATATATTTTTGCCAAAGAGAAATCTATAATCCTTAAGGAACAAAAATTCCATTTTCATGGAAATCAGTCTAATGGAATGGCAGTGAGATGTAATTCTGATTCAGTTGGATGTTTATAAAGTAAGCCAAAACACTTTCTTAGTAGAAGGCAGGTCTGTGATCTTAGTCCCATTAGGATACACCTGGAGTGTTTCCAGTTACTGCAGTGGAGTTGCTGTGGGTTTAGGTGAGACTGACATCAGAATCTGGCTCACAGGAGCGGCCCATCTGACTGGTAGCTGAGGTTACTATATACCTCACTGAGAGCATTCTAGACTTTGAGATTAGCCTATTCAACCACAATGCCTTTTCCAAATGTTCTTTTTTGAGGGCAATCAGCATCTGCTTGAAAGGTGTTTGATGACTTTTCCAGTAGGAACAGTAGACAGGCAAGGCAGCATGCAAGCCACCAGCCTACTAGAAATGATACATCTTGTGGTGAGTGTAAGAGATTTTCTTGTTCTGCAACTTGGAAATTTTGTCACCGCTCAAGTACGATCCTCTAGGTAGAAATAATATACACTATAATTGCTACTTTCTCACTGATGCTTCAGAATACACATTGTGGGGTGTATTTTGTGCTAGAGTTCTTTTCCATTTAAGAATATTCTTGTATAGTAAGTAAAGTAACATAAGGGGGACATCCAGGATTTAAAACAAAACACTCGGTGAGGGAATGACAGCTATGTGGTTGTTTATTGTGTCATCCTCACTTTTCAAACTACTACATAATCTTTAGTGGAAACCCTAAATTAATGTATTGTTTGATTAATTAATGGGTTGGTTCCTTACCAGGTGTGATTTGTTGTTAATGGAGCTCTAATAAGGCTGTGTTGATGTGTACTATAAATCCAACTTTTTGAAGTAAAGAACTGTAAAGTATTAGGTATTCTCTGTGGGTGTGCAGAATTAAATACTGGGCAGGGGATGTGTGTGTATATGTAAGTTAGAATTTTTGTTGGGGGCTCTTTAATTTCTTTGTGATGTGTTGTAAAGAGAAGGTTTGGGGAATTCCCTTCTTACCCTGCCTATGAATGTTCAGTTGTTCTTTCTGGGCTAGTATTGTGCCAGGAAAAAACATCCCAGGTTTATGTCTTTTTTGCTTTTTACTTTTTTTTTATTTTCTCTAAATGGTTCAAAAATGTCCCTTCAGGTTTCTCATTGTCAAGGTTTTCTTTGTACCAACAGAGAGAACTAGCAAATTCAGTAACAAAGAAGTTCAGACCCCTTGGTCAAATATGGTAGGATGGTATCTGTTCTTAAAATCATTTTTATAACTATTGAAAGTCACTTGACTGGGCTTTGATGTTTGCTGTCTCCACTGTCTGTGTGAAGGGGATGGGAAGTGAAGTAGACATTCAGCTGTTTGTTCTCCTTAGAAAAGACTCTAGTATTGGTATAAGCAGTAGAATGCTTGGCCTTCCCTTCCTCCTGCATCATGATCACTTCTCCTTTGCACAGCTTTTATATAGAGTGCAAGGACCTATAAATAACATGGGAGCCTATAAATAAATACAGCTGTGCACCGACAAAAGCTTCTGACAAATCATGTTTATTGAAATTCTCACGTGTGGTCCAGTTTGAATCCAACTGTGGGGCTTGCTAAGTTTTCAAAACTATACTTTGGGCCCAAGCCTGGGATTCCCCTCTCTTAAGTAGAGCAGGGAACACTCTGGCTAGCTGAGTAAAAGAGAGGAAGGGGTAAAAAGAGGGTTTGGTTTTTTTTTCAATGAAGCTAATCTTATGGTATTAACTTTAGAGAACTCAATTCAAGATCAACTGCCTCTTGTTTACATAAGAGGGCTTATGAGAGAAAACAATCATATTGCTGCAAAGTGCTGGATGAAATATGGTGGAACCCCCTCAACAGTTACTCGTGATGTCGTTGTCCTGTAAATGCAGTAATCAGTATCTAGATTTAAGTACGTTTTATTGTAGCATTCAAAAGTTGTAGTCAGTGGTGTGGGTGGGCAGGGCCTGTCATGGTAAGTGTTGTATGGAAAAGGAGATAGAAAACCTCAGTCCCAAAGAGCTGTAGGTCTTCTACTTGAGCAAAAGTTCCAGATCTGCTGGGTGCATGGCGTTCGTTGGATCTGACCCATAGTCACCATGGGAGCTCTATTCAGGTAAATTGACAAAGCATTAATTACTTCAAAGGAGATCTAATGAAGCAATAAACCACAAGGGTGAAACTCAAATGGTTTATGGTACCATTAGTAGGCTGAAATGGAATTATAATTAGAGCAGGGCAAACGATTCGTAGTCCACAATTTATCCAATGGATTTAGTGCTTGTTTCTGTTCATGAATTATGCACAGGTAGACATATTTTAGGAATGTATTCGTTGTTTGAAATTGCTCAGCAACCACTTTATACAGAGATGCTTCTGCCAATAGGAGCAGCATACAGTTTGCACCTGGTTTCTCTTTGCTTGGGGGCTTTGTGCATGGATTTGTGTTCTGTAGTGGATACTGAAATACTATCGTGTTTTTCCTTCCTGGAATTTTACTGAAAAAATGGTTAATTGCTCTTAAATGCACAGGAGTTACCTACATTTACTGGAAACCATTCTTGCTCTTCAGGGATGTTTTTTGCTTGAGCAACAGTCCTTTTGTAAATACTTGCTCAAGCGTCCATTCCCCAAAATGAATAAAACTTGTATGTCCACATAAAAGTGTGGTTCAGAAATGATGAGACAGGGCCAGGAGAGCTTTGTTCCACTGCCTATATCTTGACTTGAGTTAGGTGCAGAATAATTCCGACATGTTTGAGTGATGGTCTTATCTCAGGCTGTGGGGTGTTATGCGGTTGAGCTCATTAAATTCCTCTTGGAGCTCTTCCAGTTTGCATAAAATACTTGTATAATATAAGGGATGATCCTCTGTCATGGGATCTTTCCTGTCTCTACTACCATTAACTTGGAATTATTTATACAGGGGAACACTGTTGTTGAGAGGGATCTGATATTTGGAGGTGTCTGTGAACGCCCACTGGGGTGCTCCTTGTCCCTGAATGATGTGTTGGTGTCTTTATCTTGCTGCACACGTACTAGCGTGTAGCAGGCTTTGTTGATGGCATTTGGCTCCTTTTCAGTCCAAAAATGTAGGTAGTGCTTCTGAGTACAGTGTCCGTAAAGTGTCCATTAAGATGTTCTGGTGTCAGCCTCAGTCTAAATGTTTTGGGGCTGCTCTGTTTTTCGATTACAGTCCGGTTCTGTTCTTTGCAGACCTAGTCAAGAGAGACGGAACTAAGCCACAAACCTTTACCTTCTTCTAAAGCTGCTGTGTACACTGGCCTGTTAATCAGGCATTTGCTGCTGTATGTCTCAGGTGATTGACAAGCATAGGTTCTAAGAGTGGAGGTGCTCTGTCCTGCCCAGTGGTTGCCTGGCTCCATGTTTGCCTTCCTGAATAAATCATGCCTTCTCCTTTTTGTATGACATGTTTAGTTCCATGATTTAAGAGCTTTAACGTATAGCCCATATTTGTTCTTGCTTTTGTTAATAACTAATCATGAATTATCCATGAATGGGCTAATTAGGCATTAACCATATATTATATACCAACCAAAGAACCAGATCTGTCACAAACATCTATGTAGGTAGTAACTGCTTGGAATATCCATGGGCTACGAATGTCTGCATGTATTAGGGAAGATCTGGGAAATTTTAGCTTGCGGGGTAGTCACAGCATAGCTCAACAGTCAAAACAAGTCAAACATGGAACAAATGCCTTGTAGGGAAAAAAGTCAGGATCCCAAATGATGCAAACGGTGAAATATGGATCAAGACTTTGGTAATATGTTATCCGTTCAGAAAGGACGAGATTATTTGGAACTGATTTTTGTTTTTAATGTAAAACTTGAATGAAGCTCAGATACAATGAAATGCAAAATAGAAAGCCTGCCCATGAGCTTGTTTTGTGGATTCTAGCATTGTGACTTCATTCAAAAAGAGGCAGAGAGAGATTCATAACGGTTTGGGGTTTTTATATTCTGGGTGCCTGATAACATTGTTCTGCCATGGTAGCTGAAAGTTTCCTTACACGGTGCAGCAGTGATGAAAATCATTAGTGTAAGTCAGAGATAAAGTGAACAGAAACTTAAGGAGTCCTAGAAGTGGCCTGCATAGAGTCTGAGGCAAATACCCACATCGCAAATATCACAGAAGTACTATTAAGTGATGCTGGTGACAGAAATGGTGTCAGTAACATTGACAGTAATTCTGCAGTGTTGTTAAATGAGCTGTGCGCCACTCTTTCCCTAGTTCTATTGCCTGGCCGCTGTAAGCCTCACCTTGAAACATTTTTTTAAGTGTCTGATACCTGCTAGGCCTCAGAATGACGTTACAAAATCTAGTATCTTGGTCCAGTAGCACTTCAGAGTCTCAAAGGTTCTAGCTGCCAGACCACACCAACAGCACTGCATGGCCTATCCCCACTTCAAACTTTCTGTATCTTACTTTGTCCGTTACCCAGCAAAGCCTCTGTTGAGCTCTGAGTCAGTGTACAGTAAAATAACAAAATTGTCATTTAGATGTTTGAATTAATAAGATTGTGGAGTCTGTTTCTTCCAAATGACTTTCCCATCAAATATTAATAAGCTTGGCTGATTTTTTTCAGAAGAAAAATACCAAGAGGCATAAATCTGTATTAAAGACTAAGTGCCTAACAAATGGAACTTTGTGCACATTTGCTGTGGTTTCTCGCTTTCTTTTTACTTAAGTGTTACAGAGGAAAGCCAGCAAACACCACAAAATTGTTATTTTATCTCTCCTATCTTATAGCCCCTAAAATGTAGTTTGAGTGCTGCTGTTTTACGCAGCGTGCATTTCTGTGTGCCTGACTAAAGCACGGATGACATGATGCATGGTAAAAGCCAAAGGGTTAATCTTCTGGGGACTAAAGACTAATGGCCCAGTAATGCTCACTCAAGAGGGAGTTGTTGTGGCTGTCTCAGATCTCAGTCCTAGGCACTTTATAATAATTTGAAGATTTCCACTAGAACTTTGGTGGCAGTAGGAATAGCTTTTCATAAGGGACAGCAGTGCTTAATGCTGATGCATTGTGTCTTGGATCAGAACCTTGTTCCTGCCTCTACTTTTTCTGCAACTGCAATGATTGGCTCTAGATTTGTGTGATAGACCTACTGTGATTAGATTTTCAGTGTAGTTCTCCGTATCGGTTCCTTTTCACCTCTGAAATCAGGGCAGGAAATTTCAGTGCAACTCATGGCCGCTAACATTCAACGACACAGCAGTACTTCATGGTTTGCTGCTGCTCTGTTTCTGCTGCAGTTGTACAGGCCTTGGCACCAGCACCAAGTCTTCTTAGAGATCCACTTTCTTGTCTTCCACTGATAAGTGGACATAATTGTTCAATGTCATGCACAAAAGGCCCTCTTGTACTACAACCTGTGTTCCCAGGTGCTGCCACTGCTGAATACTTCACTGAAGAATCCATAGCTACTGCAGTGCTCTGAAGAGATGCGTGGGCCTCTCACCTGCTGTTGGAAATGAAACTATTGCGGCCTTAGCCCCTGAAACCTCTTGTTGCAGGTCTGTGTGTGGCAGGAACTCAGAAGAGGCTTCTATACCTTTCAGTGTGGCCTTAAATTTTCATTAAAGCTGCTCTTTGCAGCTCTTCTGTCTCTGTCCTGCTTATTATACACATATCAGAGAGTGCCTGTTACTTCGGTGAGCATGTACATGTGTGGTACCCGAGTGTTTCTGTATGTATGTGTATTTACACAGATGTGTGCATCCATAGATACAAATATGTATATCCATGCATTCAGACAAGTCATGGGAAGTATAAATGTATCCTTCTGACCATGAGCGATGCATATGTGTGTGCATGGGAGAGTGCAGGTCTGCCTGAGTCATGCAGGTAAACACAAGCTTGTATTGGCTTCATTCTGGTTTATGTTGCTTTGAGAATTCTGTCTTGCATCCAAATTCTCTTGTGCAGATTGTTTGGATGTGGGGACTCTTCCCCTTGCTGATGTGCTCTACCAATCTCTCTCTTATTAGGAGAGAGAACAAGAAAGATGGAGGGGAGGAGAGAGAGCAGTGTAAAGGTCAGCTAGCATCGCAGCCTGATGCAGAGATTTATAACCCTCCAAATTCTCCCTCTCTCTGGCAGCATGTCTTTACAGACTCGCATTATCTCTATTAATACCAGCCACAAGGTCATTACTCAGGCACTGAGCCTTCCTACAGCATAAATATTTATACAAGGCTGACCTGCGACTGCTGCGTTTGCCTTTTATTTGATTTCTGCCGCCTTTTGTGTCTGTCAGCTAATGTCTTTAGCTGCTGTGTCTGGGACAGTGGGAGCTGAGAGAGGAGACTGGGAGGGGTTGAGAAAGGAGTAAAAGAGAAGGGAGGCAGCAGTGTAGGGGGATGGAGAGAAGAAGAGAGAGAGGAGACAGACGGATAGGAGCTTGCTGTTTTCCATAAGACTTGAGAAACCCCTTTTTTTCCACACCAGGTGAAAATTCTTAAGTCTGCATTTTGTAATGAGATTGCAAAATTTGTGAAAATTGTCTTTTATTTACTCAGGAAGATAGGAGTACAAGAGTCTTGTATGTCTTGAGTATTGCTTTCACTGGAGGCTAATGAAACTTTAGAAGCCCATTTTGGACAGTAAGCCAAGGATAGCTTGCATGTGGACACACATGAGTGAATACAGAAATATGCTGTCTCGCAAATTTCTTTCAGGCATGTCTTCATGGGTATGCAGATGTCCTCACCTTAACACCTCATACTGTTCTGAAAACTTGCTTCTTAGCATCTGTTAGGGTCAGCTTCAGGTGCCTCTCATAGCTGAAAGAGACTTGAGGCTACTGTGTTTCTAGGGTATGCATGTTCTAAGGGCAAGGACAGGCTAGGAATCCGTGGCCTTGTGCTTTTCCTTGAGTGGAGCTTTAACTGACAGTGGTCAGGTATGTATAGGAATTTGGGAACAGGAATGTGAAATTGAGAGAAGTGTGGAGCGTGTCAGTGATTGGGTAAAAGTACATCTTCCAGGTGTTATAAAAGCACAGAACCTGAAGGGGAGAACCTTGAGTTTAACTGTGCACTAAAATACATGATGGCACAACCGGCCTTAATTCCACAAGGACTTGATATTTAATGATGCTTTTAGCTGCTGATGTGTCTGTGTCCCTCCTGGGCTGAGGAAGTTGAGGGCGGTGGAGAGACCCATGCTAAAACCTGGGAGCTTTA
Organism: Cuculus canorus; assembly: GCF_017976375.1. Classification (NCBI taxonomy): domain Eukaryota; kingdom Metazoa; phylum Chordata; class Aves; order Cuculiformes; family Cuculidae; genus Cuculus; species Cuculus canorus. The sequence continues at coordinate 13,109,673 of NC_071417.1, forward strand.
CTATAGCAGTGGATTAGCACTGCCTTAGCAGTTGCTCTTTTGAATCACTTTAACCCTGGTAATTATACTTAATTCTGCTTTTCTCTGTTTTCCTTAGCTATAGGATACTGCTGAAGGTCACAGTTCTGGCCTACACTAGCAAAAGTTACAGGCAACAATGTTCTGTGACGTGAGTATGACATCTCATGCTCATGTTTCTCCTTCCTGGCCTGGCAGAGAAAGCAGTGAATTACGTGGTGGAATGGCATGGGAGTTCTGTAGCAGTTCCACTGAAATAAGAGAAAGTGAATTTAGGGAGGGGAAATGTATCATGTATGCAACGCAATCTGTCCCTTCTTACCAATTGTGGTATTGAACACTATTTCTCTTAAGCTGTCTTCACACTTTCCTTTTTTGGTCACTTCTGTCAAAACAAAAATTTACATCCTGAGTATGAAGTTCCTGTTGAGAAGCTTCAGCTGGAGGAATGGGAACTCTGAAGCCGAGATGTGTGTGCACACACATGTTGAGTATGTGAGTGTGAGCATATGCACATGCACACCCAGTAGTTCTTTTGGGATGTCTTTGCTCTGGTTTTCTTGCCTGCTTTTATTCCAATGATTTAAGCAAGTTATGGAAAACCTTCTTGTCTGATAGCATGCTAATAGGCAGTTTTGCTGGAATTGGAGAGCCTGTGTCTGATATAACAGTTTAAAATGGGGAAACCAGGTTTGTATTTCTTACCTATATAGAATTTTTATATGGCACCATGGATCCTGAGGTCTGGGAGTCAGTGAGGTTAGTGGAGGGCTTAGAGAACCTTGAAGGGTGGCTGCATCTTGCAAGATTAGGTCTTCACAGTAACTAGGCAGGGCTCTTTATTGAATAAAAAGTTGGGGCTGTGTACCATCATATTCCAGTTAGAACATTTTTCTTTATCACTGCAGTAGCATAGTGTCAATGTGTGATTTGAGACAGTTGTGTCTGAAGACCCATGTTCCAGAGAAACACAGGCATTTTCATTGGAGAGGTGGTGAATTCAGGAAGTAGGTCTGTTTTGCACTATTGGGTGTAATTTACCAGAAGAGGTTCACTTAAGTGATTGTGAAAGAGTCTTTAGATAATCTGAGGTCTGGTTCACTCTTACAGTTCTCACCCAGTGATTCAGAGCTGCTAAATGACTCCCACCATCTCTACCCCCTTGTGGCCTTAACTCTCCATAGGAGGAGTCACACTGAAGGTCCTACCAGTGCATTGTACTTTGGCTGGGATAGCTTCTCAGAGCTCTGTGGGGCCTAGGTATAGTGAAAGGCTTTCTTTAAATGCTTCTTAAGGTGTTGATTAGCTGTACCTCCCAAACATTTTTCTTTATCCTCCCTGGTTTGCTGAGATGCCTGGGTTTCAGGTGGTGGCTTTCAACATTACTGCTTTTTTCTTTTATAATTGATCATATACAGGGCCTAAGCCTATGAGTAACACAGCAGCAGCATAAATCTGCTGCTGATTTATATTATGAATAGCAAAGTCCATCTGAAACCGATCAGAAGAGAGGGAAGGTCAGGAAAACCACTATTGAATTGCTAGTTAGTGGCTAGATAGGTAGATACACTTCAAGTACTTTGCAAGTATTTCAACCGTGCTTAGGTAATTTCTATTATAAAGATGTGCTTGTGAGTTGTGGCAGCGGACAGACACAAAAACTTACACTGTTCAAAACACAGCTTCAGTCCCAAGTCTCCGTGCAATGGAGCAATTTGTAGTGCCTGTATGATGAGAACCAATAGTGACTTCTGAGCCGGGAAACAGGATTTCTTGCCTTGCCTGTGGTCATACAGCACATTGATTTCCCTCTTGGCACTCAGTGTTTTCATATGGAGTATGGTGCTAAGGATACTTGCCTTGCTCTGTGTAGCCCTTCCTGATCCGTGTGTGCTTAGCAATGTTATGCCTGCCCAGTGTGGTCTGTTTCTTAACTGCATTGCCTCTGTATAATAAAATAGAAAACAAAGAACAGTAAAAGGAATGAAATATGAACACATTGAAAATGACGGAAGAAACTCTTAGTATCTGGTGGGTAGCTGAAACACAGACGTTTTGACACTCAGTGGTTTTAAAAAGAGGATGGACTTACGCAATTTTTATTATTTTGCTTTCTAAAACTGTGAAAATTGCAGCCCATTTTATTTGAAATCTTAAAGTAAATCTCTCAAAGACGCCAAATAAAGGAAATTTCTTGCTTTAAACTCCACTCTTGACTTTCATATAATGTGAACCACATGCAGTTGCTGGTGCATATGTGAGTGCACGTTATGTGTTCCTGTACCTGTTTGGAGGTGGTGCATTTTAGAAATACGTATGAAGAATGCTGAGCTCATGTGGCAGGCCCAGCCTTTGTCTTTGAACCTGTGTTCTGAAATACGCACGCAGATAAGATTAGAGGGTTGAACAGCAATTTTCTACTCAACTCTCCCATTTGGCAGATGATATGTAGCAGTCTCTTAGAAGAAGAAGAAGAAAGGAAATATAAATCAAGTTTTCAGTTAAGATAAAGCCATGAAACAGGTTCTAGAATCTATAATTGCTGCAAAGTGTGTGCTTATTTGGTGAGCAATACTGTTCTCTGCAAGCCCATGAAGTTGCTACCTTAGCGTGCCAAATTGAGAACAGCTATTGCTGTGCCTGATTATGCCTGTGCACAAAGGATGATATAAAAGAAGTAATCCTGCTCAGTGCTTGGACGTCGGGATTTCTTTATACTCAGTGGGAAGACTTGCAGCCACTGCTGGAAGTTCTCTCTAGCATGCTGATGTGAACCAAACGGATGTCCTGGCATTTATGTAGTTCATGGATCTCGACTACAGATCTGGGAAAAAAAATGTATTTGCAGGATTGAAGTGGAGTTAGAGCTGCGTAGCAAATGCTGAGATACCGGAGGAGAAATAGCTGATAGGGAAGATACTGATACAGCAGTAACAATTTTAGTTAAGGGATTAGAAAAGGCCATGTGGGAGCGAGGGCTGGAGTGCAAATGGTTTGCATCTTCCAGGGAAGGCATGCGTGGAAGCTCCTGCATCAGGTCCTGAAATGGAGTGCATTGACACAGATGCCTACACTGTTCCTTTCTCCTGTGTAGTGAGCATCTCATTTTCACAGTCAAAGATGAGGTCTGAAATGGTGTAAGTACTCCATGTCCCTGTGCTATGCAATACCTTCTTTGCTCAATTGCTGGAAAGCCACCCTCCCACAGGGAGACACAAAGCTGTAATGGAGTTGAACACAAACATTTGTTTTGTTTAAAAACCCTGGTGTAACATTGCTGCGCAACTTTTGAAATGTCAGTTCCTGTAAATGCTCTGAGCCTGAGACCAACAGTGCAGAAACGCTGGAAGAACCCGTTGTAGAAGCGAGGTTTACCAACCTCTTCAATGTTTCATGGTAGCTTCACGATGATCTCTGTGGCTCCCTGCTTCTTGGATGGCTTCTAGCTTTCTGGTTTTGACATTTCTCCTGATGTGCTCAGACAGAGGGAATATGCAAAAGGACGGCTGCAGCTCCGTGTTCAGGAGATGTCATCTCCGATTGACATCAGGCAGGGGAGCAGCAATTAAGGCTCCAGCCGACTTTCAGCTCAAGCTCCAGGCATAGTGGGGGAGGAGAAGAGAAAGAAAGAAGGTATAAGGGAAAAGGAAGATGATGGGAAGGGAGAGGAGAGAAAGAGACAGCAAAAGGTAGAGGGGGAAGAAAGGGCAAGTACAGTGTGAGAGAATAGGGAAGAACAGCATAGGTCAAGTCAGGAAGAAGCTGGAGAAAAAAATGTGAGGATATCTTCGAAGAGAGAACGATGAAGAGAGGGGAAGCATGAAGGAAATGAAGGAATGAGTCTGTGACTCAGCACGAGGGCTGAAAGAGAGAGGAAGGGATAGAATGAGGCAGGTTGCAAGGAAACCAGTGGAAGCAGGAAGGTAAGGGCATCTTGTGTGCTTGTAGCTGTTTGCTGCTGGCTGATGGGAAGAGAAGCATATTGTCCCAATCTACCAGCTGTGATGCTGTGGAATCCCTTTGTTTCTGACTTCTAATGAGCTACCAGTGTAAATCAGCTGTGGTTTCACACACAGCTGTGTGTGAATGGGGAGGACAACTTCAAATAACCAGGAGGTGCATGGGCAGGAGAGAAGGGAAATGAATGCATGACCTTGCAGCACTAACCCGGCGTGTCTAGAGAAGGCATCTCTGCAGGGTGTAAACGCCTCCAGTGCCTTAAACCAAGCCGCATCCCAGTTAGGCCCAACAGTGTGCTTAAAGGATATTATGTGTAAGAGATGGACGAGGTAAAAAGTTTGTGTGTTCAGTGCAGAAGATGCTGTTAGACGTGAAGAATTTGCAAAAGACAGTAATGCATAATGCTGGTCATTCTCGTCCAGGGTCAAGTTGCAACACAGTCACATAATGCAGCAGATTTGATATTGATTTCTTTCTGCTGAGATGCGATATTGCTTGTGCATTACAAAGCATTCTGTGTGTACCTTTTGATGGTTCTGTGTAGAGCAGTGGCACTCAAGTAGTTTGGGTTGTGAGCTCCAGTTCAGAGGTGCTTGAGACAGCAAACGCCAGCATAACCTTTTGGATTTCTTTTGATTGTTTGACCTCAGTTCTGCCACAACCCTGTCTTGTAGTTTTTAGTAGCTTCTGGTCTAGAGGTTATAATCAAGACTCATGGGCCTACTGATGATCAGAGTGCAAGCAAACAGACTGTGGGGCTCAGCCCTATTTGTCTCACTTTTAGTCTGTCTCAAGCAGTTACCATAGGCTCCTTAGTAATTAACACAGAGAAGCATTGAATTACTTCTGAGAGCAATTAATTAGAGGCATCCAAGATCCCTGTTTCACGACAGGTAGCTCAGAATTAATTCTTAAAATTAAGATTTGGAAAGCTAGGTGATATGTATCTCACCTGCTATGCCATGAGAAAAATTTTGTTAAGTTGCTAGAAAAGATACAGGGATTAGCCCCTTGGGAAACCTGAAGAACAGAGAGATTTTGAGATTACAGCTGAATGAGGAGTTGAATCTGGTTTACGAACCCCAAATGCTTCCCGATTTCATAGCATTACTGTCTCTCTTCTATCTTTCCAGTTTTGTTGCTCACATACTAAGCAGTTTCCATCTCTTACAGCTATTACAGATATCTGTGGCTTTGTTTGGAGTTCTGCTATTTTTTCCCTGCTGCTTGGCATCATTGTGACTTTCTGTTTTATAGTAACTGGTAAACTGTGATCTTCTGTTCTGTAGCTGTTTTGAACGTCTTCAGCACTGGAGCTGAGTGTTAGATCCTGCATTCTTTGTCTTCATCTATTTTTGTAAATCATTACGCTCTTGTGGAATCCAGTGTCTGTGTCCCCTAATTGTGCTTTGGTAGCTGATGCAGGCACAGGTAAAAGGTCAAAGGCAATGACTGTCACAAGCCATCAGAGGCTCGTTCTTCCTTTGCCCATTCTGCATTCCTGACTGGCTAAAAAAACTAACTTCTCAAAGACTTTTTCCAGAGTATTCTCAGTGCACCAGCTATTAAACCTTGAAATACAATTTGGAACATAAACTTTGATGGGATTATTAAATCTACAAGGTTTAGCTGCAGAGAGCTAGGCTGTTGCCAAAGCTCCATGCTTTAGCTTATTAATAGTTACTAAATTGGGGTGAGAGCTGGCAGAGGGCAAGCAGAGAGTGAAGTGGAGAGAAGCACAGCCCTATGCATTCACTATCCTTTTTAGCGTTTTATTTTCCCCATCTGGATTTCCCCCTGCCGAGCAGCAAAATGGGCATTTAGACCTGCAAGCAGTGCCAGACAGCTAACTAGGCGCTAGAAGTCAGCCCCTGATGATATCTGGCATCGGTGGGCCTCTTTGTGCCAGCGGTTTGGTGCCAAGAGTAATTGTGATTTACACCCGCTGCCCCTTTGGTGGCAAAATGGTTTTGATTAAGTGCATACCACGTTTATTAAGTCTTGCACAACCGAGCACAGGGTCTTGGCTGGGACGCCGTAAAAGGCAGTGAGATTTACACATCTCGCTGCAGGATTCATTTAATCTCTTGGGGATTTACTGACCTTCAATTAGAACTGTTAAGTAGTGTTTACTTGGTACCTAAATCATGCAAGGCCCAGATAGAGTTTCTTTTTTGTTTTCATTAGTGATGTTGTGATTAAATGCGGGAGGAGAAGGGAAAAGACCCAAACACAGTGAGACTCAGTGAATACACGCCTTAAGGAGAAGGACTTTGAAGGTTTTAAATCAAAATACTGAGCAGACTAAGCTAACTCATTTTTCCTTAATGATCTCTGATACAGGAGGCCATGAGTTCAACTGAAAGACAAAAAGTTGCTTTATGGGAGTCATGTACATACAGAAAGACACCTTCTTCCCTTTCCTTGTGTTCAGCTAATCCCAACGTCTGTGGATTTAATGGAAGGATAATTTTTAACTTCAGAGATCTTCCAAGTAGGTGCTGAAAGAACTTTGCAGGTTCAACTTGGAAAATATATCTGCTTCACTGTCTTAAGGTCACTGAAGTTATCTACAGTTAAGGTACTTATCTACAGTTAAGGTACTTCTCTCCAGTAAGCCAAGTAATCGCAACCATATTGTGTAGGAGGACTCCTTTTGTTCTATCTGTGTTCCTAGAATATGATCCCAACTGCTTCAGAAGGTCTCTTGTGGTTCTAAGGAAAAATCTTCTGTCCTTTATTGCCAAATACATGGAATTTTGTGATGGCATAGAGGGTGAAAAGACAAGTGAGGTCTGTCTGAGCCCATATCACAAAGCTTAAGTTCCAGTATTTAAGACTAGGTTACCCTTCAGTGATGTGCCATTCCAGCTGGTTCACTTTGCAGTCACAGAATGGAAATTAAAAGATTTTGTGTTTGTGAATGGAGCTCAGGCCAGTGGTGAGACTTTTCTAAAAAAGTTCTCTGATTTGTAAATAGCTTCTGGTTTTCCAGAACATAGTATTTTTAATAATTTAATTGACTGGAAAATCTTGGCAAATGATGAGCATCTGTGTGTGAATACTCAAAATGCAGAAATGAATTGATGATGTCTCAGTTTTGTTGGGCAGGTTGATAACGCAGCAGCTTTCTGTGCCCTGGTTAGATGGATACACGAAGCAGCACTGAGGACCTGTTTTCTAGGATGAAACTCTAGTTTGACAATCTGAAAATCCCTTTTCCGCGAGTATTTTCTAAATGTTTCTTTACAACTTGGCTGCTTCTGAGGCTTTTCCTGCCAAGAAACCGGTTGGCTAGAGTGTTCATGGAAAGTGAACCCCAAGGAACGTGAACACAGGCAAAATGAATTCATGGATTGGATCGCCATAGAAAATGTCAAGTATTCGATCAGCTCTCATTAGTAGCTAGCAGCTTGGGCTTCTTGCTTCCTCCTGACTACTGAAATTAATAACCCAGCTCTCTATCCTTGTGCTTTCTCTGGCATTGTGTCAAGAGCAAGGGAATGAGGTGTGGAGGGGTTCAAGGAAACAGTGGAATGGTACATGCCCTTTTAATCCAAGTTGTAGAAAGTTCACTCAAGACATAAATCAGAAGTGGAGTTCACATCTCCAGTCACATCGAGAGCTGAGTAGTATCTGACCTGAAGCACATGAAGGTGATTCCAGAGTTTGGTCCATGAACTGAGTTTAAATAAAGTCCTCTTATTTGAAGGTGCATCAACTAACCTATGTATGAATTTTGGGTTCTGTTTTTTACAGAATCTCTTCGGGGTAATGGCTGTTTAGGGATGTATGTGTGCACTCAATGGTGACTATCTGAATGAAAGGGCAAGGTCCTTTGAAATGTTTTTCGTATTGGTGGCATAGGCCAGCCTAAGGCCAGTGTGAAACCAAAAGGCAAAGAAGAGAGGAGTAGGAAGACTCAAGATAGCCATGTTTTTAAAGTTTAAAGCTAGGTTGTCAACACCTCACTCTCTAGTTAAAATGAAACAAGAGTATGTGTTTTCTGTTTCCATAACTGCATCACCACCTCATGTTCTAGTAAGTTGCTTTGGTTAGGTAAACACAGAATTGTTCATCTTAGAGCTCAGGTTTTACTGAGCCTTCTCAAACTTGTGTCTAGGTTTGCAAGTGCTGTTTGGGAACCAGGTGCAAAGTGGCAGTTTATAAAAAACTGCAGTGGGGAAAATAGGGCCCTGTCCAGTGTATAATATTGGGAATTGTACTCTTGGAATAAAGATGTAATTGGAAGTGAAGTGTGTCCAAGGAGTTCAGCAGTTCCTAGTACTTTGGGTGCCTCGATTGCAGTGTCCTCACTGAGATATTTTACTTGGTTTGGTTTGCTTAATTTCATTGTGTAGGAATACTACACTCCACTGCCATCACTATTGTGATATGGCTTTTAAACAGGGACCATTAGAAGCCCAACTTGTAGGGATGCAGGGTCATTCTGGAGTTTGAGATCCAGCACAGTCTTAATGCATGCATTGTGGTGTTTTTTGACTAAGCTTCACATCGTCCCTGAGTCTGTAACGGGCCAGGACGGATGCCTGGGCCCTGATTTGTTCAAATACCTGTGGAGCTTGTGGCTGTCTCTATTTTTGTTCTGTTGATCCTCTGCTCGAAGAAAGGGCAACAGAGTAGGCAGATGAAGCCTGCTGCATTCTTGGTGAAGCTGATAGGTGTAGTTAGTACGTGCCTGGTTGTGAGGTAGAGAATGACTTGACCAAGCAGGATCCAAGAGTGGGGAAGCAGTTTCAAGAACTGTCATCTGTTTTTCTTTACCCAGCTTTAAGCTGCAAAAAAGGTGAACTACAGCTGATCACAGTGCCAGCTGGGATGGGTGGTGAGTACATTCCTCCAGCGATGCCAGCAGGACCAGTATTCCTCTGCTTTGCTACTCGAGATGCATTAGGCAACCCAGCTGAAAAGCTCCTGCTGCCCCTGCGCCTGCCGCCGGGCTGCTGCTTGTTGATGAACAGGAGGTGCTAATCTCTTTCTTCCTAAGAGACCTCTTTGTTCAGAAGTGTCAGGATTTAATTGGCTTGTTCACACTTTCTCCAGCAGACTCCAACTTGTAACACTTCCTCCGCACCCCACCCCCACGCTTTGGTTCAGGGTGTCTACAGGGCTGGAAGTGTTTTAATTCCTTTGCAGACAATCCTCCTCCACTCCAAGAGCACAACTGGGCGGTGTGTTGGGGGTTAGTGTGCTGGAAGCTGTTAATCCTAAAGGGTGATTTTTTTTCTTGTCTGAAAGGATTTGCACTTGAATGCTTGCAGGGAATGAAGCATTTTCTGTGGCCAAAGCATTAATTCTTGACTGGAGGTGGAACAAAAAATTTAATTGTAGTGAATCCATTTTTTTTTTCCTTACACTTGCTCAAATCTATTCTATCTTGACTTGTGTTTACATACAACAGTGTTATAATAGCACCTGGTGGTTGAAAGATTCAGACTGCACTGTGCCAGGTGCTGGCCACAAACCTGATGAAACCCAGGCTGCTTCTCTATTAAGATTTTGTCCTCTAAATAAAGATGAATCAGAGTATAACTGTCGAAAAAGAATTATTTATTCTCCTGCTTCATAGAGAAACTGAGTTACAGAGAGATTTAAATCTATTTTCTATTATATCTCTTGAATATTTGGAAATAAATACAGTTTGGCAGTAGTGTTAACTCCATATTTCAAGAGCTTCAGGGACTGTGCAGCCAACTGTGCTAACCATGAACTCTAGAAAAGCAGGTTCTGTTCTGGGATAAGACATTGCCTTACTGTAGGACTGGACCAAATCACTTTTACTCTTATTCCCTCTCCCGTCTTTATGGTCTTTGAGCTTACTGGGATAGAAACTGTAACTTTCTAGGTGTTTGCACAGTGCCTGCTGTATGGTGCATTGATACTTTCTTAATGCCACTGAACAGTAATGCCCAGTAACAAAACTGACAAGTTACTGGTGAAAGAAATCAGGGGGGAGTGAGAAATTAAACAGACTGTAGGCTTAGGCAGGACGTCGTAAGTTTCTGATACCTTTGTTTTGGATGACATATTCTTTCTTTTCCATTTGCACAACATCAGCCATCTAATGATTTTTAAAAGTGTTGCTGGGCAGAATGTCCTTGCCAGTAGGAATGTGAATGGAATTGGGTGTTGTGGACAGGCCCATATCGGGAACAAAGCGGAGGAGAAGGTAAGAGTTCAGGGAACAAGTCTGTGAAAACTAAGACAGGGGGAAGGTAGGGCCAAAGCAAAAGCAGGGGATTGGTTTAGGGAGAGGAACCTAGACAGACAGGCAAATGCGGGCATTCAGCTGATACAGTCACTAAGGAGCAGGAGGTCAAACCCTAAATCAGCAGATAGCCACAGTGATGTTCAAAGCTATGGAAAAGCTTTGCCTCTATAACTGACTTGTTGGATTGGATCAGGGATAGTAATGCCTGGGGAGACTGTTTAAAGCAAGCTTCAGGACTGAACATGTGTCGGTGTACACAGTCCTGACACCCAAGGTGCGAGAGGCACCACTGTTCCATTTTTGGAGCTGCGATTGGAAATGTGGAACTGTCCTTGTGAAGCCTGTGTTGCCATTAAATAATTGTTCCAGAGAAAGCAGGGGGGTGCGCTTTCTTTTTGTTTTGTTGGTTGAGTCATAGCCAACAAATAGAATAATCATTCCACGGTTATCTGAGAGACGATGTCATATACAATGGCAATTAGAAATATTTCCAAAATTAAACCTTCAAAGGAGGAAGTGGATTACAATGCAGGCAGCCTTTGACCCTAGAGAATCATAATGGCTTCCTGGATTTGGAGGTGCTATGAGCTAAAGCCAGAGAGGTACCGCTGCTGGGTTGTAATAAGTGTTAAAATTAGAACACAATGTGGTAACCTTGGGTGTGTCTTTCTGATCTGAATCCTCCTCACACCCACACCTCTGTTTAATAATGATGTGTTTTGAAAGGCCTGTGTCTGGCTGCCTTAGTGTCTAGGCATTTGCGCCGAGTGCACCAGCTTTGCTATCAGCACTCTGCTGGACAGGGTGGGCTGCAATCCAAAAAAGTACAAAAGTGCTTGTTTACACCTAAGTGTGGGAAAAATTCTGCCTAACTAAAGATGCCTACTGCACTGGGGTCTGAGGAAATTAGATGTGGATGCATGTAAGCTTCTCATATTGAGTTATGAAGCTTTCTCAGATTTTGGCGAGGGTTTTTTTAACACTTTAGCACACTTTCTGGGCATAGACCTGCAAAATCTTCGTGGAGTCGATTTTTAGGAGAGCACACATTACCTTGGAGCCCAATTCCACTGAAGGGGAGAGTGTTGTGGGTGTTTCTGAAAATGCTGCCCTTTGGGAAACGGGGATCTTGTTGCCATACACACCCTCAGCGTAGGCTTATTATTCCTACAACACCATACCCAGAGTGGGCTGGGCTCGTTGTACCAGGCTTTGTACAAATACATAGTAAAAGACAGCTCAGATCTAAAAAAAAAACCCCAAATTGTCGTCTAAATAGACAAGGCCAACAGTGGGTCTCTCCTGGGGAGAGTGACAGAGAGATAAGCCGGCCTAGGAAATGTTAGGACATTTAAAATCTTTTCCTGTTCTCTCCTACAGAAGAAAGAACATTATATTTGGCTACATACACAAATCCAGATTTAAAAATAGCCGGGTTCCTTCCTGACTGAGGGAGAAAGACAGAAATGAGCTAAATTTATTAGCTGCCTAGTAGGCTTGCATTGAATTTTTGCTTGTCAGGACTCCCCCAAGTAATTGTGTTTCTAGATACATGTTGTTTGGGGGAGTGTTTCATGAGCAAATGCCTTGATTTATGCATAGCTGTCTGTATTTGCAGGAGGAAAACAAGTCAAATGTTAATGTGAGCAAATTCCAGCCACATAAATGTTTAAGAAGAGAAGTGAAGCCAAGGGGGCGGAATTGTCATTAGCCTGATTTGGGAGCTGCGTTTAGTTGGAAGGACAACATTTTAAAAGCACCTAAGTGACACAGGAGCCTCAGGGCAAGCCTTCCCCAGGTGAAGCTTATCAGTGGGAATGTGGTATCCTGCTAATGTAGCTGGGCTGCTCCTGAATCTGCGCAGCACCCAGGCAGCGCTGTGCTGTACTGTGGGGTGGATTGAGCAGCTTAGGGACCTCTGCCCTGTGTACTGTTGTGTGGTATTGACTTTCACTGTGTACCGTTTTCAAAGGTGATTTAGGCATGAGCACGGGCTTTACAGAAGTATTAAGGTGCCTGTCTTCCACTGAAGGCAGTGGAGGCTGGAAGCTTTAAATACCTTTTTGGAGGGTCTGAGCCTCGGGGCCAGATTTGTAAAGCTGTATAGATATCTGAAATGCCTGGTGATCTTTACAAAAACACCGTGTGTCTTAGACCTGTCTCCTCTTGACTTCAAAGCGACTTGTAGAGATAAGAAGGTTGGTCCAAGATCTGTGTCTTAAGCTGCTAGTATAGCTTTGTGGAGTTGATCTTTAGGAGATCACACTCACCTTGGAGCCCAACTCCCCTGAAGGGGATAGTGTTGTGGGTGTTTCTGAAAATGCTGCCTTCCAAAACTATGAGTAAACTTCATGACAGACAGAAGGGATTTGCTGCAGTGAAACTACTGACTTGCTAGAAATCCAGTGTGCTCTGCATATGCTTTACTTGTGTTATGTGATAATGAAGCCAAACGTGAAAAAGGAGAATGGGATTGCTGTGTTTCCCTGCAGAGTACGGGGGGTTTAGTGGTGCGGACAAGGTGTTTCAGTATAGACAAACAGGGAAAAGCAAAACAGGCAATGTGTTTGGGGAGAGAGAATGGGTGAATGGAGCATCAGCCAGAGTAGCTGAAGAAATCTGTGCAAGATATTCCTTGTCTTTGTCTATAACTGAAGACTTTGAGGACAAGGGAGAATGTTCCTCTGGCTTTTAAAGCCATGTGAGAAGCCCCAGGGCTGTACTACTGGCCGAGGGTGTTTTTTACCAAGAGACTTCGTGGCCACATTACCATTCAGCAAGGGAAGCTCCAGCATCGCCACTACAAGTCCCATAAGCAGCCAAACCACTAGAGTTCTTTTTCCCCATTACTGTTGCCATCACAGTCATAGCTGGCCCTGGAAGCTTTCTTGTGAGATAATGCTCAGCTTTCCTGCAGGATGTCAACAGAAGAATGGATTTGCTATTCTGCCTGACAGAAGGGGGGGAAAGTAAGATTTTTGGCAGGCTTTCTTCCTGCTTAGTTGTAAAGATTCATCTCTTTGTCTTGCCCCTGTGGCTTGGCTATCTGAGATCCAATTGCTAGAGAACTGTTGAAACAGATCCTCATCTGCTATGGAAAATCCTTTCTCCCAGTAGGGTTGCTGAGGGGTTAAAACCAAAGAGGACGATGATCTGTGAACCGTGTTGCACAGAAGGCTCCATCATGCAGTGCAGTAGTGACAAGGGTTTGCTTTAAACCGAAATGGATGCGGGTAAGAGTTAGACTGGTTTCCTCCCCTAAGGTGGCCTTGTGATGGAGGAGAGTGTGAGCCGAGTAGCCACAAGGCTCCTTTTATTCCCAGGGGCTTACGCTGCAGTCAGAAGCATTAAGGGCAGGGAGCATGGCAGGGAAGAGGGTAAGGCATGTCCCTGCTGACCCACTGGAGCCACCGTGATCTGACAGCGCTTTCAGAGCTGTGGCTGTCCGGCTGGAACAGGCCAGTGACAGCTCTGTGTGCATGCTTGCTTGCTTGTTCCTGCCTGGAGGGCTGAGAGGAGAACAGCCCAGGCAGCTGCCTGGAGTGGCTTCCTTACACATTCTGCTCTTTTCAATGCTAGCGAGGGCGTCTGAGTGAAAGAGAGCACAGCAGACAGGGGTTGAATGACAAGTGTCAGTCATGTTAGCTGCAGGGTCTTCAGAGGGAAGGAAAACAACACCATTGTTGCCTTACCCCCTCCACTATCCTCAGCTGGAGAGCCGTCCCCAAGGCTTGCCCCCGATGTAGCAGCCATGGGGTGCGTTCTCTTCCCTTTGAGCCTCTTCCCAACACAAACCTGTTTTACCCCTGTTTCCCACTTTCACTGCTTGCTGCAATGTCCATATTATTATTTCTCAGTTAAGCCTTGAAATATTCCTCCTGCAAGTGCTTGCAGGCTCGTTTCCACACAGTAAGGGCAGTCAGCAATTTTTTCCCATCCCCATCTGCTACCTGCCTGCTCAGGGAGACCCAGTGAATAGCAAGAGGCAATTTTGCTTCATTCTTCTGACAATTTCGATTAAGGAAAGCTGAGAGCATATCAATTAAATATATTATATAGACATGGGCAGCCTTTAGGATTTGCTTCTATTTTCTGCAGTACTCCTTGATGTGATGCCTTGAAGACATCTTACCTCTGGTAGCAGCAGCTGCCAGCAGGATAGCTGTTTTGGGTCAAGGGAGACGCAGTTCCTGGGAGAGAATGAGCCAAGCTGAAGGAAGAAGAGAAGTGGCAGAGAAAGATCCCCCTTGGGTACTGGGTAACAGATATTGGCTCGGACTTGGGAAACAACATATAGGAACCAGGCTAAATTTAAACAGATAAAGAGGCAGATAAAGGGAAACCAAGCAAAGCGTTAAGGTTTCTGAAGCTAAAAATCAGGCCAGTCTGCAGCCACTGAAAGCATTTCCCCAACATTTCCAAGTAGGCTGGACAAAGCACCAGAGAAAGTCTGCTCTGGGTGGCCCTGCCGGGCCCTTCTGGCCAATGTCAGTAAGTGACATGGGGAAGCTTTAGGCAGGTTCTTGTGTAGTCTGGAGGGTGCAGGAATTCGGTAGCTTGAAGCACTCATCTGTGAGAGCAGGCAGTGGGGTTGAATTGGTAAACCTGTCAGTCTCCGACTCTTCACAAGAGAAGGCTCGCTGAGCTCCTCCTTTGAGTTGCAAAAAGGCAGTTACTGGTGTGGTAGAAAGCATAGGAAGGCTCGAGAGAAGACAGAGGTGCACGCTAAGGTGAGAGCTGCCTATAAGCTTTAACGCTGCCTCTGGTGGGAGGAGAGGGTACGACATTGAAATACCAAGGGCTGGAATTGCAGAGTTGCTCGGCTGAGATGAGGTGTCTGATACCCTTGAAAATGAAGGTGGAGCCTCGTAAATAGCACCATTTGATGTTTTAGGCTAATTCTGAAGATGTTGAGTCTGAAAGGATGAGGCAACAACTGATAAGCTTGGCTTCTGGTGGTCTTGGCAACTCACTCAGAGGCGTGCAAGATTGGCATACCAGGAGGTCTGCTGCTTCTGCAGCTGCAAACAAGGAATCATAATGTGGGGTTTTTTTTCCATCCCTGTTGGTTCACCCATGGGACGCCTTGCAGAGCTCAGTCTGTAACCTTGCCTGGTCAGCATGCAGACACAGCTGTGCCAGTGGGTGGATCAGCTTTTTGCTTGAAGGCTCTGGAAGGCAGTATTATTCTAATCAGTAAGGATGTGATATTCAGACCCACTTCTCCTTCCCTTAAAAGTCAACTCCTGCTCTCCTAGTTTCTGATAGAAGCAGAGCTATGAACAGCAACGGCCTACTGTGTGATGAGCCCAGACCTAGGAGTGCTATCTGATTGTTGGGCCAGAAGTGAAGATACTTATCTGACATTTGCAACTCAAAAGCTTCCGGTCACCCCATAGCCCTTTTTCCTTCTGGTCTCGCAACTAACAGCAGAAGGCAAGTCCTACCTTCTTCCCTAACAGCTAGCCCGGGGGCTGTACCTGTTTCTGTGGGTTGTGGACCTGCCTGCTGTGGCATGCAGACCTGGTGCCTCTAGGCTAGCATGCCAAAATGGGCTTGAGCTTTTCAGAAGAGTTTTGATTGCAACTCAAAGCAGCCTACTGATGGTTTGGATGAAGTAAAATGTGGGCAACTATTGTTTAAGAACACAGCATACTGGATTTTCCTGGCGTTCTATGTTAGCTGCCTCATCCTTTCAGAGTACAGCACGAGGGATATGGTATGGTTCGTAGTCCCACACGGGAGCAGATCTGGTATTCGAGTGTTTTCTCCTCATTTGTTTCACTAAAGTATTTACAAATGAGGGCTTT
Organism: Cuculus canorus; assembly: GCF_017976375.1. Lineage (NCBI taxonomy): Eukaryota > Metazoa > Chordata > Aves > Cuculiformes > Cuculidae > Cuculus > Cuculus canorus. The sequence continues at coordinate 13,125,693 of NC_071417.1, forward strand.
TATTCCCCAAGTTTTTGAGGTTTATCTTTCCAGATGTGGGAGACAGGCTTATTCAGAGACAGATGCAGAGTTTCTGGGGCCAGCTTCGTCTTGTGAGACAGCAGAACCCATGCTCACTGATAAGAGGTGTACTTGTTTGATCAAAACTATTCTAGTTCAAGAAGGTGATTGGTTGTGGCCAGAATGAAATGAACTGTTCACAGCTGAGCTTTGTTAAATGCTTGATGATTATAAAGTTCGTAATAATATGTTAATATAAACATAACTGCACTTGCTCTGTGCCCTAGATCTGTATCTAAGTTATATGGATTATTTATGTGATGTCTAGTATCACTATGATATCGGATATCTTTTGTCCCTTGTTGTCTGAGTTGTATCCTATCAGGTGGCTGGATTCAGTGATTCAGCAAGTCCTGCCTGTCTTCCAAAAGCTTCTTCAAAGGGATTTTAAAAAAACCCAAACTTGAATGGATTCAGCAAGTAAGAGTCATAAATAGGGACAGAAGGCAAAACTCGTAAATCTAAAGTAGTTTTACAGGTTGAATCTTTGCCTTTTGGATCTTACTGAGAAAGAGCACAGTAATTTTTGTTTCACTAAGGGTAATAGAGATATGTTTGCACAATTCTTATGTGGGTTTTTTTTTGTGTTAATACTAAAGTCAATTTGTTCTTGAATGCAGCTTTCTTTAGAACTATGAGGGAAAGGAAAGTTGTTCCCCTACTACCCCTGCTGCTCCATCTCTTTCCCTCCTTCCCCCTCCTTTCCTCTTGGGTTTCTTGCCTTTCATGTCTTTGTTTGACATCTAGGAAAGAATCATGAGGTGCTGAATATTATTAACTTCTAAACACCTAAGAAATCAGTAGGAAATCGCAAACATTTCGGCCCCCTGACAGTCTCCGTAAATGACCTGTCCGAAATCCCTCCCCTTCTGAGATGAAAAGAGGGAGCCAGGCAGAACGGAGGAGAGAATGGGGAGAGCCAGGGAGTGAGAGGGATACGCAAAATAAATGAGAAATATGATTAACTTACTTCCTTGGCTGGGTCTACAGCTGGTTCTGGGTATTTAATAAACAGGTTGACACTCCAGGTTCCCCTCATTAGGTGATCACTAAGGTCTGGGCTGTCATAAATCAAAGAGCCAGGTTATCAAGGCCTGTGATCTTTAACTGTACAGGGGCGCCCAACTGTCTGCCATAACGAGGGCTGAAAAGTGCAAGCTGTAAAGAATTAGCTGGCTGCGGCACTTTAATGCCCGTGCAGAGGCATGAACAGTGTGCTGGCTATGGAACGATTGCCCAGGTATGTGCATCGATGGGCTCCTGTCTGCAGGCTGGCAGCGGCTTCTGTCTTGACTATGAGCACGTGACGTGGTGTAAGAAGTTAAATGCAATGGAGTGCAAATCAGCCTGAGCGAGACAGTTTCTGGCTGTTTGTGGGTAGAAGATTAAGGAGTCATCTCAGCTTCTGTGTTTGTGAAAGGGGGAGGGATTGTTTAATTTGTAGGTGACCGGAGAAGCCAATTCTCTTGATTTGCTTCAGGAACCAGGGAGGAGAGGCAGCATGGCCCAATTTGCTTCTGCATGTGTCATTCGAGTACTGGGCTAGGAACCACAAAACCTATGTATCTGTGATATAATTTAAGAGGAATTATGGCTCTGTAAAGCGTACTGCTTTGTGGGGTCAGCTGGATCCTGCGCTGTCCTCTGTGAAGGAAGAGAGGGCCTGCATAACACGTATTTACCTTGTAGATATGCCAGAAACTTCATGAAAGTTCATCTGCCTGAAGCCTCAGGCTGAGGTTTCGTGACAAATCTGGTATGTGAATAAGTTCTGTGTGCCTTCGAGAAGGCGAGGCATCGAACACCACAGGTTTTGGCTGCAAATACTACAAGCTCTGAGTAAGAGCCAAGTGGACCTCTGAGGAGGAGAAAAGTGTGGTCAAGCCCAGACCCAGTTTTATGAGATAATTCTTAGATGTTAGGAATGTTCTCTGGTTCTTGGGGTTCCCCAGTTTTGAATAGCCATTGTCAACCACAAAACCAGGAAAGGCTTGGGAGGAGTTTCTAGGCTGATTCTGCAGGACAAGATGCTTGCTGGCAGAAACACCAGTGGTAAGAAAGAATTTAACTTTGTGTGCTAGAAATTGGAATGAGAATTTGAGGGAAAAGGAAATAAGAGGACCTCCCAAAAGAACCGCACATTCTTGTACCTTAACCAGTGTATGACAAGTGCTGTTACTGCTGGGTTCCTCAAGCCACACTGTCACTAACTTTTTAACGAGCAAGAGCAGGGACTCTGGACAGAGCACGAGCTCAGAATTGTCAAGCCTTGTGTTTTACTCCTGGCCACCAATGGGACACGTCAGATTTCCACACGCATCTACAGAAGTTTGAGACACAGCTTTATGCTAGAGGGTGGGGATCTGCATGGCTCCAGGGGGAGACAGCACCCCACAGCAGGTGGTTGTGGCTCTGTTGATGGCCTCTCCCTAAGCCATCTTCCATGGAGTGAGGTGGATGCTGTCGGTGCATCTTAGGCTGCTCATGTGGACTGGGAACACTGTCGGGGGGGTGTGAGGAACCTCTTAGATGGGCCAGGGAAGCAGCTCTGAGGTATGCTTATTTTCAAAATGATCTCCTAAGCTGGGCCTCCGCTACTGCTTCCTCCTTTGGACCAGAAGGATGATTCTCTGTGGGAGAAAGACTGTGGGAAATTAGATGGCACAGAGATGGCTGCTGTTTTCAGGGACTGAAGGCCCCTAAAGCCTCATCCCAGCAAACACGGATTCACTGAAGCAGCTGTGCACCTTGTCACATCTCGTGTGAAGGCCCCCATCTACCTGTCTACTAGATATTCAGCTGATAGGGTAAGCGATGTCCCTAGAGTTAAGCCACAGCTGAAATTCCTTGAGGGGCTCAGAGAGCGCAGTTCCAGCTCTGCCGCAGTCACTCCAGGGCATTCCATGACTATTTATAATGGTGTATCTGGGTTTACTGCTTTACAGATTGTAACGCAACTCACTGCCACCGGGCAGAAAAATGCAACACTAAGGGACGACATGCTACCCCTTGGACATCAAACCGTGTGGTTTGTGTCAAGCTGAGAGGTGGAAGCGTCTGATTCACAGGAGCAGTTTCAGGGTGTTTTTCTGGCTCTTTCTCCTCCTGTTTTCCTCAGCCTTATTACAGATTAGCCACATGTTCTACCTTTAAACACAGAAGTGTCTCTCTCGTGAAAAATAAACTAAAGCTGTGTTCATAAAGAACAAGAATTGTGAAAGAATCTATTAGTCCAAATAAATGGTTTCTTTAAGCCCCTCTGGTTTCAGTCAGTAATATAAAGATTTGGGAGGGGGGTCAGAGACATCTTCAGAAGTTTGCATGTTTTCAGCATGTCGGGTCTGTGTTTTGGCAACAGAATAGTGATGAAATTTCAGAACTGCACCTAACCTGCAGTTAGTGCAGTCTGTTCATTTGAAAACTAGCTATGTGCTCCTTGATAACCATGTAAGCCTTACCCGTAGAGCTAGAGGCTGACGTTAGAGTTTTTAACAGTGCTTGCTTGGTTTAGGATTATGCAGAGAGGTTTTACAAATGGCAGATAGATAACTTAATGCCTTCTTGAGAAAGCTGATAGGAGCAGGATGCCTAAATGCCCTGTCTGCCTCCAAAAATGATTCCATAGGCTCTGTATCATTTAAGTGATTTTGGAAATCCGATCCTTTCTTTGCTCTTGGACGTAAGTCTCATTGACTGCTGTGAGTAGAATCACTTTTCTAAGCCTCTTCTCCAACAACAAGCTTTCGAAAAGCATCTTGAAATCAAAAGTCTATCTGAAAAGCATTTATGTTACACTTACTGCAGGTATATTATGAATTTGGTCCAGTATATTTCACATTCCTGTGTATACAGTCATATTATTAATCACTGGATTGTGTGTCAGAGCTTGAAGTTCTTTAATTTCAACCCAAGGATATGAGTTACCAACCCAACCAAGCAAGTGAAAATCTTTTAAGTTATTGCAGGAAATTGCCACCACTACCAATATGTAAGGAGTTTCCTGTGCTCTGGTTAACTAGTTCCTTTCTGTACCATATATTAAGGCAAAAAACAAAATATATTTGTGCAGTGTTTGCTCTCCCATCAAAATCATGACAGTCAGTGCGGCTAGTGTGTGGTGCATGTCAGTGTTACATATCCTTGGAGAAAAGGTTTCCTATCTTGAGATACTAGGAAATAACAACTTTGCTCAATATTTAGGTTGTCCTATTTTAATACCAAGGGAGATATGAAGAGAATTTGGATTGGACTGTAAATGCATGCTAAAGGAATCAGAAGTTAAATAGTTAAGAACTTATTTGGAGCCTTTGTGTTCTCTACTAAGTAAACTAGTGAGACTTCCTGGGAAGGCATCTCAAACGCCCGTGTTTTCTAGGCTGCTGCTAACCCAGTGAGGTGCTGCTGTAACTTTTAAGTTCATTTTGTTTTCCATGATTTTATGTGCAATAACATTCATTTTTTTCAGATAAAGGCATTTGTTGTGGAGAGCAATTTGCCTTTAGTGTTTACCATTATCCTTCTGACCTAGTGTAAGAGAGGTGGTCTGAGACAGCAGAGGTCTCTCTCCGAGTGTCAGGAACTTCTCTTGAAGAGGAGGTGGAGCAACAATGTTCAGACTGAACGAGCAGGAACGGCATGAGCTTTCTCTGGGCCCAGTCCGACTGTGAGCTTCTGGCGTTCTATGGTCCCATGCCAGTTCCAAAGCAGCGCTGCACCCATTGAAGTGTGACTGCTTTTCTTTCTCAACTTCTTCCCACTAACTTTATCAGTGTTTGATTCTAAAAATCATAGGATTTAGTTGAATGGTTTTGTGGCATGAACTGGATGTTTTCAGGCACAATTTAATCCTGTGTTTCTGTAGGGCACTAATGAGCTGTTTCCAAATCCTTTGGTGCCACTGGAGAGTCATTTCTTGGCAACTCCTCTGCTCAAAGACAGAGCTGGGGGGTCTCACATGTGATATAATTAACACCAGGCTAAGTGCTACTTCAGCACCTGGGATTGTTTGTTTCTGAGTTATGCCGACTTCAATGTTAATTTTGTCATGAGTAAGCAAATGTTAGCATCCTACTAGACAAATGTCCTCCATGCGGGAAGACGGCTAAATCTGCCTTCTTTAGATGGCTTTATTCTTGTTTTATGTTGGCTTTTGTTGTTCTGTCTGACTTAAAGATCCAAACTGATCATAGTTTTGTTTCAGCTGTAGCTGAATATAGAAATTGCTGAATGCTGGCTAATTAATGAAGATTTGAGGCTAACTGTAAACACTGAGGAATGTGGTAAGCTCTCTGTCATTTGACATCTTCTGTGTCAGATTGGGTTAAGCTTTATAGTAGAGTTTTCTTCCTCCTTCTGGGTGTTCTTAGACATGATGTCAGAACTATTTTTTTGAATCTCTACAGTCTGTTTTATGCTGACTTTATTTTTAATGAAACTCACTTGAGTAGCTCAGCTGATTTTAAAGGTGTTCTTGGGACTGCGTACTTGCTGGAGAGGCTGTACAACAGAAAGTGTTGTGGTCCGTGTTGCAAATTGGTTGTCTTATAACCCACTAAGGTGTGGGTCCTGCTAGTTCTGTGTGTGAAGGGCTACCTACCCGAACAATGGCAGGGAGGAACAAAGGGCAAAGGGAAGTTGAGAGTCAGGATACTGTGGTTATTTAATAGCTTTAAAGTATTTTATACGCTTTGTGATGGCTCACACAGAGGCTTTTGAAGGTCAGTATTTGTTCAAGTTCTATTTGTAGAGAAAGTTAGAGAGTGATCGGGAAAGAAATGAAGAGCAAACCAGAAACCTTTTTCAACATATTTAACTTGTTACTAGTTTCTTGATGTCCCTACTGAAAAGGAAGTAGTGAAAACCTGGAAACCCAAGCATTTTTGGCTGCTGTTAAATTAGGAGCATCCTGGTGAATTATTTTTCCCTTCTTCAGTCAGAACTGTGGCCTGAACTGCAGATCAAAGTAGAACAGCGCTTTGGTTAATCTGACATAAAAATCTACTTTACCCCAAAGAGACAAGAAGAAGCAGAAATTGAGGCCCAGGCTCTATGGCAGCTGTGAGCAAGATTGTTCAGATGGCTGGTAACTGTAATGCAGTTTAAAAAGAACTTGGAGAGATCTATTGCTACCATATTGGAAAGGGCATTGCATCCCAAGCCATGGATGTTCCCTGCAGTTACAGGGAGTGTTTATAACTGTGTGTAGGTTCTGTCATGTTTACCTCAGACTATTATGAAGAGTAAAAGGTGGCCAGCTGATATAGCTTCAGATCTGCTTCAGAAATGGTTGCTGAAGGTGCAAGCAATGCTTTTCTTCTTTGAATCTGTTCTGCATCACATACTGGTGTTATAACCATTGAACCGGGAAAATCTGATATGGCAGGGCACCATTTGTTGTGGGTTTGACCACATACCAGACAGTGCTTACTTATGACATTTTGATATAATGCTATGTTTAGAGAAAATGCTGCTCTGTGATCTCGTGTGGCGCTGGGTCCTACACTGCCAGCTGCTAAACTTGCTAGATGCTTTGTTAAGGGACTTGAAAGCTAATTCAGGATTCCTGGTTCTCTCTTCCTGGTGAATCTCACAAATTGACATAGTGCTAATCAGACCAAAACCTTGAATGTCTGTTGCTGAGAGATCTGGGCTTATCAGTGTTTTGGTTCAGGCCGATCCAAGTAGGGGAACTTACTGGCTATGGCAACCAGGAGCCTGGCTCTGTTGGGTTAAAGTGCACCTGCAAGTAGCAGGCAGGATGCTCTTGGTTATTCTTGCATCTTTGACAGCAAAGGTTTTTTTGCCTGCAGACAATCTGATGCAGTTACACTAATCACACAGACCTTGCTCATCTGTTTTTCACAAGCTGCTTATTTAACCACAAGCCTTAAGTCCTGGTAAACCAAGCTGGTCCTTTTCAGAGCTGTACAAATGTTTTCAGGTGACTCTTACAGCTGTCTTGCAGTGAGTTGGCCAAATCTGGATGCCTTGTCTTAATTTGAGGTATGACTAGAACCTACAGGGAAAATTACGTTCCATTCGTCACCTGTCAGTACATTCTGGGATGAGAGATCTTCCCTCCCTCTCCCTTCTCCTTTTTTGGTGACATCAACTCATTGATCAAAATTCAGTTTGCATTGTATCGCAGGCTGAAGGCAGTTCTCTGAATACTGCTGCCACTTGTTCGTAGCCATTTGAATTTGTGTGTCATAAGTGGAGCATTATGTACCTGTCTTGCTTTGTTCCATTTTAATAAAATCAATCTTTTTCCCCTAGTTTATTGAGATCGTTGACTTCCAGCGATAGCTTCCAGAATGGTTGCCGCTTGTCTCTGCACTAATGACTCAGGAAAGGGGAGCTGATGTGGTCCCTGTAAGAGCTGCATGTGAAGTGTCCTGTTGGTTCGACAGCAAACTGCTGGTAATTAAGAGGATTTTCTGATAGCTGTATGCCCAAATTGTGGTGATTTTAATCTATATTGGATTTCCTATTTATGCTTCAAAAACATTAGGTGGGTAAGGATTAAAAGCATTGGTTTTTTTACTCTGCTTTTCAAGTAAATTACCTCTAATGCTTCCCCCACGCCCGAGTCACTGGAACTGTTACCCCATTAGATGGAACATAATAAATGGAACGTAATTTGTTCCTGACTATTCTGCATTGACGGTTTTCATCGTCCTTTTACCTTCCAGTTACTTCTAAACTGATTGTTTAAGGGTTTTTTCACATCTTTTGAGATAGTGCAGTTCGGTAATTTGTAGTTTGCTGACTCGTGCCTTTAAAGATGGGTCCTTTGTTTGCCTTTTGGCAAGAACTTTCCTTGTCCTCCAAACTTCCATCAAGATTAATACTAGTCATTTGCAGATTAACTGTTCCAGATGCTTTTGTACTGCATTAGGGCAGATTTCATCAGCCCTGCATACTTGGTTGTATTCAGTTTTAGGTAGCTCAAGGTGCTGAATGTGGCTTCTATGGGATCGAGATCCTGTCTGGAATTCCCCATTTTTACCGAAGGAGGCCTGCTGCCATTCCCTGTTCCTGGCTATATGTGCAGGTGGTGATCCACGTGCTGTGTGAGTGTGGAATCTGTCCACAGCTTGTGTAAATTAGAGTGTCCCCTTTTCTCTCTGGGGAAAGAATTTGGCGTAAAGACCCTGACTTGGGCCAGACCAACAGAAGTGTTATGTAACCCACTTTGTCTTTGTTCTGGGCTGGGTCTTCTTCCTTGATAGGAAAAATTACCTTGAAACACCATTAATCTATTTGTGAATTTGGAGTTAGAGGAGGAATTGATGACTTGCTAATTTTTTTCCTTCCTGGTTTTTGTTTGGTGTATGGAAGTTGTTTTTGCAGATCTGTCCCTGCTTTTCTTTGTTTTTCCTGGATATTAAACATTATGTTCCTATTTCCGTATTAGTGTTTAATGTTTGAAATTAACTAAAATCAGATGCATTCAATTCCCCTTCTGTCAGTTTGCCGCTGTACCCTTAGTACAGTCTGTCCAGTTAAGCTCCAGCTTCGCTCTACATCGCTTCCCACTGGAAGTCTTTCAAAGAGATCAGTCTTTACCAATTCCCCCAGCTTGCTGGCATCTCCTGTTTTTGTAGCCCAGTGCCCTTTTCATTGTCTACTTTCACATTTTCTTTGTTAGCAAACCATTAGAGGTCATGGTTGTCTTTAATTCAAGTTGTCTTCTGGTTGCAGTTGTCAGCCAGTTCATTGCTGTCAAGTAGGAAGGCATTTAAGACAGTTGATGACGTTGTTCAACTCTTCCACCACCTGAACAAACTCTGATATGTGACAGCTCGGTCTGATTTGGTGGTGGAAACTACATTTACAAAAAAGCTATTTGGACCGCATACTGCTGTTTGGATTCCTCCATGTTTGTGACCCATTGACAGTTACTATTAGTGAACAAACTTGATGTGCATGGATATTCATCCACATAAAACCACAGGGAACAATGTGTTTGATCTGAGCATCTTAATCACAGGAGAGAAAAGAGATTTGGGATGTGAACAGAACTGTTCACTGTTCTGTTGTGTAAAGAGCTTTGGACATCCACCCGGAGAGCAGAAGCAGCAGCATATGACTTACGTGCCCAATTATACACTGTGTCTAACTAAATAGCTGAACCGAACAGTTCACAAATGCTCTATAGTCTGAACACAGCCAGTTCCGATCTCCAGCAAAAGACAGTGTGCATTCAGAGAAATCAGGCTGCTTTAATGCTTGGTGAAAACAAAAAAGGGCTAAATTTGCAGCTCTCCCTAAGGAATTATCTGTGAGCACTATCTGCGAATAATAATTTAATCAGCTTATTTGGCTGCCCATGGTCACAAAGCTGTAATTGATTAAAAATGATCCTTTTTGTAACAAAATAAGGCTGCAGAATAAAAATGAGATTCAAAGGTGATTCTAATGTGCCCTGCTCTGGCAGTATGATAAGGAGCAGTTCTGTAGCAAACCAAAGAATCTCACAGCAAAGGTTTTTTTAGACTTTAGGGTGGTTTACACTGAATTTGGACTTCTTTCTTTTTCTTTTTTTTTTTCCTTATGTTACAGTGTGTTCATGTTTCCTGGGGAGCTGAGAGGGACTCCTTTGAAAGGCCACATGGCCTGCTTCCAATTCTGATAGATAAAGTCAACCTGCTTGGCCCCACCAACAGGAAATAGGATGCTGCTCCTTTAAGCGGACTGTAAGGAGTATGGAATTACGGCTAACTTGGTTTGGAGCCTTTGTGTAAGGCTTTCAGGAAGAGATAAACCATTAATCATGCACAATTACTCTGACCTTGCATGAACTAAAGCCTCTCTGAACACATAAGATTACCGTCTCTGGGGACCTTGAGATACTGACACGATCAGCTCAGTACTGGGGCACTGGAAACCGCCGCACAAAATGGCTGAAAGTGGGGCCTTTATTTCCCTTTCTTAAAGTGAGTCTCGGGTTAGGGATTTATGTTTCTAACGTGCTTGCAGTGTAAACTAAGGAGAAGTTTCCCTTGAGCCAGGATTTGAGTTCAGAGTATGTGAGTGGGAAATGATGGCAATGCTCAAGAGAATAAGTTACATTTATGTTTTGATCAAATGTTTGCATGAACCTGCTGAGGTGGAGCTCTGCACGCTTATGTCTGTCTCCCTGTAGGGATCCCCTCTTTCTCTGGGGTCAGTGCAGCTCTTGGAGCGAGTGTTAGGTCAGTGGCAGAGATGCATATGTACTTCTGCAATGTCATTTAGTTTTGCTGGTGTTATTGCTTGCCCAGTACCATCTTCACCTGTATTAACTTGATTTCAGATGGAGATTTTCAAGGTCAGATTGCATTCCCTCTATTAGTCTTGTTTAGCATTTCTCTTGCCTCTTAAACTCCTTAAACAAACATCTCTCACACACATACTGTGATATACTTTCTTCTACCTCTTCTTTCCCCAGCATCCTGGCACTAGCAGCAATACATATAATAATAATAAATAAGCAATTAAGTATTTACTCATTAAATAATTATTGATTTCAACTTGCCGTTTTTCAAAATTAGTGAGCTAAAAATGCACGTGAACAGTTGCAGAAGCTCTGCTCAGTAAAATGCAGTACCCCCTTTACATTTATCGTTCATTGTGCATGTGAGCCCTACAGCTTCGCTCACTTAAAATTTAAACCTCTATAAACATTTTATTTACATATGGGATGTTACACTGTTATTACTGAAGTGCAAAATCTATTTTGGGTGCAATTTTACATTGGTATAACTGTCTTTTCTCCATTTTCACAAAGGAGCAAAGCCATCTGTGTTATAAGGAAGTGGTAGTTACATGAACAGGAGTTCTGCTATTTTAGCCTTATTTTTCTGCAAAATTTGTGTTTGAAATGAAACCTTTTCCTGTGTTCCTCTCAGGAATACTTCATTGGAATTTTCAGAGATTGCTCCCTCCATTCCTTCACTTTATATGTGACAAAGACTTGGAAAAACTGTACTCTGGCATAGACATTTCTTAACAGTATTATGAGGTTCCAGTGATAAAATGGTCTGTCAACTGAAGTAGGAAATTTCTACTTTTACGAGAATGGAAATGGCTCGTGGTGCGTTAACGGACTGGAGAATGGGATCCAAACCAGAATACAAGTCAAACGCAGAGCAGCACCTCTATGTTGCGTTTTTTGTAAGAGGTTGGTAAGTCCAGAAGAAAGATACAGCTCTTCACACAGTGAATGATGCAGGGAAAAATGTGTTAGGAACTTCTCTCCTCCCTAAAAAGTGGTTTAGAAGGCAGGCATAGAGAAAACAGCACAAATACAGCTCTAAGGGGTGTTTTTTAACAGATAGCATATCTGGCAGGAATGACAAACCTGTTGCTTCAGGACATCAGTCGCTCTCTAATACTGGACGTAAGTCAGGAGCAATTTTTTTATGAGGATGATTTCCTTAGCTTGTTGGCTCCAAGCTTTCTGCGCTGTGTTCCTGAGCCATGTTCACAGTCGCTGTTAATAGTGGACTGCTGGATTCGGTAGCAGCTGTTTATGGGGCTCCCTGTGCCACCGGCCGTTGAGGGCTCCTGACGCCTGGGTCGCAGCAGCTGTCCAGTACTGCCTGGGGGAAGGCAGGAACTGAGCCTGCGTTACTCCATGGAGACTTTAAGTTCTTTTCCCCCCTCTATTTCACGTTTTCCACAAATGCATTCTAAAGGCACTGCCAGTGGCTAAAGGGCTGCTGATTATAGAAAATACTCTACAGAAAGGAAACTCAAAGAAACAAAAAAAACCCTCAGGAGTCCTTAAACAGGATGGATGGACTATCTAGTGGAAATTTAGTGAAGACCGTAAAAATTAACCGGAAGGCAGCATCTAAAAGGAAAAATACCATTTAGATGCCATCAGACAAAGTATAACAGCCTGTATGGGCAAGTGGATTTTGTCAGTATCACTGAAGCAAGATGTTTCTGAACATTGAACTTGCTTGTGTTCAGGACAAATTGATATTGGAAATATAAAAGCAGGATGTTAGCTGGCTGGGTAAAGGCACTGTGGGAATAGATTGCCATAGGACGCGGTTGATTCATCATTGCATGCGACACGTAGACTGAGCTTGCATCTGTCTGAAACTGTTCTTCCTTTCAGTTTTGGGATTTTGCACCTATTAACATTGAGCTTATGGACCGGGGAAGGAATTTTGGGTAGTCCGTGTTGTGCAGGATTTCAGGCCGTATGCCAATATTGGTCCGTTCTGGTATAAATGCGTGAATCGGTGAAATGATCTTTTGCTGGAGTGTGGTGCTGAGGTACAGACTTGCTCTCTGTGGTGCTGTGGGACAACGACTGCTCATGGCACTCTTGGGCAACTGTGATGCAATGCTGGTTTTCAGAGAAGGGTGGAGTACCAATCCTGCTCCTCTCTTAGGAAAGGGGCTGTGAGAAGGTTAACAATTAGTTGCGAGTGGCAAAAGGCAGAAGCTTGGTGGTAGGAGAGCATGCTTCGCTGCACATGCTGCAAGGGATAAAATTAAACAAATGTAGGTTCTTATATAGACCAGCTTCAGTCAGCAGCGAACCGGCTGAAGTCAGTAGCAGAGTTGGATCAAAATAAAGCTTGAAGGGAGCGATATCCGGCCCACGTTGTTCTGCTTTGTTTTTAATCCTGTTGCACCTCGTTGTAACTAAAGACATGAGAAGATATGTTGTAAGAGGTTTTAAAATGGAACAGTTTACCATTTGAAGGGAAAAGGACAACGCGCTGTTTGCAGTCCAGATGTTCACTGTGTAGCTACGCTGCAGTGCTCTCAGTACAGCTTGTGGAGTTGTTCCTGAGACGTCTGTAATGAGCTGGCTTCGATACCATGGTCTGTACTGCCGGAACCATGACGTACTCCACGCGTGCCTACAGGCTGGTCTTCTCAAGAATGCAGTAACGAGGCTGCTTCTGCCTCTTGCTGTACTGCTACGAGTGCTAATGCTCTCTAGCTTACAACTAGCTCAGCTACGTGTGTTGAAGCTCTTAATGCTTTGTACTAAAATGTAGATATTTTCTTTAACTTTAGATTTGATTTTAGAAAATCAGATATGTGATCAGGCAATTCTGCAAGTCCTGAACCTCTCCTGGTTTTGCCGTTCTTTATTTGAAATCTGAAAACCTTTATGTTGGTCAGATAGATAAAAAATGGGAAAAGGACACTCAGCCAGTATGGATGTGTGCAAATTCACTGCTGCTGACAGTTCAGGTAACTCAGTTGAACCAGTGGAAGAGTTGGCTGAGGGACTGCTCCAGGCTAATAGGAAGAAGAGAACTAGAGGTTAAAGGCGAGAGCATCCTTTTTATAATTATGACAGATCAGAAGTGGAACGAAATGTTCTTGCAGCTGAATCAGCTGCCCTCTAACCAGCCTGGAGTCTGGAGCCGAGGCCTGATGGACACTTGTACAGAATGCAATTTAATCTGTAATGGCTGAGGAGGACTCCTCAAAGTCTGCGCCAAATGGCAATTATTGTCCCTTTTTGTCACATCCCCCCCAACCAAAACAAAAGAAGAGGAAAATTAATGAAAATAACAACAGGGAAGGATCCTAACTAGCATGCCCTGCCTCCCTCTTTCTGTTTAAAAATCCTCGACAATGTAGTGACTGAAATGAGCTGCCTAGTATAATAAAATCTCTCAAGCACCAATGTGAAACAAGAATTCCTCCCCCACACACACATCCATACGCACCCCTTTTCCCTAATGAGCAGGGAGACGCCAGCTTGGGGGCTGCAGCCAGTGTTAAATTAGCAGAGAAGGCCATCCGAAGTGGGCTGACTCCAGCATAAACTGCCTTAAGTGTCTGTTTATTAAATCACACCACCGCTTAGAGTCTGCCCTGCTGCCACATCAGAGCTGTCTGCATACAGACAAATCCTGGGCAGTCTCGAGGGAACTTGGTCCAACTGGATACTGGTAGTAATGAAGGCTGGGGGAGGAGAGAGCAGTCCGCCAGCAGAAGGCCTCTTGTTATGCTCCATCATGTGGTTTTCTTCATGAGCAGAAAAAGCTATGTCTAAGGTCGTTGTTTGCATTCATGGCAGTGGGGAACTTGGATGTCTTGAAATAAAGCCTTCTTCCTCTCTGTGTTTTACTAAGTATAAGTCATGGCGGGCGATGACTTGCTAAACTGACTTGCATAAGCCCTGGAGCAGAGCGTCCCTGGATCGGTTCTTATTGGAAGTGTGGCCTTCATTTTCAACTCTCCTTGGGTTACAGTAGGAGCAGGTTGTTAATACCTAATGATTTTCTGAGAGAATTCACTGGTGTCCATGAAAGGCTTTGGAAATAGAAAATCTGCTGTTCAAACCTCAAACCATTGTATTAAAGCAGGGGAGATTGAAAATGGTTCTTCAAATTTGTATGGTGTAGGGTACCATGAAGGTTTGATTCTGAGTGGGATTTCTACGCACACCTGCAAAACAATAATCTTACATAGTCTGCCATTAAGACAGACAAGAGAGATATACCCAAGCTGTATATCTTGTCCTGTTGGTCAGGAGACATCACTTTTTCTGCTAGTTCTGGGTGAGATTGTTTACCCAGAGCCCTACTACCTTCCCTTGTTTCTCAAGGGCCAGTTCTTAAATACACTTGGTACAGGGCTGCTGGTTATGACTCCTACTGCTTATGTCAGCGGTTGGACTGCCTTACTCCCTACTCTGCGCTTCCAAGATAAGTCATCTTTGCTGCCTAAAGCCCCAGAGAGGATTCTTGGGGAGAAAGCCTAGGATAAAGGTTTGGAAAAGACTCTGAAATATTCATTCTCATGAATTGTAAGGGTTTACTGAGCAGCTCTTAAATTTGCATCTTTCCACTTACTACAGATCTTTCTCTGTAATATTTTTAAGCTTCAAACAATTTTCATCCATGTGTTGTTAGGTCAGGAAATTGGATGTACATCATGCAGCTCTGGTTTTGTTTATTTTAACAAGGGTATGGATAGTTCCATACCTGTATCCCCTGCTCAGCCTGCTGGTTTATGTGTGCCACGAGGGATTTGTGCTGCACGTAGGCTTCCAGAGACTACACACAGCCCAGATGGCCGTCCTCTGTGAGAGCAGGTGAGGAGTTGTGGCCAAGCATCCTTTTGTGAGGTGCCCATTGACATTGTAGAAGAGCAGCAGTTGTTGAGCTAATGCGAAGCTATGTGAAGCTTCATGTGAAGTGGTTGGTTTAGCCAGCAGAAAGGGAGAAGTGAGCTGGTTTCCATTTCCCTTTAAAATGTCAAACGCTAATAGTCTCTTCCGATCATCCTGAGATTGCCAAATAATTGACTCCTGCCTACAGCAAAAACCTCCCTGATCAACAAAGCAGGAAGCTGATGGCAGCAATTGCCTGAACGTGTCCAAATTAGTCAACCCCAGCAGGGTCAATAGTGGCAGCCCAGAGGTCGTGGGGCAGCAGGAGATGGAGGTTGGAGATTGCCCTGCTTCCTTTGCCCTCTCATGCCTCCGGGACATAGCAAGGAGACGAGGGATTCACAGCTGGAACAGGCAGCACCTGAACTGCGGGTCCAACAGAGATGTGTTTATGTAGAAGATCTGCTGTGTGTTAGCCAAGACACAGGGTTAGGGTAAGGAGGGAGGAAGTGCCTGTCTCTCTGAGTGTAGCAGAGCGACTGTGTGCTCTGTAGGGCTGACCCAGTGTCAGGCTGCTCCTAGCATGGTTTCCCTTTGTGTCCTCCAGCGTTTGCTTGCTTTGCTGCATGGAACCAACGTATTGCAACAAGCCAGTGTCTGTCCCCTTGCTGGGTTATTTTTTCTGTGCCTTCATTTGTTCTGCAGCTGTGCAGGAATATTTGAAGATGTGAATGTAGCCCTAGTGTAGCCCAGGCAAACTGAGGGACAGAGTATATAGGAGCACAGGTACAGCCCAGGGCCTCAGGAGGAGCCAGAGGAGGATGCCCACTACACTGTTCCTTAGCCGGGTGCCTCATCAACACATCCCGTTAGGCGTGCTGGTTTGTTGGATTTTACAAAGTGGTGGAAGTAAAGCCTCAAGAGTTCCTGGCCCCATTCATCTCTCTTGGTTTTGAAAGGACTGCAAGGTGTGCCTGTGACTTCTGGAAGGCAACGCGAGCATCTAAGGGTTGTGGCATTTTCATAAGTTTATTTTAGGTCTTGGAGAGAGGAAAGAAATGTTGTCTCAGAGCTCCTAACCAATGCCAGTGTTGTTATCGATAGGATGAGAAAGTTTAAGAGCAGGCTCTTTGTCTGCTAGCCCCTGTTCTTGCCTGCGCTTGGTGAAGCAGAGGAGCCGGGGTGGGGAGCCTGCCCCTGACAGCTCCCTCTGCGCTGCTGCAGGTCAGGACCTCTGCCCATGGAAGGAGCACTGCCCGTAGGCCTCCCACGTCTCCTTACAGAAGGCTAAGCTGGGCTCTCTGTCACACTCTGACAAAGGTCACTTGTACATCCTCAATTCTAAAAGGTCTCAGCGCAACCCCAGGTGCAGGAGGAGGAGGGAGAAGGCCTGCTCCCTTCTTTTTTCTTTCTTTTTTTTTTTAAATTTGTAGCTGCCACTGGAAGAAAACACAACTTCCCTTCACTCTGGTGCTGCCTTTGCTCTGCTGCTGTGCCCTCTCGCTCTCAGCCCGCGTTGGCACCCTCTCTGCCCAAACGCTGTGGCTGTTTGAGCACAGCTCTTCACCACAGGTTTTGTAAGATGCATGAGCACATACGTGAAGGTAGGTTTTCCCCTGAGGACTGGGAGAGGGGAAAGTAATAATCTATGCTAGCTCCTTCTGGTGTCTTGTGGTAAGTGGATACATCTCCTGAAGGGAAAAGTACTAGCCCATTTCTGTGAGCGATTACACATCAGTGAGGAACAGGGAGGAGAGGGAAAATCTAAACCCTCAGGTTTCTCACACTATGCTGCATAGTTGTTTCCTGAACTTAGATTTACTGAACCAGCTAAAGGACAAAATGATTTATTTTTCTTGACTTAAAGAAGGCCCCGTGGTTAACAAGACATTTATATTCAAGTTCTCTGTGGCTTCAGTTCAGGACTAGTGTCTTTAAATGTTGGAACATCCTTCCAGTGTCCTTTGAAGTTCTTCCTTGTCATAGAATTTGTAACAGCAATATAATTCTTTTCTGCATTTCAGATACTGATGGACAGGAAAAATATAGGAGGTTTCTATCTGCTCGTGTTAATAATATTTTTACTAATGATTGGACTGTGTTAGCATAGACAAAGGTGCTGGATGCAATTCTTTGTGGGGCATGGCAGTAACTTGTTACAAATGCTGTTGTAGTCCTTCAGGTAACAGAAGTGGGAGATTATGTTTTAGTGATATGGTTGATTTTGTGAAGACAATTACTGGATACAAGCTCTTTTCCTCACAGTATTCATTCTTCACAAGGAATTTCCTTAAGTTGTTGATGTAGAGATAGAAATTGGTAGAGAGAGAGAAACATGGAAGACTCACTTTTCCAAGAACTCATTATAACTTCTGTGTGGGAATGAACCTGCCCCTGGTGAGTCTTTGAGAAACAGTCAGTCAAGATTTCTCTGCCATAATTAAATGTAATAGTGTACATTCATCTTGGATGTATGTAAGCGTTCTAATTGTGAGTAACATCTCACAATAAGGTTTCTTTAAGAGGTACGTGCTGTCAGCTCACAGTAATTAAGGAACTCAAGACCAGCTTACTTTCAGTTGTGTGAGTACCTTAAAGAAATCCACACCCAGTTCCTGACATCTCAAAGGAAATTCGTGCAGCTTGCAGGCTACCCACGAGGCAGGTCTGGCTCCTCCTGACCATTAACTGACCAGATGAATAGAATTTCTGTGTGTTGACTAGGCCACGGAAAAGGCAAAATCTGTGTAGAAGTAGTAGCGTGTGTAAGGTCAAACACTAGATTGTGGCTGGACTAGGAATGCCAGTGTGCTGGGCTACCTGTCGAGCACAAAAGGGAAGAAATAACTATGATGATGAAGACTACCCAAAAGCAGTTTTCCAAGTTCCCAGTCAGAAGGGAGACTGTTCCATTAATTGGGTCTTAAAAGGTCTTTTCTATTCTGTTTAAATTCTTTCATTACGCCCCTCACCAAGATAGGAGGGTGTCTGAGTATTTCTCTTTTCATTCATTTCAGCTGTGTTTATTTTCCTCTCTTCCCTCGCTCATTCTTCGCAAGTTCGTGAAGAGTATTCAGACCCCACAAGGGGGTCTCTGCAGATCCCCTAAGAAGATTAAGCTCTCTGAATATTTCATGCCCCTGATTGACAGTTCTTGAGGACCTCTTGTAAGCCTGGCGCCCGTATTCTTGTTGGGAAAAAAAAAAAAATGAGAGAGAGAGAGACAAGACGTTCACATCCACAGAAAAAAAATTGATCCTATGGGCCCGACCTCTGCTGACAGAAGGCACCAGACAGAGGCAGCTCCTCCCGGACATCTCCCTCTCCTCTTCCCTGTGAAATAAAAGGAAGGTAATGGAATTTTAAGAGGCAAGGAGCAGTCAGAGAAGGAGGTGGCTGTGCCCCCGCCCCCTCAACTCAGTCCTTAGGCTCATGGCCCCTCAAGAGCTATTGTAAGCCCTGACTCTCATCTGTGCCGTCGTTCCTCCTTTTCTAACGAGCTGACCTGGCTGAGCCGATGCGCCCTCATTAGAGGCCGAACCGAAGAGCCAGCCCTGTGCTCTCCTACAGCCATTTCACCCCATTAAGGGTTGCCCCCTGGTTGACAGCCAGGAAAGGGAGCCGGCGACCTGTAAATTCTCATCAGACTGCTTTTGGTTCTCCCTTCCCCCTTAATCATCCCATAATGGGCAGCTGAGAAGTTTCTCCTTTGTTTAGAAAGGCATGGCCAAGGAGATCTCCTCCCATGCTGGTTTTGGGAGACATTCCTTGATGGAAACAGGAGGATGAGGGCAAGGGGGATAATAGCGGAAACAGCTCCTAACCCTTCTTACAGCTGGAGTGCAGTGGGATTTACTGCTCTGCTTCCTGAAGGTACCAGTGTTAAGGACAGCAAAGTCCAGTTTGCCTCTTAGCTGATGGTAAAGGAGAAAATGCGTTGCACAGTCTGTTCTTGTAGCCGGATGGCATTTAGTGTGGGAGCTGTTAAGCTTACCCGAGAACTGTAAATCTTACTAGGAACAGTGATTGTAACCACAGAAACGCCAACAGTGAAAGACCCAAATCCTTACACTTGCAGTTTATTGACTTCAGCGCGTCACTGGGGGTTCTCAGGGTCAGGTGTCTCCTGGCAAACCAATTGCTGGGGCTTGCGTTAGATACAGCTGTCACGTTGTTGTGTGGCTCATCCAGACTTGGTTTTGTTGGCCTTTGCTTCAGCGTGTTTTCAGGTGCAAGAGGAATGATTTACAGCATAAATGTGCTGCTGGGGTTGCTTCAGTTCTGCTAAGAGCTGCGTGAGGAGAGGGAGACAAGATGGAGCTCATTCCTTCTCAGAGTGAAAGTGCTGGAAACAGTCATGGGTTTGACTTCCTGTGTCTCCTGAATGTAAATGGAGGTGGAACTTGTCAGGCTTTGTTGTGAGCTGTTGCTGAGGTGGAACAGGGTGAGTAGGTGAATAGTGAGAGTGAGGGAGCCTTGTCCGTACTGAATGTAATCGCCCACCTATGCCAGATGAGAGCAAGCGTCTTCTCATGGCTTCAGCACATCTTGTGTCTGCATCTTACAGGCTAAGTACTTCTCCCCTTCTTTTGGACTCTGCAGTGGTTGTGGCTACTTGTCTCTTACTCCAGACTTAAAGTTTATTTTTAAGGAGTTGTTTATAAGACATTTTTTTAGGGCCCAGAGCATGTAGAGGGAAGGGCATGGATGCTGCTCTGGAGCAGGCATCTGTTGGCTGTTCCTGTGAAGGAAACCATCAGTCTGTGAGAAGACTGAATTAGCCCAAGATCCCCCTTTCACTTATCTCTTGCTGGACATGTTCGAGAACTAACCAAAGAGCAGGAGTATCAGTCATCTGAGACTTGTAACAGATTTGTCTAAGCAGACTTGACCTGCTTAAATACCTCATGGAATTATAACTGGGCATTTCAGACAGAGGGCAGCTGAGTTTAGGTCATAGCAAGTCAACCTTCCACTTCTGCTTTGTTGTTCACAGTGCAAACATGGGTAGTAAGAAATCTGCGATGTCCTGGGTTCTCCATGCAGTGGTCTTCACTGATAAAGAAAAAAGTAGTTGCTGCAGGTGGTAGTAAGTAAACAGAAGGTAGAAGGTCCTAGCAGTGTTTGTTCTCACGTTATTTTAGGGGAAGAATGGCCAGGGAGGATGGATAGCAAAAGGGAAGCAGGCAAATTTTGGAGGCCTCTGCTGTATGCACAGAAATTGGCACAGCTTTCTGTTGGCAAGTTTACGGGAATCATCCACGATGCTGGAAATTACAGCCATGCAGGTAGGCAGAATGTCACTGCTGAGTGATCAGGAGACTCCACCAACTCTTGCAGTACTCTAATCTTTTCCTTGCTCAAGAATCCAGAGCTGCTGCATTCGATTTAAAGTCTCCTCTTTGATGTTAGCCTTGCCTTCTCAGCGTGATTGATATGCCATGTAACCCAAATCTGCACTAAACTCCAAAATCCTTTCCTTGTAGGCTCAGTTTTTCTGTGTGTGTAGCTGAATGCTCCGTTAGGACCTGGGACCGTTTGAGTAGTGGGCTTGAAGTTACACGCAGGGTGTGACATGTAAAAGGCAAAGGCAATTTTATAAGGCATCAGTCAAGCCAGTAAGTTATACAATAACACCTTTTTAAAGTCAATTATTATTAATTTTAACAACCAGTTGATGTCCCATTTACTTGAAATAGCAATCTTGGTGGAATGCCAGTGCCACGCCTCACTAGTGCTTATCCTGGCAGTGTTCTCTGGGTGGGTAGTGCAGCTTACATCGCAGCTACAGTTCATTGGTTTGGGTTGGAGGGAAAAGAAGAGCATCTGCGTATTTATAACCCTTATGGAAAAGCTATGTATACAAATAGAATCAAGGGCAGCATTAGCTTTTGATTAGTCTCACACCACTGGTGGTGAGCTTTATAAAGGCTCAATTGTTAGGGCACGATATTGTGACCCTCACTCGAGTCCGTAGCTCATTTGTTACTGCTAGGGCTGCCAGATGGAGTTCAGGGTTCCAACCTCCGCCCTGCCTGTCCGTCTTCTGTGCCTGGAGTGCTGTGCAGACAGCAAACTGTTCCAGAACAGTGCTCGTGGTTTGGGAGGGATTTAATCTCTCCTGCTGACATGGAACAATTAGCCATGGGCTAGATTTTCATCTTAGCTGTAGCCACTGACATGAAGTGGAAAAAGCTCGACAGACTTCTCTATAACCCTATCTGATCCAGGAAGAATGAATCCTAGGGCAGGGAACTTAGTCTTCTAAGTTTTGAAACAGGAAATGTCACATCTACCATTTTTTTTTTGTAGTGGAGACACTCACTATAAACAAAATCCTTGACCTAAGGTCAGCAAAACCCTTTTTTAATCCGGTTCTATTCTGTGACTTAAAGCAATTATATAAGAAATTTCTGCCTGATTCCTTAAAATTCTTTCCTTTACTCGGTGTTTTGTCAGGCTGAGCAGAACGGCTGGGAATGGCAGAGCCTGAAGACAGAGCTACCCTTCAGCCATTCCCGGCTTCTTACGTGGTTTGCTCAGTCTCTCTCAGACACGGAGTCTTCAAAAATAACCAAATGCCTACCATCCTCTCATCACTCCTTTTTCCATTTTAGATAAGCGATGAAGATGCTTTTCTTGACAGCAATTGGAGGTCGAAGGGCTGGCCTACTTGCAGATTTTTGATTCTCATGAACCACACCTTTTTATCTGTAATTAAACAAGACATGTTTCTATTGGAATGAATCAGGTGACATTTGGGGCTGATGAAGTATTTTCAGTACCCAGCTTTAAAGTATCTGCCTTCATTGATAAGGTTGGGAGACTGATCCCAACTGTTCCTACTCTGAAGGCTCTGTAAAGCCCACCTGCCTCCCTCTTCTGTCTGATTAAAGACATTAGAGATAAGTCCTTTTGGTGACTTAGATAACTGGGGTATGAAAAGGCAGACAGTAAAAATACCCTCAGTGTTACAAGCTCCTTGCTTATGGAGATAAAGGTCCTCATGCACCGGGGGAGGTTGCAGTGGTCAAGAAGGTGTTTATTGGTTTTTGTTTTGTTTTTTTTTACAGGAGCAATTTCTATCTTTTACTTTATATTAAGCATGATGAAGTTTACAGCCTGGTGATAAAATCACCTTTTTTTCTGGTCTAGGCAGACACTGGAGAATATTTACAAAGATGCTTCTCAGCTTCTATTTTTGGATACCTGACATAGGACAAACATGTTGCTCTTTGAAGGAATCCTCATCTCTTTACAGAATTGTAGAATAATTCAAGTTGAGGGGAGTTTTGGAGGGTGTGTGAGCCAAGCCCCCCTCAAAGCAGAGGGGGAGATAACAGTTCAGGATCCCGATATTGATTCTTAATCTCAAGCTGGCTGTTGCCATTAAGGTTTTCAAGAGCCAGAATTGCTGCAGCCCTGCCAGCCCTCCCTGCTGGAGTGGCCTTTCTGTGGTGACTGTGGCGAAAGGAGACTGTCTGACCTCTGCATTAGAACAGAGGTGGACTGAGTTTACTGCGGATGTCTCAAACTGCAAATTTACCCACCCCAGTGGAAAACTGTAGAGCTATGGTGCTGTATATGTTGGAAAGTGGTTATTGCATAATAATAGGATGAGAAAACTAAGATTTACATTAGGAATAAAAGAATGGTAATGGAAAATCTCGGTTTCCCGTTGAAATGATTATCCATGTTCAAAACCAGAGTGGAACTTTAAGCTTTTTTTTTTAGGGTTCTGAAATTTCTGGGTCAGTTTTTCCGTTTTAATTTGTGGTTAGGAACAGAACCAGAAGGACCACGATACCTCACAATTTATTCTAGCATTTGGACTTGTGAGCAGAAGTCAAAATGTACTAGAAATTACACACAAGATAGTAAGTCCCTCAAAGGTCTGGAGCCCGGTTTTGCAGAGTTAGGTGGTTTGCTTCAGTTTCCAGTCAGACAACAGTGATGAGTGTTTGCTGTCAGGTACATGTCCCGAGTTTGCCGAGAGATGTATGTGAGTACAGGCAGGATGGAAGTCTTGAAGATTTTCCCCTCTTCATGTTGTGCTTGTTGCTCTACGGAGTGCAAGACGAGGGGCAGAATCATTTCCTGTGGCTTCCCTCGTACAAGGAAAAGTATTTTCACTAAATGCCATCAGAGGTCTTGAGAACATCCCTTCATCTTTGAGGGGGTGAATGTATCATTAAAGAGGAACACTGGCCTTTGCATCCAAAGTGAGCTCTTCTATGCGAAAAAAGGATCACATTTCTGTTTGCAGAGGCTGCATTTTGCCTTGAGTAAAGTGGATAAAAACTTGGAGTTGAAATCCATGAAGTAGTTTCATTTGGGTAGAACGAGAGATTCTTTTTAAACTGATTTTGCCAATAGTGAAAGTTGTAGATTTAATGTAACCTAATGTGCTAGGAACTGTACGTGTTTGAGAGCATATGGGGAGGAAGGAGTTAAGGATCCTGCTCTCTGAGCCGACCACGGCAGGGAGTGACCCAGTTTAAAAGGGTTAACAGTATTTGGTTTTTCAGAACTATTTGTTATATCAAGTTAGTGCAGCAGAGGTCACACAGGTCACTGTGCCTCCCCCTTCCCTTTCCATTCCCAGCCCTTGCTCCGTTCCTTGTTTCTCCTCTAATCTGATGACCTCAGACACAGCTCTTTCCTTATGATGTTCTTGACAGCATCTTCAGACAATATGCAGCTCGACGCCAGTTGTCTTTCCCCTTTTCCCCTATCCCTCAGGAGAAAAACGTGGATGCTAAAAGGCACTTTGTGCAGTGGGGAAAAGCCTCAGCAATTTGTTCTGTGGCTTTTGGACAAGAGTAACTCAGAAAACAGTTTTCCTTGTGTGTGCGCTGCTAGCATGACCGTCTTTCCTTCCTGGTGTGTGTTTGTTTCTCTCTGGTTTGCAGTTTTTTTGTTTAATGTGTGTGCGTGATAAAAAGCCTTCTGTAAATCCTAATTTATCCACAGTGCCTTCTGGTCTGTTTCACTGTGGTGTTGCTGTGCTTTTCTTGCAGAAGTTCCAAGCAAGTGGTTTTTGTAGTAGGCCTTAAGTTGTTACCATTTGCAAAGGGTAATGAGAAGTTTGGGATGGAATTTGCACACAGGTTTAGTAACCAGGTGAGGTCAGATGTGGGATTTTAACTGTAAGAGTTAAATACAAAAAATGTTGAGAAGAATTCTCTTCCTCGCTAGAACCAGGTGATAACTGTCATATATTTTTTAAGTCTTCCCAGTGTCACTGTGTTAACCTTCTGTCACACCATCAGTATGGACTCTCTACCTAATATGAAATCAGGAAAGGTCTTCTCCTCCTGGTTCCTCAGCTGGCTGTGCTTTGCTCTCATTCTTCTGCACCTGTGCCTCTATTGATATCCAGTCGGCTGATTGTTTTAAGAATGTTCCTTGATTTTGTATTATCCTTTGCTCATTACACAGCCAGAGCTCGGGGCACTACACATGCTGCTGGGGGTGAAATGAGGAAGAGCGGAACGGACTATATTTCTTCCTTTGCTATGGCTTGACCTGGTTTCTGAGGAGTGTACTTCACTTTCTTTAGCGAGAACAGGATTTTCTAGTGCTGGGTGTCCTTAATCTCCCGAGGGAGTTGAATGACCACCAAAAAGCTACTGCTGGTAATGTTATTCCTTGCAGCCTGTCCAGGGCTGGGTAGCTGCCAGACCTCAGTGTTTTTAACAGAGCTGAGGAAAAAAATGTCTGTGCATATTTGCTTGAATTCAGAAGCAAATTGCAACTTGAGCGTCCTTGTGTGGCTTGCATTGGCCTCCTAGTCCTGTTCAAGTACAGGAGTGCTACTAGTGTGGATACTAATTAGAAAGCGAAGGTTAAGGCTGTGCCTTCTGTTAGAACTCTTTTATACTATAAGAAATACCAAGATTTTTCAGTCACCATGAGTTGATAATCACCTGCAGAGCAGACCTTTGTATTCAAAATTTGATGGAATAGGAGAAACCAAAGTTGAAGTAATACATTTCCGTGTCATTTTTTTCAGTTCACAGCTTGCTTCTCTGTTGGTAGGGTAGAAACCCTGCTGCCCAGTAGCCTGACAAGCCAACAGTGGGCAGAAATCAAACCAGTCATTTTGAGTTCATGCATGGATAAATCAGACAAAATGGCAGTGGCTGTCATGTGGCGTATGTGGGAAGCTGCTCGTTCAACTGCAATACTGAGCACGAGGCTTGGATGGAAGGCAGTTGCAAGTGCCTGACAGCAAATGTGGTAACTATGCAATACTTGGTGGGTTTCCCAAAAGACAGTGAGGGTGTAATAGACATAGTGTGAGAGGAGTCTGTTCTGATACCGTGTTCAGGCAATTCTGAATTCTACTTTCAGCTTTGACATTAGCTCTATCTTTAAACAAGTTAGCCAGCGTTGCTGTCACTGTTTCCCCAGGAGCGCGTTGGGGATTGTACTGTGTACTCCTCTGCCTCACAGAGATAATCATTCTTGTTTTTTAATGAACATTTGGTGACCAACCACAGCAAAAACTGTTTGAAGTCATAAAATGTAATGGACTTTCAGCTGAGCAACTGTTGAACACATTGGAACAAAAGGTGCTTAAGTTTCACCTTCTTTAACCTTAGGTAGAACATTCCTAATGTTTCACATTAGGCAGGATAGCACAGGTATTGAATCCAATATCTCTGTGTTTCAGATCTTTGTTCTGGATTCTCTTGGAGGATTTCAAGGCCTTCCCGCATGTTTCAGGATTCCTGAGAGCCATGGAGTTGTCATGTCATAGAATCATAGAATAGTTTGAGTTGGAAGGGACTTAAAAACCCATCCAGCCAACCTCCCTGCCATGGGCAAGGACACCTCTCTCTGGATCAGGTTGCATTTATTATGCAGTTCTCTCTGCATCTCACCATCTCTCTGCATCTCATCAGGACTGCAGGTTTTCGGAAGCACAGATGTGGTAGGGAAAGGGAGTATCTGGAAGAATTAAACCCTTTCAGGTTTATTTGATTATTTTGTGGGGTTTTTTTTTCCTTAATATGAGAAGGCAAGACACTTCTTTGTCATTGCAGCATGCTTTGTACCCACTAAGTCATTTAGCTTAGAGGACAGTGTTGTAACAGGAACATTTCAAATGGCGGAAATATGTCTACAGCTTCTGTAGCTGGGAAGAAAGCATCCAAACAGGAATGGAAATTGGCAAGGGGAGCTTGGAAAGGCCAAAAGTTTCCTCCTGAGAAAGACAGTGAGAGAGGAAGTCCACGAGTGCAAAAGGATTCCCTCTTTCCCCACCTCTCAGCCCCAACCCTCTGTCCTTCCTCCTCACCCCACACGGAGAGATGGGAGAAGAGACTTGGCAAGCCATCTTGTCGCCAATCAATCTGTGGTGTAACAATTAGCACTTAAGCAGCACTCATGCTAAACACAGGCTCAGAAAACACTTAAAAAGGAAAAGAAAAAAAAAACCAAACCCCCAACACAACAACAACAGGGGAAAGCTGGAACAGATCGATGCCACGCAGAACAGGAGGCACCTAATACCCCATTACTGACGAGGCCAATAGCGCTTTAAATATATGCTCTCCATGCTGAGCAATTAGCCAGCAAGACCACTGCAGGGAAGGCAACTCCACCACAAGAATGCACCCTCCCCTGGCTGCCCACCACTTCCCCCAAGAGGTGTTTGATGACAGCTTCATTTGTTAGCGTGATCCCAATAGCTGGCGGCGCCGGCATCCTTTCCATTACGGAAAAGTGCAAGGGGAGGCTGGGCAGTAGGTCTTCTCCCCCGCTCCCCTGGCCTGTGGTAACAGAATACAGTAGACACGGAGTCTGTCTGTGAGCTCTCTAAATTGATTGTAATGGGTTTCTTAACGTGGTGAAAGAGCCGACTGTTTTCTCGCCTCTACGAAAGGCTGGAGGAAGGAGGAAGTGACTGCTGCGGCTGCAGCACAGGGGATGAAAGTAAACTTTTGTTTGGTAAAGACCAGCTGACTGCAGACTGTCTCTGGCCTTTCAGCTAGCTCTCAGCAGCACTGTTTTTTAGAAGAAAGGAGAGAGGATTAAAAACAAACTGTCAGCTTCCTGCCTTGTCGCTTGCTCTCATAATAACCTTGCTGTCTGGCGGCACTTTCCAGAAGCACGCTGGAAACCTCTTAATGGCGTGGAGGCTGTTTTCAGAAGATGCCTATGGGCTGAGGCTTTCAAAGGGAATTTACGCACGTGGAGAGTGGGACATATGTGCTTTTAAATGCTTGTCTCGTCTGGGCTTACCTCAGAAAGGTGTGCCCAGCTCCAGCGATAGGAAATGTGATGTCAAAGCCTGAAGATGATACATCTGTCTGAAGAGTACCCAGGCACATCTGTTACGGATAAAATGGTGTTTGTCTGGAACTCCAAGAGCCATCCTGAGGGCTCCCAAGTGAAGAGACTTGTCTCAGGTTTGACTGCACCTGTGCAGTCAGATAACAGTCAGTCGTTTGTTCCGGTTTGTCGTAGCACACGCTGTGGGTGCCACTCGGGGACTTCAGACTCACAGTCTGCTTTTCACAGTCGTGCTGAAGCCCGTCCTGCTAATGTTTACTGGATCGTTGCCTAAGCTGGCTGGGATCTGCCTAAAGAAAACAGCACTGGGAGCTGCCAGAGTAACTTGGCCACTTTCTGTCCGAGGAGAATGATCATGTTGTATCTGTGCAGCCTTTGTCACCAAGGTGAAGCAGATGACATAAAGATGTCAAAGCTTTTCTGGGAGCTAGTAGGTGTGGTAACAGCTGTGTGCGGAGCCTGTTCTGCTCAGCTCACGTGGACCATCCCCACATCAGCACATAGTGTGGGATGGCAAAGATTGGTCTCTTCAGTTGCTCAGCACTAGATATAAGCTTTGCTTCTGTCTTTTCTTTCATGGAATGAGTTTTTTTAGAGGTACCACAGACTCGTAGATGCCACAGAAGATGAGGAAGCCCAGGCACCCGGTGTGAAGGCACTGCCGTATTGTTAGAGGAGAGGAGAAGTATTTAACTTTGGCATTGCAGTGTTGTCACTCCACTTGCAGCTGGTCACACACCGTCAACCCTTGCCTGGTTCAGAAAATATATTAATTCTCCAAGTCATGTCTTGTGAGTAAAGAAAGGAGGCTGAAAAGTACAACTTGCTGTGCCATTATAAGTGGAAGCTGCTGTTTGCTTCTGACCAGGAGGCTTTAAGATGATGTGAGATGGGGCCATTAAAGCTGTGCAAACAATAAGGAGCACATAGGGGAGGCTGTTAATGGGTTTCTTTTGGAAGCATCAGCTGGAGTTGGTGAATGGGGCACATGACCTATTAAAATAGCCACTTGAGAAATCTCTGTGCCTGCTGAAATGATGGGATGTTTTTACCCTCCCTGTTTATGCCAACCCACTAAGGATCTAACATGCTGGATGTTCACACGCTTGTGTTTGCAGCTCTGCTCACTTGCTAGTGTGCTTTTTGGTGTGTGCTCTAAAGCACTGAGACCGGTGGGCTGGATGAAATGTCTCAACTATATCGTTCTGAGTTGAGAGGAAACCACATTTAAAGAGATGGCTTCCATAGAAATGCTCTTTGATTACTGCTTCTGGGAAGAGGGAGCCTACTTCTAGTGCAGGTTCTGTCCACAGCTGGAAATGGGTATTTTGCATGGAGAGTGAGCAGCACAGGTAGAGATGGCTGGCAGAAGACTTGTGTGTGCGTACGTTCTTAGGCCTTGAGTTCTGGTGGGGGCTTATGTGATGCAGAGGTTGTGGTACAGCTTGGGAACGCTCTGAGTTTCAGTTACTGATCAGCTTTGTGCTGTATAAAGGGAAATGTCTCTACATAGAGTGACCAAACGAAAAATGGTGAGAAGTGATGTTAAAAAAGAAAATACAGCTATAATGCTGCTTAGCAATGGATCTAGAGTTTAAATTGCTATATGCTGCAAAGGTATTTTCAGTATATCTTTTTTTGCAGAATACTTTAACATCCTGGCTTGAATTTAGTTAAGGGAGGATGTATTCGTTATCACAAAGACAGTCAGCTAAAGAGTGTGTGTGACATAACTGTACTCAGCATATTCAGTAAAGAATTGTTCCTTTAATCACAGTGAAAATCATGTCTCAAGTAGCTGTGTTTTTATAGCTGCCCATGTAGATGTGGTCCCTCTTGCTCGATTAATTCATACCACTG